>NC_134353.1:603719369-604951869 GCF_048569485.1 Anomaloglossus baeobatrachus | reverse complement strand
GGCCTCTCGCCCCGGCATCCTGCACGTATTGGCAACTCGGCCACGCCCCGCCCCCTCACGCAATGCACGCTCGCTCTGGCCCCGCCCCCCGCACGCATCCCCCGAACTGACACGGAGACACGACTCCCAGGTGAGTACTGTACCCCCGGGAGCCCACACCAGCATACGCCGCCAACCCAGCCGACATATACCCTCCCATTACTGGGGCTGGCCGGCGTATGCTGGTGTGGGCTCCCGTGCGAGTGGAGGACGGAATGCGCTGGTAACCATCGTAGCATAGTTACCAGCGCATCAAGGTCCTGCAGCGGCGGAACATCCGCACGCACACACATAACAACAGACACACACACACATCAGATCACACTCACTCTCACACACACTTCACACACACATCACATCGCATCCACACACTCACAGCATCCAGAGATATCGCTTGCTTCTCGGCGGCGATACTGTGCAGTGAGCTTCCAGGACCTGCCGGAGGATCACATGGCCAGAAGCATGTGGTATCTCCGGATGTTGTGAGTGAGCGCGTATGTGCGATATCTTCAGTGTGTGTGTGAGTGTATGCGATCGGGTGTGTGTGAGTGTATGCGATCGGGTGTGTGTGAGTGTATGCGATCGGGTGTGTGTGAGTGTATGCGATCGGGTGGGTGTGAGTGTATGCGATCGGGTGGATCGGGTGTGTGTGAGTGTATGCGATCGGGTGTGTGTGAGTGTATGCGATCGGGTGGGTGTGAGTGTATGCGAGTGTATGCGATCGGGTGTGTGTGAGTGTATGCGATCGGGTGTGTGTGAGTGTATGCGATCGGGTGGGTGTGAGTGTATGCGATCGGGTGGGTGTGTGTGTGAGTATGCGATCGGATCTGTGAGTGTCGGCAGAGGAGCACGGCGTGCTGGAGGAGGCTGGGAGGAGAGAGGCTGATCCTGGGGAAGGCTGGGAGGGGGAGGCTGATGTTGGGGGAGGCTGGGAGGGTGTAGGCTGATGCTGGGGGAGGCTGATGCTGGGGGAGGCTGATGCTGGGGGAGGCTGCGAGGAAAGAGGCTGATGCTGGGGGAGGCTGATGCTGGGGGTGGCTGGGATGAGAGAAGCTGATGCTGGGGGAGGCTGATGCTGGGGGAGGCTGGAAGGAGAGAGGCTGATGCTGGGGGAGGCTGATGCTGGGGGAGGCTGGGAGGAGAGAGGCTGATGCTGGGGGAGGCTGATACAGGGGGTGGCTGGGATGAGAGAGGCGGATGCTGGGGGAGGCTGATGTTGGGGGAGGCTTGGAGGGTGTAGGCTGATGCTGGGGGAGGCTGATGCTGGGGGTGGCTGGGAGGAGAGAGGCTGATGCTGGGGGAGGCTGATGTTGGGGGAGGCTTGGAGGGTGTAGGCTGATGCTGGGGGAGGCTGATGCTGGGGGAGGCTGGGAGGAGAGAGGCTGATGCTGGGGGAGGCTGATGCTGGGGGTGGCTGGGATGAGAGAGGCTGATGCTGGGGAGGCTGATGCTGGGGGAGGCTGGAAGGAGAGAGGCTGATGCTGGGGGAGGCTGATGCTGGGGGAGGCTGGGAGGAGAGAGGCTGATGCTGGGGGAGGCTGATGCTGGGGGTGGCTGGGATGAGAGAGGCTGATGCTGGGGGAGGCTGGAAGGAGAGAGGCTGATGCTGGGGGAGGCTGATGCCGGGGGAGGCTGGGAGGGGGAGGCTGATGCTGGGGGAGGCTGAGAGGAGAGAGGCTGATGCTGGGGGAGGCTGATGCTGGGGGAGGCTGGAAGGAGAGAGGCTGATGCTGGGGGAGGCTGATGCTGGGGGAGGCTGGGAGGGGGAGGCTGATGCTAGGGGCGGCTGGGAGGAGAGAGGCTGATGCTGGAGGAGGCTGGGAGGAGAAAGGCTGATGCTGGGGGAGGCTGGGAGGAGAGAGGCTGATGCTGGGGGAGGCTGGGAGGCGGAGGCTGATGCTGGGGAAGGCTGGGAGGCGGAGGCTGATGCTGGGGGAGGCTGATGCTGGGGGAGGCTGGAAGGAGAGAGGCTGATGCTGGGGGAGGCTGATGCTGGGGGAGGCTGGGAGGAGAGAGGCTGATCCTGGGGAAGGCTGGGAGGAGGGAGGCTGGGAGGAGAGAGGCTGATGCTGGGGGAGGCTGATGCTGGGGGAGGCTGGAAGGAGTGAGGCTGATGCTGGGGGAGTTCCATTAATCCATATAGAAGAAGAAATAGACCGCACCAATGCTGATATCTTTTTCCGGATCTTTATTCCATAACCAAGGTTAAAAGGTGCAAATAGAACAGCGGGTGGAGGAAACCTGGATGCGGCCCCTCACAATGGACGACGGCCGTTTCGCCTGTGATTAGGCTTCCACGGGTCCACATGTGGGGTAAGATCAGCCCTCCCTAAATAGGATCATGCATCCAGGTGACCTTCCCACACATAAAACAAGTGAATGAAGTGTATAATACAATAAAAGGTACTATGTATACATATTTCTCGTACCAAAAAATAAAAACACACATTGTGAGCAATACGAAATCGGACACTATTACAGAGGAATGAATTATTGTCATATTCACAAAAGACAAAGACATACATGGTTTTTACATCTGCAATAAAAATTACAACTCGTTTTTTCTTTATCAGGGATATTTTGTTAACAATCCCCCCAACTCTCAATTATTTTACCATGCTCGGTTTTTGTAAACAAAAATCCATTACAAAAAGACTGAAAGATCATTGCGGTCATTCATTCCCAAAGCGCCTTGTGCCCCATATTTTATAATTAGTTTTGCCTCCGTTTGTAACAGCAATTTATGGTGATCCCCTCCTTGTGATGGGAGCGACACTCTTTCTAAACCGGCAAAACTCAGGACATCAGGGCAGCTATTATGTGATTCACGTACATGTGCTATCAATCTTGGGGATCCTTTTCCTGTCAGGACTGAATTATAGTGTTCTTTGAATCGAACATATAGGCATCTGATCGTTTTTCCTATATAAAATCTCCCACAGGAACATACTATTGCATAGACAACAAATTTTGTCTTGCATGATATAAATTGATTGACATAATGTGTATGTGCACCAATTTTTACGGACTTGCCAGTCAAACGCAGATTGCAATATTTGCATTGGCCACATTTAAAGTTGCCATTTGGAGACTGTTTCTCCAACCATGTATTTTTACTGGTTAATCTATTTTTGACAAGCAAGTCCCTCAAATTGTGGCATCTCCTGTAGGAAACCAATGGTTTAGAGACTGTCATGTTTTTTAACTCCGGATCCCTTTCTAGGATGTGCCAGTTCTCATTAAGCGTTTTTCTTATGATATCAAACATGGGTCCGAATTTGAAACTGAAGGTGAACCTATTGCTGATGTTCTTTTCTTTCCTCTTTTTTATCTTTTTTACCCCTCCTAAATCGGCTGCTGGACAGAGACGGCCCTCATCATATGCAGTATTTTCAGTTTTTTTGGTTTTTTTATATGCTGCATCAATGACAGCATCGGGATAACCCCGTTGTGAAAGTCTATTTTTTAATTCCAAAGCCTGTTCCTCAAAGGTCACACTGGTGCTGTTTGTTCTTTTTACCCTCAAGAACTGTGAGTATGGTAAGGCAGTTTTTGTGTACTGCGGGTGGGCACTTTCATAATGTAAAATTGAATTAGAGGCTGTGGGCTTTCTATAAATTTTTGTTACGATTATTCCATCATTAATTCCAACCTGTATACATAGTACCTTTTATTGTATTATACACTTCATTCACTTGTTTTATGTGTGGGAAGGTCACCTGGATGCATGATCCTATTTAGGGAGGGCTGATCTTACCCCACATGTGGACCCGTGGAAGCCTAATCACAGGCGAAACGGCCGTCGTCCATTGTGAGGGGCCGCATCCAGGTTTCCTCCACCCGCTGTTCTATTTGCACCTTTTAACCTTGGTTATGGAATAAAGATCCGGAAAAAGATATCAGCATTGGTGCGGTCTATTTCTTCTTCTATATGGATTAATGGAATTGACTCTTGCTGTTTGGACCAGCACGCTGATCCGGTTTCCAACAAGGACGCCCAGTGCTATATTCCTCATCCCCCAGTGATCCCAGGCGTGGCAGGCTTTTACGGGTGGTGCAGGACTGCGCTCTTTTGGATCCACATTATTGCATTACTCTTTGGAGTCTATTGCACACTCGGCTACCACCGGGATATACAAGTAAGACGTTACTGGCTTTGGGATACTAAGGACATGACGGACAATACAGTCAGCATGGACAGCACTAACACGTCCTTAACAAAAACTACAGGTGTACAAGCGGGTCGATCGGATGCGGCTTCCTTTTTTGTGGAGTGTAATCAGAAAAAGGACACGGAGGTAATGGGCGTAAAAACCCTGGAACAGAAAATATATTCCCTCTCGGAAAGAGAGGTGCGGTTATTTTGGACGGTACAGTCACTACAATCTTACGTGGACTGCAATAGAGTCCCAAGGGGATTACGTATTATTAAGTCTGTATCACAATTCCATCAGGATGCGACTTTTGTAAAAGAATGGGAAACCATACAGTTGGATTGTTCTATGAGGCTGTTGCAGTTGGTTTTAAAGAAAAATATAGATGATTATAATGATTTGAGTTTGGAACTAGAAAACTTAAAGCAGGATACCCGCTCTAGAGTGACTGAGGATTATTGGTCCTCATTCACATCTAGGTTGGATAAAAAACTTATGGATGTTCAGACAGAAATTAAAAATAAAAAAAGAGAAAAATTTTTAAGAGACAAGCATGATTATGACACTAACCAGATCTTTTGTTGGACAAAGGATAAAGTAAAGGGATATAAAAAACATCAGTATATGTATAACAAGAAAAAATCGCATGTACAAAATAAAGGTTATTGGACTACCGATTCAGAGTCTAGTGGCTCTGAAGAGGTGGTGCCGGGTCCTTCAAAAGATACCTCTGTATCAGTGCCCACTCCTGCCCCTTTAGAAAACGTATCCGACGGGGGGGCAGGAAGGGGTACAAGAGGAAGAGGACGCAAACGAAAGATGGTGTCATGGAGGAATTGAAGGAAAATCAGTTGCTTGTCTCGCCTAACAAAAATATAATAAATCTGTCTGGACATTCATTAACCAGTGACATGGAGTCCGTTTTGTCTAAGGGATTGAGCTATTGTGTTCCAGAAGAGTTTAATTTTGTGGAATTTAGAGTGGATCTTTATAAAGCAATAAGAAAAATTCATTTATTCAAATTCTTTAATCAGATGCCTCATAATGCAAATATGATTCCTGAGGGTGAACAACCATGTATTGTGAATAACGTGAATTTTGACGTGACAGGGGCATTTGACCCTGACACGTTAAAAGAAGCCACGTTATTAATGAGTCTGAATGATCCTACATTGGAGTCCGAAGTGGACATCAATGAAATAATATGTGAACCCATGAAATTTAAAAAAGGAAATAAATCAGACTGGTGTCCACCAACAGTACATGGGAATTTGATCGATTTGTTCCAGGATACGGTCATAAAAAAAGTAGAGGCTTTAAAATACCCACAAGCTATGATGAATTTGAGTATAGGTGAATTAGCTGCGGTAAAAACCATGCGTACGTGGGAAGATACTATCTTCCGCGAAGCGGACAAAGGGGGCAACATTGTCCTCATGTCCCGGAATATGTACTTGCAGGAATGCTTAAAACAACTACAAGATCGCACGACATATAAACCCCTGTTGGCCAACCCTATTAACGAATACAAAAAACAACTTGAACGTCTGTTGGACAGATATGTGATCCTCGGCTTACTTTCTAAAAAGCAGGCAGAAAAATTGGTCCCGCCTTTCCCGACGAGACCACACTGGTACTGTATACCAAAAGTGCACAAAAACGAAAAAAATCCTCCTGGACGTCCAATAGTGGCGGGTATTGGCTCACTCACTGAGCCACTCTCCCACTATTTGGACTGGCTGTTGAGACCACTGCTAGCCCATATCCCGTCTTATGTTAAAGACAGTGGGGATTTTGTGTCACTCCTCAAAGAAATAACTTGGCAGGAGGGATACAATCTAGCCACAATTGATGTGGAGAGTTTATACACACGGATTCCACAGGCTTTGGGAGTGGAGGCAGTCAAGGACATTGTCGCACGCAGTGGCAAAAGTCCTGTGTTTTGTGATTTTGTGGGTGAAGCACTTGAATTTGTTTTATCAAAGAATGCCTTCATGTTCCTGGATGGGTGGTATGTACAATGCGGGGGTACTGCAATGGGTACCCCTGTCTCATGTGCCATGGCTAACATTTTTTTAGGGCAATTTGAAGGAAAATATGTATATACAGTCAATAACCCATTCTTGAAACACATAAAATATTTTTTAAGGTATGTCGACGACATGTTCATGGTGTGGGATGGGACGGAGAAGGATTTTTCCGACTTTGTCTCTTATCTGAATACCACCAACACCATGAACATGTCGTTTACCTCTACCTTTGGAGTCCACTCTATTAGTTTTTTGGATGTGGAGGTTGGAATTAATGATGGAATAATCGTAACAAAAATTTATAGAAAGCCCACAGCCTCTAATTCAATTTTACATTATGAAAGTGCCCACCCGCAGCACACAAAAACTGCCTTACCATACTCACAGTTCTTGAGGGTAAAAAGAACAAACAGCACCAGTGTGACCTTTGAGGAACAGGCTTTGGAATTAAAAAATAGACTTTCACAACGGGGTTATCCCGATGCTGTCATTGATGCAGCATATAAAAAAACCAAAAAAACTGAAAATACTGCATATGATGAGGGCCGTCTCTGTCCAGCAGCCGATTTAGGAGGGGTAAAAAAGATAAAAAAGAGGAAAGAAAAGAACATCAGCAATAGGTTCACCTTCAGTTTCAAATTCGGACCCATGTTTGATATCATAAGAAAAACGCTTAATGAGAACTGGCACATCCTAGAAAGGGATCCGGAGTTAAAAAACATGACAGTCTCTAAACCATTGGTTTCCTACAGGAGATGCCACAATTTGAGGGACTTGCTTGTCAAAAATAGATTAACCAGTAAAAATACATGGTTGGAGAAACAGTCTCCAAATGGCAACTTTAAATGTGGCCAATGCAAATATTGCAATCTGCGTTTGACTGGCAAGTCCGTAAAAATTGGTGCACATACACATTATGTCAATCAATTTATATCATGCAAGACAAAATTTGTTGTCTATGCAATAGTATGTTCCTGTGGGAGATTTTATATAGGAAAAACGATCAGATGCCTATATGTTCGATTCAAAGAACACTATAATTCAGTCCTGACAGGAAAAGGATCCCCAAGATTGATAGCACATGTACGTGAATCACATAATAGCTGCCCTGATGTCCTGAGTTTTGCCGGTTTAGAAAGAGTGTCGCTCCCATCACAAGGAGGGGATCACCATAAATTGCTGTTACAAACGGAGGAAAAACTAATTATAAAATATGGGGCACAAGGCGCTTTGGGAATGAAAGACCGCAATGATCTTTCAGTCTTTTTGTAATGGATTTTTGTTTACAAAAACCGAGCATGGTAAAATAATTGAGAGTTGGGGGGATTGTTAACAAAATATCCCTGATAAAGAAAAAACGAGTTGTAATTTTTATTGCAGATGTAAAAACCATGTATGTCTTTGTCTTTTGTGAATATGACAATAATTCATTCCTCTGTAATAGTGTCCGATTTCGTATTGCTCACAATGTGTGTTTTTATTTTTTGGTACGAGAAATATGTATACATAGTACCTTTTATTGTATTATACACTTCATTCACTTGTTTTATGTGTGGGAAGGTCACCTGGATGCATGATCCTATTTAGGGAGGGCTGATCTTACCCCACATGTGGACCCGTGGAAGCCTAATCACAGGCGAAACGGCCGTCGTCCATTGTGAGGGGCCGCATCCAGGTTTCCTCCACCCGCTGTTCTATTTGCACCTTTTAACCTTGGTTATGGAATAAAGATCCGGAAAAAGATATCAGCATTGGTGCGGTCTATATCTTCTTCTATATGGATTAATGGAATTGACTCTTGCTGTTTGGACCAGCACGCTGATCCGGTTTCCAACAAGGACGCCCAGTGCTATATTCCTCATCCCCCAGTGATCCCAGGCGTGGCAGGCTTTTACGGGTGGTGCAGGACTGCGCTCTTTTGGATCCACATTGATGCTGGGGGAGGCTGATGCTGGGGGAGGCTAGGAGGGGGAGGCTGGGAGGAGAGAGGCTGATGCTGGGGGAGGCTGAGGCTGGGAGGAGAGAGGCTGATGCTGGGGACAGAGAGGCTGATGCTGGGAGGAGAGAGGCTGATGCTAGGAGGAGAGAGGCTGATGCTGGGAGGAGAGAGGCTGATGCTGGGGGCAGAGAGGCTGATGCTGGTGCAGCATGGGGGATGGAGCACGATGGGGAGTGCGCAGCATGGGGGATGGAGCACGTTTGGGACTGCGCAGCATGGCGGATGGACCACGTTTGGGAGTGCGCAGCATGGCGGATGGAGCATGTTTGGGAGTGCGCAGCATGGCGGATGGAGCACGTTTGGGAGTGCGCAGCATGGCGGATGGAGCACGTTTGGGAGTGCGCAGCATGGGGGATGGAGCACGTTTGGGAGTGCACAGCACGGGGGATGGAGCACGATGGGGAGTGCGCAGCATGAGGGATGGAGCACGTTTGGGAGTGCGCAGCATGGCGGATGGAGCACGTTTGGGAGTGCGCAGCATGGCGGATGGAGCACGTTTGGGAGTGCGCAGCATGGCGGATGGAGCACGTTTGGGAGTGCGCAGCATGGCGGATGGAGCACGTTTGGGAGTGCGCAGCATGGCGGATGGAGCACGATGGGGGGGTGCGCAGCATGGGGGATGGAGCACGATGGGAGGTGCACACCTCCCCCAACACACACACACACACAACACACCACACACACACTGGGAACCACAAACACCGCCCTACACAGACACCCACACACACAGACAACGCTGCACACACACAACGCCCAACACACAAACACCGCGGCATACATAAATATACGCACATACCGCACAACACACACACATTGCACAAAACATACCTCCCCCCAAAACATACCACACCCACACAAACCGCGCAACACACACACACAACGCTACAGACACACAGCGCTCCACAAACAACGCAACACACGCAACACACATACAACACCGCTCTCACCCGCCGCCACACCCAGACAACACGCAGAACATGTACAGCGCCTACAGAAACACTTGGTAACTACACACAACAACATCTATATATATATATGTATATATATATATATATATATATATATATATAACAAAAATCATACATTAACTACACAATACGTAAATTCTAGAATACCCGATGCGTAGAATCGGGCCACCTTCTAGTATATATATATATATATATATATATATATATATACGGTCATATGAAAAAGTTTGGGCACCCCTATTAATGTTAACCTTTTTTCTTTATAACAATTTGGGTTTTTGCAACAGCTATTTCTGTTTCATATATCTAATAACTGATGGACTGAGTAATATTTCTGGATTGAAATGAGGTTTATTGTACTAACAGAAAATGTGCAATCTGCATTTAAACAAAATTTGACCGGTGCAAAAGTATGGCCACCCTTATCAATTTCTTGATTTGAACACTCCTAATTACTTTTTACTGACTTACTAAAGCACTAAATTGGTTTTGTAACCTCATTGAGCTTTGAACTTCATAGGCAGGTGTATCCAATCATGAGAAAAGGTATTTAAGGTGGCCACTTGCAAGTTGTTCTCCTATTTGAATCTCCTATGAAGAGTGGCATCATGGGCTCCTCAAAACAACTCTCAAATGATCTGAAAACAAAGACTATTCAACATAGTTGTTCAGGGGAAGGATACAAAAAGTTGTCTCAGAGATTTAAACTGTCAGTTTCCACTGTGAGGAACATAGTAAGGAAATGGAAGAACATAGATACAGTTCTTGTTAAGCCCAGAAGTGGAAGGCCAAGAAAAATATCAGAAAGGCAGAGAAGAAGAATGGTGAGAACAGTCAAGGACAATCCACAGACTACCTCCAAAGACCTGCAGCATCATCTTGCTGCAGATGGTGTCAATGTGCATCGGTCAACAATACAGCGCACGTTGCACAAGGAGAAGCTGTATGAGAGAGTGATGCGAAAGAAGCCGTTTCTGCAAGTACGCCACAAACAGAGTCGCCTGAGGTATGCAAAGCACATTTGGACAAGCCAGTTACACTTTGGAAGAAGGTCCTGTGGACTGATGAAACAGATATTGAGTTGTTTGGTCATACAAAAAGGCGTTATGCATGGAGGCAAAAAACATGGCATTCCAAGAAAAGCACTTGCTACCCACAGTAAAATTTGGTGGAGGTTCCATCATGCTTTGGGGCTGTGTAGCCAATGCCAGCACCGGGAATCTTGTTAAAGTTGAGGGTCGCATGGATTCAACTCAGTATCAGCAGATTCTTGGCAATAATGTGCAAGAATCAGTGACGAAGTTGAAGTTACACAGGGGATGGATATTTCAGCAAGACAATGATCCAAAACACCGCTCCAAATCTACTCAGGCATTTATGCAGAGGAACAATTACAATGTTCTGGAATGGCCATCCCAGTCCCCAGACCTGAATATCATTGAACACCTGTGGGATGATTTGAAGCGGGCTGTCCATGCTCGGCGACCATCAAACTTAACTGAACTGGAATTGTTTTGTAAACAGGAATGGTCAAATATACCTTCATCCAGGATCCAGGAAGCAACTAGAGGCTGTTATTTTTGCAAAAGGAGGATCTACAAAATATTAATGTCACTTTTATGTTGAGGTGCCCATACTTTTGCACCGGTCAAATTTTGTTTAAATGTGGATTGCACATTTTCTGTTAGTACAATATACCTCATTTCAATCCAGAAATATTACTGAGTCCATCAGTTATTAGATATATGAAACTGAAATAGCTGTTGCAAAAACCCAATTTGTTATACAGAAAAAAGGTTAACATTAATAGGGGTGCCCAAACAGTTTCATATGACTGTATATATATATATATATATATGTATATATATATATATATATATATAAATAATATCATGCTGCTTCTATTTTTACAGCTAAAGGTGAAAATTAAAATTGCGCTCCTCCTTTTTAGGCTGGTATCAGATGGCCGTAGATTCTCTCATGTGAGAGAATCTGGACAGTTTAGCTAATGACCTAATGACACTCCGATCAAGCTCTGATCAGAGAATCAGTTTAGTATGATCCGTTTCTCTCACAAGTGAGAATCATAGCACAGTGCAAGAGAAGATGGAGACCAAAATCTCTCCATCTTCTCTGTTCTGTGAACCATGAAAATCAAACTACATTCGGATGTCATCCAAGTGCAGTCTGATGATTTCCACGCACCCATAAACATGAATGAGTAAGCGCCATCTGATTTACTCTGCCATTTGCAGCATGCTGCAAATTTTTTATCTTGCCAAGTCGGCATGAAAAAAAAACTAAACAGCATTGCCCCATAGACTAACATTGGTCCAAGTGCTGTCCAATAAAACATCAGATAGCACTTGTCTGAGTGATACACTCATGTGAGCGCAGCCTTGGGGTTTTGCTTTTATATCACCAGTCATTAACATTTTGTTCTGTTAGGGAACTTGAATCTGTGTTATCTGATCACTTTTACTATCTACTGCAATATCACAGCATTATATAGAAGAAATCAATGTCAACTATGAAGGAATACAGCACCAGAACCATGATAAGTGCAGGAGTATATCACCAGAACCATGATCTGTACATGATTTTACCACTAAAACTACCATCAGACCAGGAAACCATCACCAGAACAATCATCGGTACATTACAACATCACTAGAAAGACTATCTGTACATGAATACATTACAAGAACCCCTATTAGTACATGAATGCATCACCAGAACCACCATCAGTACATGTAAATATTACCAGCACCACCATTAGTATAGCGACGCATCACCATAACCACTATTAGTAGATGAACACATGCACAAAACCACCACCGATGCAGTGTCCTTATGATCTATAGCCACCACACCATCTGCCCTTAAGAACTATTATCTTCACAATATCCACCCTTACGAACCATAACATTTACCATATTCTCCCTTATGAACTAAAACCTTCATACTTTTTTATAATATTAATAGAGCTGTGCTTCCCTTTAATGATCATGATCCCCCAATGTTTCTTCTTATAATGATGCTCCATAGCCCCAATACACAGTGTGCCCCTATAGCCCTCAACACAGTAAGGTTTCAGCATAATGCCCCATAGCTCCCAATACATAATTATAGCCCCCATAGAGCTCCTGTATATAATATAATAGCCCTTTAACACAGCTTAAGGCTACATAACCCTCCTTACATCGTATAATGCCTTATAGCCCCTAACAGAGTATGATGGCCCATAGACTTATACACAGTATTCTGCCCCCATAGCTCTGTATACAATGCCCAATAGCTTTATTAGACACTGCCACCACCATGCTTTACTGTAGGCACCATACATTTAGGAAAATTAATTTATAAAAAATCATGATGACTACAGTGAAACTGTTACGGTTGCTGTGGCACTGGAGTCTATGTCCAGATTTCTTGCTACTGCACATGTGCAAGCACTGGAGACTATGTCCAGATTTCTTGCTACTGCACATGTGCAAGCGCTGGAGACTAAGTCCTATCTTGGAGCCATTGCACATGTGCGGGTGACATCATCGCTGACACGAGGTCACATGTCTCTGACACCTTCTATGCCGATTGGCTGCTGGTCATGTGCTTGTGACACGTGGTCACATGTCTCTGACACCTTCTATGCCGATTGGTCGCTGGGCATGTGCTTGTGACGCTTTGCTCGGTGATAGGCCAGCGTGACGTCATTCCTGTCGTTCTGGCAGCGGATTGGCTCTGGTGTCCTCCATCTTGGATGAGGCACAGAGTCTATATAAGACCCTGATGCACGCCGCACGCCGCTCAGTCCTCTTGGTTCATGCATGAGAGTAGACGCTCTGTGCACGTTCCTCTAGGGATCTCTCTGTCTATGCTAGGTGAGCGCTACCGGCAGGGTAGCGTTCTTATACCTTACAGCTTCGGCTGCAGCCCGTATCCTTACCTCTTAGGGGAGCGGACATAGGCAGGTGCCTGAGGCACATGGTCTGGCTGGGCCTTGTGATTCTACTCGTAGGTGGACGTTGCCGCTAGGGTAACGTTCCTTATACTGCGTCTGGCAGTTGTTAGTATCCTCGCACACTAGGGGAGCGAACAGAGGTAGGAGCTTTGTGCATCTTATGCTGCTGTCCATCTCTTTTGCACCACTAGAAGAGCGGACCTAGGCAGGTGCCATATCTAGTGGTTCGTGTCCTCGCACACTAGTGGAGCGAAAGCAGGTAGGAGCTTTGTGCGGCTTACGCTGCTGTTCGTCTCTTTTGCACCACTAGAAGAGCGGACCTAGGCAGGTGCCATATCTAATGGTTCGTGTCCTCGCACACTAGTGGAGCGAACGCAGGTAGGAGCTTTGTGCGGCTTACGCTGCTGTCCGTCTCCTGGCACCACTAGAGGAACGGACCTAGGTAGGTGCCATTTCACACTCACTGCCTTTGTCTCTGTGATTATTAACAGAGACCATTCCACACACCCTCCAAGTAAGGGAGGAATTGCCTTATTTACTAATTATATTCCTCTGTGAGTTTAACAGAGGTATTGCACTCTGCCATAGTCTGCAGCAGAGTCTTTGCACGGTGGACCCTGACTGTCTGTTACTCCTTTAGGTTTTATTATCAGACAGCCCCCCGTAACATTAGGACTGAGCCAAGGGTCTGGCAGTTATGGCAGAATATCAGCAGTTACACCATTACATACAAGTACTTGAGTCACGGCTCAAGAGTATAGAGGATAAACCTCAGACCATGGTGACATCTGCACATGATCCTCGACTTGCTCTGCCAAACAGATATTCTGGCGATGCCAGATCATGTCGTGGTTTCATTTGTCAGTGTCAGATATACCTAGAGGTCAACTCTTCTCGCTTCTCTACGGAGAGGTCCAGAGTAGGCTTTATCATCTCCTTACTTCAGGACAAAGCCTTAGAATGGGCGACTCCCCTATGGGAGCGCTCTGATGTGGTTACTCTGAGACATCAAGACTTTCTTGATACTCTTAAGGCGGTATTCATGGGTCCGCTGGTTACCCATGATGCGGCCCTGAGACTGTTAGATCTATCTCAGGGTTCGTTATCCACTAGTTCTTATGCCATTGCTTTTAGAACTCTGGTGGCAGAACTAGATTGGCCAGAGAAGGTGTTGATTCCTATGTTCTGGAGAGGGTTGGCAGGCTATGCTAAGGATGCTCTTGCTACTCGTGAGGTCCCTGCTTCTCTGGAAGACTTGATCACAGTAGCAACGAGGATCGACGTACGCCATAGGGAATGTAGACTCGAGGTCTCTTCCTCACGCCCTAAGCATCGGGCTATTCCAGTTGTTGAGGATCCACTACCATCTTCCTCAGCATCTGAAACATCTCCCACTCCTATGGAGTTAGGTCATACGTCCTCCAGACTACGCAAGTCTGGTCCTCCTATATGTTACGTATGTCGTCAGGCTGGGCACTATGCCAACAAGTGTCCTAGCCGTCAGGGAAACTCCCAGGCCTAGTAACCATTAGAGGGGGGTTACTAGAGACGTCTTCTGCACCCTCTAAGTGTAGTATCCCAGGTCAGCTCTCATTCTCTGAGAATACATGGCCTATTATGGCTTTTGTGGATTCCGGAGCTGACGGGACTTTTGTGTCCTCAGGATTTGTAAAGAAACACAATATTCCCTCTATCATGTTAGAGGCGCCTATTCCTGCCCGTGTTGTTAATGGAACTATGTTGTCTGACTCCATTACATTGAGGACAGTTCCCTTGCGCCTTTCCCTGTCTCAGGGTCACATAGAGGAGATTTCTTTTCTTGTTTTGCCTGAGGGTATAGACGACGTCCTTCTGGGTCTCCCATGGCTTCGGACTCATGCTCCTCACATTGACTGGGAGTCCGACAGCATTATTAGTTGGGGTTTGAAATGTCAGTCCCGATGTCTTCCCTTACCACCTAAGGTCGTTACGGTTGCATCAACTGATCTCTCTCCCATACCTACACCCTATTTGGATTTCGCTGACGTGTTCTCCAAACAGGGTGCTGAGATTCTTCCACCCCATAGGCCGTATGACTGTGCCATAGACCTTATCCCAGGTTCGGTTCCACCTAAGGGCAGGGTTTACCCCCTGTCGATACCTGAGTCGGAGGCCATGTCAACCTTTATAAGAGAGAGTTTAGAGAAGGGGTTCATTCGTAAGTCTGTCTCTCCCGCGGGAGCTGGGTTTTTCTTTGTTCGGAAGAAAGAGGGTGATTTGCGTCCCTGCATAGATTACAGGGGTCTCAACGCAATCACAATAAAGAACAAATACCCGTTACCTTTAATTTCGGAGCTCTTTGACAGACTGAGGGGAGCTCAAGTTTTTACGAAGTTAGATCTGCGGGGTGCGTATAACTTGGTACGAATTCGAGAGGGTGACGAATGGAAGACCTCTTTTAACACCCGAGACGGTCACTATGAATACCTCGTCATGCCTTTTGGTTTATGTAATGCACCCGCAGTATTTCAGGACTCCGTAAACGATGTGTTCAGGGATTTACTGTTATCCTCTGTAGTGGTGTATCTGGACGACATCCTGATTTTTTCTCCTGATCTGGAGACTCATCGTCAGGATGTCGTTCGTGTCCTTTCCCGTTTAAGGGAGCACTCATTGTTGGCTAAACTCGAAAAATGTGTATTCGAGCAGTCATCCTTGCCTTTTTTGGGCTACATTATCTCACAAGAGGGTCTGGCTATGGATCCTGCGAAGCTCTCTGCTGTCCTGGAATGGTCCGAACCTCATTCCTTAAAGGCGGTGCAACGCTTCTTAGGATTCATAAATTATTACAGGCAGTTCATACCCCATTTCTCTACTTTGGTGGCCCCTTTGGTGGCCTTGACTAAGAAAGGTGCTAATCCCAAAGTCTGGTCTACTGAGACATCTCAGGCTTTTGAGGCAGTAAAAAGACACTTTTCAACTGCTCCCGTTCTTCAAAGACCCGATGAGAATAAGCCCTTCCTCTTGGAGGTTGATGCCTCTTCAGTGGGTGCTGGTGCGGTCTTGTATCAAAAGAACGGTGCAGGTAGAAAAAGGCCGTGTTTCTTCTTTGCTAAAACCTTTTCACCAGCAGAGAGAAACTATACCATTGGGGATAGGGAACTGCTCGCCCTGAGATTAGCCTTGGAGGAGTGGCGTCACTTGCTGGAAGGAGCGAAACATCCTTTCCAGGTCTATACAGACCATAAGAATCTGACGTACTTACAAACCGCTCAGCGTCTGAATCCTCGCCAAGCCCGCTGGTCCTTGTTTTTCTCCCGCTTTTACTTCTCCATCAACTATCTGTCTGGGAGTAAGAAAAACAAGGCAGACGCCCTGTCTCGCTCTATGGTTTCTACCCAGGAAGAGATTGACGAACCTCGTCTTATCCTTCCCTCCAGGGTTTTTCATACACTCTCCCCTGTGACGTTAGACCAAATCCCACCGGGCAAGACCTTTGTTCCGCCTGATCGACAGAATGATATACTGTCGTGGGCCCACACCTCAAAGGTGGGTGGGCATTTTGGTATTAGGCGGACACGAGAGTTACTGGAGAGGTGGTATTGGTGGCCACACTTAGCCAGCCACGTCAAGAGATATGTCGGTTCCTGCTACTCGTGTGCTCGCAACCATCCATTACGGCAGAGACCGGCTGGGCTCTTGCATCCTTTACCAGTGCCAGATAGACCATGGGAGGTGGTAGGCATGGACTTTGTGGGTGATCTTCCGTGTTCACAGGGACATAGATTTGTGTGGGTCATTACGGACCATTTCTCCCGGATGGTTCATCTCGTACCGTTATCGAGAATCCCATCTTCCAGGGTACTAGCCAAACTATTCCTCAAGCATGTCTTTAGGCTTCACGGGATGCCAGATCGTATCATTTGTGATAGAGGCCCGCAATTTGCTTCCCGTTTCTGGCGAGATCTTTGTAGCCTTCTGCAAATTGAGTTGAATCTCTCTTCGGCATACCATCCGGAGACCAATGGTTTGGTTGAGCATACCAATCAATCCATGATTATATACCTTCGACACTTTGTTGCTGAGAACCACGATAACTGGTCCTCCCTCCTACCCTGGGCAGAATTTGCCCTTAACAATTCGCTGGCTGAGGCCACTGGGCAGAAACCGTTCGTACTCAATAATGGGCAACACCCTAGGGTACCGGTACCATTTCCTGCTGCTGCACCTCCTCCTCTTGTGGCCGACTGGGCAACTAATGCCAGAGAGGTTTGGGATCGGACTCAAGAGTCGATCCAAGCAGCTAAGGACCGTATGAAGACGGTGTTCGATCGGTTTCGTCGCCCGGCTCCTGTCTTTTCTCCGGGGGACTTTGTTTGGCTCTCTGCAAAACACGTGAGACTTAGAGTGAGCTCTGTCAAATTTGCACCTCGCTTCCTGGGTCCTTATGAGGTTCTTCGACAGGTAAATCCTGTAGTCTACCAATTGAAGTTACCCGTCCATCTTAGGATCCATGACAAATTCCATGTCTCACTGCTAAAGCCGGCTATTTTACCTCACGCTCGTGAAGTGCACTCTCCTGCCTCTGATTCCTCTCGCTCTAGCTATGAGGTACGAGCCATAGTTGGTTCTAAGATGGTTAGAGGGCGCATGTTCTTCTTGATAGATTGGGAGGGCTACGGCCCGGAACATCGCTCTTGGGAGCCTGAGGAGGCTGTCCATGCTCCCGACTTAGTTGCCGATTACCTGCATCGCCGGGAGGGGGGCCCTTGAGGGGGAGGTACTGTTACGGTTGCTGTGGCACTGGAGTCTATGTCCAGATTTTTTGCTACTGCACATGTGCGAGCACTGGAGACTAAGTGCTATCTTGGAGCCATTGCACATGTGCGGGTGACATCATCGCTGACACGAGGTCACATGTCTCTGACACCTTCTATGCCGATTGGCTGCTGGTCATGTGCTTGTGACGCTTTGCTCGGTGATAGGCCAGCGTGACGTCATTCCTGTCGTTCTGGCAGCAGATTGGCTCTGGTGTCCTCCATCTTGGATGAGGCACAGAGTCTATATAAGACCCTGACACACGCCGCATGGCGCTCAGTCCTCTTGGTTCATGCATGAGAGTAGACGCTCTGTGCACGTTCCTCTAGGCATCTCTCTGTCTATGCTAGGTGAGCGATACCGGCAGGGTAGCATTCTTATACCTTACAGCTTCGGCTGCATCCCGTATCCTTACCTCTTAGGGGAGCGGACATAGGCAGGTGCCTGAGGCACATGGTCTGGCTGGGCCTTGTGATTCTACTCGTAGGTGGACGTTGCCGCTAGGGTAACGTTCCTTATACTGCGTCTGGCAGTTGTTCGTATCCTCGCACACTAGGGGAACGAACAGAGGTAGGAGCTTTGTGCGTCTTATGCTGCTGTCCATCTCTTTTGCACCACTAGAAGAGCGGACCTAGGCAGGTGCCATATCTAGTGGTTCGTGTCCTCGCACACTAGTGGAGCGAACGCAGGTAGGAGCTTTGTGCGGCTTACGCTGCTGTCCGTCTCCTGGCACCACTAGAGGAACGGACCTAGGTAGGTGCCATTTCACACTCACTGCCTTTGTCTCTGTGATTATTAACAGAGACCATTCCACACACCCTCCAAGTAAGGGAGGAATTGCCTTATTTACTAATTATATTCCTCTGTGAGTTTAACAGAGGTATTGCACTCTGCCATAGTCTGCAGCAGAGTCTTTGCACGGTGGACCCTGACTGTCTGTTACTCCTTTAGGTACAGCCCCCCCGTAACAGAAACATGATGGTTGCATTGTTCTTAGGTGGGGCTGTATGAGTACTGGTGAACTTGAGGAGCTATTTTTCACTGATGATATAATAAATTCACATATGTGCTGCTCTATATTGAAAGAGAAGATGTTATCATCAAGTGATTCAGTGGCCAAGTATATCTCCTGATCTGAACCCAACCAAAACACCTAGTGGCATTCTGAAGAGACAAGTTGAGCATGATTCTCCATTTAGCATCCAGGCTCTAGAATAAGTCATTCTTGAGGAATGGAAGAGGATAGGTATTGTAAAATGTCCCAAACGTGTACATTCTGTGCCTAGAAGACTTGGCGCTGTCCTTAAAATTCATGGAGGTCATATAAAAGATTTGCAATGATAGTTATATTATTAACCTTAATTTCATATTTTGGGTTAAAAAAAATGTTCCATGATACTCAGTCTTGTCAAAATTTTGATATTTTTTAAAATGCTGAGCATTTTATATATATACACATACATGTATGTATGTATATATATATATATATATATATATATATATATATATATATATATATATACATGCATTTATTGTAAATATACTGTGTAGTATATTTAGAAATATAGTTGCTTTTCTTATGATATGTGCTTGTTTATGGGGATTGATTTATTTTTAGTGCAGTAACAATTTTATTTAGTGAAAAACTGAGAATCTTTTCATATTTATGTTATTAAAAAATGTCTATATATCTGTCGAATTAAAGGCCAACAGTTGAGGCAGATGTGATTACTTCAGGCTTATATGGAAGGTTGTTATGTGGTTGAATTATGGCCAAACTGCTCTCTGTACAACCATTACTCCCGCACAATCATATTGCCCGTTCATATACTGAATATATCAGCTCTGCATTCATTAGATAGGATGACATGATTCTAATTGAACTGATTTCAGGTACGTTTTGCATTCTGCACCACTCAAATGGAGTGCATCATTTCCTCCCCCACGTGATAGTTAATTTCATTATAAGCATTTTAGGAGGTATGAATGAGACACATCTTTACTACTAAGCAATGTTAAGTCAAACAGCAATCCTCAACAAGAAGGAGGCCACTTAAACAATATTAGTGAAAAAGCAGTATTATTTAAGAGGCTAAAATATAACTTTTAATCCTAATGCTAATAAAAACCTAGATTAGGTAACAAGTATCCCAAAATCCTTGGTTTGCTGACAGTCTCAGACATAAAACCTATTACAATAGTGAGGTCACCAAGGAGCCTATAAACATATAACAAAATTAGCAAAAAACCACAACAAACAAACAAAAAATATTGAGTATGGTAATTTCACCCAAAGTTGGATAGTGGTCCAGTATATGAGTACATAAAAAATTATCAAAAAAACTCAATATAAACAACCAATATTGTGCATAGTGGACCTAAAAGAGGAATCCACAATATTCAAGGTACTTTAGATAAGAGTATTGGAAACGATCTCACCCATTCCTTGCAGCTTGGTGTACATCATTGTTTCCGGCCTGTGGGTCTTTTTATATTCCAACTTAACCTGACCCTAAACATCCCTAGGGAAACTAGCTTCACCTGTTACCACAATAGCTTCTGCCCTAACAAGGGCAGACCACATCTAACCCTTTTTTAATGCCCCTATAGTATTCATGGCCGTCGTCCCGATGCGTTTCATCTTATTAGAATCAACTCCGGTATCACACTAGAGGTCAGAGGTTCTGTGCCCAAGCTCCTAGCTATGCTAAGAAGTCAATGTACTAAATATGCTTGGAAACTGATTCAATTTAATTTGGGTAAGGCGAACCAAAATGTTTTCTTGAAGAGAATACAGAGCTACTTGTCAGACGGGAGTCAATCATTTATATTGATAGTAACAGACAAGTTCCAAGTGCTTGCTATAGGCCATCCATAATAATTGTTCACTTGGATTGTAATTTGTTGTAGGAGCCATGATATCGGGGAATTAAAATGGTGTTAAAGGAAATGAGAGGGACAAATGCGGCTTTTATAACTGTGCTAGGTAAGCCTCTGAGATCATGTCTGTGCTTTGCGATGATGTGGTCCATTCATATTCTCAGTTGCAGGTGTGGGAGAAGCTCCCCCATTCTCCGTCCCTGAAGTTCAAAGTGTATATTTACCACCAGTCATATTCCACTTCACAGTGACTTCCAAGACAAGTGCCTACTCAGTTTTTGTCTAGTACTATCTTTTCACAGCAGATTACATAGCAAACAAACCCAACTTTTATAAAAAACCCTTTTTGACTAATAAAATTAGTCCCAGAAGATAGCCCACTACTGACAGGCATTTCCTTAGCATAGCAATATCTGACACCTTAGTGTTCTAGTTTTGAAACAATTACTGTACCTATTGGGAAAATAGGGATTCTGTCACCTTCATTTGCCACGATAGGAGGCTGTGGGCCACCACATCTACAAGAAGAGTTAATGAAACAGAGACCATACATGTCTACATGCTTATTCATTCAATTCTACATGCATAAGCCGTTATATCTTGTCAAAAATGGGTAAAAAGACTAGGGATGAGCAAACCCAAACAATAAGGTTCTAGGAACTCATCCCCCAGTAGAGATGTGGAAGTTCAGTTCGGCGGGTTCAGCCAGACTATAGATAAAGTTTGGTTTAGGACCCAAACTTGACCTGAATCCCAATGGAAGTCACTAATTGGGCAGTTAGGCTCTCCGCCCACATGCAGTCAGCCATAAACAGAACTCTTCCAGGGGAGGGTGGGCAGGTGCACACTACATCCAATCATGCTTTTGTTACCGCCAGTGAGAGCCATTCAAACACTACATGCAGCTTATACTGGGCTGAACACCTAGCATGCCAGATTACGGTGATGCTCACATGAGTGGTTTACATATGTAAAGCACCCAAACTCTGAACCTGAACTCATTTTTTTTGTAAAGTCTCTGTTTGGTACGAACACCAAACTTTAGGTTCTCTCATCTCTATTCCCCAGGTGTCTGGAGCTCAAACTTGAACTTTAAAAAAAACTCTGTGTCTGAGTTCATAATTCAGGTGCAGTTTGTATGCAGCACAGTGCAGCCATTCAACAAGATTTATTGGCTGGGGAAGATGCCTGTACGCTACTATGAATAAGATAAATCATTAAAAAAAATTATGTGGGGTCCCACCTATTTTTTGATAAACAGTAGAGGTAAAGCAGACAACTGTGGCCTGCAGCCCTCAGCTCTCTGCTTTACCTTGGCTGGTTACCAAAAATAGAGGGGATCCTACGCCATTTTTTTAAATTATTTATTTAAATAAATCAAAAAAGTAGTGTGGGGTTACAGACAGCTGAGGGATGGTATTATCAGGCTGGGAATGCCCATGGTTATTTGGCCCTTCCCAGCCTAAAAAATAGCAGCCTGCAGCCACACCAGAAATGACACACCCATTATATGCGCTAATTCTGGTGCTTTGCCCAGCTCTTCTAATTGCCCTGGTGCAGTGGATATTCTTGGTAATACTTTTGCATTGATGTCAGCTGTGAATTGACAGTACGTTGTCAGAATGAAGTTCCATTCCATAGGAATTGGTGGGTGTCAAGGGACATTACACCACTGGAATACATTGGAACTTTGAGAACTTTTTGTAATTAATAGATTGGTGAACAAGGAAGTGTGGGGGAGTTTTTATTCAAATAAACTATTTTTTTACAATGTGTATCTGTTTTTAACTGTATGCTTGCTGGGTAAGTAATGGCGCTGTCTGAAAGATGCTTTTCGATTAATAACCCCTGGGCTTGATGCCAACCGTCAATTCACAGCTGACATCAACCCTAAAAGTATTATCCTGATTTACACTGCTCCAGAGCAATCAGGAAATGCTGGGCAAAGCGACAGAATTGGTGCATCTAATGGATGACCCACTTCTGGGATGGTTGCAGGCTTCTATTTTGAGGCTGGGAAGGGCCAAATAACAGTGAGCCTTCCCAGCCTGATAATACCAGCTCCCAGCTGACTGCTTTATCATAGTTGGTTATCAAAAATAGGGGGGACTCCACACCATTTTCAAATTATTTAAATAAATAATTTTAAAATACGGTGTGGGTTTCACCTCTATTTTTGATAACCAGCTAAAGTAATGCAGACAGCTGAGCGATGCAGCTCACAGCTGTCTGTTTTACCTGCACTGATTATCAAAAATAGAGGGGAGGGACCCAATGTAATTTTTAAAAAAATTATAATATTCCCTATCCACTTTTGTTTCAGGGCAATTGTCTTATTCTTAACCCGATTTTGCTTCATGTTGTATCTCCCTAGCCCTTACTATGATCATTTTACAGCCTAAAAGTTTGGGTCCCCATTGACTGATATGAGGTGTAAGGTGGTCCAGAGTCAAGTTCGGGTAAAGTCTTGGTCCCTAACTAAAATTTTAACTAAAGTCCTGCCAAACCTAGTAACCTGAACTTCTACGGGTCTGCTCATCCCAAACACGTGAGCTCTATGCTAGACCTCCAATTTCAAGATTCCTCTGCTGTCAGGGCCAGGCGGTCGGGCAGACCCAGGAGGTGGATCCACTGGGCCGAACTCTAAGATGGTGGTAGGAGTCCGGTAGCTGAAGCACTATGGATAGCAGAACAGTCCGTGCACGTGAAGGTAACGGAGAAGTCCCTGGGACCACGGAGTCACAGATGGTAGTCCGGGTGACGTAGCTCAGGTTCGGAAGCCGAGATGATGTCAGGCAGGGTCCGGAACCTTGTGGAGCGAGATGACAGGTCACCGCAGGGATCCGAGATGGTACGGACTGTCAGATGGCAGACGGACAGCGTGCGGGGTTCGGGATTCAGCAGAACCGGATGGCGAGGCAGGATCAGCTCTAGAAGAGAGATACGTGAGTATGGCACGAAGACACAAGGAGACCTGACTCCTAGCTTGGAAAACACGAAGATCAGGCCCCGCCCCCTTGGACAATAAACCCTTATATACCCTGTACCTGTTTAGCTTCATTTCCTGTTAATGGACGCTGGCCCTTTAAGAAAGGGTCAGTGACCGCGCGCGCGCCCTAATGCGCATGCGCGCCGCCCGGGTGCCAGAAGCCAGGGAAGGAGGCTGAGGGGAGGACGCAGGGGAGCCGGCCAGGGCCTGGGAAGCCGTCAGACGCCGGGATCGGAGGCCAGGGAACCTGGGAAGGACGGGCACCGGAGGCTGGAGAGCGGGGAGCGTGGCAGGTGAGCCGGGGAGCGGGGCAGAGGACCCGGGGAGCGGGGCAGAGGACCCGGGGAGGGGAGCCGAGGACCCGGGGAGCGTGACATCTGCACAGAGTAATGATTTTACAGTGTATTAGTTTTATTACTCTCCATCATTTACTGCAATCTTCAAAATGCAAACAGTTGATTAAATAGCCGCTTTATCATTTAGATCAGCCATTGATATATTGTGCATCATCCCCATTGTGTATTTATCTAGCAGACAAATAGTGAGAGCGTGACTCCAGTTTGATGGCAGAAGAGCCTTGTGGTTTGTAATCATGCGCTTTGTTTTCCTACCACACCAGCCTCATGCAGATCAATTCCCATAATGCTCAGAGTGACATTCATTTTATGGTGTTTATGTATTCTCGCCATAAGGTTAAGCAATTGCTACCATTAACCAAGATGAAATTGCATTACCTTAATGAAATGCACTTTACGGATAGAAGAAGAATGTCACTTTCACAAGTGGAAGCTCTGTTAGCAAATTTTTACAAGAGAATTCCCAAAATCATATCTTAATTGCTTGGACAGCTGTAGTTTACATAACGAGCAAACAATGCCAAGATTTTTTTTTTTGCCTTTTTATTTCCTTTGTCAGCTGACTTGAATGTTAGTATGCATGGTGGACCATTTTTAGTCTTTTATTACTTGATTGCAAATCATTCTTCATTGCTGCCCAAATTTATGGAAGGACATTGCTCCCCGAGGTGTCATATCCTTTCAGGTCTGTAACTGAACATGACTGATGGTTCCAGTGTAACAGTTGCTTATTACGACGCTCACTGAGCTATGATTGCTCCAATACTTTATGTTGGCAGATGTGTTTCCCTTGGAACAGCATCTCGGAGACAGAGGTCATTGATCAAACCCCCCTCTGGCTGTTCCATTATGTGCAAATTATAGCTAAAAGCAGAGAGGCTGAGAGGGAGTGTGTGTTCTCATTCTAGGTCTCAGAAGGAGGGAGCAGGGAGCTAATGTAATGAAGCAGAAAAAAATCTAACTAGATTGGAACAATGTTTTTATTACTCAAATTAACCCTTTTATGCACTGGATCAGCAATCCATACCACAGGAAATATTTAACTGGAAAATAATTTGTAATTGAAATACATGTTGATGTAAACGAGAACAACCGTGCAGTGCATCAATGTTAGTTCTGTTTATTGACTCAAAAATTGCAAATTTCTTAGAAAAAAATAAAACTGGCTAAGCACAGATGGTGTAATGCCGTCCTTACAACAGAGACCGAGGAGATGAGTGCCTTACAATGAAGATGTATAACCAAAGGACATGCCGCTTCCCTTGAGCTGGAAATGAAAAGATGTATCCTGATGATATTATATCTGTCTCTATTTTTCAGAACTGATGAGCCTTGGACTCGTATATTTCATGTTACAGTAATGCTGAGACATTAGATTGGAGTTTACCCAAAATCCAGCTGTGAATACGCCATAAAAGTGTTAAGCAGATGTTGATTCTGGCTTTGTGTATACGGTATTTTACAAGTGCCGTTCACGTGAAACTATCTGCAGAACTATAGGTTAAGAAACAATTTTAAAGCACATCTGTCATCGTAATTGTGCTTTTGTATATTTTTGTACAAATATATTAGAATGATTTAAAACACGTGTGGCCAACTTTGTATTCATTCATCGCCTGGTTACAACATCTATTGGTAACATTTAGAGACGAACGAATCTGACAAAATTTGATTTGCCAAATTCACTCAAATTCGGAGCAAATTGAGTTGCCGTTAAAATCCATATACTATGCTCTGAGCGCTTCAAACCGCAGATCATATTAAATAAAGGGGTTAAAAAAATAAAAAAAATATTATATTTAGCTCTCCCCTTACCTGCCCTAGACCCGCAGCTCCCCGACCAGTCCTCTGTTAGCGTGCTTCCTTTATTTGGCTCCAGTCTTCTCTTCCATATTCAGTGTCCTCCAATCTTCAGCACCTAAGGCAATTCCTAGGCCTCATGGTACAACATGATGTCACTTGAGGCCTTGCTAGTGCCATAGTTGCTAAAAAGGAGGATGAAACAGAGGACCCAAGCCAGAGGAAGGATGGGCGCTAGTGGGTGGAGGTAAAGTGGGGAACTGCGGCAAAAGAACACATAAATAAGTGGAGAATTGAGTATAATGTTTCTTTATTTTTTTTTAACCCCTTTTTGATTAAGCAAAATTGTTTCCAGCAGGCTGCCATTTTTCTTCATTTGTGCCACGGTCCTCTCTCTGCTGTTTTGAGACTAGTAACAGACGTAGGACTGGGGCCTCCCATTTCCATCTAGACTCCTCATTTAAACGACATTTCCTTTCATTTGGTATCTCATGAGTTAATGTCAGTTTTTGTTGCCAGCAGCTCATAGCAGTGCAAGTCAGCTGTAGCTGCTTTGAGCCATTCTCATTTAGGTTTAAGGCTATGTTCACACTAGAAAAATGATTTTTCTTAAGAAATTGCTTAAGAAATTTCTTAAGAGTGCACCTGTGATAAAAAACGCACCAAAAACGCACCTGCGTTTTTGCCGCGTTTTCGGTGCGTTTTTGGTGCGTTTTCGGTGCGTTTTTGGTGCGTTTTTACCGCTGGTTGCTCCCTGCGTTATTGTGCCAATTATCTATGGCAAAAAACGCAGTTAGCTGCAGAAAAGAAGTGACATGCTCATTCTTTTTCTTAAGAAAATCTACTGAAAGAATTTTCTTAAGAAAAAAACGCAGTGTGTGCACAGCTAATTTTTTTTGCCATAGGTTTTGCTGGGGAATGTCTGCAGAAAGGTTACAAGAATTTCTCAAGAAATTTCTGCAGCAAAAACGGACCAAAAACGCAGGTAAAAAACGCAGTGTGTGAACATAGCCTAAATATTGGAGCTACCCCAGCAGTCCTTCCTGTTGTTAGAATTCATTCTACTCTGGCCATCCTGGTGGAAGGAGCTTATGGGGAATTTTCCTGTGCTCATCCATCTGCTACTTTGGAGTCTGCTGCCGTTAAGTTTGGTGTTTGTATCCTTCTGTTTATCCCTGTCTGTCTTACCTTTCCTTGTGTCTTGTTAGTGCAGCAGTAGGGACTATTGAACTTCACCTGCCCTTCACTAGCCAGGCCATCTGTAGGGTCTTCTCAGGGTCTCAAGTTCCTGCTCGGCGACAGTTACAGAGACTGTATAGGGTCTGGCTAGGAAAGTAGGTACAGATGCAGGTGAGGATAGGAGGAGTACCACCTACCCCTCTCACTAGGTCCAGGCCCCCATGCCTGTTGTTTGCTGAGTTTTTGTAGAGCAACAAATTCCCGTCGGTCTGAAGGCGTGGGTCACGCGGTACATACGGACATCTCCTACTGTGCGTGAAAATTTGAGTGTATGAAATTATAAAATATTTGTTTCGTAAATCAGATTTTTTTTGTGATTTTCAAAGCTAATTTGATTTGCCTTTAATTGATTCACTTACGGTATCTCTAGTAATGTTATGAGAAAGACTGTAATGGACCTACTTTTGGAGTTTGTTGACAGTCTCATTGGACATTTGACAATATCATAAATGTCTCTGATTAAAATACCATTCTGTATAGCATACTACAGTAAGATTACCCAGAACATCATCTGTTTTCCTTAGTCAACATCAGGGGCGGACTGGCCCACCAGGAGGTCGGGAGAACCCCCGGTGGGCCCTGCTATTTATGGCCATGCCCCCTAGGCCCCGCCCCCTACCCCCTTTGGGCCCCTATGGATATGTGTGAGAGGCCCCCCCGGCCGGTAATTTCATTAATCATATCGGCACATTGCCGATATGATTAGTGACAATCCCATTCCCTCTGCAGCGGCAAGCAGGGAGAGCTTCGCCGCGCGGCTCTGACTCATCTGCGCAGCCAGTGACACTGCAGGAGGAGGCAGTCTCGGAGTGATGACTGCTTCCTTCCTGTGCAGGTGCTGGCAGCATCACGCTGCGGAGGATAGACCCGGCGTCGCCCCAGGCCAGGCTGCAGGAGCAGCTGCACGTGAGTATAGAAGGCGGGGGCCCCGGGGGGGGTGCGGGGGCCTGGGGGGGGGCGGTTGGGCATGTAGAGTCTGTGGGCAATCATATCAGTAACATTAACCCTTATTCCATCGAAATGTCTGCACAGTCAGGGGTGGGATTCAGCCGGTTTTGGAGAGCCGGTTGTTAAAATAGCAGCCGGTTCCCAGAACCGGCAAGAAACAGCTCCAGCGATCCGGTTCCCTGTATTCATTTGTGTTAGTGTCTCTTTAAGACACTGACACAAATGAATCCCTGTACCTCCATATGCGCCGCACTTCCGGGTTCGGTGAACCCTGACCCGGAGCGCAGCGACGTGCTGACGCTGCAGAGGTCACAGCAGTGTGGGGAGGTAGCTCCTCCTCCTGCCGTCTGTCAGCGCCAGGCCCTGTGCGCACTAGACGTTTTTCCTGCGTTTTTAGCAGCGTTTTTTACCACATTTTTTGCAGAAAACTATGTGACATTGCTTCCCCAGCAATGTCTATGGGTTTTCAGAAGTGCTGTCCGCACACAGCGCTTTTTTGTAGCTGCATTTTTGTGGTGACCACAAAAACGCAGCATGTCAATTATTCCTGCGTTTTTCACTGCGTTTTCCACCCATTGAGTTCAATGAGATGTTCAAAAACGCAATGAAAAACACAAATTGCAAATATAGCTGCGCTTCTATGACTAAAAACGCGGCTCTAAACGCAAGGGGTGGGTACTGCAGTGACTTGTACAGGAAGAGGATTCCTTCTGTTGGTAAACACAGAAGTGTGAATCCTCCCGGTACCGGCACCGCCGCTTCCATCTCCCGTCCGGCGCCATGTACGCTCCCGTGCGGCGCCATGTACGGGCAGGAGATGGAAGCAGCTGCGAAGTCAAAAGTGAACAGTAGAGAAAAAAATGTTATACTCACCTGTCTGCAGCCTCCCGGTGCCATGTCCGCTCCCAGCTCCTCTCCCGGTACTGCCACCCCTGCTCCGGGTGTGTGCAGACGGCCGGGACACCTCCGATAGCTGCAGGACCTGGCGCTGATCACCTGATGCGGTCACCTGACGGAATCAGCTGACAGTGACAGTGGTGACGCCGGCTTTTTACTACCCGGCCAGCTAAACTATCAGCTTGATGCCGTCAGGAGACTTCATCAGCTGATTACCGCCGGGTCCTGCATTGATCGGTCTGACAGGAGTCTGCACTGAAGTGTGTATTTTTATTTTTTTTTTGCACTGATGCATCAGCTGATTGTATAAACGACTTTTATACAATCAGCTGCTGTGTCATGGAATTCATATCCTTGATCCTGACACATCATCTGATCGCTTTGCCTTCCAGCAAACCGATCAGAGGATATTGGATCCGGATTGGACGGCGCGGGACCCTTGACCCAGGATTACTGCGGAGGGGGGTTCTTTATTTTAATAAAGATGGAGCCACTAATTGTGTTGTGTTTTATTTCTAATAAAAATATTTTTCTCTGTGTTGTGGCCATGTCTAATATTGGCGTGACATCATGAATTTTGGGCTTAGGGCCACTTGATAATATACAGCTAGCCCTAACCCCATTATTACCCAGCGAGCCACCTGACATCAGGGCTGCTGGAAGAGTTGGATACAGTGCCAGAAGATGGCGCTTCTATGAAAGCGCCATTTTCTGGGGTGGCTGCGGACTGCAATTCGCAGAGGGGGTGCCCAGAAAGCTTGGGCACCTTGCACGGCGGATTCCAATCCCCAGCCGCCTAGTTGTACCTGGCTGGACTCAAAAATTTTTTTAAAATTATTTAATGAAATTAAAAGAAAAAGGGCTTCTCTATATTTTTGGTTCCCAGTCGGGTACAACTAGGTAGCTGGGGGTTGGGGGCAGCCCATAGCTGCCTGCTGTACCTGGCTAGCATACAAAAATATGGCGAAGCCCACGTCATTATTTTGGAGGGCAAAAAACTCCTGCATACAGTCCTGGACGGAGCATGCTGAGCCTTGTGGTTCTGCAGCTGCTGTCTGCTCTCCTGCATACACTAGTGGAGAATGAAGAACATATTGAAGAAGGAAATGACATCAGACCTTTTTTTTCAACAATCTTTAATGGCATTGTTCACTGATAAAAAAAAATGCATAAAAAAGCAGTGAGCAAAAACGCAGCCAAAAACGCACAAAAAATGCAGTGTGAAAAAAACACGTAGTGCACACATACCCTTAGTGTGCAGAGAGCCGCGGAGGACGGAAGACAGAGGAGAGGCCACCGGTGCTTGGAGCAGGTAAGCGCTCAGTGAGCCAAAGAAGCAGGGAGAGGGGCCGCATAAGATGGCAGCTATATGTGGCTATAAGGGGAGAGGGGCCACATTAAGATGGCAGCTATATGTGGCTACATGGGGAGAGGGGCCACATAAGATGGCAGCTATATGTGGCTATATGAGGAGAGGAGCCGCATTAAGATGGCAGCTATATGTTTCTGTATGGGGAGAGGAGCCGCATTAAGATGGCAGCTATATGGGGAGAGGGGTCACATAAGATGGGAGCTGTATGGGAAAAGGAGCACATGGGATGTGATATGCTGGGGAAAGAGGCCATAATGGGATGGGATCTGCTGGGGAAAGAGGCCATAATGGGATGGGATCTGCAGGGGAAAGAGGCCATAATGGGATGGGATCTGCAGGGGAAAGAGGTCATAATGGGATGAGATCTGTATGGGGAAAGAGGCCATAAGGGGATGGGATCTGTATGGGGAAGGTCGTCCATTCCAATTTTAGCAGGGCTCCTTTAGTAATAATTTTTAAAAACTGTAGAAAAATCATTTAATACAATAAGACTGACAGTGACTGGCACAACTGTTCCTGGACAGGAGAGTGACGATATAGGAGGGGAAGAAGGGGAAAGAGATTTTACTTTAAATTACTTGTATTTTTTGGTTGAGGAAATTGCGTGAAAATGGGTGTGGCTAACAGAATGGGTGTGGTTTTCAAATGGGCGGGGTTTACAGTGAACCTGTTAAAAATTTGAATCCCACCCCTGCTATATACAGTACGGTAACTGCATGGTGCTGGTGGGCCCCAAGATTGATTTTTCCTGGTGGGCCCCATGTACTCCAGTCAACATTGTGGATACATTAGAATCTCTGCACCATGTATTGCCCAATACATCCTGACAGTTCAAATTAGAGGTATAAATTGAAGATTCTGGGCTCCAATCCACTTTATCTTTATTTTAACAAATGTGTTGTGGACTAGATTGCCAACTGTCAGTAAATTTACGGACAGTCTGCAAAACAAAGGTGATTTTACTGCCATCCATTGCAGCAAGCAGAAAAAAAATACTCATGATTCTTAAATATTTTTTGCTTGGTTTGAACTGTTCATGCAATAAAAGGGCTGATATGCACAATATAAACATGCTCTTTCCAGAAGGAGGGAGAAGGACTTTCACGGATGCAATCGCTGTTAAATGCGTGGAACAGTTTTCCCATTTCAAGTCTGTGCTTCAACGTTTCACAGAAGCAGAAGAGCCAACCTGGCACCCTACGATGGGCATAGATGACAGTGTCTGTTCTTTTAACATGGTTGAAACCATTTTTTAAAAAAGGCAGTACAGTCATGGCCAAAAGTTTTGAGAATGACACCAAAATATTTTCACATGATCTGTTGCCCTCTGGTTTTTATTTGTGTTTGTCTGATGTTTATATCACATACAGAAATATAATTGCAATCATATTATGAGTACCAAAAGGTTATATTGACAGTTAGAATGAGTTAATGCAGCAAGTCAATATTTGCAGTGTTGACCCTTCTTCTTCAGGACCTCTGAAATTCTCCTTGGCATGCTCTCAATCAACTTCTGGACCAAATCCTGACTGATAGCTGTCCATTCTTGCATAAGCAATGCTTGCATTTTGCCAGAATTTGTTGGTTTTTGTTTGTCCACCCGTCTCTTGATGATTGCCCACAAGTTCTCAGTGGGATTAAGATCTGGGGAGTTTCCAGGCCATGGACCCAAAATCTCTATGTTTTGTTCCATGAACCATTTAGTGATCACCTTTGCTTTATGGCAAGGTGCTCCATCATGCTGGAAAAGGCATTGTTGGGCACCAAACTGCTCTTGGACAGTTGGGAGAAGTTGCTCTTGGAGGACATTCTGGTACCGTTCTTTATTCATGGCTGTGTTTTTAGGCAAGACTGTGAGTGAGCTGATTCCCTTGGCTGAGAAGCAACCCCACACATGAATCGTTTCAGGATGCTTAACAGTTGGCATGAGACAAGACTGGTGGTAGCGCTCACCTCTTCTTCTCCTAATAAGCTGTTTTCCAGATGTCCCAAACAATCGAAAAGGGGATTCATCTGAGAAAATTACTTTACCCCAGTCCTCAGCAGTCCACTCCCTGTACCTTTTGCAGAATATCAGTCGATCCCTGATGTTTTTTCTGGAGAGAAGTGGCTTCTTTACTGTCCTCCTTGAAACCAGGCCTTGCTCAAGCAGTCTCCGTCTCACAGTGCGTGCAGAAGCACTCACACCAGCCTGCTGCCATTGCTGAGCTAGCTCGGCACTGCTGGTAGTCTGATCCCACAGCTCAAACAGTTTTAAGATACGGTCCTGGCGTTTGCTGGTCCTTCTTGGGCGTCCTGGAGCCCTTTTGGCAACAATGGAAGCTCTCTCCTTGAAGTTCTTGATGATGTGATAGATTGTTGACTGAAATGCAATCTTTGTAGCTGCGATACTTTTCCCTGTTAGGCCATTTTTGTGCAGAGCAATGATGGCTGCACGTGTTTCTTTAGAGATAACCATGGTTAACTGAAGAGAAACAATGATACCAAGCACCAGCCTCCTTTTAAAGTGTCCAGTGGTGTCATTCTTACTTAATCATGACTGATTGATCGCCAGCCCTGTCCTCATCAACACCCACACCTGTGTTAATGGAACAATCACTAAAACAATGTTAGCTGCTCCTTTTAAGGCAGGAATGCAATGATGTTGAAATGTGTTTTGGGGGTTAAAGTTCATTTTCTTAGCCAATATTGACTTTGTAAGTAATTGCTGTTAAGCTGATCCCTCTTTATGACATTCTGGAGTATATGCAAATTGCCATTAGAAAAACTTAAGCAGTAGACTTTGTAAAAATTAATATTTGTAGCATTCTCAAAACTTTTGGCCATGACTGTAGATCCCAGAAGACTAGTTTACGTGTTTTTAACTGTAACGTTCGCAATCATAGCAATGTCTCATAGAAAGAGACTCATGCTTTTCACAAGGATACATTGATTATATGTGCATTTTTTCTAAAAGTTGCTAAATAAAATGAGCAGCGAAAAGGGAGCTCAATAAGAGCTCATCCAGCTGCGGAAATGATACTGATATCTGCTATTCTGCTATCCCTCAACTAACCACAAAATGTGCACTTGCTAGCATGAGAAATAAATAGTAAAGTATGCTACTCTACACTAGGGATCCCCAACCATGGGGCTTGAGAACCACATGTGGCCTGTGATGTGTGGTTCGCGGCTGTCTGCCAACTTGGTGAATTAGCACAAGGTCTAGCAAACAATTATGAAGAGAAGGTCTCCAGATGACAACTTTTGTGATTTGCCTGTGTAGAAGAGCACTTCTTGATGACATATACTGACAGGATGGAGGTGCATGGGGAGAAATATGGTAAGCTGCAGATAAGGTAATACTGTTAGATTGAGGGGGAATGAAGCTAGATGTGAGAGTTTGGGGAGAGTGCTTTATGTGAGAAGTCCAAATTGAGGTAAAATGTAAATCCATGGATATAATTTGAATGATGGTGGATGCACAACGTGCTTTTTGTGAGAAAGCTTTGGTTGTCCTTATACCGGTAATCTGTCACAAGACGATTTTCTCAAGCAACGACAACTGTCATGGCCGCTCCAGGGTCTGAGGATTCCTCACATTCTTGTACTCTTTCTGTTAACTTCACTGATGGTGGTGATCAGCGCAAAGAGACTGGGACATTGACGTAAAAGCTAGTTACTCTCCAGTGGGTTAGCAAAAGGTAATTATTTGCTGATTTTGGATCTTTAACACCTTTACTCATATACTGTGGAAGATCCAGTCATATCTACTCTATAGGCTGGCTGGACTGTTCTGGTAATGCCAGCTATAGTTTGTCTATCCTGGTTTGGAGAGCTGTATTCTATCAGACATAAAAAGGTTGTTGCTTTTGGGGTTGCTGTATGCGGTTGATGTAATCCTTTACTTCTTTACTTCCTGTTGCTCAGTGTAGTTTCTTTCCAATACATGCTTTCTTCCTTTTATTTCCTTGTGTTATTCCTGTCTGAGTTTAGTGAGATTGTGTTTCTGTTTTCCCCTTCAAGTCTTATCTGTGTTTCCCCTTGGACTTTTGCTCCTTAATTCCCTGTGTGGGTGTAGCAATCAGATTAGTACTGTTTAGAAGCATAGCAAAATACGAGATCCAGGTGCTACCTCCATCAGGGGTATGTCTGGGGACAGGGAGAGCCTAGGGTCCCTGTAACTTGCTTGAGGAACAGATTAGAAGCACAGTATGGCATAATCGGGGCTCTAGGTGACAATAATACTTCAATGGTGGAGGATAAGTGTGCTGGATGTGACTCTTGACCATCTCTCAGAACTTGTGAGCTCTCAAGGTAAAAAAGGTTGGAAACATGATTGGACAACTAAGAACAACACCTGCATCCACAAAAACAATTAGTGAGTATTTGAGCGTCTTCTGCAGTGTACTGAATAACTTGTCAGTGTACTGAATAGTATATTAGTGCTCCTCCTGAAAGTGAATAACATACCTTAATTAAACATAACAGGTACACTAGCTAGCATAAGAAAAATGTACCACTGTGTCTTGCTCTACACTTAAATGAGGTTACAACTGTGACTGGCCTAGGCACTAACAACTGCATGCCCACCTAGGGCAGCACTCAAATGAGCTGCCCTTCTCTGTTTCTAGAAAACAATTAGGGCGGCGTTACACGAGACGATTTATCATGCGATCGGATGATCGATCGCACTCGCCCCCGTTGTTTGTGCGTCATGGGCAATTTGTTGCCTGTGGACCACAAAGTCGTTTACCCCAGTCACACGTACTTACCTCCCTAACGACGTCACTGTGGGAGGTGAACATCCTCTTCCTGAAGGGGGCGGGACGTTCAGCATCACAGCGATGTCACATAGCGGTCGCCCAATAGAAGCGGAGGGGCGGAGATGAGCGGGACATAACATCCTGCCCACCTCCTTCCTTCCGCATTGCCGGCGGGACGCCGGTAAGCTGTGTTCGTCATTCTCGGGGTGTCACATGGAGTGATGTGTGCTGCCACGCTAACGACGAACAACCGGCGCGCAGAAGGAGGAACAACTTTATGAAAATGAACGACGTGTCAACGAGCAACGATAAGGTGAGTATTTTTGCTCGTTCACAGCCGTTCGTAGCTGTCACACGCTACGATATCTCTAACGAAGCCGGATGTGTGTCACGGAATCCGTGACCCCTACGACATATCACCCGATATATCGTAGCGTATGACTCCGCCCTTAGTCAGCCAATCCAACAGGATTTTTAATAATAGTAATAATAAAAATAGTAATAACTGTAGTAAGAATTTTTGTTTATAATATGCCTGTAACATCGCACTCACTGAGGTGTTCTCTCGTGACACTAGACTCATGGGTTCCTCTAGGAGTGCGCATAATGTTGTTTACCCTTGATGTTTCCCACTCAGGCTGCATACCCTCAGATGACTTAGGAATAGAGATGAGCGAACCGGCCGTGGTTCGGCTCGAGTTCGGTTCGTCGAATGGAGGTCTCGTTCGAGTTCAGTTCGGCGAACGTTCGACGAACCGAACTCGAACCAATAGGAAATAATGGGAGGCAATCACAAACACATAAAAACGCATTATAAATGTACACATACAGTTAATACACATTGCCATAACACTTACCGGTCCCCGCGATCCCTCCTGCACTCTGTCTCCTGCCGCTATTCCATCCGATGATCGCTGAATCCTCCCGGTGACCAGCACTGCCAGCAGTGATGCAGGACCTATCGTGACGTCAAAATAGCCATGTGACCAGTCACGTGGCTATTATCTCATTGGCTACAGACTGGTCACATGGCTTTGACGTCATGTCCCGTCCTAGGTCCTGTCATTGCACTCTCCGGTACACGATGCACATTTGTGTATCGCCGTGTACCGGCGACATGCTCTAGCACACGGTCGACTCCCCGTTCCATTAGGGACCGGCTGACACAGCCGGTCATTAATGGAGATCACCGTTGCCATAGCAACGCAGTTAGCGGTGACGTCACCGCTAACCGCGGCTCCGGGAATTACATGATCGGAGCACCGTTGCTATGATAACGCGTCTGTCAGCGTTACCGCTGTTACCGCTAACAGCCAGCACCACTGATCTCTCACGGAGTGAAGGCTGCACGGGAAGCAGCGTCTCCCCCCATGCAGCAGTGATGGAGCAGAGCTGCATTTGTTGAACGAGAAAGACAGAAGACCATGGATCGTGGAGGGCTGACAGGGGGTAATAAAGATGGAGTCTCTAATGTGTCTGTGTATTTATTTCTATTAAAGTATTTTTTCTCTGTGTGGCGTCTTTTTTTTAACCCTTTATTGGAGATTCTTAATGGCCGGGTCAAAAGTGCCTGACATTAAGAATCTCTGGCTTAATACTAGCTAGTAAAACAAAGCAAGTATTAACTCATTATTACCCAACAAGCCACCCGGCTTCAGGGCTGTTGGAAGAGTTGGATACAGCGCCAGATGATGGCGCTTCTATGAAAGCGCCATTTTCTGGGGCGGCTGCGGACTGCAATTCGCAGCAGAGGCGCCCAGAAACCTCGGGCTAACCTGTGCTGCGGATTCCAATCCCCAGCTGCCTAGTTGTACCTGGCTGGACACAAAAATGGGGCGAAGCCTACATCATTTGTTTTCTATTTATTTCATGAAATTAATGAAATAATAAAAAAAGGGCTTCCCTTTATTTTTGGTTCCCAGCCAGGTACAAATAGGCTGGGAGCTTTACCGTGGTTGGGGATCCAATGTGGAGGTCCCCCCAGGCTCTTTTTTTTATAATTATTTTATAAATATTAATAATTACACAAAAAAAGTAGGGTCCCCCCCAAATTGGATCACCAGCCAAGGTAAAGCGGACAGCTGTGGTCTGGTATTCTCAGGGTGGGAAGGTCCATAGTTATTGGGCCTTCACGGGCTAAAAATAGCAGGCCGCAGGCACCCCAGATGTGGCGCATCCACTAGATGCGCCAATCCTGGCGCTTCACCCCAGCTCATCCCGTGCCCTGGTGCAGTGGCAAACGGGGTAATAAATCGGGTTGATACTAGCTGTAAAGTCACCTGAGATCAAGCCCAGCAGTTTGTGATGTCATGGCGTCTATTAGATACCCAACATCATAAACTGTCAGTAATAACAAAAAAAAATCGACAAAAGAAATTTATTTGAAAAAACAGTCCCCAAAACATTTCCTCTTTCACCAATTTATTGTAAGAAAAAAAATAAAGGGGTCCCACGACGACTCTGGACTGTCTAGAATATGGGGGGAACTCAGGGAACTCAGGGAACGTATCTCCCATTTTCTAGGAGTGCAGACCCTTCATGTGAGGAGTGTGGGTGCAATGAATCTGCACTCACTCTCCCCGAGTCCATGTCGTAATGGTTGCTACCAAAGCTGCAATGCCCTGCTCATGAGGTAAGGGCATGCCTAATCAGGAGAACTATTCTACATTTCCAAATATTGGTATTTGCTGATATTATTGCTATTCCACCTACTATATATTGGGGATAGGATCTTGGAGATGGAATACCCCTTTAAGTCCAGTTATCCAGCTGAATGAATACTTAACAACAGAGCTCGCTATTTAGATGTGTTTTCTTGTGGCGTATAACGGACTCTCATGTTTGGTAGTCGTTCAGCAGGGAAACTATAAAAGCAAATCCCTCCATTTGGAAATGTAGTATATAGCTCTCCTGATCAATTATGTTCCTTACCTCATGAGCAGGGCATTGCAGTAATAATAATAATTTATTCATTTATATAGTGTTATTAATTCCATAGCGCTGTATGTCTTTGGAGTGTGGGAGGAAACCGGAGTACCCGGAGGAAACCCACGCAAACACGGGGAGAACATACAAACTCCTTGCAGATGGTGTTCTTGGTGAGAATTGAACCCAGGACCTCAGAGCTGCAAGACTGCAGTGCTAACCACTGAGCCACCGTGCCGTCCATTTAGCTTACAGATGCATAACCACCACTCACTGTGTCTGAACACAGGAAGCTGAGCTGACAGCCGCTCTGTGCATGCGGCAGCGTCTTTTGTGAAGGAGAGGGCCGTGGGGGGATCAACGCTGCACAGCTACCGTGGGACACCGGGGAACACCGGTGGCGTTATAGGGGGTGACCTGCAGGGCCTGGGGAGGAGTTTTCTGTCACATGTGTCATGGCACATGCGACAGAAATCAGAGGAGTAGGGGGAATGCGGCCGGCGCACTGCTGTGCGCGCGGCCATCTTGGATTTCTGGGAGGGCATCAGGGGGGGCACTTTGGCGACACCGGGGGACCGGAGGGGACCGGGGAGGAGATATATCATGTTTGTTCATGCCAGATAGGAGATAAATAATTTTTTACCGACGCTGTCATTTACTATAACGTGATAATCGGTATACGCTGTATACCTGTGATCACGTGAGCGGGGACCGGAAAAACCGTCCTGAATCATGATCTCCAGGGTCTCAGCTAGCCCTGAAACCCCGGAGATTTTCTGACGCTGGGGGGCGTTATTCACTTATTTCTGCCTGCTGTTTATAAACGGCAGACCAGAATAAGGCTACATTAACACGACCGATCCATTTTTGCGGTCTGCAAAAAACAGTCCATTTTTTTTCACGGGTGCATCCGTGTGGCATCCGTTTCCGTTCCGTAGACGGTCCGTATGTCATCTGTTTGTCATCCGTGTGCCTTCCGTTTTTTTTGTGTACTGCAAAAAAACTGAAGGAGGGAAAATACAAAAATTTACCCAGGATCCATAGCTTCATCCTACATGAGGCGGTCACATGTTCACTCCAGTGCCATTTTCTACTGCTTTTCACAGCGTAGAGCGCTCTGGTGATTTTCTTGTGCTTGTGCACTTCATATCAGTCTTTTCTGTCATTATAATGGCAGAAATACACATAATGTCCCACTCTCCTGCATTTTGTAATTTTGCACCCTTTGGTGCCTTTCATGTGGCACTAAGGGGTGCTTAGCTTTGTATTTAGCCACAAAAATGAAAAAAAAAAATGACGTAGGGTTCCCCCTATTTTTTTAGCCAGCTAGGGTAAAGCAGACAGCTGCAGCCTGCAGGCCAAAGCTGGCAGCCTCACCTTGGCTGGTAATCCAAAACTGAGGGCACCCCACGCTGTTATTTTAAATTAAATAAATAATTAAAAAAAAAACACGTAGGGGTCCCCCCAAAATTGGATCACCAGCCAAGGTAAAGCAGACAGCTGGGGTCTGATTCTGATCTGATTCTCAGACTATGGAGGTCCATGGTTATTGGACTCTCCCCAGCCTAAAAATAGCAGGCCGCAGCCACCCCAGAAGTGGCGCATCCATTAGATGTGCCAATCCTGGTGCTTCGCCCCAGCTCATCCCGTGCCCTGGTGCGGTGGCAAACGGGGTAATATATGGGGTTAATACCAGATGTGTAATGTCACCTGGCATCAAGCCCTGGGGTTGGTGAGGTCAGGCATCTATCAGATACCCGACATCACCAACCCAGTCAGTAATAAAAAAAATAGACGACAAACACATTTTTATTTGAAAAAACACTCCATAATACATTCCCTCTTTAACCAATTTATTAGAAAGAAAAACAAATCCAGGTCTGGTGTGATCCAAGGGGTTGCCATGACGATCCACACTGTCCCAGTCAATGAAGAGCAGGATGTTCCCCATTGGCTGGGAGAGCAGTGCAGTGACCTGAGCTAACATCAATGGGTCAGCCCAGGTCACTGCAGGGGATGACAAGTGCTGCTGTCAGCTAGGTACATTACCTGCGCTGATCTCCTGCACTGCTGACAGCACCTGTCACTGAATTCAATTACCGCCGCCTTCACAGCCAAGTATCGCGAGCGGTCCGTGACGTCCCCGCTAGTCAGTCTCGGGTCGTAAGCGAGAGAAGGTGATGTGACAAGCGGCGGCCATGGAGGACAGTGACAGCGCTGAGGTCGGGACTTCATCACCGCAGGTAAGCCGAGCGGGACCATGTGTGCAGAGTGCAGGTGGGCGGAGCCATGTGTGCTGGCGGCGGAGTGCAAAGTGGGTGGCGCTGAGTGTCGTGGACTGCTTGGCTGGGGACAGGTGAGTGTGAGTGTGTGTGTGTGAGTGTGTGTGTGTGTGTACATGCCGCGTGCAGGAGGGGGCGGAGTGAGCTGAGCGGGGAAGTCTGGGCTTCCTGCACGTAACTAGGATAAACATCGGGTTACTAACCAAAGCGCTTTGCTTGGATACCCGATGTTTATCTTGGTTACCAGCTTCTGTCAGGCTGCCAGCGATGGCTCCTGCACACTGTAGCTGTAAAAAGCCCTGCTTTTTGCTGCTAGAATAGTTCTCGAACGTATCCAGTACTATCGAGCTTTAGCAAAGAGCTTGAGTTCTAGTTTGATCTAGAACAGCCCCCAAAATCACTCGAGCCGCGAACTGGAGAACCGCGAACCGCTAACCGCGCTCAACTCTACTTAGGAACACCAGATGTAAAGCAATAGCAAGGAAAGATTCAATCTATTTTCTGAAAATAAAATAAACTTTACTCTTATAACTGTTGTATGCTTTTTAATGGTAGGTTGCAGGCAAAAATCTTGTTTTTCACATTCTTCTTTGTTAAACAGAGACTCAGTTATAACAGTCACTTGTGACATAACATTACTTGTTACCAACATTTCAGCAGTACAGTATAGGTGACGTGGATACTCCATTTCAACTAACTGGTATTCACTGTCCACATCTCACATTCAGCAGTGCCCATGGCAAGTCCAGTATTTCTTGACTAACATCTCCAGGTCTGGCCTACAAATTGCATCTTCAGCCCCATTTTGCCTGTGCTGTGTCAGGGTTACCCACAACTCACAGCTACACACCTTTCTGGGCTCCTGGCCATACTTATTTCCTATCAATATTAACACTTTCTGGGCGTGTTTCTTTTTCTGCCATTTTCTGCTTTAAGGGTGCTTTACACGTTGCGACATCGCTAGCGATGTCATGCATGATAGCACCCGCCCCCGTCGTTCGTGCGACATTTGGCGATCGCTGCCATAGCGAACATTATCGCTACGGCAGCGTCACACGCACATACTTTTTCAATGACGTCGCTGTGGCCGCCGAACAATCCCTCTTTCAAGGGGGAGGTGCATTCGGCGTCATAGCGACGTCACTGCAGCGTCACTAAGCGGCCGCCTAATAGCAGAGGAGGGGTGGAGATGAGCGGCCGGAACATGCTGCCCACCTCCTTCCTTGCTCATTGCCGGTGGACGCAGGTAAGGAGATGTTCGTCGTTCCTGCGGTGTCACACATAGCGATGTGTGATGCCGCAGGGACGACAGACAACCAGTGGCATGCACCATCAGCGATATTATGAAAGGGAGCGACGTGTAAACGATCAACGATTTTTGACGTTTTTGCGATTGTTGATCGTTGCTCCTTGGTGTCACACGCTGCGATGTCGCTAACGGCGCCGGATGTGCGTGACCCCAACGATATATCGTTAGCGATGTCGCAGCATGTAAAGCACCCTTTACAGGCCAACCTTTCAGAGAGTACAAGTACAAATAAAATCAGATATTACAATGCATCAGATTATTCAACAATCAAGAAAAGTCCAGAGGTTACAATCAAAATAAAAGGTAAAAGTGCTTCTATTGTATGGTCCAGTCATCTTCTATAATAAATAAAACTGAATGAGTCAGTCACCAGCTAGTATCTGTGTATGCACAGTTATAAAGTTCTACTGAGTGTATGGCCTGTGGGAGAAACTGATGAAAAGGACCCGATTCTGAGAAAAATTTCCTTTAGTCTGCACTTAGTGTAGGGTTCTCTTCTGGAGTAGGGATAGTGTATTAGAGGCATGTAGGGATTCTAATCTTATAGATATTGCTGCTATGTAAAAAAAATCTATTCTATTTTCTCATGATACCATGCTTAGCTGCATTTAGTGTAGGGGGAGTTTCTGCTGTAGAAGGGACAGTGTCTTATAGCTTCTCACAGCACCTGCTGGTGCAATATTAAACCAACAATTATTTCCAGAGCTATTTTAATTAGACTGTATTCTATACTAATACTGCTCATAGTCTGCAATTAGTATAGAGCTATTTTCTGGAGTAGAGATGGTGTATTAGAGGCATATAAGTAGGGATTCTAGCCTTTCAGACTTTGCTTCTGCTACAAAAATAAAATCTATTACATTCTCTAAAAATACTGATCAAACTGCTGGAGAAAGGATACTGTTTTAGAGGCATCTAGGCAGGGATTCTAGCCTTACAGACCTTGCTGCTGCTGCATTATCCCTGAAGTCCTTTTCAGGTCTAATTCAAATCTATTGTATTCTCCAATAATATTGCTCTTAGCTGCAATTAGTATAGGGCAAGTGGCTGAAGAAAGGATTCAAATCTATTTTGTTCTCTAATAATACTGCTCTTAGCTGCAAAGGATACTGTTTTAGAGGCATCTAGGCAGGGATTCTAGCCTTACAGACCTTGCTGCTGCTCCATTATCCCAGAAGTCCTTTTCAGGTCTAATTGAAATCTATTGTATTCTCCAATAATATTGCTCTTGGCTGCAATTAGTATAGGGCAAGTGGCTGAAGAAAGGGTAACGTAATAGAGGCATGTAGGCAGGAAATCTAGCCATAAGCTGGTGTCACACATAACGACGACGACAACGACGTCGCTGCTACGTCACCATTTTCTGTGACGTTGCAGCGACGTCCCGTCGCTGTCGCTGTGTGTGACATCCAGCAACGACCTGGCCCCTGCTGTGAGGTCGCCGGTCGTTGCTGAATGTCCAGCTTCATTTTTTGGTCGTCACTCTCCCGCTGTGACACACATCGCTGTGTGTGACAGCGAGAGAGCGACGAAATGAAGCGATCAGGAGCCGGCACTGGCAGCTGCGGTAAGCTGTAACCAGCGTAAACATCGGGTAACCAAGGGAAGACCTTTCCCTGGTTACCCGATGTTTACGCTGGTTACCAGCCTCCGCTCTTGCTGCCAGTGCCGGCTCCTGCACTGTGACATGTGGCTGCAGTATGCATCGGGTAATTAACCCGATGTATACTGTAGCATGGAGAGCAAGGAGCCAGCGCTAAGCAGTGCGCGCGGCTCCTTGCTCTCTGCACTGTGACATGTAGCTGCAGCACACATCGGGTTAATTAACCCGATGTGTACTGTAGCTAGGAGAGCAAGGAGCCAGCGCTAAGCGCGGCTCCCTGCTCTCTGCACATGTAGCACAGCGACGTTATGATCGCTGCTTCTGCTGTGTTTGACAGCTAAGCAGCGATCATAACAGCGACTTACAAGGTCGCTGTTACGTCACCGAAAATGGTGACGTAACAGCGACGTCGTTGTCGCTGTCGCTTAGTGTGACACCAGCTTTAGAGACCCTGCTGCTACTTAAACAATCTATTATATTCTCTAATAATACCACTCTTAGCTGCATTAAATGTAGGGAGAGTTTCTGGTTTAGAAGGGACAATGTCTTTTAGCGTCTCACAGAACCTGCTGGTGCAACAATAAGGCTAGGTTCGCACACTGCGTCTTTTTGACGCTGCGTTTTTGTGCGTTTTTGTCCGCTAAAAACGCACAAAAATGCACCTGCGTCGAAAAAACGCATCAAAAAACGCATGCGTTTTGCCGCGATTTGGTGCGTTTTTGGCTGCGTTTTGCTGCGTTTTTGATCTCTGCGTTTTGCTGCGTTTTTCCAATGCATTGCATGGGGGGAAAACGCAGAAAAACGCAGGAAAGAACTGACATGTCCATTTTTTTTTTTAACTCAAAAACGCAGGTAAAAAAAACAGATGTGTGCGGACAGCAAAAATGAAAACTCATAGACTTTGCTGGGGAAGCAAAGTCCTGCAGTTTTGAGGCCAAAAACGCACCCGAAAAACGCGCAAAAACGCCGCGAAAAACGCACTGTGCGCACATAGCCTAAACCAACAATTCTTTTCAGGGCTAATTTAAATAGAATCTGTTCTATACTAATACTGTTCCTAGTCTGCAATTAGTGTAGGGTTAGCTTCTGGAGTAGGGATAGCATATTAGAGGCATTTAGGCAGGGATTCTAGCATTACAGACCTTGCTGTTACTACGTAAAAAAATCTATGCTATTCTTTAAAAATATCACTCTTATCTGCATTTAGTGTAGAGCAAGCTGCTGGAGAAAGGATAGTATATTAGAAACATGTAGGCAGGGATTCTAGCCTTTTAGACATTGCTGCTGCTATATTAACTCAGAAGTCCTTTTCAGGGCTAATTCAAATCATTTTTATTCTCTAATAATACCAGTCTTAGCTGCAATTAGTGTAGGGCAAGCTGCTGTAGAAAGGATAGTGTATTTGAGGCATATAGCCTTACAGACCTTGTTGCTGCTCCGCAGAACCAAAAGTAATTTTCAGTGCTAATTGAAATAGATTCTATTCTCTAAACAAATTACTCTTACCTGCATGCATAATTTAAAAAGTGCAAGGCATGTGATAAGGGACGAGGAGTGGATATCCCACTGAGAGGGTGGACCCAGAAACCGTGGCTGCGGGGCAGGGAAAACTGAGACTGCTGTGGGAGGAAACAAAACACACATCATAAAGACCTAGCTTCCTGTCCCACTTTCCACGGGGGAGTGGGACACCTCTGTTGAAGCCAGAACAATAGCAAAAACTGTGGAAAGAAAGCGCACATAGGGTTTTAACCGATAGAGATAGGTGCAGGGAATAGGACAGGTACTCACCTGCTTCAGTTGTAACAGGCACAACTCCTTGTCAGCAGGGAAAATCGTAAATGAATACAAAAGTGGTCAGCTGCAGCCCCGATATTGCAACAGGATGGGGGATGATCAAAAGAAATCGGGTTAAATGCTGCGCTAAAAACCACAATCCAAAGATATATCGTGAATTCCTTTTCTTTATTTTCACAGGTCTACGCGTTTCAAAGGCATCTCCACCTTCTTCATCAGGACAAAAGTCAGAAAAGAACAGCCCAACCTTTTTTTTAAAATGAATTAAAATGAGACGCGTTGAAGATTAAAAACCGTAAATTAACCTGATACATTATTATTGAGGAAAAAATAAAATAAAAATTCATAAAAATATATAGTAACTTTGGTTTATAATAATAATTATCAGTGAGAGCAAGTTGTGGAATGAATGGCAGACTGTTTTCAACCACCACCCTATGTTCCACACTGTCCAGTTTTGCTAGTGAAGGGTCTGGACCACATAATCCTCACCTTGACTTTTCTTCTTGCCACCATGGTAAGTCCCAGGAGACAAGTGACCACACACTTTGGACACTCCAAGGAGCTGTTTACAATTTATGGCGTCTTCTGGCCTTTCACCATGCACGTTTCAAGAGGGACATGAGAAGTGTGCTGTGTTGCCCAAAAATTTGAGCAACCATGGTCAGAAGAAGCCAGCGATGGAAAACAGCAATTAGTGTCTTAAGAGGTTGATGATGATGAGACACAGTTACCAACAAGTTAAATTAAGTCATCAAGTCAGGAGAAGAACTAGACTGCAGAAGTGGAATATCCACTTAACCACCAACACATGTACAAGTGCTTTAGCCAGGGATTTCCCTGACAGCACACTGGCTGACCTTGTGTAGGCCAGAACCGAGTTGTACGCTGGGTTGGCACATGTGCTACTATGGCACCCCTGAGGCTCTAGTCGCCACAGGGTACTGCACCTGAATTAAGGTGCAGTGCTTAACCTGGATCCAGAGGAGGTCGGTACCGGTTCCACAACACACCAATTCACACACACAGTAGGTTGCCCTCCTTTACCGTTGACCGGGTTAGGTTTGGGTCAAAAGGGGTCGCCAAAGTGGTTGGGTCTTCAGGATACCACCACACTTGGGATCCTCAATCCACTAGTGGCGGGAACCTGGGACGGGGAAAGCAGCCACCAGGGAGAGTTAGGAGCAACAGGACAGTTAGTGAGTTCTCCAGCAGGAGAAAAAAGGAGCAGTTGGGTTTTATTAGTGGCTCTGGTGGGCCGCAGGAGACAATACGGTCGTTGAGGGGAGACCTTTATTGCTCCCTCGGGACCGGTGCTGTACAGGGTGCAGAATCCTAGGGTGGATTATACTTCAGGTTGTCCACCAAATACTGCAGGCCAGGGGGATTGCATGTCCCTCTGGCCCTCACAGTTCCCCGAGCACAGTGCTATAAAGGATCCAGGGTTGTGTTCCAAGGCAGGCCCCACAACAGAAACACGGCACCTGTATATGGGACGGGAATAGAAAACTTTTCAAGAACCGGGGTCCCCAAGAGCTTCAGACCATGGGGATCCAACACCAAGCGCAAGGAGGAAGGGCCCACCATCCACTGTACCGGCTCTGAACTCTAAAGGATCCGGGCCTGATGGGTCCCATCACACTGGGTGACCGGTACTACCCGGGCAAGTTGCATAACTGTGAGTAAAACACCTGGAACCCGCAGAGACTGTATCCGCCTGTCATTCCTGGTGCCGCCGCCCCGTGCTTCGGCGCCCGCCATTACTGCTCCCCTCATCATCACCTGTGGGGAGCAGAAACACCTTAACTTCTTATTACCATCCACCCCAGAGGACAGCGACAGCAGCGGCGGCTATTCCATGCCCGCATACCACAGGTGGCATCACGAAATCATCCATTACCAACCCCCTCCTTTATTGTACACCTCGGGGCCACGAAACTGGGCAAAAGGGCTATCCCATCACATCCCCAGACCTGACATCACCAGGCCAGGCGACAAGTTATTTAACCCCTGCCCCATGGGTGCTACACTACCAACACTTAGAATTGCAAGAAGGAGGATGAGGAGGAGGAACAGGAGATTGTTGCTTGCATTACAGATTGTACTGGAAACACCAGCTCCTCATCAGTTCAGAGTGGATGGACTGAAGAGGAGGAGAAGAGGAAGGAGGAGGAACAGATGGAGAGTCATCCATCTGATGGGGACAGAGAAGTCTTGCCTGTTGGGAGTCTGGCACACAGGGCAGACTTTATCTCGCAGCTTTTCCTGTTCCCCTCGTGTTATACACATTTTGGCCAACACTTATTACTGGTTAATTATCCTTCTCAACTCATGCTACAAGTTGAACTTTCCATCTCTCTAATTCCTGCAGTGGAGAGGGCTACTAAAATGGTGTAATACCAGAAAAACATAACTGAAAAATTGGTAAAAAAAAATGTCCCATCTGGCAATACTGGCAGCAGAGGTCATAATTCTCCGCACAATCAAGAAGTATGGAGGAAGGAGAGACATAGCAGGATCAACAGAGGCAGGGGAACACTATCAAAGGTATGGGACAGTTTCATTAGATCCTCCCAGCTCCCAGTTTCTTATGCGCAGGGTACTTTGATAGTGAGGGAAACGTTTATGAAGATGGTGAAGGATTACCTAGCTAACCACTCTACTGTCTTCTGTTATTCCTCTGTGCAGTACAACTATTGGGTATCCAAGCTGAACACGTGGCACGAACTGTCACTCCATGCCTTGGAGGTGCTAGCCTCCTTGCTGCTAGCATTTTTAGTGCTCAAAAAGGCATAATAACTGATAAGCGCATTTGCCTGTTAACTGAAAATGCTGACAGGCTGACTTATCAAAATGAGCAAAGTGTTGATTAGCCCAGACTTCTCAACCCCACCAGATGACAGCAGCCAAATCTAAAGGCAACTGTAAAGTTCCTTTATTGCGGTATATTCCCATGCATCACTTCCCACCCAAACAAGGATGTCCTTGTCATCTTCTTTTTTGTGTCAATCTCCCCCTCCACCAAATCAGTAGCGCCACAATGCTACTTCGCTCTTCACTTTTCCAGGATGTGTATGATGCCCTAATACATAATTTTAGAGACCTTCATCAAATAGTCTCATACACACACACACATATATATATATATATATATATATATATATATATACTAGAAGGTGGCCCGATTCTAACGCATCGGGTATTCTAGAATTTATTGTGTAGTTAATGTATGATTTTTGTTATATATATTGATGTTGTTGTGTGTAGTTGCCAGTGTTTGTGTAGGGTGCTGTAAATGTTCTGGGTGTTGTCTGGGTGGGGGGGGGGTGAGAGCGGTGTCGTATGTGTTTTGCGTTGTGTGTTGCATTGTTTCTGGAGCGCTGTGTGTCTGCAGCGTTCTGTGTGTGTGGTGCTGTGTGTGTTGCGCGGTTTGTGTGGGTGTGGAGTGCGTGTGTGTGTTTTGGGGGAGGTATGTTTTGTGCAGTGTGTGTGTTGCGCGGTATGTGAGTATATTTGTGTATGCCGCGGTGTTTGTGTGTTGGGTGTTGTGTGTGTGCGGTGTAGTCTGTGTGTGGGTGTCTGTGTAGGGCGGTGTTTGTGGTTCCCAGTGTGTGTGTGGTGTGTTGTGCGGTGCGCGTGTGGCGCGGTGTGTGTGTTTTGGGGGGAGGTGTGCACCCCCATCGTGCTCCATCCCCCATGCTCCGCACCCCCCATCGTGCTCCATCCCCCATGCTGCGCATCCCCCATCGTGCTCCATCCCCCATGCTGCGCACCCCCCATCGTACTTCATCCCCCATGCTGTGCACCGCCATCGTGCTCCATCCCCCATGCTGCGCACTCCCCATCGTGCTCCATCCCCCATGCTGCGCACCCCCCATCGTGCTCCATCCCCCATGCTGCGCACCCCCCATCGTGCTCCATCCCCCATGCTGCGCACCCCCCATCGTGCTCCATCCCCCATGCTGTGCACCCCCCATCGTGCTCCATCCCCCATGCTGCGCACCCCCATCGTGCTCCATCCCCCATGCTGCGCACTCCCATCATGCTCCATACCCCATGCTGCGCACTCCCCATCGTGCTCCATCCCCCATGCTGCGCACTCCCCTTCGTGCTCCATCCCCAATGCTGCGCACCCCCCATCGTGCTCCACCCCCCATGCTGCGCACCCCCCATCGTGCTCCATCCCCCATGCTGCGCACCCCCCATGCTGTGCACCCCCCATCGTGCTCCATCCCCCATGCTGCGCACCCTCCATCGTGCTCCATCCCCCATGCTGCGCACTCCCCATCGTGCTCCACAGTCACACATCAGACAGTATACACGCACACATCTGATCGCATACACTCACACCCCACTTCTCCCTGTGCCCTCGGTGGGTGGTCCCAGCAGCTGTGCTGCACCCCGTGCTCCTCTGCCTTCTGCCGACACTCACACATCCGATCGCATACACTCACACATCAGAACACATGCACACATCCGATCGCATACACGCACACATCCGATCGCATACACGCACACATCCGATCGCATACACGCACACACACACTGACGATATCGCACATACGCGCTCACACACTCACAACATCCGGAGTTACCACATGCTTACGGCCATGTGATCCTCCGGCAGGTCCTGGAAGGTCACTGCACGCACAGTATCGCCGCCGAGAAGTAAGCGATATCACTGGATGTTGTGAGTGTGTGGATGCGATCTGATGTGTGTGTGAGGTGTGTGTGAGAGTGAGTGATGTGTGTGTGTCTGTTCTTATGTGTGTGCGTGTGTGTGTGTTCCGCCGCTGCAGGACCTTGATGCGCTCACCTGCTCCCGGTCGGCGTCTGGTGAGTATGACTGCGGGGTCTTCTTTCTTCTGTCTTCTCTCTTCTGGGGGTGCCCGCTGCCTATAATGACGTGTCTTGCAGTGTATTTAACTCTTTCACCGCTGCATGACACTTCATTATTGACCTGCACATGTGTACCGGGAGCCGGTGTGTGCTGGTAGCCATGATACACATCGGGTAACTAAGGGAAGTGCTTCCTATAGTTACGCGATGTGTATCATGGTTACCAGCGTACACCGGCTCCGTCACGATCCCAGCATTGCAAGGTTATGTCCGCCAGGGGCGGGGCCGAGCATGCCAATGTGTGGTGGGGGCGAGCCGGCGAGGCATCAGCGTATGCCGGCTACCTGCACATATGTACCGGGAGCAAATGTACGCTGGAGCGGGCGATGCGTGCGGAGGGCCGGGGCGAGCGGCTAATCCATGCGGGGGCGGGGCCCGGCCAAGGCGAGTGGCCAATCCATGGGGGGGCGGGGCCAGGCCGAGCCCAGCGGCCAATCCGACAGTTGTCACGCTAATGATACTGTCATGGTGACACTGTCACGGTGACACAATTTTGGAGCAAGACAGACAGACAGACAGAATAAGGCAATTATATATATATATATATATATATATATATATATATACATATATATATATATATATATATATATATTATATAATATATATATATAAATAAGTTTGCCCCCCAAGGGGTAAATGTTTTTTCCGCCCTTGCACTTAGTGCATCGACCTGTATAGAAGTCTCACTCCTTCAAAATGGTACAAAAAATATTTTCTAAAATCCTTCTTTATGTTTCTTCCAGGGTATATCAGATTATCTCCTAATAATAATTAATTGACAACCCTTGCACTTAGTGCTTAGGCTTTATTAATGTAGGGCTAGCTACTGGAGAAGGGATAGTTTACCATTAGAGGCATGTAGGCAAGGTTTCATTCCTTACAGTCCTTGCTGCTACAACCTAAAACCAAAAGACCTTTTCGGTGCTCCACGTATTAAATCCTATTACCTATTAGTACCCCTGTTAGCTCCATATATCATTTAATATGCGCAATTCGTGTGGTAAAGGTTGGGGAAGTGGAGGTGCTGCTGATGGTGCATGCACAGGCCAAGGTGAAGGGTCAGTTGAAACTTCACCTACTGCATGAGGACTACAAACACGCTCATCCACAAGACCTAGTTTTTGTTCCAAGGTGGTTGGAGACACCATTTCTGAATGCTGAACAGTGCAAACAGCTTGTCGGTTGGATGGCAGGTAATACACAGTTTGGAAATCATAATATTTTGAAAATTGCACTAGAACTAAATCATATTCCTACCTCTATGTCTCTTTCACGGTGCACGGCAATGCCTCTTTGTAATTTCAGCTAGGCCTCGTACTGAGTGAGTAGGCTTTCACAGTTTGGCAGTCAGAATGTTTTTAAAATTGTAATAGAATTGAATCTTATCCCCCCTACATGTCTTCCAGGTTCTACTGCAATCCCTCTTTGTCATTTTAGCTAGGGCTGGCACTGAATGAGTAGGCTTTCTCAATTTGGGAGTCAAAATGTTTTTAAAATTTTACCAAAACTGACCACACAACTAGAGGTCACTGAATCGAGCCCAGTAGTTGAGCCATGACAGCTGCAAAGTTAGAATACTTTAAAAAACTTAAGTCTTGGTAGTTTTTTTTTATCAATTAGGAAAATACAAAGTGAATGAACAAAATAGAGACCTAAATCAAATCAATATTCGGTGTGACCAAAATACTCCATTGTGACACCATTATACAATCTGCACCCCTCAATGTACTGAAAACCACATCCATGAAGTTTATTAACCCTTCAAGTGCTTCACATGAATGAATACAAATTTACATTTAACCTATAAATGTTGCTTTCGCTCCAATTTATTAACTTGTACAAGAAATACCATGACAAAGTGGACCCCAAAATTTGTTACCCAGTTTGTGTCAGAAACCTTTGTTTTTGGGAACACGAATTTGGCTGAAATAGATTGCGGGTACCATGTTTCATTTGCAGAGCCCGTAAAGTACCTAAACAGCAGAAACCTCTTACAAATTACCCTATTTTGGAAATAAGATGTATCAAGCATATTATCCATGGGTAAAGTGAGCATTTTGAACCCACAGGTACTTAACAGAATTTGATAACATTAGGTCATCATATTGAAAATGTTCATTTTTTTTGCAAAAATTTTGTTTTAGCACCGAATTTCTCACTTTTAAAAGTGGTCACACCAAAAGGTGGACCGCACAATTTGTTACCCACTTCTGTAAGAGCACGGCTATGCCCTACATTTAGTCAAAAAGTTCTGTTTGGACAAACAGGAGGGTTCAGAATGGAATGAGCAATATCTTAACTTCGGAAAATTTTGGGGCTATAACAGATTGCAGGCACCATGTCGCATTTGCAGGGCCCCTAAACAGCAGAAGCCCCCCAAATGACCCTATTTTGGAAACTAAACCTCTCAAGGATTTCAACCAGGGGCATAGTGAGCATTTTGAACCCCCACGTCACACACTTTGATAACTTGATAGCATTAGTTCATTATATTGAAAATTTTCAGTTTTTTCACAAAAATGTTGCTTTATCACCAAATTTCGCACATTTAAAAGAGGTAACAACAAAAAGTGGACCCCACAGTTTGTTACCCACTTTATTATGAGTGTGGCTATGCCCCACTTGTAGTCAGTAAGTTCTGTTTGGCCAAACAGGAGGGTTAAGAATGGAAGGAACAATATTTAAATTTTGGAAAGCAAATTTGGCTGAAATAGATTGAGGGCACCACTCCAAAAAATGTACCCCACATTTTGTTATCCACTTTCTTACGAGTGTAGAGATACCCCACATGTAGTCAAAAAGTTTTGTTTGGACAAATGGGAGGACTTATAACAGAAGGAGGAATATTTGAATTTTGGAACACAAATTTAGCTGAAATAGTTTGCTGGTACATGAGACCAGTCAGTGATTTACGGGTTGCCTGTAACACCCACCTTATAGCTCGATCTTACAGACTACCATACCCTGGGGTCATCAGATGACCCCAGGGTACCATGGCGATGATCGGCCCCCGTGATTATAATTGCAGTGGGCCAATCCTGCCATAGGGTAGCTTTTAACCCCCATTTAACCACTTAGATACCGCTGTCGCTGTATCCAGAGCTGTGCGGCACAATCCCGTCTCTCTCATCTGGCATGCCAAATACAAGGCACTATAGCGTTCACTGTGCACACACTTCTTATAGAGCTAATCCTGTATATTAAGTATAAAATTCTTCCAAATCTCTTGAATTTGTGCTTACACTCCATGACTCAGTTCCCCTAGACTTTCCTTGAAAAAGGCACAAGGTGTCGAAAGGCTGGATGTCTATTTTTCTTTTTTGAGTCATTTAAAAAAGATTTTCTTCAACGCATTGAATATTTTCTTTTTTGCTTAAGGAGTGCCAGAGCTATCCTATATAAATATACCATATTTTTCGCACTATAAGACGCACTGGACCATAAGACGCACCCTGGTTTTAGAGGAGAAAAATAGGAAAATAAAATTTTAAGCAAAAACTGTGGTCATGACACACTGTTATGGGGCGAGGATCTGCTACTGACACTGTTATGGGGGTAATGTCCCCAAATTCTCTACTAATGTACCCCATCCTGGTCATGATCTTCCTGCCTTGTATATGATCCCCATCCTTGTATATACGTCCACCATCCTGTTATGTGTCCCCATCCAGGTACCATTAATGCTCCCATCCATGTATATGCCCACATCCTGATATGTGCCCCCATCTTGCTATATACCACCATCCTGGTATATGGCCCGCATCCTGTGGCACAAAAAAAAATAAACGTTTATATTCTATACCTCTATCTCCTGTACCTGTCTGTGTCTGGTATTGTTTATGATTATTGTACTTGTCCCTATTATGTACACCCCTTTCACATGTAAAGCGCCATGGAATTGATGGCACTATAATAATAAATAATAATACTCACCTTTCCTCACTCCACGCAGCATAGCTCGTCTTCCTTTCTGTGCTAGCAGCAGCGCCGCTGACCTGTATGGAGCCGTGCGCACAGCGATGACGTCATCGCTGTTCACACCACTCTCCACAAACATCAGCGGGCAAGCAAACAAGAGGACATCGCAATGCTGCAGGGATCAGTGGCCGGTGAGTATACTTATTAACCGCCCCCGCGCTGATGATGATATGCGGGGGCCAGTGAATATAGCCACACATGATCATTCCAGGCTGTAGTTGCCAAGGATGATCACACGGGCCGGCTGTTAATTATGCGCGCATTTACCGCCCATCATCCAGCCCACCTGTCAGTGCCGGCTTCAGCGCTGAGAGATGATGTGCGGGAGGATGCAGTACATATGAAATGAGCGGGCCCATGTGGTTAAGGTAGGCGCTGCTACATGCTGCTCATGCCACCGATGACCCGCTCCACCACAGCACCCTCATTCCCCGTAGCATACATTCGGACTATAAGACGCACCCCCCACTTTCCCCCAACATTTGGGGGGTAAAAAAGTGTGTCTTATAGTCCGAAAAATATGGTACTTATTATTTTTTTCTGAGCACCCACCATTCAGAGGCAGTGAGTGAGTTTAACCTCTATTATCTCATACTTTATTTACAACAGAACAGATCAAAAGTTTAAAGTTAAACATTTTTCTATTACATTTTAAGAATCTAACTCATTTAGAAATTGATGACAAGAACACATCTCAAAAAAGTTGGAACAGGACCATGTCTACCGTTGTATAACATCCCTTCTTTTTTTTCCACAACAGTCTGTAAACATTTGTGAAGAAAAATTATCAATTGCTGAAGTTTTTTCATAGGAATAAGATCCAATACTTGTCTTATGTAAGATTCTAGTTGTTTAAAGGGAACCTGTCACTAGTTTTTTCACTATTAAACTAAAAGTATCACCTTCTGCAGCTCCTGGGCTGCATTCTATGAAGGTGCACCTTGTTCCCTGACTCCCCTTGCAGACCCCAAAAATAACTTTACAAAACATGACCGTTATGTATGCTAATTACCTGTGTGGCTCAGATGTGCGTGCTCTTTTTCGGCTCCTGTCCCCCCTCCTGCCGCTGTTCGCCGTCCTTCTTTCTTGATTGACGTGATGACTCCTCCGTCATCATCCACATTGCTCTTTCAAATCTTGTGCCTGAGTGGTCATGTCCGCTTGCACAGGCGCAGTTCGCTCTACCATATCGCAGGCAGAGCAGAAAACATAGCTGCCCTTGGGCGCTATGGTGAGCTATTTGAGCAGGTGGGAGATTATGGTCAGCACTGCGTCATCCTGGATTTCTCCAGAATCTCTGAATCTTTTCATGATATTATATAAATGATAGAATATTCAAACTGTTTACAATTTTACATTGAGGAGCAATTCTATGTAATTGTTCCACCATTTTTAGACCCAGTTGGAAAGACATTGGTGACCCTCTGTCGATCTTTGCTTCTGAGAGACTCTGCCTCTCTAACATGCTCTTTTTATAGACCGTCATGTTGTTTAGTTGAAAATTCACCCTCCAGCTGTTTTCCATTTCTACTATTTACTTTTCCAGACTTTTTTTTAGCATGTTCCCAATTTTTTGGAGACCTGCTGCTGCCATCAATTTCAAAATTCGATATTTTTTTCTATTTAATTGGTTATGTGTTTTATGTTCTCTTGGGAATATAACATGGCTAGAAGAGATTTCTAAATCATTGCATTCTTGCTTTCTTTACCTTTCAGACAGCATCCCAACTTTTAGGAGAATTGGGTTTTATATCTTTAATAAAATTATTAAATTACATAGGGATTACATTAGATGCTAAATACCCAAGATGCTCCATTAAACCGTTAGACATTATTTACATGTTATCTCATTGCTATTATTCACATGGCTTGCTCCAATTTCTTGGAATATTAATACCTCTTATTCTGCTAACTAGATATCCAAAAGTATAAAGTCCTGATTTTACTTTCTGGGGTTTAGTTTTCTTTGTTGCTAAGTTCTTCTTTATTGTCTGAAATAATATTTTTAAAGTCATCTGGTTTAGCTCCGTCCAGTCCCTTTTGTACTATGTTCTTAAAAAAGCAATATACTGTACAGTATGTTTCTACCTACCCCAAAGCTATGTGGGGAAGGCTCTGGTAATTAGCCTGCCAAGGCTTGAAACTGCAATTATTTCAGGTCAGTGAGTAAGTAGTCTATGTCTTGCTGAGTTGTTTTAGATTAGCTTACATATATCTTTCAACTTTCCAGGTCAATACAAGTAATCTTGGTGTCAGTGGGAATCTCACCAGGTTATCGAATGTATAGGTAGGGATATTTTACATCAAGTCCAATCAGGGTCTGTTTATTCTACTTCAACTATCCCATGGAGTTTTGGATTTCAGACACCTCTGGTTGTAGAGTCTGTAATGATCCATACGGAAGGTTATAAATGATTTTTGAGACAGTAATGACATCACTGAGAGAACTCAAGATTTCGGTGAAATAAATATTGTTCTTACATCATAGCATGATTAGTGACTAAAGGCCCCGTCACACGCGACGATATATCGTGCGATCGCATCAGCCCCCGTCGTTTGTGCGACACGGGCACGTCGCAATTCGTACCCCCATCACACATACTTATCTCCCTAACAACGTCGCTGTGGGCGGCAAACATACTCTTCCTGAAGGGGGAGGGACATTCGGCGTCACAGCGACGTCACACAGCGGCTGCCCAATAGAAGCGGAGGGGCGGAGATGAGCGGGATGTAACATCCCGCCTACCTCCTTTCTTCCGCATTGCCAGTGGGACGCAGGTCAGCTGTGTTCATCATTCCCGGGGTGTCACACGGAGCAATGTGTGCTGCCCCAGGAACGACGAACAACCAGCACGCAGAAGGAGGAACGACATTATGGAAATGAACGACGTGTCAACGAGCAACGATAAGGTGAGTATTTTTGCTCGTTAGCAGTTGTTTGCAGGTGTCACATGCTACGACATCTTTAAAGATGCCGGATGTGCGTCACAAAATCCGTGACCCGGACAACATATTGTTAGATATATCGTAGCGTGTGACGGGGCCTTAAGGGTCAGTTCACCTGTTAGATTGTTTCTTCATAATTAAGCCAAGCTACTTTAAATAGAAATTTTACCTAAAATTTCCTAACTATACATAATAGATGACTACCATTCCTAAAGGACATTGGACTGGTATGATGGATGATTTTTGATATGAACAAAACATTTCCTGAATAATCCCATAGATTTATTATGGGCTGTGTAAGGTGTACAGATCGTAAATAGTAAGTATACTTCTACATACTAAGCTAATCTTGTTATAAATAAAAGCCCATGACTAGGGATTAGAGATGAGTGGACATGTAGAAGTTCGGTTTGAAGGCTGCAGCCGGATTTTAGTTAAAGTTTAATTTGGGACCCGGACTTGACTTGAATTCACTAATTGGGTATTTCGGGTCTCCACCCCCATGCAGCCATAAACAGAACACTTCTAGGGGAGGGTAAGCAAGGTTTTTCCATTTTTTGTTCTGTGCACAGTATATCAGATCACACTGTTGTTACTCCCAAGCGGCTCTCACTGGGCTGAGCACTGAGCGTACCCAAGCACAGTGATGCTCACACTAGTGGTGCATATAAAGAATGCAAACTCCAAATCCAAACTCGATTTTTTTTGTAAAGTCTGTGTTTGGTATGAACATGGAATATCGAACCTTGCGTTCACTCATCTCTACTAGGGATCAGTGAACCAGAACTGTAAAGTTCGGTGCTTATATCGAACACCGGGTATCCGGGTCTCCGATTCAATTATGGACTAAAAAGAAAAGTCTGTGTCCGAGTTCGGAGTTCGACTAATTTTCATCTGCTATTAAGGTTTGTTGAAAGGCTGAAGCACAGACAATCAACAAGCTTTATTGCATGTGGAAGCTGCTGTGATCAATAAAGATTAAAAAAATGAAGTGGGCTTCCGCCTATTTTTGATAACCAGCGCAGGTAAAACAGACAACTGTGTTTTGCAACCCTCAGCTATCTCCTTAAAAATAGAGTAGATCCCACGTTATTTTTAAAAATGATTTAAATAAATAACTTTAAAAAAACGTTGTGGGGTCTCCCATACATTTGATAACCAGCCAAAGTAAATCAGACAGAAATTTCTCACAAGTTGTTACGTAAGTAACTCAGTGAAGTCAGCACTCATGAGAAATTTCGTGCTGCTGCTGATTGGCAGTAACGTATGGAGCCCCATCCTGAGAACATTCTCAGAATGAGGCTGCATAGGTCACTCCGGTCAGTGGCAGCACGGAATTGTTTACTAGCGGGGATGTCAGTAAGTCTGTAACGTCATCGCTCATGAAAAATTTCGGGCTGCAGCTGACCAGCAGTGACCTATGAAGCCTCGTTCTACAAAAGTTCTCAGAATGCAGCTCCATAGGAAATAGTTGGAAAATTATTCCAAAAGGTGTCATTTTTTCTCTTAAAATTGACAATTTTTTGCTGAAAAATTCTATGAGCTTTCTTTATTATTCTGAAATATTGGGTGCAAAAAACCTAAAAAACATCACTATGGGGAGATAAGGTATGCACACCAGTGACTATGGAAGGGGAATACATGGAATAGCAGAAACTGCTGTATGAATACTGACATGAAAAATTCAATAGCTATTTGTAAGAATGAAATGTGAAAAATGGAACCTGCATTACTGCCATGAATATATGAATAAAGAGAACCTATTGCCAATCCACATTATACGCATATATAGCCTGGGTCTCAGCGTCCCATACACGGTAAGTTTTTTAACTGCATGAGAGGACACACACAAGCTAGGGACCCCAACGTAGAGAAATACTTTGGCGTAGTGTTGGGGCTCTTCTGCATTGATCAATTCAGTAGCTAAATTTCTCTTTATTCATATATTCATGGCAGTAATGCAGGTTCCATTTTTCACATTTCATTCTTACAAATAGCTATTGAATTTTTCATGTCAGTATTCACACAGCAGTTTCTGCTATTCCATGTATTCCCCTTCCATAGTCACTGGTGTGCATACCTTATCTCCCCATAGTGATGTTTTTTAGGTTTTTTGCACCCAGTTCAGACATAGAATGGAGTTCCAAACGTTATTCCTTAATGTTAGTAGTTTTTCGTTTGTGAACCCTCCCCATACACACCTATTGCCAATCCACATTATACGCATATATAGCCTGGGTCTCAGCGTCCCATACACGGTAAGTTTTTTAACTGCATGAGAGGACACACACAAGCTAGGGACCCCAACGTAGAGAAATACTTTGGCGTAGTGTTGGGGCTCTTCTGCATTGATCAATTCAGTAGCTAAATTTCTCTTTATTCATATATTCATGGCAGTAATGCAGGTTCCATTTTTCACATTTCATTCTTACAAATAGCTATTGAATTTTTCATGTCAGTATTCACACAGCAGTTTCTGCTATTCCATGTATTCCCCTTCCATAGTCACTGGTGTGCATACCTTATCTCCCCATAGTGATGTTTTTTAGGTTTTTTGCACCCAGTTCAGACATAGAATGGAGTTCCAAACGTTATTCCTTAATGTTAGTAGTTTTTCGTTTGTGAACCCTCCCCATACACACCTATTGCCAATCCACATTATACGCATATATAGCCTGGGTCTCAGCGTCCCATACACGGTAAGTTTTTTAACTGCATGAGAGGACACACACAAGCTAGGGACCCCAACGTAGAGAAATACTTTGGCGTAGTGTTGGGGCTCTTCTGCATTGATCAATTCAGTAGCTAAATTTCTCTTTATTCATATATTCATGGCAGTAATGCAGGTTCCATTTTTCACATTTCATTCTTACAAATAGCTATTGAATTTTTCATGTCAGTATTCACACAGCAGTTTCTGCTATTCCATGTATTCCCCTTCCATAGTCACTGGTGTGCATACCTTATCTCCCCATAGTGATGTTTTTTAGGTTTTTTGCACCCAGTTCAGACATAGAATGGAGTTCCAAACGTTATTCCTTAATGTTAGTAGTTTTTCGTTTGTGAACCCTCCCCATACACACCTATTGCCAATCCACATTATACGCATATATAGCCTGGGTCTCAGCGTCCCATACACGGTAAGTTTTTTAACTGCATGAGAGGACACACACAAGCTAGGGACCCCAACGTAGAGAAATACTTTGGCGTAGTGTTGGGGCTCTTCTGCATTGATCAATTCAGTAGCTAAATTTCTCTTTATTCATATATTCATGGCAGTAATGCAGGTTCCATTTTTCACATTTCATTCTTACAAATAGCTATTGAATTTTTCATGTCAGTATTCACACAGCAGTTTCTGCTATTCCATGTATTCCCCTTCCATAGTCACTGGTGTGCATACCTTATCTCCCCATAGTGATGTTTTTTAGGTTTTTTGCACCCAGTTCAGACATAGAATGGAGTTCCAAACGTTATTCCTTAATGTTAGTAGTTTTTCGTTTGTGAACCCTCCCCATACACACCTATTGCCAATCCACATTATACGCATATATAGCCTGGGTCTCAGCGTCCCATACACGGTAAGTTTTTTAACTGCATGAGAGGACACACACAAGCTAGGGACCCCAACGTAGAGAAATACTTTGGCGTAGTGTTGGGGCTCTTCTGCATTGATCAATTCAGTAGCTAAATTTCTCTTTATTCATATATTCATGGCAGTAATGCAGGTTCCATTTTTCACATTTCATTCTTACAAATAGCTATTGAATTTTTCATGTCAGTATTCACACAGCAGTTTCTGCTATTCCATGTATTCCCCTTCCATAGTCACTGGTGTGCATACCTTATCTCCCCATAGTGATGTTTTTTAGGTTTTTTGCACCCAGTTCAGACATAGAATGGAGTTCCAAACGTTATTCCTTAATGTTAGTAGTTTTTCGTTTGTGAACCCTCCCCATACACACCTATTGCCAATCCACATTATACGCATATATAGCCTGGGTCTCAGCGTCCCATACACGGTAAGTTTTTTAACTGCATGAGAGGACACACACAAGCTAGGGACCCCAACGTAGAGAAATACTTTGGCGTAGTGTTGGGGCTCTTCTGCATTGATCAATTCAGTAGCTAAATTTCTCTTTATTCATATATTCATGGCAGTAATGCAGGTTCCATTTTTCACATTTCATTCTTACAAATAGCTATTGAATTTTTCATGTCAGTATTCACACAGCAGTTTCTGCTATTCCATGTATTCCCCTTCCATAGTCACTGGTGTGCATACCTTATCTCCCCACAGTGCAGGAGGCGGCACTGGCAGCAAGAGCGGAGGCTGGTAACCAGCGTAAACATCGGGTAACCAGGGAAAGGTCTTCCCTTGGTTACCCGATGTTTACGCTGGTTACAGCTTACCGCAGCTGCCAGTGCCGGCTCCTGCTCCCTCTGATCGCTTCATTTCGTCGCTCTCTCGCTGTCACACACAGCGATGTGTGTGTCACAGCGGGAGAGTGACGACCAAAAAATGAAGCTGGACATTCAGCAACGACCGGCGACCTCACAGCAGGGGCCAGGTCGTTGCTGGGTGTCACACACAGCGACAGCGACGGGACGTCGCTGCAACGTCACAGAAAATGGTGACGTAGCAGCGACGTCGTTGTCGTCGTCGTTAAGTGTGACACCAGCTTTAATCACAGGGTAATAAACCCTTTAGTTTACATAAACAATTGCACACACACTGATAAGGGAAGCACAGTTGCTGTTTGTTTTTTTAACCCTTACAGCATGCTCTCCTCAGCCTATATAGCAAAAAGCTGCTGACAGATTCCCTTTAAGTGGTGAAAAAAATTAGAAGTTTGTAAAAAGATTTGTGCTTTTGGTGCCATTTTCTGAGAATTATAATGTTTTTATTTTCCAGAATCTGGGGCAAAGTGATGGCTTATATTTTGTGCCCTGAGCTGACATTTCATTTTTTGTCATTTTTGGGTAGATATAATGTTTTGATCACCTCTTATTGTATTTTATTGCAATGTTGAAGCGTGTTGAATTTTTACGCTGTTTACCTATCAGATTATTTCATATTTTGATATATTGAACATTTTTCAATGTGCAATATCAAATATGTGTATTTTTTATGGTTTTATTATGAATAGTGCAAAAGGTGGGTGAACTTTTTGTAATTTTTAAAAACTTTTTTTTACAGCGTTGTAAGGCACAAGTCACAATCTCCTATGAATGTCTTCCTCTTCACCTTGTTCCTTCTATTCTTCTGCCCATGATGTCCTTCTCCAGTGATTACTCTCTTCATTTGATACTGCCAAAATAGACAAGTCGTAGCTTGGTGATCATTGCTTTGAGTGAAATATCTGGCTTGATTTATTCCAAAATTGATTAGCTTGTTCTTCTTGCCATCCATGGTATTAATAGCATCTTTCTCCAGCACCACATTTCGAAGGCATTGATTCTTCTTCTGTCTTGTTCCTTTATCGTCCAGGTTTCACATCCATATGTGACTACAGAAAAGACCAGACTATGTACGAGACATATCTTTATCACCAGTGAAATGTTCTTCAATTTGAGGACCTTGTCCAGTGACTTCATTGTTGATTTGCCCATAGCTATTCTCTTATTGACTTCCGGTGTCGTTGCTGCATTTTGAGTGATCATTGATCCAAGGGGGTTGAAGTCCTTTATAACTTCCAGTTTGACACTGTCTATCTCAAATGTGTTCCAGTCATACCTGGCACAAGTCAATATCTTTGTCTTCTGTCTCTCACAACCCACCTCATATTTGGTTGTCATAATCAAGTACAGTAGAAAGTTTGTGTGGGCAGATTGCTAAGATCACAAATCTTCCAGAGATTTCATCACAAGAAGAAGACATTTTGGGGAATTTTCAATGTATCAGCTTAAAACCAAAAATTTGAATTAGTTTCAACATGGCTCATATTCCTCCAGTGTGAATGATGACAATCTCCTGGTATTATTCTACCCAACTCAATGCATGTCTATTTCTTTGCTGGTCTCTGTTTATTAAGAAAGTCTTATCACTTATTTCTTTCAGCTTGAATGGTGATCCTCACCTGCCTTCTGATGCAATTAAGTTTCTCTCCCTTCCCTCTCCCCCTTCCCCTAGGCTACCCTACTACTTTATTCAGTCTATTTAAGGAGCCTTACGGTGAACATGGGTCACTTATGAATAAGGACTTTTTGTGTTTTTAATGTGAGTCCGAAACGTGTAAAGTTCCCATGCGTGTTACCCCCCTTCCCCTTGATCTCCACAGAAATTTTTTTTAATGATCTAATAAAGTTTTGAATGGTTTTATCTTAAGAAGAAATTGGTGCCGGATCCTTTCCTATTTTTCTAATTCCTCTTATCACTTATCTGTTGTGTATAGTTGATTTTCTCACTTTGCTCTGAGGTTATTATCGTCTGCATACAGATGCCACAGTTTTGCTGAGACTATTAGCAGCACTAGTGTTATGATTAATGTAAAGTATATACTAAGCAATTATCTCACACTGCTGCTTATGAATCAACCCACGCACCTACACAAATTGGAGGGTTCTTTGTCAGGTAAAAAGATTTGGGATCCAAGGTTCTCTGCCCGCACTGAGAATTTACATTGTGCTGCTACAGGATCTAATGGATCTAAATTAGGGATGGGAATACCATTAGTGTAATCTGTGGCAGCACAGTAGCACAAGAGGTAAAGGGGCTCCATATACCTCCAAAGCAACCACCAGCTTCTGTCACAGACACGTTATTGGACTGCAAAGGGCCCATATCCTATTATTGCATAGGAACCCTGTTCTGTCTGTGTCTGTAATTGTCTAAATGACTCAGTTGGCGACCTACAGATGATTCTCCTCTGGTTCTACAAATTGATTTAAAAAAATAGATTGTTTGTTAGTCCTTTTACTTACGCCTTACGCACTATTTCTATACCTAAAGCAGAACTCTCACAGGATGCCAGCAGCCTGTGATATTAATTATACTAATTGTGTATGTATTGTAGACGCTGGGCCCCTTCTGACTTAGACAAGATGGGGCCTGAAGCTGGAGCTCATTTTGCTCCAATGATAATCTGGCCTTGGGGACCTCACTGTACTTTTGTATACATCTGATTTAATTGAGAAGCGCACAGAATATTTTATTACAACTGTGCATATAATGAAGCATATTGTAATATTTCATCATTCACTGTTATGCTGTGAATCATATAAAAAGCAAACATTTGGAAAAGTTTGCATCTTAGCTTACATTACTTACAAACATATCAACATTTTATATCTAACATTAAAGATGTATTTTGTCATGCTGTAATTCCATAATACCAGGAAAACACTCCCCAGAATATATTCGTGTTAGAATAACTGAATTATTTGAAACATATTTTTTTTTGCTATAAGAATAGTCTGAAATGTATTACTACTTATAACTGCAATATACATATTCTCCACTAGAGGGTGACAGAGTTTAGCAGAAATAAAATAGGTTTCTAAAATGACAATACGATCAACAGTATTCTAATAGTGACTTGTCACAGATATGTTGCTTTATCAGAAAGCTGCCCCTCCAATAAACTAAAGTTAAAAGCAATGTATACATTGCAATGTATACATTTAAAAAAAATACCTTTATGATTGTATTTAGCATTGTTAGTTTCTTTCCACTGGGCATCAACATTGTACCAAGCTGAAAAGTTACCTGATATTGCTAAGGTAATGGATGATTTATTGATTATAGGGATTCCCTTTGCTCTCAGGAACGGGATGTCTGAAGAGCCTCATCTGATTGGAGCAGTGGTTAACCATGTGCAGCTCTGCTCTATTCATTCTCTATAGGACTGTTAAAGAAAGACAAGTACAGTTCTCACATGCTTTGGAAGGCTTTTTGCACATTTCTTTTGGACAATTTCAGTGGGAATTGTGTAATGTTTAATTTTCCCCATGGTGGCGCTGCAAGGAAACTGAACATACATCATTACATTTGTACACAGTGTTGTCATGCTTGTGCCATGTGATTATTTTGTAGTGGGACGTTGTGATGCCTCACCTGTTATAGCACCCAGCAGGGCAAGAAGATCATTTTCCTATCATTCCTATCACTGTGGGGACACAAGAGTCAAACATGTGAATATGGGAAAAAGATGAATAGGGTGTCACATTCTCTTTACTAGACAGTTATGTCCAGCCCAGTCCTTGTCACACGGTGGGTTTTACAAACATTGCCAACTGTCAAGACAGCGTTGGGATCTGTTCCAATTACAGATTCTGACATTCTGCGTGATGACTTCTCTGGTCTCTGTGATCAGTGCAGGTAGACTTGGGTGTCGACCAACAGATTGATAGTTCATAGCCAGGCTAGCAAGAGTTAATCTCTGCTGATCTACTTGTTAGTCTCCTTTGATCACATGTTATGGTAGAGCCAATCACATCTGCTCCCCTCCTATATATGCTGGTTAAATTCTTCCTTCTATGCCAGCTATAGTTTATCTAAGCCGTTTTGGTGAGGTGTTGGGATCCAGACTAAAGGCCACTTTACACATAGAGATAAATCTGCGGCAGATCTGTGGTTGCAGTGAAATTGTGGACAATCAGTGCCAGGTTTGTGGCTGTGTACAAATGGAACAATATGTCCATGATTTCACTGCAACCACAGATCTGCCAAAGATTTATCTCTGTGTGTGACGGGGCCTTTAGTGGTGGTTGTAGTACTTGTCACTTTGTGTGGTTGTGGACTTAACCACTGTTGTTTTTGTGTTGCTTTCTTCTTGCTCTTGATTTTCTCCGGAGTCTCGAATTGATTTTTTCCTGTGAGTTTGCAGTGTGTCAAAGTTTTGGTTTTCTCATATCTATCTCCATCGATGTTTCCATCTCACTGCTGCCCCTTCCTTTCCTAGTGGGAGGGTGAATCAGATTAGTTCTTGTCAGGAGCATAGCCAGGCACAAGACCCAGGCATCTCTGCCTTTAGAGGTAACCCTGAGGTCAGGGATAGCCTAGGGACCCCTAGCGTGTGGGACAACATGGGAACCCCTGTCCCTCGCTCTCCTACAGCCACATCGTTACAGTCCTGGTGTTGTTTTCAATGGGACCTTTTCAAGGGAACCAGTCATCAAACTCTTTCTGCTTGAATTACAGCGTTCACTAGATACACTGTTTACTAAATTTCCCACTCTGGTTGTTAGGCTGAACTATTGGTATATGCTTGAACTACAGATAGTATGAATCAGAGTCTGACTGTGTGACCACAGTCAGGTATGTTTTACTCTGAAACTCTATGGCATTTCATAGTAAATAAACTTTGAAGAGCCAGTCGGGGACTTTGTGTTGTGGCTGACTAGTCTGAGGGTGGTCCCCAGTGGCTTTTCACCACCTTGATCCCTTTGAATGGCAAGTCTCCTTCAATGTAGACATAGATAACCTCACAATAAACTAGACCAGGTTAGGAGAAAGATGGCTAGGAACTGCACTAGACTATTCAGCCAAGACTAATAGTGTCTGGATGGCTTTTCAAAGCATGTTTACTCTGAAACACCACTGTTTCGAATTAAATCATAACTGACTGAATTCATGACTGCCCATGGTTCATGAATCTGATGTCAGATTCCCATTAAAGAGACTTGATATAGCAGATATCTATGCCAAGGGCCTTTGTTTAAGTTAGAAGGACAGCTAAACAAAGATAGGTTGCAGTTAAGATTTGTGTTTCAACTGACAGAAGAGCTGTAGCATAAACCAGATCTTGAACAAGACAAGATATTTTGGTGTCCTAGGCAGATGAAGCTGATGCTAACGGCTCCCATGCAAAGGAATGGGTCAGAGTCTAAGGTAACTGGACAGCTAACGCAACCCCCTTCTTTTCCGAAGGGTCAGATAATAAGCTCTGATCACTACTTTCGCTAAAGTTGTTACCTCTTTCACCCCAAAAAAATCTGGAAATGTAAAAAAGTGGTGTACTTTAGGGGTGCAGTTTAACAGTGATGCAATTTCAAAATTAGATATGATAATATTAATTGGTTCTGGACACTATACACAATACACATTTTTTATTACTGACATCCTATATTTAAAAGCCCCAAGGACAGTCATAGAAACTAATATAGCTTAACTATAATGAGGGCTGATTCAAATAAAGGGGTTGTCCACTACTTGGACAACTCTTTCTTGTTCCCCATATTTGCTCCCAATAAAATAAAAAGCCTATATTAATCTTCTCAGCACTCGCTCTCCCGGGGCTCACGACTGGTTGTTAATTCACGTGAGCCCCATGCCCAATCAGCGCTGTCGTCATTTTGCCCCAAATAAAGCCTGCAACAGAACTGATAGTGGTTCTGGTTGTATTCCTACACTGATAGTGATTCTGGTATATATTCATATACTAATAGTAGTACTGGTGATGTATTTGTTTTCAGGGACTGGTTTTAGTGAAAAATTTATGTAATGATGGTTGTTCTCAAGCTGTATTACTGATGGCTTGAGTGATTTATTCATGTAGTGATGATGGTTCTCGTTATATATACATCACCAAAACCATCACCAGTAGATGAACATGAACCAAAATCATCATTAGTACATAAGTGCATAAATAGAAATCAGTAGTCAGAAATAGTGCATAAATACAAAACAAGAAGCATCATCAGTAAATAAATAGGACACCAGAACCACCATCAATACATGAATGCATCAGCAGAACCACTATCAGTACATGAATGTATGACAAGAACCATAATCAATACATGGATACCTCACCAGAACCACTATCAGTGCATAAATAAATCACAAAAACCACTATCAATACATGAATGCATGACCAGAATCACCATCAGTACATGAATGCATGACAAGAATCATATACAGTACAGTACATGAATACCTCGCACAAACTACTGTCAGTAGACAAATACATCATAAGAACCACCATCAGTTCATGAGTGTGTCACCAGAACTACCATCAGTACATCAATGCGTCACCAGAACTACCATCAGTACATCAATGCATGACCAGAATCATAATCACTATATAAATACAATTGAAAGCAGAAGTTTACATACACTATCTAAAAAGACACATATGCATGTTTTTCTCACTGTCTGACATGAAATCAGAATAAACATTTCACATTTTAGGTCAATTAGCATTACCAAAATTATTTATATTTGCCAAATGCCAGACTAATGATAAAGAATGTTTTAACGTATTTTTATTACTTTCAACAAAGTCAAAAGTTTACATACACTTCATTAGTATTTGATATCATTGCCCTTAAATTAATTACTTAATTACACCCAGTATACAGGACAGAAAAAGTGCTACTGTATAGTGTATATATACAGAATAATATAGATACTGAGAATTACACCCAGTATACAGGACAGGTGTAGTGTATATATATAGAATAATACAGATACTGTTTTTTACAACAATAACAAAAATACAATATATCCAGCTCACCAGTCCCTGTGTCTAGGTTCCACTTGGGTCGGTGCACGGTATCCGTGGTTGGCGTCCACAGCTGTCACAATCATTGGAAAGGAGGAGGGGAGGGAAACATATCTAGCACCATGTCTTTAAAAAAACTTCAAATTTATTAATTCCAAGTAATACAAGGTAATATTGTGGTACCGTGTTAGCCAGAAAAATCAATTGAAATACTATGTCCCAAGAATGACAAAAGTATTTTAGGAGTGGGTATAGGTAAAGGTATCACTCTAAAATACTTTTGTCATTCTTGGGACATAGTATTTCAATTAATTCCAAGTAAAAATGTTTTGTTATGTGGACTAAAACAATCTCTCCATATGCCTTACAGCGCTGTTAGGCATATGGAGAGATTGTTTTAGTCGACATAAGAAAAATATTTTACTTGGAATTAATAAATTTGAAGGTTTTTTAAAGACATGGTGCTGGATATGTTTCCCTGCCCTCCTCCTTTCCAATGATTGTGACTGATATTTCCAGTCAATATACAGAACAGGAATAGTGGTATTGTGCAGTTTATATATACAGAATAATGCAGATAATGAGAATTACACCATGTATATAGGACAGGATGTACCCAGTACATCCTTAACAATGGTAAATAGATACTGGGATTTGTTGCTACTAGAGATAAGCGAACCTATTCGGTTCACATTTGCCAATTTCAGATTCAGTTCAAGCCTTGGCCGGATCATTCGGGCTGAGCTTTCCGAACACTTTCCTCAAAAGACGTCAATTTTCGGTAAGTGTTTGTTTGCAGAAAACTCACTTTCGGCCCCATCACAGCCAAGTCAAGTATTGGCGTGGCTATGATTGGCCAGGGAAATCACTGGGAAAAAAACCAAGCAAATTAAACACGACATACTTACCTAGTTTACCCGCTGCTGTAACTGCTCTTGCAGCTCTACTTTCAGGGCCGCTGATTATCCCTAATCCATATTCACTGCTTTCCCTGTCTACCCGCGTCTTTGATTGGCTGCAGTCAGACCCCGCCCCAGACAGCATCAGTGATTGGTTGGAATCACAGCAGCTGTCTGCGCATCTAAATCGTGGTATAAAATAAATAAAATGGTCTAGGGTCCCCTCATCTATTGACACAAGCACAGATAAAACCCACAGTTACAAGCTGCAGCCCCCAGCCCGTGAGCTTATCTTGGCTGTGTTTCAAAATATGAGGTACCTCACTTCAGCTTTTTTTTTTAAAGTCCCCCCAATTTTAATTCCCAGCCAAAATAAAGCTCGACAGTTGGGGGCTGGGTATTTTGGTGTTATTAAATTGGTGACAAAGGGGTTTTTTTGCATTTATTTTAATTAAAGGATTTTTTGGTATTTGTGTTTATTTACTTTCACTTACAAATAAGTAATGGGGGTCTAATAGATGCCACCCATTACTAATCTATATTTAGTGGCAGCTGGGAGTTATTAACCCCTTATTACCCCAATTGACACCTCACCAGGGAAGATCTAATGAATGCAACAAATCTGGGCGACTGCAGGCTGCTATTTTTAGACTGGGGAGCCCAATAAGCCTGGATCTTCACAGCCTCAGAATACCAGCCCCCAGCTGTTGAGTTTTATCTTGGCTGGGTGTCAAAATTGGGGAACTGCAAGCTCTTTTTAAAAATTATTTATTTAAATGATTAAAAAAAAATGTGTATGCAGTTCCTCTTATTTTGATACACAGCCAAGATAAGCACATGGCTGGGGGTTGCAGCTTGTAGCCATGGGCTTTATCTGTGCTGGTAACAATACATGGGGGACCCTATCCCGTTTTATTTATTTATTTTACACAACGATAGACCCGCAGACAGGGTCTGTGATTCCAACCAATCACAGACACTGTCTGGGGGCGGAGTCTGACTGCAGCAAATCAGAGACACTGCTGGACGGGGAAAACAGTGAATATGGATGAGGAATAATCAGCGGCTACAGAAGTACCACCGCTGGAGCAGTGACAGCCCTGGGGAGACTCGGTAAGTATGTCCTGCTTTATTTTTTTCTTTTACAGCTCCCCTACACCATTTTACAACACATAAGTTTAGCCTCTGATTGAATTCAATGGGCTCTGTATGTTCGTCAAACTGTTTGTTGAACACTGGGAGGCTTGGTAAAAATCGGCGAACCGAACTTTGAAAGGTTCGCTCATCTCTAGTTTTTACCAATTGTCATCAGACCATACAGGAACCACAGTATCACATACTATATAATCATTACATCTAGGTACCTTATAGATGAAGCTGTCTCTAATCCGAGTTGTCTCTTTTTTTCATCTTGACCAGATGCCATAATGACTTTTCACATTCACAGCTCACCTCTGCAGACTTCCATCTTCTCCAGTCTTCTGCAGCACATCCTGATATGATGCCCGTAAAAATAGCAGAATGATTATAATACTCCTATATAAAAAGATATGCCCTACACTGTGCCCCTGAATGAATAATTGCCCCTCACAGTGTTCTCTGCAGAAAAGATGACACACTGTCCCTCTAATGGTACATGCCCTCCACACTGCCCTCTCCTTTCCCTACCGAGCCCCCCCCCTATACTGCTCAGTCTTTATAATGTGCCCCTCATCACACACCTCTTCTTGGTATGGCCTCACCTTATCCCCCCATGCTGCACCCTCTTCATACCCCCATTACCCAGACTCTATTTTGTGCCTGTTCACGTTTTTTAACCCCATAATGTCTCCTCACAACCTCCGCAATCATTCATTCTTACTCCCCATACTGTGTCCGCATACATTTCCTCCTCGCTCTCCATACTGTGTCTGTACCCATTCTGCCTGCATGCTCCTCATACTGTGTCCTCAAAATTAGCCACTCACTCCAATACAGTCCTGAAATTCACCATGCTGTGTACTCAAAGTTTCTTTCCTCCATTTGCTCTCCATACTGTGTTCAAATGTACTTCCCCCTCGGTCTCCATACTGTCTGTATACAATCCCCCTTCACCATCTCTCCATGCTGTCTATTGTTATGGTATGATGTTCAATGACTACCATGAATACAATTCACCAGAGTCGTAGGTAATAAGGTGCTGACCGCAAGCCCTGAACTTAACACCACACTAGAAGTAGCTAGGCAGCATGCCTAACAACCTAGATGCCTCAAACCCAGCCAGAGGACTACATAACCTACAAGGCAGAAAGTGGAAAGAAACTATCTTTCCTCAGAGCAGATTTCCCCAAAGAAAATAGGCAGCTTCCCACATGTAAAGACTGTGAGCAAAGATGAAAAAGACATATACAGTAAGAGCAAGATGGAGCAAAGAGATGCCACACTATACTAAATATGAAAGACAGGATAGTGAACTCTTGCGGTTGGCATGAAAAACCCTATCAAACTTCCTACACGGAATGTGCAAAAGGGAAGAGTAATCTAATACTCGCACGTTCACAATCCGTACAAGACTCAGGTGAAACTATAGGAAAAAAACCCAACAATTACTCTGCCGACTAAAGGTACCGTCACACTAAGCAACAGCGCTAGCAACATCACTAGCAACATCGCTGCTGAGGCACAACTTGCTAGCGATGTTTGTTGCTGTATGTGACATCCAGCAACAACCTGGCCCCTGCTGTGAGGTTGTAATGATGAGCCAGGGGAGCCTCTGGCCTTGTAGTCGTGGCTGCAGTTTTCAGGCTTGTCCCTGGCTTCACCACTACTTCAGGGTCGGGAACTGACTTGGTGGGGCAGAGTGTGATAGTGCATTCGCCGGACGATGTACAAACGATCTTCAGACAAAGGGTGCTGGTTACAAACGACATCCTTTATTGTACAACACGATCCGGCAGTCAAATCAGGCACTTTCGGTGGAGCTGGGGGCAGCCTGCCCTAACGCACCCTCTGGTGGGGATATGCCCGGGGTACTCCACTTCGCCGGGCTCCCACTCTTTGGTTTCACGCACACCGGACCCACACCAGCTGCTTCACACCCTGAGGTTACGTTCCCCTCCTTGCTCTCCGGCGCCCCCTGTTGGTCCCTCTCACACACTCTGCACCCTTCCGTCCCGGATCCAACTCTCCCACACTCACTCACACATTCCCCTATACTACAGCCGGCTCCTCCTCCCCGGTGGCGACAGCCGTCCCACCCGGCCACTAGGGGTGCCCTAACACACGTGTATAAACAAATAAAACATTTTTATTAATAGCATTTCCGGGCTAACTCTGTTGGTCTTGGTAGGGGGTAGGCTCACCCACTACATGCCTCCCCTCTTAAAACCCGAGCCTCCCGGCAAGGCTCTATCTATAAACACATAACTGTAAAAATGAAAAATGAACATAGCATGAGAATAACCTTCAGCCCAGTCCACAACAGGCGACCCGTACGAGAAAAAGGGCACAAGTCCAGCGCCCGGTCTTCGGCAGCGCCCGGTGGCTTAGCAGCACTCCCGGTCTTTACTGGCGCCCGGAGGCTTAACAGCGCTCCCGGTCTTTGCTGGCGCCTGGAGGCTTAACAGCGCTCCCGGTCTTTGCTGGCGCCCGGAGGCTTAACAGCGCTCCCGGTCTTTGCTGGCGCCCGGAGGCTTAGCAGCGCTCCCGGTCTTTGCTGGCGAGCAACAGGCATGCAAAACTTGTAACGAACTGCAAACTTCTTTGCCCTGCGGAGGAGTCCCTGGCTCAGTCTGACAGCGAACTCTCTCCGGGCCTTAGCAACTGGAACATAAACTTCTGCCAGTCAATCAACAATACCGGTCTTCATACAAGCCGGCTGAGGTGATCTACTCCGGAGGCCAGGACCGCTTCCATTCGGCCGCCTGTGCCTGGATGTAGGCGCCCAGGGACTGCCCAGGTTGTCGGCGGATCCTCCGGAAAGATACAGGAGCGAAAGGGGGCTACGATGACGTGGCCTCTTCGGTTCCCGGCGGGGGTGATGGAGTCGCTACCCGGGGTGGTTGAGGCACGGGTTGCGGCACGTCCAGGACAATTACCGGACGATTGGTGACGCTTTGATTAACCGCCACCACCAGGGTACCCTTTTCCGGGTCAGCGGTCGGGCCAGACTGCACCTCCGGTGTTACCGCCAAGGTGCGCCTCTAATGGAAGGCATCGGTCGGCATCGGTTTTGGCTGGTTCCGGCGCCGTTCCTGGTGCTCCTCCCATTCCAGCTCCTGTTGCATTTGGGCCGCTTCCCGGGCGGTCGGCATCCGGGTCACTCCAACCGCGAACAGGCCGCGACTTCCCGCCTCGGGTAAGAACTGCACCTTCTCTCCCGGATAAAGTGTGTGAAGCCGCTTCGGCAGACCCTCCACGTCCAGGTGCACCCGATTATAAAAATAATCATCTCCGGTACTCGCTTCACGGATAAACCCGTAGCCCTCCTGCTGGTTAAATTTCACCACTATACCAGTGGTGAATTGCAGGGCCAGCTCCTCACCGCCGGAACCGGACATCATTTCCCGGACGATGGTCTCCGCAAGCAGCCGCTCTTGGACGGGGTCTGGTATCGGAGACGGAGCCCTTGGGTACAGTATGGGAGACGGGGTTACAGGGTCCCAAAAGAAGCCCCGGTGGTCTTGTTCCAGCCTCTCAGTAAGCACTTCGGCCGGCTCCCGCACGGGGACAGATGGTGCTGCGGCTGTGGCGACTGGCTGAGGCGTCTCCAAGGGGGAATAAGTAATCCCCAGGGGCCGGTTCCCCACCGGTAGCTGGGTGGCATAGGTTGCCCGTACCTCCGTGGTAGTGCCCCCGGTTGCCGCGTCCCAGGTGGTCAGCCAGGTCACCTTCTCCGGACGTGCTGGGCCTCCTGGCACGGTCGCGATATCCAGCACGGACGCTTCTGCTGCGGCAGCGTGTTTGGGACGCTCCCGGCCTAGGCTAGTCAGGGCCATGGCGGTGGCGAGTTCCTGCTGTTGGCCGGAGGTCTCCATCTCTGCATCTTGCTGTGTTGCTAGTAATGGTGGCGGAGTCGATGCTGAGACTGGAGGAAGTGGAGGGGGGCCTATGTTTCCCGCTCTTGGGCATGCTCCACCCCCAGCCTCACACATCATCTTGACTCCTCCGCGGCGGTTCTTCTTTTTCTTCAAAATACCGCCCACTTCATATTTCTCTCTTCGTGCCCTGGGACTGGCGCCTCCCCTCTTTGGGCGGAGTACTCCGTACTTCTTCTTCAGCACCGGCCAGCCCCAGGCTCTTTTTTTGGCGCCAACTTTTCGCGCCTTTTCTTCCTCAGCTTCACAGACGGCGGCCATCTTGCCGCCATCTTGTGCCCGGTCCAACGCCTTGGGCACTTCTTCCTCCCACCATGGGACTGGAAATCTTCTCTCATAGCCCGGATACGGTGCACTCGGCACCACTTGATCTCCGGCTTCTTGGGTCCCTGGCAGGGAATTCGCATCCTTCCGACTACGCCACATGTAATGATGAGCCAGGGGAGCCTCTGGCCTTGTAGTCTTGGCTGCAGTTTTCAGGCTTGTCCCTGGCTTCACCACTACTTCAGGGTCAGGAACTGACTTGGTGGGGCAGAGTGTGATAGTGCATTCGCCGGACGATGTACAAACGATCTTCAGACAAAGGGTGCTGGTTACAAACGACATCCTTTATTGTACAACACGATCCGGCAGTCAAATCAGGCACTTTCGGTGGAGCTGGGGGCAGCCTGCCCTAACGCACCCTCTGGTGGGGATATGCCCGGGGTACTCCACTTCGCCGGGCTCCCACTCTTTGGTTTCACGCACACCAGACCCACACCAGCTGCTTCACACCCTGAGGTTACGTTCCCCTCCTTGCTCTCCGGCGCCCCCTGTTGGTCCCGCTCACACACTCTGCCCCTTGATGTTCTCACTTTTCCGTCCCGGATCCAACTCTCCCACACTCACTCACACATTCCCCTATACTACAGCCGGCTCCTCCTCCCCGGTGGCGACAGCCGTCCCACCCGGCCACTAGGGGTGCCCTAACACACGTGTATAAACAAATAAAACATTTTTATTAATAGCATTTCCGGGCTAACTATGTTGGTCTTGGTAGGGGGTAGGCTCACCCACTACATGGTCGCTGGTTGTTGCTGAATGTCCTGGACCATTTTTTAGTTGTTGCTCTCCTGCTGTGAAGCACACATCGCTGTTTGTGACAGCGACAGAGCAACAACTAAATGTGCAGTGAGCAGGGAGCCGGCTTCTGCGGACGCTGGTAAGCAATGTAAATATCGGGTAACCAAGAAGCCCTTTCCTTGGTTACCCGCTATTTACCTTCGTTACCAGCGTCCGCCGCTCTCAGCTGTCAGTGCTGGCTCCCTGCTCCCTGCACACATAGCTGGAGTACACATCGGGTAATGAACCCGATGTGTACTGTGGCTAGGAGTGCAGGGAACAGGGAGCCGGCACTGGCAGTGTGAGAGCAGCGGACGCTGGTAATGAAGGTAAATATCGGGTAACCAAAAGGAAGGGCTTTTTGGTTACCCGATGTTTACCGTGGTTACCAGCGTCCGCAGAAGCCGGCTCCCTGCTGCCTGCACACATAGCAGAGTACACATCGGGTAATTAACCCGATGTGTACTGTGGTAGGTGTGCAGGGAGCCAGCGCTAAGCGGTGTGCGCTGGTAACCAAGGTAAATATCGGGTTGGTTACCTTATTTACCTTAGTTACCAAGCGCAGCATGCTTCCATGTGTAGCGACACTCCAACGATCCCTGCCAGGTCAGGTTGCTGGTGGGATCGCTGGAGCGTCGCTTAGTGTGACATCTCACCAGCGACCTCCTTGCAACTTACCAGCGATCCCTATCAGGTTGTATCGTTGTTGGGATCGCTGGTAAGTTGTTTAGTGTGACTGGGCCTTAACCCTTGCTAAGATAAATAGCATAGACTGACTAGGAAGACAAATCTTCCTCATCTGAAGGCACAAACAAAACAGGATACAATACAAATAACCTTCAAAGATAATTCACAGAAGCAATAAGCAAATAAACAAAAGTATGAAGCAAAACCAAGAACTTAGCTTAGTTTGGTAGCGGGGAAGCCAGGAGGACAAGAGACAGATTCCTATACTCTCAGATTTTCAGACAACTGGCCAAGACAAACAGCCAGCACACGCCTATATCCAAAATCAAGGTTTGAGCTGCAAACCAGGTGTGTAGAACTGAGGAACAGAATCCAACCCACTAACATCAACGACCACAGCAGGGAGACCAAGAGCGGAGCTCCACCAGACAGTATTCACAACAGTCTATATAAACTCCCCCCTTTCTCCCCATACTGTGTCTAAATACATCCCCCACCCCCACCCTCTCACCTTAAACTGTCTCCATATATACTGTACAACCCCCCCACCCTCCTTCTCCATACCGTGCGGCCATATATACATTCCCTTCCCCACCCTCTCTCCCCATACTGTGTAGACAAATATACATCTGTGGCACTCTTGACTAGCCAGGTCGTCACAGGTACTACAACACGACACCCCCACCCCGAGATAGGCACATCAGTCAGACACAAATCCTTGTTGCCCCCCTCCAGGGGCTGATGTCCACACCAGGTGGGGTGGAACCAGGCAGTTGGCCCCACCCACTGAGGAGTTCACAGTCCTGGAGGCGGGAAAAGGAAGTCAGTGGAGATCAGTTAGGGAAGTGGAAGAGTGAGGAGTAAAGTGGTAGTAGAGGAGCAAACTGACTGTGTCCGGGTACGTGGCCCGGGCACCGAGAGCAAGGTTGGCAGACGGTGGTGGCCGTCTGCAGGAGAGGCAGATCAACGCGGAACCGTAGGACCGGGGACGGGCGGTGGCCCGCCGGTACCGAACCGGGGAGCGAAGTGTAGCCAGCACATACCGGCAGGGCCTGTGGACCCCGACCAGGCTTGGAGTCGCCGTTAAACAGGTCAAATCCATTAGTGACTGGAACCCCAGGGGTTTCCAAACAGCCAAGACCCGATTGAAGGCAACCGTCCAACCAGCACAAGGGAAATACAGCTTCCGCCACAGCTAGAGTTCCCAGGACCAGAGCCTGCGGGCAAAAGGGCTCCTTCAGCCCATATACACACTGGGGAGCGGGTTACTGGTGGGAAGCCATCGGGACCGAAGATACACAAAAGGTGCAGGGAAAGGCAGCCACCACCAACCGTCCGGGAGAAACCACGGTAGCCGGCTGCGGGACCCGTCCATCCAGCCGTTTGTTTTACCAGAGACTTTGCATCCATTTGTGGCTGAGTGAGTACTACAGTGCCGTCCGGCACTGCGCTGCGCAGCCAAGCGAACCTGCACCTTGCCAACCCTGCCTCCCCGTCACCTCACCGGGCCCCGGGACCACCAACCCTCCTACCCACGGAGGGGAGAGAAAAAACCCAGCTGCTCCCTGCCATAGCTCCCGGGATCCCCGTCAACAGCAGCGGTGGTGCCCCAACCTCACCACAAACCGTGGGTGGCGTCACGGACCAAATCCCCCAAACCACACTAACCCCCCTTTCACTCACGGGCGAGGAGCTCCGCTCGAGTCCCCGGATCTGGCCCCCTGCTCGAGCCACCGAGCAGCCATCGCAGCAGCGCTGGACCCGAGCGTTAGCGAGCGCAGCGCAGTGGAGTCCCTCCCCGCCCGCAACACATCCCCCACCTCTCCCTCAGTCCCCATACTGTCTACATATATACATTCCCTCTCCCCACCCTCTCTGCCTATACTGAGACCATATATACATCCCATTCCCCAACATCTCTGCCCACACCTTGGCCATATATACATTCCCCCTCCCCACCCTCTCTGCCTATACTGTGACCATAGAAACATTCCCCCTCCCCACTCTTTCTCCCTTTATTGTGTGGCCATATATTCTTCAAGATACTCACAGCAGGATAACAACAAAAGTCCCCGTCCCAATATGGTGCACAAAAGTACTGGGCAGCCCGCCTGGTTGAATAGTATGGGCGTGTAATAGGCTGCTGACTAGGATACTATGCACCTGTAGGTGTGAATGGCACCCTATGCAAGCCACTAGTGTGCAATTTTATCATCTAGCGATCACACTCCCTCCATGTTTGGGAGTTGTTCCTCTTGCACCTGTGATGTCTCCATCTATTGGGGGGTCTGGTTGCATCCTGGCAGTGCATTAGTTTTTTGGCCTGAGCAGTTCACCACTGCTTTATCCTGCTGTGAGTATCTTAAATTGTGGAGGATATTTAGTCCTCTTTTTGTTGTTATTCTACATATATTCTTCCACCTCTCCATCCTATCTGCCCATAATGTGTGGCCATATATATATTCTCACCTTCCCACCCTCTCTCCCTACTGTGTGGCCATATATACATCCCCCTCCCCACCCTCTCTCCCCATACTGTCTCCATATATATATCCCCCTTCCGCACCCTCTCTCCCCATACTGTGTGGCCATATATACATTACCTCTCCCCACCCTCTTTCCATATTATTGTCATATATACATTCCCCCTCCCTACCCTCTCTTCCCATACTGTGTGGCCATATATACATGCCCCCTTCCCACTATCTCTTTCAATATTATGGCCATACAGTGGAACCTTGGTTTAAGAGTAAATTGGTTTGAGAGCATTTTGCAAGACAGGCCAGGTAGTCACAGGTAGGCCCTTACACAAACACCTCCCCCCCTTAATAAGGTGAGAGCAGCCAACCTACAAACCCTTGTAACCTCCCTCAGGGTTTGCTGTTCACACGAGGGGGCGGAGCCAGGTGGTTGGCCACGCCCACCGAGGAGTTCACAGGCCCTGAGGCAGGAAAAACAGTTAGTTCAGTCAGTACAGTGAAGTGGAGAGTTGAGTTTGTTCAGTTCGGAGTGGAGTCAAGTTCAAGTGCAGCAGGCCTGAGGTGTCAGGGCTGCAGCGTCAACACTGACCGGTGCCGGGGTCATAGCCCTGGTACCGTGGCAAGGAGGCAGATGGTGGTGGCCACCTGCAGGAGCTGGGATTACAGCCAGTGGAACCGTAAGGGAACGGGACCAGGTAGTGGCCCGCCGGTACCGACCCGGGGAACCAATTGGAAACCGGAGCACCAGGAGGGGTACTCAGACCCAGTACGAGGCCCAGAAACCACTGGACTGAGTCGACTCCACTGATTGAGGACTGGACTTTAGGTCCTTTCCCACCTAAGACCCGACTTTAGACAACAGCCCAACCATAGGGATAGAAAGCCACCGCTCCAGGCATCGAGATCCCACGGGCAAACGGGCTCTACCGGCACACACAAGGCTGGGGAGCGGACTACCATTGCTCAGGCATAGGAGCCATCATTTCTACCAAAACTGAGGTACAGGAGAAAGGCGGAAGCCACCAACCTGAAAAGGGGAAAAGCGCAGCCGGCTGCGGGTACCATCCACCATCTTGTTTGATTTACCAGAGACTCCAGTGTGTCTGTAATAGTGAGTACAACAGTGCCTTCGGGCCGCTCACCGCGCCGCACCGTACCGACACGCCAGCACGCATCCATTCCCCCCCCTCGGCACCTCCCTCGAGCCCTCCCAGGACCATCATTCCCCTACCCACGGAGGGGTCAACACCAAGCTGCGCAACACCGTCCCCGGAAGCCTAGTCAACGGCAGCGGTGGTGTCCATCCATTCACCACAACCCGTGGGTGGCGTCAAAAACTTAATCCCCAAACAACCGTGGCCCTGGCCGTGGACCTCTCCACCGAACACCACCCCTCACGTAGCGCCAGCATCCCCCTTTCAGAGCAACGTGACCCCCCTGGGTCTGGGAGGAGCTCAAGCCACCCACCAGAAACGAGCCCATATCCGAGCAGCTCGGCTGTGGCCGAGCGCGGGGCGGTACACAAGCAAAGGTTTTTAAAAAATTTTAACTTTGTTTAAGATCAATGCTTTGCAATAAGAGCAAATTTCTCCCGTGCACACTTCTGGTTCTGTCCTTTCCCTGAGCTCTGACCCGCTGTGGAGGTAACTTTCTATACATGTGTACTGTATACAGTATACAATATACCATTGTACAGTACAGTATATACTATATAGCATGTCTATCAATTTGCATTTGTGGATATAGTATTGTACTCTCTTTCTGCTAACCAGTACAGCACATTGCTTGCCCTGTACCTCTCGCACACCAACAATTCTATTGTAAGCTAAATTGCAGTTTAATTTGCTTTATATGTTTTTACTGTACTGTACAGTATTTTGTATTCGTGAACTGTAATAATTTTATATGAATACAGTACATTATTTTGTATTACTCTACTAAGTTTGAATAAACACAGTAAATATTTTTGGGTTGTGGAATGAATTGTCTGTGTTTCAATTATTTTCTATGGGAAAATTTGCTTTGATACAAGAGTAACTTGGTTTAAGAGCACAATTCCGAATCCAATTATGCTCGTAATCCAAGGTTCCACTGTATATACATTTCCCCTCCCCACCCACTCTCCCCATACTGTGTGGCCATATTTACACTCCCCCTCCCACCCTCTTTCCTCATACTGTGTGGTCATATATACATTCCCCCTTCCCATCCTCTCTCCCCATTCTGTGTGAACAAATATACAGTACATCCCTCTCCCCTCCTTCTCTGTCTCCATACCGTCTACATATATACATCCCTCTTCCCCACACTCTCTCTCTCCATACTGTGTGGCCATATATACATTCCCCTCCCCACCCTCTCTCACCATACTGTGACCATATATACATTCCCCCTCCCCACCCCCTCTACCCATACTGTGACCATATATACATTCCTCCTCCCAACCATCTCTGCCCATACTGCCCATTCATTCCCACTCCCCACTGTCTCTGCCCATACTGTGTCTATAAATACATTATCCCTCCCCACCCTCTCTGCCCATATATACATCCCCCTCCCCACCGTCTCTCCCCATACTGTGATCATATATACATTCCCCCACCCTTTCTCTCCATATAATGGCCATATATACATTCCCCCTCCTTACCCTATTTTCCCATACTGGACCATATATACATGCCGTTCCCCACCATCTCTGCCCATAATGTGGCCATATATACATTCCCCCTCCCCACTCTCGCTGTCTATACTGTGACCATATATACATTCCCCATCCTCACTGTCTTCCCCCATACTGTGTGCCCATATGTACATTCAATCCCTTCCCCAGCCGCTCTCCCAATACTGTGCGGCCATATGTTCTTCCCCCTCCCTCTCCATATCATGGCCATATATACATTCCTCTTCCCCACTCTCTCCCCCATATTATGTGGACATATATACATTCTCCCTCCCCAGCCTCTCTGCCCATACTATGTGGCCATACATACATTCTTACCTTTCCAGGGCTCTTTCCTCATAGTGTGTGTGGCCATACATACATCTCACTCTCCCACTCCCTAGAAATATCCAAAAAAGTGACTCGCACATCCAACAAATGCGAACAGGTGCTAGCCGAAAAAACATAGTAACTATAAAATGTATACAGCTGCACACTGAAAAGCTAAAAATGTACAAGGGAAAATATGGCACTGCATTACTGCAAAAGAGAGATATTTAGTTTATGTATTGGCCAATGCATGTAAGCCCGGAAACCAACGGCAAGGTATATCTCTGTAATCAGGGAACCTACTGTAACTTAAATGCCACTATCTAGGTTAAAAACATCCATGTCTGGGCAAAATGCCACTATTTGGACTACAAACCTTATGTATGGGCAGCTAGGCTCCTGCTGTAATGGTTATGGAACAGGTCTTAGGGCAGAGTGCTCAGTCAGAAAGAGACTCACTACAAATATCCAAAAAACTGACCCGCACATCCAACAAATGTGTTTCATAACCATTAAAGCAGGAGCCTAGCTGCCCATACATGGAGGTTTGTAGTCCAAATAGTGGCAAAGGTTTACATACACTAAGGGGTCCTTTGCACACTACGACATCGCAGGTGCGATGTCGGTGGGGTCAAATCGAAAGTGACGCACTTCCGGCGTCGCTCTCAACATCGTTGTGTGTAAATCGTTTTAACTACGATTACCGAGTGCAAAAGCATCGGTATCGTATGATCGGTGTAGTGTCGGTTATTTTCATTATTTTCGCTGCAGCGACGGTACGATGTTGTTCCTCGTTCCTGCGGCAGCACACATCGCTGTGTATGAAGTCGCAGGAGCGAGGAACATCTCCTACCTGCGTCCCATCTGCAATGCGAAAGGAAAGAGGTGGGCGGGATGTTTACGGCCGCCTGCCGTGTGACGTCGCTGTGACGCCACACGACCCGCCCCCTTAGGAAGGAGGCGGGTCGCCGGCCAGAGAGACGTCGCAGGGCAGGTAAGTGCATGTGAAGCTGCCGTAGCGATAATATTCGCTACGGCAGCTATCACAAGATATCGCAGCTGCGACGGGGCGGGGACTATCACGCTCGGCATCACAGCATCGGCTTGCGATGTCGTAGTGTGCAAAGGGCTCCTAAGAGTACTATGCCTTAAAACAATATGGGACAGCCCACATGAAGTGTCTTTGGAAGCTTCTGAGTTTGTTAGTGACTTAAAACTAACGTTTATTGGCAACATCTGAGTTAATTAGAGTTACACCTATGAATGTAATTGTGTCATTATCCACAGTGAAATGAATGATCATTATGTTTGGAGGAAAAAAGGAGAAGCTATGAAGCCGAAAAACACCTTCCCAACTGTGAAACAGGGGGGTGACAGCATCATGTTGTGGGGTTGTTTTGCTGTAGGAGGGACTGCTGCACTTCACAAAATAGATGGCATGAGGAGGAAAGAAGATTATGTGGCAATACTGAAGCAGCATCTCAAAACATCAGCCTGGGACTTAAATTTTGGGCGGAAATGGGTCTTCCAAATGGACAATGACCCAAAGCATACTGCCAAACTGGTTACAAAGTGGATTAAGGATAACAAAGTCAATGTTTTGGAGTGGCCATCACAAAGTCATGATCTTAACCCTAATGAAATTTTTTGGGCAAAGCTGAAAAGGCAGCAACGAGCAAGGAGACCTACAAACATGGCTCGGTTATACCAGTTCTGTATGGAGGAATGTGCCCAAATTCCTACCAACTACTGGAACCGGAGAATCAACCCTCTACCAATAGCAAATCTGTCTTGCCTATGGTGAATCTAAGTACCCGTAGGAGACTGCCAACCCTACCAGCTAGGCATACCTGCAACATTGAGGTAGTATACACACCGGGTAGTGAGGAATCACCGCCAGTACTACGTAGGTCTCAACGTACAGTAGCACTAAGGGACAAATTCCCATTCGCTACAGAGAATAGTGAAGCAGTGCATGAAGAAATGTAAATAGGTTAAAATTGTAAATATACTTGTTTATTTGAATGCAACCAATTATGTTGATAAAAGACTATAGGGTATGGATGGTGAATATCCATAACTCTGATTGTAAATAGTTGGCACACGGTTAGTGTGCTTTACAATATACCACAGAACAAAAACCCGTCTGGCTGGCAGAAGAAAGTGGTCAAGAAATGCTCTGTCGCAAGGCCAGAGCCTATGTTGGGGGTTTGTTGGTGGCGGGTCCCCCATGACTCTGTTGTTACAGGGGTGATGTGATGGACACCTGGTTCCGGGACTACACTGGACTCATGAAACTTTGTAATAGTTTGTAACATTTAAGTGATGTTGCCTCCCAAAAAGGAATGAACAAATTATAACATTGTTTTATTTATGTTTCCTCAGTCTGGGAGTATTGATTTTAACTAAGGGGGAATGTGGCACCCCAGTGGCCTGGTTGTCACAGTAGTGTTGCCCCCACAGAGGGGTTAATACTAAGCCTGGAAGGAAGCGAGGACGTTAAAGGAGTGACAGTTGGGAGTTGACCATTGGAGGGAGAGGAGTTGGAGCCAGTAGTTTGAGAAGAGCAGACTGGTTTTTACTGAGGTCGGGAAGCTGAGAGAGGTTCAGCCTAGGGGAACAGAGTCTGACAAAGAGGCAAAAAGGAGGAAGACTCTGGGGAGTGGAACTACGCCGGCTCACCCCAGAAGGGCATGCTAGAAACTGGACACTGGAGTCTGTGGCTGCTCGGGTGCTCGAGTCCCGGTCGCTAAATCCAGAGGGCAGGAGGATTACAAGTCTCTGGTCCCCACAGACCACCTGAAGGCAAAGCTGCAGATTAGGGACCGGGAGCCGCTGTCAGCAAAGCGATACCTGCCACAGCCCGCGCAGCCTGCCATACGGGTGAGAGAAGTACCACAAGTGGCAGAGGAGAGGGTCTCAGCCTAGTTAACGCAGTGGGGGCCCTGAAAAACAGGAAACAGCATAGTGGTAGGCCTCAAACCCACCTGGCCAGGGAGGCTTCCCTGACTGCTTCCAGGCTATTTGGACCACCATTATCACCACCTGTACCAGTCTCCCAGGACCTCCTCACCGGTTACCAAGTAAAGTGAAAGGTAACGAAACTGTAGTCCTTTTCCGTTATTGTCCACATTCCTGGCCCTGCACCTTGAAGTTGCCCAAAAATAGACTCTCAGACGGTTGCCCCGAGGTCCGTCTCCACCTGTGGGGAGTAATATCACCTCAGCTGCACCATCATAATCTGCCCCGGGGAATACACAGTGCAGTGGCGGCCCACATAGCCGCAGTACCACAGATGGCATCACAAACTTTTACTTTTAACTACATCTCTCATCATCATAATCATCATCCCTTTATTATTGAAAGACACCGCGAGGGTCACAGAACTGGGCCATGCTGTTGCGACATCACCGGACTAGTCCGGCCCGGTAATGAGTACCCTTTGGCCCTGGAGCTGGGCATGTCAGATGCTTCCATGAAATCTAATGCGGGCATCACATGGTACGATCTATCGTGTGATTGCACGAGCGATCGTACCCACCCCCGTCATTTGTGCGTCACGGGCAATTAGTTGCCCGTGGCGCACAAAGTAGTTAAACCCCGTCACACGTACTTACCTCCCGGACGACCTCGCTGTGGGCGCCAAACGTCCACTTCCTGAAGGGGGAGGGATGTTCGGCGTCACAGCGACGTCACACAGCGGCCAGCCAATAGAAGCGAAAGGGCGGAGATGAGCGGAACGTAAACATCCCGCCCACCTCCTTCCTTCCGCATTGCCGCCGGGATGCAGGTAAGCTGTGTTCATCGTTCCCGGGGTGTCACACGGAGCGATGTGGGCTACCCCAGGCACGATGAACAACCAGCACAAAGTAGAATAAACGATTTTTTAAAAATGAGCGATGTGTAAACAATTTGCGATTCATAACTGATTTGCGATCGTTTACAGACGCTCGTAGGTGTCATACGGGACGACGTCGCAAATGGTGCCGGATGTGCGTCATGAAAACCGTGACCCCGACGACATATTGCATGACAGATCGTCTCGTGTGATGCCCGCATAAGTCCATGTTGTGTTGGTGGCCGGGTAATGCTCAAGCTTGCCTCCTCCATCCCCTCTCACCAATCATGGACAACAGAGGTAGGATTAATATCTTCTTCATCTCCTGAGTTTTCTGCGCCCGAACCTCTTCCTCTTCCATTTATTCCTTGGCTCCTGAACCTTCACTACCAGTTCTACCTTCCCATGACAACCGCCTGTGCGAAGATTGTTGGAACCTTACAGAGAATAGTATTTTTTACTCATCCTCTGCTTTCTCTGGGACCCTCACCTCCTCCCACAGACTATTTAAAGTGTGCTCCAACATGTAGAAGATGAGTGGAATAGTGATGCTGATGAAGGCTTCGTCATCACAAACCATTTTTGTAGCCATTTTGAAACTGTACAGGAGGAAGCAAAAGAAGTCCTACATCTGTGTCCACTCTGCAATTGTGATTTGCCCCACTTCTAGACTGCGGTGTCCCAGGCTATACGTCATGACATAGAGCCCCAGGCTTCACTGCTGCTTCCATAGTCACTGCAACAATTGCAGAGGAGAATTCCACCATTTCAGCACATCGCATATCAAGCGGTTAACCAGTAGGCTGAAAAGACCTGGTGACTGGTGGAATTGAGCACACAACAAACGTGTTTTCTACAGCAGTGCATCCAGGACCGGATAGTAGCATAGAATTTGCTTTACAACCAGGTTGAGGACATGAGCCATACAAGGTACATGTGTGATGTCGCCAAGGTGTAGGTCTGCCACCAGATTTGCACCATATTGCACACACCTTTCTGTAACTCCAGCTTCAGTGGAGACAGTGATTGATCAAACTCAGCATGGATAGCTGTCCACAACTCTGGAGCTGTGTGACTGCGTTCTCCAATGCATATTAATTTCAGCACTGCCTGATTGGAGAGCCCTGGCTGAGCTGTACGGAGGTGAGAGGATTCCCTCTGCACTGTTGGAATGCATGTTACATTAAGGAAGGGGTTAATGGCACAGGTGCAAGCCCTACAGAAGGTGGAGAAAGCAAAAGCAGTGCAGGAAGCGGTAGAGTGCAGTGCGGAAGCAGGAAGATCCAGAGGTTTGTCCCACAAGCCTCGGAAATTTCAAGACTTGGGAAACAGCCCCTTCCTCACCCGCCCCCGCAGCCACCAGAGTAACTCAGTGCCCAGTTAGTGAGATGTAACACCCCTGGCCATGCTTGCTCGTCCAGGTGTCAGTCGTGAAATGCACCCTGGGAAACAGAGATTTTCAAGGAAAGTTAATGTTGTCTGCGACATGATGGTCCAGCTCAGGCTCATCTTTTTGTTTTTTCTTTAGTGTCTTGTACTTAGTACAATAGGGTGTGGCCTCTTTTTTTCCAGTGAGCTGAGCATTTCATCCATTGCATCCCATAGCTATGTGCCTATATTCGGGACCCAGCAATTCTCTGCCCTTATTCAGATTGAGATCTGTTCTGACATATGGTAAGGTTTTAATACTAGAGAGTGTTAGGTACCGTCCCGATTTGGGTACACCTTGTCGGGGTGGGATGGCTTTAAGCATTTTTGATCAAAAATAGTGTTTACTAAGTACCGTATGTTTATTTATATGTACTATGCTTTTATTTACAGCTGCATGAAAAGGTTTGGGCACCCCTAGTCAAAATTACTGTTATTGTGAACAGCTAAGCAAGTTGAAGATGAAATGATCTCTGAAAGGCATGAAGGTAATGATGACACCTTTCCTTTGTATTTTAGGGTAATATATATGTATATATATATATATATATATATATATATATATTTTCATGTTTTGCATTTTTAAATTAACAAAAATGGAAAATGGGTCGATTCAAAAGTTTGGGCACCGTACACAGTTAGTACTTAGTAGCACCCCCTTTGGCAAGTATCATTGCTTATAAATGCTTTTTGTAGCCAACCAAGAGTGTTTGAATTCTTATTTGAGAGATTTTCATCCATTCTTACTTGGAAAAGTCTTCCAGTTCTGTGAGATTCCTGAGTCGTCTTGCATGCACTGCTCTTTTGAGGTTTAGCCACAGATTTTCAATGATGTTCAGATCAGGGGCCATTGCAAAACCTTCAGCTTGCACCTTTTGAGGTGGTCTATTATGGATTTTCACATGTGTTTAGGATAATATTCATTTGTTTAAGCCATCCTCTTTTCAACTTCAGCTATTTTACATATAGCGTTATGTTTGCATCAAGAATTAGTTGAAATTTCATTGAATCAATTCTTTCTTCTACTCGTAAAATGTTCTCCATTCCATTGGCTGCAGCAGAACCCCACCACATGATTGATCCACCCCCATGGTTAATGGTTGATGAGATACTCTTTTCTTGAAATTCTGTGTCCTTTTTTTCCACATCAATCATTGTGGCAAAAGAGTTCTTTTTTAACCTCATCGCTTCACAGGACTTGTTTATAAAATACATCATCTTCTTTAGATGTTCTTTTGCATACTTCTGATGCTGAATTTTATGGTAAAAATGCAGGAGAGGTTTTCTTCTGATGACTCTTCCATGAAGGCCATATTTGTGCAGATGTCTCTGAACAGTAGAACAATGTACCACAACTCCAGAGTCTGCTAAATCTTCCTGAAGGTCTTTTGCAGTCAATCAGGGGTTCTGATTTGCCTCTCTAGCAATCCTACGAGCAGCTCTCACAGATATTTTGCTTGGTTTTCCAGACCTTATCTTGACCTCTACTCTTTCTCGTAACTGACATTTCTTAATTACATGTCAAACTGAGGAAAGGGCAACATGAAAACACTTTGCTATCTTGTTATAGCTTTCTCCTGCTTTGTGGGCCTCCACCATTTTCATTTTCAGAGTGCTAGGCAGCTGCTTAGAAGAAGCAATGGCTGCTGTTTTTTTTGGCACAAGGTTAAAGGAGGCTTGGTTTTTATAAAGCTATGAAATTTGCATCACCTGGCATTTCCTAATGATGATAGTGAACAAGCTATAGCCCTAACAGGCTAAATAAGGTCTGAAATCTTGGTAAAAGTTATCTGAGCACACAAATTTCCAAGGGTGCACAAACTTTTGCATCGGCCCATTTTCCTTTTTGTAATTTTTAAAATGTAAAAGATGAAAATACATTTTTTTTTGCTTAACCCCTTTACGACCGCCGATACGCCTTTTAACGGCGGTAAATAAGGGTACTTTTTCCGATCCGCCGCTTTTTAACGGCGGTCGGAAAAAAGGGTCTAGCGCCCCCCAGAGTCAGAAAATTTCCGGGGTCTCAGCTGCCGGGGGTAGCTGAGACCCTGGAGATCATGATTCGGGCCGGTTTTTCCGGTCCCCGCTCACCTGATGACCGGTATACACCGTATACCGATCATCAAGTTATAGTAAATGACCGCGCCGGTAAAAAATCATTTATCTCCCATCTGGCATGATCAAACATGCCAGATGGGAGATAAATCTTTTTCCCGGTTCCCTCCGGTCCCCCGGTGTCCCCAAAGTGCCCCCCCCGACCCCCAACCCCCTCCCGAAAATCCAAGATGGCCGCGCGCACCGGCGATCACAGCAGCGCGCCGGCCGCATTTCCACTGTTCCTATGGTTTCTGTCGTATGTGCCATAACACATACGACAGAAACCTGCTCCCTAGGCCCTGCCGGGTCCCCCCCTACCCCCCCCCTGGTGTCCCCCGGTGTCCTACATACCTGTCGGAGCGCTGATCCCCCGCGGCCCCCTCCTCCGGCTCCTTCTGTGCAGACTCCGGTCACATGTGCAGAGCAGCTGACAGCTTCCTGTGTTCAGAGAGCTGTGCTGGCTGCTCGCACTCTGCAGCTGTGACCCAGGGAGGGTGGGTGCAGATTCTTTGCACCCACTCTCCTCAAATGGAGGGTCTGCCCTCCTAGAAAATGGGGGATACGTTCCCTGAACGTGTCCCCCATATTCTACAAGGTCCAGAGGCGACGTGGACGTCCAAATGGATTATTGTGGATTTTTTTTTTTCTTTTCAATAAATTGGTCAATCAGGGAATGTTTTGGGGAGTGTTTTTTCAAATAAATTTTTTTTTGTTGTCAATTTTTTTTTTATTACTGTCAATTAGTTATGTCGGGTATCTGATAGACGCCGTGACATAACTAATTGCTGGGCTTGATGCCAGGTGACATTACACACCTGGTATCAACCCCATTCATTACCCCGTTAGCCAACGCACCAGGGCGCGGGATGAGCTGGGGCGAAGCGCCAGAATTGGCGCATCTAATGGATGCGCCACTTCTGGGGCGGCTGCGGCCTGCTATTTTTAGGCTGGGAAGAGTCCAATAACCGTGGCTCTTCCCATCCTGAGAATACCAGACCCCAGCTGTCAGCTTCACCTTGGCTGGTGATCTAATTTGGGGGGACCCCACGTTTGTTTTTTTTTTTTAATTATTTATTTATAAATAATTAAAAAAAAAAAAACAGCTTGGGGAGCCCTCCAAATTGATCACCAGACAAGATGAAGCTGTCAGCTGTGGTTTGCAGGCTACAGCTGTCTGCTTTACCCTAGCTGGCTATCAAAAATAGGGGGGACCCCACGTCATTTATTTTAATTCTTTTTTTTTTTTTTTTGGCTAAATACAAGGCTAGGCATCCTTTAGTGTCACATGAAAGGCACTAAAGGGCGCCAGCTTAGAATATGCAAGGGGGTTGGACGTTATATATGTTTGACATCTATCCATTCATCCATTGTAGCATTTTACGCTGTGTGCCCACAATCAGGGTTTGCAACGTTTTGGGCGCATAGTGTTTTCCCTGCGTCCATAACGCTGCGTTGTGCAGTAGAAGCACAGTGGCAGGATTTTTAGAAATCCCGTGCCCACTGTGTTTCTTTTCTCCGCAGCATAAATCGACCTGTGGCGCAGCTTCCCGAGCCTCAGGATGTCAATTTATGCTGCGGAGATGAGTGTTCTTTGCAGGTAGAATAGAACTAAAGTCCACAGCAGCCTGAACCCAAATCGTGGGCATGGGCAGCTGCGTTCTCCCGTGGACAACACTCACATTTCTGCAGGAGGCTGACACTGGGTACTAGACGCCGTGTCGCTGGATCATGGCCACATAGCCTAAAGGCTACTTTACACGCTGCGATATCGGTCCCGATATCGCTAGCGTGGGTACCCGCCCCCATCTGTTGTGCGACACGGGCAATCGCTGCCCGTGCCGCACAACATCGCGCAGATGCGTCACACATACTTACCTGCCCGGCGACGTCGCTGTGACCGGCAAACCGCCTCCTTTCTAAGGGGGCTGTCCGTGTGGCGTCACAGTGACGTCACTGAGCGGCCGCCCAATAGAAGCGGAGGGGCGGAGATGAGTGGCCGGAACATCCCGCCCACCTCCTTCCTTCCTCATAGCGGCCGGGAGGCAGGTAAGGAGAGGTTCCTCGTTCCTGCGGCGTCACACATAGCGATGTGTGCTGCCGCAGGAGCGACGAACTACATTGTTACTGCTGCAGTAACGATAATCGAGAATGGACCCCCATGTCACTGATGAGCGATTTTGCACATTTTTGCAACGATGCAAAATCGCTCATCGGTGTCACACGCAGCAACATCGCTAATGCGGCCGGATGTGCGTCACCAATTCCGTGACCCTAACGACTCCGCATTAGCGATGTCGCAGCGTGTAAAGCCCCCTTAACAGTGAGAAATTTTTTGCTACAGCAACAGTTTTGTGAAGTACCTGTGGATTCAAAATGTTTACTATACTCCTGAATAAAATCCTTGAGGGGTCCAGTTTCCAAAATGAGGTCACTTGTGGGGGGTTTCTGATGTATAGGTGCCCAAGGGGCCCTGCTAATGTGACATGGTGCGCGCAATTTACTTCAACTTTTCCAAAATTCAAATGGTGCTCCTTCCATTCCAAGCCCTCCCATTTATCCAAACAAAGGTTTTTGGCCACATGTGTGGTATCCCTGCGCTCACAAGAAATTAGATAACAACCTGTGGGGTACAAGTTTTGTTGTTGCCTCTTGAAAAAGTGAAAAATGTGTCGCTAAATCAACATTTTTGTGAAAAAAATGAAAATTTCAATATGGCAACCTAAGCTTATCAAATTCTGTGAAGTATTCGTGGATTCAAAATGCTCAATATACACCTAGATTAAAGCCTTGAGGGGTCTTATTTCCAGAATGGGGTCACTTGTGGGGGACCTCCACTGCTTAGGCACCTCAGGGGTTCTCCTAATGCAACATGGCGTCCGCTATTGATTCCAGCCAATTTTGCAGTCAAATTGCACTCCTTCTCTTCTGAGCCCTGTAGTGTGGCCAAACAGTTGATTTCCACCACATACAAGATATCAACAAACTCAGGAGAAATTGCGCAATAAATTTCATGGTGATTTTTTTCCTGTTACCCTTGTGAAAAAAAAAGCTACCTGGTTGAAGTAACAATTTTGTGGTAAAATTTTATTTTTTTATTTTCATGGCTCAACGTTATAAACTTCTGTAAAGCTCCTGGGGGTTCAGGGTACTCACCAAACATCAAGATAAATTCCTTGAGGGGCCTAGTTTCCAATATGGGGTCACTTGTGGTGTTTTTTTGCTGTTTACGTACCTTAGGGGTCCTCCAAATGCGACATGGTGCCCGCAATCTTTTTCAGCCAAATTTCCTTTCCAAAATTCAAATATTGCTCCTTCCGTTCCAAGCCCTCCCATTTCTCCAAACAAAGGTTTCAGACCACAAGTGAGGTATCACCGCGCTCATAAAAAAGTGGGTAACAAACATTGGGGTCAAATTTTTGGAATTACCTCTTGAAAAAGTGAAAAAATTGATGCTAAAGCAACATTTTTGAGAAAAAAATGAAAATTTTCAATGTGACAACGTAACGTTATCAAAATCTGTGAAGTACCTGTGGATCCAAAATGCTCACTATACCCCTAGATAGAAGCCTTAAGGGGTCTAGTTTCCAAAATGGTGTCACTTGTAAGGGGTTTCTGCTGTTTAGGTACCTTGACGGACATGTAAATGCAACATGGTGCCCGCAATCTATTTCAGCCAAATTTGCTTTCCAAAATTCACATATTGCTCCTTCTGTTCCGAGCCCTCCCATTTGTCCAAACAAAGGTTTCTGACCACATGTGGGGTATTGGCGCGTTCATAAGAAAGTGGGTAACAAGTTTTGGGGTTCATTTTGTTGTGTTATTTCTTCTAAAAGTGAATAAATTTGGGGTAGAGCAACATTTTAGGTAAAATTTTATTTTTTGCTTTTTTTCATTCCACTTTGCTTTAGTTCCTGTGAAGCACCTGAAGGGTTAATAAACTTCTTGGATGTGGTTTTGAGTACTTTGGGGGGTGCAGTTTTGAGAATGGTGTCACTTTTAGGTATTTTCTGTCACTTAGGCCTCTCAAAGTCACTTCAAATGTGATGTGGTCCCTAAAAAAATGGTTTTGTGAATTTTGTTGAAAAAATGGGAAATTGCTGATGAACTTTGACCCCTTCTAACTTCCTAACCCCAAAACATTTTGTTTCAGAAATTGCGCTAATGTAAAGTAGACATGTGGGAAATGTTATTTATTAACTGTTTTGTGTGACATAACTCTCTGGGTTAAGGGCATAAAAATTAAAAGTTTGAAAATTGCAAAATTTTCAAAATTTTCATCAAATTTCCGATTTTTTCACAAATAAAAGCAAAAAATATCGTTCTAAATTTATAACTATCATGAAGTACAATATGTCACGAAAAAACAATGTCAGAATCACCGGGATCCGTTGAAGCGTTCCAGAGTTATAACCTCATAAAGTGACACTGGTCAGAATTGCAAAAAATGGCCTGGTCATTAAGTACAAAACTGGCTTCGTCCTTAAGGGGTTAAAATGCAAAGGAAATGTGTGATCTTTAACTTTATGCCATTTACAGATCATTTCATCTTCAACTTGCTTAACTGTTCACAATAACACTAATGTTGACCAGGGGTGCACAAACTTTTACACGCCACTGTAGTTACAATAGGTATATGTTCATATTATTCTTATTTTGGGTTTTCTCTGTCTCCTGGCCAGTATGATCATGCGCTTATATCATGCATGTGTAACAACTCACGCTGTGGCTCATTTTTTTGTTTTTCTTTAATGTCTTGTACTTAGTACAAATAGAGTAACCCAGTGCCCAGCTAGTGAGATGTAACACCCCTGGCCATGCTTGCTCGTCCAGTTGTCAGTGGGGTAATGCACCCTGGGAAATACAGAGATTTTCCAGGAAAGTTATTGTTGTCTGCGACATGATAGTCCAGCTCAGGCTCATCTTTTTGTTTTTTCTTTAGTGTCTTTTACTTAGTACAAATAGGGTGGGGCCCCATTTTTCGAGTGAGCTGAGCATGTCATCCATTGCATCCCATGGCTGTGTGCCTATAGTTGGGACCCAGCCATTTTCTGTCCTTATTCAGACTGAGGTCTGTTTTGTCATATGGTAACGTTTTACTACTAGAGAGTGTTTAGGTACCATCCCAATTTGGGTACACCTTGTCGCGGTGGTTTGGCTTTACGCGTTTTTGATCAAAAATAGTGTTTACTAAGTATCCTATGTTTATTTATATGCACTATGCTTTTATTAAGTTACAGTAGGGTATGTGTGCATATTATTCATATTTTGGGTTTTATTTGACATGATGGTATAGCGCAGTCAAACCTTTTTTAGAGAAGTAAGGGTGACCAGGCAAATGATACTTAAGGACTACAATGGCCATTAGCTTTCGGAAACCATCTGTAACCACCAGATGGAATGGCAGCATTTCCGTGGCCAACAGATTGGATATAGGGAAGTTCAAGTTCTTAGCTTTGGCATGTGTAGGAGGAAATAATTTTATCCGTGACCAGAACTGTGGGACCGAGGGCAGGCTGGTGTGCCAAGAGAGGGCGGAGTAGGTAGTACATGACAAACTGGTGGACTCAGAGGGAGGTGCAGACAGAGATGTTATGGTGGATTGCGAAACATGTGGTGTGCTCGGTCTGCGAGATTGGTCAAAATCCACAGGCATTTCCACTTCCGTAACAACTGATGGACTGTCACTCAGACTGTAGTGGGTAAACAAGTGGATATTCTACTGGTGGTGACCTGGGTAAGAACAGTTTAGAAGGTGATGGAGGAGGAAGAAGCATCAGATGTGGTTGATGGGGCATCAGGTGATTGAAGATGCCCGCTAGGCCTCATTTTAGCGCAGTAAGATTTCCAGACTAAAGCATGTTGATTGGTCATATAAATGTTCATGTATGTAGTAGACAAATTATTTGAATTTCTTCCTCTACTAAGTCATTTTTTTATAAAGTTTGAGAACGTGAGTTGGGTCATCCATTCTGGTCGCAAAAAAGGCCCAGACTAGGCAACCCTTGCCACTGATGCAAAATTTAGACCTGCCACCACAGCTGGCGATAGCCAGAGTTGTGGCTGAGGATGCAGAGGTTGCCCTGGTTGCATCACTCCGTATCTGTGGGAAGCACCTCATCGTCCTCATCAAAACTTCTTTTGCTGAGATACTCAGCTGCGTGCCTCTGGGATCTACAGCTTCATTGTAATCTTCTCTGTTGTGTGACTTCTCGCCCTGACAGCCACCCTCCTCCTCTTCCTGACCTGACATCACAGTACAGTATGCGTGCACTTCAGGTATCTGAGTCTCATCATCATCACCTCCACCTCCGGAGGAAACTGATCCTTTGGGGAGTGATCCACTGAACTCCACTGTAAACAAATTATTAATATTCCACTATATAGCAAACAGAGAAGTCTCCTGTAGATTATAATGCACACTTTTGTATTATACATATTACATAATGAAACTTGGCTTTATCTAAAAGTAAATGATTTCCCCACCTCGCTGCTCAAAGATTAAGAGATTGTAGTATACTGTTTGCATTGTAAACATTTTAGGCAACTCTTTAATCTGGTATTAATTGATTCTCTCAATTTGCTGTTACTAATGATGAGCCAGCACTACCATGCTCGGGTACTCAGTACTTAAAATGGGCAGTTTGGATGCTCGGATGTGCACCGAGTACTGAGTATAATAGAAGTTAATGGGAAACTCCAGCATATGTTTGGAAGATCTTCTGGAAAAAGGCTTGAGTTTCCCATTTACTTCCATCATACTTGGTACCTGAGCCTTGCCTGTCCGAGCGTCTAACCTGCTCGTTTCGAGTACCGTGCACCTGAGCATGGTAGTTCTCACTCATCACTAGCTGTTACTTTGTATGTTATTAAGCTAAATTGTAGCCTTTAAATTGCTATGTGCATTAGCTGTTGCGTGATTTTCTATTTGCATTTACAAGAAAAAATTCAAAGCTGAATTTACAGTACTTAAGCTATTCTTGTTCGGTATCTAACATGGTTAATGACCTGGTAAGAGCAGTTCAGTGGAATGGAAGTTAATATTGTACACTGCTAATTGTGCATTATTCTGCCCACACAAGAACTGTGTGCCTCAAACTGGGGGTCATATAATTAAATTATTATTTTTGCTTCAACATTTTTCATATATGTTCTATTATTAAGTAATGCTTGCACTATGACATCATTGTACACATTATTCTTGAACTGTGACATAATTCGATATATCCTGTGTATATTTTTTTTATCCTATTATACTGATATGTTTTTGAACTGTGTACATTGTTCTTGATTTATGACATAATTGTGTGCATTATTCCTATGCTGTGCCTTTGAGCTAATCTTTTCAACTGTGACTTGGGATGAGCAAACAGGAAACTGTAAAGTTTGGGGTTTATACTGGACACCAGGTGTCCGGGCCTTGGACTCGAACATGGACTTTTAAAAATGTCATTGTCTGAGTTCGGTGTTCGAGTTCTGTTTGTATGTTAATAAAGTTTGTTAAAAAGCTGCAGCGCAGCCAATCAACAAAGCTGTTTTACATTTGGAAGATGACTGTATGCTGCTGTGAACAATAAAGGATTTAAAAAAATGACTTTGGCTAGCACTTATTTTTAATAGCCAGCACAGGTAAAACAGATCAACTGCAGGCTGCAACCCTCAATCTTTATTGAGAGCCTTGTGTGGGTGGGGACAGCTCTTCTGTGTTCCTGAATCTAAATTCTTTGATTGCTTCAGAATGGCTTCACTCGGTAATCTAAGTGATACACCATTGGATTCAGAATCTCATTGCCTACAATATGCTGCTGTCAGATGAGGTAGCAAAAACCTGATGACTAATTCCCTTTAAGGCTTTGTGCGCATGTAAATGCTGAAATTTCTGCAGCAATTTGACAGCACATGTGCGCTTCAATCGTTGCAGAAACACTGCATAATGGATGTAGTGTTTCAGCAGAATAAATCCCGATTTCATGCGCTCTGGATGCTGCCCCTACCATAGACAGAGTGGGAGCTGCATCCAAAGTGCACGGAATAATTGACATGCTGCTTTTTTGAACGCACGAATTTGGGTTAAAATTTTAGCACCCAAATCTCTGTATTTAAAAAAGCAACGTGCTGATGGATTATGCACAATCTACATAGATTGTGTTGGGGGCGCAGGACGCATGCATTTACGCTGCAGTGCAATACGCAGCGTAAATGCATGATTTTATGCAATGTGCGCACAAGCCCTAAACAACTGAAGTCAGCTGCAGTAATAGAATCACAAAGAAGGAAATCCAGCGTTTGGTGATGTCCATGGCTTCCAATTTCAGGCAGTTATTGCCTGCAAATGATTCTCTACAAACTATTAACATCTTCACCTCCAACCTGTTTTCACCTTCCTAACCAGGCCAAATTTTAAAACTCTAACCAGTGTCAATTTATGTGGTAAAGACTTTGGAACGCTTCAATATATCCCAGTGATTCTGAGATTTTTCATGACACATTACACTTCTGTACTACGTTTTGCCAACGCTATTTTTTATTTTTATTTTTTTTTATTCTTGTGTACCTTGAATGGACTAAGAAATAAAGTTTAAATTCTATATATCCCTGGATTACTGCTGGATTTTTTTGCTGTCTTTCTTCGGACTCTTTGTGGCTACTCCTGCCGGGTTTGTGCGTTGCCATTAGGAATATTATGTGAAGAAATTGTCAATTGGGGTAGGCTGACCATTTTTTATTTTTCTTTATGATGAAAAAGCATTGTTTTTTTGCCACATTTTTAATTTTTTTAGAGTGCTCACTAAAGGGGTTAGCTCTTGTGAAAGTTTTATAGCCTGGGTTGTTCTGGATGCAGCAACACCAAATATGTATACTTTATTTGTTTAATTTTTTTTTAGAAAAATATATGTATTTATTTGTATAAATTTTTTTACATTGTTTTATTCTTTATTTTGTGATTTTGAGTGTTGGTTTTTTTTGTGTTTTTGTTTATTTCTACATCTGTCCCTGCCCGGATTTCTGGTCTTTTGTATTACAGAATATGATAGCTGTCAAATGCACACAGGCAGGAGGGATGTCAAGTCCTGCTCAAGGCTATAGCTTACAGGCCACTGTACCCTGGAAACTCTGTGGCCATTATTCGGCATGATCGCAAAATCACATTGTGCTGATTTACTTACTTTGGCTATGTGCCCACGTTGCGTTCTGTCCCTGCAGAAATTTCTGCAGCGATTTGAACAGCACATGTGTGCTTCAAATCGCTGCAGAAACAGTCCGTAATGAAAAGCCGATTTCATGCGCTCTGGATGCAGCCTCTCCCATAGACGGAGCGGTACCTGCATCCAAAGCGCATGAAAGAAGTGATATGTTGCTTTTTAGAACACAGCGCTTCAGCAGCAGCCGAAGTGCTGCGTTCTAATGCGCAATGTGGGCATGGATTAGGCACAATCTTCATAGATTGTGCTGGGGACACAGGACGCATGCAGTTATGCTGCAGTGCAGAACGCAGCGTAACTGCATGAAAATATGCTACGTGGGCACATAGCCTTAGTCTTGTAAAAAAAAATCAATGTCGCTGTCACTATTGACAGAGGGGTTAAATGCGCGTGATCGATGCTAGCACCGACTGTGCAGGGTGTCAGCTAATAACCACTGATGATTTTGCCAGCTCAATCATAGCGTTGTACCTGTACGGTGGTTTGCAGGAACGCTTTTCTTGTAGCACAGTACATGTACGGCACATGTCCTCAAGAGTAGAGTTGAGCGCGGTTCGTGGTTCTCCAGTTCGCGGTTCGAGTGATTTTGGGGGCTGTTCTAGATCGAACTAGAACTCAAGCTTTTTGCTAAAGCTCGATAGTTCTAGTTATGTTCGAGAACGGTTTTAGCAGCAAAAAGCCAAGCTAATTACTAGCTGGCTTTCCGCTGTAATACTATAAGTCATTCTGTGACGCACACTATTCTGAAATTTCAGCGTATAGTCTGTGGGAACAGCGCGTTCAGATCATTGCTGCTGGGATAATGGCGATCGCCATTTTTTTTTTTTCTGTTCTTTCTTCCCTCCCTAAGCGCGCATGTAGTGGGGCGGGCCAGCATGTCAGCCAATCCCAGACACACACACAGCTAAGTGGACTTTTAGCCAGAGAAGCAACGGCATGTGTGATAGGATGTCCATGTCACATGTCCCTGCATTATAAATACGGGCATCTGCTCGTCTGGACGCCATTATCTTCCTTCTGCGTCTGGGTGTCAGTCACCGTCCGCAGGTGCAGCTCCTGTCTCCGATACTGCTGTGTACGCTCTACACAGAGCGCTATACAGAATAGGGATAGACATTTCTTTCAGCCCTTGTAAGGGCTAATAACAGCAGGCTCAGAGCCATAGGTGACAGTCAGGTCCGTGGAAAGAGGTTTAACAGCTATAGATAAGAGCGTCTGTGTAGCTAAGGTCAGGGAGTTCCTTGCTGCATTTCACCATTAGGAGGGATAGAAAGTGAGGCTACCTTTCCTGTACACTGACCAACAACACGGCCACTGTACTCTCCTGCCCTTTGCACACTCAAGCTCATTGTTACTAAGCCATTATACTAGCAAACACTGAGGAAACTTAGTGGCATCCTAAAAGTGGCTGTTGGACTTCCATTAGTGTCCCACTAGTGCAAATCTATTTGCAGCACCTCTGCATTGCACACTCAAGCTCATTGTTACTAAGCCATTATACTAGCAAACACTGAGGAAACTTAGTGGCATCCTAAAAGTGGCTGTTGGACCTCCATTAGTGTCCCACTAGTGCAAATCTATTTGCAGCACCTCTGCATTGCACACTCAAGCTCATTGTTACTAAGCCATTATAATAGCAAACACTGAGGAAACTTAGTGGCATCCTAAAAGTGCCTGTTGTACTCCATTTGTGCCCCACTGGTGCCAAGCTATTTCTAGCACCTCTGCATGACACCCTCCTGCTCTGTTTTTAATAAGCTATAATAATAGCAAAAAATGCTGCCTGTTAGTGGCATCGAAAAAGTGGCTGTTGTACTCCATTTGTGCCCCACTGGTGCCAAGCTATTTCTAGCACCTCTGCATTACACCCTCCTGCTCTGTTTTTAATAAGCTATAATAATAGCAAAAAATGCTGCCAGTTAGTGGCATCCAAAAAGTGGCTGTTGTACTCCATTTGTGCCCCACTGGTGCCAAGCTATTTCTAGCACCATGCACATTTTGCTACGCTATTTTTATAGCAAACTCAGGGAATTCCTTGCTGCATTTCATCATTAGGAGGGATAGAAAGTGAGGCTTCCTTTACTGTCCTGGTACCCACAGAACACGGCCACTGTACCCACCTGCCCACTTTTGCCACGCTATTTATTTTGCCCAAAGAGCTGACACTTTTTCTGCCATCCTAAAGTTGTCTGGAATACTAAGTTATTAATCCTTTGCTGCAAAGCAAGGTGCAACACATGTGCATTCTACACTCCTTTCCATTTGTGGAACGCAATTATTAACTGCAGGTAGTCCAGCCAATCTTTCACGAAGGTGCAGGCGTGGATATAATGTTTCCTTCATCCAACGGTGGTTCTCTCGATGTCTGACAGCTCAACAATACCATCTGTTTGCACTTAAAAAACAAGTGACAACCTGCCAATCACACTCCCGCTTACGGGTAACGGGGTGGAAGTTCAGTGTGAAAAATCATGTGTGACTGCTGTCCCCACAGTCACAGAGGATGAAGAGCACGCAGATGCACGTGATGGGGCAGGCGGTGGTTGCACAGCCCCGCTAGGCCGCATTGTAGCACAGTGAAATTCCCTTTGCGACTTATGCTTCATTTTAAGTCTTGTATTTGGTGGGATCCACAGTATGCAGCAAAACCACGCAACATGAAAAGCACTGTTTGCAGTTGGGTTCATAAATGATTGTTTCACTTTCCCAAAACAAGCAATAAGAACCATGCATTAAATTGAAATAATAGAACAATCTATTCAGTTGCCTACTGCTTGCTAGGCCCTCTGCGTAGCAGCAGTAATTTTGTGTTTGTGTGTGTGTGTGTGTGTGCAAAGACAACTTACTAGTGGCGCATCACAAGAGCTTCCCAGTTATCTACCTAAACATAGACAAAACACATCACCCACCCCGAATACCCTTGTTAGCTGAAGCCTCACAGATAAGGCAGATGATAACAGTGTGAATGCAAACCACACAGCTCTGCAACACAGTCATGTAAATATTGAAAAGCAACATTCAATGCAAACATGTGTCACTGTCCCTCTATGATTTAAACTGTACGTGACAATTTGACAGTGCAGAGGCAGCAAGTGTGATTGTCTATATAGTCGTTCTACCCAGAACAGATATGTGTTTTCATAATAAAACAAAGTGTTGTGTGCACGCATTACAGTCTGGGCACAGCCTACCGTACCCGGGTACTGTGATGTCCAGTTGCCATAAATGCAGATTTACGCTCCTATCATGGTTAACAGTATAGACAGCACCGGAAGAATGTTGGTCTGTGGCACAGGATGCTGCTCACTGGCGTTACGGTACTCCTCACCAAACTCCAAAATGACTCCCCTCACAATTGAACGAAGTGTTTCCGTGGTTGCTCCTTCTTGTGTGCCGATTTACCCCAGCCGCAGCCTAACTCCAGTGTTTCGCCAACTGAGTATACTCTGCCTGACTGTGTCATTCCTGAGGCAAAGTCTTAATTTTGGGCTACAGCGCATGCTCGTTTGGACTGTGCCTGAGTCATTCTGTGACCTGCGGCTCAACACACTTACACAGGGCCCTAGTGCTTGACTCACTCTCGGGAGGCCACTAAAACTAACTGCACCCAACATCAGCCCCAGGTGTCCCCTTACACTGCAGTGGCGGTCCCCACTGACCACAATACCGAGAGTGGCGTCATGAAAATACATATAAAGAAGCAACCTAAGTGTGACCAGACTCTTCCTCCACGTGGAGTCCCTGAAGGTAATACACCAACACAACACCTGTGGGGCTTCACACTGACTGAGAAAAGCCTCTTTGCACAGGTACTTGCACTCCGTGCTGGGTCTAAGTCCTGTGTTGTGCGTAGACAGCATGCTGAAGCGGATAGTCTTTTTTTCAGAAACTGTATTTCATGCTACTGAGCATGCTCAGGCACTTACTACATCAGAGGCTAGGTCGGGTAATGAACTCTTTGGCCCTGTCCCTGATGTGGGGGCCCCATATAGACCACAGGGCATCAGGTGTCCTGACAATTTGGCCAGGCCACTCCCAACAGGCTTGCAGAGGCCCACCCCTATGACTTGTCACCACATTGTTGTTGGTCAGACGATGACTGGTGAGGTGTTTTGGTTGTGGCAGCCATGAGGTCATCATTCAAGTGGCGGTTCAAAATAGGACTCTAGTTATGCCACTCATGACGTGTCACTCTGCTTTTGTCTCCAGGAGGTGCATTGTGGTCCACCCTGCTTTGGGGCGGACCCAGGTTATAAAAGGGGCTGGAGCCAACAAGAAGGTGCCCAGTCTTCTATTATGCTCTGAAAGAGCAAACCTCCATGTGTTGAACCCATTGCGGCTTTAGGCCAGAGGTAGGCCGGGATAGGTCATCGATGCAGGCCGCCACCACAGTTGGTAACGCAGAACGTTTAAGAATAGCTCTTGTCCTACCAGTCCTGCTAGTGCAGCCCAGTGGCATAAACAGGCCTGCTGCTGCTGATGCACCTGCTGTCCACAGGTGTGTCCCCTACGCACACGGACAGCATAACCAATGGCCTCTGTGTTGTTAACAGGGAGTTCCGGGGCTGGGTGGTCGTGTGGACCCTGTCACGCTAACAGGGCTCCCAGTTTCCAGATCCGAGTGGCGTCTAACTCGGTTCAGGCTACTATTTGTTTGAGAGTCAACCTGCTCTGTATCCTCCACATAACCTTCCAGTTGCCAACCTCTCCTTTTCCATCTGTGAGCACGGTGGACACCGAATGGCAATTGGGATATCTACCTTTCTCTTTCTTTTCTTCTTAGTATTTTTTATATAGTGGTAACATAGTATATACCACCTTATCCAAATCTGCCAGTCCCACCATACCATATGTTGTTTCTTCAGCAAATGTTAATGTTGCTTAACCACCAAACCTACGGACACAAACTTTTTTACCCTTTCCAACACACCTGTTCCCCTTTCCACCAGCATCTGTCCTTTTTCAACTCAGTTTGTATATGACCAAAAATGCAACTCTGCAGAGACACCGTACTCAACGCTGTCTCAGCACAGCAGCCAGCCCTCGGTCCCTCAGATGTGGACAAGTAAGACCATTTCCTCCTATCGATGAAAAAGCGTTGAGATTCACTCTGTGCACCACTAGTGTTTAGTGGAAAAGCAGATGTAAGATTGCGTAACACCTCCTGCTGATACTCCTGCATACGTGCGTCCCTTTCTATGGCAGGAGTTATTTCGCTAAATTTTGTGTTGTACCGGGGATCTAACAGTGTGGCAACCCAGTAGTCAGCATGACTTGGAATTCGTACAATCTGAGGGTCATGTTGTAGGTAGTGCAACAAGAAGGCGCTCATGTGTCTTGAGCATCCAGGAGGACCAAGTCCTTGGTGTGTTGGTGGCGGAGAGGTGAGAATCGTGCCTCCTTCCTCTGCCCTCTCCCCACAACCTCGCACAACCGAAATGTGAGCAAGCTCTCACTAATCTGCTGAGTCTTCCATGCCCATCGCCAGTTCGTCCTCAATTTCTTACTGCGATCCTGCACCTTCCTCAACTGTTTTGCTGATACTACGTGCCCTTGATAATCCCTCTCCCCCACCGTACCATGACTGCCGCCAAGGTGCCGCTGACCGTCTGGACCTTGTAGATCTTGTTATCCCTTCTGCATATGACTCCACCAGTACTTCCTCCCTTCCTCTTGGACCAACACCTGACTCCGAATAATGCTTACAGTGTGCTCCATCATGTAGATGACCAAAATTGTCACGCTGAGAATGTCATCGCCAGTGTTAAACATCTGCGTCGACATTTGTAAACTGTGTAGAATGGTGCATATGTCCTTGATCTGACACCACTCCAGCAGCGTGATCTGCACCACCTCTGGATCAAGTTAGCTCAGGGTATACATCATAACGTATTTCAGCAGGGCTCTGCGGTGCTGCCACAGACGCTGTAACATGTTCAGATTCAAATTCCTGCGTGTCGGAACATCGCATTTCAGACGTTTAACTGCCAGACCTTAAGACTTCAGGAGCGATGAAAGTTGTTGAGCTAAAGGGTGCGAACGATGGAAGTGAGCACATAGCGAGCGTGCCCGCTGTACAAGACCATGTAGGCCGGGATATTGTTTTCAAAAAATTGCTGGAGAATCAGATGAAACACGTGAGCCATACACGTCACGTGTGTCACATTGGCCTGACGAAGGCACGCTGCCATGTTTGCATCATTGCCGCACACGGCTGTTAAGTCACCACCGTAGTCCGCTACGTCAATTCGTACTCCTGTAGCAAGGTGACAACGTGTTCCTTTCATGCATAGTGCTGATGATGGGAGAGGAGTCGACGGCAGCGGCGCAGGTGGACGAAGGTTATGCTCACCCACTGGGCTGCGTTACCTTAACATATGCAGAACCAATGGCTGAATGCAGGTGGTGGGTATCTCACAGATGAAGTACCATCATTCAGCTACAACCAATGGGAAGACACAACACCCTTTTTTAGGCCCCTCCTGTCTGAAGACCACTGCCAGACATAGCTATGAACCTCTGGTTACTATTACCCCCAGTTTAGTTTTATGAGTTTGTGTGCTTGTTACCTGACTACTTTTCCTGCTTGCTGTTTAGGTACCTCGTTGCCCGATTTGCATTTCACCTCTGCTTGTTTTCTGATTAAGTCCTGTCCCTCCAATTCTGTTCCTCTTCCTCAATTAATGTTTTGACCCTGCATGACTACTATTCTCTGGAACTGCATCCTTCCACAGGTATTGATCAACTTGGGCCCTGTGTCATTCAAAATCACTGTATAGGGGTTAAAGGGTTTCAGGGTTCTGGGGGTCCAGCTTGGTGAGTGGGTTCCCTCTAGCCTATCCTTTACAGCCCGTCTGAGTGTGTCGATCCAGGCAGGCGTTACACCGTGCCCTCGACAGAAGGACATGTAGGCCGGGATAGTGTTTTAAAAATTGCTGGAGATTCGGATTCAACACGTGAGCCATACATGGCACGTGTGTCACATTGCCCTGAAGAAGGACCACAGACTGTTTAGCATCATTGTCGCACCCAGCATTCCCTGGCTGCTGGTTGAGTGGAGACAACCATTGATGAAACTCGGTCTCACTCTACAGAGCTAACCGTCCACAACTCCTCAGCGGTGTCTCACATTTCCCCTACATTTCAAAGTAAACATTTGACCACCTGATGGCCTTGAGCTCTGCCGCCAGCATAGTAAGGAGGTGTGTGGGATTCCTTGGGCGCAGTTACAAGGAAGGGTGGCCTGACCACACAGGGTTTGGGCTGAGGTGCAGGAACAACACGAGGTTGATGAGACAGAAGCAGTGGAGGAACTTGTACATACAGAGGAAGGATTGAAACACACAACTCGTGGGGACGGAAAGACTTGTACAGCAGACACTTCTCCATCTATCACCATAGTTACCCAGTGCCCAGTCAGCGACATGTAACGCCCCTGTCCATGCTTACTGTTCCAAGTATCTGTGGTGAAATGAACCCTGTCACACACAGAGTTTCTCAAGGAAGCGGTGATGTTGTGTGCGACCTGCTGTGTTAGCGCGGGCACCCCTTTCTTGGAGAAGGAGTGGCAAATGGCCATCGGCTCTTGGGGAACTGCAATGGGCATAAGGTCTTGAAAATCCTCGGTGACAAAAGGGTGTAAAGGCAGCCTTTCTGTAGCCAACAAGTTTGAGATGCTGAAATTAAACCTCTTAGGCATGTCATGCACTTCGAAAATCATGTAAAAAACAGTGAGGGGACTCCAACCACAGTCTCCCTCGTTGCCGCTAATTGGGCCACACACACCACACTTGACTGTCATCAGTTGACCCCCCTTTTCAAAATGAAAAAGATGCTTTGCATGAAGCACTCTCAAAAATACGCGTGCCTTTCGCCTCCCCTGGCTGACCCAGGGGAAGAAAAGTCCTCTGAGAGCCATGACTTGTTTATCTTGTTTTTTTTAGAAACACAGCGAGGGGACTCCAACCACAGTCTCCCTCGTTTCCACTAATTGGGCCACACACACCCCACTTGACTGTCATCAGTTGACCCCCCTTTTCAAAATGAAAAAGATGCTTTGCATGAAGCACTCTCAAAAATACGCGTGCCTTTCGGCTCCCCTGGATGACCCAGGGGAAGAAAAGTCCTCTGAGAGCCATGTCCACATTGTCAGTGGACAGACGCATGTGCTTATCTGTCAGCAGACCCCCAGCAGCACTGAAGACAGGTTCCGAGAGAATGCTGGCTGCAGGATGCGACAAGATCCCCAAGGCATACGTGGCGATCTCAGGCAATTTATCCAGATTGGAAGCCTAAAATGAGCAAGGCTCAAGTTGCACAGTAATGGCATCGATGTTCCCTTGCATATACTCATATATCTGTGTCTCCTCCTCTTTTTCCTCGTAACGCTGTTTTGTTTTCACATGAGAATTTGTTCTTGTCACTTTCCCATGTGTTTGTGTTGTGTTGTGAGTTGTTTGTCACCTTTTGGACACCTTTGAGGGTGTTTTCCAGGTGTTTTTATGTGTTTGTGATTGCCTCCCATTGTTTCCTATGCGGTTCGAGCAGTTCGCCGAACTGAACTCGAACGAGAACTCCGTTCGGCGAACTGAACTCGAGCCGAACCTCGACCGGTTCGCTCATTTCTACTCAAGAGGTTAAAAATTAACATTATTTTTAGGGTATAGTAAATTTGTTAAATTACTTTTCAGGGTTGTAGAAAAATGGTTGCACTTCCAAACCATTTCATAGGTTAGTTTTGTTTAACCCCTTTAATTAAACCTGAAAGTCTGCACTTCAATTGCTTCTCAGTTGTTTCATAGTTTCATAGTTTCATAGTTTTTAAGGTTGAAGGGAGACTCTAAGTCCATCTAGTTCAACCCGTAGCCTAACATGTTGATCCAGAGGAAGGCAAAAAAACCCCAATGTGTCAAATAAGCTCCAATGGGGAAAAAAATTCCTTCCTGACTCCACATACGGCAATCAGACTAGTTCCCTGGATCAACACCCTGTCATAAAATCCAATATACATAACTGGTAATATTATATTTTTCAATTAATGCGATCAGGCTCTGCTTAAATTTTACTTGTGAATCCTTCAATACAACATCATACGGCAGAGAGCTCCATAGTCTCACTGCTCGTACAGTAAAGAGTCCTCATCTGTGATTATGATTAAACATTCTTTCCTCAAGATGTAGCGGATGCCCCCGTGTTCCAGTCGCAGGCCTAGGTGTAAAGAGATCTTTGGAAAGGTCTCTGTACTGTCCCCTCATATATTTATACATTGTGATTAGATCCCCCTAAGCCTTTGTTTTTCCTAACTAACTAACCCCAAGTTTAATAACCTGTCTTGGTATTGCAGCCCACCCATTCCTCTAATAATCTTGGTCGCTCTTCTATCTACCTGTAAGATTATGCTATTTATAACCTTCTATACTTTTGCTAACAAGAAATGCATCCATTCCTCTCTTAAATTCATTCAGTGAGTTGGCCATCACCACTTCCTCAGGAAGAGAGTTCCAGAGCCTCACTGCTCTTACCGTGAAGAACCCTCTTCTATGCTGATGTAGGAATTTTCTTTCCTCCAATCGAAAAGAATGCCCCCTTGTTCTTGTCATAGTCCTTGGTACAAACAGATCATGGGAGAGATCTCTATATGGCCCCCTGATATATTTGTACATATTTATTAGGTCTCCCCTAAGTCTTCTCTTTTCTAGAGTAAATAGACCTTTTTCATTTTTTATTTCATTTTAAATAAAAAGTAGCGGCATGCAGAGCTGAAATCACGAAGATTCGGCAACTGTCCAAATATTCCTGGATCTAAAAAAGTAATGGATCTTTGAAGAAGGGAAGCGGTTAAAACAATACTTTCCTACATGTCACTACTGTATCTGTAGGTAATTTTTTTTTTGCTGACAGGTACCCTTTTATAACACTGTTCAACCAGGTTTTTTTTTCCTGCATGAAATTGGGTGAATTTCATTGCAATTTTCATGCTGAGTTCAAAAATAACTTCAGAATTGCTCTATCATGTAAGATTTTTGAAAAAAAAATAAATGCAATTATATGCATGCATTGAATACTATCAAATTTGTTGTGGCATGTGATATTCTGAATGCAAAAGTCAGCAGCAACAGCGATCAAGTTTAGAAATGTTTTGCCATTGATTTTCATTTATAGTCAATGTCTGATGAGTCACGGACAAGATTCCAACAATAGTAGTCACCCAGCATCGAGGGACTCCACCTTCTTTGGTACCGTTTCTCCATCTGGGAAATGTCTTGATGAAACCTTTCACCATGTTCATCATTTACAGCGCAGAGATTTAGTGTAAAAAAAATCCAAGTGTGAATGAAGGAAATGTATTTTAAGTGACTTGTTGCACTTCACTGACTTGTAAGCCTGAAGAAGACATTTAACCTGTTCAGCATAGTCTGGTGCCTTGTAGTTGCCTAGAAAGTTCAAAGCAACATTCTTGAAGGCCGACCACGGGATATGTTCTGCACTATACAGAAGACCACCAACATTACTATCATTTACTAGCTGTCAGATTTGTAGACCAATGAAAACACCCTCTTTTATCTTGGCATCACTGATGTGTGGACACTTCTGTCGTAAGTAACCAATGGCTTCAGTTTGCTTGTTCATTTCTTTGACAAAGTTCTTCATTAATCCCGGTTTGATGTGCAAAGGGGGAAGGAATATCATGTTTTCATCTACCAATGGTTCCTGTTTAACATTCTTCTGCCCTGGAATCAATTTATTGCGTAATGGTTAGTCCTTCCTGTTATAATGCAAATCTCTTGTGTGACTGTCCCATTCGATAAGGAAGCAACAGTACTTAGTGTATTCCAGCTGTAAACCTAATAAAATTGCAACTACCTTGAGATCATCACATATATTCCATTTGTACCGTGAGTATTGAATGTGATTGAGCAGAAGCTGCATATTCTCATAGGTTTCCTTCATATGAACAGTTATGTCCACCTTATGCATTTCATTGGTTATTTCTACTAAAAATGCACTTCTGAGATAAAAAGATTAATATAAGTGCCAATTTATTATGCACTATGTACAGTTCTTATTATAATAAATTCAAAATATCTCGGAAATGGTACGTGCTACATAAATTCTGATTACATTTCTGAAATCAGTGCCTCAAAATACATAAACATAACATAGTTTAGAACAGGAAACAGAAAAAAAATATAATTTTTTTGACCAGTGTAATATTTAACCCCTTAACGACCGCGGGCAATAATATTACGTCCTAACGGTCATAGTGTTCCTGCCCGCGGTCTGCCGCATGCGATCGGTGCACATCTCAGCTGATTTTCACATCTGAGATGTGTGCCTGCTAGGCACGAGCAGAATCGTTATCTGCTCGTGCCGTTTAACCCCTTAAATGGCGCTGTCAATATGCTTACCGCCCGATACCGGAATTCACGTGACGTGATCACGTGACTTTCGGTGGTTGTCATGGTAGCAAAGGGTCACGTGATGACTCCTTTAGCTCACATGAATTATTTTCGGTTTCACTCGGCCCGGAGCCGAGGGAAGAAGAAAATTAGCATATCTGCTGTTTACAGCTGTATAGCTGTGATCAGCAGATACAGTATGGCAGAGCGACCGGATTGTTGATCCATATAGCCCCCTAGGGGGACTAGTGAAATAAAAAAAAAGTAAGAAAAGAGTTTTAAAAAAACCCAAAAAACCTAAAAGTTCAAATCACCCCCCTTTCGCCCCATTGAAAACTAAAGGTTTAAAAAAATAAAAAATATACACACATTTGGTATCGCCACGTTCAGAAATGCCTGATTTATCAAAATATAAAATCAATTAATCTGATCAGTAAACGGTGCAGCGGCAAAAAAATTCCAAACGACAAAATTACGTTTTTTGGTCGCCACAAATTTTGTGCAAAATGCAATAACAGGCGATCAAAACGTAGCATCTGCGCAAAAATGGTACCGTTAACGTCCGCTCGAGACGCAAAAAATAAGCAGTCACTGAGCCATAGATTCTGAAAAATGCGCCACTTTTTTCGGACAAACTTTTGATTTTTTTTAACCCCTTATATAAAAGTAAATCTATACGTTTGGTGTCTACGAACTCGCACTGACTTGAGGAATCATACCCACACATCAGTTTTACCATATAGTGAACAAAGTAAATAAAATATCTCAAAAACAATAGTGCTATCGCACTTTTTTTGCAATTTTTCTGCATTTGGAATTTTTTTGCCATTTTCCAGTATACTATATGGTAAAACTTATGGTTTAATTTAAAAGTACAGCTTGTTCCGCAAAAAATGAGCCCTCACATGACCATATTGACTTAAAAATAAAAAAGTTACGTCTCTCGGAAGAAGAATAGCGGAAAAAAAAAAACGGAAAGCCAAAAATCGTCCGGTCGTGAAGGGGTTGATACTACCAATACACATTATTGCATCATTTTGATTAATAAAGAATGTATCATTACCATAATAAATATACTAACCAAACTGATAGAATGGGGAACATAGAGTTGTCAGTTTCAGTAGGTAATAATTAACTTCATTATGTTAATTTCCCCTTTCTTCTGACATTACAATACTCAGGGCACATGTTTGACCCCCATTGGCAGACACAAACCCCAGAGGCATGCTGTACAAGGAAAAATTTGCTCTTTTACTTTCTATTAATTATAATTTAGGGAACCAGTTATTGTACTTTTTTATTTTATTTTATTTACTTTACTCACTTATATAACGGCAGTAGCTGTAGTATCTTGCATTGCCCGGGATAGTAATTAATTGTCTCTCTCCCACTCTCCCTCTCTGTCTCCCTCTCTGTCTGTCTCCCTCTCTGTCTCTCGGTCTCTGTCTGTCTCTATCTCTCTCTGTCTATCTCTGTCAGTCAATCTGCCTCCTTATGTCTCTCTCTCTGTCTCTGTCTGTCTCTGTCTGTATCTCTGTATCTCTCTGTCTGTCTCTCTGTCTCTCCCTCTGTCAGTCTGTTTCTCTCTTTATCTCTATCTGTCTCTATTGCTCTCTCTATTTCTCGGTCTGTGTCTCTGTCTGTCTGTTTCTCTTTCTGTCTGTATCTCTCTCTATCCGTTGCTCTCTGTTTCTGTCTCTGTCTTTCTGTCTGTCTCTGTCTGTATTTCTCTCTGTCTATCTCTCTGTCTGTTTCACTGTCTGCCTCTGTCTGTCTTCTTCTGTCTGTCTCTTTCCCTGTCTGTCTTTCCCTGTCTGTTTGTCTCTTTCTCTGTCACTTTCCCTGTCTGCCTGTGTCTGTCTGATTCCCAGTCTGTCTCTTTCCCTTTTTGTCTCTTTCCCTGTCTGCCTGTCTCTGTCTGTGCCTGTCTGTCTGTGCCTTTCTGCCTTTGTCTGTCTCTTTACCTGTCTATCTCTCTGTCTCTTTCCCTGTCTGTCTCTCTGTCTCTCTCTCTCTCTATCCATCTCTCCACCGATATCATATTACCTCACACATAAGCTTCTTATACTATGAATGTCCTTTGTTCATATAGCAACCAATCAGAGCTCATATTAATGACCTGTAGCTCCCAGCTCCATTGAATTTAATGGAGGCAGCTTTTTTGGAGAGTAAAGGGGGCTTTACACGCTATGACATCGCTAATGGGGAGTCGTTGGGGTCACGGATTTTGTGACGCACATCCGGCCACATTAGCAATGTTGTTGCGTGTGACACCGATGAGCGATTTTGCATCGTCGCAAAAATGTGCAAAATCGCTCATCGGTGACATGGGGGTCCATTCTCAATTATCGTTACTGCACAAGTAACGAAGTTGTTTGTCGTTCCTGCGGCAGCACACATCGCTCCGTGTGACGCCGCAGGAAAGAGGAAGCTCTCCTTACCTGCCTCCCGGCCACAATGCGGAAGGAAGGAGGTGGGCGGGATGTTACGTCCCGCTCATCTCCGCCCCTCCGCTTCTATTGGGCGGCGGTTCAGTGATGCTTCTGTGACGTCACTGTGATGCTGAACGAACTGCCCCCTTAGAAAGGAGGCGGATCGCCGGCCACAGCGACGTCGCTAGGCAGGTAAGTATGTGTGACGGGTCTGGGCGATGTTGTGCGCCACGGGCAGCGATTTGCCCATGTCGCACAACAGATGGGGGCAGGTACGCATGCTGGCGATATCGGTACTGATATCGCAGCGTGTAAAGCCCGCTTAACTGTAAAGTGCAGGGTTACATTTTCCCATCAAAACATAGTCTGACGTTCCCTGAGTCAAATGAGGTGTCAGTGCAAAACTTTGTAATTGTAAATGCAATGGTGCGGATTCTTTTAGCGGACACACACACGCACACACGCACACACGCACAGTACCAGTACATACACTCTACTTTATATATTAGATTAATTCCACAGTGCTTTACACACATTATCATTGCTGTCCCCATTGGGGTTCAGAATCTAAATTCCTTCTCAGAATGTCTTTGGAGTGTATTATTCATTTAATATCCATTTTTTAGAACGGGAAAAAAAAGTCATTTGCAGAACTGTTCTTCTGTTTAAAAAAATAAAAATGGTCAGAAAATGGACACCACAGTAACCAGTGATTGGGAGTTGCTGTGAATCGAGGAGCCGATTTTACTGTTTGCTATAGAACTTCAATTCTTCGTGGTACCACATAAAGAATGGGCATTTTACATAAGGAGATTTTTGTTCCACAAAGCACTATGTAGTCCTGTTGTAAAAATGTTCTTGCCTTTTTAGGATATGAGAATAAACAGAAAAGAAATGTTTTCACATACAAGGTGTCTGTTCATAATATTAAAGTAAAAGTAAATGGGGGTTCACAGAGGAAGAGTCCCTTTAGAAGAAGTGAAGAAGATAGTGCTTTTCTTATGTAGTGATCAAAGAGGCACATGTAAGTCTACAACATTGCACCTGCTCTCTGGCCGTGTTTTTCTAAAAAGCTTTAAGTCACTTTCATCCTTGTGAACATGAGATCACATCAGATAGCTAAGGTTATTTATGTAGGCAGCTCCGTATTAGTTCTGTCACTGGTTTACATGTAGCAATTGGCAAACATTTTCCAGTAAAAGATAGCATTTTATGTATTACATGATTTGAAAAACACGTCAATGTATTTTATAGTAAATATAGCACATGCCATTATTTTTAACTGGATCAGAGGGAATGTTCAGTTTGATAAAACATACAAAAAGAAATGTGGGCACTGATAATAGTGTGAATGTGGTACTTAGAAAGCATGTTTCCAATTAAAAATATAATGGCCCTGATTCATTGAGACTGTGACACGCCCACCAGAGCCGTGGGGCACTCGGGACCGGGCCGGTTCTGTTGGGAAGTCACGGCGGGCAAGGCCCGACTCCGTGACCCTGCCAGTGTAGGTAAATGAATATTTACAGGGGATGAGTCGTGATGCCACTTGTGGTATTCGGCAATGTATGGCCGATGCTGCTGGATGGGACCGCTGGGGCAGATGGTGATGCAGCAATAATGGTACAGCTCCCCACAGGTGGAGCAGGGCCCCAGGGAAACCGTTATAGTCTATGATGGAGAAATTAACGTTGGGGTGCAGGACCGAAGATGCAGCCAATAATTGGATGCCACAGGGACTGTAGTTTCCTTTACCTCTTTACTTGGTAGTGGATGGTGCAGGCTAGAAACTAGTTCGGATGGTAACGGAGGTCCGGGCAGCCTGGAAGCAATTGAGGATCCACCTCGCTAGGTGGGTTCGGAGGCCTTCCTTCTGCGCTGTCCCATGTAGACCCCTCTTTCTCGTGTTGTACTGTTTCTCACTTGTGTGACAGGCGGCACGAGCCTTTTACAGGTGCCACTCCTCTTGTAATGGCTCCAGGCTCTAATATGCTGTGCTGATGGGCGTTCTGTGTGGCCAGAAGACATGCAGTCTTCTGCCCTCCGGATTCATCTGCCGGGACTTCAGTATCCCAACAACCAAGGACTCCGGCGTCCTGTCTCTAGCGCTCTGCTCTGGGGTGAGCTCCATCATCGCTCCGCTCCCCAGGCTTTTCTCGACTTCTCTCTCTTTTCTCTTCCCTTTCACTAGCCCTCCACTTCCCTGAGACAAGTCCTTCAGTGACTCAGGTCCTCAGGACATCAGGCTGGTCTCTCTTCCTACTCCTCCGTCCTTCCCCCCACTAACCCCTCCCCCAGGCCAGAATTTACAGGGAAGCTCCCCTTAAACCGGGTTTTAGAGCTCCCCTTCTGGTCTGGAGTCAGGAAAGCATTGGCAGCTGGTGCTACCTAGCGTGGAGAACCCCCTTCTTGCTTCTAGGCATAAGATCACTCCTGCGAGGAGGGCAACGCTACTGTGGCAACTGGACCACTGGGGTGCCACAACTAGAGCTAGTTTTGCCAGTCTTAATGAATGGTTGTGCAAGAGGCAACATTTCATTAAAAGGTACATGTCACTTATGAATTAGGTGTGTCTTAGGAGTGGGATATGCCTCAGTTAGAGACTGAATTAACATTTATGGCATAAAAAAATCTGCACCTTTTAATGAGTTTTCAAGCAGGCATTTCCCATTACTCCTTCACCGTTCAAAGCAAAAATTCTGAGACATTAGAAAAGATGATTTGCCCCAGAATTTTGGCTTGAATACCCTGTTGAATTTGGGTCAATGTCTTTATTGGGCACAAAAATCTGTTTAGAGAGTGTTATCCATTGTAGGGCTCCATGTTTCCCACTTACCTAAACACAGCCAAATAGAAAAGGGAGATTTAGGAACTTACTGCCTATTGATTTAGTATCATGTTCAATATTTACTGCATTTGGATTTAATATTTTGTTCAATGAATAAGTCTTTCTTCACCAAACTGACCATTATGGAGGCTGCAGACAAACAGACTTTTATTATTTAACCCTGCTGTTCTGTTCGCATTTACTATGCACTTGTACTGTTTCGGGTCAATATGACCCGACTTATTAAAATCTTGATTTTTAGCTACTGTAAGTGCTTTATTTGAATACCTATTTCATTATTAAACTGTATGTGAACATGGTTAATCATAAACAAATGAAAAATAAAATTAAAACTTAATTTTTATTTATTTTTTTTAGAAAAAGGTTACACGGACTGTTTGCAATTATGTTCACTTTATAGCATTCTACACACAAATAACAAACTTGCTGTAGATTTCTATTACTATAGCATGAAATCTAACTAAATCGAACTTTGTGATAACATATTTTATAAAACAACAAATGATAAATAATAACTTCAGTTTATCTTTCTAAAAAGGTTAAACAGGTTCATGCAGTTTTATACTGAACACAATAATAAAACATATGTCCTTTACATAGATATTTTGCACACCCAGCACGTGTCAGATTTGTTTTATTAAAAAAGTAATAGTTCTGGCACACTAAGAAGAATGAGAACATGAAAATGTTTTTCTTGAATGCAGAATCAGTTTTATTAGTGCAAAAAACAAGATAAATTCATCCAGTGCAAAAAACAAGATAAATTCATCCAACGTTTCGACCGTCTTAGTCGTTATCAAGGATAGAATTATCTATCAAAGAAAATCATAGAAAATGCATCATTACATGATATTACAAAAAATATACAAAAGAATTCTTTCACAGTAAGCATCATATAGTGACTGATGCCATGAACAAACAAAACATCTTATGTAGCACATGATTCCTGGTGGTATATGACAAAATCATTGCAACGTATGCATGACCTATTGGGCTAAAAAATGCATGGAGTTAATAATATGAATACAGCAAGCATAAACCCACCTATATCATAATGGGAGGACGTGCGTTCAATAGAAAATGGTCATCACCATTAGGTATGAGTGATCAGGAGGTTACGATCTTATGTCTAAAAAGGAAAATAAATGATATGTGACACATCACAGGGCTAGAAAACTAATAAAACACACTCTTTTCCGTATATGGCGTACAATGAGTAAGTGGACAAAGATGCATATACCTCTTGCACTGGCCTATGGTAACGAGCAAAACCAAGATGGAGGCAATCTATGGTTATAGTTGTTTCTAAATGGGGATTAACATGGATATAAACATCACTCAGGTGTACAGTATAGTGGACCATCTGATGCAGGAGGTAACATGTAGGAACATATAGCATATACGAGATAGGTATACTACCTGGAATAATGCGTAATAATTGATAGTAGAAAAAAGGAAAATAATAGGTTTCCCTCACTGAATGGTTCTCAGTTACCTCCCAGATATGCATATGCTGAAAGTAACATGTACAAGAAAGGAGATTCATACAAGGACAAGTAACATCAATATGAGATACATTTGTACAGGTCTATACCTCATATGTTGGTATATGGTAACCGAAAAACAGAGCTGAAGGCAATCTGTAATAGATTTGTTTTATTGTCACAAGAAAATGGACAGAAGCTCCATCTCTTCCTTGTTTGGCTGGTAGCTGAGCTGGAGGAGGCCGTAGGTATCGTAGCTGTGCTGGTGGAGGCCGTAGGTATCGTAGCTGTGCTGGTGGAGGCCGTAGGTATCGTAGCTGAGCAGGTGGAGGCCGTAGGTATCGTAGCTGAGCAGGTGGAGGCCGTAGGTATCGTAGCTGAGCTGGTGGAGGCCGTAGGTATCGTAGCTGTGCTGGTGGAGGCTGTAGGTATCGTAGCTGTGCTGGTGGAAGCCGTGGAATCTCTTTCTTCAGGATGCTGCTGGACACTATTCACAATGGCTGCTGCTCCTTCACTTCTGGGGTTTACTTTTCTGCCTTTGATATACGACCTAACTAGGGATTTTCCTAATTCTTAGAGAAAAATTCTTCTTTTATGCAGCTGTTCCAATTGGGGTCGATTTCGCTCCATAATACAAATGCAATGTATGCAGAAACGTCCGAAATGTTGTAAAATGTAATCATTGGCCACCGATTGGTTTTGCGTTTGCATTTGTATGTTGATATTGCTTGATCTAGAGTATCAACTGCCCCTTTTGTGGCATTATAATCTAATATCGTGTCCGTCTCTCTGTCTTCTCGATTACTTATTGCATTGTCATGGTGCATTGTGCTCATTAGAATGACTTGTTTGGTTTGTTTTTGGGAACATAAGACACAACTGTTGTATCTTTAGTAAAAATAAAAAGTAGAACTATACACATCTCTTTTACTTAGGCTACCTTGCGGCAGTTCTGGCTTATTTTTTCCGTATAGTACCCAGTATGGTAAGTTGTCTTTTTTGCAACATCTGGCCCAGTTGGTAGGATGCAAAATAGTTGTCACATGTAACATTTTGTCCTTTTAGTCCATGAGTCAAATCGAGAACAACTCTCATACCTCTCTCACAGATTTGAAACTGAAATGACTGGATGAGCACTTGCTTACTGATAAGAACAGTGAAACCTCCATCCTTTTGAATATTGAGATAAAGTATACAGGAAAACAAAAATTTTGCAGGCAGAAATAATTAGTGACCTGTTGAACAGTATAAAATGTCATTGGGTAATATTGACCCTAACAGTACAAAAGTAACAATCAGTGTGTAGAAAAAAGTAAACAAAAAACAACAAAACACAACACTCATAGTAAGAACACCTCAAATGAGGAAACGTCAATTAATCACAAGTTTCAGATCCGCATAATAAATAATCTGCAGGGTCTCAAATTTCATTCTGGGTCATACAGACCCGAACAGAACAGCAGGGTTAAATGAAACCTGTCAGCCAATTCATACAGCGAATCACAGGCAGCATGAATCTGTTAGTTGACAGACAGTCCTGTAGAAGGTTGCAGTGTTTGGCTACACAAACTTCTCCCTGACATTCTATTCTCTGTGCTGTGGTGTAAATTACATCCTATGCATCTTCTCTGTTTTAGGTAAATCCTTCTCCTTTTAGAATCCTGTGAATATTCTCACCTTTCATCTGTTTATCATCATCACTTCCCTTTGTGTCCTTAAATACCCACATTTCCCTTTGGTGTTTGCAGGTGATAGTTATATTCCTATACAGGCCTTGGATGCAAGCAGTTGGCTTGTATTCATCTAAAGAAAAAATGTTTTTTTTTTGCTGTTCCTCTCCCTGAGTCCTCTTGGAGATAAGTTATTCGTTCACATCCCTAGTTTGTGCTCCCTGTGTCTTCTTTAAAGCTTAAGGCCGCTTTACACTCAATGACATCGCTAACGCGATGTCGTTGGGGGTCACGGAATTCGTGATGCACATCCGGCCTCGTTAGCGACATTGTTGCATGTGAAACGCACGAACAACCATTACCGAGCAATTTTACTTACCTTATCGTTGATCGTTGACACGCTGTCCAGTTCCCAAATATCGTTGCTGTAGCAGGACGCAGGTTGTTCCTCGTTCCTGCGGCAGCACACATTGCTATGTGTGACACCGCAGGAACGAGGAACAACCTCGTACCTGCGGCCGGCCGCAATGAGGAAGGAAAGAGGTGGGCAGAATGTTTGTCCCGCTCATCTCTGCCCCTCCGCTTGTATTGGGCGGCCGCTTAGTGATGTCGCTGTGACGCCAAACAAACCGTCCCCTTAGAATGGAGGCGGTTCGCTGGCAACAGTGACGTTGTTAGGCAGGTAAGTATGTGTGACGGGTGTTAGCAATGTTGTGCGCCACGGGCAGCGATTTGCCCGTGACACACAACCAACAGGGGCGGGTAGGCACACTAGCGATATCGATAGTGATATCGCTGCGTGTAAAGCGGCCTTTAGTCGAATTGACTAAGCGCTCATCCCATCCATTCCTTTCCTAAGCTCTAGTTCAGGGTCAGCCAAAGCCAGCTATCCTGCTTGACACATAGGTGCAGAACCTATCTAGGGTGGTCAGGGAAGCCAGTGGAAGTTGGGTCAGGGGCCACCATTCTCCCTTTTCTAGATACATGGTCTCTCTTCCTTTCCCTGCCACTGTATGTGTGGTACTTCCACACATCTAGCGTGACAGAATCATAGCCTACATGTTTACAGCCAGGTATGTTTTTCTCTAATTCACTCTAGTATTTCATAGAAAACAGTTAAAAAATCCAGCTGGGGAGCATATGGAGAGAAGAGACAAGTCTGCCCCACCTACAACCGTCTTCTCCCTGCTATATTGTAGGTGATTGACCGGCCTCTTCCATGTGTGTACAATGAACTAGAGTGGTGCATGAGAGAAGCTACCGGGGCCCTACCAGAATAATTTTGTCTTACCCTATACTCCCTGCCTGGGTCTTCAAACAATGTCTTTGGAGCACTTCAGAGAAAAAATTTCACGGGGTATGTACAGATGGAACAGAGGCTCCTAAGCTATATCCGACACTCAGCCCCAGTATCCAGAGCCTTATAAAGGGTGAAGGCAGCAGATTATCAGAATCCTGAGCTCACAGCAGAACACAAGCCAGCAGGAATTAACTTCTGCTGAACTGCAGAACAGTAAAGCCAGAACCAGCCAACACCCATGTTAGGCTGTGCAACTAAATGATCCCAGGCTGTTTTTCAGACTCTGCAATTTGAAGATGATACCCAACGAGTGAAACGCTGAACACCGCACAACAGTACCTCTCCTTCTAAGAGGGGCCACTAGACCCTCAGGGACCATTGACCCCAGCTTCTCAGGCTGATGGCGATGAAAGGCCCTAACCAAGCGTCCTGCATGCATATCTGATGCTGGTACCCAAGTCCTCTCTTCCGAATAATAATTTATTTGAAATTTGTCAAGCACTAGAAAAATCACTGTATTAGCAGCAGAAGAGGGCAGATCAGTAATAAAATCCAAGGAAATATCCGTCCATGGTTTGCTAGGAACGGACAACGGTAGCAAACACCCTGACAGACGGGAGTGTGATGGCTTAGCAACATCCCTACATATCTTAGGCCACCAAAAATGACGCAAGAGGAAGTCCAGAGAATCCTTCACCCCTGGATGACTAACCAGGACTGAATTGTAGTGCTCCTTCAAAACCTTAAGACGAAGGTTCAAAGGAACAAATGAATTGTTAGCAGGAACCCCAGATGGTGCCTCATCCTGAGCCTCAGCAATCTCATACTCCACCTCAGTACTGAGAGGTGAAACCACAACACCTTTCTATAGGATGATCACTGTTTCGTCCTGGGGTTCTCCACCCGGAAAACATTTGGATAATGCATCCGTCTTGATATTTATAGACCCAGGGCAATACTTGACGATAAAGTTAAACCTATTGAAAACCAAGGACCAACGAGCTTGTCTCAGAGAAAGACCCTTAGCTGACTCGGAGATACAATAAGTTCTTATGATCGTGATGACAGCAACCGGGTGGACAGCCTCTTCCAGGAAGTGCTACCATTATTCAAATGCCAACATGATGGCAATTAACTCCCTATTCCCAATATCGCAGTAATGTTCAGCTGGAGACAACTTCATAGAAAAGAAGGCACAAGGGCGTGGTTTATTAGATGATGGACCCTGAGACAATAGAACCCCAACCCCTATCTCAGACACGTCCACCTCCACAGTAAAAAGAAGAGACACGTCGGGCCATATAAATAATGGAGCATTTCCTAAGACAATCAAATGTGGGCAAAGCACTGTCAGACCATTCAAAGAAGTCCACCCCTTTTTTGGACATTTTAGTCAGGAGTCTTGCAATAGCTGAAAAATTCCCTATAATTAGAAAAGCCTAAGAATCGCTGAACTGCCTTCAGGTTCTCCGGACAGTCCCAATCTAAATTAGTTTGCACTTTAGAGGCATCCATTCTGAAACCAGATGCGGAAATTATTAGCCCAAAAAGGTAGGTCCTGAACCGCGAATACACCTTGGGAGCCACGGCTGAGACACAGCTCCCCAGGCAGTGTTCCCTACAGTATGGACTTCAGTGAATGATGTCCTGAATAGAGATGAGCGAACCGGTCGCGGTTCTTCTCGAGGTCGGTTCGCCGAACGGAGGTCCCGTTCGAGTTCGGTTCATCGAACGTTCGACGAACCAATAGGCTATAATGGGAGGCAATCACAAACACATAAAAATGCATTATAAATGTACACATACAGTTAATAAACATTGCCATAACACTTACCGGTCCCCGCGATCCCTCCTGCACTCTGTCTCCTGCCGCTATTCCATCCGATGATCGCTGAATCCTCCCGGTGACCGGCACTGCCAGCAGTGATGCAGGACCTATCGTGGCTATTATCTCATTGGCTACAGACTGGTCACATGACTATGACGCGTCATGTAGGACCTGCAAGTGCATCTCTCCGGTACACGGTGCACATTTGTGTATCGCCGTGTACCGGCGACATGCTGTAGCACACGGTCGACTCCCCGTTCCGTTAGGGACCGGCTGACACAGCCGGTCATTAACGGAGATCATAGTTTCATAGTTTCATATGTATGAAACTATGCTTTCCGTGCAGCCATCACGGAGTGATTTCTGCACGGGAAGCAGCGTCTTCCCCCATTCAGCAGTGATGGAGCAGAGCTGCATTTGTTGAACGAGAAAGACAGAAGACCATGGATCGTGGAGGTCTGACAGGGGGTAATAAAGATGGAGTCTCTAATGTGTCTGTGTATTTATTTCTATTAAAGTATTTTTTCTTTGTGTGGTGTCTTTTTTTTAACCCTTTATTGGAGATTCTTCATGGCTGGGTCAAACGTGCCTGACATTAAGAATCTCTGGCTTAATACTAGCTAGTAAAACAAAGCCAGTATTAACTCATGATTACCCAACAAGCCACCCGGCTTCAGGGCTGTTGGAAGAGTTGGATACAGCGCCAGATGATGGCGCTTCTATGAAAGCGCCATTTTCTGGGGCGGCTGCGGACTGCAATTCGCAGCAGAGGCGCCCAGAAACCTCGGGCTAACCTGTGCTGCGGATTCCAATCCCCAGCTGCCTAGTTGTACCCGGCTGGACACAAAAATGGAGCGAAGCTCACGTCGTTTTTTTTTTAATTATTTCATGAAATAAGTGAAATAATTAAAAAAAACGGGCTTCCCTATATTTTTGGTTTCCAGCCGGGTACAAATAGGTAACTGGGGGTTGGAGGCAGCCCGTGGCTGCCTGCTGTAACTGGCTAGCATACAAAAATATGGCGAAGCCCACGTCATTTCTTTGGTGGGCAAAAAACTTCTGGATACTGTCCTGGATGGAGTATGCTGAGCCTTGTAGTTCTGCAGCTGCTGTCTGCTCTTCTCCATACAGACAGACAGCAGCTGCAGAACTACAAGGCTACAAAGAGGACAGCTGTGGTCTGGTATTCTCAGGGTGGGAAGGTCCATAGTTATTGGGCCTTCACAGCCTAAAAATAGCAGGCCGCAGGCACCCCAGACGTGGCGCATCCACTAGATGCGCCAATCCTGGCGCTTCACCCCAGCTCATCCCGTGCCATGGTGCAGTGGCAAACGGGGTAATAAATCGGGTTGATACTAGCTGTAAGGTCACCTGACATCAAGCTCAGCAGTTTGTGATGTCATGGCGTCTATTAGATACCCAACATCATAAACTGTCAGTACTAACAAAAAAAAAATCGACAAAAGAAATTTATTTGAAAAAACAGTCCCCAAAACATTCCCTCTTTCACCAATTTATTGTAAGAAAAAAAATAAAGGGGTCCCACGATGACTCTGGACCGTCTAGAATATGGGGGGGAGACACTCAGGGAACATATCCCCCATTTTCTAGGAGTGCTGTCAAGCTCCCCGGCTCCCCTGCCACGCTCCCCGGCTCCCCTGCCACGCTCCCCGGCTCCTTTGCCAGGTGTCCTCCGCTCCACGGCCTCCATGCTCCCTCACCTGCGTCCTCCAGGCAACACGGTCCCCGGTCCCGGCGCCCATCTGCGATGCTGAGCGCTCCTGCCTCCTGTGCACCGCTCCCTGCTTTGGCTTCTGGCACCCGGGCCTCGCGCATGCGCATTAGGGTGCGCGCGCGGTCATTGACCCTCTCTTAAAGGGCCAGCGTCCTCCAACAGGATATTGAAGATTCAGGTGCAGGGTATATAGGGGGTTCCTTCCAAGTGGGCGGGGCCTGTTCTTCGTGTTTGCTAAGCTAGGAGTCAGGTCTGCCTGTGCTATTATCTCGTACTTACCTATCTCTCTTGTAGAGCCGCTCCTGTCTTGCCAACTGGTCCTGACGGTTCCAGAACCCCGAACGGACTGTCCGTCATCTTCTCAGTTCCTACCGTCTCCGATCCCTGGATCCGTGTGGTGACCGACCTCCCCGTTCCGTTGGTTTCGGACCCTGCCTGACATCATCTCGGCCTCCGAACCAGCGCTCCGTCACCCGGACTACCTTCAGAGACTCCGTGGTCCCAGGGACTTCTACACCCACTCCTCTGAACGGACTGTCCTGCTACCCGTAGTGCTTCGGCTACCGGGCACCTTAGTCACCTCAGTCCAGTGGATCCACCTCCTGGGCCTACCCGTCATCCTGGTCCTAACAAGTGCAGACCCTTCATGTGAGGAGTGTGAGTGCAATGAATCTGCACTCACTCTCCCCGGGTCCACAGCAGCAGAGTCCATGTCGTAATGGTTGCTACCAAAGCTGCAATGCCCTGCTCATGAGGTAAGGGCATGCCTAATCAGGAGAACTATTCTACATTTCCAAATATTGGTATTTGCTGATATTATTGCTATTCCACCTACTATATATTGGGGATAGGATCTTGGAGATGGAATACCCCTTTAAGTCCAGTTATCCAGCTGAATGAATACTTAACAACAGAGCTCGCTATTTAGATGTGTTTTCTTGTGGCGTATAACGGACTCTCATGTTTGGTAGTCATTCAGCAGGGCAACTATAAAAGCAAATCCCTCCATTTGGAAATGTAGTATAGCTCTCCTGATCAATTATGTTCCTTACCTCATGAGCAGGGCATTGCAGTAATAATAATAATTTATTCATTTATATAGCGTTATTAATTCCATAGCGCTGTATGTCTTTGGAGTGTGGGAGGAAACCAGAGTACCCGGAGGAAACCCACGCAAACATGGGGAGAACATACAAACTCCTTGCAGATGATGTCCTTGGGGAGAATTGAACCGAGGACCTCAGCGCTGCAAGACTGCAGTGCTAACCACTGAGCCACCACTAAGCCCATTTAGCTTACAGATGCATAACCATCACTCACTGTGCCTGAACACAGGAAGCTGAGCTGACAGCCGCTCTGTGCATGCGGCAGCGTCTATTGTGAAGGAGAGGGCCGCGGGGGATCAACGCTGCACAGGTACCGTGGGACACCGGGGAACACCGGTGGGGTTATAGGGGGTGACCTGGCAGGGCCTGGGGAGGAGTTTTCTGTCGCATGTGTCATGGCACATGCGACAGAAATCAGAGGAGTAGGGTGAATGCGGCCGGTGCACTGCTGTGCGCGCGGCCATCTTGGATTTCTGGGAGGGCATCAGGGGGGGCACTTTGGCGACACCGGGGGACCGGAGGGGACCGGGGAGGAGATTTATCATGTTTGTTCATGCCAGATGGGAGATAAATAATTTTTTACCGGCGCTGTCATTTACTGTAACGTGATCATCGGTGTACGGTGTATACCTGTGATCACGTGAGCGGGGACCGGAAAAACCGTCCTGAATCATGATCTCCAGGGTCTCAGCTAGCCCTGAGATTTTCTGATGCTGGGGGGCGCTATTCACTTATTTCTGCCTGCTGTTTATAAACTGCAGATCAGAATAAGGCTACATTAACACGACCGATCCATTTTTGCGGTCTGCAAAAAACAGTCCGTTTTTTTTCACGGGTGCATCCGTGTGGCATCCGTTTCCGTTCCGTAGACGGTCCGTATGTCATCTGTTTGTCATCCGTGTGCCTTCCGTTTTTTTTGTGTACTGCAAAAAAACTGAAGGAGGGTAAATGCATAAATTTACCCAGGATCCATAGCTTCATCCTACATGAGGCGGTCATATGTTCACTCCAGTGCCATTTTCTACTGCTTTTCACAGCGTAGAGCGCTCTGGTGATTTTCTTGTGCTTGTGCACTTCATATCAGTCTTTTCTGTCATTATAATGGCAGAGAGACACATAATGTCCCACTCTCCTGCATTTTGTAATTTTGCACCCTTTGGTGCCTTTCATGTGGCACTAAGGGGTGCTTAGCTTTGTATTTAGCCAAAAAAATGAATAAAAAAAATGACGTAGGGTTCCCCCTAGTTTTGTAGCCAGATAGGGTAAAGCAGACGGCTGCAGCCTGCAGACCACAGCTGGCAACCTCACCTTGGCTGGTAATCCAAAACTGAGGGCACCCCACGCTGTTATTTTAAATTAAATAAATAATTAAAAAAAAAACAACACGTAGGGGTCCCCCCAAAATTGGATCACCAGCCAAGGTAAAGCAGACAGCTGGGGTCTGATATTCTCAGACTAGGGAGGTCCATGGTTATTGGACTCTCCCCAGCCTAAAAATAGCAGGCCGCAGCCGCCCCAGAAGTGGAGCATCCATTAGATGCGCCAATCCTGGTGCTTCGCCCCAGCTCATCCCGCGCCCTGGTGCGGTGGCAAACGGGGTAATATATGGGGTTAATACCAGATGTGTAATGTCACCTGGCATCAAGCCCTGGGGTTGGTGAGGTCAGGTGTCTATCAGATACCCGACATCACCAACCCAGTCAGTAATAAAAAATAATAGACGACAAACACATTTTTATTTGAAATAACACTCCCCAAAACATTCCCTCTTTAACCAATTTATTAGAAAGAAAAACAAATCCAGGTCTGGCGTAATCCAAGGGGTTGCCATGACGATCCACACTGTCCCAGTCAATGAAGAGCAGAATGTTCCCCATTGGCTGGGAGAGCAATGCAGTGACCTGAGCTAACATCAATGGGTCAGCCCAGGTCACTGCAGGGCATGACAAGTGCTGCTGTCAGCAAGGTACATTACCTGCGCTGATCTCCAGCACACTGACAGCACCTGTCACTGAGTTCAATGACCGCCGCCTTCACAGCCAAGTATCGCGAGAGGCCCGTGACGTCACCGCTAGTCAGTCTCGGGTCGGAAGCAAGAGAAGATGATGTGACAAGAGGCGGCCATGGAGGACAGTGACAGCGCTGAGGTCGGGATCGCGGGACTTCATCACCGCAGGTAAGCCGAGCGGGACCATGTGTGCAGAGTGTGTGTGCAGAGTGTGTGCGTGTGTGTGTGTGTGTACGTGTGTACATGCCGCGGGCAGGAGGGGGCGGAGCGAGCTGAGCGGGGAAGTGTGGGCTTCCTGCACGTAACTAGGATAAACATTGGGTTACTTGGGTTACATTGGTAACCAAAGCGCTTTGGTTGGATACCCGATGTTTATCTTGGTTACCAGCTTGTGGCAGGCTGCCAGCGATGGCTCCTGCACACTGTAGCTGTAAAAAACCCTGCTTTTTGCTGCTAGAACCGTTCTCGAACGTATCTAGAACTATCGAATTTTTGCAAAAAAGCTCGAGTTCTAGTTCGATCTAGAACAGCCCCAAAATCACTCGAACCGCGAACTGGAGAACCACAAACTGCGAACCGCGCTCAACTCTAGTCCTGAAACCTCCAATCAACTACTGGATTGTGGGGAGTCCAAAATGGCCGCGGTCAGCAGCAGACGTGTATGAGGGAGCTCCTGACCATCTGAAAACATCCAGACCCCCAGCTGTTAATAGTCAGCCTAAGACCCTCCACCCAGGCTGCGGAGACCAGGCGGACAAAAGGTGACCCTAAATTAAGCAGCTGCATTGGTGCTGGGACCCTGTGGAGGCTCCGTGAGGCTGAGGCCGGGAACCACGCGCCAGGCCGCAGGGCCTAAGAAGTCACACAACTGGGGGTGAGGAGTGCTTGTGCAGAGGCGATCCAGACGGCGGCAGGGGACTCAGGCAGAGCAGATTGGGACCGTGCTGAGCCGCTGCATCACCCCCCAGAATCGGCCTCACAAGCCAGCAAATCCGGCAGTCAGAGAGAAGGAGGAGGGAGACCGCCGCCATCTTGGAGTCCAGAACCCCCCCTCCGGATCCCGCGGACCAGAGGCGGGCGCGACTAACATACAGCTGCGGACCACGGACCGGGTGATCACCAGGGAGCGGAGAGGAGACGGCCGTCTGCCCGGACGTCAGACTGGAAGGGCCGGTGCGGGGAGGGCGGTGAGACGCGTCGGGCCCTCCGGAGGCCGCCGGGAGATCTGAAGTCCCGACCGGAGTCCCCGCGATAGCTGACGGTGACGCGCTGAGATACCCTGCCGGGACCGGAGAGGAGTTCGGGTGGTAGGTGACCATCTCCGCAACTTCGGACGTCCTCTCGCGCCCGCGCGCCCACCCAGGGAGACCCAGGAGAGGCCGAGATATACCCCACCACGACCCTCACATACCGGGTCGGCGTCTCTCTTCTACTCCCCTCCCCCGCTCCCACAGCAGAGCGTCGCACACCTGCCTGGGAGTCAGAAGACTGCCAGACCTGAGCCCGTGGTGAAGCTGCACACGGGAACCGGATAGGGGAGCCTGGGGGACTCCTGAAGCGAGGGCCCCCCCTCTCACAGCATAAGGGACACATCCATAACATATCAAGAGGCACCTCATTCCTTTATCCACCAACAGAGGGTCAGCCAGAGATGAGATTCTTGTATTAAGGGTCACAAGCAGGGCTCTTTAGTAATACTCCCAGACTCGGAGCTATCTTCCTGGACTCAGAGGCTGCTGATAGGGACATACAGAAGAGAGTGTACAGAGAACATCCAAGTGGTCCCATATATAAAAAAGCACAGTCCTCCTGATACTCCCCCCCCCCCACAGGGGTATGTAAAGAGGTGCACCCCACACTGCTCAGAGGGAGCGGAGAGACCGGACCCCCCATTATACTTGAAGTAACATAATATCATAAGAGCTGACTTCGACATGGTCAAATTCGGTAATAAAATGGCCAGTGCTCTGCCTAAACCAGTGGTGACCACGACCCAAGCGGATGTTGATAAGTTTCTCAAAAAACATCTCCTGCCAGCGGAGGTAGGAGCTGACTGTCTTCAAAATTCATCTGCAAACACCACACAAGAAATGGAAGATGACGCCAGTGACGCAGAAGACATGGACTCTAGCAAAAGCCTCCCTATCTCCAGGTCCTTTATCAAACGGATTCTCAACAAAGCCTTGGAACCGGTAGTGAAGGAGCTCACTCACATCAAACAGGATATTGGCCAGATAGGACACAGAGTGGAAACGCTGGAAGCTTCCCAGGCCACGATCACCACAACATCCAACGCCATCATCTCCTGTCTTCACCAACAAGAAGATAATGTCAACCAAATCCATACTATTTTGGAGGACCATGAAAATAGGGAGAGGCGGAACAATCTCAGAATAAAAGGCCTGCCAGAAACGGTAGTAAACGAAGCCCTGACCCCAGCCCTTCTAAGCATCTTCTCTGATCTCATAGACACTGACCCTGCACCACAGATAGAGCTGGTCAGAGCTCATAGATCTTTGAGACCTCGTCCTAGGCAAGGGGAACCATCAAGAGATGTCATCTGCCGTTTCCTGGACTACCGTATTAAGGAGCTCATTCTCAAAAAAGCAAGGGAAGCTGGCACCGTAAAATATGAAGACTCCGAAATCAGGATTTTCCAAGACCTAGCTGCCACCACTCTGACCAAGAGGCGAATACTGAAACCCTTCACAGAAGAGCTACGCCAACGCCAATTCCCATACCGCTGGCTATATCCATTCGGTATTGCAATTACAGCACAAGGGAAACACTATCAAGGCAAAACATCAGGCGAAATTAGACGAATCTGCGAGGACCTGGGGATTACTTTGGAGAAGTATCCTGAATTAGAAATCCATAGTTCAACATCTGCGCTTCAGCAACTTCCAGAGGCGTCACCCTGGCACTGCGTCATCCCGAAGGCCCAAAGGCCTAGACGCAATGCGGCGCAGAAGCTCCAGGCGAACTTGGAAAGCAAGCCCCGTGAGAAGACCTAGGCTCCAGCCTACTATTGCCAAACATTGTTTATGCGGGTTGAAAGTATGAAGTCACTCTAGGGGTTCTATACTTTCTGCTCCCTCCTGATGCGTATCTACTCTTATATAGATGTTGAAAATGTTGTTATTGTTGTCTTTAACATTTTGTTCTTTATCTGATCTTTTCTCCACTTCCTGCCTTTTCTGCTCCCCTCTTTCCCAGCACGGTCGTTGGTCTGGTCCATTCATCTCACCGGAAAAAGAGTCATACTGCGGCAACCGTCACTATGCAGACACAACATAAGGTATTTAATGTGACAAGTTTTAACGCTCATGGGTTGAATTCCCCCATACCAAGGGCACAAACTTTATCTAATTTTCACAAGAAACATATTGACATTATATTTATACAAGAAACACACTTTTGCAAAGGCAAAATCCCTAACTTTGAAAAAGCATACTATAATACGTGGTTTCATGCTCCCTCTCCAAACAAACGGACTAAAGGGGTGTCGTTGGCGCTAGCCAAGGACATACCCTTCTTACCCCAACACGAAGTAATTGACCCAGAGGGCCGGTTCATTTTTGTTAAAGGCCTATTAGCGGGATCAATGGTAACGATGGGAAATATTTATGCTCCAAATGTCAAGCAGGTGAGATGGCTGCTTTCCACACTCAAAAAATTCAAGACCTTTTCGGAAGGCATTCCAATACTCTGTGGAGACTTTAATGTAGCCCTGGAACCAAAATTAGACTCAACCTCAAAAAAGAGCCACATATCACTCAGGGACCTTTCTCGAGTCAAAACTGCTCTCCTTTCTCTATCCCTGACTGATGTCTGGCGACTACAACATCCAACAACCAAAGATTTTACCTTCTTCTCACACCCACATAAATCATATCATAGGATAGATTACATTTTTTTACCCAGGTTCCTGCTACCTAACGTCACTGACACAACAATCCAATCTACACCGCACTCTGATCATAGTTATGTCACGGCAAGTTTCACACTACAGAAGGCATACCTGATTCACCGTACATGGAGGTTAAATGAGTCAGTTCTCTCCTCAGAAGACAACAGGAAACGTATTTCTGATTGTCTCCGCAACTATTTTGCGGAGAATAAGACGCAAGAGGTTAAAGCACCACTTTTGTGGGAAGCACATAAAGCGGTCATAAGGGGAGAGCTGATTTCCATTTCCTCACACCTCAATAAACAGAGGAAACTTATTTTACAAAATTTATATGAAGATATAACCATGTTGGAAACCCAACACAAAAAATCTCTATCTCAGCAGACTTTAGAATTATTGACTGCCAGACGGGTGGCACTGAGAGACATACTCAACAAACAATCGGCCAAGTTACACTTAAGTTGGAAAAACCGCATATTTGTACATGGGGACAAGGCCTCCAAACTTATGATGTCACTAATCAAAACAAGACAAGCTCGCACGTTTATACATACACTCAAGACGCCACAGGGACACCGCACTCAGGATTACTCACAAATTTCAAAAGAATTTTTACAATTCTATAAGAGCTTATATCAATCCCGACCAGAAGAGTCAACAACAGACAACGATAGGAGGAAACGCGACATACATAACTACCTAACTAATCTAAACCTCCCGACACTTTCCAAAGCACAACAAGAATCCCTGACAAAACCATTCACTCGTGCTGAGGTTCAGTCCACCTTGTCCAGATGCCCCGTGGGAAGAGCACCAGGCCCAGATGGCCTACCGACCATATATTATAAAAAATTCTTTGATATCTTGGGGGATCACCTCCTGGCAACATGCAATGCTCTACTTCTGGGCGATTCTATTCCCAAACAAGCTCTGGAAGCCCACATATCATTAATACATAAGGAAGGGAAGGACCCGGAAAGCTGTGGAAGTTATAGGCCCATCTCGCTTTTGAATGTGGACCTAAAAATCTACGCAAGCTTAATTGCTAACCGGGTTGCGGAAATCCTTCCTGACCTTATATCTCCTGAGCAATCCGGATTTATACGGGGAAGAGAAGGGAAGGACAATGCGCTACGCTTACTTCATCTAATGCAATATGCTAGGACTCGGAGCTTGCCCCTTGTGCTCTTGGGAACGGATGCCGAAAAGGCATTCGATAGGGTGGACTGGACTTTCTTGCGGGGCACGTTGGAGGCTTTTCATTTTCCCCAGACTATCATACATGCAATACTACAGATGTACACATCCCCCACAGCCAGAATCAAAATAAATAACACGCTGACTGCCCCCTTCGACATCAAGAATGGAACCAGGCAGGGCTGCCCCTTGTCCCCCCTACTTTTTGTCATGGTAATGGAGCCATTGATATGCTCCATCCAACAAAATCAGGGAATTGAGGGGATTAATCTACAGGGGATTCACCACAAGTCTGCCGCCTTTGCGGATGACTTGTTGGTAGTAATGTCCAGACCTGAAAGAGGCTTCCCTGCCTTCATGAACACACTAGAAGAATACAGCCAATGGTCCAACTTTAAAATCAATCTCTCTAAATCTGAAGCACTGAGTCTAAACATCCCGAGCAATATCATCAAACATCTCCAGAAGTCGTTCCCATTCAGATGGCCAAAAAGCCACATTACCTATCTCGGCATCAAAATAGGGAAATCCCCCAAATCACTCTTTGACCTAAATTATAAGTCTCTCCTTCCCAAACTCACCACACAAATAGCCTCATGGAAAGCGCCTTTTATCTCTTGGATAGGCCGGAAAAATCTCATTAAAAGCATCGTACTCCCAAAATTTATATACCTCTTTCAAATGTTACCTATACTAGTCCCCAAATCTTTTCTTTCTCAGTGTAATTCCTTAATTTCCAATTACATCTGGAACAAGCACAAACCAAGGATCAATTTTCACACTTTATGCCTCCCCAAGGACAAAGGGGGAATGGGACTCCCTAACATATCCATATATTATAAAGCTGCTGTCCTTTCTAGAGCAGTAGACTGGGTCAGATGTCCTCCGAATAAGCTGTGGACGACAATAGAGGAACACCTGGCCCCCTCCCCCCTACGAGCTCTGTTATTCGCACCCCCCTGTCAGGGAAATAAAAGATTCTGTACCAACGAACTGACTAGAACGCTTCTGGACAACTGGAAACGAAACATAGAGCTCCTGGCCTCTCCTCTTTCACCTCTTACCCTAATCTCTGATATACTAGACTCCAGCCTGAATCTCGCCGACACTGCGAAATCTCCATATCTAAGTAATGCAAAGATCCCAGCGATAGATCTCCTACAAGACGGTTCTTTGGTCTCGAGGCAGGAGATGGGTGAGATTCCCCTCCTTTCCAAACTCACATTTCTCCACTATATGACAATAAAACGCACAATTCAACCATTATTGCCACAGTCCGACCTCATTAGACCCTTAACCACATTTGAATCACTTTGCTCGCAAACAAGGTCTCCTAAAAAAGTCTTGTCTCGCTTATACAACACTTTACTTACAAAGGAATTGGTAGTAAAAAGAGCCTACATACTGAAGTGGGAAAAAGATCTGAATACCACATTTACTGACGCCCAAACGAGCCAAATCTACGGTTCCTCGCATGGACCTTCGTGTTGTGTGAGGGTTCAAGAGAGTTCCTTCAAAGTAGTTACGAGATGGTACATAGTCCCGGACACGGCTGCAACTTGGCAATCTGCCTCTTCAGGCCTCTGCTGGAGGTGTGAGGGGGATAGAGGAACGTATCTACACATTTGGTGGACGTGCCCTCGTCTCCAGATATTCTGGAGGATGGCAATCCAGCTAATTCTTGATCTTACAAACAAAGGGGAGGGCCCAGAACCCATGCATCTACTACTAAATTTCCCATTGTGGCCTAATGATAAGGCCAACTCGAAACTGGTGTCTTTTGTGAGCTCAGCCTGCAAACTGCTGATTGCCCAACTGTGGCGCACGACTATGATACCCACCATATCGCAGCTGTTGCTGAAAATTGACCAATTATACTACGCGGAGGAGCTTTCTGCCCTCTCACGACAACAATTGCTCTTCTTTGGGCAAGTTTGGAAGGCCTGGAAGGACTACAAATCTAAACCTTCTTTTTTGACGGCGGTGGCGCAGGGGACGCCATAAAGTAACCTGGGTCGTCTTCTCCTCCCCATTAGGGGACCGAGGGAGATGATTGCCTAGTTCTGATAAATATAGACATATGATGAATGGACCTTAGACCAACACCCTCTCCCTACTACATCCTCCCCCCTCCCCATTTATTTTTACCTTCTCAAATCTCTTAGACCTTCTATCTCCCTTCCTAGAAATGAGCTGTAGGGGCTGAGAGGCTTTTTTCAGAATCATCAGCGATTCCCCCCCCTCACCCCCCCCCCCTCCTATTTTCTTGTTTCCTCTATACGTTCTCCCCCTTTTTCTTTTTCTCTCTCCTATCAATAAGGAAAAAGTTAAAACTGTTCCTCCTTTTTTATAATGTCATGAGAGCAAGGCATGATTTGGCTTGCCTTCCACTACTTGCCAGATATAATGACCTTTAATAGATCTGAGATTATATCCAGCAGACGATATCTCACCTGGAAGGCGGTTTAATGCGATGGAATGCAATGTAGTTAACTGTAATGCTAATAATGTCTAAGCTCTGTGATATGTGCATTCATTTTGTTTTTATTGGTTCAATAAATAAAACATTAAAACAAACAAACTACTGGATTGTGTAGTGAAAGCCACGGGAACCCGAGCACAATGGATGCAGACAGGTTATTGAGCACCTGACAGGTGATAAGTTCAGAATGCAGGACCCCAATGTGGGTCACGTATACATTCTTTGAAAACCCCCTGAGACAGGGGTAATGAGCCAATGGGAATAATCCGGACCGGATTGGGCAACTTGTCTAACTTGAACCTAGAGTGCTAATCAATGATATTGGCCCTGGCACCACTGTCCGAAAACACATTAATGGCTACCTCCTGGCCTCCAACCTTATCCTTGGCGGGCAGAAAATATTGAATTACCATCATGGAGGAGATGCGTAAGCCTAGGCAGGAACCTCCCAATCCCCTTGGGCTTAGAAGTTTTCAGATGGCCTGTCTTTCTTAGGGACCAGGGGACAAACTGATGAAATGCTCCCTTTTGCTGCAGAAAAAACATTGCCCCAGTGTTCTTGAAATATGAGACTCTTGCCTAACTCATCCTCTGTCCTCTTGTTATCCCACCGAGAGGACAGAGGTCTTCAAGGGAGGTTTTGCAGCCACGGTTCCCTCCCAGGATGTAGTAGTATCACGAGACCTCTGGTGAAAACGGCGATCAATGTGGAAAACCAGCGCCATAGCAGACTTCAGAGATTGAGTAGTCTTGTACATTACCAGCGCCTCCTTGACCCTCTCAGAAACACCTTAAAGGAACTGGCTCCTAAGAGCTGGGTTGTTCCATAGCATGTCAATTGACCATCGCCGGATCTCTGCGCAGGAGTCCTCCACCGGCTGATTCCTTTGTTGCAGTGAACAGAGATTGGATTTGGCCAAAGACACCTTATCAGGGTCATCATAGATCAAACTAAGCTCCAAAAAAAAAACGTCCACTGTCCCAAACACCGGGGAATCGGAAGACAAGGAAAAAGACCTTGCTTGCAAAGCAATACTGAGTAAAGACACCACAATACCAAAACGCTTGAGCTTGACTCCCAGAGGAGAGGGGATGCAGGCATTAGTAAAAAGTAGATAAACCAACTGCGATCCCCTGACAACTGTTCAGCAAGCGGCAGCTTAGGCTCAGAAGCACTGATGACCATACTGCCCTCTGAGCCGCAGTGACCGATTGACCTGTTACTGCACTGCCCCCTATGCTCAGCTACTTGCAGTGTCAGCACCAGCATTTGTTTGTCGAGGCCAGAAACAGGATCCATAGGGAAAAAATATGAGGAATATCGAGCAGTGGAGAACATGCTGACTCTTAACTAGTGACCTGTAGAAGAAACACAGAAGGCAGGCAGAGGGGCGGAGAAGAAAAAGAAGACCCTGACCCCATGTCCCACCCCATGCACACCAGTGCACAGAAGGCATAAGATGAAAAAATTAGAGGAAAATTATTCAACAACCACAGATCAGATTCTTTCACTGCAGGAATCCATTAAATTAGTATCACAGCACCATTATGGCCATGGCTTTACATTAAAGTGCTCGTCCTTCTGACAGGTTCTCTTTAAGACATAAATGTAGACTTTGCCCAATTGCTTTCAAAGGATATGGTGCCTAAAAAAAATGTATATAAAATTCTACAGTGGTCAATTTTTAGCACCAGCGTTTCCCAAACATACCTGTTCAGATCAGACATGTGTTGCTGACAATGAAGAATAGAAAGAAGCAGTTAAAAAGCAGTCAACCAATATCAGTTGCCATGTTAGCATACAATTAAAAAAGAAAGTCTTAAATGTATGGAATTTAAGATGATATTACTATTTAGTGAGTGTCTGTTATTGCTTTTTCCTTTGGTAATGCAGTGCCTCCAGTATACACATTACTATACAATGTTGTAGCTTAACAATGAAAGTTCTGTAATTTCACTGAAGAAATTTTTATTGACTTCCTGCTTTCTGGTATATTAATTTTTAGTTCTACAGAATAACAGTTTTCCTTAATTCGATGAACAGAAGGAAGAAGCTAAAATTGCAATTTTCCACAGAAATTACTGTTTTGTTTGCTAATTATGAACAATCATTTATATTTGAGCAGATGTTTCTGTTTGCAGCATACATGCATATATATGAAAAATGTTTACATAGTCAATGCAAAAATGTTCTAAAAACCTTATGCAGCTAAAATTACAATGTATCAGCAGGAGACGACATACTTAAGTTATAACTGGAGCTAAAAGGGAATCTGCAATCACATTGAATATTTTCCTTCTTTTGTATTTTATTCTCTTGACTGCAGAGTACAGTGCTTCTAAGAGAAGGCAGATTCCCCATTGACTTTCCAACATATACGTATAGTCAATTTTTTTACGGATTCACAACCATTTAATAGGGCCACATGGGTATAAGCAACATGGGACAATCCGAAGTAAGGTTGTACAGAGGTTTACTTCAAAATTCCTTATCATGAGTAATGTTAAACGATTATTCCCAGATTCATATTATTTTCATAATACACTAAATGTATACTTATTGTTAATATACAGACTAAGCCCAACATAAATATTCTTTCTTGTATCTTTGTGCATTTTATTCCTTTCATCTGCCTCTCAGTGCAACCAGCTTCATGTATCAGAATAGATGGTTCTAGAGTTATCTGTTAAAACTAAATTTCACAGTAGCGCTTGCTTTTCCTCAGTTCTGCAGTCCCATCCCTCGACTCCCGTGTGCTGTTGACTAGTCGCTCCTCTCAGAGTTGTCATCAAGCTAATATAACTGTAAAATAAACTTTATGCAGAGGTGTATCTAGGCTTTCCAGCACCCAGGGCAAGAATTCAGTTTGGCGCCTCCCCTGTCCCGCCCACCAAGAAGTTTGGGTAGTCATCATGTGACAAATCACTCACGTGATGACAAGCTTCTCTTAATAATTCTCTCAATGTTGAATGAGAAATGTATGAAGCAAAGCTAATTGTCACATGCAAGTTTGAAAGTCACATATGAGCGGAGTAGCCTTGTGATGACTGCTGGAATCAGCAAGCAGAGCTGAATCCTGGCAGTGAGAACATTACACATTTTTAGAACTGAGGATACTACACTGCTTAATTTTATAATTAAAAGGGTTGTCCAGGTTTGAGATGCAAGTCTGCAGTGAATCTATTCGTGACTTCAGGCTTCTGAATTTGTACAATGCATGCTCTGCACACTTTTAGGATTCTCCAGTGTCAGTGATGAGAATGTACGATCATGTGAGCACACGTATGAGATTTGTATACTTCTGGCCACATTCTGGTTTGGTATGTCCAGCCTCAGTCAATTAATTTTCATTGAGCATGTTTTTTTAGCATGTGAACACATCTATGTAAATCGCATACTTGCAGCTTTGTAACCTTCCATTCTCACCGCCGACACCAGAAAATCTTGACAGCTTGCAGTGTGCGCACTGTTAGAATTCAGAATTCTGCAGTCACATACTGTACAGGGATACATGGAGTGACTGCAAAACTCATCACAAACTTGGACAACCCCTTTAATACTAGAAGTCCCAGAGAGGGGTCATTTAACATTTCTACCTTTGGAACCCATTCAGGTACCTTATAGATGATGTTGTCTCTGAGTCATTTTTTTCTGTTCTTCATCTTGTCCTGATGCCATGATGACTTTTGAAATTCACATCTCCTCTCTGCAGATTTCCATCTTCTTTGGTCTTCTTCAGCACATCCCGACACGATGCCCCTAAAAATAGCAGAATGATTATAATGCTCCTATTTAAAAATATCTGCCCTACACTGCCCCAGAATAAATAATGGCCCCTCACTGTGTTCTCTGCACAAAATATGACACACACACTGTCCCTCTTATGGTACATGTCCTCCACACTCCCTCTCCTTTCCATTCTGAGCCTACTCTTCACACTGTCCTTTACACTGTATCACCCTACACTGCCCAGTCTTTATACTTGTCCCTCTCATCACACTCCCTCTCCCTGCTATGGCCTCACACTGTCCCCTGATGCTACCCCCTCTCCATACGTTCCCCCCTCCATTACCCAGTTTCTATTCTGTGCCCCCTCACATTTTTCTCATCCCTGTCTCCTCACTACCTCCTGTGTTCATATACTTTTCCCCCTCACTCCCCATCCTGCCCACTTGCTCCTCATATAATGTCACTCTTTATTCTGTGTCCTCAAAATTTCTTTCCCCTGTTTGCTCCCCATACTATGTCTATATACATTCCCCCATTCACTCCATATACTATGCCTGTGTACATCACCCCTCACCCTCTCTCACCATACTGTGTCCAAAGATATTTCCATCTCCCATCACGTTGTGTCCAAAGATACTTCCCTCTCTCCCCAATACTGTGTCTATAGATACTGCCTCCTCCCCACCCTCTATCCCCCATATTGTTTATAAATACTGCCGCTTCCCCACCTTCTGTCCCTCAATACTGTGTCTATAGATACTGTCCTCCTTCTCTCCATCCTCTGTCCCTCATACTGTGTCCACAGATAGTTACCTCTCTTCCCATATTGTGTCTATAGATATTGCCTCCACCCCACCCCTTGTTCCCCCTTTCTGTGTCCTTAGATACCTCCCTTCACCCCATACTGTTCCTCTTCTATGTCTTCAGCTCCACTGGAGCACTTATCAGCGTAATCTGCCACCTCTGCACTGCGGCCCTGTCTGACCTGACCTGATCACACTACAGTCGTCACTCTGATTCAGAATTCAACGCTGGCGGTTACCATTTCAATTGTCCTTGTGTCTGAAAGATATGAGGACAATTGCAATGGGAGCCGTGCACTGCAGTTTCTCTAAGTCTCGGCTGTTAGATTGACAGTTGTGCTCAGAGAATGGTAAGCTCCCACTACGGGGTAAAGAAACACAGCTGCCAAGGAGACTTTCACAGCGCCGCATCAGCCGGATTGAGAGTGCCCTCCTGACAGTTGTGTCCGGGGCAGTTGCCCCTCTAGCCCCCCCCCCCAGATACGCCTCTGCTTTATGGTTTCTATGCATTTTCTCCTCCTGTAAGTACCCAGCCTGATTGATTTTATCTTCTGCTATTTAACACCGCTTTTAGTTTGCAATTAGTTTCGGGAAAGATTCTGGCATAGGGATAGTGTATTAGAGGCCTGTAGGCAGGGAATCTAGCCATAAAAACAATGCTGCTAGCTAAAAAATATATTCTATTCTCTAGTAATACTGCTCTTAGTTGGAAATTAGTTTCGGGTAAGATTCTGGAGTGAGAATAGTGTATTAGAGACCTGTAGGCAGGGATTCTAATCTTTCATGCCATGCTGCTGCTAGCTAAAAAAATCTATTATATTCTCTCTAATAATACCCCCCTTTAGCTTGAAATTAGTGTCGGGAGAGATTATGGAATAGAGAGAGTGTATTAGAGGCCTGTAATCAAGGATTCTAGCCTTACACAGTGTGCAGCTGCTAGCTAAAAAATATATTCTATTCTTTAGTAATACCGCTCTTAGGGATACTTTGTACGTTGCGACATCGCTACTGCGATATCGTCGGGGTCAAATCAAAAGTGACGCACGTCCGGCGCCAGTAACGACGTTGTAATGTGTAAAGCCTAGATGCACCGATAAACGATTGCAAAAGCGTTGTAAATCGGTGATCTGTGCAGTGTCGGACATTTCCATAATGTTGCACCAATAGGAGATACGAAGTTGTTCCTCGTTCCTGCGGCAGCACACATCACTGTGTGTGAAGCCGCAGGAGCGAGGAACTTCTCCTACCTGCGTCCACCGGCTATGTGGAAGGAAGGAGGTGGGCGGGATGTTTACGTCCCACTCATCTCCGCCCCTCCACTTCTATTGGCCGCCTGCCATGTGACGTCGCTGTGACGCCGGACGACCCGCCCCCTTAGGAAGGAGGCGGTTCGCCGGCCAGAGTGACGTCACAGAACAGGTAAGTGCATGTGAAGCTGCCGTAGCGATAATGTTCGCTACGGCAGCTATCACAAGATATCGCATGTGCGACGGGGGCGAGTACTATCGCACTCGGCATCGCTATCATTGGCTAGCAATGTCGCAGCATGCAAAGTACCCCTTAGTTTGCAATTAGTGTTGGGTGAAATTCTGGAGTAGAGTAAAGGGTGCTTTACATGCTGCGACATTGCTAACAATATATCGTCGGGGTCACGGTGTTTGTGACGCACATCCGGCGCCGTTAGCAACATCTCAGCGTGTGACACATACGAGTGACCTCCAGCGATCCCAAAAGTGGTAAAAATCGTTGGTTTTGGAGAGGTTGTTCTAAAACAAAATATCGTTGTTTGGGCACTAGTGATGTTGTTCCTCATTTCTGCGGTATCACACATCGCTATGTGTGACACCGCAGAAACGACGAACATCTCCTTACCTGCTCCACCGACAATGTGGAAGGAAGGAGGTGCGCGGGATGTTACGTCCTGCTCATCTCTGCCCCTCCGCTTCTTTTGGCCGGCTGCTTAGTGATGCCACAGTGACGTCGCTATGACGCCAAATGCACCTCCCCCTTGAGGGAGGGATTGTTCGACGGTCACAGCGACGTCGCTGACAAGGTATGTGCGTGTGACGCTGCCGTAGTGATAATGTTCGCTACGGCAGCGATCACCACATATCGCACGTACATCGGGGGCGGGTGCTATTGCACTCAACATCGCTAGCTATTGCTAGCGATATCGCAGCGTGTAAAGTACCCTATAGTGTATTAGAGGTAAGTAGGCAGGGATTTCAGCCTGACAGACTGAGCTGCTGCTACCTAAAACATCTATGCAATTGTCTAATAATACCATTCTTAGCTGCATTTAGTGTAGTGCAAGCTGCTGGATAAGGGATAGTGTATTAGAGGATTGTTAACATAGATTCTAGCCTTATAGAACTTGATGCTGCTACGTATACCCCAAAGTACTTTTGAGGGCCAATTAAAATCTATTCTTTTCTCTATTTATACTGCTCTTAGCTGCATTTAGTGTAGGGCAAACTGCTGGAGTATCTTTTTTTATTTTTTCATCAATACAGCCATATGAGGGCTTGTATTTTGTAGCACGAATTGTATTTTTGAATGACACTATTCATTTTGCCTCATATTGTACTGAAAAACAGGAAAAAAAAATCCAAGTGCGTTGAAATTGCTGAAATTGCAAAAAAGTGCAATTGCACAGTATTTTATTTTTTTTTTAATTTACTGTGTTCATTTTTTTTTAAAAACTGACCGGAATTATGATTCTCCAGGTCAGTACCAGTTTGTAGATACCAAGCATGTATAGTCTTACTTTTATCTAAGTTAAAAAAAAAATCAGAGGTTTGTAAAAAAAAAAAAAAGAATAGAAATTTTGTTACCATTTTCCCCAGACCTGTAGCATTCTCATTTTTCTGGATCTGAGGCTGAGTGATGGCCTACTTTTGTGTCTTGACTTGGTGTTTTTAATTATACCATGTTTACATTGATGTGATATTTTGATTGCCTGTTATTGCAATTTAATGCAATGTTGCGGTGACCATAGAAACTTAAAGGGAACCAATCACCAGGATTTTCTTTATAAACCAAAGCCAGTGCTATACTGGCACTATCAGGCTGATTCTCTACATACCTGCAGTGGTCAGCTCGGATGTTTAGGTTTTGAAATCCAAAAAAGTAAAGTTTATAAAATTAGCTGCTTGTTGAGTGTTTTGGTGTTTGTAATTTTTTTTCTCGCTAAGCCATAGAACACTCAGATTAATTCATTTTTTATTTGATAGATCATGCATTTTTGTTAATGCAGTGATTCCAAATTTTTAAATATTTTTAAATATTAAACTCTTTTTTTTTTTACTTTTTTATTGCTTTTTACTAGTCCCTCTAGGGGGCTTTATGATTACACAGTCTGATTGCTTCTGCTGAGCAGAAATGCTGTGTTCCTGTGAGTGCCCGTGCTCTGACAGCACTCACAGGAAGTAAGTCATGGCAGCAACAGCGGTCATCATCTGGCACCCTGTGATCATGTCACAGGGCCGCCGATGGCAGCAGGGAACGGCAAAATCCCAGCTACAGCGTATTAGATTGCTTGTCAGAGTTTAACAGTGAGATCTAAGGCTGAGACCGCACTTTGCGTTCTATTCTGCAGCGTGTAAGTCACTGCGTGTGCGTCTCAGAACGCAGCCGAAAAAGCTGCGTTCTGAGACGCATTCGGCAGAACGCAAAGTGCGGACATTCCTGGTGAGAATTCATGCGTTCTGGATGCTTTTTCTGGCATAGAAAGAATGGGAAAAGCATCCAGAACGCACATTTTTCACAGAACGCACCCACTCAGCTCTGCAGTATCCCCATAGACTTGCAGCAGAGCCGAGTGGGACCGCACTGTCACTGTCATGACTGGCTGCAGACAGTGCCGCGCGATCAGAATGAACTCGGATGAACTTCACCCGACTTCATTGTGATCGCGCGGTTCTGTGCGTGTGCCGCGGCTTGATTTGCTGTCAGACGTGAAGGACTCACCTGTGATCGCAAATCCCCTGAGTGACTGCAGTGAGCCGCGCGATCAGCTGTGCTTTCACACAAGTTACTCGCAGCCACAGCTGCAGTCCTCCACCGGAGAGCGGTGGCCGCGAGTAACCTCAGTGACAGCACAGCTGATCGCGCGACTCACTTCAGTTGCTGGAGCTCACAGGAGTGGCGGTGTTCTACTGCCGCTCCTGTCAGCTTCCGATGTAGCAGAGTTGGAAGCGTCGGGGGACCTTGTGTGGATTACGTCAGACCTGGAGGTGTTTTTGAGGGGTTAATAAAGTGGTGAAAGAGAGTGTTTTTTTGTCTTTCATTACAAATAAATGATTTTTTGGATGTGTGTGTTTATTTACTTTAACTTACAGGTTCATCATGGAAGGTATCTCAGGGAGACGCCTGCCATGATTAACCTAGGACTAGCAGCTATGGGCTGCTGCCATTAACTCCTTATTATCCATTTGCCACTGCACCAGGGCAATTTGGGCTGAGCCGGTAAAGTCCCGGGACTGTCACATCTAATGCATGCGGCAATTCCGGGCAGCTGCTGGCTGATATTGTTAGGCCGGGGAGCTCCCCATAACATGGAGCTTCCCATCCTGAGAATACCAGCCTTCAGCCATGTGGCTTTATGTGATTGGTTGCAGTGAGACAGCTGTCACTCAGCGTGGGGCGTGCCAGACTGCAACCAATCATAGGCGCCGGTGGGCGGGGAAAGCAGGGAATACGTGATGGATTAATGAGCGGCCACCATTTTCAAAAGAGAAGAAGCTGCCACAGTGAGAACGCCGTGAAGCGCCGCGCCGGTGATCGTGGATCGGTGAGTATGAGAGAGGGGGAGGGAGGGAGAGACAGACATGGTCAGAGAGAGAGATAGAGACATAGAGAGAGAGAGACCGACCGACAGACCGACCGAGAGAGAAAGACGAAAGAACTGCCTTTGTTATGTTAAAAAAAACATGTGAATCGCAATAATAATGCAATGCAAGCGCACTGCTTAACAATTTGGCAGCGATTTTCTACAACTCATTAATTTCAATGGGTGTAGAACGCAGCCAAATTGGCAAAAACAATTGACATGCTGCTTCTTTGAACGTATGGTTTTTGCCACAAAATATGCAAATTAAACACAGCGTTTAGAAACGCAAAGTGCGGTCTGAAAATCACCATTTTCAATTGACTTTGCTGGAAAATCAAAACGCATGCCTTTTGGCATGAAAACGGTGCTTCTCGAAACGGACCTAAAAAGCACCTGAAACGCAGGTGGAAACGCAAAGTGCGGTCTCAGCCTAAGGGATTCAAAGGCACAGGTGGGTCTCTGATGTGAGATCCTGTGAGCCGCACATCTGGCTGATCAGCAGACATGTGCGGAGATTACAGCAGGTTCACAGAGGGAGCCTGCATTAACGGGACAGACACAGTCAAGAACGTACCGGTACATCCTTGGTCATGAAGAGGTTAATGCATATACAGTCATGGCCAAAAGTGTTTTTAGTAGGATAAGGCACAGCCAGAAAAGAAAAAGGAAAAGTAGGTGCACTTGTCGGCTTCCAAACCATCCGTATAAAAGTAAATAGAAAGCACTCTTCAAAGTACAATTTGTATGTAGTTTATTTTCAAGAAAAAAAGTGACGTTTCGGCCACGTGATGGCCTTAATCAGACAACTCCTGCAAATGATCAATATAAGCACTGAGGCAACGTTATACAGTGCCTACAAGTAGTATTCAACCCCCTGCAGATTTAACAGGTTTGCACATTCGGAATTAACTTGGCATTGTGACATTTGGACTGTAGATCAGCCTGGAAGTGTGAAATGCACTGCAGCAAAAAAGAATGTTATTTCTTTTTTTATTTTTTTTTTAAATTGTGAAAAGTTTATTCAGAGGGTCATTTATTATTCAACACCTCAAACCACAAGAATTCTGTTTGGTTCCCCTAAAGTTTTTAGAAGTATTTCAGGCACAAAGAACAATGAGCTTCACATGTTTGGATTAATTATCTCTTTTTCCAGCCTTTTCTGACTAATTAAGACCCTCCCCAAACTTGTGAACAGCACTCACACTTGGTCAACATGGGAAAGACAAAGGAGCATTCCAAGGCCATCAGAGACAAGATCGTGGAGGGTCACAAGGCTGGCAAGGGGTACAAAACCCTTTCCAAGGAGTTAGGCCTACCTGTCTCCACTGTTGGGAGCATCATCCGGAAGTGGAAGGCTTATGGAACTACTGTTAGCCTTCCACGGCCTGGACAGCCTTTGAAAGTTTCCACCCGTGCCGAGGCCAGGCTTGTCCGAAGAGTCAAGGCTAACCCAAGGACAACAAGGAAGGAGCTCCAGGAAGATCTCATGGCAGTGGGGACATTGGTTTCAGTCAATACCATAAGTAACGTACTCCACCGCAATGGTCTCCGTTCCAGACGAGCCCGTAAGGTACCTTTACTTTCAAAGCGTCATGTCAAGGCTCGTCTACAGTTTGCTCATGATCACTTGGAGGACACTGAGACAGACTGGTTCAAGATTCTCTGGTCTGATGAGACCAAGATCGAGATCTTTGGTGCCAACCACACACGTGACGTTTGGAGACTGGATGGCACTGCATACGACCCCAAGAATACCATCCCGACAGTCAAGCATGGTGGTGGCAGCATCATGCTGTGGGGCTGTTTCTCAGCCAAGGGGCCTGGCCATCTGGTCCGCATCCATGGGAAGATGGATAGCACGGCCTACCTGGAGATTTTGGCCAAGAACCTCCGCTCCTCCATCAAGGATCTTAAGATGGGTCGTCATTTCATCTTCCAACAAGACAACGACCCAAAGCACACAGCCAAGAAAACCAAGGCCTGGTTCAAGAGGGAAAAAATCAAGGTGTTGCAGTGGCCTAGTTAGTCTCCTGACCTTAACCCAATTGAAAACTTGTGGAAGGAGCTCAAGATTAAAGTCCACATGAGACACCCAAAGAACCTAGATAACTTGGAGAAGATCTGCATGGAGGGGTGGGCCAAGATAACTCCAGAGACCTGTGCCGGCCTGATCAGGTCTTATAAAAGATGATTATTAGCTGTAATTGCAAACAAGGGTTATTCCACAAAATATTAAACCTAGGGGTTGAATAATAATTGACCCACACTTTTATGTTGAAAATTTATTAAAATTTAACTAAGCAACATAACTTGTTGGTTTGTAAGATTTATGCATCTGTTAATAAATCCTGCTCTTGTTTGAAGTTTGCAGGCTCTAACTTATTTGCATCTTATCAAACCTGCTAAATCTGCAGGGGGTTGAATACTACTTGTAGGCACTGTAAGTAGCAGTGTATACTGCTAGAACAGGTTAAAGCAGCGCCGTATGTAAATGACCAGTATCAGCATGGAAACAACAAGCATAGATAGTAGCTGAGAACGCTAAACCAGCTGTAAATAGCGCCTTTAACAAATGACCAGTGTCAGCATGACAGTAGCAAGGTAAAGCAGCGGTGTCCAACATTATGCAGCGTTGCATAACGGTGGACACCGCCTTTACCTTGCTGCTGTCAAAAGTGTTGGCACCCTTGAAATTGTTCCAGAAAATGAAGTATTTCTCCCAGAATATTATTAAAGTTACATGTTGTATAATGCACATGTTTATTTCCTTTGTGTGTATTGTAACTGCACAAAAAACAGACAAAAAAGGCAAATTGGACATAATTTCACACAAATCTTCAAAAAATGAGGCAAAATATATTTTTGTCACCCTCAACTTAATATTTTTTTGGACAGCCTGTGGAATGAATTACCACAATCAATCAGTTCTATAACCATTAACAAGCTGCTTACACCTCTCACCTGGAATTTTGGGCCACTCTTCTGTTGAAAACTAAACCAGGTCTCTCATAGTTGAAGGGCGGATTCTCCTAACAGCAATTTTAAGATCTATCCACAGGTGTTCAATAGGTCCCAACTCATTGTTGGCCACTTCTCTCCAGAGCTTTGTTTCCATCCACTTTTGGGTGCTTCTTGAAGAATGTTTGGGGTCACTGTCCTGCTGGAAAACCCATTACCTAGGATGTAAACCCAGCTTTCTAACACTCTGCACTACATTGTGTCCCAAAATCCCTAAGTATTCTTCAGAATTCATGATGCCTTGCACACAGTTAAGTCACCCAGTGCCAGAGACACCAACTCAATCCTAAAACCTCTTTGAACCTCCACCATATTTGACTTTATGTACTGTGTTCTCTTTTTTGTAGGCCTCATTGTCTTTTATGGAAAACAGTAGAATGATTTGCTTTACCAAAGAGCTCTATCTTGGTCTCATTTTTTTCACAAGATGCTTTCCCAGAGGATTTTGGCTTACTCACATACACTTTGGCAAACGGCAGTCTAGTATTTTTAAGTCTCTGTGTCAGCAGTGTTTTCCTCCTATGTCTCCTGCTATAGCACTTCATTTCATTCAAATGTTGAATGATAGTTCGTGCTGACACTGATGCCCACTGAGCCTACAGGACAGCTTGAATTTCTTTTGATCTTGAGTGGAGCTGTTTATACAAACTTTGGACTATCCAGTGTTGCAACCTTTCATTAATTTTTTTCTGCCATCCATGTCGAGGGAGATTAGCTACAGTACCATTGGTTCTTGATTATATTGCGCATCATCTCACATCATGCATAAAGGAACAAACTAACATCAAGATCTCTGAAGATGGACTTGTAACCCTGAGATTGTTAATATTTTTCAACAATTTTGGTTCTCAAGTCCTCAAACAGTTATTTTTCTCCTCTTTCTGTTCTCGATGCTTAGTATGGCATACACAGATGCATAATAGAAAGATTGAGTCAACTTATCCCCTTTGTATCTGGTTTCAGGTTAGGTTTTCATATTGCACACACCTTGCCACAGATGAGTTTGAATGGTTGAAACAAAATTGTTCACCCACAATTTTGAAAATGTGCTAACAATTTTGTCTAGACCATTTTTGGGACTTTTTGAGAAATTATGTCCAACAAACATGTATATGATACAACATGTATAATTGTAATATTTTCTGGGAGAAATACTTTATTTTCTGGAGCAATTTCAAGGATGCCAAAACTTTAGGCCATATGTTTGCGTATGTGACGCCCTGGGCAAGCCAGGGATCACAGGTCACAACACCACCACACCCTACATCCCAGTTAGGAACACCAAGGCTACTAAAATCCTTGTTGCCTTCCTCCAGGGGCTGATGTTCACACCAGGGGGTGGGCCAGGCGGTTGGTTCCGACCACCGAGGAGTACACAGCCCTGGAGGCGGGAGGAACCAGGCAGTTGAGTTCAGGGGAGTGAAGTAGAAGGAAGTGGTAGAGGAGCTAAGTGAAAGTGAAGTAGTAGTGGAGCAAAGAAGAAAAGAGCAAAAGTGAGAGCAGAAAGGCCTGAAGTTGGTCCGGCTAAGTGCAGGACAGTGTCAGCAAGGTCAGCAACAGCGGTGATTGTCTGGAGGGGGACTGCTCGGAGGTTGCTGGAAGGACCGCGGATGGGTAGTGGCCCGGCGGTCTGGAGCAGTATACAAAGAACAGTCAGCACAAAGGCAGGGGCCTCTCGGATCCCGGCAAGGCTAGGAGTCGCCATAATTTGCCAAATCCGTCAGTGAAGGGGACACCTGTCTCCAAACAACCAAGTCCCGACTGAAGACAAACGTCCAACCATTAAGGAGGAACACCACCACCGCTAGGGCACCAGTTCCTCGGGGCCAGCGTCTGCGGGCAAAGTAGGGCTCCTCCGGCCCATATCCAAGCCGGGGAGCGGGTTACCAGTGGGAACCCATCGCTACCATCACAGAAACATTAGGTGCAGGTCAAAGGGACATCACCGTTACCTACTGGGAGAGCAAGTGCAGCCGTCCGTGGGAACCGTCTTTCCAGCCGTGTGTTTTACCGAGAACTGTGTCACCATCTCAGGCTGAGTGAGTACCACAGTGCCGGAAGGCACAGCGCTGCCCCCGCGTCCCTGCGCCCACCAGGCCCTGCATCTCCCACACCATCACTGGGCCCCGGGATCACCAACCCCTACCCACGGAGGGGCAACACAACAACTGGCTGCTCCACATCACCACTCCCGGGATCCCCATATTGAGCAGCGGTGGTGCTACAAATCACCACAACCGTGGGTGGCGTCACGGACAATAGACTATATCCCAAAACCCAATCCCCTTTCACTCGCGGGCGAGGAGCGCCGCTCGAGAACCCCCGGGATCCGGCCCACCGCTCGAGCCACCACTGAGCAGCAGCAGCCGGACCCGAGCAGAGGGGTGAGCGAGGTGCCGGCACCCTCCTCCCCGCCCGCGACAACTTGGCGTCACGAACAGGATCTTACCGCTCTGCCGTTGGGTAGAGGTGCGCCTTTTGACCGCCGGATGTATCCGGCTAAAAATTTCCAGAAGTCGCCATCTTTGGCGCGAAAAGTCCCCGCTCGAGCGTCTTCTCGAGTAGCAGAGGCGCGAAGGCCAAAACTCCGCCCCGAAAAAGGAGGGGCCGGAAAGAAGCTAAGGGGGATGCGATGGCGGCTGGACGCATGTGAAGGTGGCGGTACAGGCAGAAACGCTGGGACCCCCACAGTCCGCCGACCCTGGCAAGGAATGTCCTCCCCACCTAGTTATGCGGAGGCTACCGAGCTGGTGCCCGGAACAGCGGCATGGCTGAGGGCCCGGACGGCGGGGATCTGCCGACACTACCGGAGCCAGATCTGCCGGCTGATGGAACAGTGGACCGCGGAGGTGGAGGATGCAGCTGCAGTTGCACGAGTGTATGGAATGGAGGCCATGTTGGAGGAGCTGGAGAGTGACCCATGCCCCTATGTCCCCGAGGGACCGGCCGCTGCGGCTGAGGGACCCGGTCTACCCCTGGCCCCCCTGCCACCTCTGTCCTCCTTGCCCGTGCACCGCACTGCGCCTGGCCCGTCGAGCGTATGTTCCCCCGTGATGGGGCCGGAGAGAGTGGCAGGCCTGGAAGCTGCGGCAGCTGGCGGCAACCCGCCTGGTGCAGAGACGGACGATAGTGATTCCGGGCCTGACACCGAGCCCGTGTCGGAGGAAGATGAAGGAGTCGTCGCTCTGCAGGGCACGGAGGCTACTTACATCCCCCGGAGTGGGAACAACGGATATCGGGCGGCCCTTCCTCGCCGCGCTTGCTATGCGCTGGAGGGGCTGGTGCCCGTGTTCTTCCACCCAGAGCCGGGTGAGGAGGACGAAAGTGCACAGTAATGGCAGCGGAGCACCGTTACACAGTCCCCGTTGGGACCACCACTGAGTTATGTGAGTTTGAGTTTTAAAAAGTTGAAAATGAAAAGTGAAATGAAACCGAAAAATAATCTGATTGTCTAACAGTGATTGAACCGGCCGGAGCCGGCATCGTTGTCCCCGTGGGGACCGTTTAAACAGTTAGCATGGGAACTATCCATGGACAAGCCCGTGAACTTGCAGGGCAACCACAAACGTTAAGTGGCTTGTAAATAAGTTGTTTTACTGTACTGTTTTCCGCTTTGCCGCCTCTGGAGAGGCAGGTTGGAGGGAGGGCCCTCAGCAGAGCAGGCTGGGGCCCAGCCACCACAGGAACCGGTGGCTACCCTCTGGAGGGGAAGGACAGATCCCGCTCGGGTAACTTGTGCTGGACTTGGGTCAAGGGGTGCTGTCTGGGCTTTAGGGGCAGCATCAGGGCCAGGTTGCTTGGGCGGGAGAGAGCGGAAACCGTACCCGTAAAACCGTTTAGTAATGTTTAAGAAATGAACCTCCCGTTGTGGGATGATGCCATGATTTATATATATATGTTACCGTTTACTTTTATACATTTTACAGAAAATAAAACCGGTGTTGGACAGGCAGCCCGCGGACGGTCTGCATTTTGCTAAGGGGGAATGTGACGCCCTGGGCAAGCCAGGGGTCACAGGTCACAACACCACCACACCCTACATCCCAGTTAGGAACACCAAGGCTACTAAAATCCTTGTTGCCTTCCTCCAGGGGCTGATGTTCACACCAGGGGGTGGGCCAGGCGGTTGGCTCTGACCACCGAGGAGTACACAGCCCTGGAGGCGGGAGGAACCAGGCAGTTGAGTTCAGGGGAGTGAAGTAGAAGGAAGTGGTAGAGGAGCTAAGTGAAAGTGAAGTAGTAGTGGAGCAAAGAAGAAAAGAGCAAAAGTGAGAGCAGAAAGGCCTGAAGTTGGTCCGGCTAAGTGCAGGACAGCGTCAGCAAGGTCAGCAACAGCGGTGATTGTCTGGAGGGGGACTGCTCGGAGGTTGCTGGAAGGACCGCGGACGGGTAGTGGCCCGGCGGTCTGGAGCAGTATACGAAGGACAGTCAGCACAAAGGCAGGTGCCTCTCGGATCCCGGCAAGGCTAGGAGTCGCCATAATTTGCCAAATCCGTCAGTGAAGGGGACGCCTGTCTCCAAACAACCAAGTCACGACTGAAGGCAAAAGTCCAACCATTAAGGAGGAACACCGCCACCGCCAGGGCACCAGTTCCTCGGGGCCAGCGTCTGCGGGCAAAGTAGGGCTCCTCCGGCCCATATCCAAGCCGGGGAGCGGGTTACCGGTGGGAACCCATCGCTACCATCACAGAAACATTAGGTGCAGGTCAAAGGGACATCACCGTTACCTACTGGGAGAGCAAGTGCAGCCGTCCGTGGGAACCGTCTTTCCAGCCGTGTGTTTTACAGAGAACTGTGTCACCGTCTCAGGCTGAGTGAGTACCACAGTGCCAGAAGGCACAGCGCTGCCCCCGCATCCCTGCGCCCACCAGGCCCTGCATCTCCCACACCATCACTGGGCCCCGGGATCACCAACCCCTACCCACGGAGGGGCAACACAACAACTGGCTGCTCCACATCACCACTCCCGGGATCCCCATATTGAGCAGCGGTGGTGCTACAAATCACCACAACCGTGGGTGGCGTCACGGACAATAGACTATATCCCAAAACCCAATCCCCTTTCACTCGCGGGCGAGGAGCGCCGCTCGAGAACCCCCGGGATCCGGCCCACCGCTCTAGCCACCACTGAGCAGCAGCAGCCGGACCCGAGCAGAGGGGTGAGCGAGGTGCCGGCACCCTCCTCCCCGCCCGCGACACGTACATTTTGATAAGACCACATTGTGATTTAGCAAATAGTCCTTTAACAAAAATGAGTAGATATACATACATTGACGATCAAAAGGGTAAAAATGTTTTGAGCTTTTGAGTTTCAAGCTCCATATCTCACCATCCACTACAGCTTTGAACGTAAGACTACCTTCATTTTAACTAATCGTATGCTCAATAGTTGCAAGTCAAATTTATGTATAAGAAAGCCAAGACGATTGTCTATAAATTGAAGGTAGGGTCAAGCTCAAAACATTATTACACTTTTGCTCATCAGTGTATACTATTTTAGAAGTATATGAAACTTTATCATTGCACGACACAGTTCCTCGAAAATTATTCATAACCTGTGAACTTTTCCATATGGTTTTCTACATTACACCCACAAACCTTTGGGTATATTATTGTATATTATTAAGATCAACACAAAGTAGCAAGTATTATTGAAGTGCATGAGAAATGATACATGTTTTTCTAAATATTTAAAAAATATACATCAGAAAATTGTGAGGTGCACTTGTATTCAGCCTTTCAAACTCAATATTTTGTAGGACCGCCTTTACAGCTTAAGGCTCTGTGCCCACGTGTGTGTATTGTACGCAGTTATGCTGCGTACTTCACCGCAGCGTAACTGCATGCGTCCTGCGTCCCCAGCACAATCTATGAAGATTGTGCATAATCCATGCACATGTTGTGTTTTAGAATGCAGCGATTTGCATGCTGCCAAATCGTTGCGTTCTAAAAAGCAACATGTCACTTATTGCATGCGCTTTGGATGTGTGGCACCCCTGACTCAGTCAGGCACCACTGAGTACTGCACCCATGCTGGGACAGTACTTCCAGGTAATCCTAAAGGCCAGAATGAGGTGTGTACGCACAGAGACATAGCAACCAGGTCTCCCACACCTTTAGAGGGGACCCTTGGGTAGTCTCCAGAGGGGGGCTAGCCTTCAATTCTTTTCAAGAGGTGTAGTGGAGGGACTGGGAGCTAAAGTGCAGAGGCTAAAAGGAAAGGAGTGGAGCAAGCCAGTCTGGTGGTGGTGAGCGGTGGTTGCTAAGGGATACGCACGCTCACACTAGTCAGACCCTGCACGGTGTAGTGACAGTTGGCGGGGGAGAACGGTTACCGAGTCAGTCAGTCAGTCAGAGATGACAGGGGCTGCTGGAAACTAGGCACGTAACAGGTCCCTAGAGCAGACTTCAGTTTTAACAACTGTATCTGCTAAACCTGCCGGTGAGGGAAACTATAAGTACCTCACCAACCACACAGAGTCCGAGCCTCAGCAGCAACGCAGGGACCCATAAGGAGACAGAGCTTGAAGCCATCTCACCTAGTCCAAGCTGCCGGCAAATGGTCCAAAAAGGGGAGAAAAGGCAGTTGTGACTCCCTGGATAGACCCCATGGTACTTCAAGTCAGGGGTTATCCGAACACAGAAGTGCTAGGAAGGCGAGCTAACCTGTTACCCTCAGACTGGCCTGAAGGAGCCCTGGTTCTTACCTGGTTTATCGCCGCATCGCCCGGGTTACCTCACAATAACAACTAAAGTGAGTAAAAACGAGTTGAAAGACTTTCTGGACTGAGACTAAATTATTCTGGGACCCGTTATTCTGCTCACCTGAGCCCCTGGGGCCTGCCTCACTCACGGGAGGCTACACTATCTGACTGCAGACCCCATCAGCCCCAGACGCTCATAAAATCTGCAGTGGCGGTCATCCATATCCCTGACCGCAAGCCGTGAGTGGCATCACGACACATACAAAATCTGACATACCTGTTTGCCATATTAGAAGAAGACCCTGTGGCGTCCCTGAAGCTGGAGCGACATACCTGTTGCGACACAGATGCAGGTCCCGCTCTGTTTATGGTGGGGGCTGCATCCAGAGCGCATGAAATCGGCTTTTCACTGCATTCATTACACAGTGTTTCTGCAGCGATTTGAAGCGCACATGTTCTGTTCAAATCACTGCAGAAATTTCTGCAGGGACACAACGCAATGTGGGCACATACCCTTACACATCTCAAAGGTAAAATTTTTGCCTATTCTTCTATCTCAGTGGGATTGAATGAAAATAATGTGTGAACAGCAATTTTTAAGTCTTGACATAGAAATTTTCAATGACATTTTGTTCTGAGTTTGACCAACCCAAAACCATGAATATGCTTTGATCTATGTCATTCCATTATAGTTTTTGCAGCATGTTTAGGGTCATTTCCTGCTGGAAGTGAATCTACTATGTCAATTCAGGTAGACGTTCATGTCTTGGTAGGATTGCAGTTGTGCCATACTCCTTCTATTGTTGCATGGTGGATTGAACAGTGCACCGTGAAATGTTCAAAACTTAAGCGTTTTGTTTTTATAACTTAGCAGTGCTTTACTTATTTCCACAACATTATATCTGACCTGTCTGCTGTGTTCCTTGGTTTTCACGATGCTGTTTGATCACCAATCTTCTCAAACAAATCTCTGATTCCTTTTTCTACACTATGGCATTTTAATTCTGTTTGGAGACAATTCTGGAACAAAGATCGTCTTTTTTAATAATTGTCTGGTGCTGGAATATCATTTGTTCTTCCATTTTTACTTTTTCCCACAAAACCAGCCTGGGAACTCTGTGCATCACAACTTTATATTTGATGAGACTCCTGCACCTGTGGTGAGCTGATAAACTCCCTTTACTTTCCTTCACAGAATGGTTGTAGTTAAATTAATAATAAATTACACACAGGTGGACGCAATTTATTAATTAGGTGACTTTTGGAGGCAATTAGTCGCTTAGGATTTTATTTAGGAGGTATCACTCTACAGGTGGCTGAATAAAAGTGCATGTGGCAATTTTAATATTTATTTTTTTAAAGTATTTAGAAAACCATGTACACTTCAGAAATATTTGCTACTTAGTGTTGGTATATTGTATAAAATCCCAATACAATATATTTAATTTTGTGGGTGTAATGTAAAAAAAATGGAGAAAAGTTCATGGGATATGAATACTTATAAAGGGATAATAGCACTAGAACTAGAAATAGAGCCCAGCAGCTCTATATAAAAAGATAACCATCTATAGTTATGATCTAGCTTGAAGGGGTAAATCATATTCTACTCACAATTCTTAAGAAATTGCACATAATCAGAAGACTTGAAATTTCACACTTGCATTATAGAGATATACACCATGGACTTTTCCACCATCAATGAAATCAAGAAGCTGAAGGACCAATTACATTCCTTTAGAGTCTCAACTGAAACCATGATGAGCCTTGTGAAGTGGCAGACATTGAATCAGCTGAAATTAGAGCAGATGGATTAGCTCATGTATGAGTGATGATTTACAGCAATGAACTCCCAAGGAGATCATGTGACAAGTCCCATGATTATTGTGGAAGTCAATCATTTTATACAGGATTGGAAATAACTAAATCTTATCTCTAGGTGGCTGGCATTAAAAATAGTAGTAAATAGTGGTAAAGTTTTTCTTTGATGATGCTGCCAAATGGCACTGAAATATTTGAGGCATTTACAAAAACAGAACGATAGTTGCTGTAGCAAAATTAGCATTAGGGAAAGCCAGGGTCAGACAAGCATATAAAAATGTCTGATTGTCATCAAGAAAACGTGGATGATTTTCATTAGTATTGTCATCTATGTGGCATCCGTTTTTATACATAAGCATTTTAACATTTCACATTATCAAATACAGTTCCTATTTTAATAATAGCAATATATCTGTAAAAATTTAATGCAGAACGAATGTTATTTGCATGCTGATAGACTTGAATGAGTAAAGGCTGCTTTACACGCAGCAACATCGCTAGCGATGTCACTAGCTATTGCATCCGCTCCTGTCGTGTGTGCGTCATGGGCAAATCGCTGCCCGTGGTGGACAATATCGGTACTGTGCATCACACGTACATACCTCACTAACGACGTTGCTGTGGCCGGCGAACAAACTCTTTTCTAAGGGGGAGGTTCGTTCGGCGTCACATCGACGTCACACAGCGGCCCACCAATAGAAGCGAAGGGGTGGAGAGCAGCCGCATTAACGACACTCCCACCTCATTGCTGGAGGTCGCAGGAACGCTGTTGTTCGTCGTTCCCGGGGTGTCACACGTAGCGATGTGTGCTGCCTCAGGTACGACGAACAACCTGCGTCCCAGAAAATCAACGACATTTGGGAAAGGAACGACGTGTCAACGATCAACGATATTTGAGGTAAGTGAGATCGTTAGGGGTCGTTCGTAACTGTCACACGCAATGACGTCGCTAACAACGCCGGATGTGCGTCACAATTTCCGTGACCCCAGCGATATCTCGTTAGCAATGTAGTTGCATGTATCGGGGCCTTAAGTCTAATCCAACAGTCAGAAAAGAATAGTGCATGCTACAGTGTGAACAAACTGTCATCTGAACAGCCCTGTTGATTTATATTAATCAGTGTGCTTTTTCATTCTCATTCGGACAGCACATGTTCATCTAAACAAGCCTTAATGCAAAAAAAATCATTTTCACATTCCAGAATTTGGGTCTATGTTACTTTGATGTAGACCACCAATTTAACATATAAAAACATAACAAAGGAGGGAATTGTGACAGTAAGATTGAAAAAAGACATAAGACCATCTGCTTCAAACCTTTAACATAAAATCATAGAATAGTAGAGTTGAATGGGACCTCAAGGGCCATCTGGTCCAACCCCATGTGAGGGCAGGTTTTACTAAATCATCACAGCTATATATTTATCCAGGTTCCGCTTGAAGATTTCCATTGATGGAGAGCTCACTACCTCCCATGGTAGCCTGTTCCACTCTCTGACTGCCCTCACTGTCAGAAAGTTTTTCCTAATGTCTAATCTGTATCTCCTTCCATTTAGTTTCATCCCATTTCTTCTTGTACTTCATTGTGCTAATGAGGATAGGGTAGTTCCCTCTGCCCTGTGACTTCCTTTCAGATATTTGTAGACCGCTATTAAATCTCCTTTCAGCCTTCTCTTTTTCAAACTAAACATTCCTAGTGATCCATAACCCTTACTGACATATGACATACAGGTACGTCATAATGTTAAGGTGAACTCTTAACCAGAGATCACTAGTTGCCTACTGCCTGGCCGAATTGTTATGGGCCAAGTGCATGCATAAAAGAATTCACACCAGACACAGTCGGATATGAAGTCTCTTCTTGGTCACAGTAGAAAATGGCACCAAAACAGACAGAGGAGACTCATGCATCCTCTTGATATAGGCTAGGGGCGTACACAAGTTCAGATATGCCCATTTAGTGGGACAGTTCATGGGCTAGCGAATGGGGAGATCCGTGTTGCTGTTGATGGGCAGGTCTGACTCCAGTGGATGAAACCATGACGATGGGAGGGACGTCATCTGGTGCATCCATGCTGATAGTTTGGTCTGGGATGTCTTCCAGCTTGACCAGGGATCTTCCCTTATATGGTGGTCTTCTTTCATCTGGACATACCTTGCATTCCAAGCAAGGTGTGGATAACAGGAAATGGTGGCCATCTTTATATCTGTGTCATGTATATGATCTGAAACCTGAATTATGTAAGGCAAATCGATATATTTCCCACAATCCCTTGTCAAGAAGTTAATTAAGTATTTCATCTTATGGCTCTCCTCAACAGTCCCCCCTAAATACTTTATTAACCTTCTGACCCTACCATGGTCCTCTAACACATCAGCTCTAATGCTTTAACTGCAACCTTTTTTCATTTTTCTATCCGCTATACAAGCAATACTAAGCCTTTGCCCCCGCTGGTACAGACTGCTGATCAGATAGTTGATCACATCCCGCACACACAGTTCACAGAGGCACAGGTAACTAGAACAGATTTATTTAATGCTGAAGAGCTAACTCAGAATTTGAGATTAATCGATTAGAAAGAGTAAGGCAATTGTAAGAATAAGCTTCTTACTGTTATGCTGCAGCTTTTAGCATTACTATTTCTGAAAGGCTGATTCTCAGTCAATATCCGAGTGCTGTCCGCGTTTTCGAGACTTTTCTACCCGAATACACCTGATTGTATCACAACTCTAATGGATCTCTTCTTGTCTCGGGTCTATAATCTACCACCAGGAGGCCTTTAACAAGATTTCCCTTACACATGGATCCGATTACCTTCAGTAACACAGAGTAGCTTTTTTACGGCTTCAAATACCAACAAATAAAACAATACCAGTTACCTATAAGTGTATGTTATCCTTAAGTCACTTAAACCCTTAAAATAATTGATTGGTTCAGGTCAGATAATGTTTTTCCCACCATGAGCCCTTATTTGCGTAATGTTCCTGTACCCATTGTTCCCTTATGGTTATTTCCCATGTATCATCCCCAATCTAGAAATTCTCCATAAGGTTCTATGTGAGATACTCCAGCACTATGTGTGTTGCGACCCTCATTCTGCTGGTACGATGGACTCTTTACAGTGGTTGTTGTCTCCAGATGGGTTTTCCCTCAAGCTTCATGGAAGTTGCTGTGGTTGGGATAAGCTGGATCGGTCCACCTGATTCTGACTCAGGGATCATTCTGACTTGTCTTTTTAGGATCACCCAGTCTCCTGGCTGGAGACCACGTGCTCCTGACACTGATTTAGGATCTAGAATTGGAGGATACACTTGTTTAACACACTATATAGGCAGTTGTATACGGCTCATACATCACTGGTCAGGATATCACACTGTATCTGCAGTATCTGTGAGAAATATAATCACATTGTAGGTGCTAAACCAAAAATACCTTATGTAAAGATCGAATTATTAAGGAAAACGAACATTTGTTACATGATTTGCAGCGTTCGCCATTATCTTGTGGATCGTTACATGTTTATGTTATAATCATTAAAATTCCAAACAACATACACCCATGTGACTATAGACACTATTAAATATTCCAATAAAGGAGGGGGCAGGGATTGGGGCAATAGCCCTAAACTCTCCCTACCTCGCAGTGGAGGTCGGCACCCTATAAGGCGAATTGGCGCCCCCGCTCGACCTCCCTATCCCTACACTGCTAAGCTAATACGTGCTGCTAATGTCAGTGAGGGAATATAGAAACCGTGAGATACAGGGATAAAGAGGCATCAATATGCAAATATATATATCCAATTCATTCCCAAAGATTAAATATTCACACTCTGTATTTACATAGCTGTTTGTAGCTTAAATCAATATGATACAGCAAATTCAAGGACCAAACCCTAAAATAAATTAAATATCTCACATGTATAACATGTACCCACTGTATAAATATAACAATAATAAGGCCAGGTAAAGTCATGAGGAGATCTCGTCCAATCACAGGCCCTCCACTGTCCAATTCACACTCAGGCTAATAAAATAAACGCATATTTATCAGCCACTTAGCATGAAAGAAGCGCAACGCGTTTCTCCCCTCTTCACAGTGGCAGATGGGTTCAACAGGGGCATCGCCAAGTAGTGTAGGATCTCTATAATGACCTATATATAGAATATGTACTTTTACCGCTTTTTAGGAACTCCATCTTTACATACCACCAGCACCATGAGTTTTTCAGCAGTAACGTTTTCCACACTGGATATGTTTCAGAGCAGGCCTGAAAAGAAATTCACTCAACACGCACAAAACTCATATAAACGTACTCATGGTAGATGTATATGACTAATCTGCAATCACCGGAGCAGTAGAGCGGATGAGGGGGTGTTTCTACGAGGTCTTTACAGTTTTTTCCACCTTAATAGGCACACGTCTTACTAGACTGGATGTGTCTGGCCACCTGGGTACTGAGCAGTGGTGCCGCCCATATCTTGTCCATCCCAACACCTTTGTCACATGGGTTACCTGGGCCATTATTGAGTAGAGCGCTCATGACAGAGAAAGCTTACCGCCCTTTATCCACAGACCTTCCTCAGTCACTGGCTCCCTGCGTCTCACACTCCGTTCCTTGCTGAATCGCTTGTTCCTGTAAGGATTTAAGAACACAAGGAGTGACCAATGTCATGGACGACGTGACAGGAGCCACCGAGGTACTGGTCTGCATTGGACTCTCAACTCTAGGCCCATTCACTGCTTCTTTGTTGTGCACCTGTGCGAGCATCTCCTCCGGCTGCTGCCTATATCCACATTCTGACTATCTTACCCCTTTCCGCTCTACGAACCACAGTGATCGCAAATCTTCATCTCATTCTCCTATTCCGATGGGAGAGGAGTGGTTTGATTTTTATTACCTCATGTTGTGTAACCTCAACATATCCAGTGCAGAATCAACCAGCATCTTGGTATCTGGATCCATCTACGGAAAAACTCAAAATCTGCATTAGCAATGGCCTCATCTGAGACATGTTCAAAACCTGACAATTCTTGTTACATCAGAGCAATCATGAGATATATGTATGTCTGCTGTATCCTCCTTACAGATAAAAATATAAAGACAACTTAATAGAAAAACTCAATCGATGAACAAATTAAAACCTTAAATAATATGTGTGATTTTCCACATCATCTTATCATCTTTCCCCCCCTTTATGAATCTATTATCCAAAACATAATTAGATTCAAAAAGTGTGTGGCCCCGGAGCTCTACATTTAGGCATGAAAGTCACATTGTATAGATTGTACCTAATCGGGAACAGCAGAAATATTGTTTTTATCTGTAACGTAATAATGGAAAACCCTTTCAATGGCTTTTATAACCTTTGCTTGAACCACAGAAATCTGCATTGCAATCATTCTTTCTATAAAAAGAAAGCAGATTATTCAATACATTAAATATAAAACACAGAATTCCATAAATCATCCACATTCCTTAAAACAAATTATTGTAATTATTAATAAATATATTAATAAATTATTATTATATTATTATTATTATTATTAACTATAATAATAATCCTCATCACGGATCCTCACGCTTGCGGGTCCCTACACTGATAAATAAACATTTTTGGGGGAGTTTTTAGCTCCTCTTTTTGTGGCTATTTTTGATATTTATCAGTGTAGGGACCCGCAAGCGTGAGGATCCGTGATGAGGATTGTGGGCTTACGTACATTGGCCAATTTACAAACTAATACCTCACATATATTTTATATGTATTTTTTGCACTTTGACTATGCGGGGTGCAGCCGGGCCTCTTAATACGGCCGTGCATAGTGGAATTTCTGTCCCTTACGTGCTGCAGTGAGTAGTGTCCGGGTAACCCGCCTAATCTAATAGTAAGGGCGTGGTAATAGGTTGCTGGCTGGACACCATGCGCATACAAGTGTGAACAGTGCCCTATGCGCGCCACTGTTGTGCAATTTACCTTGCACCTGTGAAGTGTCCATCATGTTGAGAGGCTTGTCTGCATCCTGTTTGTGCATTAGATGTGTTGGCCTGGGCTAACTGGACTGGTTGCCCTTTTTTGCTGTGAGTACATTTTATAATACATTTTTGGGGGAGTTTTTAGCTTCTCTTTTTGATATTTATCAGTGTAGGGACCCGCAAGCGTGAGGATCCGTGATGAGGATTGTGGGCTTACGTACATTGGCCAATTTACAAACTAATACCTCACATATATTTTATATGTATTTTTTGCACTTTGACTATGCGGGGTGCAGCCGGGCCTTTTAATACGGTCGTGCATAGTGGAATTTCTGTCCCTTACGTGCTGCAGTGAGTAGTGTCCGGGTAACCCGCCTAATCTAATAGTAAGGGCGTGGTAATAGGTTGCTGGCTGGACACCATGCGCATACAAGTGTGAACAGTGCCCTATGCGCGCCACTGGTGTGCAATTTACCTTGCACCTGTGAAGTGTCCATCATGTTGAGAGGCTTGTCTGCATCCTGTTTGTGCATTAGATGTGTTGGCCTGGGCTAACTGGACTGGTTGCCCTTTTTTGCTGTGAGTACATTTTATAATACATTTTTGGGGGAGTTTTTAGCTCCTCTTTTTGTTGCTATTTTTGATATTTATCAGTGTAGGGACCCGCAAGCGTGAGGATCCGTGATGAGGATTGTGGGCTTACGTACATTGGCCAATTTACAAACTAATACCTCACATATATTTTATATGTATTTTTTGCACTTTGACTATGCGGGGTGCAGCCAGGCCTCTTAATACGGCCGTGCATAGTGGAATTTCTGTCCCTTACGTGCTGCAGTGAGTAGTGTCCAGGTAACCCGCCTAATCTAATAGTAAGGGCGTGGTAATAGGTTGCTGGCTGGACACCATGCGCATACAAGTGTGAACAGTGCCCTATGCGCGCCACTGGTGTGCAATTTACCTTGCACCTGTGAAGTGTCCATCATGTTGAGAGGCTTGTCTGCATCCTGTTTGTGCATTAGATGTGTTGGCCTGGGCTAACTGGACTGGTTGCCCTTTTTTGCTGTGAGTACATTTCATCAATTTTTCCATCTTTCTCTCAAGATAAACAACACCAAACAAGCAATCTTTCTCTATGCATACCAGATAAAAACAGACAAACAAAAAGACGGGGGAGATGACAAATAACTGAAACACTAAAGAAAACCTGCAGTTTGCAGCACACACTTCCAAATCCTTCCTTATACTGCCACGTGGTTCCTGTCTGATTTCTGCATTCCGTAATATACAAAAAATACCTAGTATCACCCCTGACTACAAGGTGTCTATACCGGCCGATTCGCCTCTCTTGGAGGACTTATAACTAGCCTAATAAAAAACCACCTAGTATCACCCCTGACTACAAGGTGTCTATACCGGCCAATTCACTCCAGGAAAACACTTTAAAAAGGTTAGATTTATGTATAACGTAAGGCTCTGCACTCAGTCTAGCTAAAGCTGGGCCCTTACATATGGCTCTGCACTTAAGTCTAGCTGATCTTGGCACTTACATCTGGCTCTGCACTCAGTGAGCTTGGCACTACAAAAAGCTCTGCACTCAATCTGAGCTTGGCACTTACATCTGGCTCTGCACTCAGTGAGCTTGGCACTACAAAAAGCTCTGCACTCAATCTGAGCTTGGCACTACAAAAACCACAAACCGTATCACAGGCAACCACAAACCATATACTTTACACGTTTTACAGACACCACTCACAAACCCACATGCTCTTTTCACAAATACACAACAGGCAGCAGGCAACTGAATATGTGACGGTTCTTCCGAGATTAATATGGCCAATAGCTGTGAGACCCGTCTGCCCGTCAACAGATACCCCAACAAACCGGACACAGTCAGGCAATCAGTGCCACACACCCCACCGAGACCACGGGAAGACTACAGATTATGAAAAATCAGCAGACTTACCATACTCTCGTTAGGAAGTGATCAGTTTCCTGGGGTGTCCAGCACGTCATGCCATTCCAGTTGCCGGTTCATCAGGATTTCAGGTGTCTCCGTCTATTGGCCCCACGTTGGGCGCCAATAATGTTAAGGTGAACTCTTAACCAGAGATCACTAGTTGCCTACTGCCTGACCGAATTGTTATGGGCCAAGTGCATGCATAAAAGACTTCACACCAGACACAGTCGGATATGAAGTCTCTTCTTGGTCACAGTAGAAAATGGCACCAAAACAGACAGAGGAGACTCATGCATCCTCTTGATATAGGCTAGGGGCGTACACAAGTTCAGATATGCCCATTTAGTGGGACAGTTCATGGGCTAGCGAATGGGGAGATCCGTGTTGCTGTTGATGGGCAGGTCTGACTCCAGTGGATGAAACCATGACGATGGGAGGGACGTCATCTGGTGCATCCATGCTGATGGTTTGGTCTGGGATGTCTTCCAGCTTGACCAGGGATCTTCCCTTATATGGTGGTCTTCTTTCATCTGGACATACCTTGCATTCCAAGCAAGGTGTGGATAACAGGAAATGGTGGCCATCTTTATATCTGTGTCATGTATATGATCTGAAACCTGAATTATGTAAGGCAAATCGATATATTTCCCACAATCCCTTGTCAAGAAGTTAATTATGTATTTCATCTTATGGCTCTCCTCAACACTATGTTGGCTCATTAAATTTGATGCAGGCTCAGAAACTGAGCCCACATCTCTGCAGTCATTCATCTGCCTCTAAGGCCCCTTTCACACGTCAGTAATTCTGGTACGTTTGTGCTTTTTTTTAAACATACCAGAATCACTGACATACGCAGACCCATTATAATGAATGGGTCTGCTCACACGTCAGTGATTTTTCACTGCACGTGTCTCCGTGCGGCGTACCCGCGTGTGCGTGATTGCTGCACGGAGACATGTCCATTTTTTTCTGGCATCACTGATGTCCCACGGACCACACAGTGGTGTGGTCCGTGAAACACGTGCCAGAAAAAAACGTGCATTTAAAATAATAAACATTTTAACTCACCCGGCGTCCAGCGATGTCCTCTGCAGCCCATTCTCCCTGCTGCTTCTAAGCCGGCTGATTACTGTTGCGCATATTCATTATGCGCGACACAGCCGACCCGGAAGCAGCTGCTGCGAGGGTCAGCGCCGGCCGGATACTGCACCGCGGGAGGATTCAGCACCACGGAGAGCGGGAGCGGGCACAGGTGAGTTGATTTCAAATCAATTTGCAATCACGGGCCACGGAGAACGGAGCCCGGATTGCACTTAGACAACCCACGTGTGCCGAGATTCATGGCACACGCAGGGACATGTGCGTGTTTTACACGCCAGTAAAAAACGTCACTGTTTTTCACTGACGTGTGAAACGGGCCTAACAGCCATGCATCTAGCGGATCTCTACCTGCAACTGTTAACCTGCTTAATGCTGCTGTTAATCTGTAACAGCAGTATTTACAGTGCATTGGCAGTGTTGCGAGCAAGTTCTAATCACCCATCAGCGCTCCCGAGATGTGTTTGCAGGTGTCAATGGTTTGCCATGACAGCCAGGGTTCTGCTGAAGTCCTTGGATGGTGTTTATAGCAGACTATGATTTTTGCTTTATACAGCAGCAATACTGTGGTAATGCTGTATGTAGCCCAAGCGTTTGAATGATTGCAAGTTCAAGTCCTTTAATTGGACCAAGAAATGTAATTTAAAAAATAGCAAAAATACAAAATTTAAAATACCCCACTTTTTCCCTATTTGAGATAATGAAATCTATAGAATTTTTTAAAATATACCCATATTTGGTATCACTACAATCATAAAGGTCTGAATATATTAAAATATGAAAAAAAATTATCTGATTGGTAAATGGCGTAAAATGTAATCATAGGCGATCAAAACATTGAATCTATCCCAAAACTGTACCAATAAAAACTATAGCTCATAGTGCAAAAAACTAGCCCTCATGCAGTACCCTCTCCCGAAAATTGAAAACATTAGAGGTCTCGGTAAATGGCAATACAAGCAATTTTTATTTTTAAAAATTTCTGAATTGTACTTTTTTTCACTAAATTGGAATTTTTTCTACCTTACAGTACATTATATGATAAAATTGATGTTGTCATTCAAAAGTAAATTTTGTCATGTAAAAAATAAAAAACAAATAGCAACAAGAAGAGGAGATAAAAACTCCCCCCAAAAAAGTATTATAAAAATGTAAATAAATGCCCTGTCCCCCCCAACTTGATATTTAGCCTTGATGAAGCCAACATATGTGGGCTAATATTCTCAGGCAGGGGAGAAATATGGTTATTGGGCCCCCTAGCTTAAAAATAGCAGCCTGCACCAATCCAGAATTGTCGCAACCATTACATGCAACAATCCCGGCACTTTAAGAGGCTCATCCCTGATTGCCCTGGTACGGTGGCAATTAGGGTAATATAAGGGATTAATGACAGCTCCCATCTGCCACTAAGCCCTAGATTAGTAATGGGGAGGGTGTATGAGACCCCCCATTTTTAATGCCATAAGTGAAAATAAATAAAACACAAACACATAAAAAATCCTTTATTTAAAATAAAATACAAAAAACCCACCATCTTTCTCCAATTTATTAACCCCAAACACTCAGTTCTGATGTAGTCCACACAAGGTCCCATGACGATGCCAGCTCTGGTACATACTGAAGTCACAGCGAGCAGACACAGAACATGACCGCACGCTGTGGCTTCAGGCAGAAACTGATTGAGCCACAGCTGTGAGCGGTGACGTCACTCAGTTTATCTGTGGTCACAGCTGGAGATTCTCATGGTACCTCACCTGTGACTGAAAGTAAACTGACCTCATTTGACCTAATTGAACTCAGTGACCTCACCTCACTTTAACTGAGTTAATGAGACCTGCATCTCCTAACAGAAAACCACGTTTTTTGGCAACAGATACAGATTTGTTGCTGAAATTTATACACCAAATCTGCATCTCGTGGCAAAAAACACATCAAAACAGGATGCAGTTTTGATGTAATAATTTTCAAAGAGATGCAGATTTGTTGCTGGAATTTATACAGCAAGTCCCTGCACCAAACTTGCATCTTCTGTAAAAAAAAAAAAAAAAGCATCTAAACGAGATGCAGTTTTGATGCGATATTGATGCTTTTTTTGCCACAAGATGCAGACTTGGTGAAGGAATTTAGTGCATAAATTTCAGCACAAAATCTGCATATGTTGGCAAAAACCCACACAAAAACAGTCTTGACGCCATTTCGATGTGGTTTTCTACCAGGAGATGCCAATTTGGTGCAGAAATCTGGTGCAGACATTTAAGCTGCTTCAAAACAGTTTTTGTGTATTTTTTTGCCTTGCCAATAGATGGAGAGTTGGTGCTGAAATTTATACACCATATTCCTGCACCAAATCTGCCTCTTCTGGCAAAAAATTGCATCAATACTGCATAAAAACTAGAATTGAGCGCGGTTCAAAGTTCGAGGTTCGCCAGTTCGCGGTTCGAGTGATTTTGGGGGGTGTTCTAGATCGAACTAGAACTCGAGCTTTTTGCTAAAAGCTCGACAGTTCGAGTTACGTTCGAGAATGGTTCTATCAGCAAAAGAAGGCCTTTTTACAGCTACAGTGTGCAGGGAGCCATCGCTGGCAGCCTGCCAGAAGCTGGTAACCAAGATAAACATCGGGTATCCAAGCAAAGCGCTTTGTTTAGTAACCCGATATTTACCCTGGTTACGCATGCAGGGAGCTGACACTTCCCCGCTAGGCTCCGCCCCCTCCTGCACTCAGCATGTACACACACACACACACATACTCACACTCACCTGTCCCAAGCCATGCAGTCCCCGGCACTGACGTCCTCAGCGCCACATGGCCCCGCTAGGCTCCACCCACTTCGCACTCCGCCGCCCGCACACATAGCCCCGCTAGGCTCCACCCACCTCGCACCCGCACACAAAGCCCCGCAAGGCTCCGCCCACCTCGCACCCGCACACATTACCTCACTAGGCTCCACCCACCTCACACCCGCACACATTCCCCCGCTAGGCTCCGCCCACCTCGCACCGCACACATAGCCCCACTAGGCTCCACCCACCTTGCACCACACAATTACCCCGCTAGGCTCCACCCACCCCGCACCCGCACAATTACCACGCTACGCTCCGCCCACCTCGCATGCACACATAGCCCCGCTAGGCTCTGCCCTCCTCGCACCCGCACACATTACCTCGTTAGGCTCCGCCCGCCTCGCACTGCACACATTACCCCGCTACGCTCCGCCCACCTCGCACCGCACACATAGCCCCACTAGGCTACGCCCACCTTGCACCCGCACCCATTACCCTGCTAGGCTCCGCCCACCTCGCACCGCACACATGGCCCCGCTTGGCTCCGCCCACCTCGCACCCGCACACATTACCCCGCTAGGCTCTGCCCACCTCGCACCCGCACACATTACCTCGCTAGGCTACGCCCACCTCGCACCCGCACACATTACCTCGCTAGGCTCCGCCCACCTCGCACCACACAATTTCCCCGCTAGGCTCCGCCCACCTCGCACCCGCACACATTACCCCGCTACGCTCCGCCCATCCCGCACCCATAGCCCTGCTAGGCTCCGCCCACCTCGCACCCGCACACATTACCTCACTAGGCTCCGCCCACCTCGCACCGCACATATGGCCCCGCTCGGCTTACCTGCGGTGATGAAGTCCCGCCCTCCTGACCTCAGCGCTGACACTGTCCTCCATGGCTGCCGCTTCACATCTGTCACTGCGGCCCGAGACTGTCACTAGCGGTGACGTCACGGGCCGCTCGCGATACTTGGCTGTGAAGGTGATTGAAGTCAGTTTGCAGTATCAGCAGTGCAGGAGATCAGCGCAGGTAATGTACCTCGCTGACAGCAGCACTTGTCATGCCCTGCAGTGACCTGGGCTGACCTTCTGATGTTAGCTCAGGTCACTGCATTGCTCTCCCAGCCAATGGGGAACATTCTGTTCTTCATTGACTGGGACAGTGACTATGGTATGGATCGTCATGGGAACCGCTTGGATTACAGCAGACCTGGATTGGTTTTTCTTTCTAATAAATTGGTGAAAGAGGCAATGTGTTGGGCAGTGCTTTTTCAAATAAAAATGTGTTTGTCGTCTATTTTTTTTTTTTATTACTGACTGGGTTGCTGATGTCGGGTATCTGATAGACGCCTGACCTCACTAACCCCAGGGCTTGATGCCAGGTGACATTACACATCTGGTATTAACCCCATATATTACCCCGTTTGCCACCGCACTAGGGCACGGGATGAGCTGGGGCGAAGCACCAGGATTGGCGCATCTAATGGATGCGCCATTTCTGGGGCGGCTGCGGCCTGCTATTTTTAGGCTGGGGAGTGTCCAATAACAGTGGACCTCCCTAGTCTGAGAATATCAGACCCCCGCTGTCTGCTTTACCTTGGCTGGTGGTCAAAATTTGGGGGGACCCAAAATTTAATTTAAAATAACAGCGTGGGGTGCCCTCAGTTTTGGATTACCAGCCAAGGTGAAGCTGCCAGCTGTGGTCTGCAGGCTGTAGCCGTCTGCTTTACCCTAGCTAGCTACAAAAATAGGGGAACCCCATGTCATTTTTTTTTTTAAATTTATTTATTTTGGTAAATACAAGGCTAAGCACCCCTTAGTGCCACATGAAAGGCACCAAAGGGTGCAAAACTACAAAATGCAGGAGAGTGGGACATTATGTGTCTTTCTGCCATTATAATGACAGAAAAGACTGATATGAAGTGTACAAGCACAGGAAAATCACCAGAGCGGTCTACGCTGTGAAAGGCAGTAGAAAATTACGCTGGAGTGAACATGTGACCGCCTCATGTAGGTTGAAGCAAGGATCCTGGGTAAATTTATGTATTTTCCCTCCTTCAGTTTTTTGGCAGTACGCCAAAAAAACGGAAGGCACACGGATGACAAACAGATAACATACGGACCGTATACGTGTCACGCTCCCGATGCCTCAGCACCGCTCCTTACCCACTGATCCGGTCGCACCTGCATGGCACCGCTCCTTACCCACTGATCCGGTCCACGTGTCCAACGGTCATGGCTGCCGCTCCCGCTCGTGCTCTCCTGTGTCCTGTCCCCAGTTTCATGTGTCTGACTTATGCTTCTGTATAGGGTCGGGCCGCGCCCACTCACCTGGTCTTACGGGCCCAGCACTGCTGCAGAAGAATATGACATGAGGCTGTGCTGGGTATATAAGACTGGCCTTGCCATGTGGGCGGGGCCTGATCAACGTGTCTTGTAAGCCTTGTCTTGAAAGCTAGGTGCTCAGATCCCCCTTGTGCCGTGTCCTGTGATCAATACTATTACCTGACATTCCTACCCGGCACATGTGCCGGATTCCTGCACTGTCTCCAGCAACTCTGAAGCCCCAGTAACTGTTCTACCAGTCCCCTGTGGGACGCAGTCCCTGCCACGCTAGTTCTCCGGCTACCGTGCACCCAGGCCTCCGGTGGGGTGCACGGCCCAGTGGATCCACCACCCGAACCTAACAATACGGAACGGAAACGGATGCCACACGGATGCACCCGTGAAAAAAACGGACCGTTTTTTGCAAACCGCAAAAACGGATCGGTCGTGTGAATGTAGCCTTATTCTAATCTGCCGTTTAGAAACAGCAGGCAGAAATAAGTGAATAGCGCCCTCCAGTGTCAGAAAATCTCCGGGGTTTCAGAGGTAGCTGAGAACCTGGAGATCATGATTCAGGTCGGTTTTTCCGGTCCCCGCTCACGTGATCACCGTTATACACCGTATACCGGTGATCACGTTACAGTAAATGACAGTGCCGGTAAAAAATTATTTATCTCCCATCTGGCATGAATAAACATGTGAGATGGGAGATAAATCTCCTCCCCGGTCCCCCGGTGTCGCCAAAGTGGCCCCCCCCGACCCCCTCCCGGAAAATCCAAGAGGGCCGTGCGCACAGCAGCGCGCAGGCCGCATTCACCCTACTCCTCCGATTTCTGTCGCATGTGCCATGACACACGCGACAGAGAACTCCTCCCCAGGCCCTGCCAGGTCACCCCCTATAACCCCACCGGTGTTCCCCGGTGTCCCACGGTACCTGTGCAGCGTTGATCCCCCGCGGCCCCCTCCTTCACAATAGACGCTGCCGCATGCACAGAGCGGCTGTCAGCTCAAGTTCCTGTGTTCAAACACAGTGAGTGGTGGTAACCATGCATCTGTAAGCTACTGCAATGCCATGCTCATGAGGTAGGGAACATAGTTGATCAGGAGAGCTATACTACATTTCCAAATGGAGGGATTTGCTTTTATAGTTGCTCTGCTGAACGAATACCAAACATGAGAGTCCGTTATACGCCACAAGAAAACATGTCTAAATAGCGAGCTCTGTTGTTTAGTATTCATTCAGCTGGATAACTGGACTTAAAGAGGTATTCCATCTCCAAGATCCTATCCCCAATATATAGTAGGTGGAATAGCAATAATATCAGCAAATACCAATATTTGGAAATGTAGAATAGTTCTCCTGATTAGGCATGCCCTTACCTCATGAGCAGGGCATTGCAGCTTTGGTAGCAACAGTTACGACATGGACTCTGCTGTGGACCCGGGGAGAGTGGGTGTAGATTCATTGCACCCACACTCCTCACATGGAGGGTCTGCACTCATAGAAAATGGGGGATACGTTCTCTGAGCGTGTCCCCCCATATTCTAGATGGTCCACAGTCATCGGGGGACCCCTTTATTTTTTTTCCTTACAATAAATTGGTGAAAGAGGGAATGTTTTGGGGAGTGTTTTTTCAAATACATTTTTTTTCATCTATTTGTTTTGTTAGTACTGACAGTTTGTGATGTCGGGTATTTGATAGACGCCATGACATCACAAACTGCTGGGCTTGATGTCAGGTGACTTTACAGCTATTATCAACCCCATTTATTACCCTGTTTGCCACTGCACCAGGGCACGGGATGAGCTGGGGTGAAGCGCCAGGATTGGCGTATCTAGTGGATGCGCCAATTCTGGGGCACCTGCGGCCTGATATTTTTAGGCTGTGAAGGGCCAATAACTATGGACTTTCCCACCCTGAGAATACCAGACCACAGCTGTCCGCTTTACCTTGGCTGGTGATCCAATTTGGGGGGGACCCTACTTTTTTTTTGTAATTATTATTTAAAAAATAATTATAAAAAAGAGCCTGGGGTGACCTCCACATTGGATCCCCAACCACGGTAAAGCTGCCAGCTGTGGTTTTCAGGCTACAGCCTTCTGCTTTACTCTAGCTGGCTATCAAAAATGGGGAGACCCCACGTCATTTTTTTTTAAACTATTTTTTTAAATAAAAAAAATTAATGGGCTTCCCTGTATTTTGAATGCCAGCCAAGGTAACGCCAGGCAGATGGGGGTGGTAACCTGTAGTTGTCTGCTTTATCTGCGCTGAGAATCAAAAATACCGCAGAGCGCTACATCATTTTTTTAATGATTTATTTTTACAGCACTGTCATGTCAAGCAATCAAAATACAGGGAAGCCCATTTTTTTTAGTTATTTAAATAAATAATAATATATATGGGCTACCGCTGCATTTTTTGTATTGCTAGATAAGGGTAATCCAAGCAGCTACTGGCTGCTAAACCTCACTGCTTGGTGTTACCTTCACTGGCAATGGAAAATCCAGGGAAGCACTTTTTATTTTTTTTTCCCAAAAAACTAAAAAAAAAAAAAAAATGACGTGAGCTTCCCAGGGGGCATTGCTCTAGAATCACTGCGTTGAGAAACACGTGATGGTGTCTCCGCAGTGGATATGTTGATCTCCCTAAGGTCAACAATGCTTGCTTAAGTAGTCTTTTTCTAGGCATTGCCCCCACTAGCCAGATTCCTACTCCACACTGATGAGGGGCAAATATCCCGAAACGGCTGTCTGTGGATGGATACCATGTTTGGTATAGGTGGTCTCCTTGACTGGAGACTGCCCTTCCCGTGGTTGTTCCTTCCCGGTGAAAGACCTGGCTAGTTTCCTGGCAGCGTTGAGAAACACATGATGGTGTCTCCGCGGCTTTCTTATTTGCATACTTCCCAGGGGGTATTGCTCTAGAATCACTGCGTTGAGAAACACGTGATGGTGTCTCCGCAGTGGATATGTTGATCTCCCTAAGGTCAACAATGCTTGCTTAAGTAGTCTTTTACTAGGCATTGCCCCCACTAGCCAGATTCCAACTCCACACTGATGAGGGCCAAATACCCCGAAACGGCTGTCTGTGGATGCATACCATGTTTGGTATAGGTGGTCTCCTTGACTGGAGACTGCCCTTCCCGTGGTTGTTCCTTCCCGGTGAAAGACCTGGCTAGTTTCCTGGCAGCGTTGAGAAACACGTGATGGTGTCTCCGCGGCTTTCTTATTTGTATTTTGAATGCCAGCCAAGGTAACGCCAGGCAGATGGGGGTGACAACCCGTAGCTGTCTGCTTTATCTGCGCTGAGAATCAAAAATATCGCGGAGTGCTATGTCATTTTTTTAATGATTTATTTTTACAGCACTGTCATGTCAGGCAATCAAAATACAGGGAAGCCTTTTTTTTTTTAGTTATTTAAATAAATAATTAAAAAAATATATATGGGCTCCTGCTGCATTTTTTGTATTGCTAGCAAAGGGTAATCCAAGCAGCTACTGGCTTCTAACCCCTACTGCTTGGTGTTACCTTCACTGGCAATGGAAAATCCAGGGAAGCATTTTTTTTGCCAAAAAACTAAAAAAAAATATGACGTGGGCTTCGCCATATTTTTGTATGCTAGCCAGGTACAGCAGGCAGGTACGGCTGCCCCCAAACCCCAGCTGCCTATTTGTACCCGGCTGTGAATTAAAAATATAGGGAAGCCCTTTTTTTAATTATTTCCTGAAATAATTAAAAAAAAAAAACGACGTGGGCTTCGCCCCGTTTTTGTGTCCAGCCGGGTACAACTAGGCAGCTGGGGATTGGATCCGCAGCACAGGTTAGCCCGAGGTTTCTGGGCCCCTCTGCTGCGAATTGCAGTCTGCTGCCGCCCCAGAAAATGGCGCTCTCATAGAATAGCCATCTTCTGGCGCTGTATCCAACTCTTCCAGCAGCCCTGACGCCGGGTGGCTTGCTGGGTAATAATGAGTTAATACTAGCTATGTTTTACTAGCTAGTATTAAGCCAGAGATTTTTAATGTCAGGCACGTTTGACCCAGCAATTAAGAATCTCCAATAAAGGGTTAAAAAAAGCACGACATAGAGAAAAAATACTTTAATAGAAATAAATACACAAACATACTTAGAGACTCCATCTTTATTACTCCCTGTCACCCCTCCACGATCCTGCTCTTCTGTCTTCTTTCCCCTTCAACACATGCAGCTCTGTCTGCTTCATCAGACAGCACAGCATGGGAGGAAGACGCTGTGCTCCGTGCAGAAATCACTCTGTGAGAGTGACCACAGGCTCCCGGCTCTAAGCGGTGGCACGGGTTGCCATAGCAACGGTGCTCCGATCACATGATTCCAGTGCCGCTGCATGCTGGTAGCGGGACGTCCCCGTCACCGCTACCAAGCGCGTTGCTATGGCAACGGTGATCTCCGTTATTGCCTGGCTGTGTCACCGGTCAGGAGTCGGCTTCTGCGGACGCTGGTAACAAACGGTAAACATCGGGTAACCAAGAAGCCCTTTCCTTGGTTACCCGATGTGTACCTTCGTTACCAGCATCCGCCGCTATCACAGTGCCGGCTCCCTGCTCCCTGCACAGATAGCCAGACTACACATCGGGTAAAATTAACCCGATATGTACTCTGGCTAGGAGTGCAGGGAGCCAGCGCTAAGCGGTGTGCGCTGTTAACCAAGGTAAATATCAGGTTGGTTACCCGATATTTACCTTAGTTACCAAGCGCAGCATCGCTTCCACGCGTTGCTGCTGGCTGGGGGCTGGTCACTGGTTCCTGGTTCCAGGCAGATCTGCCTGACAGCTCACCAGCTACCCGTGTAGCGACGCTCCAGCGATCCCTGCCAGGTCAGGTTGCTGGTGGGATTGCTGGAGCGTAACAGAGAGATGCAATGACAGGTCCTAGCATGTCGGCATCATAGTCATGTGACCAGTCTGTAGCCAATGAGATAATAGACACGTGACTGGTCACATGGCTATTTTGACGTCACGATAGGTCCTGCATCACTGCTGGCAGTGCTGGTTACCGGGAAGATTCAGCGATCATCGGATGGAATAGCGGCAGGAGACAGAGTGCAGGAGGGATGACAGGGACCGGTAAGTGTTATGGCAATGTTTATTAACTGTATGTGTACATTTATAATGTGTTTTTATGTGTTTGTGATTGCCTCCCATTGTCTCCTATGAGGTTCAAGCAGTTCGCCGAACCGGTTCACCGAACAGAACTCGAACCAGACCTCAGTTTGGCGAACCGAACTCGAGCCGAACCGCGGCCAGTTCGCTCATCTCTAATCAAAACCGCATTGTATTTTGTTGCAGTTTTTTTTTGCCAGAAGATAGATACATTGTTGGTGCAGGATTTTGGTTTATAAATTTCAGCACAATATCTGTACCTCTTGCCAAAAAAAATGGTTTTCTGCACGGAGATGCAGGTCTCATTGAACTGAATGAGTTCACCTAAGTTGAGGTCACTGAGTTCAATGAGGTCACTGAAGTCAGTGTACCTGCAGTCACAAGTGGGGTACTATGGGAACCTCCAGCTGTGACCACAGATAAACTGAGTGATGTCACTGCTCACAGCTTTGGCTCAGTCAGGGGCTCCCCTTAGCCACAGCATGTGATCATATTCTGTGCCCACGCACTGTGACTCCTTTAATTTAGTAATCATTCTGGTATTACTTTTGGCAGAAGTAAATTCTGTAGTCTAACTGCTCTTACGTGAAAAAATCTTTTGCTCTAGACATAGAGAATACCATCTTTTCATGATTACAGGCCTTGATTAAAATAGGAAAAAAGAATAAAAGAAGACAGGGGCGCAAAGAGGAGCACCTGCAGTTTTTAAGACAACGTATGAGTTGTCAAAACGTGTTGTGGCTACAAGGGACCACCAATAAAAGGTTTGTTGTTTAAAAAAAAAAACCTCTGAATTTTTCCTTTAATTAGAGCTCCATGAGCCCGATCCTTTTTTTGTCCTCCTTGATTTAAGTAGATTTACTCCTTCACGTATTTACTTTTTCAGTGCCTTTATCACCTCTTTTTCTATTTTCACTTTTACATTAATTGTAAGTAATGCGTGATTAGTAATTATTCGTGTTTGGACAATGCTTACCGAATACCAAGTACTATTTCAGTATTTGTCATGGCAAGAAAAATGCTGTTTTTCTTCATTGACTTGTATTAGGTTCATTATTTGTGAGTAATACCGGAATAGTACTTTGGGATTTGTTACGAATAATGCAAACATAAATAGTTACTATTCGCCCATCTCTACTAATTACCTGATACATGGTGGTTCCTGCACTGGATTATCACCTGGGCAGCTGCAGCTGATTCCTTCCATCTCTGGATGTGATACAGGGTTGTTCCTGGTATATTCACATCCCTCCAAAGTGAGCGCACTACCATATGCCATTTCTGTCAATCCTCCCCATCTCTACTTTACTATGCATTTTTTTATCTCTGGAGTGCCCTGCTTTTTTATTCTTATTATAGGTTCAGGCGTATATGGGCAGCACAGTGGCTCAGTGGTTAGCACTGCAGTCTTGCAGTGCTGGGGTCCTGGGTTCAAATCCCACTAAGGACACCATCTGCAAGGAGCTTGTATGGTCTCCCTGTGTTTGCGTGGGTTTCCTCCGGGTACTCCGGTTTCCTCCCACACTCCAAAAACATACTCACAGGGAACCTAGATTGTGAGCCCCAATGGGGACAGTGTTGCCATTGTATGTAAAGTGCTGTGGAATTAACAGCGCTATATAAATGAATAAATATTATTATTATATATGATAGTCATTTTGGGACCATCATTTTAGCATAAGTTTATGCTATGTGAATAGTAAAATATAACTTTAAAGGGTTGTCCATTTTATCTTCTAAGTTTTATGCAGCTTTCCTCACAAACTGAGCAGTTATCCAGTCCATAAAATGTCTGCTGATGGAGGAGCATGTGACCACACCTCCTCCAATTGTAAACATCTCACATTGGAAAGCTGCTTTTTTATTGGAGGAGTCTGGTCACATGCTCCTCCATCAGCAGCCATTTTGTGGACAGGAGTAAAGAGCATTTTCTGAGGAAAACAACACTAAGAAGATAGAGGCTAACCTCTCTAAATATATTTTATATTTTAATAGCTTAGGTTTACTGGGCTCTTCACTTGGAAAAGTGCCATAATTAGGTTTTACCGTGTAAAGTTTACAGCCATGATTAAAATGCCGCGTATATAGCAATTCCTCAATTAGTGCTTGTAAAAGAAAACAAATTTTGGTTGAAGCCATTTTAGAAACATTCATACTTGTTAGTTTATTTGCTTTTATAACAGCTACAAAATGACTGCACCACCTAGTGTGACAATAACTTTGTCTTTACTCCAAGTGATAATAATGTTTTCTCAATTTTATTACGGTCTCTTGAGAATGTGACTGATTTGCATATTCTCTAACACTTAATTAACAATGTCACCTTCCCAGTGCCTTGAAAACAGTTTGCATTTTTTTTCCTCGGCAGGACTCCAGCAATTACCTCCTACATTTTCTGCTGCCGTTCTTTTTTATTACTTTAATGACAAATAATTGGACAGATTCTAAGTAATGAGGGTGAGAGCCAAAGGACTGCTGCATAGGAGACAGCTCGGCTGCTTGTTACAAGACACTTTTAGTGGTCCCTAAATCAGACAGACAAGCAGAGTAATGATCGTCTTGCTATAATGAGGCACAATTAAGAACTGCTGCAGCAAATGACAGTGCAAACTGCAGTTCACTGAACAATAACCTTTGCTGCTTTTTTTCCTACGCGAGATCGAAGCGTTTTCTGCTCTCGCTATAAAAATGATTATCATATCATTTTCTGAAACCTCAAAATAGTGCCCTGGTTATTTCATTTAGTATGATCATCACATTCCTATTACTTGCAATTAAATGCAGCCACTGTGTTAAAGAGTCATATTAAGATGCGCAGATTAAATACGATTTCCATTCCTCATCCCTGCATATAAAATCATAAACAAGCGTGACCTCCATAAAGATGTAATATGTATAGATACAGTTACTGGAAATGCGCTAATGAATTTAACTCATTTAAAGTGTGAAAACTAATTTAGCAATTCACTTGTGGAGTGTTCTGAAGAAAAATGTTCTGCACAACACTTCTCTCTTAATCAGATTTGTTCAGGCAACATGCTTGTTGTCTTCTTGTTACTAGTATGAATGTGTTATTATTTTAAACTCCAAATCTAAAAAAAATGATTTACTGTCATAGAAATTATCAGGGTCCTACCTAGAAATCATGGGGCCCCATAGCAGAAGATGTAATTGCTCCACCCTCCCAAAAACCCCCCCAAACAAACGGAAAAAGATAATATTTGTCCAGGTTATATAAGAATATATCTCACATCTTTATAGCCCTTAGAAAGTAATTTTCTTCTTATTGAAGCCCCTAGATTCCCCTTTCATTGCACCCATAAAATATAATGCCAACAAAAGTGCCCCACAGACTCTGTATGATACCTCCACAGTGAATTCTTCCATAGTACCTTCCAAACGCACAATATAATGACCCTACTGTACTCCCTCAACCACCTCAGCAAAGTATGGTGACCCCCACACAGTATTTTCCCCAAATGTGTTTCCAACACAGCCCTCTATGCAGTATAATGGTCTTACATACAGTACAGGGTGGGCCATAAGTATTGATACACCCTGGGTGGGCCATAAGTATGGATACACCCTGATAAAAAAGTGTAAAAATTGAATTCAAAATGGCAGCTTTGCAAATGGCCACCATGGGCATCACCATGCCTCAAATGTTTTGCCCTTCCCATGTACTAATATGCCACAAATGGTAAGGTGATATCCACACCCAGGGTGTATCCATACTAATGGACCATCCAGGGTGTATCCATACTAATGGGCCACCCAGGGTGTATCCATATGTATGGCCCACCCTGTATAATGGCCACTATGCTATAATAGCCAACAAACAAACTGCCCTCAAATACCCCTCATAAAGTGTAATGGCTCTCTCACAGCTCTCCAAATATTATAATGGGCCACAGATAATAGCACGCCAAATAGTATAAGGCCTCCACATATCCCTCTTATTAATATCATGGCCCCCATTTAGCTTTCCATATATTATTATTAGTCTCTCGTAGTCCTCCATATAGTATTATGCATCCTTATAGTCCTGCATATAGTATAATGGCCCCCATATTGGCTTCCATATAGTTTAATGCACCTCCATAGTTCTCCATAAAGTATAATGGGCCTCATATAGTCCTCTATGTTTTATAATGCACCATTCATAGCCCTCTATATATTATAATGCACCAAACATAATCCTCCATATATTATAATGTACAATCCATAGTTCTTCATATAGTATAATGCATCCCATAGTCCTCCATATATTATAATGCACCTCTATGGTCCTCCAAATAGTATGCTGCACTTCCATAGTCAGCTATATATTATATGAACCTCATAGTCCATCAAATAGTAAAATGCTCACCCCATAAGTCTAATGTACCTGCACAGTCATCCAAATGATATAATGCACTCCCATAGTCCTCCATATATTATAATGTTTATGTATAGTCCACCAAATAGTATATTGCACCCCCCATAGTCCTCCACCTGTATGTATACTCACTGATTTAAAAAACCCCAAAATAGAATACTCACCTCTCCTCTCTCCCCGACTTTTCCGGTCTCCTCAGTGTGTGTCCTGTCGCTTTGCATATCTTGGCACAACGGGCATGAAGTATTGACAACATTGCTTCCTGCTGTGCTAAAATGTCAGAGTGTAGACACAGTGGGGGAATAATGGAGGAGGGAGTGTCTCTCCTTCATCATTACTTTCAACTGTATCAGCATCTGTGATGCTGATTCAGTTAAAAATGTGATGTCTGGTGGGGGGCGCCCAGTGGCGGCACCAAGCCCCCCCGACTCACAGGCCCCATAGTGGCTTATTTTTTGCGGGATGAGTTGTACCTTTTAATGATAGCATCTATTTTATCATATGATGTAATTGTAAAAGGGAAAAAAAATTGTGTGGCAAAATAGCAAAAAAAGTAAAAATCTGCAAATGTTTTTTGAATATTTTATTTACAGTGTTTATTTTACCATAAAAATGATCTGACATTATGATTCTCCAGGTCAGTATGATAACCTAGATATCAAACATGTATAGTTTTTGTTTTATTTAAGTGTGAAAAAAATTGCTTGTGTGGCTGATTTACGTGAGCCATAACATTTTAAATTTTGGAATATGGAGTTGTGTGAGGGCTTGATTTTTTGCACCCTGAGTTGATGTTTTAATTAATATTATATTGGGGAATATACGATGTTTTGATCGCATGTTACTACATATTTTTCTGCTGTTGCCGCGGCTGAGAAACTGGCGGTTTTAAATTCTTCCTCATTACGCTGTTTACCAATCGGATTTATGTATTTTATATTTTCATAGATCAGACATTTCTGAAGCCTGCGATACCAAATATGTTTTTTATTAATATTATATTGGGATAGATATGATGTTTTGATCTCCTATTATTACACTTTTTTTCTGCTGTTGCGGTAGCCACAAAACTGCTATTCTGGTGGTTTGATATTTTTCCTCATTACGCTATTTACCAATCAAATTAATTTATTTTATATTTTGATAGGTCAGACATTTCTGAACCCAGCAATACCAAATATATGTTTTTAGTTTTAATTGTATTATATTCCAGAGGCAAAAGTGGGGTAATTCGTAATGTTGTTTTTTTATTTTTGTCCTATATTTTAGAAACTTTTTTTTTTACTCTTCACTGTTTTTACTAGTTCCCTTAGGGGACTTGAAGATGCCATCATCCAATCGCTTATGCTATACAGAGCAGTGCATCAGAACTTTTATGAACACAGCAATACCAAATATGTATATTTTTATTTTTTTTCCTTAATTTTTAGTGTGGTAAAAAGGGGGTGATTTGAACTTTTATATATTTTTTAAAACTTTTTTTCTATTTTAAATAATAGTCTCTTTAGGGGACTTGAACCTGCAATAGTCTTATCACTTGTTCTATATACAGCAATGCCAGAGGGGTTTATATAAACCCTTTAATGAGCCTTGCCACATGACTTAGCCTAAGTAGTCAAACCAGAAATTCCATTTGCAAACACATGTTTCAGGTTGTTTGCCCTCCTCAGTCTTAGGGTATGTGCGCACGTTGCTTTTTACCTGCTTTTTACCTGCTTTTTTGCTGCTTTTTCTTCTGCGCTGTTTAATGCCAAAATGGATGTGTTCTTCTGTTCAAGCAAAGTCTATGGGAATTTGGGTTTCTTGTTCACACTATGTTGTTCAAAATGCTGCCTTTTTGTGGCAGAACTTTGGTCAAAAACTCAGCTTTGCAGTGCAAAACCCAAATGGCAAAAACAATTGACATGTTGCTTCTTTGAAAAGCTGAGTTTTTGACCAAAGTTCTGCCTCAAAAAGGCAGCATTTTGAACAACATAGTGTGAACAAGAAACCCAAATTCCCATAGACTTTGCTTGAATAGAAGAACACATCCATTTTGGCATTAAACAGCGCAGAAGAAAAAGCAGCAAAAAAGCAGGTAAAAAGCAGGTAAATAGCAACGTGCGCACATACCCTTAAGGTCCAGTCACACTAAGCAACTTACCAGCGATCCCAACAACGATAGGGATCGCTGGTAAGTTGCTAGGAGGTTGCTGGTGAGATGTCACACTGCGACGCTCCAGCGATCCCACCAGCAACCTGACCTGGCAGGGATCGCTGGAGCGTCGCTACACGAGTTGCTGGTGAGCTCACCAGCAACCAGTGACCAGCCCCCAGCGCCGCGTGGAAGATGCTGCGCTTGGTAACTAAGGTAAATATCGGGTAACCAACCCGATATTTACCTTGGTTACCACCGCACGGAGCTACACGTGCAGAGAGCAGGGAGCAGCGCACACTGAGCGCTGGCTCCCTGCTCTCCTAGTTACAGCACACATCGGGTTAATTAACCCGATGTGTGCTGCAGCTAAATGTGCACAGGGCAGGGAGCAGTGCACACTGCTTAGCGCTGGCTCCTTGCTCTCCTAGTTACAGCACACATCGGGTTAATTAACCCGATGTGTGCTGCAGCTACATGTGCACAGAGCAGGAGCCGGCACTGACAGTGAGAGCGGAGGAGGCTGGTATCAAAGGTAAATATCGGGTAACCAAGGACAGGGCTTCTTGGTTACCCGATGTTTACTGTGGTTACCAGCCTCCGCAGAAGCCGGCTCCTGCTGCCTGCACATTTAGTTGTTGCTGTCTCGCTGTCACACACAGCGATCTGTGCTTCATAGCAGGACAGCAACAACTAAAAAATGGCCCAGGACATTCAGCAACAACCAACGACCTCACAGCAGGGGCCAGGTTGTTGCTGGATGTCACACACAGCAACATCGCTAGCAACGTCACAAAAGTTGTTCGTTAGCAGCGATGTTGCTAGCGATGTTGCTTAGTGTGACGGGGCCTTTAGGTAGGAGATCTGATTAGATTTTTGTGATTGGTACATCCAGGAGGTGGTGCTAGAGTTCCTCTTCCTCTCCGAAAAGGCAATTTGCATATTTTAATTCCCTGACTGCCATTGTGTGGTCTATAAGCCTCTTTATGCCAGCTTTGCATGCTCTTCAAGGAGAAACATTCCCCCTTACATTCTATTGGATCAATCATTCTCATTTTTCTTTTTTAAAGTCCATACACATAAAATAGGAAGCTATTACATAGAAAATGAATAGGTTTGGCTATTAGAGTTGAGCGAGTACCTAACTATTCATACTCGCTATACTCATAACGAGTACTCTCTACTACTCGCGTATTCATTACGAATAGCATGTGCAATGCAAATCAATGGGGAAAAACTCGCAAACTAACGAGTAACCCGAATGCCATACTATTCGTGCGAGTAGCAAATACTGTGGAATTTGGGTATTAGACGGTACTCGTTATGAGTATAGCGAGTATGAATCGTTAGGTACTCGCTCAACTCTATTGGCTACCATTCCAGTTTTGAGTTGAAAGTTCCATATATGTTGGTAGGTATATATTTGTACATTTAGAATTTAGGCTGTCCATGAAGCAAAACTGACATATCATGAGTAAAATTTACAAAGTTAGAACGTAATTTTAATAAGAATTTTATTGATGTAATGACCATTCGGGTACATTGATGGAATTCAGGAGTAAACTTCTGTCATAAGTCACAACATTTCTGACCAATGTGGAATTACTCAAAAACTTTGCAGCTTTTGGCATTTTTACACCAGTTTCACCCAGTTCTGCCAAAATGTGCAGAGCTGGGGCAAAGCAGAGCAGGGGTGTGACGTGACATATGGCATATCTTATGCCAGAAATCTTACTCAAATCCTAGGTTCCAACATGCTTTCTTTTCAAAACTAAAATGCTAATCTTGTTAAATCGGAGCCTCTGTTCTTTTTAAATTTTCTTAAGTTGATGGACCCCTATTTGTTCACAACAGAGCTCAAATCTTATGCATAGTTGTAAAGATTAGGGATTGCCCTATAATCATAACTGATGCACTCACTCCTAGCCTAGAAGTTCTAGGGCTCCTACCGATCACAATTATGTCTCACGTCTCCTAGTTTGATCACCGCATCTACATTCAAAGTCAATAGCTCTGACGTAGATAGCAAAACACATGTGTTAACCCCATTACAACCGCCTTACGTATTAAAACGGCAGCAAAAAAGGGTACTTATTCTGATCTGCCGTTTTAAAACGCCAGTCAGAAAAAGGTAAATAGCGCCCCCCAGCGTTGCAAAATCTCCGTGGCTTCAGCTTCATCTTTAGCTGACACCCTGGAGATCATGATTCGGGCCGTTTTTTCCGGTCCCCAGTCACGTGATCACTGGTATACACCGTATATTGATGACCACGTTATAGTAAATGACAGCGCCGGTAATAAATGATTTATCTCCCACCTGGCATGATCAAACATGTTAGATGGGAGATATATCTCCTCCCCGGTCCCCTCTGGTCCCCTGTGTCGCCAAAGGGCCTCCCCGACCCCCAACCCCCTTCCAAAAATCCAAGATGGCCGTGCGCACATTAGCACGCCGGCCGCATTTACCCTCTTCCTCTGATTTCTGTTGCATGTGCCATGACACATGCAACAGAAAACTGCTCCCCAGGCCCTGCCAGGTCACCCACTACTTCCCCTGGTGTCCTCCGGTGACCCCCTCCTCCTTCACAATGCACGCTGGTCACATGTGCAGAGCAGCTGACAGCCAGCTTCCTGCTTTCAGAAACGTTGGCTGGCTGCTCGCACTCTGCTGCAGTGACCCGGGGAGTGTGGGTGCAGTGTCATTGCACCCATTCTCCTCACATGGAGGGTCTGCACTCCTAGAAAATGGGGGACACGTTCCCTGAACGTGCCCCCCATATTCTAGAACAGTCATGGTGAACCTTTTACAGGCCGAGTGCCCAAACTGTAGCCCTAAACCCAATTTTTTTTCCGAAGTGCCAACCAATCCTATTATGTAAATAGTTAATTTTAACCTTACCTTTGCCGTCTTCTCTTCTCTTCAGCAGGGGGCATCACGCTCATGCTTGCTTACCACACATTGAAGCTGAGCCCTTTCCAGTTGATCTTTCTGAAAGAAATTGCAGCATATTAGAAACAGATTTTAGCCTGGAATGCAATCAGATGTCACCCTGTAATCCACATCTACATTTCAAAGTCTGAACATCCTGAAATCCCATAAAGACGTACCAGTTGCTCCCCTCCCCCTTCATTGTGTAGTTATGTCCCCTTCCTGGGCCACTTCTTGGTAAACATGTCCCCCATCCTGATATATATTTCCTACATTCTGGTATATTTGTCCCCATCATGGCCCCATCCTGGTAAATATACCTCATCCTGGTAAAAGTCCTCCATCCTGGTAAATGTACCCCATTCTGGCATATTCCCCCATGCTGGCAAATGTACCCCATCCTGACATATTGCCCATCTTTGTAATTGTTCCCCCATCCCGGCATGTACCCCATTCCTGGTAAATGTCCTCCATCCTGGTAAATGTTCCCAATCCTGGTTAATTTACCCCCATCCAGGTAAATGTACCCCCATCTAGGTAAATGTCCCCCTTCCTAGCATGTACCCCTTCCTGGTAAATGTTCCCCTTCCTGGTAAATGTTCCCCTTCCTGGTAAATGTACCCTATCGTTGCATGTTTCCTCCATCCTGGCATGCATGTTTCCCCATCCTGGCATGTATGTTTCCTCCATCCTGGCATGCATGTTTCCTCCATCCTGGCATGCATGTTTCCTCCATCCTGGCATGCATGTTTCCTCCATCCTGGCATGCATGTTTCCTCAATCCTGGCATGCATGTTTCCTCCATCCTAGCATGTATGTTTCCTCCATCCTGGCATGCATGTTTCCTCCATCCTGGCATGTATGTTTCCTCCATCCTGGCATGCATGTTTCCCCATCCTGGCATGCATGTTTCCTCCATCTTGGCATGTATGTTTCCTCCATCCTGGCATGTATGTTTCCTCCATCTTGGCATGTATGTTTTCCCCATCCTGGCATGCATGTTTCCACATCCTGGCATGCATGTCTCCCCCCATTCTGGCATGTGTCCCCCCCCATGCTGGCATGTGTGTGTCCCCCCCCATGCTGGCATGTGTGTTCCCCCCATGCTGGCATGTGTGTTCCCCCCATGCTGGCATGTGTGTTCCCCCTCCCCCACCCCATGCTGGCATGTGCGTTCCCCCTTCCCCACCCCATGCTGGCATGTGCGTTCCCCCACCCCATGCTGGCATGTGTGTTCTCCCTCCCCCACCCCATGCTGGCATGTGCGTTCCCCCACCCCATGCTGGCATGTGTGTTCCTCCCCCCCCACCCCATGCTGACATGTGCGTTCCCCCACCCCATGCTGGCATGTGTGTTCCCGCTCCCCCACCCCATGCTGGCATGTGTGTTCCTCCTCCCCCACCCCATGCTGGCATGTGCATTCCCCCACCCCATGCAGGCATGTGTGTTCCCCCTCCCAAACCCCATACTGGCATGTGCGTTCCCCCACCCCATGCTGGCGCTGGCACTGGCCCCCTCATCCCCACCTTGGCACAGCCGCACATGAGTTATAAAAAAAAAAAGCAACACACAACTTACCTTCCTGCACACGCTCCCCCGCTGTGCGCCGCTGGGTCCTCAGTTCCCCCGCGGCCAGAAGACTTCATTATGCCGACGCCGGTCGCTGACGCTACTCCGTCTCCTAGGCAACACACCTGCAGCCTGGGGGAGGAGGAGTGTCAGAGCGAGGAGAAATGTCTCCTCCGCTCCAACACAGCTTTGATCTGCCGGCGCGACTAAACCAGCAGATCAATGCGGCAGGATCAGGCGACAGCACGCGTGCCAGCAGAATGGGCTCTGCGTGCCTCTGGTGGCACGCGTGCCATAGGTTCGCCATCACTGTTCTAGAAGGTCCAGAATCATCGTGGGACCTCCAAAATGGATTACAGCGGACCCGATTTTTTTTTTCTTTTCAATAAATTGGTGAAAGAGGGAATGTTTTGGGGAGTGTTTTTCAAATATTTTTTTTGTCATGTTTTTTATTACTGTCACTTAGTTATGTCTGGTATCAGATACACACCGTGATATCACTAACTGCTGAGATTGATGCCATGTGACATTACACATCTGGTATCAACCCCATTTATTACCCCATTAGCCACCGCACCAGGACAACGGGATGAGTTGGGGCGAAGCGCCAGGATTGGCGCATCTAATAGATGTGCCACTTCTGGGGCGGCTGCGGCCTGCTATTTTTAAGCTGGGAAGAGTCCAATAACCATGGCTTTTCCCACCCTGAGAATACCAGACCCCAGCTGTCCGCTTCACCTTGGCTGGTGATCTAATTTGGGGGGACCCCATGTTTGTTTTTTTAAATTATTTATTTATAAATATTAAAAAAAAACAGCTTGGAGAGCCCTCCAAATTGATCACCAGCCAAGGTGAAGCTGTCAGCTGTGGTTTGGAGGCTATAGCTGTCTGCTTTACCCTAGCTGGCTATCAAAACTAGGGGGGACTCAACGTTGTTTATTTTATTTTATTTTTTTTCGGGCTAAATACAAGGCTAGGCACCCTTTAGTGCCACATGAAAGGTACTAAAGGGTGCCAGCTTAGAATATGAAAGGGGGTGAGATGTTATATATATATATATATTTGACATCTATCCATTTATCCATTGTAGCATTTTAGGCTATGTGCCCACAATCAGGGTTTGCAGCGTTTTGGGCACAGAGTGTTTTCCCTGCATCCATAATGCTGCGTTGTGCAGTAGAAGCACAGTGGAAGGATTTTTAGAAATCCGATGGCCACTGTGCTTCTTTTTTCCGCAGCATGAACCGACCTGTGGTGCAGCTTCCCGAGCCTCAGCATGTCAATTTATGCTGCGAAGACTAGAGTGCTCTCTGCAGGTAGAATAGAACTAAAGTCCACAGCGGCCTGAACCCAAATCCTGGGCATGGGCAGCTGTGTTCTCCCGTGGACAACATTCACATCTCTACAAGAAGGTTGACACTGTATACTAGACGCTGTGTCACTGGATCATGGCCACATAGCCTAAAAGTGAGAAATTTGTTGCTACAGCAACATTTTTGTGAAGTACCTGTGGATTCAAAATGCTCACTGTACGCCTGAATAAAATCCTTCCGGGGTCCAGTTTCCAAAATGGGGTCACTTGTGGGGGTTTCTGCTATATAGGTACCCAAGGGGCCCTGCAAATGTGACATAGTGCCCGCAATTTATTTCAGCTTTTCCAAAATTCAAATGGTGGTCCTTCCATTCCAAGCCCTCCGCTTTATTCAAACAGAGGTTTTTGGCCACATGTGGGGTATCCCTGTGCTCATAAGAAATTGGATAACAGCCTGTAAGGTCCACCTTTTGTTGTTACCTCTTGAAAAAGTGAGAAATTTGATGATAAAGCAACATTTTTATGAAAAATTCTGTGAAGTACTCATGGATTCAAAATGCTCACTATACACCTAGATAAAAGCCTTGAGGTGTCTTGCTTCTAGAATGGGGTAACTTGTGGGGGACCTCCACTGTTTCGGCACCTCAGGGGCTCTCCTTATGCAACATGGCATCCGATATTGATTCCAGCCAAGTTTGCAATCAAATGGCACTCCTTCCCTTCCGAGCACTGCCGTGTGCCCAAACAGTTGATTTCCAGCACATATAAGGTATTGCCAAACTCAGGAGAAATTGCACAATAAATTTCATGGTGAGTTTTTTCCTGTTACCCTTGTGAAAAAAAGCTACCTGGTTGAAGTAACAATTTTGTGGTAAAATTTTATTTTTTTATTTTCATGGCTCAACGTTATAAACGTCTGTGAAGCACCTGGGGGTTCAGGATACTCACCAAACATCTAGATAAATTCCTTGAGGGGAATAGTTTCCAAAATGGGGTCACTGGTGGGGGGTTTCTGCTGTTTACATACCTTAGGGGCCCTCCAAAAACGACATGGTGCCCGCAATCTTTTTCAGCCAAATTTCCTTTCCAAAATTCAAATCTTGCTCCTTCCGTTCCAAGACTTCCCATTTGTCCAAACAAAAGTTTCAGACCACATGTAAAGTATCACCGAGCTCATAAGGAAGTGGGTAACAAACATTGGGGTCGAATGTTTAGAATTACATCTGGAAAAAGTGAGAAAATTAATGGTAAAGCAACATTTTTGAGAAAAAAAATGAAAATTTTCAATATGACAACGTAACATTATTAAAATCTGTGACGTACCTGTGGGTCCAAAATGCTCAATATACCCCTAGGAAGAAACCTTCTGAGGTCTAATTTCCAAAATGGCATCACTTGTGGGGGTTTTCTTCTGTTTAGGTACCTTAGCGGACCTATAAACGCAACATGGTGCCCGCGATCTATTTCAGCCAAATTTGCTTTCTAGAATTCAAATATTGCTCCTTCTGTTCCGAGCCCTCCCATTTGTCCAAAGAGAGGTTTCTTATCACATGTGGGGTATCGACGCATTCATAAGAAAGTGGGTAACAATTTTTGGGGTCCATTTTTTGTGTTACTTTTTCTAAAAGTGAATAAATTTGGGGTGGAGCAACATTTTTAAGAAAATGTTTATTTTTTGTTTTTTTCATTCCACATTGCTTTAGTTCCTGTGAAGCACCTGAAGGGTTAATAAACTTCTTGAATGTGGTTTTGATAACTTTGGGGGGTGCAGTTTTAGAATGGGGTCACATTTGGGTATTTTCCGTCACCTAGGCCTCTCAAAGTCACTTCAAATGTGATGTGCTCCCTAAAAAAATGGTTTTGCAAATTTTGATGTAAAAATGAGAAATTGCTGATAAAGTTTGAACTCTTCTAACTTCCTAACAAAAAAAAATGTTGTTTCCAAAATTGTGCTTATGTAAAGTGGACATGTGGGAAATGTTATTTATTAACTATTTTGTGTCACATGACTCTCTGGTTCAACAGTATAAAAATTCAAAAGTTGAAAATTGATACTTTTTCAAAATTTTTGCCAAAATTCAATTTTTTTCATAAATAAACGCAAAAAATATTGTCAAAAATTTGGTACTAACATGATGTCCAATATGTAGTGAAAAAACAGTGTCAGAATCACCGGGATCCGTTGAAGCGTTCCAGAGTTATAACCTCATAAAGTGACACTGGTTAGAATTGCAAAATTTGGTCTGGTCACTAAGGTGAAAATTAGCTCCGTCACTAAGGGGTTAAGTTGTGGTTGTGGGGCAACCCTTTTACGTGACATAATTATATGCATATTGCAGTTATTGCATTCTATATGTAAAGGGTCTTCCTAAGCTTTAATAAAATAATATGATATTCAAGGCTGCATCCGACAGTTATTGTCCACTCATTACAAATGTGCGGTACAGACCTCAGTCATTCCTACCGTTTAAGGATAGTGAGATTCCTCTTTAGGGCTATGGAATACCAAACACTGTACAAATCCATTGACTATTAACATTGACCCATGCTATGATACATAATTATGCGAGCTCTGTCTCAAAGTCAATACTTACAGTCTCATTTTACGATTCTCTCATCACAGCTTGACATGTGGAAATACATTATTGATAATATCTCCAGCAAAACTGACAAGAACAACCTTTTTTTTTCCTGTGCACTGCAGCTAATTTCTCCATTGCTCTCTAAACACTGATATTTCATTACCATTTATATGAAATGTGCCTAAAGTCTTAGTGGTTTTTTTTAGATACTTGAATTATTATTGATAATGATTATATTCAATCCCTCTCTTCCACGCTTGCTTTCCCATGGTGTAAAACATCCTCGAGAAAACAAATTACTTTTTGTTCTAGCATAATTTAAAAATAGACAAAAAACTCATTGGACAACACTATTAGTTTAGCAAGTCCCATGATTATAGGAAGACGATTTCTATTTTGTAAATCTTTACTTATGATAATTGCATAGGTAAAGAAAAAAATGTAGTATGCGGCTGCATCTAACGCCAGCTATCTATTATTCACACCACATTTACTTTCAGCATTCATGTAGATTCCCTTTGACATAACCTACTGTGTCACAGTTAATCCAATAAAGATAAAATATAGCTCAGCAAAAGACCGGTCGATTCCAGCTTTCTGGTAATTATTAAAGACTATTTCACACTGATTCCTTCAATCGATGCATTCCCCTTGCTTGTGATAGTTCTTTGCTTTGAAGCTCTCAATCCTTCTAGAGTCTAGAGAAAAATATAGCCACTTTTTTCCTAGTCCCAGGGCCTTAGTAGGAGTTCAAAGAGCACCACGAGTCATCATAGGTTTATCCTCAAAGGCTGACACTCTCTGTTTGATGTATAGTGACTTAAAAAGTCATCCCTAACAAAGCATGTGTTTGCTACTAGTCTATTGAATAAGCCTTTTATCAGCTTATCAGTATGCACCCAGCACCTGCTAACTGCTCAGAGGAGAGAACATGCTGTCTCCTTGTGGACTGGCTATTGATTTAATTCCCCTCTCTAATTTCATATTGTCTTGGTGTCCAGTTGCTGAAGCAGTTCTATTTTTTTTTTAGAAAAGGAATACAGATGCAGTATAAAACAAACATAGGGCTATGCTTAAAATAATAACGATTGAATTGGAAAAGAGCATCTGTGCCTTAACTGGCGTACAGTCTGTCTCCAAAAAAAAAAGAGCACATAATATATATATATATATATATGTGTGTGTGTATGTATGTATATATATATATATATATATATATATATATATATATATATATACAGTGATGAGTAGGAATGAGCGAACCTGAACTATAAAGTTGGGGGTTCGTACAGAACACCGGATGTTCAGGTCTTGGACTTCTACCCATACATCCGTTTCCTGTTTGGGTTTATCATCCAAACAAAGCTTGCTCAAAGACTGCAGGGCAGCCAATCAGCAAGCATTTCTGCCGTGGGCACTTATAGCCCCATCATAGCCATGTCAATACTTGACAATAGAGCCAGCGCAGCAGTGTAAATAAAAAAAAAATGACATGGACTGTAGCGTTATTTTTGATAACCAGCACAGGTAAAGCAGCAGCTACAGGCTGCCACCCATGGCTGTCTGTTTTACCGTGGCTGGTTATTAAAAATAGAAGGCATTCCATGACATTTTTTAAAACTATTTAAATAAATATTTGAAAAAAATGATATGAGGTCCCCTCCATTTTTGATAACTAGCCAAAGTAAAGCTGACAACTAGGGTTTGGTATTAGGCTGGGAATAGTTCATAGTTATTGGCCCATCGCAGCTGAAAAATACTCACCCACAGTCGCTCCAGTAATGGCGAATCCATTAGATGTGTCAATTCTGGCACTTTACCCTGCTCATCTTGATTGTCCTAGTGTCGTGGCAATTGGGGCAATATATGGGGTTCATGTCAGCTGTGATTTGTCAAAAATCACAGCTGCCACAAAGCCCTAAATTAGCAATGGGGATGTGTCTATAAGACACCCCCATTACTAATCATGTAAGTCAAAAGAAATAAACACACAGAAAAATCCTTTATTTGAAATAAAAAACACACACCCCCTTGTTCACCACTTTATTATCCTCCAAAATATCATGGTCAACAATACAGCTCGTAACAAGGTTTATCGGTTGTGGTGCGACAAATACAGCTGTGAAGAAAGTAATAAAAATGCCTTAAAACATTCTCTCTCTCATTATTCTGGCATTTGGCAAATATAAAGAATTTTGGTAATCCTAATTGACCTAAAACGGGAAATATTTAGTTTGATTTCATGTCAGATAGTGAGAAAAACATACAGATGTGTCTGTTTAGAAGTGTATGTAAACTTCTGGTTTCAACTGTATACAGTATGTCACAAAAGCATCATCTGTTCAGTGTTGTCCCAAGAAAAAATATAATATATTTTGAAAAAATGTGAGGTTGTACGCATGTTTATGACATACTGAAGATTTTATATATATATATTGTGAGGTAGCGACCACCAATGTTGTAAATGGTTGCTATATGTCGCAGTGGAGAAAGTCCCCTGTGATATTAAACTGAAAATGTTACCATGGGACCTTTAGTTCTACAAGACTTGGTATTGTATTTAAAAGCCACGTCACACTAAGCAACATCGCTAGCAACATCGCTGCTGAGGCAAGACTTGCTAGCAATCTTTCTGTGTGTGACATCCAGCAACAACCTGGCCCCTGCTGTAAGGTCGCTGGTTGTTGCTGAATGTCCTGGACCATTTTTTAGTTGTTGCTCTCCCGCTGTGAAGCACACATCGCTGTGTGTGACAGCAAGAGAGCAACAACTGAATGTGCAGTGAGCAGGGAGCCGGCTTCTGCGGACGCTGGTAACCATGGTAAACATCGGGTAACCAAGAAGCCCTTTCCTTGGTTACCCGATATTTACCCTCGTTACCAGCGTCCGCCGCTCTCACGCTGTCAGTGCCGGCTCCCTGCTCCCTGCAGACATAGCCAGACTAAACATCGGGTAATTAACCCGATGTGTACTCTGGCTAGGTGTGCAGGGAGCCAGCGCTAAGCGGTGTGCACTGATAACCAAGGTAAATATCGGGTTGGTTACCCGATATTTACCTTAGTTATTAAGTGCAGCATCGCTTCCACGCGTCGCTGCTGGCTGGGGGCTGGTCACTGGTTGCTGGTGAGATCCGCCTGTGTGACAGCTCACCAGCAACCCGTGTAGCGACGCTCCAGCGATCCCTGCCAGGTCAGGTTGCTGGTGGGATCGCTGGAGCGTCGCTTAGTGTGACAGTACCTTAAGGGTCAGGTTCCCTTTAACAATAGCCAGTGTGATGGACAGGTCTGGAGAATCACATACCTGTGATTACCTGTGGGTGTGTCCAGTCTGATATAAAAGACTGTTTGTTTGGTCACATGGTCTCTGGGTGCTTGGAAAGACTTCACTTCCTGTAGGCGTCCTGGAAGGAGTCCATGTCGATTAGAGCTGGCTGCAGTTTCCCTGATTTCACTGGCTTAGAGGCCAGGTGTATGGAACCTGTGGTCGCTCTGCACTTAGGGAGCTAGAGTCCTCCTGGGATCTGGACTGATCACGGCATCAGTGGCTGAGAGCAAGGCACAGTTCCCGGTTGGTGATATCAGAGAGGCAGTCTTCCTAGGAATCCATGGGAGCCCTGCTCAAGCTCCTAGAAAGCTGATAGAAACCTTTGCAGAAGGTAACAGCCTTGAAAGCGGTGTGTGTATACTGACCAGGTCAGTTACTAATACACTAATGTGAAAGACTGTATCCAAATCAATGTGTGTTATGCCTCAGTTAAATGGACTGTAATACTGTGTATGTTCCTTTAAGCCGTAAGAGGTTTTTGTGTTTAAGTTGCACAAGTTGCAAGTGTGGTTTATGTGGCATTAAATAAATCAACTGAACTTTTAAATGGAAAAGTGGTCCTGTGTGCCTCAGTTATAGAAGCCAAGTGAGTGTCCCCCAATACATTCAGTGAGCGTAGCCTCACAATAAATATATATATATATATATATATATATATATATATATATACAGGGTGGTCCAAAAGTAGGTGGACAGAAAAAAATATATATATAAAATTATATTTACTAACACAAGCATAACATTGACAATTAAATTTAATTCTGAACAATAATGCAAAAGCCCTTAAATTTTATCAACGCAGGTGCTCAAACTGTATTCTATTACAATTTGCACATCTTTGAAGTCTGCCTCTTACTCTTCGACAAACATTTTTGCAAAAGTCCCTTTGGGTATTAATTTCTTGAAATGCATCTCTTATGTAATTTTTCAAATTACTGACACTTTTTGGTTTTCGACTATAAACTTTGTCCTTGAGTACTCCCCAAGAGAAAAAATCCATTGGGGTCAAGTCTGGTGAATGTGCCAGCCATCAAGTGGGCCTCTTTGGCCAATCCATTTATTAGGAAATGTTTCATCAAGATACTCGCGGACTACTCTTAGGCCCGTTTCACACGTCAGTGAAAAACACAGACGTTCTTCCCTGACGTGTAAAACACGCACATGTCCTTCCGTGTGCCGTGATTCACGGCACATGTGGGTTGTCTAAGGGCAATCTGGGCTCCGTTCTCCATGATTGCACATAGAGATCAACTCACCTGTGCCCGCTCCCACTCTCCTTGGTGCTAAATGCTCCCGCGATGCAGCATCTGGCTGGCGCTGACCCTCGCATGAGCTGCTTCTGAGTCGGCTGTGTCGTGCATTCATGAATATGCACGACAGTAATGAGCCGGCTCAGAAGCAGCAGGCAGAACAGGCTGCAGAGAGCGTCGCTGGAGCCGGGTGAGTAAAAATGATTTTTATTTTATATGCACGTTTTTTTCTGGCATGCGTTTCAATGGATCACACCACTGCGTGGTTCGTGGGACATCAGTGACGCCAGAAAAAAATGGACATGTCTCCGAGCGGCCATCATTGACATGCGTGTACGCCGCACGGAGACACGGTCAGTGAAAAATCACTGATGTGTGAGCAGACCCATTGATTATAATGAGTCTGCGTATGTCAGTGATTCTGGTACGTATAAAAAAAAGCACAAACGTACCAGAATCACTGACGTGTGAAACAGGCCTTAAATAATGTGGAGGGGCCCCATCTTGATGGAAATAAAGGTCATTTGAATTAGGCTATTGCTGTAACTAGGGAACAACTTGATTCATTAGAATTTCAAGATACTTATCTCCTGTGACTGTTCCATCAAAAAATCTGGTCCTAAAACACCAAAACTTGAAATACCACCCCAAACATTGACACCAGGCTCATTTAGTTGTTGCTCTAATGTTAAATGCATTTTCTCATTATACCAGTAAATACAATTATGTCTGTTAATATGGCCAGATAATTTTAAAGAAGCTTCATCACTCCACATAATGTTATCTAAAATTACTGGATTTTCTTCAATTTTGTTAAGGATAATCTCACTAAATTGCAGCCGCCTGTCTGGATCATCCTCCAATAAACCATGAATTAGACGTGGGCGATAAGCTTTCCACCCAATAGATTTCAGGATTCGTATGATAGAAGCTCGTGAAATTCCCAATTCTAAAGAGACTCTTCTGGTGGACATTTTTGGACTCTGAAAAAATGTTTCAGCAACAAGTTATTTATTATTTTCTGTACAGGCTGTTTTGGGTCTACCAGTTTTTGGAGCATTAAGGATTGAGCAAGTGGCATCAAATTTGTCACGAATGCGTAAAATGGTTTGAGTACCAAATGTTTGAATCCAATTTGCTCTAATGGCTTCAGCATTTTGAGATTTCCAATACTCTTTTCAAATCAATTTCTTTGATCTGTATTTAAATTATTTGCCATCATGGGTTATCTGAATTATCAGAAGAGAAAACAGATTTGGTGGAGATTTATCTGTGAAAACGGGATCTGTGAAACTGACTCAGTTGCCCTTAGCAACCAATCAGATTCCACCTTTCAGTTTCCAAAGAGTATGTGAAGAATTAAATGTGGAATCTGGTTGCTAAGGGCAGCTGAGTCAGTTTCACTTTACACCATGTTTGATAAATCTCTCTTTTCATAAACCTATTACACATACTGTCCATCTACTTTTGGACCACCCTGTATATATATATATATATATATATATATATATATATATATATATATATATATACACAGTACAGACCAAAATATATGTATATATATATATATATATATATGTATATATATATATATATATATATATATATATATATATATATACACAGTACTTTCCAAAGGTTTGGACACACCTTATCATTCAAAGAGTTTTTTTTATTTTCATGACCCTGAAAATTGTAGACTCACATTGAAGGCATCAAAACTATGAAATAACACATGTGGAATGAAATACTTAACAAAAAATTATGAAACAATTGAAAATATGTCTTTTATTCTAGGTTCTTCAAAGTAGCCACCTTTTGCTTTGATTACTGCTTTGCACACTCTTGGCAGTCTCTAGATGAGCTTCCAAAGGTAGTCACTGGAAATGTTTTTCACTTCACAGGTGTGCCCTGTCAGGTTTAATAAGTGTCAGAAGAACTGTGGAGGAGAAAAAGCGCAAATAGGGTCTTATCTAGTAAACAAGGGCTTATAGGGAAACAGACAGGTACTCACCTGTTTTGTTGTGATAGGCACAACTCCTTTACGTCATCAAGCAAAAATGCATAAAGTTGTCAGCTGCAGCCCTGATGGAACAGATGCAAATCACAGAGTGGGTGAAGAAAAACGGGTTTTTTTGCTGCGCTAGAAACCACAAATCCAGGGGGTGCGGTGAAATCCTTTCCTTTATTTACACAAGTCAACCCGTTTCGAAGGCATGACCGTCTTCTTCATCAGGACAAAACAGAATAAGAAAGAAAAGCATGTCATGTGCTGTTACACAGAGTAATATATATATATAACACTTGAAAAAAAGGGGAGGGTAGCCACGTCTGTAGGGATAACGTCAGCAGACCAGTGACTAATCACCACGTGGAGCTTCCAGAGGGAAGAGAAAGAGAAAAAAAGGGGGTGGTGAGTGAAAGAGAGAAAAAAGGGAAGAAAAAAAGGGGGGGTGTAGCCAGTTTTGGTTTCTAGAGAGCTGGATTATTTTTGCACAAAAGGGATGAATAACAATTATGCTAAGTGATGAATAAAAATGTTAAAAAGGGAGCAAAATATATATGTGTAAAAAAAACAAAAAATATAAATGTGTATATATGATATAGGTTTAATAAGTGGGATTTCATACCTTATAAATGGGGTTGGGACCATCAGTTGTGTTGTGCAGAAGTCTGGTGGATACACAGCTGATAGTCCTACTGAATAGACTGTTAGAATTTGTATTATGGCAAGAAAAAAGCAGCTAAGTAAAGAAAAACGAGAGGCCATCATTCCTTTAAGAAATGAAGGTCAGTCAGTCCAAAAAATTGGAGAAATTTTGAAAGTGTCCCCAAGTGCAGTGGCAAAAACCATCAAATGCTACAAAGAAACTGTCTCACACGAGGACCGCCCCAGGAAAGGAAGACCAAGAGTCACCTCTGCTGCGGAGGATAAGTTTATCCGAGTCACCAGCCTCAGAAATCGCAGATTAACAGCAGCTCAGATTAGAGACCAGGTTAATGCCACACAGAGTTCTAGCAGCAGACACATCTCTAGAGCAACTGTCAAGAGGAGACTTTGTGCAGCAGGTCTTCATGGTAATATAGCTGCTAGGAAACCACTGCTAAGGACAGGCAACAAGCAGAAGAGACTTGTTTGGGCTAAAGAACACAAGGAATGGACATTAGACCAGTGGAAATCTGTGCTTTGGTCTGATGAGTCCAAATTTGAATTCTTTGGATCCAACCACCGTGTCTTTGTGCGACGCAGAAAAGGTGAACAGATGGACTCTACATTCCTGGTTCCCACCGTGAAGCATGGAGAGGGATGTGTGATGGTGTGAGGGTGCTTTGCTGGTGACACTGTTGGGGATTTATTCAAAATTGAAGGCATACTGAACCAGCATGGCTACCACAGCATCTTGCAGCGGCATGCTATTCCATCCGGTTTGTGTTTAGTTGGACCATCATTTGTTTTTCAATAGGACAATGACGCCAAAAACACCTCCAGGTTGTGTAAGGGAAATTTGACTAAGAAGGAGAGTGATGGGGTGCTACGCCAGATCACTTGGCCTCCACAGTCACCAGACCTGAACCCAATCGAGATGGTTTGGAGTGAGCTAGACCGCAGAGTGAAGGCAAAAGGGCTAACAAGTGCTAAGCATCTCTGTGAACTCCTTCAAGACTGTTGGAAGACCATTTCCGGTGACTACCTCTTGAAGCTCATCAAGAGCATGCCAAGAGTGTGCAAAGCAGTAATCAAAGCAAAAGGTGTCTACTTTGAAGAACCTAGAATATAAGCCATGTTTTCAGTTGTTTCACACTTTTTTGTTAAGTATTTAATTTTACATGTGTTAATTCATAGTTTTGATGCCTTTACTGTGAATCTACAATTTTCAGAGGCATGAAAATAAAGAAAACTCTTAGAAAGAGAAGATGTGCCCAAACATTTTGTCTGTACCGTGTATATATATATATATATATATATATATATATATATATATATATAAACTATACTACCCTGTATAGTGCACCATACTGTAAAGTGTATATAAGTTTATATACCATGAAGAATACATTTCAGACTGTTTTCCATCCTCAATATAACAATCTATATGAATCCATTGAGGAACAACTTGAGGGGAGAAATGAAAATAATAAAATGAAAATCATGTGGTTGCATAAGTTTGGACATACTCTTCTTATTCAGGATGTGGTTGTGTCCTAAATTACTCAATCACATCTAAACTCATGTTAAAAAATAGATAGTACACAGCTGTCATCATTCAACATTTAAAATTATTCTGAGTAGCACTATATACATTTTTTTCCTGATATTCTTAGTTGCATGTTATAACAAAAGTCATAATCTGTGAACAGCTTACAACACAGTAAAGGCATTGTAACTCTCAACCTATGTCTGAGAGGCATCAGGTATCTACGGCACCTTCCTCTTTAGGGAGCTGCCTGGGCAGCGTGTTCCTGACATTGCTAGTTCTCAGTTCCGTTTGTGCTACCGCTGCTGTTATTGTGCTGAGAGAATTAAGGCAGTGCTTGAAAATAATGGTGGCCACACAAAATATTAACAATTTAGGCACACATTTTGTGAATGCTTCTTTTTTGTGTCTTGGGTTGAAGATTTTAAGTATACCATTTTGGTGTAGATACGATGTTTTGGTCGCCTGTTATTGAATTTTAATGCAATGTTGCGATGACCAAAAAAAATAATTCTGGCTCTTAGATTTTTTTCTCACTATGCCCTTTACCGGTCAGATTAATTGGTTTTATATTTCGATAGATCGGGCATTACTGAATGCGGTGATACTAAATATGTATATATTATTATTATTATTATTATTATTATTATTATTATTATTATTTTCAATGGTGCCAAAGTTAAATTATGAGGTTGAGATTTCTAGAGAAGATGAAGGAACAAGATGAAGGACAAAGGTAACAGGAAATCTTCTAGGTCGCATAGGCTATCACTATAAAGTACCATACAAGCCCTTTAATGCATAGAATCACAACAGCACAGAGACAGCACAATGATGTTAAATATGCAGCAATTTCTTAGTTTCGTAGCAGCACAGAAATTTTGAGCCTTTTGTGCATGTCATTTATGTACAACAATAACTTATGTGGAGTTGAAATATGCTAACGTTCATGGTTAATTGCAAATGTTAATTATTTTTTTACTTCTAATAATACAATATGTTGAAACTTACAATAGGGACATTTCTTCTTTTTCTTTTACACATTCCTAGCTATGTAGTGTCAATTAGTTGTGTACATTAAATAAATCATGCAGTTATCATGGCCAAATTGATTTGTAATGTATTACATTTTATTCCCACATATACTTAGTTGATAATAGTTTTTTTTAATTTTGAAATTCTTTAAAATAAAAAAGGATAAAATAAAAACATCAAGGCAAAAAATTAAGGCGTTTGCAAATGGAATATATTTTTTCTGAGGCTTTTATTACATTTGGAATGTATGTCGAGTGCTCTCTTAGCTCTAGGGAGCTGTGAACACAATGGTTGTTTGATCTATGTCCCAAACTGGCACTCTTGTCATTTTAGAAGCTAGCAATAATAAGAATTTATCTGAAGACCTAATAGCTTTCTCTATGTAAGTACTTTGAGTACCGAGAACCACTCTTTTCATTGGCTCTTTATACTCCCAACAACAAGAAAAGGCACAATAAAGAAAAGTGATCTTACATCTTCCATATTCAAGACAAGCATAATGATAATAATTGTATTTCAGGAATTGGAACAAAGCTTAAGAAAAGTCTTAGGTTATTGATATTTTGTATCTTTTGCAACTTAATGTAGACCATTTATTTCAAGCCAGCTTCTCTATTTGATTTAGGAATTAAATAGTCAGTGCTGTTTGAATAAATTCATGCTTATGTGACAGCCAATTATTGACTACCAAAAGTCCAAATCATTTTATTTAGAGATGATGCTTTTGTGCAGAAAAAAATGTTCTCAAATGATGGCCTCTAGTGGTCTAACTTTCACCTTACTTGGTATAGACTGTCCATTGTGGAAGTCATCTCAATAGCTTAGAAGCATTACCAGTAGTGGCCATCATTGGGAGGATTGATAGTTTTATTGTTTTAAGGTTGAAAGAAGATACATGTTCATTGAGTTCAACCTGTAATTTAATACGCTGATGCAGAGAAATACAAAAACCAGTGAGGCAGGTGCTAATTGCCGCAAGTTAGAGATTAAATTCCTTCTCAATCCCCTAGGTGACAATTAGATTACTTGGACCAATGTCTCAATTTACAAAGTTTAATGCTAATAACCTGTAATATTACATTTTCAAGATAGGCATCCAGTCTTGAACTTTTTATCAAACTGATGACTACAACATGTTGTGGCACACTTCCATAGTCTCACAGTTTGTACAGTGAAGAATTGCTGTCTGTGATGCCACAGACTTTCCAAAATCATTCTGTAATATCACAGTACAAGTATACTTCTTTGTGTTGATTACCTTGCAGAGTTTAGCATAATCTTAAATATTGAAATTCTACTCTGTATGTGCTCTACAAGGTCATCAATAAATATATTAAAAAGAAGATGGCCCAAAACTTACCTCTGCGGTTACCCATTGCTTACTGCTACCCAATCAAAGTGTTACATTAATCACCACCTTCGGTTTCCTATCACTTAGCCAATTGCTAACCTAATTACACAATTAGTCACATTTTTTTAATTACATGTAGCAACCTTTTATGTATTACTGTATCAAATGCTATGAAATGTCTAGAGAGATAACATACACATCCTTACCCTGGTACAGTCTGGTACTTGTTTCCGTATAGAAGCTGCTCAGATTAGTTTGACAGGACCAATCCCTCATAAACTCATGATGATGCTGAGTTATGACCTCATAACTCTAGGATATGCCTATAATTTCTAGGCTTCATTTTTGACCCTGTGATGCTACTCACTACTTACGGATAGTACAAATGGTAAAGTAGTCAGGAAAATCGGCACCTGGAAACTTCACTTCAGAAGCATCCACCTCCACAATGAATAGCATCATGAGGTCTGGTTGAATAAGAACCAGAGTGGACAAACATTTCTTTAACTTATGAAAGGACTCAATAGTGTTATGCGACCAACCCTTCAGATCTGCCCCCTTACGCATGAGATCAGAATTATGGGAAGGCACGTTATTGATTCAGGGAGTAAACTGAAAATTGGTCAGGTAACGGTCTGAGGTCAAAAGCCAGGTGGTCACGACAGGAACAGGGAGTGGGTAGAGAGGAGTCAAACAACAGTCCGGGGTCAAGACACAAGGATCAGATCACATGCAGGTGTAGTGCCCCTGACTATGTCAGGGTGCTGCAGGGAACTGCATCTTGTCATCCAGGGTGCAGGGGTTACATACATGTTTAAGCTGTTATCTTTTTACAATCACAGTTTTAATAAAACTCTGGGTGTCTGGTAGCTTGGGGACGAGCTATGTTTAACCAAGGCGGAATGTAGCGCCCCTGATTATGTCAGGGCGCTGTAGGGAACTGCATCCTGTCATCCAGGGTGCAGGGCCTACCCCCTCATGGTTCCAGGTTCCCATCAACAGTGTCACCGACATCTGCACTACAAATCCTAACCACACCTCACACCAGGACTGCACAGACACACCAGTGGGTTGGTCAAGTTGGAGCACGGCCGCCCACCTAGGGGTCAGGCAGACTGGTGGAAGGAAGGAAGTCAGCTTAGAGAGAGTTGAGAGTTAGCCCTAAGAGAGTGAGGAGCAGGGGAGTTGGAGCTCCCAGGGAAGCAACAGGTCAGGGACCGGTATTACGAACACCGGACAGGATTGTAACAGATGCAGTCTAGGAGGACTGTTGGCACCAGAAAGCCCCGCCACCTTACCAGTACCGAGCACGGCGAGGTACAGGACCCTAGATCGGGGAGTTGCTTCAAGCAACCTGATAATTAACCTGTGGAGGATAGACTCTTTAGGAACTTTCCCCAGGAGCTCAGAGATTAGAGGCATCAGCGCAACGCGGGGGATAGGGTTCTCCAAGATACACAACCAACTGAAATCCCAAGTGCCAGCCACCAAGAGCACAGCTGCCATACACACGGGTAGCGGGGCCCCGAAAGCTTCAAGCCAAGGGGCCAAAAATGTCAAACAATTTGTGCAAGGAGGCAGGGCTCCGGACTTACCAAGTGACACTGGTGGGAGCGGGACCTGGATGGGCTCCTCCCATAGAGACTTTGGTTTACCATCTGTGTGAGTGTCTGCTTAATCCACCCGATCCAGCACCACGACTACCGCAGTGAGTAATCTGACCCCTGCACCCTGCTTCCCAAGGCCAAGCTACCCGTTCACCAAATCTCCACCATCCAGGGCCTTCCCTACCTGCGGAGGGACTGACACCAGGCTGCCCCACACCATCTGCCCCGGTACTCCCATCAGCAGTGGTGGTACTCCCATTTACCGCAACCCACAGGTGATGTCACGAACATTCATCCCCTGTAAATATCCCCTTACATTTCAAGTGGCCACAAGCCCCCAGGTCCGGAGACCCTCGAGCCACAGCAACCTCGGATCCGAGCAGTTCGACTGCTGCTGGGGTGGCACACAGGAACACAGGCCAAGAGCACAACTACAGAACCAGATCGCACCACTGGAAAGGTTCTTGAAGAGCATGCTCAGTAAATAAGCAGAGCAATTAACCAGGAGATGAAACACCTGAGCAATCAGAACCTCCCAGAACCAGCATAGAAGCCTGCACTGTCAATCAACCAGACCAGGAAAACACAGCAGAGCATTTTCTATTGTGCGAGAGGAATTGTGACAGACGCCTTTTTGAATATTGGATCCACATTTGCTATTCGCTAGTCCTGTCATACAGACTCTGTGTTTATGTAATTATTAACTATTAGAAATAATGCTTTGACTATCACAATACTTAGTTACTTCATAACTATGCCATCGGGACCGAGTAATTATGTTATGCTGTTGGTAAGAGGTAAGGATGATTCTGAGAAAAGTCAAAAATCAGCCCAGAACTACATGGGAAGGATCTGGTCAATGACCTGAATAGAGTTGGGACCAAAGTCTTAAAGATTACCATTAGCAACACACTACGCCATCATGAATTAAAATCCTGCAGGACATGCAAGGTCCACCTGCTCACACCAGCACAAGTCCAGGCCTGTTTTAAGTTCCCAATGACCAATAGATGATCCAGAGGAGGCATGCGAGAAGGTCATGTGGCCAGATGAGACCAAAAAATAACTTTTTGGTATCAACTCCACTCTTCATGTTTGGAGGAAGAAGAAAGAGGAGTAACACAGTAATGGAGGGAAAACAAAAAATTTGCAGGTGCTTATGTACCGCCCCGCAGCCTCGGCTGCGACCGCCGAGCCGCTCGGATCCGTGTTCGTTCTGCGGGTGGTGGCTCGAGCCTCTCACGGACCCGGGGGTCACATCGCTCTGCAAAGGAGAGGTTGGCGCTATGCACTGGGGGAATGCGGTATGTTTGTGTTGGGGTGGTTTTCGTGACGCCACCCACGGGTTGTGGTGATATGGAACACCACCGCTGTTGTGAAGATGGAGGGGCTCCTGGGAAAGATGGCAGGGCGCAGCTCGGTTGTTAACCCCTCCGTGGTTAGGGGTGGTGTGTCCCGAGGCCCTGTAGAGGGGAGCTGCGATGCGGTTCAATGAAGTTGTACTCACAATTAAGCCACTCAGAGTCTCTGGTAAACCAAACAAGATGTCGGACGGGCGACCCACAGCCGGCTGCAGCACTGGACGGTGTGACAGAGTCCCTCTTTCTCCTGTACCTAAGTGTAAGTGGACCACGGTGCTTAGGCACGGGTGGTCCGCTCCCCGGCGGGTATGTCTAAGGAGCTCCTTTGCCCGCAGGCGCTGGCCCTCAGATCTCTGGCCTCTAGCAGTGGCTATTATCCAGTCGGGTTGGGCTGTTGCCTTCAATCGGGACTTTGGTGGGAAAGAACCCTGGGAGGCCCAGCCCTCAATCAGTGAATTTGACTATGGTGGTGGCCTACGGCCTAGTCAGGGTCTGAGTACCATTCCTGGTGCTCTGGTATACTGTTGGCTCCCCGGTTCGGTTCCGGCGGGCTCCAACCCAGTCCCGGTCCATACGGTTCCACCAGTCGTGTTCCCGGTCTCCTGCAGGCGGCCCTGCCGTCTGCCTTCCTGACTGTTTGGGGGTCCTAGGCTCCAACCCAGGCCCTGCGCAGACCTGTACTCCACTCTACTGCACTACAAAACTGCACTCCTCAACTAACTGCTGTTTTCCTGCCTCAGGCCAGCAGACTCCTCAGTGGGCGTGTCTTTCTGCCTGACTCCGCCCACCTGGTGTGCCTGTCTAACACTGAGAGAGGCAATCAGGACTTGTGTTTGACGGGTGTTACCTTCCTAGTGTGGTGAGGGGGTTTGTGGTGTGTGTAATGATCTGTGACCCCTGGATTCCAGGGCGTCACACTTATCTGCAATGGGGACAGGATGACTGCACTATACTGAGGGGATGATGGATGGGGTCATGTATTACTAGATTTTGGTCAACAACCTTTTTCCCTCAGTAAGAGCATTGAAGATGAGTCATGCCTGGGTCTTCCAGCATGGCAATGACCCGAAACACACAGCCTCGTCAACTAAAGAGTAGCTCTATAAGAAGCATTTCAAGATCCTGGAGTGGCCCAGCAAGTCTCCAAACCTAAACCCAATAGAAATTCTTTGGAGGGTGGTGAAAGTGTCAATCTTGCCCAACGACATCCTCAAAAACCTTAAGTATCTAGAGAAGATCTGTATGAAGTTGTGGGCCAAAATCACGGCTGCAAACTTGGTCAAGAGCTACAGGGAACGTCTGACCTCGGTGATTGCAAACAATCTTATTTCATGCAATAAAATGCAAATTAATTATTTAAAAATCATACAATGTGATTTTTTTTATCTGTATGACAAATCTGTATGTCACAGTTGAAGTGTGCCTACAATAAACATTAAAAACCTCTTCATTCTTTGGAGGTGAGAAAACTTGCTAAATCGTCATTGAGTCAAATACTTATTTTCCCCACTGTAGATATATCTATTTAGTATTTAAGTTTACTGGTTTAATTGTATACAATGACTACAAGTAGGGTGACGCTGACTTTGCCCTGATGGAAGGACTGGTATTGACTTATCATCACGAGAATTTATTGAACAACAGTTTTGGTTATTGTATGCACCTGCACAGTCGATTCTAACTGATTCCTTCCAAATGTGATCTGATTTGCTTTACCTGTTATTTCTGTACTGCCGTTAGGTTACCCATTCCTTTCCTATCTCCCTGTGCCTGCACAATATAAACCCATTAGGTCACAACTGAGTCGCCTTTGTTGTTGCATGTTGTGGATTTTTGACACCTGTTTACATATATTTTATTATATGTATTTTATAGATAATCCAATTGTAAACATTTCCAAAAACATTGGCAATGGGAATGTATGGAGACTATCAATGGTCACTCTTCAAATGGCTGTTCTGCAGGTTAACACCATATTGGGCATTGCTCTTCAATGTTTCATACACATTATTTATAAATTCACAAGGTCCATAAAAACTAATTAGCATATATTTTAGAAAAGATCCAAAGCCAAGAAGCCAGGATACTAGTCTACCCAGAACTTTAGCAACTCGTTGAAAGTGAGGAGCTAGAATATGTGTATTAATATCATATCTAAATGACAAGGGCATGCAGAATGTGCAATTTAATATGCTGAGTAGATGAATGTCTTTTAGTAGATAATTGGCTCTCAACATTACATTAGTATATTCTGATATCTGAATCACGTAATAACTATGATTAACATACCAGCAACCTTTTAGATAAGCGTCATTGATGTATTCTGTTCTACTGCAAGTATTTGAGGTATATATATTCATCTACTGCCGAGGTAAAACTAGTAAGAGTTCTATAAATACCATATCTTAAGCCAAGGCTTATAATCTTGAATTTGTGGAACACAGAGAACAGATTGAAGCATGGTATGGTATGACAGAAGGAATTAGCAGGGTGCAACTAACAGATGTAACTATTGAAGTAATGGGGAGGAGATTTATTTTTAGTGAGCTGAACTTGCTGTTGATAGATTATCTAGCTATCAGATGTTTCACACTTAGTCTTTAAAATTCATGTTAACCACTTTGCCAAGAAATAAAAGAAAGGACAGGAATGAAAATAATACTATTGCTCTTTCAAACTCCATAACACTTCCCAGGCTGTAATAAGTAATGATTATGTCATGGATTGGCATTTATACAGATTGTCATAATTGGGTTAGTAAAATCATAACCAGATCACATTGCTGGCTGAATTTCAGCACATTCCCCTTTTTTATGTCAATAGAGCAGTGAATGAGATTTGATATTTAGGACCGTATATATGTGAAGCCCCACAGGTGTAGTGTCGGTGCATACCTTCAGGGACTCCACGTAGCTGGATCTGGTCACAGGTAGGGAATCTTCGGTTTTGATCGTGACGCCACTCTCAGTATTGCGGTCAGTGGGGACCGCCACTGCAGGTTGAGGGTCGCCTGGGGCTGATGGTGTGTGCAGTTAGTTGGAATAGCCTCCTGAGAGTGAGGCAAGCCCCAGGGCCCGGTGTAGGTTTGTAGTACCACAAGTCGCAGAATGACTCACACAGGCAGAACTGTCTTTCAAGGGCTTTACTCACATTTGATGGCAGGGTGAGTAGCCCGGGCGTAGCTGGGATGAACCAGATGGGAACCAGGTATCCTTCCGGCTGACTTTATGAGGGTGACTACTGACTCGCCTTCCTTAGCCCTTGGTGGTTTGGGGTGACCCCGACTTTGAGTCCCTATGGGGGTCACCCAGGGAAGATGCTGCAGCCTCTCTCCCCCTTTTGTTTGCCGTTTGCTTGTTCCCCGGACCAGGCCACTCCAGCTGCTTGCCTCCTGTGACCTATGGGCCCTCACTGCGGTTACGTGGCTGCGGCTTTTGTGGTGTTGTGGTGTGGGCTTTGAGAGCCCCACACCGGCAGGTTTAGCAGAAGAAAGCTGGATCTATCTTCGCTTCGGGATCTGCCGCCCGGTTGGGCCTGGTGCTCTCTAGCAGTCTCCTTACTTCCCACTCCGTGCTTTCTCTCTAGCTGAAGCTGGCTTTCAGGTAGCACTCCTAGTTGACCGTTCTCCCCCGTCAGTAGCCACTGCGCGGGCGCTGTTAGACAGCAACAGCCCCACAGGTCTGCTCCTCACTGAGCCCTATGGAGTTCTCTGCTCTAACTGACTCACTGCCCCTCCTCTCCTGTTCTTGCCTACGCCACCTAGCAACCAGACTCTCTTACCACACCCCTTGAGAGGAGATGGAGGCTTTTGGCCCCCTCCACTATTCCAGTGAAGGTCAAGGCTTTTCCCCCTCCTGGGATCCCCAGGGGTCCTCTCATGGGTACATGTGTGAGACCTGATCACTATGCGCCTGTGTTCCACACCCCGGTCAGCCTTCTGGATTACCTGTATTGTACTGTCCCCAGCATGGGTGCAGTACTCAGTGGTGCCTGACCAGGTCAGGGGCGCCACATTCCCCCTTAGTTATCACCAGCACGTCCTCGGGCTGCAAGACAACATTTTAAAATGCATAAAACATTAAAACATGTAAAACATTTTTAAAAGCACCAGGTACCATACATCACCACCCTCCACCCACAAGTCCGTTAACCCACCCAAAACCCTTTCACGTTGGCCGCGGCTTCAGCCACTTCTGGCAGGATGTAGAGGCGGCTTACTTGGGCTGGTGGTCTTCAGGGTATACCTGGCCTGGTGGATCCGCGCCTTCAGCCTCTTCTGGCAGGATGCGGAGGCGGCCTCCACAGTTGGTGCTGACCAGGTACCCTCTTTGTGGTGGTGAGCCAAGGCCCCATAAACAGGCGTGCTCTCTGGTTGCAGGTGAGCCAAGGCCCTATATACGGACGGGCTCCTCCTGGTTGCAGACGAGCCGAGCCCCTAAACAGGCTGACTCTGGTGGTGGTGGTGCCCTTTTGGTGTAACTATTTACACTGCGAGAGTTTGTGGCTATAGCCAGTTCATAGCCTTAAGGTTTATTTCTCACAATAGTTTTTGTGGGCACATGCTTGAACGTGAACGTTGCAAAACAAAACTTTTCAAAACTGGTCAAAACAGTAACTTCTTTCTTTACTTTACTTTACTCCTCTTTACCAGGGCTTGAGCCTGTATGGCGGTGGCACCTGCTGCTTTCCTGCTCTCTGTCGTCGTCTGAAGTAGTTTCATCTGTAGGTTCTTTGTCTTTTCTCTCTTGATCTTCATCTGTGTCTTTACCTCTGTCTTTTCTCTCTTGTTTGGGACATGGCACTACATCTAGGGCATACCAGCCTCTTTCTCCTTGATGCAGGGTAAACTGTACGGAGTCTCCTGTACGCAGGTTCCTTCCAGGATGTCCTCTGGGCAGATTAGCTCTGACGTCTCTCCGATTGACAAAAATACCTTCTTTTATACCAGGTGCTACTATGAACCCGTATCCTGACTTGAGGCTGAAGTCCTCCACTACTCCTCTGAAAAGGGGTCCTCTGGCCTGGGCTTTGGACCTTCTCAGGGCTCGTTTTTCTTGCAGGTCTCTGGCGGTGACTTCTCTCTGCTCTGGGGATGACGGTGCAGGGGATAGTTGCGTTCTGTTGCGGTGTGTCTTACGGGCTGGATTCTGTAGGGTGCAGCTCATAAACTCCCAGGTAAGGCTTTTGGGCAGTTCTTCTTCTGCAGATGGTGTCAGGTCTTCCTCATCCCAGCGGGAATAAGGTAGCATCTATGGCTCTGGGTATGGCTCTGGAGTCAGCCCCTCAACCTCCTGGCATCCTCCCCCCCTTAGTTCTTCCTGGCACTCCTTGGGTAGCAGTGCTGGGGATGGACTTCTTTCTGCCGGCCCAGGTGGGGAACTCTTTGCCGTGGTTGCTGCGGGAGCTGTCGGGATACTCTTTGGGGTGTGCGGAGGGAGCATGTACCGCTCCACCATCTCCCGTGGGAACTTAGCTTCCAGGTCGGCTTTTAGCTGCCAGTATGCGGAGTCCTCACCTACCAGGGATTGCCTAGCAGGGACTTCCTGAACCTGGGGAGCCTTGTCTGCTCTGGCCTTGCGGGCCGGGGTAAATGGTACGTCAGCCTGGTCTTGGCGGGCCGCGCCTGGCATGGCGGCGGCCTGGTCTTGGCGGGCCGCGCCTGGCATGGCGGCGGCCTGGTCTTGGCGGGCCGCGCCCTGTATGGCGGCGGCCTGGATCGGCGTCGCAGCTGCGATGGGATCCGTGCAGGCTGAGCTGGGCGTCGCTGCAGGGACCGGGTCTTGGTGGGCCGAGCAGGGCATCGCTGCGGCGGCCGGGGCTTGGCGGGCCGAGCAGGGCATCGCTGCGGCGGCCGGGGCTTGGCGGGCCGAGCAGGGCATCGCTGCGGCGGCCGGGTCTTGGCGGGCCGAGCAGGGCATCGCTGCGGCGGCCGGGTCTTGGCGGGCCGAGCAGGGCATCGCTGCGGCGGCCTGGGCTTGGCGGGCCGCACCTGGCGTGGCTGCGGCCTGGTTCAGCGTCGCCGCACCGGGCGCCTCTTCAGGGACCGCGGGCGTGGCAGTAGGGGTCGGGGCACTTGCGCTGGCCGGGGCATCACTCGACTCACCCATCGGTAGCAGCATCGGGGTCTGAGTCGTCACCGCCCGGTCTGGCACTCGGTGCGCGGCTCTCTCCTCGTAGGCCCGAACCGCCGTGGTCATCCATAGGAACTCCTCGCGTCCCTCTCTGATCAGCCTTCCGACCCTGGCTTCTAGTTGATCGCAGAACTCGGCAAGCTCCCGACACCACCAGGCAGCGGAGCCTGGCTCTGGATCTCTGCTCTCAGACGCCATCTTCATTAGCAAGCTGCTGGCTTCTCTCCTGCTCCGCCGTCTCCGGACGCTTCCGCTCTCTTCGCTGGCAAGCTCAGAACTCTGCAGGGGATCTCTGGGTAGCCACACCTCTTCGTGGGCGGTAACTTCTTCCAGCGCGGGCTGCTGTTGTTTTTCAGCGCGCTTTTCATGGTGGCAATATGGCGGCGCTTCCAATTTTTCAAGCGGACCGCCCAGGCACATGGTCACCTGTCTGAACAGGTCTAGTCCTTATCCTGTTCGTGACGCCAGATGTGAAGCCCCACAGGTGTAGTGTCGGTGCATACCTTCAGGGACTCCACGTAGCTGGATCTGGTCACAGGTAGGGAATCTTCGGTTTTGATCGTGACGCCACTCTCAGTATTGCGGTCAGTGGGGACCGCCACTGCAGGTTGAGGGTCGCCTGGGGCTGATGGTGTGTGCAGTTAGTTGGAATAGCCTCCTGAGAGTGAGGCAAGCCCCAGGGCCCGGTGTAGGTTTGTAGTACCACAAGTCGCAGAATGACTCACACAGGCAGAACTGTCTTTCAAGGGCTTTACTCACATTTGATGGCAGGGTGAGTAGCCCGGGCGTAGCTGGGATGAACCAGATGGGAACCAGGTATCCTTCCGGCTGACTTTATGAGGGTGACTACTGACTCGCCTTCCTTAGCCCTTGGTGGTTTGGGGTGACCCCGACTTTGAGTCCCTATGGGGGTCACCCAGGGAAGATGCTGCAGCCTCTCTCCCCCTTTTGTTTGCCGTTTGCTTGTTCCCCGGACCAGGCCACTCCAGCTGCTTGCCTCCTGTGACCTATGGGCCCTCACTGCGGTTACGTGGCTGCGGCTTTTGTGGTGTTGTGGTGTGGGCTTTGAGAGCCCCACACCGGCAGGTTTAGCAGAAGAAAGCTGGATCTATCTTCGCTTCGGGATCTGCCGCCCGGTTGGGCCTGGTGCTCTCTAGCAGTCTCCTTACTTCCCACTCCGTGCTTTCTCTCTAGCTGAAGCTGGCTTTCAGGTAGCACTCCTAGTTGACCGTTCTCCCCCGTCAGTAGCCACTGCGCGGGCGCTGTTAGACAGCAACAGCCCCACAGGTCTGCTCCTCACTGAGCCCTATGGAGTTCTCTGCTCTAACTGACTCACTGCCCCTCCTCTCCTGTTCTTGCCTACGCCACCTAGCAACCAGACTCTCTTACCACACCCCTTGAGAGGAGATGGAGGCTTTTGGCCCCCTCCACTATTCCAGTGAAGGTCAAGGCTTTTCCCCCTCCTGGGATCCCCAGGGGTCCTCTCATGGGTACATGTGTGAGACCTGATCACTATGCGCCTGTGTTCCACACCCCGGTCAGCCTTCTGGATTACCTGTATTGTACTGTCCCCAGCATGGGTGCAGTACTCAGTGGTGCCTGACCAGGTCAGGGGCGCCACATATATACTGTACGCTCATAACAATCATATATACATGCTACACATTCATGTACACGTTACACATTCTGTCCCTCCTCTTTACTCCAATGAGACACCTCCCCAAAAAGGCTTGTGCAAACATATCATTATAAATGCAAGTAAGCGCTTGTTCAACTGAGCGTAATATAAACCCTTCTGCTGTCCAGATACAAAACAAATGGACTGGGTGTTGACTGATAAAAGTGAACATTTTTACACACTGACCTACGGTCCACGAATAAAAAAAATAGCATCTTGATATCCATTTTCTACCCACTAAACTCTTTTAGTATTTAAAGATAAGGTTACAATATAGACAAAATAATGATGATATCCTTTTTTTATAGATTCATTGCAATTATTAACATAAAATAATGTATTTGGATTATTTTTAATTGTTAATGTATCAAATGGTGGCATCCAGATATCAAATAGATGTATAAAATAGACATATGGACCTTATTGTTATGAAAAATGCTTTGTTTTTTTTTCTGGATGAAAATGGGTGATTTTACATACACTCATCTGAGCCTAATTTAACAGCAATGTTTTTGCACATTTTGCCACATTTTTCCTTAAAAATATATCTGATCTTTTGTAGGATACATTTATTAACAGGACCGCCCAGAGAAAATAAATGTTCGAGCAGTCAACATTCTACTCAGTGACGCTCTAATATGTCCCCACATAGTAGAGCAGCTGCACGCAATCGTAGCTGTGGGAGCAAGACGTCGGTGGTCAGACACAGCCGAACTTTCCTTAGAGATAGCAGAGATGAATTATTTCTGTCTTTCTCTTCCAAATCGCTGTATATATTCAGCACAAAACAAGCTGGACCCAGTAGTTATTTGATTGCTGTATGTATGGACAGTTTAGGACTAGGGATGAGTGAACCCAAATAGTAGAGTTCAGAGTTTATACCGGACACCAGTTGTCTGAATCTCGGACTCATACAGACTTTTAAAAAAGTCTGTGCCTGAGTCCGGAGTTTGGGTACTGTTAGTATACTATTAAAGTTTGTTGAAAGGCTCCAATCAACAGGCTTTACTTTATGCAAGTTACCTGTATGTTGCTGTGAAAAAAGAAAGAAAAAAAAATTACGTTGGCTCCGGCCTATATTTGATAACCTGCACAGGTAAACAAGACAACTGTGGTCTGCAATCCTCAGGTGTTTCCTTTACATTGGCTGGTTATCAAAAATAGAGGGGATTCCATGCTGTTTTGTTTTCAATTATTTAATTAAACAATTTAAAAAAATGGCGTGGGGGTCCTCTTTATTTTTGTCAAAAGGCCAAAGCAAAGCAGACAGCTGGGGGCTTGTATTATCAGGCTGGGAACGCCCATGGTTTTTTGGCCCTTCCCATCCTAAAATTAGCAGCCTGCAGCCACCCCAGAAGTGGCACATTCATTAGATGCCTCAATTCTGGTGCTTTGCCCTGCTCTTCCCAATTGGCCTGGTGTGGTGGCAATTGAGGTAATACTTTTGGGGTTGATGTCAGCTGTGAATTGACAACTGGAAATTAAGCACAGTGATTAGTAATGGATAGGCATCTATCAGACAATCCTATTATTAACCTGGCAAGTGTAGAGTTAAAACCAAAATACACACACACAGGAAAAAAACTGCTTCTTTGAATAAAGACTCCCCCACACTCCCTCCTTCACCAATGTATTAACTAAAAAGATTTCCTGTATGTTCCGACATAATCCAATGAAGAAATTTCCCTCGACATCCATCGATTCCTATGGAGCTTCATTCTGAGAAAGTTCTCAGAACGAAGCTCCATAGGTAATTTTCAGTCTGCGGTACGTCCAGAATTTCTCTACCACTGACCGGTAGTGACCTATGGAGCCTAAAAAGATTCTCAGAATCGATGGGCATCGTGGGACATTATTCCTCGAAACTATGCCAGAACTCCCAAGATTTATTTTTAATTAAGAAATTGGTGAATGAGAGGCTGCGGGTGAGTCTTTATTCTCCTATTGGATTACATTGGAAGTTCGAAGATTTTTTTCTTCAATAAATTGGTGAAATAGGGAGTGTGAGGGAGTGTTTATTCAAATAATTTTATATAAGATTTTTCCCTGTGTGTTTTAACTCTATAATTACCAGGTTAGTAATGGGGGCATCTGATAGATGCTTATCCATTACTAACCACTGGGCTTTATGCCAGCTGTCAATTCACAGCCGACATCAACCCCAAAAGTATTATCTCAATTGCCACTGAACCAGGGCAAAGCACCTGAAATGGAGCATCTAATGGATGTGCTACTTTTGGGGCAGTTGCAGGCTGCTAGTTTAAGGATGGGAGGGGCCAAATATCCATGTATAATTACATATTTCATTCATGCTTATATTAAAGCACCAATACAGCATTTGTTTCCCCCTTGAGTGGTGCTTCTAATCTAAGTTCCCTGTCTGATACTCATGCTTACTAGCTGCTGTCTTCTTCTATTGGTGTCTCCTGCAGTTTGTGACCTGCCAAAACGCTCTAGTGTTTGTGGAAGTCACAACTCAATGTAAGTCTATTATGAGAGCCAGAATGAGGATCTCATAGAATGACATTGAGAACTTGTTATCCTTACCTCTAACTTATGGTCAACCAGAAGTTGGGAGCACAAGATGGTGTATTGAGACCAGTGCGGCACAGGGAAGAGCTGTAGATGGTGGGAGGTATGTCTAAATACTAGGCATAGAGATTTTACGTTAGTGGCACCACTCAAGAGCTGATATAAAATAAAAACCGCTGGAGTGGTGCTTTATTTTCATGGAGGTATATGAACAGCACTGAGATGCTAATACAGAATAGACCAAGATAGTTGTTTATAACTTTGCTAACTCAAAAATAGGGTTATAGCAGATCATACAGACATACAGCATTCCTTGCAAATGTTAATGCAATCATAAAATAATAAAAATTATCCCTAAATAACTTGGTTCAGTTTTATGAAAAAAAGAAAACTAATTCTGCTTCGTGAAGAGAGTTCTAAGAACACTTAGTCTTGGTTAACATATAATACGCATCATCATTCCATTAGCATCATCTGTTTGTCACAAGATATAAGCTGTTAAAAGTGAAGAATATGACAGTCTGAAACAATCATCTGCTCTTACGGATGGTATTTAATGCTTGAGGTAATAAGAAGCAATGAATCATAATTCAAACGTAAAACTGTCAATAGAGGTAACTTATCTGGAAACTAAATGCATGAAGCAATTGGTTTTCTTCAGCTGTATTCAATTTCATTAAAGGGGATTGTCTGGTGTGAAAAGTCTACTTTTAAAAAATGATGAAGAGGATAGAAAGGGTCATAATTTCAGGATTCTTGTCTATTAGAGTAGAATTCTGCTACAATGAGCATCCCTTGCTTTGGAGAACCTGACACATTCATCAACACAGACATTGCAAAATGCTTAATTTTTTCCTCTTGTGACACCATAGAAATATTGAACACTTTGTTCTGTGGTCCCTTCAAAAATTACATCTGATCCAAGAACAGGACTCATATTCAAGTGAATTGTGTGGTGGCCGTAAATGTTAGGCTATGTGCCCACGTGGCATATTTTCATGCAGTTACGCTGCGTTCTGCACCGCAGCGTAACTGCATGTGTCCTGCGTCCCAAGCACAATCTATGAAGATTGTGCCTAATCCATGCCCACGTGGCGTATTAGAACGCAGCGCTTCGGCTACTGCCAAATCGCTGCGTTCTAAGAAGTGACATGTCACTTCTTTCATGCGCTTTGTATGCAGCCCCTGCTCTGTCTATGGGAGAGGCTGCATCCAGAGCGCATGAAATCGGCTTTTCATTATGGACTGTTTCTGCAGCGATTTGAAGCGCACATGTGCTGTTCAAATTGCTGCAGAAATTTCTGCAGGGACAGAACGCAATGTGGGCACATAGCCTTCCTCCAGTTCCTTCTCATCAAGTGAATGAGAGAGAGCTGCATTACCATTCATGGACACTAATCAAAGTATAGAACTGTGCCTATTATAGTGTATTAACCCCTTAAATTACTTTATTTCTTGGTAGCTACAAGTCAGATCTGATATTGATGACCTATTCTAATAATAAGTCATCAATATGAAAATCCTAAAAAGCCCCTTAAAACACTATATTGTCATGATGACTATGAGATAGCAGGGAACCGGGGATCTTAAGCTGACCCTCAAGCTAGGGGACTCTATGCTATCCCTAATCTCAGGGATACTCTTGATGTTGAAGAGGCCTGAGTTTCCTTCCGGCCATGCTTTTGACCAGTCCTGATCTGATTCCCCACTCCATGCCCCAAAGAAGATGTTTGTAATTTTGGTAATTGCATATATAGATGACAATCTCATTTTCTCTAAGAATGTATCGTCCCAGAGGGACCATGTTCGTATGGTCCTTAACAGGCTTAAGGAGGATCATCTATATGCGAACCTACCAAAATGCTCATTTGAGGTTGAGGAGATTGGTTTTCTAGGGGAAATTTTATTGTCCACTGGCTTCCGTATAGACCCTGCTAAGGTGCAGGCTGTAAGGGACTGAGTCCAACCCAAACACCTGAAGGCCCTTCAAAGATTTTTGGGGTTTGCTAATTACTAGAGGAGGTTTATTAAGGATTTTTCTAAAATTGTCAAGTCAAACCCTTTACTGACCTTACCCATAAGAAAGTGGATGTGTCTAACTGGGGTACTGAGGCTGCTAGGGAATTTTACTCTCAAGGAGGCTTTTACCTGTGCCTCAATTCTAGTTCAGCCTGGCCTTGATAGACCATTTGTAGTGGTGATGGATGCTTCAGACACTGCAGTAGGGACAATATTGTCCCAGGGGTCTGCGGCTCTCACTCATCTTTAGCCTTGCGCCTTCTTTTTGAAAAAAGTTTCATCCACAGAGCTATATTATGATGTTGGTAACCGGTAATTGTTAGCCATTAAATAGGCTCTTGAGGAATAGACACATTTTTAGGAAGAGCTAGACATTCTTTTGTGGACTCATGAACCATAAAAATTTAATTTATTTAGAAAACGCCAAGAGGCTTAACCAGAGGCAGGCTAGATGGGCCTTATTTTTTTTTTCACATTTTTATTTTTCTATTACCTAGACCCCTGGGTCTAAAAATACCCATGTGGATGCCCCCTCTCGCAGTTTGTGCTCTGTCCAGCGGGAGGAGGGTCCCCCATCCTGCATATTTTCTCCAGGGATGGTAGTTGCTACCACTAATGTGTAATGAAACATTAAGTCACAGCATTTGGCCCCCTCTGATTCCCCACGGGACAAATTGTTTGTGCCTCTTAACTTCAGACTCCGTATTATTAAGGACTGTCATGATTCTGTATTGGTTCACACCTGGGGATTAAAGGTACTACGCACTTGGTTAAATGGGGGTATTGGTGGCCATCCACCAATACCCCCATTTATGCCTTTGTTCAGTCGTGTGGGGTGTGTGCCAGGAGTAAGGTTCTGCCCAAGCTGGTAAACTCCTTCCACTCCCCATTCTGGAACATCCCTTGTTGGATCTCAATGGATTTCATTACTGACCTTCCGTCCTCTGACGGAATGACTGTCATCTGGGTAATTGTTGACCGCTTCTCTCGTCAATGCCATCTCATTCCTCTGAGTCAATTACCTTCCGCTCAAGACATGGTGGATGATTTTTATTAATAATTATCAGGTTGCATGGTGTCCCTGTGAATATTGTATATGATCAAGGTTCACAATTTATCTCCAGTTTTTGAAGGCTTTCTATAGTCAGATTGGAACAGAATTATCGTTCTCCTCAGTATATCATCTCAGTCTAATGGTTTTTCAGAGCGGACTAATCAGTCATTAGAGACTTACCTGAGATGCTTCTGTTCCAACAATCAGCATGAATGGGGGGATTGTTTATCTTTAGCGGCGTTCGTCCTTAATAATCAGCATCATGGGTCTACGGGTACCTGTTATGATTCAGTGATGGAGGAGGATCAAAAAAGAGGGCAAAAACTAGGAAATCCAGAGTGTCATCAGAGTGGTTGGAATCTCAGCTGACTGCAGACCTCACACTGACAACACAACTAGCAGTAGCCGTGGGACGAGCCTACGATGACTAAAGGCCCGTTTACACACTGAGACTTTCTAGCGATCCCACCAGCGATCCCAACCTGGCCGGGATCACTACAAAGTGTCTGAGTCGCTGGTGAGCTGTCAAACAGGCATACCTGGAAAATGACGCAACAGCGATACGGACCTGCAGAACAACCTAGCTAGTCATTGGGGATGTTGTAAAGCAGCTTTTTGAAAGGGAAGTCGCTAACAAAGTCGCTATAAAGGCCCCTTTACACACTGAGACTTTCTAGCAATCATGCTGCACAGCAGGAAACAAAGGACCAAAGAATGGTCCTGAGAGATGTGTAGTGATCAGCAACCTCACAGCAGGGGCCAGGTCGCTGATGTGTTTCAGACACTGCAATGTCGCTGGGGAGGTCGCTATTACGTCACAAAACCGGTGACGTTACAGCGATGTTGTTTGCGATGTTGCAGTGTGTAAAGGGGCCTTTAGTCGCCTCGACACAGCTGGAGAATTAATTCTTCCTTAAGGGAAAAAACATGGTATCTAATCTGCCTCAGAGCAGTTTGCCAAAGATATAGATAGCCCCCAAACATATAAAGCCAGTGAGACAAGATGAAACACAGTACACAGGCAGAAAACAGATTCAGCAAAGCTGAGGCCTATACTATCTACATAGGAAAGGACAGAAAAGAACACTGCCTGCAGCCGCGTAAAACCCTAAAAGAACCAACACACCTGATAAGAAAAAAGCTGAGATCACACGGCCTCTCCCCCACTATATCAGAACTCTGGTGTTACTGGGATCCAAGCAAAACACTAATATAGAGGAAGGACTAAAATTAATACTAAGCATGACAAAACACAAATACATTGCAGAATATAGAGCAAGGTACACAGACATTCCCAGCAGGAAATGATCCAACTCCACCCAGAACTCCACCAGCAAAATCAGGGAACAAGCCTTAGTACCTCTAAATTAAACAACAGAAAAAATGGAAACAAAACCAGCTGAGATACAAGACCAAACTTATCTGTTAGGAGTTCAGGTAGAAACATAAGATAGGGCAGGCTTCAGAATGTCCACAGCACCACAGGAAGCAACATTGATCACCAGTCCAGACCAAGAGAAAACTACTCAATTATATAGGCCCAGTCTGAAGAAACTGATTTCCAATCATGATCAGTTGTCTGGCTTCTGTTAAGCAGACCAACTCCACTAGCAGCAGTGGCTACAAGAGGGAGTCCCAAACCAGAACCCAGTCCAAATGTGTTCACGACAGGTACCTCTCCCTTCCTTTGCAACTTTGGTTTTCACCCCAGGTCCCTAGCGTTTCTCTGGGGGTGGGAGGAAGTTCCTGGGGTATCTGAGACTAAAAATAGGTTAAAGACTATTTGGTGGGGATTCATTGACAGTTGCAGAGAGCATCCACAGGTCAGAAGGTTGCGTAAGATAGGTGCCGGTCTCAGGGTGAGGAGCTGTTAGTTGGGGATCTGGTGTGGGTAACCATGAAAAATCTTAAGCTCAAGGTACCCTGCCCCAAGCTTGGGCCTCAATTTATCGGTCCTTTTCCCCCCTCTAGAGGTCATCAATCCAGTCACCTTAAAGATCAAACTCACTGCCAGCATCAGAATCCCTAATTTCTTTCATAGGTCCCTCCTTAATAAGGTTAAAAGACAGATTATACATCACGTTCCCCCACATTCGATTTTCATGGATACTCAGGAGGAGTTTGAGGAGAAAAGTACAGAAATCGGTCCAATACTTGATCCATTGCAAGGGATATGGACTGGAGGAGAGGTTGTGGGTTCCAAGGGGACACATCCATGCTAATGAACTTCTTGCTGAATTCCATAAAAGGTTTCCTGGCAAAACATGTGCTGAGAGTCCAGAGGCCTCTCCTCCAGGGAGGGGTACTGTCAGGTCTGGTAGTTTTTTACTAAGCAGGTTCGTCGTGCTCCTATGCATGCTCTGGCTCCCCAAGGGGTCACTCATCACCCTTTTCTGCCCACGAGGGGCGGGGTGTTACTGTCAGGGGGCGGAGCTTGCACAAGTGCCTGCTATGACTGAGCATCTCGTACCCGCTGGGTTGTTGGGAGGCAGGACGCCACTGCTTCCAACATTAGTATCACTCAGGGGCCCCGAAACGCTGGGTCCTCTGGTGTTTTCTGTTGCTAGCAGATATGGAACTCTGATGGGAGGTTCTCTTCATTCCACTCTCCTCCTCTCCTTCCAATGTTCTGTGGACAGAGGGTGGGGAATGGACATTGTCATAGTGAGTCACATGAACTCTAGGAGGCAGATTTAAACCTGCAATCTGTCTTCCTTATTGGTAGATTAATTCAGTGGTGTGGTGTGGGTTGGTTGGTTTGCCTATGCTGGTGCTCTAAGGTTTTCCTCGTGCTTCTCCTGCTGTAGGGTTCAGCTTAGTTCTAGCTGGCTTCAGCTTCCTCTTTAGTTTCTGATGTGGTATCAGCCTTATGATTTGTTTCCTTTTCCATTTAGTTATTTTCTTGGTGTGATTGTCCCACCTGCTGCTGTGTGCCTGGTTGCCAACCGCTGCACTGTTTACTGCCTAAGAAGGGCTCTGTTAAAGTCCCCCTTCCCCAGGATCAGCAGGCGGGTGAAGGATATCCCTTAAAGGTATGCAGCAGTGTGACGGTTAGCGCCAAGTGTGACTGACACATTGCGCTTGCTAGCGTGCATCGGTTCTGGTCCCATCAGCGTCGGACTGGGTACCGGAAGAATCTCCAGTAATGCCAGGCCTGGATTCAGGTACCTGCATTGCACTCTGGAGCTGTCACCTGAACTCCAGAGTGCAGCCTAGACTGTACCGTGAGCGCAGAGTGATTGATTCCCCGGCGCTTGCGGTTCAGTTCATGACAGCTGCAGACAGGCCAGGCTGATCTCCGGAGTTCAGGTGAGAGCATCGGAGATCACCCCGGCATGTCTGAAGCTGACATGAACTGAACTGCAAGCGCTGGGGAATCAATCACTCGACGCTCGCAGTACAGTCTCGGCTGCAGGTACCTGAATCCAGGCATGGCCTTACTAGAGTTTCCTTTCGGTAGCCAGTCCGACGCTGGGTCCCATCATATCGCATTACATTGACATGTTAAGCTAAGTTCATATGTCCAGAAATCATGCATTAGAACAGATCAAGCAGCAATCTGTTGGCAAAAAATGGTGCAAACAAAAGTTTTTTGTCTGTTTTAAATAATTGAGTTTAGCTAGAAGTTTTTTTTTAACATGGGAGTCTATGGAAAACTGATCCGTTAACGAATTGTTATTTAGCCATACGTTTTTATTTCATTTTTAAAGGATCCATTTTTTGCTTACAGGATCAGTTTTAAATGGAAGATAAACACAAATCTGTTAATGGATCTGTTTTTTACACAGACTCCAATGTTAAAAAAAAATGTATCCAGCTAAAATCAATTATTTAAAAATGGACAAAAAAGTTGGGTTTGCACAACTTTTTTCCAACAGATTGTGGCTGGATCTGTTCTAATGGATTATTAATGGACATGTGTTCATAGCCTTACAGATGTGTCTACACTTAAGGGGGCTTTACACGCAGCGATATCGCTGCCCGTGGTGCACAAAATAGTTAGGAGCCGTTACACGGACATACCAGCCTAGCGACGTCGCCGTCTCCTTTCTAAGGGGGTGGTTCGTGCGGCGTCATAGCGGCGTCACTAAGTGGCCACCCAATAGAAGCGGAGGGGCGGAGATGAGCGGCCGTAATATCCCGCCCACCTCCTTCCTTCCTCATTGCCGGTGGCCGCAGGTAAGCTGTAGTTTGTCATTCCCGAGGTGTCACACGTAGCAATGTGTGCTGCCTCAGGAATGACAAACAACCTGCTTTCTCAATAGAGATGAGCCTCCCCCCTAGAGTTCGAGTTCGGTTCGTCGAACGTTCGACGAACCAATTCGAACCCCTTTGAAAACAATGGGAGGCAAACACAAACACATAAAAACACATTATACATGTACACATACAGTTAATAAACATTGCCATTACACGTACAGGTCCCCGCAACGCGTCCTGCATACTGTCTCCTGCTGCTTTTCCTTCCGATAATCACTGCGTCCTCCCTGTAACCAGCACTGATTATAGTACTTTCCGTGATGTCAAAATAGCCATGTGACCAGTCACGTGTCTATTATCTCATTGGCTACAGACTGGTCACATGGCTAGACGTCATGCTAGGTCCTGTCAGTGCATCTCTCCGGTACACGGTGCTCGTTCCAGCATCTCCGTGAACCGGCGAGATGCTCTGGCACATGATCGGCTTCCCCGTTCCTGCATGTGGGCGCTCTTTACAGAGTCAGCCCACATGCAAGGACTGGCTCCCACAGCCGGTGAATTGCGGCACCGGGAATCACGTGATCGGATCATTGTTGCTATAGTAACCCGCCTGTCAGCGGTGATGTCACCGCTTACAACCCGCAGCCTCTGCTCACTCACTGAGTGATTAGACTGCACGGGGAGCAGCAGCGTCTTCCTCCCATGAAGTTCTGTCTAATGTAGCAGAGCTGCATGGGTTGAAGGAGAAAGAAGACAGAAGAGCACGATCGTGGGGGGATGAGAGGGAGTAAAAAACATGGAGTCTCTAAGTGTGTCTGTGCATTTATTTCTATTAAAGTATTTAAAGTATTTTTTCTCTGTGTGGTGTCTTTTTTTTTTTTAACCCTTTATTGGAGATTCTTAATGGCCGAGCCAAACTTGCCTGACATTAAGAATCTCTGGCTTAATACTAGCTAGTAAAACAAAGCTAGTATTAACTCATTATTACCAGCAAGCCACCCGGCTTCAGGGCTGCTTGCAGAGTTGGATACAGCGCCAGATGATGGCAAGAAGTGCCATTTTCTGGGGCAGCTGTGGACTGCAATTCACAGCAGAGGGGCCCAGAAAGCTCGGGCCAACCTGTTCTGCAGATTCCAATCCCCAGCTGCCTAGTTGTACCTGGCTGGACACAAAAATGGGGCGAAGCCCATGTGTTTTATTTTTTTTAATTATTTCATGAAATTCATGAAATAATTAAAAACAGGGCTTCCAAAATATTTTAAGTTCCCAGCCGGGTACAAATAGGCGGCTGGGGGTTGGGGGTAGCCGTACCTACATGCTTTACCTGGCTAGCATATAAAAATATGCCCACGTTATTTTTTTTCTTTTTAGTTTTTGGCAAAAAAAATAAAAAATGCTTCCCTGGGTTTTCCATTGCCAGTGAAGGTAACAGCAAGCAGTGGGGGTTAGCAGCCAGTAGCTGCTTGAATTACCCTCAGCTAGCAATACAAAAAATGCAATGGGAGCCCACATATTTTTTTAATTATTTATTTAAATAACTAAAACAAAAAATGGGCTTCCCTGTATTTTGATTGCCTGACATCACAGTACTGTAAAAATAAATCATTATAAAAAATGACGTAGCGCTCCACGGTATTTTTGATTCTCAGCGCAGATAAAGCAGACAGCTACAGGTTGCCACCCCCATCTGACTGGCGTTACCTTGGTTGGCAATCAAAATACAGGGAAGCTCATTCATTTTTTTTTTTATTTAAAAAAATATTAAAAAAAAAAAAATAACATGGGGCCCCCCCATTTTTGATAGCCAGCTAGGGTAAAGCAGACGGCTGTAGCCTGAAAACCACAGCTGGCAGCTTTACAGTGGTTGGTGATCCAATGTGGAGGTCACCCCAGGCTCTTTTTTTATAAATATTTTATAAATAATAATAATTACAAAAAAAAGTAGGGTCCCCCCAAATTGGATCACCAGCCAAGGTAAAGTGGACAGCTGTGGTCTGGTATTCTCAGGGTGGAAAGGTTCATAATTACCAGCCTAAAAATAGCAGGCCGCAGGTGCCCCAGAAGTAGCGCATCAACTAGATGCGCCAATCCTGGCGCTTCACCCCAGCTCATCCCGTGCCCTGGAGCAGTGGCAAACGGGGTAATAAATGGGGTTGATACTAGCTGTAAGGTCACCTGACATCAAGCCCAGCAGTTTGTGATGTCATGGCATCTATCAGATACCCGACATCACAAACTGTCAGTACTAACAAAAAAAATAGACAACATAAAAAAATGTATTTGAAAAAACACTCCCCAAAACATTCCCTCTTTCACCAATTTATTGTAAGGAAAAAAAATAAGGGGGTCCCACGACGACTCTGGACTGTCTAGAATATGGGGGGACACGCTCAGGGAACGTGTCCAGCATTTTCTAGGAGTGCAGACCCTTCATGTGAGGAGTGTGGGTGCAATGAATCTGCACCCACTCTCCCTGGGTCCACAGCAGCAGAGTCCATGTCATAACTGTTGCTACCAAAGCTGCAATGCCCTGCTCATGAGGTAAGGGCATACCTAATCAGGAGAACTATTCTACATTTCCAAATATTGGTATTTGCTGATATTATTACTATTCCACCTACTATATATTGGGGATAGGATCTTGGAGATGTAATACCCCTTTAAGTCCAGTTATCCAGCTGAATGAATACTAAACAACAGAGCTCGCTATTTAGACATGTTATTTTGCGGCGTATGATGGACTCTCATGTTTGGTATTCATTCAGCAGGGCAACAGAAATAGCAAATACCTCCATTTGGAAATTTAGTATAGCTCTCCTGATTAACTATGTTCCTTACCTCATGAGCAGGGCATTACAGTAGCTTACGCATGCATGGTTACCATCATTCATAGAGACAGTGGGTTGCTCTTGGGCGTAACTGTTGCTACCAAAGCTGTAATGCCCTGCTCATGAGGTAAGGGTATGCCTACTCAGGAGAACTATACTACATTTCCAAAAAAAGGCATTTACTAATATTATTGCTATTACACCTATTATATATTGGGGATAGAATCTTAGAGATGGAATACCCCTTTAAGTCCAGTAGTTATCCTGCTCAATGAATACTAAACAGAGCTCGTATTTAGACATGTTTTCTTGTGGCGTATAATGGACTGTCATGTTTGATAGTTGTTTAGCAGGGCAAATATAAAAGCAAATACCTCCATTTGGAAATATAGTATAGCTCTCCTGATCAACTATGTTCCTTACCTCATGAGCAGGGCATTGCAGTAGCTTACAGATGCATGGTTACCGCCACTCACTGTGTCTGAACACAGGAAGCTGAGCTGACAGCCGCTCTGCATGCGGTAGCGTCTATTGTGAAGGAGGGGGCTTCGGGGGATAAACGCTGCACAGGTACCGTGGGACACCGGGGAACACCGGTGGGGTTATAGGGCGTGACCTGGCAGGGCCTGGGGAGGAGTTTTCTGTCGCATGTGCCATGGCACATGCAACAGAAATCAGAGCAGTAGGGTGAATGCGTCCGGCGCGCTGCTGTGCGTGCGGCCATCTTGGATTTCCGGGATGGGGTCGGGGGGGGCACTTTGGTGACACCGGGGGACCGGAGTGGACCGAGGAGGAGATTTATCTCCCATCTGACATGTTTGTTCAGATAAATATTTTTTTACCGGTGCTGTCATTTACTGTAACGTGATCATTGGTATACGGTGTATACCAGTGATCACATGAGCGGGGACCGGAAAAACCGGCCTGAATCATGATCTCCAGGGTCTCAGCTACCCCCTGAAGCCCCGGAGATTTTCTGACACTGGGGGGCGCTATTCACTTATTTCTGCCTGCTGTTTATAAACGGCAGATCAGAATAAGGCTACATTCACACGACCGATCCGTTTTTGCGGGCTGCAAAAAACGGTCCGTTTTTTTCACGGATGCATCCGTGTGGCATCCATTTCCGTTCCGTATACGGTCCGAATGTCATCTGTTTGTCATCCGTGTGCCTTCCATTTTTTTTTGTGTACCGCAAAAAAACTGAAGGAGGGAAAATACATAAATTTACCCAGGATCCATAGCTTTAACCTACATAAAGGTGGTCACATGTTCACTCCAGTGCCATTTTCTACTGCTTTTCATAGCGTAGAGCGCTCTGGTGATTTTCTTGTGCTTGTACACTTCATATCAGTCTTTTCTGTCATTATAATGACAAAACAACACGTAATGTCCCAGTCTCCTGCATTTTGTAATTTTGCACCTTTTGGTGCCTTTCATGTGGCACTAAGGGGTGCTTAGCCTTGTATTTAGCCAAAAAAATAAATAAATTTAAAAAAAAAATGACGTGGGATTCCCCCTATTTTTGATAGCCAGCTAGGGTAAAGCAGACGGCTGCAGCCTGCAAACCACAGCTGGCAGCTTCACTTTGGCTGGTAATCCAAAACAGAGGGTACCCCACGCTGTTATTTTAAATTAAATAAATATTTAAAAAAAAACAACACGTGGAGGTCCCCCCAAAATTGGATCACCAGCCAAGGTAAAGCGGACAGCTGGGATCTGATATTCTCAGACTAGGAAGGTCCATGGTTATTGGACACTCCCCAGCCTAAAAATAGCAGGCCTCAGCTGCCCCAGAAGTGGTGCATCCATTAGATGCGCCAATCCTGGTGCTTCACCCCAGCTCATCTCGTTGCCCTGGTGCAGTGGCAAACGGGGTAATATATGGGGTTAAAACCAGATGTGTAATGTCACCTGGCATCAAGCCCTGGCGTTTGTGATGTCAGGCGTCTATCAGATACCCAACATCACCAACCCAGTCAGTAATAAAAAAACAAATAGACGACAAACACATTTTTATTTGAAAAAACACTCCCCAACACATTACCTCTTTCATCAATTTATTAGAAAGAAAAACAAATCCAGGTCTGGTCACACGATGATCCATACCATAGTCAATGTCCCAGTCAATGAAAAACAGAATGTTCCATATTGGCTGGGAGAGCAGTGCAGTGTCCTGGGCTAACATCAATAGGTCAGCCCAGGTTACTGCAGGGCATGACGAGCGATGCTGTCAGGAGGATAGCTAGGTATATTACCTGCGGTGATCGCTGCACTCCTTACATCAGCGCTGTCACTGAGTTCAATGACCGACGCCTTCACAAACCAAGTATCGCGAGCGGCCCGTGACGTCACCGCTAGTCACAGTGTCGGGTCGGCAGCGAGAGGAGATGTGACAAGCGGCGGCCATGGAAGACAGTGACAGCGCTGACGTCAGGAGGGCAGGACTTCATCACCGCAAGTAAGGAACTTTACTAATCTCCTGACGACAGCGCTTGTCATCCCCGCGGCTGCTGACACTGCAGTGCGGGCAGCTGCGGACACTGCTGAGCGGGCAGCCGCGGGTCTGGGGCTGGAGCGGGACACAGACTGCAGCGGCATCTGACGGAAGTCACACGGAAGTGCTTCTGTGTGGCTTCCGGTGATTTTGCACACGTAGCCAGGGTACACATCAGGTTACTAAGCAAAGCGCTTTGCTTGGCTACCCGATATTTACCCTGGTTACCAGCTTACCGTAGGCTGCCAGCGATGGCTCCCTGCACACGCAGCTGTAAAAAGTTACAATTACGTTTTTTGTGATCGAACCGTTCTCGAACTTAACTCGAACTGCCGAACTTTAAGCAAATCATTCGAGTTCGTCGAACGACTCGAACACCCGCCAAAATCACTCGAACATGAAATTGGCGAACCGTTCGACTCGAACATCGCTCAACTCTAGTCCTCAACAATCAGCGGTTTTTTTTGAAAATTAACGATTTGTCAACAATCAGCGATAAGGTGAGTATTTTTGATCGTTAACGGCCGTTCGCTGGTGTCAGACGCAACGACGTCACTAACGATGCCGGATGTGCATCACGGAATCCGTGACCCCGACGATATATGGTTAGATACGTTGTTGCGTGTACCGGGGCCTTTAGTCTACACTTAGGGGTACTTTGCACACTATGACATCGCAGCTGCGATGTCGGTGCGGTCAAATCGAAAGTGACGTACATCCGGCGTCATTGTCGACATCGGACAATGTGAATCCTTTTTAATACGATTAACGAGCGCAAAAGTGTCGAAATTGTATGATCGGTGTTGTGTCGGGTATTTCCATAATGTCGCTGCAGCGACAGGTACGATGTTGTTCCTCGTTCCTGCGGCAGCACACATCGCTGTGTATGAAGCCGCAGGAGTGAGGAACATCTCCTTACCTGCGTCCCACCTGCAATGAGGAAGGAAGAAGGTGGGCAGGTTGTTTACGACCCGCTCATCTCCGCCCCTCTGCTTCTATTGGCCGCCTGCCGTGTGACGTCACTGTGACGCCGCACGACCTGCCCCCTTAGGAAGGAGGCGGTTCGCCGGCCAGAGCGATAATTTTTGCTACGGCAGCTATCACAAGATGTCGCATGTGCGACGGGGGCGGGGACTATCGCGCTCAGCATCGCTACAATCGGCTTGCAATGTTGTAGTGTGCAAAGTACCCCTTAGTCTACACTTGACCTCTAATGTCTCATAGGAGCCAAACAGATTTTTATCTTTTTTTATTTTTCAGTATGTTAGAAATTTGTAGCCGTGGTTTGACTGACCGCCAATTACAACTGCACCATCTCTCGAGTTTTTATATTTCCCCCCTACTGTTTTCTTACTAGGAGTACAATTCTCTATAAATATTAAGTAATTCTGCCAGGTCTCTTGACACACTAATCTATTAGGATGTGAGTTTATTAGGTGTGTCTAATAAAAATAATTTGGTAACCTATCAAACATAATTAATGCATTTCAGGCATTGAAGCGATTCCGGTGCTCACAGATGTAAATATGTAAAGTTATTTCCCAGCAGAAGTAGTTCTCACCTTGCATCTCCAGCTTCGTTGCATGGTTAACAAATCAGTGAATCACATTACACATTCAATCATCTGTGGTGTATAATTAATTAATCCTTGAAAATTACATTGTGTAATAAATGAAGACAGACACGAGTCATTAAAACTTCTAATTAATTTTATTTAATACCATTCCATAGTTCATTGATACGCGATGAGGGAGGTATTACTTTATTAAGTATTCAGAATAGTTTATATGCTAGGCTGAAGACAGAATATTTTGGGTTTGTCATCTATTATAGCATATGGGATGAGTTTAATGTCTATGGAAAAACTGAAAATGCAAAATATTTCAACAGTTTATGCAATTATATCGTAGACATTGCAACTCTTTCAATGAAATTAGCTTAATTAATATTTTGTAATTGGTGGAGGTCTGAACACTAGGACCCATTGTTAGGGTTCTCTCACAGTTGCATACAGTGCTGGCCAAAAGTATTGGCACCCCTGCAATTCTGTTAGGTAATACTCAGATTCTTCTTGAAAATGATTGCAATCACAAATTCTTTGGTATTATTATCTTCATTTATTTTGCTTTCAATGAAAAAACACAAAAGAGAATGAAACAAAAATCAAATCATTGATCCTTTCACACAAAACTCCAAAAATGGGCCCGACAAAAGTATTGGCACCCTTAGCCTATTACTTGGTTGTACAACCTTTAGCCAAAATAACTGCGAACAACCGCTTCCGGTAACCATCAATGAGTTTCTTACAATGCTCTCCTGGAATTTTACACCATTCTTCTTTTGCAAACTGCTCCAGGTCCCTGAGATTTGAAGGGTGCCTTCTCCAAACTGCCATTTTGAGATCTCTCCACAGGTGGTCTATGGGATTCAGGTCTGGACTCATTGCTGTGCACTATAGTAGTCTCCAGTGATTTCTCTCAAACCATTTTCTAGTGCTTTTTGAAGTGTGTTTTGGGTCATTGTCCTGCTGGAAGACCCATGACCTCTGAGGGAGACCCAGCTTTCTCACACTGGGCCCAACATTATGCTGCAAAATTTTTGTGGTAGTCTTCAGACTTCATAACATCATGGACACGGTCAAACAGTCCAGTGCCAGAGGCAGCAAAGCAACCCCAAAACATCAGGGAACCGCTGCCATGTTTGACTGTAGGGACCGTGTTCTTTTCTTAGAATGCCTCTTTTTTTTTTCCTGTAAACTCTATGTTGATGGCTTTTCCCAAAAAGCTCTACTTTTGTCTCATCTGACCAGAGAACAGTCTTCCAAAACGTTTTAGGCTTTCTCAGGTAAGTTTTGGAAAACTCCAGCCTGGCTTTTTTATGTCTCGTAATAAGAAGTGGGGTATTTCTGGGTATCCTACCATACAGTCCCTTTTCATTCAGACGCCGACGGATATTACGGGTTGACAGTGTTGTACCCTCGGACTGCAAGGCAGCTTGAACTTGTTTGGATATTAGTCGAGGTTCTTTATCCACCATCCGCACAATCTTGCGTTGAAATCTCTCATCAATTTTTCTTTTCCTTCCACATCTAGGGAGGTTAGCCACAGTGCCATGGGCTTAAACGTCTTGATGACACTGCGCACCGTAGACACAGGAATTTCAGATCTTTGGAGAGGGACTTGTAGCCTTGAGATTGCTCATGCTTCCTCACAATTTGGATTCTCAAGTCCTCAGACAGTTCTTTGGTCTTCTTTCTTTTCTCCATGCTCAATGTGGTACACACAGGGACACAGGACAGAGGTTGAGTTAACTTTAATCCATGTCAACTGGCTGCAAGTGTGATTTAGTTATTGCCAACACCTGTTAGGTGCCACAGGTAAGTTACAGGTGCTGTTAATTACACAAATTAGAGAAGCATCACATGATTTTTCAAACAGTGCCAATACTTTTGTCCACCCTCTTTTCTATTGGTGTGGAATTATATCCAATTTGGCTTTATGACAATTTTTTTTTATTTTTTTTCATTGAAGACAAATTAACACTAGAAGTCCCAGAAATTTCGAGCTCCCCCCTGAAGTCCCGAAAGAGGGTCAAATGAACTGAATAGAACTGAATAGAACTAACTAGAAACTAAATGGCTAAACTCAATGGAAAACAACAACCTCCTGTGGTGCAACAGTAATGGCCTTAATTACAGAACAAAAGACGGTGATTATAGGATGTTAGCTAAAATCCTTCAGGTCATTCCACCCGTCTCTGGGTTCCAAAGGTAGAAATGTTAAATGACCCCTCTCTGGGACTTCTAGTGTTAATAGATAAAAACTAATTTTATTAAATGTCTATTAAGAACAATATATAACCTTTTCCACCATAATAGCGTGTTGGTCTATCCAGCTAGGTATCTAATGCTAGTGTGCTAGTATAAGTGCATCTCAATAAATTAGAATATCATCAAAAAGTTAATTTATTTCAGTAATTCAATACAAAAAGGGAAACACATATTATATAGAGTCATTAAACACAGAGTGATCTATTTCTAATGTTTATTTCTGTTAATGTTGATGATTATGGCTTACAGCCAATGAAAACCCAAAAGTCTTTATCTCAGAAAATAATTATATAAGACCAACTTTTAAAATGATTTTAAACTCAGAAATGTTGGCCTACTGAAAACTATGTACAGTAAATGCACTCAATACTTGATCGGGGCTCCTTTTGCATGATTTACTGCATCTTGCATCTGACATGCCTGCACCGAGGCCTGGGGGTTACTTATTAGTGGGCCGCGGTTCTAGTCGTGTTGATGCCACGGTGGCCAGGCCCGGTTCTGTGACCCCAGCGGTGTCGTTCAATAAAGATGGTGGTGGTGGTAATATTTACAGGGGAGATGTCGTGACGACACTTGTGGTATGCGGCAAGATAGGTTCCGCTGCTGCTGTTCAGTTTTCCCCTGGGGTCGATGGAGATGCCGCAGAGTTGGAATAGCTCTCCACAGGTAGAGCTGGGCCCCAGGGCTGTTGGGAGTAGTAGTCTGTGATGGCGGGGCACAGGGCTGGAGGCGCAGGGAATAATCAGATGACACAGGGATGCAGTCAAGATCTTTACTCACAGTTCAGAGTTCCAGGTTAGCACGTCCAGAAAAATGCTGCCTTTGGAGTGCTGGGTCCTACTGTGATGGGCTCCAGCCGATCCCGGATAGTTTGGAGGCACAACCAGGTGCAACCTTCTGTGTCCTTTCCTGGTCATCTTCCTGTGCTTACCTCTCCCCTCTGTCCCGTCCCTGCACACAAAGCCCTGAGTCGGTGTCTGCGGGCCCTCTCAGGTGGATTGAAGCTCTGTCTCTTTTCACTGGATGTGTGTGGATTTGGCTTTGGCATTTGAAGTAACCTCTGCCTCCGGTTAGCTAGCTGAGCCTTGAAGTTCTCCACTAGCTGAGGGGCCGGTCTCCTACTGTGGCCAAATCCCTCTACTCCGGCATGTTGTATGTGGAACGAGGTCACGAGAGTATGATCGCTTCCGTGAGCTCTAGAACCCTTTCTGTCATGTGCCTGGGCCGAGCTGCAGCAGCTCCAGACCACAGGTCTTCTCTCTTTCACTGCTCCTTCCGACTGCCCTACTTTCTACAGGCTGCTCCCACGAACTAGACCCCACCCCCCAGCGGCCGACATTACCCTGGTCTGATTGTGTGTTGGTGAGTGAGAGTGTCTGTGTTTTGTGTATACCGGTTTGTGACCCCCTTCTTACCCGGGAATGGGATTCTACACCTCTGGCTGAGATGCAGTACTTCTGTGGCAACTGAAGCCTCAGGGGCGCCACACATCAATGTGGAGTGGCATGGAGGTGATCAGCCTGTGGCACTGCTGAGGTGTTATGGAAGCCTAGGTTTCTTTGATAGCAGCTTTCAGCTCATCTGCATTGTTGTTTCTTGTGTCTCTCATCTTCCTCTTGACAATACCTCATAGATTCTCCATGGGGTTTAGGTCAGGCGAGTTTGCTGGCCAATTAAGCACAATGATACTGTGGTTATTAAACCAGGTATTGGTACTTTTCGCAGTGTGAACAGGTGCCAAGTCCTGCTGGAAAATGAAATTTCCATCTCCAAAAAGCATGTCAGCTGAGCATGAAGTGCTCTAAAATTTCCAGGTAGAAAGCTGCGCTGACTTTGGGCTTGATAAAACCCAGTGGACCTACACCAGCAGATGACATGGCTCCCTAAACCATCACTGATTGTGGAAACTTCCCACTAAACTTCAAGCAGCTTGGATTGTGGCCTCTAAACTTTTCCTCCAGATTCTGGGACCTTGATTTCCAAATGAAAAGCAAAATTTACTTTCATCTGAAAACAACACCTTTGAACACTGAGCAACAGTTCCGTTTTTTTCTACTTGGCCCAGGTAAGATGCTTCAAGTATTGTCTATTGGTCATGAGTAGAGATGAGCGAACCGGTCGCGGTTCGGCTCGAGTTCGGTTCGCCGAACGGATGTTTTGTTCGAGTTCGGTTCGGCGAACGTTCGACGAACCGAACTCGAACCGCATAGGAAACAATGGCAGGCAATCACAAACACAAAAAAACACCTAGAAAACACCCTCAAAGGTGTCCAAAAGGTGACAAACAACTCACAACACAACACAAACACATGGGAAAGTGACAAGGAGATATACTCATGCGAAAACAAAAGAGCTGGACAAGGAAAAAGAGGAGGATACACAGATATAGGCATGGCACGCCCTTCTAAAATCATGTAAAACACCGCAAGGTGACTCCAAGCGGAGTCTCCCTTTTTTCCAAAAATTGGGCCACACACACACCCACCCCTTCAGTGGCAGCACTTGTGCCCCAGTTGTTCACTTCACAGGTACATTTTTATCAAGCACATTCAAAAATAGGCTATACTTAACCGTTCCCAGGATGACACCGGGGTAGGTAGCAAAGTCTTTGCTGAACCATGACTTGTTCATCTTGGCTCTTTCTAAAAAACACAGCAAGCAAGGGTTACTCCAAGCGGAGTCTCCCTTTTTTCCAAAAATTGGGCCACACACACACCCACCCCTTCAGTGGCAGCACTTGTGCCCCAGTTGTACACTTCACAGCTAGATTTGCATCAAGCACATTCAAAAATACGCCATACTTAACCGTCCCCAGGATGACACCGGGGTAGGTAGCAAAGTCTTTCCTGATCCCAGCACTGTGCATCTTGGATCATTTTTAAAAACACAGCAAGGGTTACTCCAAGAAGAGTCTTCCTTTTTTCCAAAAATTGGGCCACACAGACACCCCATCAGTGGCAGCACTTGTGCCCTAGTTGTACACTTCACAACTAGACTTGCATCAAGCACATTCAAAATACACAAGCATTTACTCTCCCCAGGATGACACAGGGGTAGTAAATTCCTTGTGGATCCATGACTTGTTCATTTTGATGAACGTTAGTCTGTCCACATTGTCACTGGACAGACGCGTGCGCTTATCTGTCAGCACACACCCAGCAGCACTGAAGACACGTTCAGAGACAACGCTGGCAGCTGGACACGACAAAATCTCCAAGGCGTAAGTGGAGAGCTCTGGCCATTTTTCAAGATTTGAAGCCCAAAATGAGCAAGGCTCAATTTGCAAAGTAATGGCATCAATGTTCATTTGGAGATACTCCTGTATTATCCTCTCCAGCCGTTGACTATGTGTCAGACTTGTTGTCTCTGGTGGCCTTGCAAAGGAGGGTCTAAAAAAATTATGAAAAGATTCAATAAAATTGCTGTTACCAGCACCAGATACGGTGCTACTGGTACGGGTAGACTGTTGAAGATGACGAGTGGGACACAAATGAAGTCCAACAGCGACTTTTAGGATGCCACTAAGTTTCCTCAGTGTTTGGTATTATAATGGCTTTGTAACAATAAGTTTCAGTGTGCAATGCAGAGGTGCTGCAAATAGATTTGCACCAGTGGGACACTAATGAAGTCCAACAGCCATTTTTAGGATGCCACTGTTTCCTCAGTGTTTGCTAGTATAATGGCTTAGTAACAATGAGCTTGAGTGTGCAAAGGGTAGGAGGGTACAGTGGCCGGGTTGTGGGTCAGCATAGAGGAAAGGAAGCCTCACTTTCTATCCCTCCTAATGGTGAAATGCAGCAAGAAACTCCCTGACTTTAGCTACACAGACGCTCTTATCTGTAGCTGTTAAACAACGGTTTCCACGGACCTGACTGTCACCAATGGCTCTGAGCCTGCTGTAATTAGCCCTTACAAGGGCTGAATGAAACTTCTATCCCTATTCTGTATAGTACTGTTTGTAGAGCGTACACAGCAGTATCGGCGACAGGAGCTGCGTGAGAGGTGACTGACACCCAGACGCAGAAGGCAGATAATGCCGTGCTGGAACAAAATGTCCGTTTTTATAATGCAGGGACATGTGACATGGACATCCTATCACAGATGCCGTTGCTTCTCTGGCTAAAAGTCCACTTAGCTGTGTGTGTGTCTGGGATTGGCTGACATGCTGGCCCGCCCCACTACACACGCTCTTAGGGAGGGAAGGAAGAACAGAAAAAAATAAAAATGGCGATCGCCATTATCCCAGCAGCAGTGATCTGAACGCGCTGTTCCCGCACACTATACGCTGAAATTTCATAATAGTGTTAATCACAGAGTGACTTACACTATTACAGCGGAAAGCCAGCTAGCTAGTAATTAGCTTGGCTTTTTGCTGCTAGAACCGTTCTCGAACGTAACTAGAACTATCGAGCTTTTAGCAAAAAGCTCGAGTTCTAGTTCGATCTAGAACAGCCCCCAAAATCACTTGAACCGCGAACTGGAGAACCACGAACCACGAACCGCGCTCAACTCTAGTCATCAGGCCCTGTCCACAGGCTATTTACTTCATGCAGCATTTGCTTGGACCTGTCCTGCCCACAGCCATGACTCAGTCATGGGTACGGGATTGAAATAGACCAGGTGAGTGCTGCTAAGAGCAGTTCTACTATTCATATGTGAGGCCGTATGGCACATTTTATAAAAATATTTTAGTGTAGGACTGCCCCCAATGAGATTTGCCGTGACGTGGCGGGGTAGCTCAAGAAATTGCAATTTTTTGCCAAAAATCTCAAAATTTTTATAATAAGTACAGTTTGGAATTTTTAGTGCTGAAGTGCACATTTAGTGCTGGCTTTTTGTTTTTTCTTCATTGAATTGGTCGGTGGCTGACCCCCACCTTGCTATGCACCCCAATTTGGGATGTATTCCACCTGTCTAGATTTTGGCGCTTGGTGACTGTTCACATTCAGTCATCAGGACCTGTCCACAGGCTATTTACTTCATGCAGCATTTGCTTGGACCTGTCCCGCCCACAGCCATGACTCAGTCATAGGTACCGGATTGAAATAGACCAGGTGAGTGCTGCTAAGAGCAGTTCTACTATTCATATGTGAGGCCGTATGGCACATTTTATAAAAATATTTTAGTGTAGGACTGCCCCAAATGAGATTTGCCGTGACGTGGCGAGGCAGCTCAAGAAATTGCAATTTTGTGCCGAAAATCTCAAAATTTTTATAATAAGTACAGTTTGGAATTTTTAGTGCTGAAGTGCACATTTAGTGCTGGCTTTTTGTTTTTTCTACGATTTAACTTTAGTTAAGCTAGCTATAGTGAACTTTAAGGATAACCCACTTAGAATTGAGTACAGTTAACTATATTAATTAATGTCACTGAATAACACATGGCTAAGCAGGAGGCAGCGGCCGGATCACTCAGATTACCCACAGGAATTTGCCTTCTCTCTTCAGTACCTGACTACATAGTCTGGACTGGAGGGTTGATCATTGACATCTAGTCTTCTTGGCTTGACCATGTAGTCTGAGATCCATATCTTGATCAGCGATGTCTGAGCTCAGCAGATGCTTGTTGTGGGGGAAACAGCTCAGGCCTACTTAGGATATCAATAGCCCAGTTGCTTCCTGCAGAGTAGTGAATGCTCCACACTTCTGATCTCACTTCTGCTTTCGTCTTCAGTCTGGCGCCAACTCCTGTCCTCTTGGCCCGACCAGGCCTTTTTATATTTACCAACTGCAATGCAACTATCACCTGCATCTCCTCTAAATTCTTCCTTTCAGGAAACACACACATTACTATTTAGGTCCTGTTTACTGGTATTATCTTCTGCTCTTATTACTTTTGGCAAGCAGATGGCGGTGTTTCCTTGAATTTACTTCTGCATCCACTTACACTGTTTTACAAACATTCATGGCATCTCTTTGTGGGCCATCTTTTATAAGAGGTTGGGATCACTTATGTGGGAGAATGTTTCCATGGAATATTTTTGATGGCCTCTCTCGAAATTGATGCCATAGCGTACCTACATTTGTGTACAAAAATCTATTTTATGTACAACGCCTAGATGAGATCCCTGATTCCATGCCTTCCTATGTAGTATAGAACTCTTACAGAATGCCATTTGGAACAAATTATTTGTCAGCTTGTTGTACCAGACCTTGCTTTCTCAGATAATGCTATATTCAGTTGAAAGCATAAGTTTACATACACTATATAAAAAGACACATATGTATGTTTTTCTCTCACATGAAATCAGAATAAACCTTTCCCATTTTTGGTCAGTTAATATTACCAAAATGATTTATATTTGCCAAATGCCAGAACGATGAGAGAGAGAGAATGTTTCAAGGCATTTTTATTACTTTCTGCAAAGTCAGAAGTTTACATACACTAAGAGAACTATGCCTTTAAACAATATGGGACAGCTCATATGATGATGTCATGTATTTGGAAGCTTCTGATAGGTTTCTTGGCAACATCTGAGTTAGTTAGATACACACCTGTGAATGTATTTTAATACACACCTGGAACACAATGCTTCTTTGTGTAGCATTATAAGAAAGCAAAAATAAATCAGGCAAGATCTCAGGAAGAGAATTGTGGACTTGCACAAGACTGGTTCATCCTTGGGTGCAGATACCTGAAGATGCCTCGTTCATCTGTACAAACAATTATACGCAAGTACAAATAAGATAGGAATGTCTAGCCATCATACTGCTCAAGGAGGAGATGGGTTCTGTGTGCCAGAGATGAACATGTTTTGGTCAGACATGTGCATATCAATCCAAGACCAAAAGCAAAACCCCTTGTGAAGATGCTGGTGGAAGATGGTAAGATTTTGTCATTATCCACAATGAAACAAATACTGTATCAACATGGGCTGAAGGACCACTCTGCCAGGAAGAAGCCATTACTCCAAAAGAAACATAAGAAAGCCATATTAATGTTTGAAAGTACATAAAGGAACACAGACCTTAATTTTTGGAGACATGTCCTGTGGTCTGATGAAACTAAAATTGAACTGTTTGGTTATAATGACCATTTTTTTGTTTGGAGTAAAAAGAGAGAAGCTTTGAAGCCTAAGAACACCATCCCAACTGTAAAACACTGGAGTGGCAGCATCATATTGTGGGGTTGTTTTGCTGCAGGAGGGACTGGTGCACTTCACAAAATAGATGACATCATGAGGAAAGAAGATTATGCGGCAATACCGAAGCAGAATCTCAAGACATCAGCAGGAACTGAAAGCTTGGGTGGAAATGGGTCTACCAAATAGACAATGACTCTAAGCATACTGCCAAACTGGTTACAAAGTTGATTAAGCATAACAAAGTCAATATTTTGGAGTGGTCATTGCAAAGCCCTAATCTCAATCCTATTGAAAATTTATGGGCAAAGCTGAAAAGGCAAGTGCGAGCAAGGCGACCTACAAACATGGCTGTTGCACCAGTTCTGTCAGGAGTAGTGATGAGCGAGTATGCTTGTTACTACTCGGTACTCGCACGAGTATCACTGTACTCGGGCTACTCGGCGGGGACCGAGTAATCTCGCGATACTCGTGCTGTACTCGTGGTCTTCATCCCTGCATGTTGGCGCTCTTTTGAGAGCCAGCCCTCATGCAGGGATTGGCTGGCAGACCACTGCAATGCCACAGCCCTGTTAGTTGTGGAATTGCAGGGATTGGCCGGCCTGCACAGCGTGACCGAGCCTTTATACCGGCGGGCGCGCTGTGCTCTGCACACAGCCATCCAGACAGTGAGTGCAGGGAGAGTGTTGCTGCTTCAGGGAAAGGTTTGCGGCCCTTTATAGTTAGTTCCGGAGCAGGGCTGCAAACAGTGTGACCAGAAGTCCTTCTCAGGACTATTATAGTTGTATACAGGCAGGCAGGGTATAGCCAGGTCAGAGTACAGTAGCAGAGTCCTTCTCAGGACTATTGTTGCTGTATACAGGCAGGGTATAGCCAGGTCGGAATACAGGCTAGTGACCAGAAGAGTCCTTGTCAGGACTATTGTAGCAGTATACAGGCAGGCAGGCAGGCAGGCAGGGTATATAGCCATTCCTAGTGGTGACCGTACACAGTCTAAAACAGTCCAGATAGTGTCAGACTTCTCAGTAATTGTCGCTCCTAAAAACCTGTTAGGTTCTTAGTGCGTCCGTGCTTGCATTTAAAAACCACACGTGTGTGCCTGTCGGTGGTAGCGTACAGGTGCACGTTTTGCACAAACTATTATATAATGCACAAATCTAGTGAATAATACACGTCAGTCAGCAGTGTGTGATAGTGTCAGACTTCTCAGTAATTGTCGCTCCTAAAAACCTGTTAGGTTCTTAGTGCGTCCGTGCTTGCATTTAAAAACCGCACGTGTGTGCCTGTCGGTGGCAGCGTACAGGTGCACGTTTTGCACAAACTATTATATAACGCACAAGTCTAGTGAATAATACACGTCAGTCAGCAGTGTCTGATAGTGTCAGACTTCTCAGTAATTGTCGCTCCTAAAAACCTGTTAGGTTCTTAGTGCGTCCGTGCTTGCATTTAAAAACCGCACGTGTGTGCCTGTCGGTGGCAGCGTACAGGTGCACGTTTTGCACAAACTATTATATAACGCACAAGTCTAGTGAATAATACACGTCAGTCAGCAGTGTCTGATAGTGTCAGACTTCTCAGTAATTGTCGCTCCTAAAAACCTGTTAGGTTCTTAGTGCGTCTGTGCTTGCATTTAAAAAACGCACGTGTGTGCCTGTCGGTGGCAGCGTACAGGTGCACGTTTTGCACAAACTATTATATAACGCACAAGTCTAGTGAATAATACACGTCAGTCAGCAGTGTCTGATAGTGTCAGACTTCTCAGTAATTGTCGCTCCTAAAAACCTGTTAGGTTCTTAGTGCGTCCGTGCTTGCATTTAAAAACCACACGTGTGTGCCTGTCGGTGGCAGCGTACAGGTGCACGTTTTTCACAAACTATTATATAACGCACAAGTCTAGTGAATAATACACGTCAGTCAGCAGTGTCTGATAGTGTCAGACTTCTCAGTAATTGTCGCTCCTAAAAACCTATTTGGTTCTTAGTGCGTCCGTGCTTGCATTTAAAAACCGCACGTGTGTGCCTGTCGGTGGCAGCGTCAGGCTCCATATTGTCCCTGGATAGAGACGTGCATGATGGCCTGTAAACCTGAAGTGCCCATTGTAAGGAAGTGGGTCTATTGTAGTATAGCCCTTAGGCAGGGCAACCAAAAATTTGGAGGCTCCACATTGTCCCTCGATAGAGATGTGCATGAGGGCCTCAAAACATTGTTCCCATTGCAAAGGAGCGGGTCTCCTGTCGTTGTAATGCCCATTCTGAAAGAATGGGTGAAAAAATTTACCACTGGGGGTATACCTGAAACAACGGCCTAACTATTGTAACGGTCATCATGATGGCGCATGAGGAGAAGGAGGAGCAGTCCAGCGATTAGCCAAAGTCCAGAAGTGTGTTACCATGGGTGAGTGGAGGTACATGGCAAATTCCCGTTACAAACTTTAAATTCCGCTGTCATTTGCTGGTGGTGTGGTGAAGTCTGGCCCAATCCAACCCTTGTTCATCTTGATCAGAGTCAGCCTGTCAGCATTTTCAGTTGACAGGCGGGTGCGTTTATCTGTAATGATTCCACCTGCGGCACTAAAAACACGCTGTGACAAAACGCTAGCGGCAGGGCAGGCCAGGACTTCAAAGGCGTAGAGAGCCAATTCATGCCACGTGTCCAACTTGGATACCCATTAATTGTAAGGCACAGAGGAATGTCGGAGTACAGTTGTTTGATCTGCAAGGTACTCCTTGAGCATCTGGGCAAACTTAGGATTTCTTGTGGCACTACCCCGCACCGCAGGGGCTGTGGTATGTGAGGGGCTGAGAAAACTGTCCCACATCTTGAAGACTGTTCCCCTACCTCTGGCGGATTGGACTTGTGCCCCTCTCGGCTGTACGCCTTGGTTGTCCACTGATTCCTGACCTATGCCGCTAGCGTTTTGTGAGGGGAATGCTTTGCCTACTTCCGTGACTATGGCCTTCTGGAACTGCTGCATTTTGCCTGACCTCTCCGCCTCGGGAATAAGAGACATAAAGTTCTCCTTTTAGCGTGGGTCTAACAGTGTTACCAACCAGTAATGATTGTCGGCCAAGATGTTCTTAACGCGAGGGTCATGAGACAGGCAGCTTACCATAAAATCAGCCATGTGTGCCAGACTCTTAACAGCCATCACTTCAGTATCCTGACCAACACGATGACTGAAAATGCTGTCCTCCTCCTCCTCCTCCTCCTCATCTACCCTGTCCTCTGGCCAGCCACGCTGAACCGAGGATATGACTGCATGTCATATCCTCAATTTGGCCGGAGAGTTGCTCCATTTCTTCATCCTCCTCCTCGTCATAGTCGTCCACTGCACGTTGTGATGAGACGAGGCTGGGCTATGTGTTATCACCCACACCCACTACTGTTTCTTGCTCAAACTCATCGCGCTCCGCCTGCAATGCATCATGGTTGTTTTTTGAGCAGAGACCATTTTAGAAGGCAGAGAAGCGGTATGGTGACGCTAATAATGTCGTTATCGCCGCTCACCATCTTGGTGGAGTCCTCAAAGTTTTGGCGGATGGTACATAGGTCGGACATCCATCTCCACTCCTCAGGTGTTATGTGTGGAGTTTCACCCATTTCCCTACGGCTTAGGTGATGCAGGTACTCAACAACTGCCCTCTTCTGCTCACATATCCTGACCAACATGTGCAGAGTTGAATTCCAACGCGTGGGGACATCACACACCAGTCTGTTAGCCGGAAGATGCAAATGGCGCTGAAAGCCGGCAAGGCCGGCTGAAGCAGTAGGTGACTTTCGAAAATGTGCAGACAGGTGGCGAACTTTTACCAGCAGATCAGACAGCTCTGGGTATGACTTTAGAAACCGCTGAACCACGAGGTTGAGCACATGGGCCACGCATGGACCATGTGTCAGCTGGCCTCGCCTCAAAGCCGCCACCAGGTTCCGGCCATTGTCACACAAAACCTTTCCTGGCTTTAGGTTCAAAGGTGTGAGCCAGTGATCTGCATGCTGTTTCAGAGCTGTCCACACCTCTTCTGCATTGTGGGGTTTGTCACCTATGCAGATTAGCTTCAGCACAGCCTGTTGCCGCTTCGCCGAGGCAGTGCTGCAGTGCTTCTGTGTCGCCCTGGACAAGCCAGGGGCCACAGAGCACAACACTTACACACCCCACACTCCCTGCAGGCACATCATAGTCAAAACACAAAATCCTTGTTGCCTTCCCCAGGGGCTGTTGTCCACACCAGGGGGTAAAGCCAGGCGGTTGGTCTCCACCCACCAAGGAGTTCACAGTCCTGGAGGAGGGAAAACACAGGCAGTGAGAGTTAAGCTAAGGAAGTGGAAGGAGGAAAGTAGTAGAGAGGAGAAAAGTGACAGCAAAGAGCCTGAAGTTGGTCTGGGTGTGTGGCGGACAGGACAGCAAGGTTGGCAGGATGTGGTGACCGTCTGCAGTGGAGGCCGATTGGAGTCTGCCGTAAGGACCGTGGACGGGTGGTGACCCGGCCGTACCGGACCGGTATACAAAGAGAAGCCAGCACCATTGGCAGGGGCCTTTCGGATCACGGCAAGGCTTGGTGTCGCCGTGAATTTGCCAAATCCATTAGTGAAGGGGACCTCCGGGTTTCCAAACAGCCAAGTCCCGATAGAAGGCAACCGTCCAACCGTGAAGGGGAGACACCGCCACCGTCAAGGGCAACCGTCTCCCAGGGCCAGCGCCTGTGGGCAAAAGGGGATCCTCCGGCCCATATCCAGGTCGGGGAGCGGGTTACCGGTGGGAAACCATCACTACCAACACTGAACTTAGGTGCAGGGAGAGACAGTCATCACTAACCTGCAGGGAGGAACAACCGCAGCCGTCCGAGGGACCCGTCCATCCAGCCACTTGTTTTACCGTGAACTGTGTCATCATCGTTGGGCTGAGTGAGTACCTCCGTGCCATGCGGCACAGCGCTGCCCCTGCGACCCTGCACCTCATCAGGCCCCGCAACCCGCCTGTCATCCATCTCTACCCCATCATCGGGCCCCGGGACAACCAACCCCCCTACCCACGGAGGGGAGAAATAACAACAAAGCTGCTCCCTGTCACAAGCTCCCAGGATCCCCGTCCAGAGCAGCGGTGGTGTCCACACAATCACCACAACCGTGGGTGGCGTCACGGACAATATCCCCAAAACCCAAACCACCCCTTTTCACTCACGGGCGAGGAGCGCCGCTCGAGTCCCCGGGATCCGGCCATCGCTCAGACTGGGTCCCAGCTTCCACAATATTAACCCAGTGTGCTGTCAACGAGATGTAGCGGCCTTGCCCACAAGCACTTGTCCACGTGTCTGTGGTTAGGTGGACTTTGGCTGAAACAGCGTTGTTCAGGGCACGTGTGATGTTTTGTGACACATGGTTATGCAATGCGGGGACGGCACACCGGGAGAAATAGTGGCGGCTGGGGACCGAGTAACGTGGGACAGCTGCCGCCATCAGGTCGCGGAATGCTTCTGTCTCCACCAGCCTAAAAGGCAACATTTCCAGCGCAAGCAGTCACGAAATGTTAGCATTTAGAAGTGTGGCATGTGGGGCGTTGGCAGTGTATTTGCGCCTGCGTTCAAAGGTTTGCTGAATGGATAACTGAACGCTGCGCTGGGACAAGGACGTGCTTGATGATGGTGTTATTTCTGCGTGGGCAACTGCAGGTGCAGGGCCGGAGGAGGCTTGTTCGCGGGCAGCATGGACAGGGGATTGGCTCGCATGCACAACAAGCGAAGACGTAGCAGTGACATCAGCAAGCACTGCTCCTCGACTCTGTTGTACATCCCACAAAGTCGGGTGCTTGGCTGACATGTGCCTGATCATGCTGGTGGTGGTCAGGCTGCTAGTTTTGGTACCCCTGCTGATGCTGGCATGGCAGGTGTTGCAAATGGCCTTTTTAGAATCATCTGGAGCCAACTTAAAAAACTGCCAGACTCGGGAAGACCTAACATTTATACAGGCACCTTGTGTCGTGTTGTTGTTCCGGGGAACGGTTGCCTGACGTCTGCCTGGGGCCACCACCCTGCTTCTTACTGCCTGTTGGGATGCTACGCCTCCCTCCCCCTGTGCACTGCTGTCCTCGCTCTGCATATCCTCCTGCCAGGTTGGGTCAGTTACTGGATCATCCACCACGTCATCTTCCTCTTCCGCACCCTGCTCCTCCTCCTGACTTCCTGGCAATTGTGTCTCATCATCGTCCACCCCTTGTTGAGACACGTTGCCAACTTTGTGAGAACGTGGCTTCTCAAATATTTGGGCATCTGTACATACAATCTCGTCATGGCCCACTTCAACAGGAGCTGGCGAGAGGCCAGAATGTGTGAATGGAAACGTGAACACAGCTCTTCCGAGTGTCCAAGTGTGGGATCAGTAATGTCCATGGACGTGTACTCAGCCTGGTGGTAGGAAGGAGGATCAGGTTCTGAAATGTGCGGTGAAGTATCTTGGCTACTGACACTTGACCGTGTGGAAGACAGAGTGTTTGTGGTGGTGCCAATCTGACTGGAAGCATTATCCGCTATCCAACTAACAACCTGTTGACACTGGTCTTGGTTCAAGAGCGGTGTACTGCTGCGGTCCCCAAGAAATTGGGACAGGACGTGCGAGCGAGTAGATGTGGCCCTTTGTTGTGGCGAAATTAGAGCTTGCACACGACCTCGGTCTCTGCCTGCACCACCATCACGTCCACTTCCTTGTTCGTTGCCAATGCCCTTGCGCATTTTGCAATGCTGTGCTGATTGTGTATTCACTAGACTTGTGCGTTATATCCAAGTTTTTGCAAAACGCACACAAGTGCACCTTAACGCTGCCACAACAGGCACACACGTGCGGTTTTTAAATGCAAGCACGGAGGCACTAAGAACCTAACAGGTCTCTATCCAGGTACAACGTGGAGCCTCCCAATTTTTGGCTGCCCTGACAAAGAGCTATACTACAATACACCCACTTCCTGACAATGGACACTTCAGGTTTACAGGCCCTCATGCACGTCTCTATCCAGGGACAACGTGGAGCCTCCCAATTTTTGGCTGCCCTGCCAAAGGGCTATACTACAATAGACCCACTTCCTTACAATGGGCACTTCAGGTTTACAGGCCCTCATGCACGTCTCTATCCAGGGACAACGTGGAGCCTCCCAATTTTTGGCTGCCCTGTCTAAGGGCTATACTACAATAGACCCACTTCCTGACAATGGACACTTCAGGTTTACAGGCCATCATGCACGTCTCTATCCAGGGACAATGTGGAGCCTCCCAATTTTTGGCTGCCCTGCCTAAGGGCTATACTACAATAGACCCACTTCCTGACAATGGACACTTCAGGTTTACAGGCCCTCATGCACGTCTCTATCCAGGGACAATGTGGAGCCTCCCAATTTTTGGCTGCCCTGCCTAAGGGCTATACTACAATAGACCCACTTCCTTACAATGGGCACTTCAGGTTTACAGGCCCTCATGCACGTCTCTATCCAGGGACAACGTGGAGCCTCCCAATTTTTGGCTGCCCTGCCAAAGGGCTATACTACAATACACCCACTTCCTGACAATGGACACTTCAGGTTTACAGGCCCTCATGCACGTCTGTATGCAGGGGCATTGGTGAACCTCACAATTTTGGACTGCCCTGGCAAAGGAAAATACTACAAAGACTCACTTCCTCAAAATGGGCACATTAGACTCAAGAGGCTTTCATGTACGTCTCTTCTCAGGGACATCGGAGTGCAACACAATGTTTTACGTAAAATCTTTCATGTATTAATCTCAAAAAGTAACATACACCAGCTCTATCTCACTATTGGGTATGTGCCCTTAACATTTCTGCCATGAAAATTCATTTTGGTGTCACTTTGGAAGGTTTTCTGGTGAGTCCGTAAAAATGGCGTAAAACGCGGACAAAATTTTTCACAGCTGTGACTTTTGAGTGATAAATGCTTCAAGGGGTCTTCCCCATGCTGTTGCCATGTCATTTGAGCACTCTTCTGAGACTTTTGTGACATTTTTAGGGTTTCTACATGTTGCCGGGGGTCATTTCATAAAAATACTCGGTTCTCCCATAGGATAACATTGGGCTCGGTGCTCGGGCCGAGTACACGAGTATCTTGGGATGCTCGGCCCGAGCCTCGAGCACCCGAGCTTTTTAGTACTCGCTCATCACTAGTCAGGAGGAATCGGCCCAAACTCCTACCAACTATTGAGAGAAGCTTGTGGAAATATAGCCAAAATGCTTAACCCAAGTCTTGCATTGTAAAGGCAATGGCACCAAATACTAATTAAATGTATGTAAACTTTTGATTTGCAGAAAGTAATAACAATGCCTTAAAACATTCTCTCTCTCTCTCTCTCTCTCTCATTATTCCGGCATTTGGCAAATATAAATATTTTTGGTTCATAATTGTCCTAAAACGGGAAAGGTGTATTCTGATTTCATGTCAGATAGTGAGAAAAACATGCAGATGTGTCTTTTTAGATCGTGTACTGTATGTAAACGTCTGGTTTCAACTGTATGTTTATTTTATTTATTATGCATTAATTATTTAGCGACATCATATTCTGCAGTGAATTACAGATCATCATCTCTGTCCACATAAGGATAACAATATAAATTTCCTATCAGTATGTCTTTGAAGTGTAGTAGGAAACCAGAAAACCCAGAGGAAATACACCCACACAAGCATAGGGAGAGCATACAAACTCTATGCTATAGGATTGTAACATCTGATGGGCAAAGTTCCCCCTCCCATATTTTTACAATACTGCTGTATGCAGTTTACCATGGATATGGTTGCAATTGTCCTTATGTAGGCACAAGGCTGTTGTCATCTGCATGAATGGAAGACAAAATTAGGAAATCTTTTGACATCATGCATACAAAGATTATACTCTGGCTGGTCTTTATTTGTCAATGTACAAGTCCTTGTTTGCTTCTACTGATTTTGCCACCAGCCATATTTTTTTCTTTGCAAGGCACTTTAATAAGTGGTACGCTGGTATAAAAGTTTTTAGTATCCTTTTTCTAGTAGTGGGTAAATCAGATCCTGTGTTATATAGCCAATAATTTTAGGGGTGTGGAGCATTCTTGAGGGTTAATTTTGGTGTCCTTACCCTCATATATCCTTAATCAAAGGTTATAGCTAGTACTGCTGACATATTTTATAAACCTTCATGCTGCACATATATACCATATATGCCCCCAAATAGCCCCTTATATAGAGTGTGAGCCCCCATGTAGCCCCTCTGTATTATGTGTGAGCCTAACTTAGCCCCTCTATACAGAGTGTGAGCCCCTACATAGCCTCTCTATATATAGTGCGAGCCACCACCTAGCCCCTCTATAAACAGTGTTCGCCCACATATAGCCTTTCTATATACAGCACTAGCACCCACACAACCTTTTAAATACATTCATGAGCAGCCACATAGCCTGCTATATACAAACAAAGGAAGATTTTTCCAGCAACCAGGTCCAAAAATTGGGTTAAAAAATATAAATTTTTATTTCATGGTTATTAAAAAAGTTCCATCATGTCATCATGGTAGATTGGCTGAGAGTACGCGTATCGAACATGTTGTTCTTAGTCTGTTTTTAATAACCATGAAATAAAATTTTGTATTTTTTAACCCAATTTTTGGACCTGGTTGCTAGAAAAATCTTCCTTCGTTTATTGCTTCTCAGGTTTGCCGACCTAATACCTTCCATGCACGGTCCAACTAGTGGTCTCAGGAACAGGTGAGCGGGTTTACCCTTTTTTCTCTTTTACCTCATACAGTATGAGCCATCATATAGCCTTCAAAATACAGCATGAGCTCCCACATAGCCTTCTAAATATAGAATGAGTTCTCACATAGCTTCCTAAATACAGTAAGAGCCATCACATAGCCTTCTATATATATTTTGAGCTTTGATATAGCTTCCTAAATACAGTATGAGCCATCACATAGGCTTCTACATACATTATGAGTTTTCTTATAGTCTCCTAAATACAGCATGAGACATCACATTGCCTTCTATATACATTAGGAGCTCCAAATAGCCTCCTATACACATGATAGCCACATATAGCATCCAACATATGGCATGAGCCCTCTCATAGCCTCCTATATACAGAAAACTTTCAGCCCATTTCAATAAGTCTTAAGGGCACTTTACACACAGCGACATCGCTAGCGATGTCGTTGGTGAAAGCACCCACCCCCGTCGGTTGTGCGTCAGGGCAAATCGCTGCCCGTGGCGCACAACATCGCTAAGAACAGTCACACGTACTTACTTGCCTAGTGACGTCACTGTGGCCGGCAAACCACCTCCTTTTTAAGGGGGCGGATTATGCGGCGTCACAGCGACGTCACTAAGCGGCCGCACAATAGAAGCGGAGGGGAGGAGATGAGCGGGCGGAAAATCCAGCCCACCTCCTTCCTCATTGCCGGCGGCCGCAGGTACGGTGATGTTTCTCGTTCCTGCGGTGTCACACTTAGCGATGTGTGCTGCCGCAGGAACGACGAACAATCAGCGTCCTGAAACAGCAACGATTTTATGAAAATGAATGATGTGTCAACGATCAACGATAAGGTGAGTATTTTTGATCATTAACGGTCGTTTGTGCGCTTGACACGCAACAACATTGCTAATGAGGATGGATGTGCGTCACGAATTCCGTGACCCCAACGACATCTCGTTAGCGATGTCGTTGCATGTAAAGCAGCCTTTAGGCTATGTGACGACGTTGAGTATTTGGTTGTAGAGATTTTTGTACTATTTCTGCATCTCTTGGCAGGAAAAACACTGCTTTTTAGTCTTGTGTTTTTGCTGTGTTTTTTATGCGTTTTTTTCCAATGCGTTTTTCATGCATTCTGGGGTGGAAGAACCCTGCAAAAATGCTGAAAGAATTGACATGCTGCAGATTTACTTATGCACCAAATCTGTAAGGGAAAAAAAGCAACATATGCACACAACTTCAGGATTCTCATTGATTTTGATGGCATAACGATTTGCATGCAGTTTTGGGAAAAAACTGCACTGAAAAATGCAGAAAAAAATTATGATAAAAGCACACTGTGCGCACACTGCCTTAGGCCTCCTTCACATATCTGTGTCTTTGGTACGTGTGACATCCGTTTTCACACGTACCGTAGACAAGGGCACAGGTAGACCCATTAAAATCAATGGGTTTGTGCACACGTGCGTGTTTTACCCTGGACCGTGTGTCCGTGTGTAGCATTTGTGTGTTCATGTGCTCCACACGTGGACATGTCCGTTTTTTCTTCAGCAACACGGGTGTCACACGTACTGCACATGGACCCCACAGATATGATCCATGTGACGTACCGGAGAAAACACACGTGTCTGTGAAATAAAATTAATTTCTATACTCACCTTCTCCAGCCCTGGTGTCTCTGCCACTGCTGTCACTTGCTTCCAGGCCTGCTCATTTTACTCATCACATATTCACTGCACCTCGGACTGGAAGAAGCAGCAGCGGGGAGTCGGCAGGGCACCACAGACAGCAACGCCAGGGACAGGTGAGCAGAAAGTTCCTGTTCTCCGTGTGTTATCATGGATAACACATGTAGAACACACGTGTGCCAAAATCACGGCACATGGAGGGCAATACGCACCTTTTACACGTCTTTGCAAAACGTGCGTGGTTTTCACGTACGTGTGAAAGAGGCCTGGCTTGGCAAAAAAATGTATATAATTAGTCTTGTCACAAATGCACCCGTGACAAACATATCATGGACTAATGAGAGCTCAGTTTAGGAAGACTGTGCTGAATTGGTGTGGTCTTAAAATAATGCTCCGATAGGAAAGGCTTATTAAGATGTAGAAACATGCTAAAATAAGGAAAATTGACCAGTAATATGAGCTGCAATCAAAAGTACAAATGTCAGCTTGTTGGTTGAATGGTTTTAAGTTAAAAAGGAGAACATGAGACATTTCAGTTGGAAGTTAATTGTTTAGCACTATCTATACAGCAGTAACTCTACTTCTCTAGTTATGCAGGAAATATAATAATATTATGGTCCAACTCTTTGCACCAGTAAAAATTGCAAATGTCTGCTTGCACAAGACATTGGTTTTCAGTATAAGCTCTTTTCCTATTAAAAATGATATGATGAAAATATACAGGGAGAACTAATAAAATGAAATCATTTCTGGCACAACAGTCTCTGTTTTCATACAAGCCATTGACCTTAACATATTCAGTATAATTTTCTGCCCAGTTTCATCTCTTCAAAATATTTCTGCAAGAGATAAGAGTTGACATATTCCATTGCGAATATACTCATTGACCTGATACATTTGTAAGTATTAATGCCAAAAATAACGCTAGAATATCTGATCTGTCAACTAAAGAGCCAGGCATGTAATAAGGAGATCAATACTTTGGATTACACTGTTAACGTACCATATTAATTATGATAAATGGCAAAAATGGGTCATATAGAGATAGATAGATAGATAGATGAAAAGATGTCTCTTTATATACGTGCTTAGTTATTTAAACTTGTCTAGGTTCATGCTTCATATTGTATTTTTTCCAGGCATTGATATATTCCTGTAATATAACACGATATGATATATGATTGATTGGTGGGGTCAGACCAATGGAGCCCACATTGATCGCCAGATCAGGGGATCTTAGCACACTGTTGCCACCAGTCAGAGGAATTGGTCTCGGAGGAGATTCAATAAGATGTCAGTTAGCATGAAGCCTTAATTCATCTATGGCATTGATAAAAACAGTTAAAAGGAACATGTCAGATAATGCATGCTGCCCAAACCGCGGGCAGTATGAATTACAGCCTGGCTGCATAATGCCAACCATGTATATTTTTCCATTTGAGAGAAAATATACTTTGATGATCCGGCTGGGGATAATATGGTAGCAAGAGACAAGACTATTCAATCCAACCTGCTCTTCCGGCACTGCCAGAGGTGACTGACAGGTCTCTGGGTGGGGAGAGACCTGTCAATCGCTTCTGGTAGGATCTTCAAAGTATTTCTTCTCTGAAACATCAGACTGTTTCAGAGAATAATAAACCTGGCTGCGATCGTGCAACTAGATTCCACAACACTTTTCCTTTCTTAGCCCCTTAGTGACACAGACAATTTTACTTTACGAAACCAGGCCCAATTTTTGAAATCTGATCAGTGTCACTTTATGTGGTTGTCAGGTATGGGAGAGCATGCTCAGCACTGCTCAGCACTTGATCAAGTATTCTGGTCCTCGGGCACCATACTCAAGTCCTCACCACATGTTTTGCGGCTTTTTTTCAGCCACTAAACATGCGAGGATTGCCTGCCAATCATAGTAATGCCGTAGCCATGTTGGTTACTGGCATTAATGTGATTGGTCAGCTGCATAGCGCCATCGGGTCTATATAAGACCCATTGATGCCGCATTTGCTGCACTGTACGCAGAAATAGTGTAGGGACTAGGGAGAGAATCTGCTTGAGAAGGGACAGTGTGTTATAGTAGCCCTACCTGCTGGTGCTAAAGAAAAGCAACAGTCCTTTTCAGGGCTAATTGAAATCTATTCTAATCTCTAATAATACCGTTCTTATTCTGCATTTAGTGTATGGCAAGGCGCTGGAGTAAAGATAGTGTATTAGAAGCCAGTAGGCAGAGACTCTAGCCTTTCAGACTTTGTTGCTGCTACCTAAAAAATGTATCCTATTCTCTAATAATACCACTCTTAGCTGTATTTAGCGTAGGGCAAGTTGATAGAGAAGGGATAATTTATTAAAGGATGTAGGCAAGGATTCTAGCCGTACAGATCTTGCTGCAGCTATGCCAACCCAAAAGTCCTTTTTAGTAGTGATGGGCGATCCCGGACAGTAAAATTTGGGATCCATCGGGATAGCTAGTATCTGTGCACTGACCCAAAACATGGAGTTCTCAGGCAATCCGTGTAACTATCTGGATTCAACCACACGGATAATAAATAAAACAGTAAAGGAAAAAGGAAGAAAATATGGAATAATCCGAGAGTGTTATACTTACTGAGTCTTCCGCACAGCTGTAATACTACTTAGCCTAAAACATTAGCCACTCATTAGCCTAATACTTATTCACTACTGTCCCCGCCCACTGGCATTTTTGGCATCTCTGATTGGTTATTACAGCGTGTATGACTGCTTGCTTGGAACCACACATGCTGTCTGCATCTCTATAGTGGGGTAAAAATGAATAAATAAATAAATGAATAAATTGGCATAGGGTCACCCCATATTGTGATACCCAGCACAGATAAAGCATAGGGCTACAGGCTGCAGCTCCCAGCCATGTGCTTATCTTGGCTCTGTATCAAAATAAGAGGGACCCCATGTGGCTTATTTTAAATTATTTAAATTAAGCATTTTCTAAAAAATGGCGTGTGGTCCCCCCCAATTTTAGTACCCAGCCATGATAACGCCAACAGCTGGGAGCTTGTATTCTCAAGCTAGGAGACCCATGGTTATTGGCCCTCCTAACCTAGAAATAGCAGCCCAGAATTGTTCCATCCATTAGATGCGACAATCCTGGCACTTTACTCATCTCATCAAGATTGCCATGGAGTGGTGGCAATTGGGGTAATATCAGGGGCTAATGACAACTCACCATTGCCACTAAGCCCTAGATTAGTGATGGGAAGAGTCTATGGGACCCCCCCATTACTATCTGTAAGTGACAAGAAATAAACACAAACAACAAAAAAGTCACAGCGCATGGGCACAGAACATTTCCGCAAACTGTCGTTTCAAGTAGAGATTGACTCAGCCACAGCTGTGAGCGGTGATGTCACTTAGTTTATCTGTGGTCACAGCTGGAGGTTCCCTTGTACCCCACCTGTGACCGCAAGTAAACTGACCTCAGGTGACCTCATTGAAATCAGTGACCTCACCTTAGGTTAACTGAGTTCATAGACATACATCTCCTGGCAGAAAACCATGTTTTTTTGCCAAGAGATTCAAATTTGGTGCTGAAATTTATACACCTTATTCCTGAACAAAATCTGCCTTCTCTGGCAAAAAAATGCATCAAACGCAATAATGTATTGATGTGATTTTTTACCAGGAGATGCAGATTCACTGCCTCAAGAGTCAAGCTAACTAGAAGCTATCACTGACATTTACCTGGGTTTGAAGAGGAGTCTCCATAGTAAGGTGATTAGCAACACAGAGCAGCTGGCTCAAGCATTTATCCAGAGTTTAGAAGACCAGAGAAATTACTTAACACTAGCAGCACTGGATAAAGGAGAATCTGCACAACTAGCAGTATTAATCTGAGCAAGTCCTGCACTGCAATTTCTTGATACCAGAAATACGAAGGACCACAAGTGACACAAAATGGAGGAGGGGCACAATCAGTACTCTTGTGGGCTGCAGGATTCTTCAGAAGATCATTACTTCAGTGCTGGATAGTGTGTGCGAGGAGCGAATAGGAATCCCACAGCAAGAACATCAACCAGGGCTTTAACCATAGGAAAGATGAGTATGGAGGAAACACAAGAGTAGCACATCAGCTTACTGCTTGGTGATTTATGGAACTACCATGTTTTTGCAAAAATAAGCCCTCCCCAAAAAATAAGCCCTAGCAAGGATTTTCAGCATTTTCGGAGCAAGGCTTAAATATAATTCCTCCCCCAAAAATAAGCCCTAGTCGCAGTTCAATAATGAAGTGTCCATACAGCTGAAAAAGTTATAGATACTGCAGGACACTTCATTATAGACAGCGGGCACCCCGTAATCATACTCCCCAGACACTGAGCAGAGGACCTGCAGTGATCGCACTCCCGCATACATCCGATCTCACACACACAAACATCGGATCACACACACAATCACCCATCAGATCGCACACACAATCAGATCACACCCCCGCACACATCAGAGCTCACACACAAACATCGGATCACACACACAATCAGATCGCACACACAAACATCGGATCACACACACACTCACCATATCCAGCGACACTGATTTCTTCTCACGGTAGAATCCTGAGAGGCAGTACACTGGAGCGCAAGGACCTGCCGCAATGCTAGCTTACAGGACCTGCGGACACGTGACTTCCTACCATAATTCCCTGCGGCTGGAAGCATTCTGTAATGCTGGATGTGATAAATGTGTGTGTGTGATCTGCGATCTGCTGTGTGTGAGTGGTGTGTGTGTGAGATCTGTGATCTGCTGTGTGTGAGTGTGTCAGCCAGAAGCAGGAGAGGACAGTATGCAGCACCAACTGGAGATCACAGGAAGGACCTGGGAGCCACGCAGATGTCTGGGTCTGGTAAGTATGAGTCTCCTGGGAAGTGGGCGGGGGTCTGATTTTTTGAGGGGGTAAACTTACCCCCAACCATGTTTCTCCAAGAATAAGACCTCCTCCAAAAATAAGCCCTGATGCTTTTTTGGGGGGGAATAAAAGTATAAGACAGTGTCTTATTTTTGGAAAAATACGGTAGCAGCTACAGGTCCTCAGCAGACACAGAGATGCATGCACACTGTGCTTTCCAAACAGATGCAGAGCTGGATCTCTGGATTACTGGTGACCCACAGCACAATAATTACTATTGCATATAGCAGCCCAGCAATTGTGCTCAGCATCTGTAACAGCATTGGTTATTCCTAGTTGAGCACATCCAGTATTAGTCACATTGCTGGCCAGGGTGCAGACTGCTGCTCACTTTCCCTTGATGATATGGATCATGGGAAAGTAACGTAAGCAGAACAGAGGAGCTTGGGAATTCCCCTGTAGGCAACTTCAGCTGAAGTTGTCTCATTTGAATGATAGGCTCTTGCCAAAGAAAGGAGTTTTTCTCTCATTTGGCATATACTTTGTCAATATTTTTTGGGGGGTCAAATTATCAATTTTGTTTGCTTTTAAATGAAATAATACAAATTTTAGTGATAGATTCTTATTAAGTAGAAAAAAACCCGCTAAAGAAGCACGCCCATCCAAATTTTTGTCCTATTAATATTTTGCAGTCATCATACCATGTTTCCCCTCAAAAATAAAACATTGTCTTATAATTTTTTTGCCCCTGAAAATGTGCTAGAGTTTATTTTTGGGTAGGGCTTATTTTGGGGGAAACAAGGTTGGGGGAAACTTTACTCCTCAAAAAATGCAGATTCCCCCCCTTCCAAGGAGACTCATATCAGACTCGGACATCTGTGTCGCTCCCAGGTCCTCGTGCGATCCTCGGCAGCTGCTCAGAGCTGATATGCTGCATGCATGCATGCTTCTGGCCGACACAACCACACACATCATATTTCACACACACTCTCATGTACACTCATACAAACACATCAGATTGCGCACACAGACATTCACACGTCAGATCGCACACCCACACTCAACACATCCAGTGAAATTGATTGCTTCTGGCCGGTAGAGAATCGTGAGATGCAGTGCAGTGGAGCGCAAGGACCTGTGGGTCGAATGCATACAGGTCCTGTGGCTGAAGCACATCACTGTGTTCCAGCCGCAGGTCCTGTAAGTGTTCCATCCGCAGTTCCTTGCGCTCCACTGCACTGCGTCCTACTCTGCCGGCATGAAGCAATCAATATCACTGGATGTGGTGAGTGTGGGTGTGCGATCTGACGTGTGTGGGTGTGCGTTCTGCTGCAGGTCCTCCTATGCGGTGTCTGATGAGTATGATCGCGGGGTCTTCGGTCTTGTGTCTTCTCTCTTTTTGGGGTGTCTGCTTTCTATAATGAAGTGTCGTGCAGTATTTTTTAACATTTTTAGCTGCATTTACACTTCATTATTGAACCATGACTAGGGCTTACCTTCGGGGTAGGGCTTATATTTAAGCCTTACATGGAAAATGCTGAAAACTCCTGCTAAGGATTGTTTTTGGGGTAGGGCTTATTATATGGGGAAACACTGTATCATAGAGCACTGTGTATTTACAATTGCTCATTTTGCCCTTCTATACAGTTACTTATTTTTTTCCATTAGGGTTATGATATCAGATGATTAAAATCTGACTAGCTGTATGTAGAAACAGAAAATCTTTTTTCCCTGCATAAGTCAATGACAAGGGGGAGAAGACAGCAGAGCAGCTTGTCAGGTATTGAAGACAGAGGGAGATGACTCATGCAAGGAAAAGTGACTTCCTGTTTCTACATAAAGCAGAAAAAAGAGAAGAATTTACCGCATGTGACTCCATCTTGCCGCGATTCTATTGGAAGTGAATGACTGAAAAGCATTTGTGACGGATCCGGTTTTGTGGCAAAATTGCGCTGATGTAGTAGCAATTGTAAGTACAAAGTGCTATATTATATGATGACTGGAGTAATTAATTTTGATGGGAGTACTTTTATAATTTGTTGCGGTATTGAGCACACCTATATCTAAGGCTCTCTGTAATTGAAGTATTCATGCTTTGATATTTATTTTTCAATCTGTATTGGAAACATGTTTCCTGCATGCACTGAATGGTGATAAAACAAAATGTGTATTATTTATGAAAACTAGTGATAACCAAACATAATCTTTTTACCAATAGGAATGAATAAGATCACTGCTCACATCTGCTAAGCTTGCATGGAAACATGGAAACATCAAAAGCTTGAGTCTAATTGGATGCTATGGTCAATGCTTTCAATTTTAAAACAAAGGTGTAAAAAAATTCGCGCACCCAAATATGAAACTTTTTTAAACCAGTTTTCTGGTGTAAAGTGTATAATATATTCTTCTATTCTGTTAATTTATGCATCCCACACTCAAGAGGACCTTTCACCAGGTCAAAAGTGGCCAGTTTTTGCTCTTATTTTATTCCCACTCTTCCACTGAGGCCTGCAACACACATCTGTGCCGCCGGTACGTGTTTGGGACTTTTTGACACGTACCGGCGGCATGAACACACATGCACCAATGTTACCCTATGGTAACAAGCACACACACGTAAAGCCAAACGGAATGTGTGTCCTTGTGGTTTGTAGGTGTGAGTTTTTTAACACGGCTGACATGTCCGCGTTTCACCGGCATCACGTAGACACTGACCCGCTAAAGTCAATGGGTCCGTGACTGCACGTACGTAACACGGACCATGTACGTGAATCGTGTGTGTGGTTTTTTTTTTTAATGGTGAAACGGCTCAAGACACACGGACTGCACATGGACTGCACACGGACATGACACGTACGTATCTCATGCATACACGAACATTCAACACGCACACACGGTAAGCATACGCCATCACACTGATGTCACACGTACCAGAGAAACGGACATCCAAAACAGAACACGGACCCGAAAAACGGACCGCGAGACACGCACGTGTTTTCTGCGGACGTGTGTTTCAGGCCTGAGTAATTTTTTGAAACACTTTATTACCAGGAATATGGATCCTCTTAGTTAATGCTATTTTTTTTAGTCCTTTCTAAGGTAGCATGGCTCACAGGATTATTTGTAGGGATGATCGAATACCTCAATTATTCGGCTTCGCGAATATCCGACGAATAGGTCGCCGCTATGTGAATATTCGATGCGCAATGTAAGTCAATGGGAAGCCCGAATAGTTTCGAATAGTTGTTATTCGTGTTTACCATAGACTTACATTGCGCATCGAATATTCGCGAATAGTCGAATAGCGGCGACCTATTCGGAAAATATCCGCGAAGCCAAATATTTGAGGTATTCGATCATCCCTAATTATTTGAGGTCACGTCTTTAGGCTGTTCTTCATTTTCACCCAGTTAATAATTCTGCCTTTTTAACAACCATAAATGTAGCACTAATTATAAAAGCCCTTATTTCTAGAACTATACGGCCGATTTAAAAAATAATAATAAAAAAACCCCAGAATAGTCAGGAAAGCCGCATGAGTAAAATAAGTGCAAAAATTGGCAACTGCCCACTTTTGCGCCAGTGATGTATCCTTCATAAATCCATCCACGCATGGACACTGTATCCAGAAGTGATTCTTTTTCCTTGAATGTTCTGCTTTCAACCAATACTTTGTTTTCATAAATTACTCTTGATGTTTACTGCAGTTTCATCAAACTATAAAAACCAGGATCTACAATGGAACCTATATATTAAAAGAAAGGATATGTCACCGTACTGTATAAACTGTGATAGCGTAGCATAATATTTAAGCTGCTCTTTAATATTTAATGTCTTGCCAGGCCTGTTCTATTTAAATTCTAACGACACAATCCAAATTTTTCATTTTCATTTCAGCACTGTGCTCTTCTTCCTAAGCAGAGCGGAGTATATAGACACCCACTGAATGAAAAACACGGGTGATGTGAATGAGTAATTGCTTGCCAGCTAGTCGACAGCGAGAAAACTGACACTATGCTGCACATATTTCATGAATAATGAGAGGAGTTTCAGCTCTGTGAAATCACTGTCTATTGGGTCAGAAATTTCACATTAGTGGATTCATCAGAGCAGATCGGTGTCAGAAAGACATTCTTTCCTCAGGTAAACATACCTTTTGCTTCAATAAACTGTCATATCTTAGTTGTAAGTAGAGAGCAGGGCATCGCACTTTTGTTAGCACATGTCTGAAACAAAAGCAGCACTTGTCTTTAAGATTTACTTCTGTACAGCACATGATAATGGAAATGGCAAAATGTCCCATATCTGGACGTACACATATAATGCATATTATGTATTAATTACAGAGTAACCTATAGTATATTATATGAATGGACAATTTATCTTATTTAATATTGTCAATGTGTCTTATTCATTTGCAAATCTATTCCACAGTGCTTAGCAGACATTATCATTGTAGATTGTGAGCCCCAATGGGAACAGTGATGATGATTAGTGATGATAGAGCACTACCATGCTCGGGTGCTTCGTACTTGTTAAGAGCAATTGGATGCTTGGATGGGCGCGATTCGACTACCCGAGTATAATGGAAGTCAATGTGGAGTTCCCTTTTGACTTCTATTGTCCTCAGGTACTCGAGTCACACCCATTCGAGCATGAAATTGCTCTTAACAAGTACAAAGCATCCGAGCATGGTAGTGCTCTATCATCACTAATCATCATCACTGTCCCCATTTGGACTCACAATCTACATTCCCTATCGGTATGTCTTTGGAGTATGGGAGGAAATGAGAATGCCTGGAGAAAATCCACCGAAATTCAGTAGGACATATAAAGTCCTTTCAAATGCTGTCAGGTCATTACATTGTGACCATATTGTAATTTTCATGATGTCATGTTTTATGTATGTGGTGGTAACATGATGTCATAATGTGACATCACATGATGCAGTAAAATTACATGAATAGCATAAAAAACACAAGATGTAAGCCCAGTTGTATGAATAGGTAAAAGCTATATTGCCAATTGCATTTTACACTATATATACACCTGTACCGCCCTGAGAGGGCTCGGCCGCTCCGCTTGCCTCGGGGCCGAGCCGCTCGAGGTCCGGGCTCGGGTTGTCGGTGGCTCGAGCGCCTCCGGACCGGGGGCCACGTCGCTCTGTTAAGGGGAAGCAGTGGGGTGGTGGTATGGGATGAGATTTGCAGCCTGGGGCCGCGTTGCTGTTGGGTGAGTCGTGACGCCACCCACGGGTCGTGGTGATGGGGTGCACCACCGCTGCGGCTGGAGTGAAGGGGGCTCCCGGGATCGGTGTTGTGGCCGCAGCCTAGATGTTAGCTCCTCCGTGGGTAGAGGCAGTGTGTCCCGGGGCCCGATGGGAGATGGCGATGATGCTGTCGGGGTGCAAGGTGCTGTGCTGCGGTGCAGTGTCGTGCCCGGATGGCACTGGTGTACTCACGATTAATTCACACTCAGAGTCACTGGTAAACCAAAGTTTGGGTATGGTCGGGTTTCGCAGCCGGCTGCTTGTGTCCCTTGTGAGGCTGATGGTGGTCCCTTTCCCTTGCACCTCTTGTTGTGACTTTTGGCTCCCCTGCTTGAACAGTGGTAGCCCGCTCGCCGGCGTTTGGCTGCCGGAAGAGCCCTCGGTTGCCCGCAGGCGCTGGCCCGTCAGATGTTTGGCCCTTGGCGGTGGCTCTCACCTGGTATCGGTGGGCTATTGCCTTCTTTCGGGACTTTGGGTGAGGATGAACCCATGAGGTCCAGACTGCAATCAGTTAATTTGCCTACACTCAGTGGCTTCGAAGCTAGGACGGGTTCTGAGTACCTGGTTACTAGTGCTCCGGATAGCTGTTGACTCCCCGGTTCAGGTCCGGCGGGCTCCAACCCTGGCTCAGTCCTTACGGTTCCGCCGGTTGCTACACTTTTGCTCCTGCAGGCGGCCACCACCGTCTGCCTGCCTGAGGTTACGGGGATCCCAGGCTCCAACCCGGGTCCCTGACAGCTTTACTCCTTCACTTCACTTCACCTAACCACAAACTCTAACTCAAACTGCACTGTATTTCTTGCCTCAGGACAGTAGTCTCCTCAGTGGGTGTGTCTTTCCGCCTGACTCCGCCCACCTGGTGTGCCCTACTTGCCCTGAGGGAGGCATCAGGTCTCCCTTTCGGGTGACGGGTGTGTGTGTGATGTTGGTGGTGTTGTTACCTGTGACCCCTGGGGTCCAGGGCATCACACACCCACTGCATACTGTGTATACTTGTGTAATATGAATATTGATGCTTTAATGTGGTTCGAGCAGAACTGAACATAGGTATAATACAACCACCTTCTCCTTGCAGAATGACGTGATGAAATTATAAGTACCTGCTGCAAATATTGAATTAGTGCCTGGTGCATATTTTTTAACAGCCTATATGAAGTAACCCGATAATTCTAAATAGCCATAGAGATGTCTCAAATACCTATTAAATGTAACCCGTCAGTTGATTCATGCTGGGCACATCATGGGCAACATGAATTACAAACTGGCTGCAGTTTTATAACCAATAGTCTCGAATATTAACTATTAGTGTTCGGATAATGCTTACCAAATACTGAGTACTATTGACGTTTTTGTCAAGACAAGAAAAATGCTCTGGTTCCCCTTTGACTTGCATTAGGTTCCTTATTCGTGACAAATACCAGAATAGTACTTTGGGAATTGTTAGGAATAATCAGAACATGAATAGTTACTATTCGTCCATCACTAATATCCATGCTTTGATTCATGCTGCCTGTAATTTCTGCAGCATGAATCAGCTTACATGTTCCCTTTAAGTGGCTCTGCAGCTCCAATCGGTTCCACCCATTTTGGCCCCTAGAGTAACAGCTGAAGATGTCCACCAAGTGGCAGCAAAAGTTGGATCCCAGTGTAGCAGCTAGAGTGCAAATGTGATTCCCTGGCCTATCAGGTTGTCACAAGGTATTGTGCAATCTGCCCTTCTGTACAATATTCACCTCCTCCTTGGTTACGCATCCCTGACCTTTGGTATTGCCAAGAACAAGCTAATCAAGTTCCTAGGAACACTCTGAACCACCCCCACCAGACACACCAGTGGACAGCCTGAGTGGAATAGGGTCGTCCACTTGGGGTGTTGGTTAAGGGGGGGTCAGGAGTGTCAGGAGACAGTGAGTTTAGAAGTAGCTTTCAAAGGGAGAGGAGGTCAGGAGCTGGGCTCCTTGAAACTACTAGGTGGCAGACGTTGGTGTGGGCCTGGTAGGAGCAGGACCCCGGTCGAAGGGGATCGTGACAAGGGGCATGGACTGTCGAGGAGGATAGCCGACGGCCTTGTGCCATCACCGGGCTGGGGCCAGGGCACGACGGGGTACGTGGACCCTAGGTCAGGAAGAAGCTTCAGGCGTCCTGACAATTTACCCGACAAGGACGGAGCCTTCAAGATCCGTTCTCCACCCACTCCAAAATCGGGGTACTATCGCAACGAGGGGGATAGGACTTTCCCACTACATGGTCCAGAAAATCCCAAGCATGAACCCTGAGAGCAAGCTCACCCAGTTAGCCATACTGGTGAGCTGGACCCGACCAGTTTTATACTCAAGGGACCAACCAGAAAACTAGGTGCCAAGATAAAGGTCACAGACTAATAGGCAACACCAATGGGCACAGGATCCAGGCGGTGCTCCCTCCCAGTGGCAGCGGTGTCAAGAACTTTGGTTTACCACAGTTGTCGGTGTCAGCGTTATTGAACTGAGTGAGTACACAAGTGACCCTTACTGTCCCAACGGCACCTCCCCGTCACCATCACCGAGTACCGGGGCATTCCCCCTACCCGTGGAGGGGTTAAACACCTCGCTGCCCATACCATCGCCTCCAGGTACTCCCAATCGCAGCGGTGGTACTCCATCTTACTACGCACCAAGGGTGGCGTCACGAACTTTAATCAAACATCCCCGTGTAAATACCCCCCCTTTTATTTGAGTGGCCGCACGACCCCGACCCCCAGGTCCGGAGACCCCTCGAGCCACTGCAGATCCAGATCCGAGCAGCCCAGCTGCTGATGCGGGGGCGGCACACAAACACCAAAAACCAGACACAAGTGCAATATTGTTGTAACACACCTGTCCCTTGTATGGGCTCTACTCCTAGCACTTCCGTCCACTGGACTGTCTGTCTGTGACTTTCAGTTCCTCTCCTGTCCTCTTCCGGCTTCCATGACTTTCTTAAGGCTTTTGCTTTGTTTTTACTATGTATTTTCCTTCGGCTTTGCGGATGTTTACATCCATTTGCGGATTCCAGGACCTTATTAAACTTTTGTTTCGTGTACTGTGCTGTTTCCCGCGTGCAATACCCGCCTGCTGCATCGACGCCCGTGCTTAAGTTGAGCTAGAGGATCCACCTCACCCAGTGCCTTTTTGTTTTGTATCAATTGTTTCGGACTCTCTATATTTTGACATTTAGAAAATCTTGGCTTAAAGACATAATAAGCTCAATAAAATATAATCTGAAAACACTTCACTTTTCAACTTCATTTTCCCTTCTTTATATTAAGTATGGTGATAACATTAACAGACTTAAGATTATTAATAACTGGTTTGAAAACATAAGAGAGATGTGAAATTGCTTTTGTGAAACTATAAAAGTAGTTCTTGGTAAGAACTGGAAAGAAGCCCAGAATACAAGTTGTCTGTTCCGCAAAAGTTGTGACAGGTCATCTTGAATTGATTGTGGTAGTTGGCGCTCAGATATTGTTGGACACATGAGCGTTTAGTACTTACATAGATGTTTTTATATTCTTTCTAGTAGTACTCAGTAATGTTGAAAATTTGTAATGGAAAATATGTGAGAAAAATGGAGCTTTCCAGGAGAGGCTTCAAGCATTGCATGGGTTCTTTGTCAGCCATATTCCCCAGTCTACATCTCCAAACCTCATTTTTCTTCTGGACCAGACGTGATCACCAGCTACTTTTCCAGCTCTGAGATTCTGACATTAAACAGGTTGTTTTTGATGTAACAACTTTTCTTTAAAGGGAAACTGTCATGTTCAAAATAGTACCTGATCTGCAGGCTGCAGTTTGTACAACAGGAAATTCTGATCGAATTGATAAATATTTGTCGAGGAAAGTTAGAGTAAAACTTGCATTTTATTCTTTGAAATTCCTGGTGTTTGTATGTATACTACAGTTCAAAAATTTGGCGTTACCAGAAAATTGTCTTTTCCATGAAAAATCCTACTTTTATTTGTCAAATGAGTTGCATAATGAATAGAAAATATAGTCCAGACATTGACAAGGTTAGAAATGATTTTTACTTGAAATAATAATTTTCTCCTTCAAACTTTGCTTTCATCACAGAATGCTCCTATGAAGCAATTACAGCTTTGCAGATCTTTGGCATTCTAGCTGTTAATTTGCGGAGGTAATCTGGAGATATTTCACCCCATGCTTCCCCCCTCTCACAAGTTGGATTGGCTTGATGGGCACTTTTTGCGTACCATACGGTCAAGCTGCTCCCACAACAGCTCAATAGGGTTGAGATCTGGTGACTGGGCTGGTCACTCCATTACAGATAGAATACCAGCTGCCTGCTTCTTCCCTAAATAGTTCATGCATAATTTGGAGGTCATTTTCCTGTTGTAGGATGAAATTGGCTCAAATCAAGTGCTGTCCACAGGGTATGGCATGGCGTTGCAAAATGGAGTGATAGCCTTCCTTATTCAAAATCCCTTTTACCTTGTACAAATCTCCCACTTTACCAGCACCAAAGCAACCCCAGACCATCACATTACCTCCACCATGCTTGACAGATGGCGTCAGGCACTCTTCCAGCATCTTCTTAGTTGTTCTGCGTCTCACAAATGTTCTTCTGTGTAATTCAAACACCTAAAACTTTGATTCATCTGTCCATGACACTTTTTTCCAATCTTCTTCTGTTCAATGTCTGTGTTGTTTAGCCCATATTAATCTTTTCCCGTTATTAGCCAGTCTCAGATATGGCTGTTTCTTTGCCACTCTGCCCTGAAAGCCAGCATCCCAGAGTCAACTCTTCATGGTAGACATTGACACTGATGTTTTGCGGGTACTATTTAATGAAGCTGCCTCTGAAGGGAGTAGTACACACCGTTGTAGGAAATCTTCAGTTTCTTGGCAATTTCTCGTATGGAATAGCCTTCATTTCTAAAAACAATAATAGTCTGTCAAGTTTCACATGAAAGTTCTCTTTTTCTGGCCATTTTGAGAGTTTAATGGAACCAACAAATGTAATGCTCCATATTCTCAACTTTCTCAAAGGAAGGTCACTTTTATAGCTTCTCTAATCAGCAAAACTGTTTTCAGCTGTACTAACATACTTGCACAAGGGTTTTCAAGGAATTTATAAACATCCATTAGCCTTCTAACACAGTTAACAAGCACAATGTACCATTAGACCACTGGAGTGGGGACTGTTGGCCTCTATACACCTTAGTAGAACTTGCATTAAAAACCAGACGTTTGCAGCTAGAATAGTCATTTACCACATTAACAATATATAGAGTGTATTTCTGTTCAATATAATGTTAGCTTCATTGAAAAGAAATGTTCTTTCCTTTCAAAATAAGGAAATATCTAAGTGACCCTAAACTTTTGAACTGTAGTGTATATCAGCCCAGTAGTGATTTATTGATTTATTGATTGACAGTCTTCTCAGTATAACTGTATGTGCAAATCTAGCTGTCAATCACAAGTAAGACTGCCCACCAGAGTGCCTTTGAGATGATTTATCAGTGTACTTATGCCAGTTTTCTGATGTACTGTTAATGTAGTAAAATGATGCTGCCTGGGTTGCATACCACATTTTTTTGAAACCATTAATCAACTTTTTCTAACATATGAGACATTCAATGTATCTCTTCATCCCAGGGAAGTTTTCTATTTTCGATTTCATTTTTTGCTCCTCTTCTTCCAAGAGTCATAACTTTTTTTATTTTTCGTCAATATAGTCATATGAGGGCTTGTTTTTTGCTGGATGAGTTGTAGTTTTAAAGAACACCATTCATTCTTCCCTACATTGTACCAGAAAATTGGAAAAAAAACTACAAATGCTGTGAAACTGCAAAAAAAGTGCAATTCCATAATTTTTTTTTTTTATTTATTTATTTACCATGTTTACTATATGATAAAACTGGCCTGGCATTATGATTCCCCAGGTCAGAAGGAGTTCCTAAATACCAAACATGTATACTTTTACTTTTATATAAATGGTGAAAAAAATCAGAAGTTTGTAAAAAAAAATAAAAGAAAAAATAGAATAGTTCTATTGTCGGCATTTTCCGAGACCCATGGCGTTCTCAATTTTCGAGATCAGTGGCTTAGTAATGGCTTATTGTGTCATGAACTGTTTGAATTATATGATTTTTGGATAGATGTGATGTTTTAATTGATTTTAATGCAGTGTTGCGGTCACTAAAAAACTGTACTTCTGGAGTTTTTATTTTTTTCCTCACCACGCCCTTTACCGATCCAATTAATTGATTTTAGATTTTGATAGATAAGGCATTTCTCAGCCTGGTGATACCAAATGTGTGTTTTTTTATTTAATATTGTTTTATTTTCAATGGAGGAATGGGCGTGTATTTGAACTTTTATGATTTTTTTTCCATATTTTTAAAACTTTTTTTTTACAAATTGTATTGATTTTACTAGTCCTCCTAGGGGACTTTATGTTTGTCCTGTCCGATCACTTCTGCTGATCAACGCGGCAATTCAGCATCACTCTGATCAGCAGAAATGTTGTTTTCCTTTGTATGTTGGTGATCTGCCAGCATTCACAGGAAGTGAGTCATGACAGTGACAGGGGACATCAGCTGACCCCACGCTCTCATGACGACCCTTGGCAAACAGCAGGATCCCGGCCGGAGCGTACTATATAGCGCTGTCTAAACCACTTATGCTTGTTGGATGCACATGCCTGCTGATCAGATCAGGAGATGTGGAGCCCAGCATTACCTTCAGGTGCAGGTCGCCACAGGGTCTCCACGGGCTTGGAAATCTTCTGGTCACAGGTAGGTTAACTTCAATGGGGAATTCGTGACGCCACTCTCGGTATTTACGGTCAGGGGGTGACCGCCACTGCAGTTTAGGGGATGCCTGGGGTTGATGTTAGATGCAATCAGTTATTGTAGCCTCCCGAGAGTGAAGTGTAGTACCACAGGTTGCAGAAGAACTCACACACCAGCAGCAATGTTTTTCAGAGCTTTTACTAACTTTCAGAGGATAGCTGTGAGTCAACCTGGGCGATGCAGTAATACTCCAGGAGGGGAACCAGGCTCCTTCAGGCTGACTTAGGGGTGGCTGCTGACTCGCCTTCCTAGCCCTCTTGTTTTTGTGATGACCCAGACTGGAAGTCCTACGGGGTCACCCAGGGAAGTTGCTTCCACCTGTTCTCCCCTTTTCGGCCCGTTTGCTTGCAGCCTGGACCAAGTAACTCCGGCTGCTTGCCTCTTGTCACTTATGGGCTGTCTCGTTGCTGCGTGGCTCTGGACTTTGTAGGTTTGGTGAAGGGCATGCAGTGCCCTCACCGGCAGGTTTAGCAGGCCAACTGAATGGGCCCCTGCTCTGGGGACCTGTAACCCCGTGCGGGCCTGGTCTACCAGGCAGTTCCCTTACTCAGCCACCTCTTAGCACTCTGGTCCTAGGTAGTTTTCAGGTGGCACTGCAAGGTAGCCGTTCTCCCCCACCAGCAACCACTGCACCTGTGGTGTCTGACTAGTGACAGCCTGCAGGTTCTCTCTCTGCGGCTTCTCTCTCCTCCTGAGCTTCACTAACTGACTGGCTCACTACTCCCTCCCCTCTGTGCCTGCCTCCGCAACCTAGCAACCAGCCTCTCTACCACACCCCTTGAGTGGAGATGGAGGATACGCCCCCTCCTGGATTCCCCAGGGGTCCCTTCAAAGGTACGTGTGGGAGACCTGGTTACTATGTGCGTGTGTGTCCACACCCTAGTCAGCCTTCGGGAATACCTGTATTGTACTGACCCACCATGGGTGCAGTACTCAGTTGTGCCTGACCAGGTCAGGGGCGCCACATTCCCCCTTAGTTACCAACAGCGCGTCCTTAAAGTGCAAACACATTTAAAACATTAAAACATGTAAAAGCATTGTAAAACATACCAGGTACCACTTTTCCACCACCTTCCACCCACAAGTCCGTTACCCACCCAAAAACCCTCTCAGGCGAGCTGCGTCTTTGTCCAATTCTGGCAGGAATGTAGAGGCAGCTTCCCTTCCTGGGGCTGGTGGTTGAAGGCAAACCTCTCTCCCGTCGAGCCGCGTCTTCGGCCACTTCTGGCAGGATGTAGAAGCGGCTTTCTCAGTCGGTGTTGCTTCTTTTGTGGTGGAGAGCCAAGCCCCATAAACAGGCGTGCTCTTGGCTTTAGGATAGCAAGAACTATCACAGGCGTGCTTCCTGGTGGTGCAGAGCCAGGCCCCATAAACAATAACGAATAACGTTTGGAACACCATTCTAAGTCTGAACTGGGTGCAAAAAACCTAAAAAAACATCACTATGGGGAGATAAGGTATGCACACCAGTGACTATGTAAGGGGAATACATGGAATAGCAGAAACTGCTGTGTGAATACTGACTTGAAAAATCCAATAGCTATGTGTAAAAGTGAAAATGTGAAAAATGGAATCTGCATTACTGCCATGAACATATGAATCAAGAGAAATTTAGCTACTGAATTGATCAATGCAATAGAGCCCCAACACTACGCCAAAGTATTTCTCTACGTTGGGGTCCCTAGCTTGTGTGTGTCCTCTCATGCAGTTAAAAAACTTACCGTGTATGGGAAGCTGAGACCCAGGCTATTTATGCGTATTGTATGGATTGGCAATAGGTGTGGTGGGGAGGGTTCACAAACGAAAAACTACTAACAATAACGAATAACGTTTGGAACACCATTCTAAGTCTGAACTGGGTGCAAAAAACCTAAAAAAACATCACTATGGGGAGATAAGGTATGCACACCAGTGACTATGTAAGGGGAATACATGGAATAGCAGAAACTGCTGTGTGAATACTGACTTGAAAAATCCAATAGCTATGTGTAAAAGTGAAAATGTGAAAAATGGAATCTGCATTACTGCCATGAACATATGAATCAAGAGAAATTTAGCTACTGAATTGATCAATGCAATAGAGCCCCAACACTACGCCAAAGTATTTCTCTACGTTGGGGTCCCTAGCTTGTGTGTGTCCTCTCATGCAGTTAAAAAACTTACCGTGTATGGGAAGCTGAGACCCAGGCTATTTATGCGTATTGTATGGATTGGCAATAGGTGTGGTGGGGAGGGTTCACAAACGAAAAACTACTAACAATAACGAATAACGTTTGGAACACCATTCTAAGTCTGAACTGGGTGCAAAAAACCTAAAAAAACATCACTATGGGGAGATAAGGTATGCACACCAGTGACTATGTAAGGGGAATACATGGAATAGCAGAAACTGCTGTGTGAATACTGACTTGAAAAATCCAATAGCTATGTGTAAAAGTGAAAATGTGAAAAATGGAATCTGCATTACTGCCATGAACATATGAATCAAGAGAAATTTAGCTACTGAATTGATCAATGCAATAGAGCCCCAACACTACGCCAAAGTATTTCTCTACGTTGGGGTCCCTAGCTTGTGTGTGTCCTCTCATGCAGTTAAAAAACTTACCGTGTATGGGAAGCTGAGACCCAGGCTATTTATGCGTATTGTATGGATTGGCAATAGGTGTGGTGGGGAGGGTTCACAAACGAAAAACTACTAACAATAACGAATAACGTTTGGAACACCATTCTAAGTCTGAACTGGGTGCAAAAAACCTAAAAAAACATCACTATGGGGAGATAAGGTATGCACACCAGTGACTATGTAAGGGGAATACATGGAATAGCAGAAACTGCTGTGTGAATACTGACTTGAAAAATCCAATAGCTATGTGTAAAAGTGAAAATGTGAAAAATGGAATCTGCATTACTGCCATGAACATATGAATCAAGAGAAATTTAGCTACTGAATTGATCAATGCAATAGAGCCCCAACACTACGCCAAAGTATTTCTCTACGTTGGGGTCCCTAGCTTGTGTGTGTCCTCTCATGCAGTTAAAAAACTTACCGTGTATGGGAAGCTGAGACCCAGGCTATTTATGCGTATTGTATGGATTGGCAATAGGTGTGGTGGGGAGGGTTCACAAACGAAAAACTACTAACAATAACGAATAACGTTTGGAACACCATTCTAAGTCTGAACTGGGTGCAAAAAACCTAAAAAAACATCACTATGGGGAGATAAGGTATGCACACCAGTGACTATGTAAGGGGAATACATGGAATAGCAGAAACTGCTGTGTGAATACTGACTTGAAAAATCCAATAGCTATGTGTAAAAGTGAAAATGTGAAAAATGGAATCTGCATTACTGCCATGAACATATGAATCAAGAGAAATTTAGCTACTGAATTGATCAATGCAATAGAGCCCCAACACTACGCCAAAGTATTTCTCTACGTTGGGGTCCCTAGCTTGTGTGTGTCCTCTCATGCAGTTAAAAAACTTACCGTGTATGGGAAGCTGAGACCCAGGCTATTTATGCGTATTGTATGGATTGGCAATAGGTGTGGTGGGGAGGGTTCACAAACGAAAAACTACTAACAATAACGAATAACGTTTGGAACACCATTCTAAGTCTGAACTGGGTGCAAAAAACCTAAAAAAACATCACTATGGGGAGATAAGGTATGCACACCAGTGACTATGTAAGGGGAATACATGGAATAGCAGAAACTGCTGTGTGAATACTGACTTGAAAAATCCAATAGCTATGTGTAAAAGTGAAAATGTGAAAAATGGAATCTGCATTACTGCCATGAACATATGAATCAAGAGAAATTTAGCTACTGAATTGATCAATGCAATAGAGCCCCAACACTACGCCAAAGTATTTCTCTACGTTGGGGTCCCTAACTAGTGTGTGTCCTCTCATGCAGTTAAAAAACTTACCGTGTATGGGAAGCTGAGACCCAGGCTATTTATGCGTATTGTATGGATTGGCAATAGGTGTGGTGGGGAGGGTTCACAAACGAAAAACTACTAACAATAACTAAATTTCTCTTGATTCATATGTTCATGGCAGTAATGCAGATTCCATTTTTCACATTTTCACTTTTACACATAGCTATTGGATTTTTCAAGTCAGTATTCACACAGCAGTTTCTGCTATTCCATGTATTCCCCTTACATAGTCACTGGTGTGCATACCTTATCTCCCCATAGTGATGTTTTTTTAGGTTTTTTGCACCCAGTTCAGACTTAGAATGGTGTTCCAAACGTTATTCGTTATTGTTAGTAGTTTTTCGTTTGTGAACCCTCCCCACCACACCTATTGCCAATCCATACAATACGCATAAATAGCCTGGGTCTCAGCTTCCCATACACGGTAAGCTTTTTAACTGCATGAGAGGACACACACAAGCTAGGGACCCCAACGTAGAGAAATACTTTGGCGTAGTGTTGGGGCTCTATTGCATTGATCAATTCAGTAGCTAAATTTCTCTTGATTCATATGTTCATGGCAGTAATGCAGATTCCATTTTTCACATTTTCACTTTTACACATAGCTATTGGATTTTTCAAGTCAGTATTCACACAGCAGTTTCTGCTATTCCATGTATTCCCCTTACATAGTCACTGGTGTGCATACCTTATCTCCCCATAGGCCCCATAAACAGGCGTGCTCTGGATGGTACCTCTGGGGTAACTATAAACACTGCAAGAGTTTGTGGCTATAGCCAGTTCATAGCCTTATGGTCAGTGTTTTTCAAAGTGCACAAACCAGGTGCAAAGATTTTTAAAGAGTTCTCACATTAGTTCATGTGGGCACGTAATCTTAAAACTTGAATGTTGCAAACTGGGAACTTGTAACTTTCTTACTTTTCTTGTTTTACATAGACGCTCTCCTTGCACAACCAGGGCTTTGACACCTGGAGGTTTCCATGTGTTCCTCTGTAGTGCTTTTGGTATCTTTGTCTTTAATGGTGTCTAGTTCTTGCTCTTTCTCGTTGTCTTTATCTTGTTTTTTATCTATTTCTGTTCCTTTGTCTTGTGATGTTGACCTTGGGGGATGGGTGGAGACAGCAGGGTTGCAGTAAGGATTCCTGGGGCATGGCACCACGTCCAGTGCATACCAGCCGCGTTCACCTTGGTGCTTGGTAAACTCGACCAGGTCTCCCTTATGCAAATCTCGGCCAGGGTGTCCTCGGGGCAGGTGGGAATGGACATCTCTCCTGCTGACAAAAATGCCCTCCTTTACGCCGGGCGCTACAATAAAGCCATAACCAGTTTTTAGGCTGACCTCCTCCACTACTCCACGGTAGAGAGGACCTCTAACCTGGTGGCGGGTTTTCCTGAGCGTCTGCTTCTCCTCCAAGTCCCGGGCTGTCACGTCTTCCTTCTGCCGGTCTGGGGAATGCTGCACTGGGGTTAGTTTTTCTCTGGTCTGGCGCCGTGCTCTACTGGCTGGACTCCTCTTTTCTGCCACCTCGCTGCCTGCGGGCTCCCAGGTGACGTACATGCTTTGTATCATAATGGCCAGCGCTTCTTCCTCAGCAGGGGGTGTTGGGCTCTCTTCATCCCAACGGGAGTAAGGCAACATCTCGGCCTCCGGACCTCCCTCAACTCTGCAGGGTGCTGCATCCTCCTCTGGCTGTTCAGGAGTCTGGTCTTCAGCCTCCAAGCCTCTCCTCCCCCTTAGTGCTCCTGAGCACTCCTCCGGCAGCAGCGCTGGGGATGGACGTTGTTCAGCAGGCCAGAGTGGTAGGCTCTCAGTCGCAGAAGTTGCTGGTGCCACTCCGGGTGAGCGCCTGGGGACTATGTACTGGTCCACCAGGTCTTTGGGGTAGCGGGCACTCAGCTCCTTCTTGAGCTTCAGGAACACTGGGTCTTCTCCCGGCGCGGACCCGGTTCTTCAGTCGGCGGCTGGGGCGCGGTGGCTGCTTCTGCTGTACAGGCGGGGGTAGACGGCTTTGCAGCCTGGTCGGGTCTGGCCGGACGTGGCGTGGCCGCGGCCTGGTCTTTTCCAGCCGGGTGTGGCATGGCTGCGGCCTGATCTGGTCTGGCCGGACGGGACACTGTGGTCTGGGCTGGCTGGGCAGGGCGCTGTTGCGGCCTGGTCTGGTCTGGCCGGGCAGCACGTTGTTGCGGCCTGGTCTGGCCTGGCCGGACATGGCGTGGCTGCCCTAGGCGTCTCAGCGGGAGCCGTGGGCTTCGCAGCATGAATTGTGGCGGGCGTCGCCTCCGGGATCGCAGCAGGGATCTTCTCAGGCATCGCAGCATGACGCACCGCAGGCATCGCAGCGGCCTTCGGTTGTAGCAGCGCTGGCGGGGTCGGTGCATTCGAGCGAGCAGGGGCAATGTGGAACTCACCCAAAGGCATCAGCATCGAGGTCTGGGTGGTCGCTGCCCGGTGTGGCACTTGTCGCACGGTCCACCTCTCATAGGCCTGAACCGCTCCAGCCATCTCCCGAAGTTCTGTGCGTCCCTCCCTGATCTGCATGATTCGGGCTTCCAGCCGGTCGCAGAACTGGGCAATCTCCTAGTCCCACCAGGCGGCGGAGCCTGGTTCAGGATCACCACGTGCAGACGCCATGCTTCCTGTGTCTTCTCTGCAACCTTCCAGCTTCACTTCCTGCAGCAGACTCCTAGCTTCCCGCCGTCTCTGGACAGATCCACCCCCATCGCTTGCAAGGTCAGAGCGCTGCAGGGGTTCTCAGGGTAGCCACACCTCTTCGTGGGCGGTAACTTCTGTTTTCGCATGCTGCTGTCGTGTCTTGGCGCGCTTTTCATGGTGGCAATATCGCGGCGCTTCAAATTTTTTGAATGAACCGCCAAGGCACATGGTCACCTGTCTTAACAGGTCTATTCCTTATCCTGTTCTTGACACCAGAGATGTGGAGCCCTGCATTACCTTCAGATGCAGGTCGCCGCAGGGTCTCCCCGGGCTTGGAAATCTTCTGGTCACAGGTAGGTTAACTTCAATGGGGAATTCGTGACGCCACTCTCGGTATTTGCGGTCAGGGGGTGACCGCCACTGCAATTTAGGGGATGCCTGGGGTTGATGTAATCAGTTGTTGTAGCCTCCCGAGAGTGAGGCTGGCCCCAGGGCCCAGTGTAAGTGTATAGTACCACAGGTCGCAGAAGAACTCACACATCAGCAGCAATGTCTTTCAGGGTTTTTACTCACTTTCAGATGATAGCTGTGAGTCAACCCGGGCGATACTGTGATACTCCAGGAGGGGAACCAGGCTCCTTCAGGCTGACTTAGGGGTGGCTGCTGACTTGCCTTCTTAGCCCTCTCGTTGTTGTGGTGACCCAGACTTGAAGTCCTACGGGGTCACCCAGGGAAGTTGCTTCCGCCTGTTCTCCCCTTTTCGGCCCGTTTGCTTGCAGCCTGAACCAAGAAACTCCGGCTGCTTGTCTCTTGTCACTTATGGGCCCTCTCGTTGCTGCGTGGCTCTGGACTCTGTGTAGGTTTGGTGTAGGGCATGCAGTGCCCTCACCAGCAGGTTTAGCAGGCCAACTGAATGGGCCCCTGCTCTGGGGACCTGTAACCCCGTGCGGGCCTGGTCTACCAGGCAGTCCCTTACTCAGCCACCTCTTAGCACTCCGGCCCTAGGTGGTTTTCAGGCGGCACTACAAGGTAGCCGTTCTCCCCCGCCAGCAACCACTGCACCCGTGGTGTCTGACTAGTGACAGCCTGCAGGTTCTCTCTGTGACTTCTCTCTCCTCCTGAGCTTCACTAACTGACTGGCTCACTACTCCCTCCCCTCTGTGCCTGCCTCCGCAACCTAGCAATCAGCCTCTCTACCACACGCCTTGAGTGGAGATGGAGGACACGCCCCCTCCTGAATTCCCCAGGGGTCCCATCAAAGATACGTGTGGGAGACCTGGTTACTATGTGCCTGTGTGTCCACGCCCTGATCAGCCTTCTGGATTACCTGTATTGTACTAATCTCAGGTGCAGTACTCAGTGGTGCCTGTCCAGGTCAGGGGTGCCACAAAGACATGTGTGGGCAATAATGCGGGCTCACAGTGTGAGCTCGCATTAAAGGGTCATACACGACTGAGGATGAATATATTCATACGTCTTTGGTCGTGAAGGGGTGAAGAACTTGATTTCCAATAGCTACCAATCTGAAGTGAAGATTCACTACAACATCTTGCATACACTAATAAATTAAAATATTATAATACTTTTAAAATAGGGATTTTTAACCCTTGGTTCATGGGTCCTTGATATGTGGCTTGTGGTCACACAGGTCTAGAAGACCAGTGCTCTAGATGGTGATTTTTGTGAGTAGACCTGTAGCCTAATTGTCCCTTAAAAAAAAATAAAAACTGTTTGTATCCTCCAGCATCTGATATGAGACACGCAGAGCATCCAAGTTGTAGAAAGAAATGCAATACCGATCAGACACGGTGCTTAAGGCAGGTTCTGATATGGAGGAGGGAGTGCTTGATAGGAGAGCTTTGCACCAAGGGAGAGTGGAAAGCATTGGATGCAAGTATGCTGACTGAAAAGGAGAAAGGCCATTATATAGGAAAATAGGGTCCAACAAGGTCACTACTGTGGGGAACGGCAGCGTTCAATGTCACTACTCTTGGGGCACTCAATACAGTGACTTCGTGTGACGGTTGTTGGAGGGTCAATACTCTAGGGAAGCACTAGATATTACTACTGGGGGCAATTTGGTATCACTACTGTTGGTGAAGTCTTATTGTCACTACTGTGGGAGTGGCACTGGATGTAAATATGGTGGGGGCACTGGATGTCATTACTTTTATGGACACCTTTTAAGGAACACAATAATAAGTTATAGTCAAATTTCTATGACTGAACATAAAGGGAATCTGTCAGCAGATTTTTGTTGTTTAAGGTGATTCAGCAAGATGGAAGCTTATTCCAGTGATTGGTTACTTACTGAGCTGTGATGTTTTTCAATAAAATCAGTGTATTACAACCAGATTATCTGTAGAGGACTATTTATCTTGGGCCATGTAGTCCTCCCGCTACACTGATTAGAAGCTTTCACCCAATGTTCAGTGTCCACAGAAAGCTATCTATCAGAGGCAGGGACAGGTTATACAGAGCGGTTGATCAGCAGCAGAACAAAACAGTGATTTTATTAAAACTAAACCAAGTAGCTCAGTAAGTGATACATCACTGGAATCAGGGTCTCTGTCCTTACATTTTGCTCAGATAACATAGCAAAAATATTATGACTGATTCGCATTGAGTGAAGATTAGCCCTTTCAGCAGTTTCAAAGCGTTGAAACAGACATTTGGAGACATATCCTGTATGGGGCTAAAATTTCTTCATAAAAAAGTGTTTTGTGACCATCTTTCAGAGAAGAATGTAAGGTAAGAAAAGTCAAGGACTAAAGGGTACTTTACACCCTGCGATATCGGTACTGATATCGCTAGCGAGCATACCCGCCCCCGTCGGTTTTGCATCACGGGCAAATCGCTGCCTGTGGCGCACAACATTGCTAACACCCGTCACATGGACTTACCTTCCCTGCGAAGTCGCTCTGGCCGGCGATCCGCCTCCTTTCTAAGGGGGCAGTTCGTGCGACGTCACAGCGACGTCACACGGCAGCCGTCCAATAGAAGAGGAGGGGCGGAGATGAGCGGCCGGAACATGCCGCCCACCTTCTTCCTTCCTCATTGCCGGTGGACAAAGGTAAGGAGATGTTCGTCGTTCCTGCGGTGTCACACATAGCGATGTGTGCTGCCGCAAGAACGACAAACAACATTGTACCTGCAGCAGCAACGATATTTGGAAAAGGAACGACTTGTCAACGAGCAACGATTTTTCTCGTTTTTGCGCTTGTTGATCGTCGCTCCTTGGTGTCACGCACTGTGATGTCGCTAACGGCGCCGGATGTGCGTCACTAACGACGTGACCCAGACGATATATTGTTAGCGATGTTGCAGCATGTAAAGCACCCTTAACACTACTGCTACACTAAGAGCCCTATCTGATCACCATTGAAGGATAGTGGCCAGAGTCACAAACAATAGCATTGAATCGAGTGACAGTAATATTTTCTTACTTTTGATGAGGACTAATAAAACTGCAAGCTGCTGACACAGGCTATGCTGGGGATCCATCGGGTGTTTCACCCTTCACGCTGTATTTACCCTTGCATCCTGCAGGTAAGATCAATCTTGGTTACAAGAGAATCTCCAAGTTATGATCCCGGAATTACAAAGTGATCGAAATAAAGCCAACACATAGAAGAACTGCAAAGTCCTAAGAAGAGTAGCACTAGAGGTACAGGTGAATCCAAGGGTCAAGCCAGTTGCATAGTCAGTAGTAGCCAAAAGTCAGGACAAGGAGAAATACTATTAGTATCCGATGTGGTATCTGGAGGTCGGGACAGAAAATGGGAGTAGATCAGAGGTGCAAAAACAATGCTTCTAAAATGCAGCATTAGGGGTTAATCCGAATCGTGGCCCGGCACAAGGAGGATTAGAATAGCTTTGTAAATCTAATTCACTTAAATTAAGCAAAGTTGTAAAGTTTTATACTATACTTTGTCAATACCTAATAGTTTTTAATACATTGAAGACTTATATTAAGATGTTTCCATTCATTGAATAGTAACTTGTGTACAATTGTGTACATATACAGTATGTCACAAAAGTGAGTACACCCGGCACATTTTTGAAATGTTTTTATTCTATCTTTTCATGGGACATCACTGAAGATATGACACTTTGATACAATATACAGTAGTCAGTGTGTACAGCTTGTGTATCAGGGTACATTTGGTGTCCCCTAAATAACCCAACACAGGGATTAATGTCCAAACTGCTGGTAACAAAAGTGAGTACATCCCTAAGTGAAAATGGCCAAATTGTTCCCAAACCGTCAATATTTTGTGTTCCCACCATTATTTTCAAGCACTGCCTTAACTCTTTTGGGCATGGAGTTCACTAGAGCTTCATGGAGCCTCTGGATCTTCTTCCATTCCACCATGACAACATCATGGAGCTGGAGGACATTGGAGAACTTGCACTCCTTCACCTTCCATTGGAGGATGCCCGATAGTTGTTCAATACGGTTTAGGTCTGGAGACATGCTTGGCCAGTTCAGCTCTTTACTCTTTAAAGTTTCTTTGGCATGGCAGTGGTCGTCTTTGAGGTGTGTTTGGGGTCGTTGTGTTGGAATCCTGCAACCCAATTTCTGAAGGGAGAGGATCATGCTCTGCTTTAGTATGTCATAGTACATGTTAGCTTCCATGGTTCCCTCAATGAACTGTAGCTTCCCAAAGTCGGCAGCACTTATTCAGCCACAAACCATGACACTCCCACTACCATGCGTGATCATGGTTAACACACTTGCTCACCATCCACACCTGAGACCTAGTAACACTAATGAGTCACATGACATTGGAGAGGGAAAATGGCTAATTGGGCACAATGTGGCCATTTTCACTTTGGAGTGTACTCACTTTTGTTCCAGCAGTTTAGACATTAATGGTTGTGTGTTGAGGTACATAAAGAGGAGACAGAATTTACACTGTTACACAAACTGTACACTGAGTACCTTACATTGTATCAAAGTGTCCTATCAGTGTTGTCCCATGAAAAGATAGAAAATCATATTTGCAAACATGTAAAGGGTGTACTGTACTCACTTTTGTGACGTACTGTATAGATATAGGCACAATGAATACAAAGAATTGCTACATGGTTTATTCTTTCCAAAGACCTTTCAAAAGGATCAGGGAACATTCATTATGTGTCAAGGAAAGACGACTCTGACTTCTGAATAGGAAAGGTTTCTTTATAGCTAGAGCACTAAGACTGTGACGTGTCCTACTGTAAAGTATAATACTGACAGATACTATTTCAGCATTTTAAAAAGGGCTGGATGTGTTTTTCCATAACAGTTGTCATTGTGGGTTAAGTAATCTAGTGATTGTGAATGTATAACCAGTAGAGAAATGTTCAATTTGATGGATTTATGCCACTGTTCAACTTAGAGGTTGCTTACTAATGCTGCTGTGCACTAACTACCTATGATTTTTCAAGATTCATTCCCGGAACATATGTCAAACTCTGACCAGTGAACCAAATCTGACCCGCAGGCCGAGTTGGGCCACGATGCTATTCAATATGGTGGGCTATGTGGAACCCATTTTTCTGTTTGCAGGGATATGTAGGGCCCATTATTCTGTATGGAGGACTATGTGAGGCCTAATATTCTGTTTGGAGGGCTATGTGGGGCCATTATTCTGTATAGAAGGCTATGTGGAGGCCCATTATTTTGTTTGGAGGGCTATGTGGGGCCCATTATTCTGTAAGAAGGGCTATGTGGAGCACATTATTCTGTATGGAGGTCTATGTGGGGCCCATTATTCTGTAAGAAGGGCTATGTGGAGCACATTATTCTGTATGGAGGTCTATGTGGGGCCCATTATTCTGTATGGAGGATTATGTGGGGCCTATTATTCTGTATGGATGGCTATGTGGGGCCCATTATTCTGTAAGAAGGGCTATGTGGAGCACATTATTCTGTATGGAGGACTATGTGGGGCCTATTATTCTGTATGGATGGCTATGAGGGGCCCATTATTCTGTATAGAGGGCTATGTGGGGTCTATTATTCTATATGGAGGGCTATGTGAGGCCTATTATTATGCATAGAGGGCTATGTGGAACCCATTATCCTGTTTGCAGGGATATGTGGGGCCCATTATTCTGTATGGAGGACTATGTGAGGCCCATTAATCTGTAAGAAGGGCTATGTGGGGCACATTTTTCTGTATGGGGGGCTATATGGGGCCGTTATTCTGTATGGAGGACTATGTGGGGCCCATTATTCTGTATGGAGGACTATATGGACTATGTGAAGCACATTATTCTGTATGGAGGACTATTTGGAACCTATTAATTTGTATGGAAGACTATGTGGAGCACATTATTCTGTATGGAGGACTATTTGGAGCTCATTAATCTATATGGAGGACTATGTATGGTGCATTATTATGCATGGAGGTCTATGTGGCGCCTTCGACTTTGTCCAAGTTTTTAATTTTGGCCCCATGTGTATTTTATTTTGACGTCACTGATCCAAGGGAAGTAAATGCACCACAGCCCAATTGTGGCCACTGATTAGCCACGGTGCTCATCTGGCATAAGAATGTCATACAATAAGACCCAGGAGACCCAACACCGATAGCTGTAACGGTGTCTCTATTATTTCTATTTTAAAAGAGGGAGTACTTTATTTAAATTTTTTGTGCAGGTGTTTCCAGTGGTCATGTGATGAATACATAGGTGGATGTGTTGACAGTATTACTTTACAATTATAAGAGCTCTTTCTTCTAGTCAAGAATTGCTTGATATTTTTAGGTATTGGATGTAAACAATGAAGGTTTTGCCTGAATGACCACAAACTGAGATCTTGAAAGCTATAAAGGATATAAAGGCACTATTACAGTATATACAGACAGCATATAAGAAAATTGTTTAACTTTTCATTACACAACGAATTCTTTGAAGTGTCCAATTCGTAAAACACCTATTGAGAACATGTGGACTATAGAGGAAGGAGCCTTTCATATCCCCATGTACAAGGATAATAGAAAAATGCCTAATTAAGCTACCCATACTAACAAGGTAATAAAGGCCATTATAGTTCAGTGTTTGACAGCTGATTTGTCAGTAAAGTGGACCTTACCGCATGTTATTATCCATGCAAGTGTAGCAAGGTTACATGATTATTTCGTGCTTTATGCTCTTTACTAGAATAGCTATAACACTGCACACTGGGAGTTGAATACATTCCAAGAAGTAGGAGAAATCTTTTCTTAGAAGCTTTTTTCATCTTTCATGTAAAAGTCTGAAGCTGATTATTGTGGCTTAGACACTTTCTTGCAAGTCCAAATGTGTAATTCTTAGAATAATGCAATTTCCTTGATTTATAGCATGATGTAGTCTTACTGGTAATAGAAGGCATATAGGAGGTGGATAAGTCAGCCAAAGAACCATCATCACTAATTGATCATAGCGCTAGTGTTTTCAGGGAACCAAGCTGATAGAATCTAATATTATCAGCGCTCTCCTGTAAAGGGCACATTGAAACGTCAGTGACTTTGCTGTTCGTTCACTGTTATTTTTGCTGCAGACATTTTCTACTAAACAAAGTGTGACTACATTTTATTTCTGTAATAAATGATTGGATGTGATTTTCAGCTTTGTTTCATTTTACATTCTTTAAACTTACTTTTGCTAACCGGAATCAGAGTACATATGTCACGCGATGTTTGGCTGTAAACTCACCGAGTGTCATGGCGGCATCAGAGGATATTCAGATTACAGACTCTGACACTCCACACTATGCCTTCTCTGGTAATTCTGAGTTGCACAAGGACGCTCGGGTGTCAACCAGTTGTGTGCTTATTAGTGATCAGGCTAGCGGGAGCTAATTTCTGCTAACCTGCTGGCTACCTTTCATATTACATGTTGCGGGAGTACCTATTAAAGTTACTCCCCTCTTTTTTAAGGTGGAGGAATCTGTCTTGCCATGCTGACTATAGCTTTCTCTAAACCGGTCCGTTTGCTGTTGGGTTCCAGTAATTTACTGCATGTTGCTTGCTGTTCTGTGAAATTCCTCCTGTCATTTGGTTATTTATTTTGCTCCTTATAATTTGTTGTATGATTACTCTATGTGAGCATGCTGCGTGCTAAAATTTTGGTTTCCCCAGTTTGTCCATATCTTTGGGTTGCTACTCCTGTCCCAGTCCTCCCCTGGGTTGTGGGAGAAGAGGTATTAGATCAGGGCTGTGGCCAGGAGCAGGGCAAGGAAAGCAGCCCAGACATTGTGACCATTAGATGTATCTCTGGGAGTAGGGACAGCATGGACCCTCTAGTCTGAGGACCAGTCTAGGAGCCCGAGTCCCCTTTTATCCCCTCATACCCCTAGACAACATATTACAAGTCAACAGTGTATAATAATTAAAGACTACTGTGGAACCATATTCTGTTTGCATTACACATTTATACAGGACATGATTTTAAAACCCACTCCTAATCAGACCTGTCATGAGACAAGGCTAAACTAGGCTTGATTGAGTAGAATCTGATCTGCAGTTCTCATCAATGGCCCGTTGTGCAATGCTGTACTAGTCCGGCTTTGTTCACTGTTTTCATCTGCACACTACTGGAAATGAACACAGTTGTTTGGTTGGTATCCCAGGGGTCAGGCCCCCTCCATTCCGAGAATGTCATAAATATCATAAGCCAAGACAATCTCTTTAATTATTTGCCATACTTGCCATAGCATTGCTTTTATTTATATTGCTCTGCTGCACTTTAGAAACGAATCCGGACATCCTGTTTTTACTTTTAGATTTTTACACTCCATAATCTAATAGTGATAAGCAAATCTGATGAAATTTGATTTGGCAGACCTGCTTGAACTTATCTAGGAAATACGATTTGTATCAAATTTATTCATTTTCAGATCTCTCCAGACCTCAAAGCATAGTGCACAAATGTAAAAAAAAAAATAAGTAAATCAAGAAATTATACTTACCTCCCCATATCCTCATCTGTCCAGCCCCTGTGTTTGTGCATCAGTCTTCACCCATCCGGTGCAGTCTAGTTTGCACTGCGAGGCATCTTTGGGCACTCAACTCTTAATTTCCTACTGTTGCAACTGGACAGATGAGAGAGGGACAAGGTGGGTATTATATTTTTAACCACTTTCCAACTCTTAAGAATCCCACACACTGTCAACTGACCAGCTCACACAAAATGAATGGCCCAATATTCACATTTGCCTGAATCCATGAATTTTAGATATTTCAAAGGGAATTCAATTTACTTAAAGTTGATTTGTTCATGTCCAGAAGACCATAAATAATAAACCAAATAGAGAAAACAAAACTGCTAATAGACTGAAAAATTACTTCTCTAAAATTATTTTTTATTTACTAAAGTTAAAATAATCTAATCAAGCCATATATTTTGGTATCATAAATAGCTATATCGGTCAGTGAGTACACAGTAAAAGTCGTGCAGAGGTAAACACACTCTGATAGGGTTATTTATCTAGTGTGAGAGATAGCCTGGTGTAGATTTATTTATTGATTAAGGGATATCAATAGGGTATTAAGCAAGGGGCTAGGCTGCAAATCCCTAATCTCACTCCTTCCTAGCTGCGGAGGTTAGTACACCATAATGTTTTTGGCGCCCCCGCTCAGCGTCGGCTATCCCTAGAAACCCTATACTTGACTGTGTGCCAATAGATGACCCATAGCCCAAAAGGTGCAGGTAGTTACAAAATAACTACTACCAATGTTTGGCTGTGGAGATTAATGTCCTTGATTTTATGCACATATTTGCAATTGGTGATTGGTATTGCTAGAACATCTAAAAACAATAATTTTATCAATGGTTCTAATTAATTAAGGTTAAGATATCAGATATGATTTACCAAAAGACTGTTACAAATCCAAAAGATTCTGATATGTAAACAACGTACACAAGCACTATAAAAAAAATGAGTGGTCTTTTTGAGGGGAGTCACTTTTTTTAAAAAAAAAATAGTACTAACTCTATTTGTATGCTATCCAGTACATTAATAGCTTTGAGTAGCAACGTCTCTTCCCCTGATGCTAGTCGAAGCTAAGGCTCAGATCACCTGATTGAGCAATTTATGCATTGAGAATCCCCTCCAAGGAAACTGACAGCAGGGAGTACCCTCAGTTTCCTTAAAGTTATTCAGACCTTCTAACAAATAATTGCATACATTTTTCAGGTAAAGCTCCAACTAATGGTAAAGACATGGGACCACGATTGCCAGTAATGTGTATAAATCTCTTTGTCATTCAGGAGATAATCATGAATAGTGAAGGGTGGATCTGGACTTTTACAGCACTGTCTGTGGATCTATATCATACTACCACATCATACCGCATGCAGTTTTGATGTGTTTTTTTTTTTTTTGCCAGGAGGTGTAGATTGGGTGCATCAATATGGAGTGAAAATGTAAGCATGAAATATGCATATACCATGCCATGAAATATGAATCTCTTGGCAAGGTGAGTTCACTAAGCTTAATGAGGTCACCTTTGGTCCTCTGAGGTCAGGTTACCTCCGGTCACAGGTGGCGAACTGTGGGAACCTCCAGCTGTGATTGCAACTAACCTGAGTGACGTCACCGCTGATCAAAGCAGCTTATTCATTCTCTGCCTGGAGCTCACAGTGGGCAATCATGTTCCATGATCATGCACTGTCTGTTCAGATGTAGCAAAGCTGGAATCGTTATGGGACCTCATGTGGATTACGTTGAACATGCAGGGGTGTTTTGGTGTTAATAAATGGGTGAAAGATGGTGTTTATTTGTATTTTATTTCAAATAAAGGATTTTTTAGTGTTTGTGTTTATTTACTTTAACTTACACATTATTAATTGGTGGGTCTCATAGACCCTCCCCATTACTAATCTAGGGCTTTGTCACAGCTGAAGGCAAACCCCTTATTACCCCAATTGCCATTACACCACGGCAATGGCTTTATCTTGGCTGGGTACCAAAATTGGGCGGACCGCATGCCGGTTTTTAAAAAATTATTTATTTAAATAATTAAACAAAAAAAACAAAGCTGCATATGGTTCCTCTTATTTTAATACACTGCCAAGATAAGCACATGGCTGGGGGCTGTAGCCTGTAGCCGTATGCTTTAATTTTACTGGTGTCATAATATGAGGGGACCCTATGCCAATTTTTTTATTTATTTATTTTTATAACACGACAGATGCATGTAACGTTTGTGATTGGAAGCAGTCAGCTGATACAATGACACTCAGGGTGGGGGCATATGGGACTCAAACCAATCACAGATGCTGATAGGCGGGGAAAGCTTATGCAATGAAGGATAATGCACGGCTCCAGAAGTGAATGAATGGCCTGGAAGCAGTTACAGCCATGCCGGAGCCTCAGTAAGTGTAAAGTGCCTGCTCCTATCCCCCTATCCCTTCTACCACCATTTTTAATTGCCGGATTCTGATCCCCATAGACTTATATGGGGACCGGAATCTGGTTATCTGTGAGTCCGCCCATCACTAATCATGAACCATCTGGTCAATAGTGGAGTAAACTTAGTGATAGGAATTAGCCATTGGTTAAGTCAGGCATACAGACACAGCGATCTATATGTTTGTGGTCATTGAATGTTTGTGGTCTTAAGGCCCATTTACATGCAATGACATCGCTAACGAGATATCGTTGGGGTCACGGAATTCGTGACGCACATCCGACCTCGTTAGCGACGTTGTTGCGTGTGAAACGTACGAGCGACCGCTAACGATCAAAAATACTCACCTAATCATTGATCGTTGGCATGTCGTTCATTTCCATAAAATCGTTGCTTGTTCTGGATGCAGGTTGTTCATCGTTCCTGAGGCAGCACACATCGCTACGTGTGACACCCCAGGAACAATGAACAGCACCGTACCTGTGCCCTCCGGCAACGAGGTGGGCGTGTCTTTCATGCGGCTGCTCTCCGCCCCTCCGCTTCTATTGGACGCCTGCTGTGTGACGTCGCTGTGACGCTGCACAAACCGCTCCCCTTAGAAAAGAGGCTGTTCGCTGGCCACAGCGACATTGCTAGGAAGGTAAGTCTGTGTAACGAGGCCTAGCGATATTGTGCGCCACGGGCAGCGATTCGCCCGTGACGCACAAACGACGGGGAAGGTTGCGATTGGCAGCGACATCAATAGCGATGTCGCTGCGTGTAAACCAGCCTTTAGTCTTTGTTTTAGACCCTAAGTAGTGATAGCAAGCCACCAAAAGTTTGCATTTGTTTATTATTGGTTTCTCTAAAAAAGAAAAGAAATTGTAATGGCAGGTACACTTTAAGAACAGAGCTCGAACTGTTAATAAATTATCATGTCAAGCAATTGCCGCGCACAGAAATTCTACCGAGCTTCCACCGCATTAAATGTCACCTCATGTCTAAGCCAATCGATTTGATAATTACATACATTTTGTCTCTTGACATTGTAAGACAGCTCTTGGTTATTTAAGTCAACACAGAATAAAATGAATATGTTAATGCGTGCTGCAGGACATGATATGCGCTATCATCAGATATACTAAATGGCACCATTTAAAGCACAGAAAAATATTTTCTTTGTTTTACTAGTGTTACAACACATGTATCGAGAAGCTAATAGGTTTATGCACACAAGCGTGGTCAATTCATTCCACTGCATTTTAGAGTCTCATAAAAAAATACAGTGACCTCTGGGCTTTCTGGTTTAATCAAAGCAGTCAGTTCTCTTGTGCCCTTTTCCTATCTATTGGAGCATAGTGAAAGCGCCGAATGACTGAATCTCCTGCTGCTGAGAGAGACTCCTGAATTATTCATAAGTGTTCTAATGGTAGGTGATGAGATCTCTTCATGCTCAGGCCTTGTCACTAGGTGTTTATTACTTTGTTTCACTACCCGCCTGCTTTTACTGTGGGTCACGAGAACCCTATATACACTCTTGACATGCATTGCTAAAGATAGCACTTTAAAAAATCTCTTTTGCCTGAGAGGTCATGCGAAAGTTATTAGGAACAAATTATTTCTTCATTTCCGCTGACTGACTATGTAGCCTTAATGATCTGTCACCTAGCAATAGGCTGCCCATTCAAACATAAAAAAAAATCCATATGATGCGTTTATAACTAGAATCAGTTTGTTGTAGCTGCTTTCTTGTCAAGCATGTGTCCAATGTACATTGTACATTTACATATTCATGACCCATCAGAGATGTTGAGGAAGGATCCTTGGTAATGACACCATACAAGATTTTGCTGTGTCCTGCAGCTGTTAAAGTCTATTAAGTGTGTAATGTCTTTTTAGTCCTGAGCATCGTAAACTGTGATAACGCGCTCTGACTGAAAATAAATGGACATTTGTGTAGTAAGCTATAATTCCACTTTTATTTTAGTTACTATATTCTGGAAAGTCTTGATGCATTACTGACAATATTCAAGGACTATGATCATCTGAGGTTAAAAAGCCGAGCCATGGTAACTCCTGAGCAGAGCATTAAAGGGAACCTGTCAGGTGTAATATGCACTCAGAACCACGAGCAGTTCTGGGTGTATATTGCTAATCCCTGCCTAACCGTCCCTGTATACACTAGCATAGATAAAGAGATCTTTAGAAAAAGTATTTCTAAAGATCTTTTATCGTATGCTAATGAGCTCAGGGACTAGTCCCCTAGGCATTAATTCCCCTTGCCAGTCGGCTCCATTAGTATGTTAGTACATCCCTGTGGGCTCCTGTGGGTGTGCTATCATACTAATGAATGTGCAGCGTCAGAGGATGATCTCACTCACCTCTCCGCCACCATCGCATCTGACGCTGGATTTCGACTCAGTGCGCATGACCCCGGAGTTTGAGTCATGCGCACTATGAAGCCGGGTGTACACTTCCTGGCTTAAAACTGAAGTAGTGTGCATGACCCAAACTCCGGGGTCATGTGCACTGAGCCAAAATCCCTCGTCGGATGCAATGGCGGCGGAGAGGTGAGTGAGTTCATCCTCTGATGCTGCACATTCATTAGCATGTTAGCATGCTTACAGGGACGTACTATCATGCTAATGGAGCTGACTGGCAAGGGGAACTAACGCCCATGGAACTAGTCCCCTCGCTGATTAGCATACGGTAAAAAATGTTTAGAAATACTTTTTCTAAAGATCTCTTTATCTATGGTAGTGTGTACAGGGACGGTAAGGCAGGGAATAGCAATATGCATCCAGGACTGCTTCGTGGTTCTGGGTGCATATTACACCTGACAGGTTCAATTTAAGGGGTCTGGAGAGCTGATCCTTGTTTTACAAACCTCATTGTGACTCAACCCAAATCTTGCTAGGAGCACTAGGGGAATGCAGGATGGTCTTCGTCTTTTGCCAGGGTTCTATTCGGGATACCCCTGTTCACATTCCGAACATTCTCACAAGAGATGATTGAGACAACTTAAAGAATCACTCCAAAGTTTTTATCCTCTTAATATATTGCAATCATCATATTATACAGCACTGTGTACTTACAATTGCTGATTTTGCCTTTATTCTGTTATGCATTAGATCTATGACTTCACATGATTAAAAACTGACTACCTGAATACTTCTAAACTCTATGTAGAAACAGGAAGTCTATTTCCCTGCATGAATCATCACTGCAAAAGTTAACAACAAGGAGCAGGAAGGAGCAGCTGGGTCAGACGTTCAAAAGGGGGATGACTGATGCAAAAACAAGAGACTTCCTGTTTATTTTTATATAGAACATAGAAAAAAGAAGAATTTACTGGGTAGAAAGGCAAGGTGAGCAATTACAAATTCACAGTGCCATATAATATGATGATTGCAATATATAAAAACTTTGATTGGAGTGCTTCTTTAACAGATTTATTTATATGGGGTAATGGAAAAACATGCAGGGGTATAACAAGGAACAGAAAAACAAATGATATTAAGTAAACCGAGATACAGTTACAGGAGGTGCTTTACAGCAGATCTGTGATAGCGTGGTACAATCCTGGGGGGTAAAACAATACAACTATCACAGCATAAATTTCCCAATTATACTTATACAGGGCCCACAATTAAGAAATATAGTTTCCTGTGAAAGAACAGCAGACACACTATTAACTAAATAATCCCAGAATTGTCTTCTGCAATGCAAGTAATAGTCCACTGTTGGGACCCGGTTGCTGAGGATGCTGGCACACTTTCAGGAACCGTTTGTTCACTTAATAATACAGTGAGAACACAATCCCCCTCGTTGCTGTTGCTATTATAAAATCCTTGCATTTGGAATAACAAGACCCAGCTGTGACGACATGGACTCTCATGGGTTAAAGTTTCTTAAAATTCAGCCAGACAGGATGATAGATTGTTTATAGACGGGGGATAAGTCCCTCATTGTTTCTACAAGACTCTTGTTGACTCATGTAATTGTGTTGGCCACTGAAAGCCAGACTTATTGTTTCTCCAGACTCTTTCAGTAACCATTGTAACGTAGTTGTGTATTGCTAATGTGATTACCTTATTAGCCATTGCCTAGTCGGTGACTTGCAGACTCCATGTAGATATCTTCAGTCTTTATGTAGACATCATTTGGATGAACATTATCCATGCAGCTTGAAATTCATCCAATGGGAGAGGCGATCTTGTCCAACCAATCGATGAGGCCGCAGTGAATCCAAGTGGAAGGCTGTGGCTATAAAAGGGATTTCTTTAAGTCACCAGGGGTTTGTTGATGGATGCTGATGGATCCAGTCTAAGCTCTTCGGAGCTGACTAGAGGATCAGGATATCTTATGGCTTCAATCTAGGGACTCCGGTTCCGGTTGGAGACCATATCCACAGTCTAGGGATTTCGACCCCGGCTGCCAGGATTGTATCATCATACCAGGCTACCTAAGGAGGACACTCAGGTTGGGACAGTTCAGTCACCTGTTACAGACTTTGCAGACCTCAGCCAGATTCCTAAATCTGGCGTTATTCCTTTCTTGGTGGGTGCCCGCCGAAAGCGGGGTGCTGCTGGATTGGAGTAATCGGCCCTAGAAGCTCTGAGGCATGGACATTCTAAATCCCTGGTGAGCCAGCGGAAGGGTGAGACTCTTGTTGCCTGTTACATTTGTGTGTTTTGCTCGTTATGTGTTATGTGCCGTTAATTGTTTGGGGATCCAATAAAGTCTAATTATTGTGGTTCCCTCACCCTGTGTTGTCTGAGTAGTGTTACGCCCACGGTTAAGGAGGCCAGCGTTCAGTTGGGATGAGCCCTGAGCCACGCTGTCTTTCTAAAGGTGGCGGGTTTTAGTGGACGAGAGCACTCACTGAGCCCCGTGTCTCCACACCAGCAATACTACCTTAATTAGTACTTTTATTATAACTTCTTCAACAGTGCAACCACAAGTCTCAGCAGTAGCTACTCTCTCCTTGATCACATAGGAATCTAGTTTGGGGATGCAGGGTCCAGATGCTTAAAGGGAACTTGTCACCAGAATTTTCGCTATTAAACTAAAAGAATTCCATTCTACAGCTCATGGGCTGTATTCTATAAAGGTTCATCTTGCTACTGGCCCCCCTTTCAGACCTAAATAACAACTTTATAAAATATTACCTTTTGCTATGGTAATGAGGTTTGCTGGCTCCGTGGGCGGGCTGTATTTCGTTCGTAATCCCCACTCCTGCCGCTGTTCGCCATCCCAGTGTTCATTTACATAGATGAGTTTGCCGCCCTCATGTTTCGCAGTGCTCCTGAAGTCTCACGCATGTGCAGTGGCACTATCACGGGACTGAGCACTGTTTTCAAATCGCGAGCGCCGGTGATGTTATTGCGCAGGCGCGATGCAAGTAGCCAAAAAGGCTACGTTATTGGTGTGATTGGCAAACAATCCCAGCAGTGTTTAGTGGCTGAAAAACAGCCATGAAATATGTGGATGGGGACTCGAGCATGGCACTTGAGCATCCATAATATTCGTTGACTACTAAGCTCGCTCGAGCACCCCGTTGCTTAATCTTGTATTGATTAGTGCCAAGCACGCTCACTCATCACTAGTCGTCACTCTTCCTGCTCACCATAATTACTGCTTTTCACCATGAGATCTGCAATTGAGTCCCAAGGTCTACCATAGATTTTATGGAAGAGACAACAGAAACCTCCTGTAGCTGGAGGCCGAAACTGCAAGTAGATTTCTCACCATCACTCAAACGTTTTGGCCATGCCAAGTGAGAACTGAATCCTACTCATTAGCATACAGGTTAAAAGTTTTTTGTTCAGGCAGTGTACTAGTAACACATACTGTGCTTACAAGGGCTAACTCCCCCTGTATCCCAGAATAGCTTATTTAGAAAGTATTTTGTGGGTAACAAATTCCTTTTAAGGGGACTATAGACTTAAACAGCCTTCATGCCGTGCACATGATGCTCAAATTTTAATGGGAACCTATCAAGAAAATTAAGTAAAATCTGCAGGCATCGTGATATAGAGCAGTGGGAGCTGAGAAGACTGATATATAGTTTTGTAAGAAAAGATTTAGTATAACCTCTATTTTAATCCGTTTTCCTTCTGGTCTTTTCCAATATAGTGGGCAGTCCTATCCGTGACTGACAGCTTCCTGTGTATAAGTGTGCATAGGGAGATTGCTGTCAGTCACTGATAGGACCGCCCACTGGACTGAAAACCCCAAAAAGAGCAGAGGATTAAATTAATAAACTCAGGTTATACCGATTCTTTTCTCAGAAATCTATGTATCAATCTTTTCAGCTTCCCTCTATAACACGGGACCTACAGATTGAGCAGTATTTTCATGCTGACAGATTCCCTGTAATCTTCATGAATATTTTTGTATGAGTGCATTAAAAGAATCAATGTGTGCATTGCTGGTGGCCTAGAGGAGATTGACTTTTAATGCCTTTCCCTGGTTATCTAAAACACTAAAGCGTATGCTATCTGAAACCTGGGTGGCTTAGTGCAGAAATAAGGTTAATTTAAGCATCCCTACTATTCTAAGTTAGAGATGAATTAATGTATCCCTGGAGGCCTGGGACAGATAAGACCAGAAAAGAGTTAAAAATATAGGTATATATAAGTGATTTATGATGCTTTGAGTTTGTTTTAAAAATAACAAAGTACAGTATACTTTATACAGTACATAGATTACTTTACATACTCTCGTCTGTTGGTCACTTGCTTCCTTTACTGATATTTTTTGCACCCTGAGGTGTTGAACTCTTGGACTTAGTGGTAAGCACCCAAGCGCACTTAAACCAAACCAAAAAATATGAATCCAAACCAACAACAATTAAAAAATATAGATGTACGTATTATAAATCTTTTAGCTGTTCTTGCTGATTGGATGGAGATGATGCAATATGCATGATATTGTTATTTTATCTTCTTTTGAGCTTTAAAGGGATATATACCATGTTTTTCCAAAAATAAGACACTGTCTTATACTTTTTGTGCCCCCAAAAAAGCGCTAGGGCTTATTTTTGGAGGAGTTCTTATTCTTGGAGAAACACGGTTGGGGGTAAGTTTACCCCCCAAAAAACACAACCCCCCTTCCTTCCCAGGATACTCATACTTACCAGATCCCGGACGACTGAGTGACTCCGAAGTCCTCCCTGTGATCTCCGGCAGTCGCTGCCAGCAAGTATGCTGCACGATGCCTCCTGTTGCTGGACAGACACACACACATACTGATAACACAGACACTCATACACACACATCAGATATCACACTCTCTCTCTCACACACACACACACACTCCGTCCATCCACCGGTACAGAGTGCGTCCGTTAGGTTATACCTGTCAGGGGCCCGTACATTCTAGCATCTACCCCGGCCGCAGGGATGGGAGGAAGTCATGTATCCCAGGTCCTTGCGCTCCACCGCACGGCTTCTCAGGATCGGTATCGCTGGATGTGGTGAGTGTGTGCGAGCGATCTGAAGGGTGATTGTGTGTGTGATGGGATGTGTGATTGTGTGTGTGATGTGTGATTGTGTGAGAACGGATGTGTGCGGGTGTGCAATCGCTACAATTCCTGCCGCTCAGCGTCTGGCCAGTGTGATTGCGGGGTGCCCGCTTTCTATAATGAAGTGTTCTGCAATATCTTTAACTGTTTTAGCTGCACAGACACTTGACTACTGAACCGCCACTAGAGCTTATTTTCGGGAAGGGCTTATATTTAAGCCTTGCTCTAAAAATGCTTAAAATCCCTGCTAGGGCTTATTTTTGGGGGAGGGCCTTTTTTAGGAAAAACACGGTATACATATATATATATATATATATATATATATATATATATATATACATACATAGAGTATATATACTGTATATATATACACTGTATATATACAGTACATATCTCTCTCTCTCTCATATATATATATATATATATATATATATATCTACAGTATGTTTTTTTTCAAATCGAAAACTCTTGTTAAAGAAAAAAGAAAACACAGCAGAAAAAAAAGCAAGAAAAAAAAAGTCAAGCATACCTGATGTCTTTGTCAGGGAACACAATTTCCACAATTTTACTGTAATAACTGTAAATTAATGTGACAATACTGACAGATAGATAAGGTAACAAGTGCTTGGAACAGCTTTGAAATCTTTTCCTAAAGCACAGAGGCGTCTGAACCTTTTGTGTGCGAGTCTGAACCCTGTCTCTGCAAGGTTACTTTTTAACAATATAAGGAGCATAAGTGCCTTTTCATCAAATGAAAAAAGCATGCCCACTGGCAAATGAATCATATTATAAAAATTGATCGTATCCCAAAAGGGAAAAATGTTATTGAAGATCCAGTGGCCTGGGATGATACTTCATTGATCATTGTAAGAAATACTTCCAGAAACTGTTTTTTAATCTTTCCGCTAGAGCATTAGCAATTATTCTTTAGCCCGTGGTGAGTAATGACTTCAGTTTCCCAGTTCCTCAATCGATAAAACATTTACCCTACTGCTACAAATGTGCTCTCCGCTTAGACAAGCAGAATTTTTCTTCCAATTATTCTTTTTTTTTTTGTGCGTGACCTCATGAAATATTTTAAACATATTTCAATGTAGTTTAACAGCACCTTCCATCTACTTAAATTGAATAGATAACTCTTCAGCATGCATATATATTTTATATAACATTTCAAGACGTAGTAGCTTTTGTTATTTTTCCTGATATTTTTCTTTACAGACAGAAGTGGTTAAAAAGAAAAGCAATACAAGTGATTGACTTTTTAGCTTTTGACAAAGATACAGTTTGAAGGTATCTCTTTAGTAAATGGTCACTGAGCATCATATTGAGTTGGGAAGTAGTAAATGTTCAAGTCTCCTCTCAAGTCTATTTCTGAAAAGGATCCTGTGGTCAATAGATTCTGTAAAATGCCATGTCTACTGTATAAGCAAGCTGGGAAATGTGCTATAAGAATATGTGGTTCCTTTATTCATTATAATGTCAGACAAGCAATGTGTGTTACTATCATGTACTACACACATTCCCAGCTGTTTAACCCTTTAAGTGCTATGATGAATAGTGATCCCAGCATTTAGAAGGTTGAGTGAAGGAGGGGGCTCAATAGTTAAAAACGCGCGTCGGGGTGTCACGCTATCCAGGCTGTGGTCCCTGTTAAATTAATAAGTCTTTACAGCATATTATATTTCATCTGTTAACGGAAATATAGGGGGCTTCCACATTACTGGAGGCAAAAATGCTCTGGAAAAGTGAAATTTGGGAAACCCAAAAAGAAATTCAGAGAATTCTGAACTCCAAAATCCAAATGCCCCCATACTTTCTGAACTCCACAGTGTGCCTAAACCACATTTAGTGTTCACATGTTTGTTTGTAATGTAGTGATGAAGCCTGCTTAATATACGGGGTGTGTTTCCAGAAACATGAGCTGGGCACAATGTATGTGCACTAGAATGTATGGGCAATACAATATACTGAGCCCTACAATGGCAGATTTGCAATTTTCACTCAGCAACATGCATTGCTGTTTATTTCTGGGAAAACAGCTGTGGAGTCAAAATCATCATTACACCTACATAAATACAAATACTTAATAATGACCCTTTCAAGGTAACAGGGATAACACCTAAGACAAATATGATAGGTAAATATCCTGGCTCTGAATAATGAGGAAAGAATAGGTGGTTCACCAAATGCCAATAATCATTAAAAAAAGAGTTTTATCTAAATAAATTAAGTTACACGATTGTTTAAAAAAGCAAGGTTACTCAAAGTAAGATGACTAAAAGAGAACCTTGTCAGGTCCCCTCTGGCCTCCAACCCAGCAGCATTTATATCTGTATGTTAAAATTCCCTACCTAATAACCCTGTATCATGTTATTCACTAAAATCAATGTTTAAAAAAGGACTTTTAAACTGTGCTGCTCATATTCTTATTAGGGCCTGTGGGTGTGATAACGCACAACTTTGTTCACTCACATTGAGCCCCTTTTGAGCCAGGTGTTCTCGCCCCAGCTTCAGAGAGGTGCACTGCGCATGATCAGAACTGCTGTAGCTGCTCTTACGATCATGCGCAGTGCACTTTGCTGAAGCCGGACACATACACCTTCAGAAGGGGCTCACTGTGAGTGAAATCAGCTGTGCGCGTGCGTGAGATTTCCAGGAGCTGGCGACTCATATGAAAATGTAAAAATCATATTATAGGAAATCCATTATCATAAACATCAGTGATCGATTTGTGTTGATCTGAAGATGGTGAACTTCTTACTTGGACAGCAATCTGATACAAAAAAATACCCATTCTTCATGTGCCTCTGGGATAGCAGAGATCACTGGACAAAAGCGTCATATCCTACAAGGGAGGAAATAATTGTTGGTGCTGCAAATATCATCAGCAAGCCGCTGATGGACAAGAAGAAAATCATTCTCCCAGCACTTCATTTTATCCCCTTTACCGCTAAACCTGGTTTTCACCTTCATGACCAGGCTATTTTTTAAAAATTCTGACCATTGTCACTTTGATAGGTTTTAACTCTGAGACACTTTAACTGATCCCAATGATTCTGAGATTATTTTTCATGACATATTGTACTTCATGATAGTGGTAAATTTAAGATGATTTTTTAAAATTTATTTGTGAATATATTGGAAATTTAGCAACATTTTTGAAAATTTCATAAATTTCATAGTTTGAATTTTTAGGCTCTGAAACCAGAGAGTTATATCCAGGCCAAGACTGACCATAGGGCAATTCTGGCAAATGCCAGATGGGCCGGTCCCTGTAGTGGGCCAGTGCCTGTAATGGACCACTGTATCTGCAGTCACCGCCATGCTCCTTAGCAGTGTGTGCATGTCGGGCACACTAGCTGCAGCAGGACCAGGAGTCAGCGTACTGTGCTGCACCGGCCCTGCTGTGTGATAGTGTGCCCGGCATGCACACACTGCTGAGGAGCACGGGAGAGGTGGTGCCCGTAACCGCAGCGTTCTCCTTCTTATTCAAATGTATTTGTGTCTTTCAGATGTAAATACATTTTAACAGTGTAACGCCGGGACTGGGCCCCTCGCCAAACGTGTAGCAACGTGATGACATCAGCACCTTGCTGACGTCATCACAGTGCTGGGGGTGACAAACTGGAATCATCAGGCAGTAGAAAATGCTCCATGGAGGAACCAAAGAGGCGGGTTTATTTAATGGGGATGAGTGTGGAGGGGCTGAGGGTACATAATGGGGAACATTTGTGAAGGAACACAGCTTTGTGAGAGGCAGAGGGGGAGTACTGTATTCCGAGGGAGGGGGGGGAGGCAGGAGTGTGTAGTGATGGGGTAGTGTAATTTGTGTGTGTAGGGGGTGATGGGGGGGGGTGCATTGTATTATGTATGGGAGGGGGTAATTGAGGGTGCATTGTATTGTGTGTAGGGGAAGGGTAATGGGGGGGTGCATTGTATTGTGTGTGTCGGGGGAGGGAGTAATGGGGGGTGCATTGTATTTGTGTGTGTGTAGTGGGTGATGGGGGGGTGTATTGTATTGTGTGTGTGTGTTTAAGGTTAATGAAGGTGCATTTTTATTGTATTGTGTGTGGGGGTGAAGGGGTAATGGAGCGTGCATTGTATTGTGTGTGTGTGTGTGTGTATGTGTATGGGTAAGGGGGGTGCATTGTATTTTGTGTGTGTGTGTATAGGGGTAATGGGGGTGCATTGTATTGTGTGTCTGTGTGTAGGGGTAGTGGGGGTGCATTGTATTGTGTGTGGGGGAGGGGTAATGGAGCGTGCATTGTATTGTGTGTGTGTGTGAGGGTAATGGGGGTGCATTGTATTGTGTATGTGTGTGTGTGTGTGTGTGTGTGTGCGGGTAATGGGGGTGCATTGTATTGAGTGTGTGTGTGAGGGTAATGGGGGTGCATTGCATTGTGTGTGTGTGGGGAGGGGTAATGGGGGTGCATTGTATTGTGTGTGTGTGTGCGTGGAGAGGGGCGCGGAGTCATTATTCGAGGACTAATTAGTGTGATATCAGTGATATTAGTCCTGGACCTGTCCGCACAGGTTCAATCCCCTGTAGTGACTGCAGCGCTTGTAGAGTGATTAGGACACAGGTATGTGGCGGAACAATCCACAAATCAGGGAAGCAAAGAGCAGAAAATACATAAAGGTCTGCTACACACTGCAAAAATGTGTCATATAGTGCCATACAGTACTCATATAGTGCCATACAGTATTCACATAGCGCCATACAGTATTCACATAATGCCATACAGTGTCACATAATGCCATACAATACTCACATAATACCATACAGTAGTCACATAGTGCCATACAGTATCACATAATGCTATAAGTACTCACATAGTGCCATACAGTACTCATAGTGCCATACAGTGTCACATAATTCCATACAGTGTCACATAGCGCCAGAGTGATACAATGTCACATAGTGCCATATGGTGTCAAATAGTGCCATACAGTGTCACATAGTGCCATATGGTGTCAAATAGTGCCATACAGTGTCACATAGTGCCATACAGTGTCACATAGTGCCATACAGTGCTCACATAATGCCATACAGTACTCACATCTACAAGTGCACAAAGATATTACACATTCACCACGCGAAAAGTGGGCCTGTGTACCCCCAAATTCCAGGGCTGAATTTTAGTCCCAATCCGGCCCTGGTTATGTCACACAAAATTGTTAATAAATAACATTTTCCACATGTCTACTTTACATCAGCACAATTTTTGAAACATAATTGTTTTGTTAGGAAGTGAGAAGGGTTCAAAGTTTATCAACAATTTCTCAATTTTCAACAAAATTTACAAAACCATTATTTTAGGGGCCACATCACATTTGAAGTGACTCTGACAGGCCGAAATTACAGAAAATGTCCAAATGTGACACCATTCTAAAAACTGCACTTGACATAGTATTCAAAATCACACCCAAGAAGATTAACTTTTTACGTGCTTCACTGGAACTAAAGCAATGTAAAAGGAAAAGGTGGAAATTTTACTTTCCCCACAAAATTGTTACTTTTGGCTCAAATTTTGCAATTTCACAAGGGTAACATGAGAAAATGCACAGTACAATTTGTTGTACAATGTCACATGAGTACAACAATACCCAATTTGTGGCATCCTCACAAGTAACAGCATTTTGGAAACTAGACTACTAATGGAATGTATCTAGATTAGAGTTGAGCGATGTTCGAGTCGAATGATTCGCCAATTTCATGTTCGAGTGATTTTGGGGGGTGTTCAAGTCATTCGACGAACTCGAACGATTTGCTAAAAGTTCAGCAGTTCGAGTTACGTTCGAGAACGGTTTGATCACCAAAAGCGTGGCTTTTCACAGTAAGGCTATGTGCGCACGTTGCGTATCTGCATGCGTCCTGCGTCCCCAGCACAATCTTTCTCTTTTCCTACTCACCAATCATGGGCGCCTCGCTGCACGGCTGTCAGAAATCTCCAGTGGCTTTTCCTCTTTTGAAAATGGCTGCCGCTCCATTATTCAATCAGGTATTCCGTGCTTTCCCCGCCCACCGGCGCCCATGATTGGTTGCAGTCAGACATGCCCCCACGATAAATGACAGCTGTCTCACTGCAACCAATCACAAAATTGGTAAATCGTAAAATAAATAATAATAAATTAAAAAAAAACGCGGTTTTCCCCAATTTTGATACCAGCCAGGGTAAAGCCATATGGATGGAGGCTGGTATTGTCAGGATAGGGAGCACCACGTCATGGGGAGCCCACCACCCTAACAATATCACCCAGCAGCCACCCGGAATTGCCGCATCCATTAGATGTGACAGTCCCGGGACTCTATCCAGCTCATCCTGAATTGCTCTGGTGCGGTGGTAATCGAGGTAATAACGGGGTTAATCATGACAAGCGTCTGCCCGAGACACCTTCCATGATTAACCTGCAAGTGAAAGTAAAGAAACACACACAGAGAAAAATCCTTTATTTGGAATAAAAGACAAAAAACACCTCATTTACCTTTATATTAATCCCCAAACAACAATCCAGGTCCGAAGTAATCCACACAATGCTTTCAGCTGTGCTACATGAAGATGCAGGGAGCACCGTAGAACACGAGCGCTCTGTGTCCTCTCCACGTAGCAACTGAAGTGAGCCACGCAGTCACTGGAGACGTCACTCTGCAATGCAGACGTCAAGATTACCAAATCTGCCTATGTTTCTCATTAGAGGCAGTGGCTCACTGGTTAGAGCTACCGCCTAAAAAGCATTAGTTCACGAGTTCAAGTCCCGGCCACCCAGGTAAAGAATTTAATTTATTTAAAATTATAATTATTAATTATTTATAATTATAATATAATTTAATTTAATTATGCACTGAGGGGAAGAGCCGGACATCAGCTGTGAGCCGCGGGCCACACCTCTAAAATCGGAGCAGTTCATGGAATGAGGCTGCATTGCTCTCGCCTCTCTCTAATCTCTCTCTCTCTTCTCTCTCTCTCCTCTCTCTTCTCTCTCTCATCTCTCTCTCTTTTTCTCTCTCTCTTTTTCTTTCTCTCCTTTTCTCTCTCTCTTGTTCTCTCTTTTACTCTCTTTTTCTCTCTTTTTTCTCTCTTTCTCTCTTTTTCTCTCTTTCTCCCTCTGTCTCTCTTATTCTCTCTCTCTCTCATTTTCTCTCTTTTTCTCTTTCTCCCTCTCTTTTTCTCTCTCTTTTTATTTATTTTTCTCTCTTTTTCTCTCTTTCTCTCTTTTTTTCTCTTTCTCTCTTTTTCTCTTTCTCCCTCTCACTCTCTTTCTCTCTCTCTTTTTCTTTCTTTTTCTCTCTTTTTCCCTGTATCTCTCTCTCTCCTATTCTCTCTCTTTTTCTCTCTTTTTTCTGTCTCTTTTTCTCCCTCTCTCTTTCTCTCTCTTTTTCTCTCTCTCTCTTTCTCTCTCTTTTTTATCTCTTTTTCTCTCTTTCTTACTCTCTCTTTCTCTTATTCTCTCTCTCTTTCTCTCTCTCTCTTTTTCTCTTTCTCCTCTCTCTCTTTTTCTCTCTGTCTTTTTCTATCTCTCTTTCTTTTTCTCTCTTTTTCTCTTTTTCTCTCTTTCTTCTCTCTCTCTTTTCTCCTCTTCTCTCTCTCTCTTCCCTCTCCTCTCTCTCTTCTCTCCTCTTCTCTCCTCTCTTCTCTCTGTCTTCTCTCTCTCCCTCTCTCTCTTCTCTTTTCTCTCTCTTTTCTCTCTCCCTCTCTCTCTTCTCTTTTCTCTCTCTTTTCTCTCTCTCAGACCTGGCGATGATCAGCTGATGCGGTCACCTGACGGGATCAGCTGACACTATTAGTCGAGCAGTGAGGCCGGCTTTTTACCGCCCGGCCGGCTAAACTATAAGCTGCTGCTGTTGGACAGGAGTCTGCACAGAAGTGTGTAGTTTTTTGTTTTTTTTTTTGCACTGATGCATCAGCTTATTGTATAAAAGCTGTTTATACAATCAGCTGCTGTGTCATGTGATTCAGGCCCTTGAACCTGACACATCATCTTATTGCCTTGCCTTCCAGCAAACAGATCAGGTGATATTGGATCCGGATTGGACGGCACGGGACCCTTGACCCACTATTACTGCGGAGGGGGGTTCTTTATTTCAATAAAGATGGAGTCACTAATTGTGTTGTGTTTTATTTATAATAAAAATATTTTTCTGTGTGTTGTGTTTTTTTTATCTGTACTAGAAATTCATGGTGGCCATGTCTAATATTGGCGTGACACCATGAATTTCGGGCTTAGGGTCAGTTGATAATATAGAGTCAGCCCTAACCCCATTATTACCCAGCGAGCCACCCGTCACCAGGGCAGCTGTAAGAGTTAAATACAGCGCCAGAAGATGGCTGTGAATTGCAGTCCGTATCCAACTCTTCCCTGAAGCCAGGTGGCTTGCTGGGTAATAAAGGGTTAATGCTAGTTTTGTTTTTCGAGCTAGTATTAAGCCAGAGATTCTTAATGTCAGGCAAGTTTGACCCGGCCATTAAGGATGTCCAATAAAGGGTTAAAAAAAGACACCACCCTATTACTCCCTGTCAGCCCTCCACGATCCTGGCCTTCTGTCTTCTTTCTCCTTCAACCCATGCAGCTCTGCTACATCAGACAGCACTGCATGGGAGGAAGAGGCTGCTGCTCCCTGCAGTCTAATCACTCAGTGAGTGAGCAGAGGCTGGGGCTGTAAGCGGTGATGTCACCGCTGCCACCGTTACTATAGCATCACGTGATTCCTGTGATTCCCGGTGCCGCTATTTACTGGCTGTGGCAGCCAGTTCCAGGATGTGGGCTGACTCTGTCAAGAGCGCCCACATGCAGGAACGGGGAAGCCGACCATGTGCCAGAACATTTCACCGGTACACGGAGATGCTGGAACGAGCACCGCGTACCGGAGAGATGCACTGACAGGACCTAGCATGACATCTAGCTATGTGACCATTCTGTAGCCAATGAGATAATACACACGTGACTGGTCACATGCTATTTTGACTTCACGATAGGTCATATCATCAGTGCTGGTTACCGGGAGGACGAAACGATTATCGGAAGGAAAAGCGGAGGGGACAGAGAGCAGGACATGTCGCGGGGACCTGTAAGTGTAATGGCAATGTTTATTAACTTTTTGTGTACATGTATAATGTGTTTTTATGTGTTTGTGTTTGCCTGCCATTGTTTTCAGTGGGGTTCGATGGGTTCGTCGAACATTCGACGAACCAAACTCGAACTCTAGGGGAGTGGCTCATCTCTAATCTAGATGTGTGGTGAGCACCTTGAACCCCCAGGTGCTTCACAGAATTTTATAATGTTGAGCCATGAAAATTAAAAAATACATTTTTATAACAAAAATTTTGCTTTAACCTCAAATATTCCATTTTTACTGGGGTAACAGGATAGTGAACCATTCAATTTGTTGTGCAATTTCTCCAGAGTACACCGATACCCAATATGTGGTGGAAATCTATTGTTTGGGTGCATGACAGTGTTTAAAAGGAAAAGAGTGCTTTTGTTCCCCCAAATGTTGGGGGAAAGTAGGGGGTGCATCTTATAATTCGAATATACAGATTATATACTGCAGGGCCCAGGGGAGGTGGGGCAGCTCTGGAGCGGTGCTGGAGGCTGAAGCAGGCTGGTGGAGGCTGGTGAAGGCTGCAGAAGGAAATGCACTGCCGCTGCCCATCAATGTGGTGCTGAAACCGCATCGTGGTGGTGGGCTGGGGGAGCGGTGCATATTATATGTGCCTGCGCCCCCCTTTGATGGCACATGCTCCCCCCTGTGTTAGATATGGCCCCCATGCTGCTGCCCATAGTAAAATAAAAAACTCTTTACTTAACTCCTCCAGCGCTGCCCTCCCTCGTGTCTCCCTGCTGCTGCTGTGATCAGGCACGCAGAGATGATGTTACTCTGCTGTGCCGATCACAAGACCGGCACCGCGAACCAGGAAGTGCAGGAGCTCAGCAGCACGGAGGGAGACACGAGGGAGGACAGCGCTGGAGAAGGTAAGTAAAGAGTTTTTTATTTTACTATGGGCAGCAGCATGGGGGCCATATCAAACACAGGGGGACATGTGCCATCCATAGGGGGCCATGGGCAGCACAGGGGGACGTGTGCCATCCATAGGGGGCCATGGGCAGCACAGGGGGATGTGTGCCATCCATAGGGTGCCATGGGCAGCACAGGGGGATGTGTGCCATCCATAGGGGGCCATGGGCAGCACAGGGGGATGTGTGCCATCCATAGGGGGCCATGGGCAGCACAGGGGGATGTGTGCCATCCATAGGGGGCCATGGGCAGCACAGGGAGACGTGTGCCATCCATAGAGGGCCATGGGCAGCACGGGTGGATATGTGCCATCCATAGGGGGCCATGGGCAGCACAGAGGGACGTGTACCATCCATAGGAGACCTGTGCCAGCTGTAGGAGACATGTGCCATCTATAGGAGACCTGTGCCAGCTGTAGGGGACGTGTGCCAGCAATAGGGGACGTATGCCAGCACAGGGGCACGTGTGCCATAAATAGGGGACGTATGCCATCAATAGGAGATATGTGCCAGCAATAGGGGACGTGTGCCAGCATAGGGGATGTGTGTCATCAATGGGGGACATGTGGCATCACTGGGGGACGTGTGCCAGCATAAGGGGGCTATATTCAATATATGGGGGCCATATCCAGATGAAGGGGGCTAAGTTTAGGATGGGGGGGCTATGATGGACATATACCCTATATGATTTGATAGACAGACACTGGCATTATAAGATGGACCCCATTTAACATTAAAAAAAAAATTCTCTTTTCCTTTACCAAATTTGGGGGTGCGCCTTATAATCAGGTGCATCTTATAAAGCGAAAAATACGATAATGTTGTAACCACAAAAATGTTGCTTTAACTCCAGATTTTTCATTTTCATTAGGGCAGCAGGATAGTGGACCATACAATTTGTTGTGCAATTTCTCCTGACTACGCCAATATCCCATTTGAGGTCAAAAACTACATTTGAGGCACAGTGCAAAGTGAAGAAGGGAAGGAAAATAATAAATGCCATATTTGACTTCTGATTTAGTTGGAATAGTTTGCGGGTGCCATGTCACATTGGCAGAGCCCATGAGGTGCCATAACAGCAGAAACCTCTCACAAGTGACCCTGTTTTACAAACTGCACCCTCAATGAATTCATCTAGGGGTGCAGTGGGTATACTGACACCACAAGTGTGTCATAAACTTTTATACTATTGGACGGTGAATAAAAAATAATTTCATTTTTAGCACTAAAATGTTGTTTTAAACACAGATTTTCAATTTTCACAAGGGTAATAAATAAAAAAGGTACCATAATATGTTGCACAATTTATCCTGATCATGAAAATACCCCACATGTAACTGTACAGTACTGTTTGGCTGCACCACTGGGCTCGGAAAGGAAGGAGCGCCATTTAATTTTTGTAACACAGATTTTTTAAGAATAGTTTGTGGACTCCCGTTTCAGAGTCCCTAAGTGCCAGAACAACAGAAACCCCCTCAAATGATCAAATTTTGGAAATTACGCTCCTTTAGGAAATCCTCTATGGGTGTTGTGACACTTTAGTCATTGGACAACATCCATTGAGTTAAATGAAGTGAATGTTGCAGAATTAAAAATTGCAAATAAGTCTTTGTCATACCCAGTACATTTTAGTATCCATACATTGTGCCCAGCTTATGCTTCTGGAAACCTACAGCCCATAAATTAAGTGGGCTCTCTTCACTACAACAATGCCAAACATGTGGACATTAAGTGTGGTTTATGCCTATTTTGTAGCCCACTATGGAGACTCGAATCCCAGTTGTCAGATCTCCGATGCAAGTTTAGGACGCGGGGATACAGCAATAGGAGTATAAAGAGGTGGTATCGTAGAGCTAAGAATACTACCAGAGACCAGCTCCTTAGGTAGAGATGAACAGGACTCCAAAGTTAGATTTATTGGTACCTCTCATGAGTTCCGTGTGAGGGTCAGGGAGCATGTCAGAGAGCATGGCGCAGCCAAGACAGTGGAGGATGTTACCCTGTAAAAACCCTGCCACGTCGCTTTTGGTTACATCATAACTGTGACCCTAAATTTTTCCGTGTCAGGGGCATTGACGTCATACATGGTGGTATAAGGGGGTGGAACCTTAAGAAATTATTAGCACCACATGAAACATGGTAGATAGTGACCCTTGACACCCTAGTACCCAAGGATCTTAAAGAGAAAGTCAGTTATGTCCCCTTTTTGTAATCCATTGTCTGTATCCCTTGTCCCCTCTCTCTGCAGAAATCGACCATTATCCTCTTTCTGGTCTGTTGTTTTTATTAGCTCTCTTTTTAACCTCACATTTCCCTTTCAGAATTATTTCTTCCTTTCCTCAATGTGTCATATGTTGATTTTATTTTCACTATTCTTTTTTGATTTTACAGATTTCTCATAATACACTTTGATTCTCTTATTCCTGTGGCCAGCTGGTATTGTGGCAGGTCTGCAGCACTGAATAAAGAATGGAACAGGCTCTTTACCTTATGATGCAATGCTGTACTATATCCTAATATGACGACTTTTCCATATCTATTTTTCCATGCATGCCTTAGTTCTTTTATTGCTGACACTTGTGTTATTGCATTTGCTCTTCACTCATCTCCACAGGAGACCTTCAGATGTGCTGTCTTGCGGGTGCACAGGCCGCTGAAAGTGCGGTCTGTCATGCAAGGGTGTCATGGTGATGCATCTATGCTCACAATCGTGCAATGCTTGCAGAGGCAGCTTATCTTCCCCTGGATTTGTGCCTCAGCTGTCCGCGCATATGCCAACTTACGGTGCGATGTGGTTGATCACCTTCAGCTGGCCACCAAGTATTTAACTCCCTCATGCTTTTGGATATGACATGAGTTGCCCCTGAGGAAGCTGTGATTTCATCCAGCCAATCGCACATTGGGGTTTCCATACCTTTTGTGACGGATGCCACTGTGCCTTCTTGCAGCCACTCCAGGTTTACCATACCTATTGTAATGTTTTAATCAGCATATGCTGCAGCTATGCTAGGATACTATTCAATCTGGGGCCTTATATGATTCTATCAGCTCTTGGTTTGATCTCTATATAACCTGCTTACATGGACATATTGCATCCATCTTTGTGCACTATTTGCCATTTCATAACTTAATATAACTGATCCATCTCTTTGCACTATTTGCACTTTAATAACTTCATGTACCTGTTTCATGTATCAAATTTGTGCATATTGTGTTTTGTCATCCTATTTTGACCTCCCATATTGTACTATACAGTGGCATGTCCACATGGTAAGATTGGCTTTGTCTTGGCATCTCGTCACATTATTTGAGTTTTTCACCCGAATTTTTCCAATCTTCCCTTCTTTCCAATGTATTTAACTTGACAAATACTTATTACTAATAATTTGGATTTTCTATTATTTGTTGCATTTTGGAGTTTTTGCGCTCACCTGTTGAGTAATCACTGTATGTACCTTCAGTGTATATTCTATATGGTGTTCTTGGTTTATTTATCCCCATATATTTAGCGAGCTCTCCTCACTACAACAATGCCAAACAAGTGGACGTTAATTGTGGTTTATGCACATTGTGAGGCTCAGAAGGGAGGGGGCCATTTGGATATGGGAATAAAGATTTTGATGGGGTTTTTTTTTTTGAGGGGAGAAGCCATCAAGAGAATGCCAAGAGTGTGCAAAGCAGTAATCAAAGCAAAAGGTGGCTACTTTGAAGAACCTAGAATATAAGACATATTTTCAGTTGTTTCACACTTTTTTGTTAAGTATTTCATTCCACATGTGTTAATTCATAGTTTTGATGCCTTCAATGTGAATCTACAATTTTCAGAGTCATGAAAATAAAGAAAACTTTGAATGACAAGGTGTGTCCAAACTTTTGGTCTGTACTGTATATAAAAATATTTTAAAAAAACTGACCCGCACATCCTATAAGTGTGTATAGGTGCTAGCTGAAAAAACATAACAATTACAAGATGCATACAGCTGTACACTAAAATGCCATCAATGTATAAGGGAACTCTGGTACTGCATTACTGCTATATGAAAAAATGAGATTTTTAGTTTATGAATTGGCTAATGCATGTAAGCCCGGAGTCTTTCTGACTGAGCACTCCGCCCTATAAACCAGGCTGTGTTCATAATCTTTGTACCAGGAGTCCTAGCTGCCCAAACATGGAGGTTAGTCCAGATAGTGGCAATTCAAGTTAGATTTTTGGCATTTTAGTTAGGTACCCGGAATTTTGAGATTTACCTTGCCGTTGGTTTCAGGGCTTACATGCATTGGCCAATTCATAAACTAAAAATCTCATTTTTTCATATAGCAGTAATGCAGTACCAGAGTTCCCTTATACATTGATGGCATTTTAGTGTGCAGCTGTATGCATCATATATATATATATGAGTGTGTGTGTGTTTTATACATCTAATTGGCCAGCTCCCCTCCCCCTCTTTTGGTTTTAAGCCTCTTTAATCATGTCTTTGGTTTCACTTTCTATATAATGTATTTGTTCTTGTCATATTTCAATTAAAAAAATTGCACATTAATTATTTGCCTATTCTTTGCATAATGTTTTTAGGTTATATATATTTTTTGGTATTCACAGGCTGTTATACACTTTAGATTTTACTTTTGAATTTCCATATCATGTAGATTCTTTCAATCCTTTAGAAATACCATTTTAATATAACTGTTTGGGTGATCTTCTTAAATTTACTGTATTTGCACAGTCTAAAGGTTTAATTAATCAATATACAATACCATTAAATATTTAAACTTGACCAAAGGGGGAAACAAGGAAATCCTAACAGATTTGGATAAGAAAAGACTGATTTTATTCTTATTTCTTATTAATATCTTCTTATTATCAGATTATTAGTTGTACGTTTCATCCACTGTTTCATATTATCTTTTAACTATGGACTGGGACAATTATTCTCATATTTATTGTGATGGAATACTACTATTGCTACACTGCACATCAAAATTAGAGAACAACACCCAATTTCCTAAATGTTGCAGGCATTGTGAAGTACTATGTGATTACATCCTAACATGAGTAAACTAACAGTATTTTAAGCTTTTTTCATAAATTGAATTTTTCTAAAGCACATAATAAAAATGTAAATGAGATAAATGTAAAAGAACATGGTTCTAAATTTCGGTAACACTTTCAGAAGACTGCAAGTTATTGGTGTTAAGGGGGCTTTACATGCAGCAATATCGCTAGCTATATCGCTAGCGAGCGTACCCGCCCCCATCGTTTGTGCGTCACGGGCAAATCGCTGCCCGAGGCACACAATATCGTTAGGCGCCGTCACACAGACTTACCTGCCTAGCAACGTCGCTGTGGCTGGCAAACCGCCTCCTTTCTAAGGGGGCGGTTCATGAGGCATCACAGCGGCGTCACTAAATGGCCGCCCAATAGAAGCGGAGAGGCGGAGATGAGCGGCCATAACATACCGCCCACCTCCTTCCTTCCTCGTTGCCGGCAGCCGCAGGTAAGCTGTAGTTTGTCGTTCCTGAGGTGTCACACATAGCGATGTGTGCTGCCTCGGGAACGATGAACAACCTGCGTCCTAAACAATCAACGATTTTTTGAAAATGAACGACGTGTCAACAATAGACGATTTGGTGAGTATTTTCTTTCGTTAACGGCCGCTTGTTGGTGTCACACGCAACGACGTTGGGGTACTTTGCACGCTGCGACATCGCAAGCCGATGCTGTGATGCCGAATGCGATAGTCCCCGCCCTCGTCGCAGCTGTGATATCTTTGTGATAGCTGCCGTAGCGAACATTATTGCTACGGCAGCTTCACATGGACTCACCTGTCCTGCTACGTCACTCTGGCCGGCGACCCGCCTCCTTATTAAGGGGGCGGGTCGTGTGGCGTCACTGCGACGTCACACGGCAGGCAGCCAATAGGAGCGGAGGGGCGGAGATGAGCGGGATGTAAACATCCTGCTCACCTCCTTCCTTCCGCATATCCTACGGGAGCCGCGGTGACGCCGGTAGGAGATGTTCCTCGCTCTTGTGGCTTCACACACAGCGATGTGTGCTGCCGCAGGAGCGAGGAACAACATCGGACCGTCGCGTCAGCGTAATTATGGATTACGCCGACGCTATACCGATGATACGATTACGACGCTTTTGCGCTCGTTAATCATATCATCTAAGCTTTACACGCTACGATGTTGCCTGCGATGCCGGAAGTGCGTCACTTTCAATTTGATCCCACCGACATCGCACCTGCGATGTCGTAGTGTGCAAAGCTTGCCTTAAGCCAACTCTGCAGTGACCAAACCTCTTATTAACAGAAAGAATCCAAAGGCTAGACTGACCTTTGGTGAGGAGCATGTTGTGTGGACAGAGGAGAAGTGGTCCGCAGTTCATTTTAGTAATGAAAGCAAGTTTAATTTATTTGAGTCTGATGGGAAACATTATGTTCGTCGACAAACTGGGGAAAGACTGAACCCAAAGTATGTTAAAAAGTCAGTGAAAGGTGGTGGAGGAAGTGTCATGGTTTGGGGAATGTTTTCTGCAGCAGGAGTTGGACCTCTCATACAGCTTAATTTGCAGAGTGAATGCAAGTCTGTATCAGAACCTTCTTCAACAACACATGGTTCTTTACTTGCGTTCAACACTCATCACTCAATCAGCCAGCAATTTTCATGCAGGACAATGCCCCATATCACACAGCAAAACTGGTAAAACAGTTCCTTGAAACAGAACACATTGAAACAATGAAATGGCCAGCCCAGAGTACTGATCTAAACCAATAGAAAACCTCTGGAAAATCCTTGGGACAAAGTTATGGCCAAGAAACCGACAACAGTCTAAGAACAGTCTAAGAACAGCAGATGTACTGAAGCCATTCAAAGCAGAGGCCTGTACACTTCCTACTGATTGGTGACTGTTGCCTTCAGAAAATGTACTTCTAATCTTTCTCTGTGCTACAGTCATTGCTCTTCTCTAATTATGATTATCACATTTTGGGCAAAATAAAGGGTTTATGTTGATAAACTTTGGATCTTTTGTAAAAAACACTGTTCTAATGGCAAGGTGTACCCCTTACAAAAAACCTTCAAATGCTCACCAATGTAGATTACATTATTTCTGAAAAAAGCAAGATATAATTTTGATCTCAAGTGTGTACTACTCATTTAGGAGATAGCTTCTCTACAGACATGAAAAATGGATTTTCAGTACCCTGGTCCAGTGACCATGCTATTATTCTGTGACTGCTGGATGGGAACCCTGCAAACCACCTCCCATCTGCTGTTTTCCACATTGCTTTTTCTGATTCCAGCAGAAAGTAGGCGCTCACCGGACACTTGTCTGGAAACCGTGCAATAGTGACATTGACATAGCCGCTGGTCTTGCAATATAATTCCATAATATTTGTTACTATATAATACAGTTTTTCAATACAGGCATGTTACATTTTCTGTACTCTAGTTAACATAGTCTAACAAAATGGAAATTCAGTTCTGCACCAACTGGCTGCATGTAGCCATCTGCTAATGAGCCACTAAGGGAATAAAGCTTACTATCCTAGAATTTTGGGGAGTCTCCTGGAACAATGAAAAATCACCTGGAATCTTGGAACAGATGTGCTAGGTGGCCCACACAGTGTCAGACTATTTCCTCTTTTAATCCTTATGAGTTTGTGAACTTTAACCTGCATCTATGTTTGCAATAAGGACATTGCACAGGGACTGGCTGTTCTTTTGACCACTGACAAATTGCATAGGTGGTTTAGCAGCAACAGTTGGGAGTAATACTTATCCCTACTGCCCAATGTAGAAATTTATGTAAACTTGCACATGCAGTGTGGCTATTCAATTGTTACATGTCATGTCTGACTGTACAAGCTGCAGGAACACTGGGCCACAAATGTCAATTTGTCACAATGACTATGGGAATAGCAAGAAACCGGGGCTCCTAAGCTGACTCTCAGGTTAGGGAGTCAAATGCTATCCCTAGTCTCAGGGATACCCTTAAAGGTGATGATATTCTGAGTCTCCTTCCTGGCCTTGCACCTGAGCAGCCCTGGTATGATACCTGCTCCCCCTCTCCCAGAGGAAACCTGGACAGGAGTTAAATTAAACCCCCAAAAATAGAGAGACAGGGGAAACCAAAACTCTGCCACGTAGCATGCAGTCAGAGAAGTATAAGACAATTAAAGATAAGGAGGAAAACAAGAGCAGGGAGGAAACAACAAGGCAATGGGTAGACTATGCAACCATTCCAGGCAAAAAGCAACAATCTCTATATAGTCTGTGACCCCAACACAGTATATCCTATAGCTGGCAAGGGTAGAAGATTTCATCTAGCTTAAATATGAGAGGACCAGATGTGATCAGAGACACCAGAAAAATCATCTGGTAGAGTATCAGAATCTGCAATGTGAACAGAGCCTGAAACCACCAACAGTTGGCAAAGTTTGTGCAAAACTCTGTTTGACACAATGCGACAATGGCTGGTATGGCCTGTTACACACCTTTCAACATGGACAAATAGTTAGCTATGAACCCTAAGAAATATCAAAGGGATAGCTGGCACTAATATGACACAAAATGACACTAATATTAAACAGATAATCAGAGCAAGAGTCCATGAAGTAGAAAACCCCGGCATACAACATCCAAGATCCAAAAGCGCTTTTATTCTATATAATGTGCAGGTAAAATAGCGGAAAGGAAAGAGCCGGGTGCAGGCCCCCAAAGGACGACGACTGTTTCGCACCTTGTGTGCTTCTAGGGATATCTCTTCTCTTCGTCCACGTGCAGCCATTACCATTTCTTCTAAAAGGAGAACTAAGGCTGTTCCAAGATATTTGGTGTAAGGTATTGCATGGTTCAATGCGAAACCGCTTCTGTTTATTACATTAAACAGATAATATTGAAGAAATTTCTCTACCTTATAAAGTGATTTCATATCACTAGCATTCATTTAATGCTAGTGCTACGAATAAATCACGTGCTACCACCAGGTAAGTAAGAAATCTGTGCTGACGGTATAAATATCAACTAATGCTGGGGAGCTATCCCAGCTCCGGTGTGTTTCCGTCAGAACAGATTCTACGTTACTAAACTCAATATATCCACTGTGTTAAAAGATTACAGTAATAACAGTGGATAGAATATGAATTACCTAGGTGGAGGAGTGTGCTCGTGCTGCCGTCCTATTCCCCGACGTACGTTTCGCAAACCTGGCATCTACAGGGTGGTAGCACGTGATTTATTCGTAGCACTAGCAGAGGCATGTCAATGGTTCTGCTCTGAAGCTGCGGTTATATATTGTGGTAGCCTTTTATATAAGGGATATGTGCAATGCATGCACTAAGGCACTTTATATTTACTGTACGGCTGCTGGTTTAACTTTTCCTGTCCGTAGCTTCATGTGGACTTTAGCACTAGTCACTTTATATGTTCTTTTATGGACATTGTCACGTGCAATATAGATGATGCTGCATGTCCTATGTATTGTAATTTTTCTGCATATATCTCATTTTTATTGTGTGGTGTATTGAGTATTGATTGTTTCTATTTCTAAATAAAAATTAATTCTTTATCATGGACATTGGTACTCCTTTTTGAGAAAATAGATGTGTATTTTTTCATGTTGAGTTACATTTGTGATGAGTCAGTAACAAAACCAGGAGAAAGACTGGAGTCACACTTGTGTGTGACTCGCACATGGATCGTATTGCACTGCCGGTAGCTTCATGTATTTCAATGTAGCTGACACGCTCCTGTCAGTAGAGCCATTAGCCGGTCCAGGCAATGCCATCCTTGCATGAGTCATGTGCAAGTGTGACCCCAGTCTAAGCTGGAGTTCTAGACTATGGATACCAGGTGTAGAAACAAGTGGTAAAAAAACTAAGTGTAGTCAGAAATAGCCAGAAATTAGGACCTGGAGACTACTGCACTGCAAGTACCATGACAGGTATCATGAGATCATGACACAAGGTGAGGAACAGGTGCAATATTAAAATAGTAAGTCAGCCAGCACCCATAGTCTCTGTGAGGCAAACCCTGGGATATGAAGATGAATTATGACTTCCAGTCATAATCGCTCTCATCACTCCATGGCAGTGCCCCCTCCCTTCTTGTTCTCAATGTCCACCATCTGGGAAGGTGTCACATCCCCCTTACACCTCCAACAGCCATCTCCTGTGATATGGAAATGAGATGATGTTGGAACAATGGACACAGGATGACTCCCTGCCGTGACCCTGTAGTAGGGGCTGCTATCTAATTAGCAAGGCTATGGAAGTATCCAGACAGAACGACTCCAGTAAAAAATGGTTCATATCTCGCAAGCCATATTTCCGATAAATATGGCAACCATAAAAATGGTGTCTCCGCATGCGGACGATGCTGGCACACCCTTTTTATGGGAGCAGGACCTGGGGAAATACCCCAGGCGTGATATCAGCCAATGGGGAACTAGTAGACAAGTCATGAGTCCTCTCGTTCTGTAGCTAAATTCATAGCTGTCACAATGAGAGCGTTGGCGTCCGCCTACGACGCTCCCAGGCAAAGTTATGGCCCATATTCCATGTTGGGATATTGTCCATAACTCAAGCCAGGGGTGGAGCAGTGCTCCCTCTGAGGTCACGAAGGTAGGAGGGGACCTGGATTTGCCCAGGTTGATAACCCTACTTCGGCCATTTTCCAGGGTTCTTTCGCTGGGGGTCACGTGTAGGAAACATCTGTGGGAAGGATCCTAGAAACCTGGCCTACAGCGCCCCCCTGTGGCCAGACGCACAAGGTAACTGCTGGAACTGTGTATGCCTGTTTGTAACCCATGCTTTGCTTGTAACTGTACTCTGACATAACTGTATATTCTGTAGATTCCCTATTGTATATATTGTAGTTTCTAGTGTGCTTTAGGCTGATTAAATTATATAATTAATCTTGGGCTGTTCTGTTATCTCGATCTTGACTCCCACGTCTGTGTGTTCGGCTAATAGTTACCGTAAATCGGTTGGTGGCAGCGAGTTTGTGCCAAGGATTATTGTGGGGAGGCCAGTGAGATTCGGGGAGGTTTTATATATTCCGCCCGCGGAGGTCGGGGGAATATATACCCTACTCTCACCGGGGACCCTTCAATAATCGGCATAAGTAGTATAGCGGCCTCCTTGCTTATCGTCGGGCAATTCCATAATTGGCCTGACTATAAGAGGGGCGCTAGAGAGCGCATCACGTGCTCTGTCTGTCGGTCGGGAGGTATAAAGGAGGGGTGACCCCCCACTTGTTACACCCCGATTGTGACGTACTGGTAGCCAGCGCGGGGGATTTCTGAGTGACCCCCCCGGTGGTTCGTGACATATTGGTGGCAAGCGGTGGGATCGAGATAATAGTGTGTGTGAGTGTGAGACCCATACTCCCAGACACTAAAGACTGCCTGCAGCAGCTGTGGCTGCTGGGGTCTTCAGACCAGACCAACACTAGAGTGTCAGAGTGCAGATACTGTAAGGTGTGTGGAGGCATCAGGTGTCAGTTCTGTGTCAGTGACCAAAGTCTGCAACAATGGCTGAGAGCACCAGGAGCAAAGCCAAAGGAATGGCCGATGCTCAGGCCAGAGACGATGAGGAGGTTGTCCACGAGCCCTCCAGGAGCTCGACGCCAGAAAACCGTTCTGCAGAGGACAGCGCACAACCTGGCAATTATGGACAAGATGAGGAGCAGCTCACCCAAGGGTCCTCAACGAGCCAGATGCCAGCCCTCCGCTCTGCAATGGACAGTGAAGCACCAGGCTCCGCAGCGGGCCGCAGATCACCACGTGCCATTCCACCGAGCCTGGGAGGCTCGGATAGCCTTCTTCAAATGGCTATGGCCCTTCTCCAGGCTGGAGACCGGGATACCTACGAGATACTCATGGCCGAGCGTGAGCGGCAAGCAGTGCGTGAGGCTGCGGAGCGGCAAGCAGCACGTGAAGAGCGCCAGGCAGAGCGTGACTACCAGCTGCAGCTAGCTCAGCTCCGGCCCTCATCAGCCACACGTGACCTTCAAGACACCAAACTTCCAAAGGTCCATGTTGAGGACTTCCCAGTGCTGGAGAAGGATGGAGACTTGGACTCTTTCTTGACTGCTTTTGAACGGACTTGCCTGCAGCACCATCTGGACAAGGACCAGTGGGCCAAATACCTGACCCCCCGTTTAAGGGGTAAGGCCCTGGATATCCTTGGGGACTTGCCTGCTGAGGCAGATCAGGGCTACGACACCATCAAGCGGGCCCTGATCCAACAGTACAACCTCACTCCAGAGTCCTACCGCAAGAAGTTCCGGAGCCTACAGAAGGGACCAAAGGACTCCTGGGCTGACCACCGGCGGGCACTTGCCCGAGCTGCCGACCACTGGACCCAAGGCCTGCAGCTTTCCACCGGACCGGAGATCCTGGACTTGTTCATCACGGAGCAACTCTTGTGGAACTGCCCTGAGGATCTCCGCCAGTTCATCCGAGACCAGAAGCCAAAGGGGTCCACGGCTACAGCTGCCCTGGCCGATGACTACACCAACAATCGGGCTCCTGAGGCCAGGAGAGCAGCCACCAGCAGCACCTGGAGAGGGGGTAAGATGAATTCTGCGACTGCCCCACCTGCCCCTAGACTGCAGGGGGTGTCCCCCTCAACTCCCCTCTCCAGGCCCGTGGCAGAACCAAGACGGTGCCACCAGTGCAACCTACCTGGACACTTCAAGGCCATGTGCCCTCAGCGTCCCAAGGGCCGCCCAAGGTGTATTGTGTGGGTGGGGGTGGTGGTAGGTCCCTGGACAGCTTCCAACCTGTCACCGTCGGCCGGTCTGTGACCATAGGACTGCGAGACAGCGCCTCGGAGGTGACTCTGGTGCGGCCTGAGATGGTGTCCCCCCAAGACTTGATCCCTGGAAAAACCCTTGCTGTCTCCGGGATTGGAGGCATTGACCCGGCGCTGCCTGTTGCTGACATTTATGTGGACTGGGGCGCCGGGCGAGGGGTGAGGGAGGTGGGGGTAACTGATCGGATCCCCGCGAACGTGCTACTTGGGACAGATTTGGGGCAGATAACCTCCCAGTTTGGGCCCCCACCAAGGGCTGAACCTTCAGCCAGTACGGACATGACTCCTGACAATGTTAATGTGTTATCTATGAATGATGTGAGAGAGGGGGGAGTGAACTCTGATATTTCTGCTTGCACAGACACCATAGACACACACACAGCTGCAGCTGTGACAGGGGAGGGGGTCAGAGAAAGGTGTGACAATGCCTCTACAAGTAATCAGCCTGTGAGCTGGGATCTGCTGCCCTCTGCAGGGATAAGCAGAGAGCAGGGTGCTGCAGGGGGAGGACCAGTGTGTGGGGTGGGGGCTACCACAGCAAATGTGGGGTCCCCAGAGATTTCACAGCGGGGTTCTGTTGCTGCAGGAGGGGAACAGGCAGGTGAGATTGGGGCCGGTCCAGGAGCGGAAGTGCTCCCAGGTAAGATCACGGTGCATGGTTCCCCCACAACCGGGGTGTCAGGAAGCCAGGTCGGTCTGCCTGAACCGGCGACTTGGTCAGGAACGGAGGAGGAGCAGGCACGACCCACGGTCGCAGCGGCTGTGGCCGCTGTCACCCGCAGTGGGAGTGCTGGAAGCCAAGGGGCCTCCCGGAGGTCCGATAGCTCTTCCCCTTCTGACCAAGTGGCAGCCGAGTCAGGTGGAGGCCAGGACACAGGTCCCGGGGTACTGACTGAAGATGTGACAGTCTCGTCGATTCTGGCCACATCTAGTCAGGGGTTTCAGGCAGCGTTAGAAGCTGACGACAGCCTGAAAGCTCTTAAGGAGCAGGCGGCACAGCCTCCCTCGGACTCGGACCCGGAGCGAGTGGTCTGGGACCAAGGACGGCTGTACCGGGCCACGGTCCAGCAGGGTTCACCGGAGGCGTGGCCCAGGGACCGACAGTTGGTGGTACCCTATCCGTTCCGGACGGAGTTGTTGCGGATCGCACATGAGATTCCGATGGCCGGACACCTAGGGATCGCTAAGACCAAGGCCAGGTTAAACCAGCATTTCTACTGGCCAAAAATGGGGGCCGATGTGGCTGCCTACTGCCGTTCGTGTGAAACCTGTCAGAGAGTGGGGAAGGCGGGGCCACGCCCCAAAGCCCCACTGGTATCTCTGCCCATCATCGATGAGCCTTTCAGGAGGGTGGCTGTGGATCTGGTCGGCCCGCTGGCCATCCCCAGCAGCTCCGGGAAACGCTTCATACTGACGGTAGTGGACTATGCCACCCGGTACCCAGAAGCAGTGGCCTTGTCGTCCATTCGGGCTGACAAGGTGGCCACCGCATTGCTGGAGATTTTCTCCCGAGTGGGTTTTCCCCAGGAAATGCTCACTGACCGGGGGACCCAATTCATGTCCCAGCGGATGGAGGCCCTCTGTAAGCAAGTCCAGGTGCGACATCTGGTGGCCAGCCCGTACCATCCACAGACTAATGGCCTGTGCGAGCGGTTTAATGGCACCTTAAAGCAGATGCTTAAGATGTTGGTCGACTCCCATGGGCGTGACTGGGAGCGGTATCTCCCACACCTGTTATTTGCTTACCGGGAGGTTCCACAGGCCTCAACAGGATTCTCACCGTTTGAGCTCCTGTACGGGCGACGTGTGCGGGGCCCCCTGGCTCTGGTGAAAGAGGCTTGGGAAGGGGATTTGGCCACCCCTGGAGTGTCGGTTATCGAGTATGTCATGCGCTTCCGGGACAAAATGCAGGCCTTGACGCAACTGGTACACGACAATATGGCTCAAGCCCAGGCCGATCAGAAGCGTTGGTACGACCAGAACGCTTGTGAGAGGACCTACCAAGTGGGTCAAAAGGTGTGGGTACTGGTCCCCGTACCACAGGACAAGCTTCAGGCAGCCTGGGAAGGCCCATACCTCGTGTACCAGCAGCTCAACCCTGTGACGTACCTGGTCACCCTGGACCCTGCCCGTGGAAGGCGGAAGCCCTTCCATGTGAACATGATGAAGGCACATCATGAGCGGGAGGCATGTGCGCTCCCCGTGTGCAACCTGCCCGAGGAGGGAGAAGCGGAAACCCTCTTGGATATGCTAGCCCAGGTTAGGGCAGGCGGATCCATTGAGGATGTGGAGGTTGGCCACCAGCTCTTGGAGGACCAACGGTCCCAGCTGTGGGCCACCCTACACCCCTTCCGGGGGTTGTTTACCAACCAGCCTGGAAGGACTAACTTGGCTGTCCATCACGTGGACACTGGGGATCATCCCCCGATCCGGCGTTCAGCATATCGGGTCTCCCTGGAGGTGCAGCAACACATGCGCCAGGAGATTGACGAGATGCTGAAGCTGGGGGTGATCCAGGCATCCAACAGCGCTTGGGCCTCGCCTGTAGTCCTCGTCCCTAAGAAGGACAGAACCACTCGGTTCTGCGTGGACTACAGGGGGCTCAATGCTGTCACGGTCGCCGATGCGTACCCAATGCCACGCATCGATGACCTGCTCGATCAGTTGGCCGGGGCTCAGTACCTGACCATCATGGACCTGAGCCGGGGATATTGGCAGATCCCCCTGACTCGCAAGGCCAGGGAACGCTCTGCCTTTATTACCCCATTTGGACTGTACGAGTCCACGGTGATGCCATTCGGGATGAGGAATGCCCCTGCCACCTTCCAGCGGATGGTCAACACCCTGCTCAAGGGACTTGAAGGGTACGCGGCCGCGTATCTGGATGACATTGCCGTCTTCAGTCCCACCTGGGAGGACCACCTAGAGCATCTAGCACAGGTGCTCAGGCGGATCCACCGGGCAGGTTTGACCATCAAGCCGGGAAAGTGTCAGCTGGCCATGAGCGAGGTCCAGTACCTCGGTCACTGGGTAGGTGGGAGAACACTGAAGCCCGAGCCTGAGAAAGTGGAGGCCATCGCATCCTGGCCCACCCCCAGGACCAAGAAGCAGGTGATGTCCTTCTTGGGGACCGCTGGGTACTATAGGAGGTTTGTTCCATGCTATAGTAGCCTGGCAAAGCCCTTGACGGACCTCACCAAGAAGAAGCTGCCCTCTGCAGTCGATTGGACAGTGGACTGCGAGACAGCCTTCCGGGCCCTAAAGGACGCCCTGTCCAGCCCGCCCGTGCTACAGGCAGCCGACTTCACGCGGCCGTTTGTAGTACAGACCGACGCCAGTGACTTCGGCCTCGGTGCGGTGCTCAGCCAGGTGGACTCTGCGAGCCAAGAGCACCCAGTCTTGTACCTGAGCAGGAAGCTGTTACCAAGGGAAGTGGCCTATTCCACGATGGAAAAGGAGTGCCTGGCCATAGTGTGGGCCCTGCAGCGTCTGCAACCCTATCTATACGGGCGCCACTTCATCGTGGAGACGGACCACAATCCCCTCAGCTGGTTGCACACCGTCTCTGGGACGAATGGGCGATTGTTGCGATGGAGCCTTGCGCTCCAGCAATACAGCTTCACCATTCGCCACAAAAGGGGCCGGGACCACGGTAACGCAGACGGGCTGTCCCGACAAGGAGAGGTCGCGGACGGGCGCACGGGGGAACACCGGAGTGTGCTGCCCCCTAGCGCCCTCAAAAGGGGGGAGGTGTGAGGCAAACCCTGGGATATGAAGATGAATTATGACTTCCAGTCATAATCGCTCTCATCACTCCATGGCAGTGCCCCCTCCCTTCTTGTTCTCAATGTCCACCATCTGGGAAGGTGTCACATCCCCCTTACACCTCCAACAGCCATCTCCTGTGATATGGAAATGAGATGATGTGGGAACAATGGACACAGGATGACTCCCTGCCGTGACCCTGTAGTAGGGGCTGCTATCTAATTAGCAAGGCTATGGAAGTATCCAGACAGAACGACTCCAGTAAAAAATGGTTCATATCTCGCAAGCCATATTTCCGATAAATATGGCAACCATAAAAATGGTGTCTCCGCATGCGGACGATGCTGGCACACCCTTTTTATGGGAGCAGGACCTGGGGAAATACCCTAGGCGTGATATCAGCCAATGGGGAACTAGTAGACAAGTCATGAGTCCTCTCGTTCTGTAGCTAAATTCATAGCTGTCACAATGAGAGCGTTGGCGTCCGCCTACGACGCTCCCAGGCAAAGTTATGGCCCATATTCCATGTTGGGATATTGTCCATAACTCAAGCCAGGGGTGGAGCAGTGCTCCCTCTGAGGTCACGAAGGTAGGAGGGGACCTGGATTTGCCCAGGTTGATAACCCTACTTCGGCCATTTTCCAGGGTTCTTTCGCTGGGGGTCACGTGTAGGAAACATCTGTGGGAAGGATCCTAGAAACCTGGCCTACAGCGCCCCCCTGGGGCCAGACGCACAAGGTAACTGCTGGAACTGTGTATGCCTGTTTGTAACCCATGCTTTGCTTGTAACTGTACTCTGACATAACTGTATATTCTGTAGATTCCCTATTGTATATATTGTAGTTTCTAGTGTGCTTTAGGCTGATTAAATTATATAATTAATCTTGGGCTGTTCTGTTATCTCGATCTTGACTCCCACGTCTGTGTGTTCGGCTAATAGTTACCGTAAATCGGTTGGTGGCAGCGAGTTTGTGCCAAGGATTATTGTGGGGAGGCCAGTGAGATTCGGGGAGGTTTTATATATTCCGCCCGCGGAGGTCGGGGGAATATATACCCTACTCTCACCGGGGACCCTTCAATAATCGGCATAAGTAGTATAGCGGCCTCCTTGCTTATCGTCGGGCAATTCCATAATTGGCCTGACTATAAGAGGGGCGCTAGAGAGCGCATCACGTGCTCTGTCTGTCGGTCGGGAGGTATAAAGGAGGGGTGACCCCCCACTTGTTACACCCCGATTGTGACGTACTGGTAGCCAGCGCGGGGGATTTCTGAGTGACCCCCCCGGTGGTTCGTGACAGTCTCTTATTAGGATCACTGTGGAAACAAGAAGGTTTGTCTGAACACTTGGAGAGAGATACTGTATGCTACTGTAACCAGATGAGGTACATAACAATTACTCTAACAGAATACAGAAGTATGGAATTCGGTTATGTCACCAGGTAGAAACAACATCTCTATAAGATTTGAATGCCAAAACCAGGAGAGTCTACAAAAAACAGAACAGGTATCAATCATTCAATTATAGTTTTGTCTGTAAATTCCACTCCTGGTTTTGACATACCGATGCAAAAATTACTGACGTGTGAATTAGGCTTAAAAGTAGTAGAGTACTTGGCTTTATGATAAAAATTTAAGTGTTAGTAATTTAAGTAGACATTAAAAGAAGGAGATCTGGGAAATAAATCCAATATTTTTTAATGACATAGGTTATTCATATATATTTAAGTTGGGTGTTTGATTAATTATTTTGGTAAATTGAGTAATACAGAGAATGCACCTGGGCTGGATGTGTGGGAAATCATTTCCAGATTGTTCAATGAACAATAATGACATTAAAAGTAAATGGAAACACAGAAATTTTAAAGAGCACATTGCACCGCTGGAATTAACTACTTACTGCTGGCAGGTGGGAAATATTCTGTCAACTAAACCCTTGGCTTCTGGAAGCAACAATATGCAGTCAGCGGGCAGAAAAAAAAAACGAGAACACAATTGAATATATCTGTAGTTTATTTATATCTGAAAAATTTGTCCAATAACAGCCATTTCAAGATCTCTATTGTGCTAGCGGTTTTTAATTATTCCATTAGTAGGAGCGTGTTCTCTAATGCTAACATATAGGTTGTTTATAGATTTTTAATTTCTAATTAGCAAAACATGTCCCTAGTAGAATAAAGCAGCGGGATGTGGCTTGGATATTATTACATTACATCATAATGGTCTCTATAAAATAAACATTGAATAAAAAATGCTTAATCTAATTATTGGCTACTTTAATAAAAGCCATAAATTGAATACAATGGTGAAATTACACAAGTGTAAAGAAATCTGTCACCAGTTTTTTGGGTTATAAACCATGCTGATCACCGTTAAGATTATGTCAATGGGGTTCCTATAACCCCTTTATAACCTAATAGGAGTTACTACATAACTTTGAAAAAGTATTTTATACATGTCCCGCACTGCATGTAAATTGTGTGGTCCGGTCTGATGGCATATCCAGATTGTAATCAGCACCATCCCAATACCTTCAAATGCTGGATGGAAGTGGATGGCATCATTACTTCATCCACACAGTGCTGAAGGTCTCACTGCTGCACAGTGGTATCAGGGATCTGTAAGACTTCGACCTTCAAAGTCATGTAATACGCAGACGCCGCCTTCACTTGTATGTCACCGGTGAGGCGGACCTGCACAGGTTTCTTACGCCACTGGGCAGGCGCAGGATGTCCACAACTGTGTGATTGAGCTTGGGACATCATCCATTTTCCTCTAGCTAGAAGAGGCAACATTTGAAGGGATTAGGGTGGTGCTGATCGCAATCTGTACTCTCCCATCGTAGGAGACCACATGATTTACAAACAGCGTAGGACATGTATAAAACACTTTTCTAAGGTATACAGGGGCACTTGTGAGGATATAAATGGTTGTAAGAACCCCATTCACATGATCTTAAAGGTGAAGGGCATGGTTTATAACCCCCAAAACTTGTGACAGGTTCCCTTTAAGATTAGGTTCAAATGTCCGTATGTTTTCTCATCTAAGAAAATCGGCTCAATTATGCTAATCACACTGATCAGTCTCTGATTAGAGTTTGATCAAAGTATTATTTGATTTTAGTTCATATGTGGAATTAGAAAAAAAATCTATCTTCTCCATTGTGTCAGTCTGTGAAAATTGGACAACATTAAAATAAGACCTTTCAATAATCGGATGAAATTCAGACATCCTGCAATTATTTTTCCTCGGACCGACTTGGCATGAGAAAAAAAATCGGACTTCTGAATGACCCAATAGAATAATATTGGAACAAGCGAAATCCTATCTTTTGTTGTTTCGAACTGGGACCACAAATATGGTGGTATGAGTGAGCCCTAAGTTCAAGAACTGCTACAGCAGAAAGTTTAGGCAAACAAGGCCCCTTGCATATTCTGTGAAGAGACACTCAAAGTAAACATCCGATCACAGGACGGGCAACTTGTAAAACCTACAGCAACGTTTTATTAGCAATGTTTTGCCTCTCTGGAGATTTGGTCTTTCTTTGATAAAAAAAGATGTGTGAGAAAGTGTGTTACCAAAATGTCATGTTCAAGGGATGCTTTGTGATTTCAGAGGGTAGAAGTAATATAAAGAGGACCTTTCACCAAATGTTTTATGTTGAACTGAATACACAATGAAATCATGGCTGCAAAGCAGAATTAAACTTATTTTTGGTAATTTTATAATTTCCCTTCTCTGTGGCGGAGATTATAGTAATCAAAGAATTTGACTCCTAAACAATTAATTATGTTAAGTCCAAGTAGGCATTGCCAGAGAGATTTCACTGACGGCACATATTTCTAACCCCTGTATGATGCTGACCAATCATAAGCAGGCAGCAACACAATAGGGAAAAAAGAAAACACCCTCACAATAGAACTGACAAACAGTCTGCTCTCCCCATGGCAGAGTGATGACATGCTGGAGCACAGCTGAGCTAAGTGTGAATAGCTGACATCTGTCAGCTCTCATCTCTGGCATTCATTGTAGGTGGAGGGGCAGTAATGCAGGACTTGAGTCACATTACAAAAATTTCTAGAAGCTCTCCTGTCAAATTCAAATCAGCTTTATTGCAGGGCCAAATGTTTATTGACAGTGCCAAAGCAAGTGTAAAGCTGCCAACTCTGCTGTACTAACTGCCCCCCACACTAACTGCTGGAGATAAAAGCTGTTAACCACATTCAGAACTGTTGTGCCCCAGCACATCTAATCACTCTGCAATGAAGAGAGAATATCCCACATAGAGAGTGTTCTAAACTATGCAAAAAGAAATGTATTCCAGTTCACCGCTCTGGTGTGTAAGTCTGAGGAGAAGACCAGCTGATCCTGCACGGAAATCTCAGGCACAAGGGGATAATAGCAGATACAAAGTAACGAAAATCCAGCGGATCACAGGCGGATGAATTAAAAACTTTCCTTTATTTTCATCGCTTTAAAAATGGATAGACAGCATCCACAAGGCACAGTTCACCAACGCGTTTCGACATAACGCCTTCCTGTGATCCCCTGGATTTTCGTTACTTTGTATGTTCTAAACTATAGTACAGGCAGGGTATTTTATCCATTGTATGGCGATGCCTGCTTATGACTAGCAAAATTTGTAGCACTATGAGAAGAGATCTACTATAAGTAATTGCAATGAGACTGCCTGAGATGAGAACTGAATCTATCAGTTAATCACACTCTGTGGTTGAGCATCTGCTGTGAGGAGAGCAGATTGTTTGTCAATTCTATTGTCAGTAGGTGTTCTTTTGTCTACAATGTGTTGTTGTCTGCTTATCATTGGTCAGTGTCAGAAAGAGAACAAGAAGTATACCCCAAGTGAAATCTATCTGATAATGCCCACTTGGACTTAAAAAAAATACTGTGTAATGCCAAATGCTTTGACTGCTAATATCTCCACATAAGAGAGAGAAAGGAAAAAATAAAATAAAATAAAAAGAATGTTTTATTCCGCTATTACATCTGTGGCACCCAGGGGGCAGGGGGTTCAGGTCTGGTCTTGTACCTGTTACCCGTCGCTGGACCGGTGATGTCTCAGGTCTCTGGAATGTCACAGGTGGCCTGGCCTGGTTTCATGCCCTGCGGTGTCCACAATATAAGGGGGTTAAGAAGGTGGATGTTTGTCGTGACGCCACCTGCAGTACGCGGCCAGTGATTTGTCGCCGCTGCTGTCGCTGTTCTCTGGGGTAGATCGTAATAGCAGCCGAGATGGTATTGCTCCCCACAGGTGGAGTGGGCCTCAGGGAGATGAGGGAGGTGGGGACGGCCGGTGGCGCCGAAACCTGGAATCCCCATCAACTGAAGATTCTGGTAGTCCAATGTGGAGTATGTCCTACCCCAGGTATCTGCACCCTGACTGCGCTGGAACTGTGGGAATGGTTAGGCTCGACCTCAGCTACTATGTTCTCCTCTGTCTCACTAGCTCCACCGGTTGCCTCTGGCCCTTTTCCAGTCTGCCAAGTTTTAGCAGGAGAAGCTCTCAAGCACTCTCTCCTGCGACCGTGTTGTTCAGAGTCTCATACTATTCTCAAATAAAACTGTTTGTGTGTTCCTACTCCCTCAGTCAGCCCCCACCTTCTTGGTGACTCATAGTGGCTGTTGCCCTGGTAACCAGGAATTTCCCAGGCTGGCTGGCTTCCTGAATTGTGTAACTAGCTAACTCATTGACTGGATGTTGTGTAAGTGAAAAAAACACCAGTGATTAACCTCCTCTTACCAGGAATGAGTACTACATCTTAAAAGAGATGCAGTACCCTGTGGTGACTGAAGCCTCAGGGGTGCCACACATCTTGCATCCAGTTCAACAAGAAACATTTTCAGACAGGTCCTCTTTAAACATCATTGTACAAATCTAGACTAAAAAGCTTGTAATATAACATTTTACTTACCAGAGTAGTAAGATAGGCAATAAAGGTTGACATGGCAAACCAACCAAAGAAGAGAAAAACAGCAAAAAGAAGAAAGGGGAAAGAAGTTGAAATTCCATTCAATGACAGATTTAGTGTTAAACAGACTATAATGTTATGAATGACTGGTGAAACAGCATTTAAGAGATCTAAAGTTATAAATAGTATAGGATTAGAAGAGAACGGAGTACAATTTAAAGAATGGTGTAAGTCATTTGGTTAAGCTTGTGTATCACCAGGGGCATTATTAGAGTCCAAAAAGATCAAGAGCCTGCGTCCCAAAGTAAAACCTTTTCCAGCCAGGACTCATCTGCAGAGATTACAGGACTCATCTGCAGACATAACAAAGACTACCTGCACATTTCTAGCACTGTCATAATTTATTTCCAAGCTTCACAAACTACTAATCCTGCCTTCTCTTCTGACATGAAACAGTAATGAATGCAGTAACCCTAATTCTTCAAAAATGATGTCACTACTATGATTACCTCAACAGCAATTAATGCTACAAAGACAGTGCAGCAGATAGAGAGAGTCTTTAAAATTAATCATGCCCCATAGAAAGTAGCAAAGTCCCCACTTTGATACCTTGGGGGGAGTAATGCCAAATTTGCTCCTTTGAAAGTGATATCTAAAGTGGTCCCCTCAAGCAACAAATTCTCTTGAGTATCCCCTTTAAGTAACAATGCCTCACCCTCAAAAAAGTAACAATTCTCCCTGAAAATCCCAGTTAAAACTAATAATGACTTCAGTGCCTCCACAGGCCCCTGTATACTGTATCATAGTCCCACAGCTCCTTATGCACTGTATGATGGTTCATACAGCTCCCTATACACTGTATTATGCTCCCCACAGCTCCCCATATACATTATGATGGTCCCCATAGCTCCCTATTAGAGATGAGCCACCCTCCTAGACATGGGCTTCGCCCAATTTTTGTGTCCAGCCAGGTACAATTAAGCAGCTGGGGATTGGAATCCGTAGCTCAGGGAGCCCAAGCTTTCTGGGCCCCTCTGCTGCGAATTGCAGTCTGCAGCTGCCCCAGAAAATGGCGCTTTCATAGAAGCGCCATCTTCTGGTGCTGTATCCAACTCTTCCAGCTGCCCTGGTGATGGGTGGCTCGCTTGGTATTAATTGGGTTAGGGCTAGCTGTATATTATCAACTGGCCCTAAGCCCGAAATTCATGATGTCACGCCAATATTAGACATGGCCACCATGAATTTCTAGTACAGATAAAAAAAAACACAACACACAGAAAAATATTTTTATTAGAAATAAAACACAACACAATTAGTGACTCCATCTTTATTGATATAAAGAACCCCCCTCCACAGTAATCCTGGGTCAAGAGTCCCACGCCGTCCAATCAGGATCCAATATCATCTGATCGGTTTGCTGGAAGGCAAAGCGATCAGATGATGTGTCAGGTTCAAGGGCCTGAATCACATGACACAGCAGCTGATTGTATAAACGGCTTTTATACAATCAGCTGATGCATCAGTGCAAAAAAACAAACTACACACTTCTGTGCAGACTTATGTCCGACAGCAGCAGCTGATAGTTTAGCCAGCCGGGCGGTAAAAAGCCAGCCTCACCGCTCGACTTATAGTGTCAGCTGATTCCGTCAGGTGACCGCATCAGCTGATCATCGCCAGGTCTGAGAGAGAGAAAAGAGAGAGAAAAGAGAAGAGAGAGAGGGAGAGAGAAAAGAGAGAGAAAAGAGAAGAGAGAGGGAGAGAGAGAGAGAGAAGAGAGAGAGAGAAGAGGAGTGAAGAGGAGAGACGAGAGTGAGAGAAGAGGAGAGAAGAGAAGAGAGAGAGGAGAGAGAAGAGAGAGGGAGAGAGAGAGAGAAAGAGAGAAAAAGAAAGAGAAAGAAAGGGAAAGAGAAAGAAAGAGAGAGAAAGAGAGAGAAAAATAAAGGGAGAGAGAGAAAGAGAGAGAACAAGAGAGAGAGAGAACAAGAGAGAGGAGAGAGAGAAGAGAGCAATGCAGCCTCATGCTCTGATTTTAGGGGTGTGGCCTGCGGCTCACAGCTTATGTCCGGCTCCTCCCCTCAGTGCATAATTAAATTAAATAAATCATAATTATAAATAAATAATAATTATAATTTAAAATAAAAAATAAATTAAATTCTTTACCGGGGCGGCCGGGACTAGAACTCGAGAACTATTGGTTCTTAGGCAGTAGCTCTAACCATTGAGCCACTGGCTCTAATGAGAAACATAGGAAGATTTGGTTATCTTGACCTTTGCATTGCAGAGGGAAGTCCCCGGTGACAGCGCGGCTCACTTCAGGTGCTGTGTGGAGAGGACACAGATCGCTTGTGTTCTACAGGGCTCACTGTCATCTTCATGTAACAGAGCTGACAGTGTCGTGTGGATTACTTCGGACCTGGATTGTTGTTTGGGGATTAATAAAGAGGTAAATGAGGGGTTTTTTTGGCTTTTATTCCAAATAAAGGATTTTTCGCTGTGTGTGTTTCTTTACTTTCACTTACAGGTTAATCATGGAAGGTGTCTCGTTGAGACGCTTGTCATGATTAACCCCGTTATTAACCCATTGCCATCGCACCAGGGCAATTCGGGATGAGCTGGGTAGAGTCCCGGGACTGTTGCATCTAATGGATGCGGCAATTCCGGGTGGCTGCTGGGTGATATTGTTAGGGTGGTGGGCTCCCTATAACGTGTCGCTCCCCATACTGACAATACCAGCATCCAGCCGTGTGGCTTTATCCTGGCTGGTATCAAAATTGGGGGGGACCGCATTTTTTTTTTATTATTTATTTATTTTACTGCACGATATAGACCCGCCCTGACCTAAAACAGGAAAGGTTTATTCTGATTTCATATCAGATAGTGAGAAAAACACGTATATGCGTCTTTTTTGATATATAGTGTATATAGTGTATATAAACTGCTGGTTTAAACTGTAAATGCTGCAAAATCTGTGCTCCAGGTCAAAATTGTAATTGAATCACCTAAATAGTGATTGTGAATATAGTGATAGGTGACTGGCAGGTGTGGGGCTAAGGTTGCAAAGCAGCTTGTGAAAAGTGAGAAAGGATACATCAAACATGAGTGGGAAATCCGGAGGACATGGTGGTAGGAGGAATAGTCATGGTGTTCGAGGTGTACATGGGGTAGGTGCTAAGGTTCCTGAAAGCTCTACCAAAGAAACACTAGCCAGACAACTGACAACTTCTGTTACTGAATAAACTACTCCACTCTCCTTCTTTCTCATCTGCACAGGTATACAACTTGGAAATGAGAGTCAGAATGAACATGTGATACAGTATTTGGCAAGTATTTCATCAAGTGGCCTCTTCTCCTCAACTTCACACACAGTACAGTCCTTAGAGATGGCACCCCAATTACCTTTATTTCGCCCTGTGTCACAACTTTCCAACTGCCCAATTACTTTTGGGGAACCACAGATAAGCGAGTCTACAGAAATTTTCACATACATCACTCTATTTCACGGGCATCAGGGGTCTGCTCCAAAGACTCCACGAGTCAAGAGGAGGAAAGCGTCTGTATCGATGCCCAAAATATTTGTCCCTTGGATCCGGAGTCGGACAAAGTAGGGTCCCAGCAGAATCCAGACCTTTGTCACCAAATGTTAAGCCTCAGGATTGGAGGTGATGATGATGAGACTCAGATACCTAAGGCACATGTATACTGTATTGTGGTGTCAGGGCTGGAAGAGGAGGGTGACTGTCATGGTGATGAGTGAGACGTCAGAGAGTATGATGATGAGGTTAGATATCCCACTTTATGTGAACTCAGATGCACGCAGCTGAGTAGCTCTGCAGAAGAGGAAGAGGAGGAAGACTAGGAGGTTACAATGGCGATTCCCGCATAATCATGTACTGATGCAAGAATGACAACTCTGGCTGTTGCCAGCAGTGGTCACGGTTGTACAGTTTGCAGAAAGGGTTGCCTAGCCTGGACCTTTTTTGAGACAACTTTTGTTATCTGCCAAAATTTGTAAACAATGACTCAGTACATGCTAAAATCCATATAATTTGAGTACTACATGCATCAACTGGCACATGGCCTACAACATATGTTAGTATGGCAATTTTACTGCGCTAAAATGTGGCCTAGCGGGAACCCCCAACCACTGGTTGCGCCATCAACCGCATCTGCTGCTTCTTCCTCCTCTGTCACCATCAAAAGTGTTCTCCTACATGTCTCTGGCCACAGAACCTCCACTACAGTCAAGGTGAGAGTCTGTCTGCTGTTTTGGAAGTAAACATGCTTGGTGCTTTTGACCCAACTGAGCCATCAAGCACACCACGTTTTCAATCCACCATAACATCTCTGCCTACAGCTCCCTCACAGTCCACCAGTTTGTCCTGTACACCTTACTCCACCCTCTGTCACCACAGCAGCCAACACTAAGAGGTACTTTGCACGCTGCGACATCAGTAACAATGTGTTACCGACGCTGCATCGATAGTCCCCGCCCCCGTCGCAGGTGCGATATCTTGTGATTGCTGCCGTAGCGAACATTATTGCTACGGCAGCTTCACATGCACTCACCTGCCCTGCGACGTCGCTCTGTTCGGCAAACCGCCTCCTTACTAAGGGGGCGGGTCGTGCGGCGTCATAGCGACGTCACACGGCAAGCAGCCAATAGAAGTGGAGGGGCGGAGATGAGCGGGACATAAACATCCCGCCCACCTCCGTCCTTCCGCATAGCCGGCCGGGACGCAGGTTGGAGATGTTCCTCGCTCCTGCGGCTTCACACACAGCGATGTGTGCTGCCTGCTGGAACGAGGAACAACATCGTACCATCGCAGCAGCGGCATTATGGAAATGCCGGACCCTACACCGATCATACGATTACGACGCTTTTGCGCTCGTTAATCGTATGTAAAAGGTTTTACACACTACGATGTCGACAGCGACGCCGGATGTGCGTCACTTTCAATTTGACCCCACCGACATCGCACCTGCGATATCGTAGTGTGCAAATTACCCCTAAGTCTCAGAGTTGTGGTCACATAAAAGATCATTTCCTCCTACACATGGCAAAGCTAAGAGGTTGAACTTCACGATATCTAAACTGTTGTCCACAGAAAAGCTGCTTTTCTGCCTGGTGGATACAGACAGTTTCTGAAAAATAATGGCTGTGGCAGTCTCCCAGTACCAGATGTGCCGACACGGTGGAATTCCACTCTACACATGTTGCAGCGACTGTGTCAGCAGCGATGAGCTGTGGTATAGTATGCCATGAGGTATACACTGGGCCAACGTGATGCAGTCGTGGGGCAAATCATGGTTGCAGAGTGGGCGCAGATGAAGGAACTCTACACCCTTCTGCATTTTCGATATGGCTGCTAAGATGGTCCTTCTTATGATGTTGTCATTAGCATCACTATTCCGGTCATTTACATTACGGAGCATACTTTGAATAGTCTGTGGGAGGAGGTGGGGGTCCCAAAGGAAGAAGAGGAAGCAGAGGAGGATGCGGAAGGGATACCAATATTTCTAAGGTCCGGACTGTCATTGCACAGGCAGGTGGCAAGGTAGGGTGGAGTACAGCGATTGAATTGGGCTCATGGTACCAGACAAACTGTTAGTGGAAGTGTAGAAGCCCAGTAAGAGATGGAGAAGGATGAGGTGATGGGTGCTCAGTCAGGGGATGAAGAAGATATTGATCCCCTCTCTATTACCCATGGTTGGTGGGAGGGGATGGAGGAAGCAAGCTTGAGTCTTAACCCACCACCAACACAGCATGGACTGGGACCTCACGGAAGCGCCAGACACATGAGCGGCTTCTTGCTGCACTATCTGCAACATGATTCTAGAATTGTTAGGATTAGAGATAGTGCTGACTACGGGGTTACCACTGTTATGCTCGCCAGGCGAGCAGCAATATTAGTGAACCCACTGGACCAAAACACACAGAAAAGACAAAGAGGCTTGATTACGGGCCTGAGCCTGGTCATCTCCAGAGCCACTAATGGTGGAGATGTTAAGCTGCAGGTATTGGTCTAGGCGCCACTTGGGAATACGGGTATTTCGTCGACTGGCCCCAGGGGTACAGGAGTGACAGTCGTAGGTGTTAGGTGACAGCGGCAGCAGGTGTGGATGGACGGACGGTGGCGGCGGCAGCAGCTAGTAAAGATACTTTGTGGCAGCGGGTGTAGACGTTCCGTCCGGGATGGATGGATAGACGGATGGACTGATGGGTACAGCAGCAGTAGCTGGAGAGGGTGCTTTGTGGCAGTGGGTATAGTGGCTGACATGGCAGCTTGTAGCAGCAGTGTCAGGTTTGATAGTACAGCAGCACTACACTGGAATACAAATAAGAGTCAGCAGCAGAACTAGCATAAAGTAACAGCAGAGAGAGCAGCACAGTGCTAGGGAACCTGACAACTAGCAATGAGTCTAACTCAACTTATTGTCCAGGCAACTTCTCAAAGGGCAGAGTTGCCTTAAATACCTGTGGCCTCCCTGCTGATCTGGGAGGCATGTCCGGGTTAGGAGGATGATGGCCTTTTAAGAAAGTGGGCATGGCCACGGGCACGCCCTATGAGTAGAGGACTGGAGCCTGTCAGGAGTACAGATGCTCCGTGAGGCTGCAGAATGAGACGAGGACAGTATCATTGTCGTAGTATGCCTCGACAGGTGAGGGAGTTCACATCCTCACTGGGGGAGGGGGACAGCAGAGTATGAGAATGCCGGCATGGGCATTTAAGTCACTCTGTTAGATCTATAGTCCAAGAGTGAATTTGGCCAAATGCTCGCAGTTCTTCTCGTCAAACACTGGGAACGTTGATTCATTATTACAGAAACATTAGCAGCAGCAAATGTTTAAGTGGCAGAAACTATTTCTGCAACTTGTGGAACACATTTTTTAAACCATCGCGTGTACTAGCAGTACTGAGTATAAGTCTCACACATAGTGAATAACTGAAGACAATGGAGCAGGAGTTTCTCAAGCTCAATATTGTTTAAATCAGGGGTGGGTCAGACCCATTTGAATTTTGGGCTTCAAAAATGTAAGAGTTGCCTGAGCTCACCAGTCACACCTTGGAGGTTTAGTCATACCCAGCATCCAGCGTTCTTTCAGAACGTATCTTCAGCGCTACTGATGGTGTCCTGACAGATAAGTGCATCTGGCTATCCACTGAAAGTATGCACCGCCTAACTTTCATCAAGATAAACAAGTCATGGATCTCCAATTATTATTATGACTTTTCCACCCTAGCTGCAGACTGTGCAAAGTAGGCAATGTTGTACTCTTCAGTGTGCTGCTTTGATGTCCCATTATTGCAGTCTGTAACTCCTTTGTTATGGCTTCTGTTACTACTGCTGTTGATGTTAATAACAAGGGCCTTGATGGTGCAATAGTCAAGCGCTGTGTCCACCGCTCTTACTTTTACACCTTGTCTTTTTGTTCTGTATGGAGAACCTACTATTTCTGCCATTCTTCCTACTTTGGCTTCCTCCTGAGTCATGACAAGCCTAATTATATTTAAAATGGAGACTGTTTTCTGTGTCTTCTTGTTATGTGTTGCCTGTAGTGTGAGGTGTCTCAGAGCACCAGGCCAACACCTGTCACTCATCCACCTCTTCATTTGAAGGCTGTAAATGCTGGGCAAGACCCTGTATTGTGCAAGGCCCATGTCACACTGATGTCAAAAAGCTCTGTCTGTACTCTTGGGCAATTGTTGAAACTGTCCTGCTGTCTGCCCATAATTTTTGGAAATGTGAAGACTCCAAGATGGGTCTCCAAATTTTGTCTTGTCTGTATTGGCAGAGATTTCAGAACAACAGGCCTACTCCTGTCACTCATCTATCTCTCTTTTTTAAAGCTGTAAATAGTGGGCCAGACCCTGTGTGGTGCAAGGAACATGGCTGACTGCTGTACAAAGACACAATGGGTAGCACACATGGAAGAAAAAGACATGAATAGCACATCCCAAAATCATACTTTGATCTAAAGCCGCTAGGCAAAAATTATATCCCTGAACATGAGGTTCTTGGTTTAACATTCTGATGAGACAGTATAAAGCCCACTGCCACATCATGATGAACCTCTGAGTGGGTCCCTAATCTATCCCTTATAAGTGCGGCGCTGTGTGCCAACCACCGCAGCGGTGACAATGAATGCACCAACAGGGCAGGTGACCTGGTGCCCCATAACACCCATGCTGCAAGGCACAGTCCCCATGACTCCAGGCCACACCACCCCACCGAAAACCACCACAACAATGGCCACCACACAGCACCAGCACTCTGTGAAAGGAGCTGTACACTCACCTTCCACAAGCTCCCAGTGTGTGAACTGGGAACAAAAATGGCAGAACCCCTCTTTGCAGTCTCTTGCTAATTAAAAATGCTATGTGAAGGCCTGTTTTTTTGCAGGACAAGTTGACATTTTCATTAACACCATTTTAGGCCTCCTTCACACGTTAATGATTCTGGTATTGTGTGCTTGTTTTTATATGTACCAGAATCACAGACATACACAGACCCATTGAAATCAATGGGTCTGCTCACACATCACTGATTTTCCACTTATGTGTTTCCATGCGGCATACACGTGTGTCTGTGTGCTCTGCACGGAGACAAGTCAGTTTTTTTCTGGCATCACTGATGTCCCACGGACCACACTATGGTGTGATCCATGAAACACGTACGACAAAAAACACATCCATTTAAAATAAAAAGCTTTTTATACTCACCTTCTCCAGCGACGCTGTCTCTGGCCGCTGCTGGCTCCTGCTTCCAAGCCGGATAATTATTCTCATGCATATACAGTTATGCACAGCACGGCTAACCCAGAAGTAGCTGCAGCGGTGAGAGACACAGCGGCTGGAGACAGGATCCGGGAGGCTTCAGCACCACAGAGAGCAGGAGCGGCAACAGGTGAGTATAATAAGTACCTGATCTCCGTGTATAATCACGGATAGCACATGGAGATCACACGTGTGCCCAAATATCGGCACAAGGAGGGATATACGCACCTTTATCACGTCAGTAAAAAACACAGACTTTTTTACTGACGTGTGAAGGGCGCCTTAGGTCCTTAGGACCTTTTGATCACTGTATATTCCATTTTTAGTGTGTCAGTATGTCGAAAAAGCCACATTTTTGGCATGTTTTTTATTTACTTTTTCACGTTGTTTACTGCATGGAATAACATGATGGTTTTACAGTTAGAGTTAATTTGCGTGTAGCAATACCAATTATGTCCATGTTATTTTGTTTCATTTTTACACAAAATCTGCAATTTTAACAGCAAGTCAACTTGGTATGTTTTTTTTGCACCTTTTTATTTTTTTAAACATTTTTACACACTGCATTGATCTTTTTTTTTTTTTTACTTAGGCTTACTGTAGGATTTGAACATGTTTACTTTGATCTTTGGTCTTATACATTGCAATACATGAGTCCTGTCAGTTTGCCAGTGACACAGCAGTTTTAATAGACCATATCTATGGCAAAAAGTAGCTCTCTTACTTTTTTAACCAACTAAATGCTGCTGCTAAGATTAACAGTGCCATTTAAGGGGTTGGTCAGCCCCCAAAAGTGCGCCAGGGTCCAATACTGAAGGGTGTCAGCTGTTATATACAGCCGACACCTAATGCATTTTCACCCTGTGGGGTGTGCTATTCATTTATTCTGAGTAACATAATAAAGTACGGAGGAATAACACCCCTTAATCACAGCTGTAAAAGGTGGTATATGTGATCCTTAAGAGGTTAAAGTTACATCTCAACACCTTCACCACCGGCTATTACTTGCTGGATGGATCTAGCCCTACCTGGCTGCGGGGGTTGGCACCCTAAAAGAGACGGTGATGGGCTCCCCCGCTCGTGCGCTGACTCTCCTCCTAACTCGCACTAAAGTAGTGCCAGTTAGGAGAGTGAGTCATCGCACGAGCGTGGGCGCCCATCACCGTCTCTTTTAGGGTGCCAAGCCCCGCGGCCAGGTAGGGCTAGATCCATCTAGCAAGTAATAGCCGGTGGTGGAGTTGTTAGAACTATTTTCCTACTTTCTTCTTGTTTACATCTCAACACAGCTAAATTTAATCCTATCTCATCTATTTTCCACTTTCTTGTAGATCCTCCTCAGAGTTATTTGGGGAGATGAATGTAGAAGCAGAATAAAAAAAATGTAAAAAGAGCAAACACTTATGAAAATGACCTTTGCTCATTTCAGTCTGTCTTCTAAGTTCTTCTGCAATGAGTCGAAGTTTAATGAGATGCACATTCAGTGTCACAGCACCTGTACTCTAGATGGCAGCATCTACTTGTTGAATTTAGCTCCATGTAGCATGGCCACTACGATAAATAGCACCGAAGAGATGAGGTCATTGCTTCCCTTTCACTCATGTATCCTGTGCTATTGCTGTGTTTGACATTGGGTTACACAAACATTAAAAACAATGCTTTAAATACAATCACTTTCAAATATGAAAAGTAGACCATGAAAATGTACAAAAAAGGTGAAATTGCCAGCAAAGGTCTGGAATATATTTCATCTCAATGTCACAACTTTACAATAGCTTAATATGCTTCTAAATATCACCTTAGAAACTGTTTTTAATATAAATGCTTGTTAAAAATCCTAAAATATATATAGTGAGAAAATGTTTTTTTCTTTCTTTCTTTTTCTTTCTTTCTTCCTTTTTCTTTCTTTCTTTCTTTCTTTTCTTTCTTATTCTATTTATTTTAATTATCATTTATTTTATTATTTATTCTTTCCTATTCTTTTGTCCTTTCCTATTCTTTTATTTTTTCTTATTCTTTCATTCTTTCTTATTCTCTTAGTCTTTCTTACTTTATCTTATTCTTTTATTCTTATTCTTTCGTTCTCTGTTATTCTATCCTATTCTTTTATTCTTATTGTTTTATTCTTTCTTATTATTTATTTGTTTCATTCTCTCTCTGTCCCTCTCTCGCTTTCTTTCTCTCTTTTTTTCTTTATTTATTATTTTCTTTCTTTCCTTCTTTCTTTCTTTTTCTATCACTCTTTCTTATTTTTTTGACGTGGATGTAGAGGTAAGAGTTGTGGATACAATTCCATTTTATTTATATTCCATAAGTCTGGTTTCACATGGTATTGAAAGGGTCCAAAACTAACATTTATTTTAATCCGAAATGTCTGTCTATTTAATGCCATAATCTAATCTCTTTTCTAATATACTTAAATTAAACATTAACGTTCCCTCCTACTCTATCTGCTTTATTTTTTTAACTACTTGCTTTTTGATGATGCTCCATTTGAGGTCCCCCAGTGCATACTGAGATACTCAAATAAGTCATCATCAATGGGCAAGGGCTGCTGTCACCATAGCTTCTGCTCCCACCCTGAAACAAGGCATTATCAGAGATGTCGATTTCAGGGGCTGAACTGGTCCCCGCTCTACTGAGCATTCATTGGTTGTTAATACCGACATATGATCAGCAGATTCTTGTCGTTGTGTAATATTCTTTTAAATCTTCAGTGACAGCGGGCATCCTCGCTGGCTCTGATAAGAAGTGATGAGCTAGCAAGGGAAGGCACTGTTATTGAAAGAAGATTACCTGGCGCTGAGTAAAGGCCACGTCACACTAAGCAACATCGATAACAACATCGCTGCTAAGGAACAACTTTTGTGACGTAACAGCGATGTTGCTAGTGATGTTGCTGTGTGTGACATCCAGCAACAACCTGGCCCCTGCTGTGAGGTCGTTGGTTGTTGCTGAATGTCCTGGGCCATTTTTTAGTTGTTGCTCTCCTGCTGTGAAGCACAGATCGCTGTGTGTGACAGCGAGAGAGCAACAACTGAATGTGCAGTGAGCAGGGAGCCGGCTTCTGCGGACGCTGGTAACCACGGTAAACATCGGGTAACCAAGAAGCCCTTACCTTGGTTACCCGATATTTACCTTCATTACCAGTGTCCGCCGCTCTCAGCTGTCAATGCCGGCTCCCTGCTCTCTGCACACGTAGCCACAGTATACATCGGGTAATGTGTACTTTGCCTCGGCTTTACTCGTTTTTTGGGTGCAGTTTTGGTCTCAAAACTGCATGAATTTCCTTCCCCAGCAAAGTCAATGAGATTTCATTTTTGCTGTCCGCACAGTTCAGTATTTTTTGGCTGTGTCTTTGTGGTGACCATAGCCAAAAAGTCCTTCCTATGAACCTGTCACTTGCAATCTGCACTGAGATTGCACTCTATGTGCATTAGAAACAGACATTTAGGGTTAAAATAAATGTTAGCTTCAGACCACCCTTTTAATTGAATTATCAGTGGTGTTTTTTTATAATTCAGGAGGTAAAATATCCAGCGGATCACAGGCAAATTAAGCATTCAAGTAGCTTTATTTCTTACATTCTAAAAGTCCACATCATGGAATCCAGCAGACAGGTACAAGGAATACATAAATAACCGTCAGCCAACGTGTTTCGACATTTCAAATTGTCTGCTGGATATTTTACCTCCTGAATTGGGGACATCCTCACCTGGGATCATCCGTTCAGGATCAAGTGATGCAGTCCTTGTAACACAGTGAGCGGTGAGCTGGTATCGTGGTTGTATGTGTTTTTTTTAGTTTTTTTTTAAAGTCTCCAATAGAATATTGTACAGTCCACATGTACAGCGTTTTAGTTTATTGGACTTTTGTGACATTTTTCTGGTCATAATTAAGTCAAAAGATTTGGATTTAAAAAACCACATAATACATGAGATATAATATTTTCTGTAATTTTTTTCTGTAGTGTTTTTAGTAGAATTTCAAAATCAACAGAAAGACAAGATAGCACTTAAAGGGAATCTGTCAGCAGGTTTTTGCTACGGAATCTGAGAGCAGCATAATGTATGAGCAGAGAGTGTAGCAGAGGCAGTGCTGACACTGCTGGCACTGGAGGTGAGTATACATGTTATTATTTTTCTGCAGGAGGGGAAACATTGTGAATGACAAGGCGCTGCCTGAGTAGTGGACAACCGCATTAACATCCACACTGAAATAACAGCTCGAATCTGTCTTGTACAAACAAGATAAATTGCAGGCACATAGCCAATTAAGTTCTAGGAAAATTAGGGGTGAGGAGTGAGAAGCAGGGAAATGAAGCAAGCAAAGTGAGAAATAGAAAGAGCACAGTCAACTTTCTAAAAAGTATTTTACCTGATCCCAGAGATTATTCAAACCCAGACACCTTCCATTGCTGTGTAATTTCCAACATTCCACTACATGAAATGAGTAGGATACATGTCATATAATGGTGAGATATAGTGTTCATCCTCATGTACATACAAAAGACAATATATTCTGAAAGTTAAGCCTGCTTTACATGTTACGATTCTGCATACGATATCGTATGCGATCATAACCGCCCCCATCATATGTGCAGCACGTTCAATTTTGTTGAATGTGCCGCACAAACGATTAACCCCCGTCACACGTACTTACCCTTCCATACGACCTCGATGTGAGCGGCGAACATCCACTTCCTGGAGTGGGAGGGACGTTGGCATCACGTCGACGTCACGTGGCAGCCGGCCAATAGAAGTGGAGGGGCGGAGATGAGCGGGACGTAAACATCCTGCCCACCTCCTTCTTTCCGCATTGCTGGCCAAGAGCCGCAGGATGCAGGTAAGATCTGTTCATCGTTCCCGGGGTGTCACACACTGCAATGTGTGCTACCCCGGGTACGATGAACAACCTGACGTTCAATTCATGAGGAATGAACGACGTGCATGCGATGAACGTTTTACAGTTCATTCGCAACCACATGTAGCTGTTACACACTACAATGTACCTTACGATGCCGGATGTGCATCACTTACGACGTGACCCCGCCACACATCGTAAGATATATAGTAGTGTGTAAAGCGGGCTTAACTTGAAAGTATTGTTACTCTTACATAAAAATATTACCAGAAATGTATGTAAAAAAGTCATAAAAAATAATTAAAATGCTCTTTTTTAGAGTGCATAAAAAACAGTATTTGAGAAGAACGCTTAATTGACACTAAATGAACTGCTTGTACACTGAGCACAATTATTAGGGAATTTGTATTTTTGATGATTAATGCCATTAGTGAACAACTACACTGCTGTCGGTCAATTCATAAAATTAATAATCCTGAATATTTCAACCTCCTCCAGCATTTTTTTACTACACCGCTTGAGTTATGCTTTAAAATCTTCCCAACACTGGATGCACTGATATGTTCCATATTGCAGTGAATTCCCACAAATGGACTTACCGGTATGTCCCTGTGATCGTGGTGGTACAGGGAGCTCGGCTTAAGTGGTAGCCGAGTTTGGGCTGTCACAGTCAGGGCCAATGCCAGCCCTGCCCCTGGCTGTTTAACCCCATAAATGCCACAATCAATCGAGACTGCAGCATATTGCAGCTTGAGAGAGGTACTCCCTCTCTCGCCTTATCTGGACCCCTGCAACGCGATCACCAGGGCCCAATGGGTGCCATGACAGCAGCAGGTCGAGTATTGACCTCCTAATCTGTCAGCTATGATGGCCCATTAGACCATGCCAGAAGCACAGTCTAACATGCATTCTGTCAGTCATACTAACAGATGTAATATATTCCAATGTGTGTACATTGCAATGCATTACACTAGCGATCCGACAAATAAAAAGTAAAATTCTCACATCGGTACTAGGTAAAAAACTAAAAAAGGTAGAAACAAATTGTAAATATATTAAAATCACAAAACAAAGAACAAAAAAGAAACAAATAATAACAAAAAGAAACATAAAAAGTCCACCTATTTGGTATCTCCACGTCTGGAATGCCCCAATCTATAAATCTGTCACACTAGTATATCCCTTCAGTAAACACCATAAAAAAATAAATAAAAAAATTGGCAAAACTTAGTTTTTTCATGAAACCACATGAAAAAGTGGAATAAAACGTGATTAAAAAGTCAAAAGTAAAAAAATATAGTATCGCTGAAAAGGTTATCTCATCTTACAAAAAATAAGCTGCCATGCAGCTCTATCAGTGGAAAAATAAAAAAAAACTATAGCTGTCAGAATGTGGAGATGCAAAATAATTTTTAATCAATTGTTTTTATTGTGTAATGCAGGCAAAACATAAAAAAATATATAAATGTGGTATCACTGTTATCGTACTTACCCAAGGAATAAAGCCATCTAATCACTTTTACCAAACAATGAACGACATAGAAAAACATTCTATTTCTGAACTGCTGGTTTTTGATAATTCTGCCTCACAAAATATGGAAGAAAAAGCAACCCAAAAATGTTATGTCCCTAAAAATAGTACAATAAAAACGTCAACTCATTGTGCAAAAAATCAATCCCCCCCACATGACGGTTGGCATAAAAATGAACAAATTATAGCTCTCAAAATATGGTAATGAAAAAATGTTTTTAAAGTGTTATTTTAGTGTGTGATAGTAGCTAAACTTAATTGTAGTCTATATTCAGGTCCATCACTTGTCACAGGAAATATAGGGGGACTCCATGATACTGGTAACCCAATTACAAATTCCCACCTTCCTTCAGAGTCCCAAAGTGTGCCTGTAAGGATATGCTTGTGACTCGCCTGCCCCAAGGCCTTAGGTGACTCGGTGTCGGGCCGGACTAGTACGGGGTAGTCAGCAGTGGCAGGGCCCGACTACGTGACCCTGGTGGAGTCAATTAAAATGGTTGTATGGGAAAGATGATAATAAAGTTTATATAAGATTTGTGACGCCACCTGTGGTAATTTGCAGCTATGGAGCCGCAGCTGCTGGAAGGGACCTCCGGGGCTGATGTTATGGCAGCTGAGGTGTTTCTTGCTCTCCACAGGTAGAGCGGGTACCCTGGGGCAACCTTTGGTGCTTGGTAAAGTGTATGGTGTTTGTGGATGAGGTGCAGGGCCGACAGGGCAGTGGAAAGGACCAGACACAGACAATGATTTATTTTACCTTCTCCTTTACTTGTCCTCAGTCGGTGACCTCCAGGGAGCCTGTTACAGGTGGTAGTGGTGATCCGGTAGCCTGAAGGCAGTCAGGGATTCACACTGGCCAGGTGAGTAATGAGGCCTGCTCCCTACGCTCTGTCTGGGTAAACGGGGTCCCACTGTTTCAGCAATTCTGGGACCCGTTCTGTTGCTCTCTGAGGTAATTTATTACCTCCCCCATATGGCGGGCTGCGTGGACTGTCACAGGTGCCGCTCATTTTATCCTGGCTCCTAGTCCTGGCTCTACAGCTGCGCCTCCGGGTTCTGGGTGGACGGAGACCAGCAGTCCTCTCGTCCTCCGGATGCGACCACCGGTACTCGAGTACTCGAGTGGCCCCAAACTCCGATATTCGGTTTTTCAGCGATGACGTTGGGGAGAGCTGGCTGCACTCCCCTCTCCAAGGTCCTTCTCCTCTTTTGCCTCTCTGTGGACTGTGTTTTCCTGGGCTGAATGATCTGGCTCAGCTCCCAGCTCACACACCACACTACTCGAGTTCCTTTCTCTCTGAACTCTCCTCACAGACTAACTTAACTCCTCCCCCAGGTCAGAGCTTAAGGAATGCTCCCTGGAACTCCAGGTTTAGAGCTCCCTCTGCTGGCCTAGGAGAGAAACTGTGTTGAATGATGGTACCTACTGGCCAATGGACTTCCCCGGCTATCTCCAGGCTCAGCATTAACCCTTTTGAGGAGGGCAACACTGCTGTGGCAACCAGACCGCTGAGGCGCCACACTTGTCTCAAGAAGCACTAGCTGGACACAATCTATGGGCACTACAATGTACATGTACTACAATGGCAAATTTGACATTTTTTCAGCGACATTTATTTGTGCTTGTTTTTAGATAACACCAATGGAGTCAAAATAGTTGCTACACCTATTGATAAATTCACAGACAGGTGTAATTTCCAAAACAAGGACACTTGAAGAGGAAATCCCCTCTTCTGGGACTTAAAGGCACTGTAGATGGAGACCACAAACTATTCTAGGAAAATCTGTGCTCCAAGGGTCAAAAAGTGTTCCTTCCTTCCCTTGCTAATCTTGCCATGTGGCTAAGCAGTACTGTACAACCACATATGGGGTATTTGGGGTATTTACATGTTCAGCAGAAATTGTGTGACATACAGTTAGGTCCAGAAATATTTGGACAGTGACACAATTTTCGCGAGTTGGGCTCTGCATGCCACCACATTGGATTTGAAATGAAACCTCTACAACAGAATTCAAGTGCAGATTGTAACGTTTAATTTGAAGGTTTGAACAAAAATATCTGATAGAAATTGTAGGAATTGTACACATTTCTTTACAAACACTCCACATTTTAGGAGGTCAAAAGTAATTGGACAAATAAACCAAACCCAAACAAAATATTTTTATTTTCAATATTTTGTTGCGAATCCTTTGGAGGCAATCACTGCCTTAAGTCTGGAACCCATGGACATCACCAAACGCTGGGTTTCCTCCTTCTTAATGCTTTGCCAGGCCTTTACAGCCACAGCCTTCAGGTCTTGCTTGTTTGTGGGTCTTTCCGTCTTAAGTCTGGATTTGAGCAAGTGAAATGCATGCTCAATTGGGTTAAGATCTGGTGATTGACTTGGCCATTGCAGAATGTTCCACTTTTTTGCACTCATGAACTCCTGGGTAGCTTTGGCTGTATGCTTGGGGTCATTGTCCATCTGTACTATGAAGCGCCGTCCGATCAACTTTGCGGCATTTGGCTGAATCTGGGCTGAAAGTATATCCCGGTACACTTCAGAATTCATCCGGCTACTCTTGTCTGCTGTTATGTCATCAATAAACACAAGTGACCCAGTGCCATTGAAAGCCATGCATGCCCATGCCATCACGTTGCCTCCACCATGTTTTACAGAGGATGTGGTGTGCCTTGGATCATGTGCCGTTCCCTTTCTTCTCCAAACTTTTTTCTTCCCATCATTCTGGTACAGGTTGATCTTTGTCTCATCTGTCCATAGAATACTTTTCCAGAACTGAGCTGGCTTCATGAGGTGTTTCTCAGCAAATTTAACTCTGGCCTGTCTATTTTTGGAATTGATGATGAATGGTTTGCATCTAGATGTGAACCCTTTGTATTTACTTTCATGGAGTCTTCTCTTTACTGTTGACTTAGAGACAGATACACCTACTTCACTGAGAGTGTTCTGGACTTCAGTTGATGTTGTGAACGGGTTCTTCTTCACCAAAGAAAGTATGAGGCAATCATCCACCACTGTTGTCATCCGTGGACGCCCAGGCCTTTTTGAGTTCCCAAGCTCACCAGTCAATTCCTTTTTTCTCAGAATGTACCCGACTGTTGATTTTGCTACTCCAAGCATGTCTGCTATCTCTCTGATGGATTTTTTCTTTTTTTTCAGCCTCAGGATGTTCTGCTTCACCTCAATTGAGAGTTCCTTAGACCGCATGTTGTCTGGTCACAGCAACAGCTTCCAAATGCAAAACCACACACCTGCAATCAACCCCAGACCTTTTAACTACTTCATTGATTACAGGTTAACGAGGGAGACGCCTTCAGAGTTAATTGCAGCCCTTAGAGTCACTTGTCCAATTACTTTTGGTCCCTTGAAAAAGAGGAGGCTATGCATTACAGAGCTATGATTCCTAAACCCTTTCTCCGATTTGGATGTGAAAACTCTCATATTGCAGCTGGGAGTGTGCACTTTCAGCAAATATTATATATATAATTGTATTTCTGAACATGTTTTTGTAAACAGCTAAAATAACAAAACTTGTGTCACTGTCCAAATATTTCTGGACCTAACTGTATTTTGGTGCCATTATTACCCATTTTTCCATGTGAAAATTTTAAAACTGGGGCTAAAATAAAAATTTGTGGTAAAATATAATTATTTTTTCTACACATCTGAATGGTACAAAATTCTATGTCACAACTGTGGGGTCAATATGATCATTGTATTCCACCCCTTAATGAATTCATTGAGCAGAGAAGTTAATAAAATGAGGTCACTTATTCAGTTAATAAGTTAAACAAAATAGTCCAGCTCATATGAACAACTACTTTTTTATCACTTGAAAAGGTCTTTTAAATGGGACATCAGTATTTAGAAAGAGAATGTTATAGTAGCGTGTGTGTCATTTGCACACTCTACTATAGCCTATGTCCGAGCTCTGACCAAAAGGTTAATGACAGCAAGAGTGAGCTGGATTTACAACTACTATATATCACTTATGCAGTTGTTCTGCTATTGGCTCTGCCAATGTAACATGGCTCTCACAAACCTTAACAGCAAATTCTGCCCTATTATATGGCACTCTTTTCCTTCTGAGCTTTATACTGTGCCTGAACAGTAGTTCCTGAATACATGTAGGGTATTGGTGCACAACAAACTATATGGTCAATTTTTTCCTATTAGCCCTTATGCAAATTAAAAACTTGGAGCTAAATCAACATTTTAGTGGTAAACATGTAGTGATTTTTCACCACCCACTGGCTTCCACATGCTCAAGGCACCCCAGATAAATTCACTGAGGGTGACATTTTTAAAATATGGTCACTTGTGGGGGTTCTGGTTTTCTTGCACCTCAGGGACTCTTCAAGCCATTCCAACAAAATCTACACTCCAATATGGGGCTCATGCCTTCTGAGCTTTGCATTGTGCCTCAAAAGTATTTTTCAACCACAAATGAGGTACTAGTGTGCTTGGAAGAAATTTGCGTAACACTTTGTTTTTTCTATTACCTTTTTTGAAAACTTAAAACTTGGGTCCAAAGCAACATTTTATTGAAAAAAATGGCAAATTTTCATTTTCTCAGTTATACAATTCTGTGTGTCGCCTGAGGGTGGAAAAATAAGAGAAATTGTGCAACAATTGTATCCATTTTCTTCTTTAACGCTTGTGAAAACAAAAAGAAATGGGGAAAAATGAATATGTTTGTGGGAAAAAATTATTTTCACTTTTAATGCTTAATGCTTTAAAATTCTGTGAACCACCTGTGGTTTCAAGGTGCTCACCACACCTCTACATAAAGTCTTTGAGGATTGTTGTTTTCAAAATGGGGCCACTTGCGGGGGGGTTCTACTGTGAAGGCACATCAGGGGCTCTGCAAACTCGATGTGGCGTCCGCTATCTATTTCAGCCAATTTTGCACTCCAAAAGTTGTATGGTGCTGCTTCACTTCCAAGTCCTGCCATGTGCCTAAACAGTATCTTTCCACCACATATTGGGTATTGGCCTATTCAAAAAAAATTGTGCAAAAAGTTATTCAGTCTATTTTCTTCTGTTACCCTTTATAAAAAAAAAAGAATTTAACACAAAAGCAATATTTTTGTGGGAAAAAGTAATATTTTCATTTTTTTCCTTCCACATTGCTTTAAATCCCGTGAAGCACCTAAAAGGTTAACAAACTTCATGAATGTGGTTTTGAGCTGCAGTTTTTAATATTATGTCATTTTTTTGGTATTTTCTGTCATACAGGCCCCTCAAAGTCACTTCAATGTGATGTGGTCACTAAAAAATGGTTTTGTAAATTTTGTGGGAAAAATTAGGTTTCTGATAATATTTCAACCATTCTAACTTCCTAAAAAAGAAGTAATGTTTCAAAGATGATGCTGATATAAATTATACATGTGGTAAAAGTCATTTATTGACTCTTTCACCCGCGCGCGATTTTCCATTTTTCGTTTTCATATTTTCTTCCCTTTCTTCCGAGTTGTACTTTTGAATGACACTATTTATTCTGCCCCACATTGCACTGGAAAATGGGAAAACAATTCCAAGTGTGGTGAAATTACAAATAAAGTGTAATTGCACAATTGTTATGAGGTTTTTTTTATTTACTGTGTTCACTATTTTGAAAATCTGACCTGGCATTACTTTTAGCTAAGTGGGGAAAAAAATTCAGAAGTTTGTCAAAGAGAATAGCGCTTTTGCCGCCATTTTCCGAGATCTGTAGCGTTCTCATTTTTTAAAGATCTGGGGCTCAGTGAAGGTTTATTTTTCGTATCTTGAGCAGTCATTTTTAATTATGCTATTTTTGCATAGATATGATGTTTTGATTGCCTGTTATTGCATTTTAATGCAATGTTGTAGCAACCCAAAAAACTTTATTTTGGCATTTGGATTTTTTCTCTCTATGCTGTGTACCTATTAGAATAATTTATTTTATACTTTTATAGATCGGGCATTTCTAAGATTGGCTATACCAAATATGTGGGGGGCATTTCATTATTTTTATTTTAAATTCAGTTTGCAAAAGGGAGGTGATTTGAAAGGGATTTTTTAAAACTTTTTTTTATATATATTTTTTATTCATTATACCAGTATCCCAATGGGATATTTTATCACTGCAGACTCTGATCACTTCTCCTGATCAGAGTGATGCTTCGTCACTGCTCTGATCAGGAGAAATGCTGTGTTACTGTCACAGGAAACACATCATGGCAGCTACAGCGGTCATCATCTGACCTTACACTGCCATGATAACCCATAGGCGCCCAGTGATTGTGTATCACTCCATGGGTTCTTAGGGTTTCTTGTGGTTTCTGTGACTGGCCTGACCCAGCTCCATGGCCCCGTCAGCTACATGAAAAGACAAACAAGTGCGAGGGGGGATGGAAGGAGGGTGAAGGGTCCCTGGGAAGCATGTCGCTGGTTGCAATGGCGACTGGGTCTCGGCCTCCTCTGCCGCAGACCCTTCCTGTGAGTGTTCCTTTCCAAGGAGCGGTTTTGGATGGGAATGGGGGATGCTTTGCAACACGACCCATGTTGTGCGGCCAGGAATCAGTCGCTGCTGCAGAGTCTCTCTACTCAGGACAGATGTTGGATGCAGCCAGGAAGGTATTGCTCCCCACAGGCAGGGCAGAATTACCCCAGGAGGTTGGTGAGAACGGGGCGGCAGTCCACGGGAGCGCTGGAGCGCAGGGCAGCGGCATTTACTCACAGAGTTACTGAGTGCGGGTTCCAGGTGCTTGTATTCACTGGTTAAGATGGTATCGCACCCCAGGTGCTTGTCCTTGCTGTCAGAGACTCCAGTCGATCCCGGGCATGTCAGAGGTATGGTCCGGTCTGGTAATCAGTGGACTCTCTCCTCCGTGCACAACTCTGTACTTGGTGGGTCCCCGCGGCCTGAAATGTCTTGGGATCCCCTCCTGCTCTCTCTCACTCTCTGTCTTGGCCCGTATGGCAGGCAGCTTGAACCTCTCCTGTGTCAGACCTCTGTCCCCGTTCCCAGGTTCCCTCTCTGCTGCTGTGCCCCGGACACTAACGTCGGTAAGGTCCCTGATGGTCTCCTCACCAAGCAGATTGGTATCAGGTGAGCCTGAAGCATTTTACTGAACTACGGCTCTGTACCCCGTTGGTGCATCCAAACTACTAGTTAGAAACCTGGGAGGAGGAGGGGCTAGTCAGTAAAGTGGACGGATGATGGACATCTTGTCAGAGAGTTAGTTAACCAGACACCAAGTCAGTCAGAAATTGACGTGCTGACAGAAACATGTAAAGTGACGGTTGCCAGGAAGAGTATGGTGCAAGTACTCACTGCACCGAACACCGACAGGGCACAGAGCCCTAGTTCAGGAAGATGCTTCAGGCTCACCTGATAACAATCTGCCCGGTGAGGGGACCAACAAGGACCTTACCGACGTTAGTGTCCAGGGCACAGCAGCAGAGAGGGAACCTGGGAACGGGGACAGAGGTCCGAACCAGGAGAGGTTCAAGTTGCCTGCCATATGGGCTAAGACAGAGAGTGAGAGAAAGCAGGAGGGGATCCCAACTTTTTGGCGTCACGAACAGGATTGGACTAGACCTGGTAATATCGGGTGACGTGTGCCTTATGGACTGTGTTTTGTGATTGAACTTGTAGACTTGCCCGTCATTTTGTGTGACAGAAAATAGCTGCGCCACACAGAGAACGGTGTTGGAAAGGGCGCAAAGTAAAATCCCACCCCCTGGGAGTCACCAATCAATGCGAAAACGAAACTACTACAGGGTGCATGGAAGAAAAGCTCACCAGTTCCCTACACTGGCACTGGAACAAAGGGAATACCGGATTGGTAAAGACCAGCACAAATCAGGTATCAGCAACTCCAAACCAGTGAGTAAAGCACAAGTTAAACCACAGCCCCTGTGTTGTCGGAATTCTTCCTACACCCTTACACCTATACACTACAACCACCATCATCCTCCCCTGGGGTGTAGCTCTACTTGCAGAGATCCATTACATCCAAGCTGCCTAATACCACCAGCCCCAGCAGTGAGAGACTTTGCAGCGGCAGCTTTCCCCATATAGCCGCATACCGCAAGTGGCGTCACGAAAAACATTTTTATTTTTATTCTTCCCTTGTACAAAACCCCTTTTAAGCGACCCTCAGGGTCATAGAACCGGGCAATGGCCACCCAGTGAACTTTCCCCGTAATATACAGCCTGGGACCGAGTACTCAAAAGCCCTAGGGTGCGTCAATTGCATCACACGCTGCCGATGGTGGCGGGACACAGCATGATCCCCTCTGGAATGCTTTAAATCATGCTGTCAGAGTTTACCTGTACATGTCTGCTGATCAGATCAGCAGACATGTGCTTAGAATAATGCGGGCTTGCCATGTGAGCTCACATTATTGAGACAGACATAGTCAAGGATGTACTAGTGCATCCTTGGTCGTGAAGTGGTTAACCACAGTTATGGTCAAAAGTTTTAGCACCCTCGAAATTCTTCCAGAAAATGATGTATCTCTTCCAGAACATTATTGCAATTACAAATGTTTTGTTATACTTATGTTTATTTCCTTTGTGTTTATTGAAACAAGACAAAAAAACTGAGAAAAAAGGAAACTTGGATTTAGTTTCACAAAAAAAACTAAATCGGGAGGAGAAAAATGTTGTCACCCCTTTCAAAATTGTTGGTAAACAAGTTTGTTTCAAGAATGTGATGCTTGTTCAAATTCACTTGTAACAAGTAACAGATGTGGGCAATATAAAAATAATGCCTGAAGCAAATAAAAAGTTGAGAAGTTGACTCAAAATTTGAATTGTGTGTCAGTGTGTGCCACACTAAGCATGGAGAACAGAAAGAAGAATACTATCTGAGGACTTTAAAACCCAAATTGTTGAAAAATATCAACAATTTCAAGGTTACAAGTCCATCTCCAAAGATTTTGAAGTTCCTTTGTCCAGGGTGCACAACATAATCAAGACGTTTACAACCCATGGTACTGGATCTGTGGCCTATTGTATGCAAACCTTTTTCTTGGATTTTGGGAGAGGCAGGTTATTCATTGTGATGGAGCACATGCTGCAGACCAGGTACAATGTTGTCCTGATAATCTTTAAGGTACTGCTTCTAAATTGGCTTTGTTTATACAGACTCTTAATGAGAATTATTTTCATCTCCATTTCACATACAAATTCCACAGCTCCAGCATTGATTTTTTTGGATATACAATTGTACGTTGAGGAACAGAGATTCATACAAACGGACCTTTACCATAAAGAAACGATGGAGAATTCATCATTACATGCCTCCTCGCCACACATCTACCCTGTCATTTGGGCCACCTCAATTGGACAGTTCTTGAGGACTGAATGGATCTGCTCTTCTGACCAAAAATTTTAGGTACAATCTTCAATCCTGAAAGAAAATTTAAATCTAAAGGTTATCATGGCAGAAGTATAAAAATGGCCACTTGACTGCCAAGGCTACATTGAGAGAGCATCTTTTGTTGCATCCAACAAAAAGGGAAAGTAATCAAAAACACCAGGTAAATAACTTTATTTCAACCTCAAACTGTCATTGGGATAGGATTTGTTAGAGCATAAAAAAACATTGGTCAATATTATTCATTGACACTACATTAGCAACCCAATTACTCAGATTACCAAGGATGATACCGAGAATAGGTCAAAATTTAAGGGACTTGTTAGTAAAGATCCAGTAAAGTAAAACAAACACACTTTTTGATGTTCAAGATGGGAGACAGAACTGTTTCCCTTGTGGGAACTCTGTGGCTTGTCCCAATATTATTACTGTAGATCCAAATGTTTTGTATCCTCTGATGGTCAAAAACAATATCAAATTCAAAATTATATTTCATATCATAGAGCACATGTTGTGTACCCCGCCACTTGCCCATGTATAAAAATGTCATCAATTACATCACGGTAATTGAAAACATGGATGCACAAACATGTCAGAGACATCCTGGCGGCGAAGGAAATAACTGACCCTTCCACATTGAAAACCCTTCCTAAGCACTTTGTCATTCATCACAATTTTGATGCTTGTCTAAATATTAGGAGTATTGACAAAATCCACTGTGGTATCAGGTGTGTAGATCTGAATACATTGTTAGCCCAAAAAGAATGTAAGTGTATTGTGACACTAAACACAATGGAAACATTGGAATTGAATGAGAAATTTCTTTTACCCTATTTCTGTGAGGTTTTGTTCTACCAGTTTTGTTCCAATTTTTCATCACTTTCCATTTTTCTGTCCTTTCATTTTTTATTATTTGTTTTTAACTTTTGTTTTTAGCTTGTCTTCTTTTAGCTACTATTATGTTGATCTCTTTGGGTCATATGGATGATGGATCCTTTTTGTTAATTACCTGGATTAAGTGGGTGATCTTCTTGTTTGAATATTCTTAAACTAATGTTTCTTATATAGTTAACATTATATTAATATCCATATGTGTTTTCTATCTACTGTCTGTGTTGTGCATTGGATTACTATTTTTCACACATTGTTCACTAACATGAATCATGTATATTGGAGACATGGCGACTGCCAGTGGGCAGGGGAAGCAGTGCATATGCATGAAGGCTAATGAGCGGCCCCGGAAGCAGTATGAGCGGCCCGAAAGCAGTGTACAGCCGCGCGAGAGACTTGGTAAGTATAACGTGCCTGCTTTCCACTTTCTTCTTTATTTTTCCTTCACTTTTTTAATTACCTGAGTTGTCTGTTTTTGCCTGGAGTTCCATGAGAACTCCAGGCCCGGGATTGGTGCTTGGGTACTATTGAACCGCGTGGATCCGGACTTTTACAGTCAGGGTCCGTCTAGCATTACTCATTGTTTCTATTTTAGGTTTTGTATGCTATCAATGAGGTTAAAATTGGTTGTCTGAGGAATATTCTGCTACATTGAACGCACTTGAGCATTCAAATCATCCAGATCCACTGCTGACAGCTCTCTTTGCAATAACAGACCAATGACATCCCACTTGTGCTTGATGAGAAACAACAAGTTTGGAGATATTGGAGACCATGGTAGCATATTTATGTCATAAAAGCTGCATTAAAAAAATGTGACTAATATGCGGCCTGAGAGCATACCAATGTATATACTGTAAGTATGTGATATTATTGAGAATGGTGGTCATTGTCAATACTGAATAAATTAAGATGTTTCCATTTTGTTTCCATTTTTCTTTTAGTTGTATATCAGTAACATGTCTATCCAACCTGAGGTTCCCATAATTCCATTACTTTATCTTTTGGGTGTTGCAATGTTAATGTCAAGAAGTGTATTAACATACATACACATCCTAGACATACACCTAGTAAAGTTACACAGATAGTTTTGCAATATCTATTGGTTGACTAATTGTTTTAACTATAAAGTATACAAACTTTATTTATACCTCTCTCCTCTTTTAAATCCTTTACATGTTTTATTTTTTCCTAAGAAGAAAAAACAAGACTAGAGGGCACAGTAAAGGTTGTTTTAGGATATTCTCATAAGTATTTTTTGAGTTTTTGATGTCAGTTTTTCTGCAGTATTTTTGCAAATATTAAATTGTTACTTGTGTTTTTTCATTGAACTTTTGAGAATTTTTTTACATTTTATCACTTTTTTGTCTTTTTTTTCTATACTTCCTATTAATTTGCTTAGATAAAACTGTAATGATATAGTCTTGTACAGATGGCATGCATTATTAGTGTGTTTTCCACAATTTTAATGTATTTTTTGCTTTTTTTTAATATTAAACATTCAGAACGAAAAACAGATAAAGAAACACCGTAAATTAAATGGAAAATAAAACATCTCCCCCATTACTTTTTTCATGTCACATTGTGAAAATATTATACATGGGAAAACCTGCCTGGCAACCATTTAGGATTTCTTTCACTGCCATAAATTACCATACCACCTAACATGTCCAAATTAACATTTTTCTCTGACTAAAATTGGTATGTCTGACAGCACTTCTGTTTGTTTTCAGTAAATGTTAAACAGATGTACTCTAATATCCTCTAGGGCTTAGTGAAAGATGACGCAATAATGTGAATTAGATTGTAACCCTGCCAAGTTTTGCAATCTTTTCCTCTTTCCAGTGCAGACTTTTGTAATTGAATTTAAAATTATACACAGAAGAAAAAGCATTACAAGATATATCATCAAAACTGGAAATGGGGATGGGAGGGGGATCTTAAAAAGGAGCTGCTTAATTGTCTGCAAAATTGACAAAAGTATGAAACGCGTGTACTTTCAACTCCGGAGATCTCCTTGTAAGTGCTGGATGAAGGTTTGCACACAGTATACTTAAATCAATATAGATAGGGGATTTTGGTTACATAAAATAAGGAGATGAACAAACAAACACAAAAGGCAGCTGCTTGTGCGCTTTTAAACAGTTTGAACTCCGTTTGAACCTAATTATACTAAGCTTTGTCTGGTTTGTTATCCTTATATTCACTGTTTGTTCTCTGGCACAGCACACTGTGTGAAGCGCAGTATTATGAATACAAACGGTAAAGCAGGATGTGGTAGCTTTATGTCTGCATAATCTTTCCGCTGTAACAATGTATATTCTGCTTTCTTAGGTTTCAAGCCATTGTTAGGCTGCGGCCGGTAATGTGTTTGCCGATCGACGGCCATTTAATATCCTGTTTGGACAGGTCGACCGTACGTCCAATAGCTTGTCCTGTGCCTATGGACTGTCATTATTGTAGGCTAGACAGGACCTGTTTACATAGGAAAATATGCTGCCGAGACTGATAATTTTTAAGTAAAATAATTCCCTCAGATGAATCCTTTTGCTCGTTTGGTGGGTCATTGGCATTTTTATAAACTTATGGGTTAATGTTCATTCCTAGGATTCTAATTTAAATGTACCCTCAAGCTTTGTTCATATATCTGTTAATCTTTTCTGTTGGTTTGTTCCATTTAGTACAGACAAATAAAGCAAATAAAAGGAATAATCATCGTGTTTCAAATGATAGTAGAGGAGCCCCATTAATGCATATAGGGTCCGTCTTATTACCATTTGTTCTCTTTTTCCATCCTAATATTTAACCAGTAGAAAGCAGCTGGACTCTAAATCATTGGAGAATCTCTGCTTCCATTTGAAACAGGAATGCATAGTGTCATGATTCTGGTTAGTGGTGCTCTGTTATTCTGCAGAACCTATGCTGGGCCTCATATTGTCCTCTGGTTCCCAGTCTAGTCCTGTGTTGTGTGGGAGGTGCTTGTTCATTGGAGCTTCGTACCGGGTGATTGCTCTGCTTTATCTGGGAGTTGTTTTACCCGAACACCGCCAGTGATAGTTCCTATTTGGCAGTGCACGTCTCTGGTTCCCTTAAGTGACTGACCTGATCTTGTTCCTCATACTTCATCCTGTCTCCTCCCCTACTCTGACCTGACTCCCTGTCTCCCTGACCTTTGGCTAAGTTTCCTGACCCCAGCTCCTTTCGCTCCCTTGTATCTGACTTGTCCTTTTGGCTTCCTGACCTCAGATCACCTCCTGACTCTGACTCCAATTTCTTCCTCGTTCTTGATGTGACTTTCTGGCTTACAGAGCCTCGTCTCTCACTTACATTTCGGCTTGTATTTCTTCCTCCGTCACTGACCTTACCTCCAGGCTTCTAACTCCTGGCTTGTTTGACTAACCCTCACTAGTGTGTCTAGCGTCACCTAGTGTACATGCCCAGCAGATATCCTCAACTAGTGTGTCTGGCTTCACCTGGTGGTGTAGGATCTCTTTACACCTTGGTGTTTGGTATCACACATAGGGTGCTAAGGCTCTGTTCATATGTCCAGGACCCAAAAGTTTGTAATGGAACAAGTAGTTAAAAAAAACTGGATCTATTTCAAATGGAGCACAAATATATGAACACTTTCATTTCGATTTTTCCATGTTTAACAAATCTGTATTTGCTAAAAACGTCTCTGAATACTTCCGGTGTTCTGGGCATACACGATGCTTAAAAAACGGATCCATTAATTGATGATATAACAAATAATCATCTTTCATCCGTCTTTTTCTGAATACATAAAAGTTTGGCAGACTTTGTGTTTTGATCCTGCTAAAAATTTGATTGCAGCTGGATTGCAGTCAAACGGGTGATGTTTTAAAGAAAAAAAAAATTCCATCCCCATTGAAGTGAATGGATCCTGTACTACCTCGTTCTATTTAATTCTTTCATTAATTATTTATTTAATTAGTTATATTTGTTGTCATTGCAAATGGATCCAAATATGGAAATGACTGCCTTATATGTTCCATAATTTTTTTTGCACCTTATAATGGAAAAAGATAAACAGACATGTGAAAAAAACTTAAGAAAATACTTGTTAGGGTATACATACACTGCTTTTTTGTAGCGTTTTTTTCTGTGTTTTTTCTTTTGTGCAGAAATCACAGCAAAATGATTGAAATTTCTAAAATCTGAATTACACAGTGCTTTTTTTTCCTTTGGGATTCTAGAGTTGCAGTGCATATGAGGCCAGCCTCCACCTCCAAACCAGCACGCGGTTTCTGATCAGACAAATAAAGGGGCACATGTACTGTTGTTGCTCAGGGACCCGTTCAGTTTGTGTTCGCACCTGCCTTAGGGTAAGGTCACTTGTCCCGTAATCAATAAAAAAGTTCTGCAGACACAAATGTTTTGTCCCTGAAAAATAAATTGACTGTTGCTTAATTTGCTTCTTAAAACACTTAAGTCCATGTGAATGGATCAGTTTTAATGTTTATCAGTTTTTTATTAGTTTGAAACTGATTCAGTTTTTTTTTATTTATTAGATCCTCTATGGTTAATTACTGCACATGAGAAATCAGCAATAGAGGGTTGAATTCATCACTTTTATATTTCTTTGTTGAAATACAGCACTTAAAGTGACTGTCCGGTCTAATCCACAACTCTGCAGTCACTCTCTGTCTGCCTCTATGTGACTGCAGATATGTGCATCCTTACATTGTGCACATTATGAGGTTCAGAGCCCGGAACAGCAGTCACGTGGCTGTCGGTATGAGATATGCATAGTCCTGAGAAGAATCCGATTAGATGGGCACGACCTTGCTCAATGCAAGTGTTTTGAGTGAAGCTGCGTCCAACCAGTCGGATTCTGATTGGGATTCTGCACATCCCATACTCGCAGCCACATGACCGCTATTTCTGGCTCTGACACCAGAGAATCCTCACAGCTCACAGCGCGCACAATGTGAGGATTCACTAGTCTGCATTTTCATAGAGGGATACAGAGAGTGACTGCAGACTTGTGGATTAGACCAAACAACCCCTTTAACTGGTTTAATCTATAGCAGCATGGAAAACATAGGCAACATATGATATTGTCATGGCCAATTGGATGTATTCCATCCTCAGCTTTGATACATTTGTAGATGTAGGTTATTAGTTGTGTTATTTGAGACTCTTTAAATTCTCGTGCAATATTCCCCACTAAGATTCCAATCCCAAAGACATTTAGTTATACCTCTGAGAATAAGATCCTTCAAATTGTTAACATTCAAATGCCAAATTATACTTTTAAGACACAAATGAAGAACATGTGTTAGTTATTTAATCATTAAGTCCAGGAAATTCAAAAGATACAGTACTTTATTAAAATAGTGGCCCATTCCATTTGTCTTCATCATTTCTTACATAACTGATGTAATATAACAAAATAGTCAGAACCAACGATTTTTTTCTTTTACAATATTCTTGTTCCTGAACATGTGTTATGACACAAGCTATTCCTAACTAAAATAAACCAGAGTATAATTTACACATCATTAATTTTGGAGTTAAGATCCGTAAATGATGTCATATATGTTATTTTTTCAACATTACAGGAAGTAGGGGTAGTAATACTCACTGACTTTAGCCATCCAGTTGTTAAAGTGTGAACCATACATATGACTTCCCATGAAGTGAGTTATAAAGGAAAAAATGAAGCCAAGTGTGTATGGATTGTAAGCTTTATACTATCAAGGCAGGAATCTCCAAAGTTATTTCATTTACGTAAGCGTAGTTTTGAAAATCAATGAACCTAAATTCAGATAGCATTCTGCAGTAACCTTTTGCTTTAAGCACTGGGAGTTATCCAAATGTAATCATTGGGTGATGGTCGATTGATGGAGGCTAAGGGTACCTTCACACTTAGCGATGCAGCAGCGATCCGACCAGCGATCTGACCTGGTCAGGATCGCTGCTGCATCGCTACATGGTCGCTGGTGAGCTGTCAAACAGGCAGATCTCACCAGCGACCAGTGAACAGCCCCCAGCCAGCAGCGACGTGCAAGCGACGCTGCGCTTGCACGGAGCCGCCGTCTGGAAGCTGCGGAGACTGGTAACTAAGGTAAACATCGGGTATGGTTACCCGATGTTTACATTAGTTACCAGCGCACACCGCTTAGCTGTGTGAGCAGGGAGCAGGGAGCCGCGCACACTGAGCGCTGGCTCCTTGCTCTCCTAGCTACAGTACACATCGGGTTAATTAACCCGATGTGTAATGCAGCTACATGTGCAGAGAGCAGGGAGCCGTGCACACTGCTTAGCGCTGGCTCCTTGCTCTCCTAGCTACAGTACACATCGGATTAATTAACCCGATGTGTAATGCAGCTACATGTGCAGAGAGCCGGAGCCGGCAGCACAGGCAGCGTGAGAGCTGCGGAGGCTGGTAACTAAGGTAAATATCGGGTAACCACCTTGGTTACCCGATATTTATCTTGGTTACAGCTTACCTCAGCTGTCAGACGCCGGCTCCTGCTCCCTGCTCGCTTCATTTGTCGCTCTCTCGCTGTCACACACAGCGATCTGTGTGTCACAGCGGGAGAGCGCCTTTGAAGAAAACGAACCAGGGCTGTGTGTAACGAGCAGCGATCTCGCAGCAGGGGCCAGATCGCTGCTCAGTGTCACACACAGCGAGATCGCTAATGAGGTCACTGCTGCGTCACAAAAAGCGTGACTCAGCAGCGATCTCGGCAGTGAGCTCGCTGTGTGTGAAGCACCCCTAAATGTGTGGTATTATGTATAGTGGGTCAGTTTGAACGTAAATACAATGTGAAAGACCTTCTGTTCTTGTAGATAAGTAATGCTTAGACAAATATTGCATTGTTGATAAATGGATGTTTCCAGTAAACATGTCACATATGATAAAAACTCTGAAGGACCGCATTGTCACATATTTACATCTGTACACTTTGACTTTTAGGTTAAACCACAGTGCGTAGTTTTAAATTCTTTTAAGCAAGGGCATCAAGGGCAGCACGGTGGCTCAGTGGTTAGCCCTATTGCATTGCACTGCTTGGGTCCTGGGTTCAAACCCACTAAGGACTCTATCTCCAAGAAGTTTGTATGTTCTAATTGTGTTTGTGTAGGCTTCCTCTAGGTTCTCTGGTTTCCTCCCACACTCTAAAGACTTATTGATAGAGAACTTAGATTGTGAGCCACAATGGGGATAAGTAAATAATAAGCAGCTTAAAGAAAAGCTTCTGAGCCCTCAAACTGTAAAATAGTTGAGCCCTAAGTTTCTACGTACTACTTAATTCTCATGTGAATTAAGTGTTTTTAGGCATCCTTAAAAATAAGGTCTGGCTGCACACCTATTGTAATATCATTGACCTTAGCAATTTATTAATCTTTATAAATGCCAAACATATTTTGGTATTATTTCAATAGTTAATTTCTTTATCTTGTACTCTGTCTATCAAAGACTAACTAAAGCCATCTGATCAGTCAAATTTCAGTTTTCATTGAGACTTAAGTATCTTATTTGGATGCTCAGTACCAAGGGATATGTTTTTCATCATTTTGGTAGACATATATGCCATTTAAGACCCGGTATGTAGATATTAAAACCATAAGTGAAGAGGTTATAAATCTGTAGCTCTCAAAGAGGTAAAATATAATGTAAACCAAAAAGACTTGTTAAGCATATGCTATCATGTCCTTCATATATAACAGTTCATTTATGAAGTAAAAATGCTGAGTTGTGTCATAAAGCTCTGTTTAATCTACAGTGAATCTTGATTTATACAAGTGTGTCTAGAGCTCTGTCATAGAGCAGAGTTCATAGAAATGTATAGATTGGCATAGATTTAAAGCATACATGGAAATCGTACAGCTATGGACTATTTTTAATATTTAGCAACTGATCTAGTGTATATGGCTATTTTTCTAAATGCTTTGAAGATACATGTACCATGTCAACATGTAGGCAAGATATTCGGGAAATTCATCTGAGTTCATCTATGAGGTCCCTCATTTCAAGACCCAGGGAGCAGATGATGACTCTCCTATCTTGACTAGATCTTTTCTTCAGGCTAAAGGAGATTCATAAAAAAAAGAGCTCTAAATAAAAAGTCAATATCTCTGGAACGAAATGGCAGATTTTAAAAAAGAAAGAAAAACAGGAATACTCAGCGGTAATAAAATAAGAGCAGTAACTGGCCACATTTGACCTGGTAACAAATCCTTTTTAAATGACTGCCAATTGGCAAACAAGTCAGATAGTGCAACTCACTCTTAATCTTTTTAATTATGTAGTCCTTACCTATATGTCTCACCTTACTTATTACGTAACTTTCCAGTTTTTGCTCATTCCTTGTAGTCCAATACCCTGTTTACGAAAAACAAAAACCTTTCAACGAAAATTACAGTTATGTAAGAAGGTATTATGTAAAGTTACGCAACAATATACAGTATATAATTCTGAAATACAAAAATAAGGCCCTTAAACTCTAATAGCCAGGTAAATATGACTTAAAGAAATGGTTTACTTTGTCATTAAGAAATTTAAAAAAATATAAAATTAATAGAAATAAAATTAGAAAAAGACTTTTAATACATTATATGTACCTCAAAATTGTGCTATTAAATTGCAGCACATCCTGCAAAAAATTAAACTCTTAAATGACTCTTAAGGCTACTTTACACACTGCGATATCGGTCCCGATATCGCTAGTGTGCGTACCCGCCCCCATCTGTTGCGCGACACGGGCATATCGCTGCCCGTGGCGCACAACATCGCCCAGAGCCGTCACACATACTTACCTGTCCGGCGACGTCGCTGTGACCGGCGAACCGCCTCCTTTCTAAGGGGGCGGTCCGTGCGGCGTCACAGCGACGTCACTGAACCGCCGCCCAATCGCAGCGGAGGGGCGGAGATGAGCGGGACGTAACATCCCGCCCACCTCCTTCCTTCCGCATAGCGGCCGGGAGGCAGGTAGGGAGAGCTTCCTCGCTCCTGCGGCGTCACACGCAGCGATGTGTGATGCCGCAGGAACGAGGAACAACCTCGTTACTGCTGAAGTAACGATAATTGGGAATGGACCCCCGTGTCGCCGATTAGCGATTTTTCACTGTTTTGCAACGATGCAAAATCGCTAATCGATGTCACACGCAACGGCATCGCTAATGCGGCCGGATGTGCGTCACGAATTCCGTGACCCCAACGACTCCGCATTAGCGATGTCGTAGCGTGTAAAGCCCGCTTTAGACAAGAAAAAATAATAAAATAAACTGCTGGCGTCCAGAAAATGAAAATGAAAAAAACAAAATACCTGATGATTATAAGAAAGGTTAAATTAATGAATACATTTAATATTTGATTATTTCTCAGTTTGTAGTACTAAAAAGAAAATAGAGGGTACAATATGGTTTCCATGTTTTTTCTAGGTACTCTTAGTATACTGTACTATATACTCTCACATCTACTTTAATATGCCACACAATTACTACCCTAAAAGGATTACAGTGAGTAAAAGGTTTCATAGTTGCTTTGGAGTAATCATTGCTTCCTGTTTTCTTTAACACTATTCCCAACTCTGGACTTATACAGAATTAGCAGAGCCATCTGGGGAGACTTCTGTACTCCATCACTTTATAGAGACTTTAATAATCTGTGACATTTCTCTATCAATTGTCTCCCTTTCAGTCCAGCTGCCATAAAGCGCATATGACATCTATGATTGTCTATACAGACAATAGAGTAAGACAGTGTCTCAAACATGGAAGACCTCAAGAACATTTTTAAAAATGTAAAACATTAGTCAAAGAATTAACATAACATTTCTCTTCCAATGAATTAAATGGTTGGCCACTACGTTTTTGTTGATGATGTATTCCTAAGATAGGTTATCAATATTTGATCAGCAGGGGTGCAATACTCAGCACCCCCACTAAGAAGCTGCTGCCACTGCTGGGTGGAAGTTCTTGGATGCTGCCAGTACACAACAGTTTTGTCAAGAATACAGTATCCACAGCCAGATATTTTAAGTCTACCAACTGTTCAATTGAATAGGGGATGAATAATCAACCCGCCTTTATATAAACACAAGGGAGCTGCTGTGCTGCGGCAGTTTCCAAGAAGTTTTGTCTTTTAGTGGTACCAGTAACAGCTAATTGGCGGGAGTGCCGGATGTTTCATCCCCACTGATGAGATACTGATAGCCTATCCTGTTGAGAAGCCATCAATAAAACAGTAGTGACCAATCTCTTTTACCGCTTTACCACTTCTTTTCAATTCTTCATTATTTTACAGGTCTACGCATTTCAGAGGTGAAAAGCCTCCTTCATCAGGACAAAGGAAACATCAACAATGCATCGTTGATTTTTCCTTTGTCCTGATGAAGGAGTTTTTTGACCTCTGAAACGTGTAAATGTGAATACCTGTAAATTAAAGAAGAATTGATTAAAATCAACAGTCTATTACTTTGGCAGCAGCGCGGCATTAAGCCCATCTCTCCTCTCCAGCATTGAAGCATTCACAGGAAGTGAGTCATGACAGCTGCAAGGATCATCAGCTGACCCCTATGCTGTCATGGCAATTTATTAGTGCCCCAAAATAACAAGCCCTGTGGCGTCCCTGAAGAGGATCATCATCCCTGGGGCGTCACATCTCTTTTTGGCATCACGAACAGGATCCTGGGCTAAACCCGTTCACACGGGTGACAGTGTGCCTTGGCGGTCCGATTGAAAAATTTGAACTGCCGCCATTTTTGTCACCGTTGAAAGTGCGTGATCCAAAAGGCTGCTGCCCGCGCAGAAGAAGTAACCGCCCACGGAGAGGAGTGACTGTTCCAGAATCCGGGGAGCGCTCTGACCCCGCGAGAGGAGGAGATGGGGGCGGATCTGTCTTCGGACTGCTGGGACGTCCCAGTCCTGTGGGAGGAGAAACGAAACTAAGGCCAAAACATGAGGAGAGACTGATGAGCGAGGGAAGGAGCAAGATAGCGTCGGCAGAGGGTGATCAGAGGGAGCAGGGCTGGTCAAGGCCTATGACGGTGGAGGAGCTAGAAGCAGAGGTTGAGAGGATTGCTGACCGCATGGAGGAGTAGCAGAAACGGGAAGTAGCCGCCTGGAGACACAGACTGCTGATGGTGATCCGAAACCTGCGGCTGTCTGTGCAGCGGAGCCTGCCTGGAGGCGCCACCCATGCTCAGCCCAAACCATCGCCAGTGACAGAGACCCTGCCACTGGATGTCTCCGGCCCGACTCCGGGTGAGTCCGATGCAACCCCTTCCTTACCTGGTGTGCTGATCCTGCCGGTGCTACCATCAGAAGCCGGTGCGATGCCCATGCCATCCCGACCTGAAGCGGTCTCAGCACCCTCTCCGCTGGAGAGAGGTCCGGGTGCCCTGTCCTCAGCTCAGCTTGTTGCTAAAGGCCCAGTCATCGAGCTGCCGCTTACCAGACCTGAAGCGGTCGCAGCACCCTCTCCGCTGGAGAGAGATCCTGAAGTCCTGCCACCGTCCTGCCCGGCTGCCAAAGGCTCGACCCCAGAGCTGCCACGTACCCGACTGGCGGAAGTCGCAGCCCCCTCTGTAAGAGAGGGGGACCATGTTGGTTTACCTAAAGCAAATGCCGCACTGCTGTCCCCCCCTGACCAGAAGAGGTCGCAGCACCCAGGGAGAGAGAATAGGTCCTGCAGCCAGTGGCAACCGCCATCCCATCACCTACCCGACTTAACCAGGTCGCAGCAAACCTCAGCAGGGAGGAAGAGATGCAAAGCTCTTCCCTCACATGGTGGCCCGCTGATGACCAGGTGATGTTGCTGCGGAGGGAGACCCACCCCAGGGCCATCTCAATGTCGCAAGCCCACAGAGAGCGACGACAGGTGAGAGCTGGTCGCCCTCACCCCCTTGTGGAGCCCATCCTGGGGAGTGAGCAATTGGAGGCCCGGGACCTGCAAGAAAAGCAGTCCCTGCAGCGGGCCGGATGCCGGTCTCGAGGTCCCCTCCACCTGGGAGTAGTGGAGGAGTTTAATTGCCGTAAGGGGTGGGGGTTTTATTGTGGAAGCAGGAGTAAAAGAGGGGATTTTTGTGTCCCGGCGGGACATACAATCCCATTTGCAGCGGGGTCACCCTGGCCATGACCTGTACATGGGGGACATGGTGGAATTTACACGGCATATGGGGGAGAGAGGCTGGTTCGCTTTGGATGTGGTGCCATGTCCAAGGGGAACGTCGGTGAGCCCAGGCTCCACCCCCACTGTCTCGACCAGGTCCCCATTGTCCCCACTACCAGGGGACGCCTATGACACAACCTCCAAGGGTCAGTGCACTGGAGTATCAAGCACTGACCTTGGAAGGCGGAAGTCAATATAGTCAATTTAGTTCAGTCAATATAAAAAGTATAGTTTAAAATGTTTTTATGAAAAAGTTAAAGTAACAATTAAGTAATATGTGCCCACAAGAACTTTTGCGTGAACTCTTCAAGCATTCCTAGCACCAGGTTATGTGCACTTTACATGGACCATAGGTTATGAACTGGCTATAACCACAAACTCTCGCAGTGTATATAGTTACACCAGTGGTACCAACCCCAGAGTGTGCCTGTTTATGGTGCATGGCTACGCACCACCAAGGGAGCACGCCTGTTTATGGGGCCTGCTCTCCAGCACAAAGAAACGAAGCAGGTAGGCCTGTTTATGGGGCCTACCCTACGCCACCAGGATAAGGAGGACTGTTGCCAGAATGGTTTACGGCAGACAAGGCTGAGACCAGGTCACTAAAAGGACTGGTGATTACTCCATATTTGGGTCTTGGGTTAAAGACTCGTGGGTGGTGGGTGGTGGTGGTATGGTACCTGGTATGTTTACATGTAAATATCTCCCCTGTGTGGGAAAAACTTGTGTTATGTTTTTCTTGTCTTTCAGCCCGAGGACGTGCTGTCGATAGCCAAGGGGGAATGTGGCGCCCCTGACCCGATCAGGCACCACTGAGTACTGCACCCATGCTGGAGCAGTACTTCCAGGTAATCATAAGGGCCAGAATGAGGTGTGTACGTACAGACACATAGCAACCAGTTCTCCCACTCCATTGAATGGGACCCTTGGGCAGTCTCCGGAGGGGTCTAGCCTTCAAACCTTGTCAAAGGGTGAAGTGGAGGGGCTGAGAGCTAGAGAGTGCAGAGGTTGTCAGTAAAGGAGGAGGAGAGCCAGTCTGGTAGTGGTGAGCGGCGGTCACGAGGCGGATATGCGCGCTCCCACTAGTCAGACTTTGCACGGGGTAGTAGCCATTAGTGGTGAGAATGGTCACCTGGTAGTAAGAGTACGGAGCTCCTGGTAACTAGGGCACATACGGGGTACAGGTCCCTAGAGCAGACTCCAGTTTAGCGACCTGCGAAACCTGCCGGTGAGGGGAACTACAGGTACCTCACCAACCTTACAGAGTTTAAACCTTAGCAGCAACGCAGGAACCCATAAGGGGACAAAACCTGGAGCCATCTCACTTGTTCCACGCTGCCGGCAAACGGGCTGAACACAGGGGAGAAAAGACAGTAGCGATTCCCTGGATAGACCCCCATGGTACTCCACGTCAGGGGGTTATCCAAACACAGAGTGCTAGGAAGGCGAGCTAACAGGTTACCCTCAGACTGGCTCAAAGGAACCCTGGTCTTACCTGGTTAATCACAGCAACACCCGGGTCAGCTCACCGCAACATCTGAGTGAGTAAAACCAGTTGAAAGACTTTTGGACTCAACCTGTGTTATTCCGGGACCCGCTATCTGACTCACCCGAGCCCCTGGGGCCTGCCTCACTCACGGGAGGCTACATCATCTGGCTGCAGATCCCATCAGCCCCAGACACCCGTAAAATTTGCAGCGGCAGTCATTCACATCTCTGACCGAAAGCTGTGAGTGGCGTCACGACTCATAAAATAAAAACTGACATTCCCTGTTTGCCATATCGAACAAGCCCTGTGGCGTCCCTGAACAGGATCATAATCCCTGGGGCATCACATAATGATATCACGGGCCCACCTATGGTGCAATCCCCGCCGGAGCATGTTAGATTGCGCTGTCAGAGTTTGATAGCGCAATCTAACAGGTTCAGAGGAGCATGCGGATCAACCCACGCCTGTTTGCTGCATATGTGTGTTGATAAGATCCTCAGACATGTGCGGGGAATAATGTGAGCTCATCGTGTGATATATCCTTAGTCCTAAAGGGGTTAAATTGGCCTTACTCATTACGCAGCTGTTGCCCAAAGCCTTGTTCGACTGTCAGCAATTTCTCCCAACTCCCACATACACTCAAAACTAAGCATGTATGTATTTGTAGTAGGAAGACAGAAGTAAGCTATTGCAATAGGTTATTTCTAGGAGTAACAAAAATATTGGACAGTTGAAATCCAACTGCCTAATCCTTCTATCCCGGACATAGTCTTTTGGGTTAGAATTAACAAACCCTAACACAGTAGATGGTTGGTTGATATACATCCAGAATTACATCTAATTAGTATTATTATTTTATTATGTTTTTGTCTGATAAAACTGATTTACTAAGACACTTTGAAAAAAGTAATAGTGCTTAGAAACAATTTCAAAATAATCTTCACTGAATTGCCCACAATTATTATATTTAATCAAAGGATAATATAGCATACTGTGTAAATTTATGTTTCAGGCATTAACATTTTTGTTTTTATACGTGTATACCAAAAATGTGAATGTAAAAAATAATTTGCTATTAATAGTGTTCTGCTCACAATAGAAATGTGATTAATATCAATTGGACATCATTGTTTTAGAGGAAAAAGGCAATTTAGTCCAAACATTCATGCTATTATTATTTCCATCTTTAAAAGATCTCTCTGCCTGCCAAAAGAGTTATCTGAATTGTTTCTGGGACTCGAAGAAGCAAGCTCTGCGTGAAACATGTATAACAATATATATGAAATAAAAATATAATGCTAGACAGATTGAAATCAGGATTATAAAAGAATAAAGAGTTCATGTAGCAATATAATAATAAACTAAGTATTACAATAGAATGAGAAAGCACAACCATCTCCGATTTCATGGTACATCAAAAAACAAAGGTAGAAAGTAACTGATTCATTTGTGTTTTGTACTGGATGTAATAGATGTGAAATTAATCTGGAAACCTATTAAAGGGGCTCTCAGGAAGTAAAGGATAGCTTTTATTAGTTTTAGATTACAGATACAGTTAATATTTTGACCTACAGCTAAAGGGCATCTCTATAGAAAATGAAAAATTTGCCCATAAAAAGTTCATTTTTAATAATATAACTTTTGGTGTCATACATCACAACCACCAGACTATTAAACTCTAAGCTTATTGGTTGTCACAATTTGAATATATATAGTCATGTCTCTGATTGTGGAAAACACAATTTATTTGAGCTTCATCCTTTATATAGTGTGTCATTGTTTAGAATAGCAATGAATACAGTATGAACCCAAGCTTAAAGGTGCCCAATCACCTTAAAAAGCTGTTGGCATAACACTTGTTTGACTTAAACAAAAGGAAGTGTACATGTGTTCTGAATGGAGTTATGAGAACAGGCTCAGACTAGCCAACCGGGATATCGGGGAATCCCCTGGTGTGCCCCTCTGCAGGGCTAACACTGACAAGAGATGGAAGGCACCTCCCACTCCTGCCCTAACACAGATAGTTACTGCTCTGCTAATCTGCGTCCGTAGTGGCAAACTCCCTCCTTCATCAGGTGCTACTGCTCATGCCATAATGAAGGCTGTTTATGGCATGTCACTGGTTCTGCTGCTCAAAAATATGTCCATGGTGTGCTAATTCTCTTTACATGTTGGAGAACCACTAAATTGCTGTGAATGGACTAACACGATGCCCCTTAAATGAGAAATGAAGAATGAGGAAGATCTCAGGTTGCACGAAAATGTTTATGGGCTTAATGGCAAATTTGAGTTGGTGACCTTCTAGTAATAAAGGAAGGCTTGAATTGAAGAATATGATGTTAGATAAAGTGCAGCACTGGGATAGTGTGGCTATGTTGTTGGGTCAGAAGATTTGGGCATTTTATTGTTTTTTTTATCTGTTGATGATCTGTTAAAAGTCTGCCATGCTTTTGATTTAAAGTTAGTTAGAAATTAAAAGTTTAGAATATTCTCATTTACAACATCTATTGAGTAAAGTAATCTCATTAAACTGAATGATATTTGAAAAATTCTAAATAAAATCTATTAACTAAACAATATTTTTTTTTTAAATTCAATACAAGACAAGAAAAAATGCCCTTAGCAATACTTGTTGCAATTTTCTATAACATTTTTCAATTTATTATTTAAAATGGATTTCAGTGTCAGAAAGATTGCATTTTTTGTTTACCAAATAAACTCATGTATGGTATTGTGTCTTTGGGCTCAGTGGATTACTGAAATCAATCTCAAACACCTGATAATTAGTTTGCCAGGTAGGCCCAATTAAAGAAAAACTTCTTAAGGGTATGTGTCCATGCTCAGTACACACTGTGTTCTGGATGCAACGTGTCTTCTCCTATGGAGATGAGAGTTTTGTCCACAGGAGACCGCAGCTGCCTGTGCCCACGATCAGGGTTCAGGGCACTGTGGACTTTCTCTCTCTTCTCCCTGCTAAGAACACTTGTGTCTCCGCAAGCATCAATTGACATGCTGCAGCTCGGAAATCCGCCCCACATGTCAGTTTACACTGCGGAAAAAAGAAGCAGAGTGGGCATGAGATTTCTATAAATCTCATCCACTGTACTTGTACTGTGCAACGCAGAATTTTGGATGCAGCAAAAACATAATGGGTCTCTATTTCTGATCATGGGCACATAGCCTAAGAAGGATGTTCCACATTAATAAGTAGCCCACAAGTTTCAAGCAATATGGGAAAGAAAAAGATCTCTGCTGTCGAAATGTATCAAATAGTGCAATGCCTTGGACAAGGTATGAAAACGTTAGATATTTTATGAAAACTTAAGCATGATCATTGCTCTATGAAAACATTTGTGGCTGATACACTGCACAGATGGGTTCATGTCAATAAAGGCATAATGTGGAAGATTTGTGCTAGAAAATTCATCGGATTAAGAAAGCAGCCACTAAGATATTATTACAAAGCAGCAACAGATATTTGATGCTTCTGGTGCCTCTAGAGTAACACAAAATCAATCTGTAGGATTCTCTGAAAGCTTACAGTTGTGCATAAACCAACTGTTCAACCACCCCTAAACACTGCTCACAAGCAGAAAAAGTTACAATGGGCCCAGACATACATGAAGACTTATTTTAAAACAGTCTTCATTATTGATGAGTGCTGTGCATCTGTGGATGGTCCAGTGGATGGAGTAGTGGATGGCTACCATATCCCAAAATGGCTAAAATGTCAGCAACAAGGGGGCAGAATCATGTTATGTTGTGGGCTGGAAACAGGGAGCGAGAGCTGGTTTGCCCCTTTAGGGTCCCTGAAGTGTGCAAAATGAACTTGGTAAAATATATAGATGTTCTGATTGACCACTTTCATGATACAAAAAGAACCATGCCATCCATAGCAAAATCATCTTCATGCATGGCAAGGCACCATCTCATGCGGCAAAGCATACCTCTGAGTCTTTGGCTGCTGCTGTAAAATGAAAGAAACTCCTAGTGTGGACTCCAGCCTCCCCTGACCTCAACCCTATTGAGAACCTTTGGAGTATTCTCAATTAAAACATTTATGTGGGTGGGAGGCAGTTCACATCCAAACAGCAGCTCTGCGATGCTGTTCTGACATCCTGTGAAGAAATTGAAGCAGAAACTAAACAAAAAAATTGAGATTTAATAATGCAAGAATTTTGAAGGAGATATCAAAAAAGGGTCCTACGTTAACATGTACCTAGGGCTGTCAAGATATTTTTGATTGAAGAGGGCTTCTGATTTCAATAAATGTGACCTTTTTATGCTCTAATTTCAAGACATGACCATTTTCAGTTCTTTTCAACCTGTAAAATATTTGGAAATTCGTAATTTGGTACAATGCATTTTGAAGGGTTTTTTTTTAGTTTTGAAAAAAAAAATCCCATTATTAAGATGTTTGACCAATAAAATTTGATTTGTTCTCTAACAGTTGATGATGAGAATATTACATTGATTCATACACATCGAACATTTAGGAAAATCAGAGAAAAAAGTATTTTAACAATTATGTGGACATGGTGTAATATTGACTCTACATTTAAATTCTAGGAATGTTAATTAATAGATCTAAAGTTTCTTGACTTTTTACAGCTTAGTGAAGAATTGTGTTTTAGGCATTTTAATAATCAAAATATTTAGCATTGAATGAATCTGCTAGGAGCTGTTTAAGGGGTTGAGTTAGGGGCCAATACGGTAAAGTTCACAAGACTAGAGTATTAAGCGGGCTTTACACGCTACGATATATCTAATGAGATGTCGGCGGGGTCACGTCGTAAGTGACGCACATCTGGCATCGTTAGTGATATCGTAGCATGTGACAGCTATGAACGAGCAGAAATACTCACCTTCTCATTCATCGCTGACACGTCGCTTATTTTCTAAAAATCGCACGTCCTGTTGTTCATCGTACCCGGGGCAACACACATCGCTCCGTGTGACACCCTGGGAACGATGAACACAGCTTACCTGCGGCCACCGGCAACGCTGAAGGAAGGAGGTGGGCGGGATGTTTACGTCCCGCTCATCTCCGCCCCTCCGCTTCTATTGGTCGGCGGCTGTGTGACGTCGCTGTGTCGCCGAACGTCCCTCCCCCTTCAGGAAGGGGATGTTTGCCGCCCACAGCGAGGTCACTCGGGAGGTTAGTACGTGTGACGGGGGGTTAAGAGTTTGTGCGACACGGGCAACAAATTACCCATGCTGCACAAACGATGCGGGCGTGTGCGATCGCAAATGCAATCGCACAACAAATTGAAACGTGTAAAGCAGGCTTTAAGCAAACCATAATATAGAGAACCCTACAAAGCATCCAGCCCACATACTGGTATATTTTTGAGAACAATAGTAAGTGCAGATTACAACAGCCACAACTCCAAAACTATCATTGAGGGCATTGTAAACATTACTGTACTGCATATCCATCTGATAATATTTATATTGGAATGAACACACATCGTACTGTAATAAGATACAGGCCTGTTTAAATATGCTTAAACAACGTCTTTATTCTATGAGGTCATATGCTTTAAGTATCATAATGCTTCTAAATAGAGCCCTTTGCTTGTAATTCAAGACCAATTTCTTAAAGCTTGGGAGAGAACATACACTGTGAAAGGTTAAAAGGTAAAAGCAGTGTTTACTTTCTACAGCCATGCTATTCTGTCCGCGTGCCAAGAATGTGCAGTATTAAAATATCTGTGATTACAGTCAAGACACATTTATTTTTTCAAAGAAGTTTTGTCTCCTGCCAATTCTGTAGCAAAAATCTAAAATAAAATCTTGCCCCAGCTGTAATGAGAAGTTCAAGCGCTCCTACTTTATGAATGACCTCCAGTGTTTGAAACATGGAGAGCGAATAAACATTTACACTACTTTGAAACCCTACTGTGAATATAACATTAACATTGCTATATTACCGAACTTCATTTCTGTGACAGCTTATTGGAAGTTCACACAATCTGCTGCTTTGGCAACAATTAATAATTTCCTGACAACGTGAAAACACTATTTATCCATTACTAGTCAGTATTGTGTTCTGATGACATGTTGAGTTTGATGTGAAAGTCCTTATTTTTTCTTTTTTACAGGGAGGAAGGTTGAACTAGATGGACCTAGGTCTTTTTTCAACCTAAGTAACTATGTAACTAACTATGTAACAGTCCTACCTGCGTATTTTATACTTTTAATACTACGCTGTAGAGCAAATATTTGCACAGCTGATTAAAGTAGTTCCACATTTGGTTAATATTTGATCACTAAACTATTTTTGAGAAACTGAAACATCCATAGGAACATATGCTCACTTCCCATCACTGTGGCCTTCACTTTTTTAATGCCATGCAGATGAGGTGGGTAAGCTTTCTTGTGTCAATATGGATTAATGGTTTTGTTGCTTTAAAGGAGTCATTTGAGAGGCAATTATTGAGATAATTATAATTAATAGTTATTTGTTTGTCCTGAGTAATAAGCACATGAATGACATGTACCTATGAGTAATCAGTCTTTCCAAAGTGATACTACAGTATATTTCATTTTGCTTGAACTGACACAATCATTTGACTCCATCATTTGACACAGTTCAGTTTTTAATGATCCCACATGTATTAGTGTAAAAACTTGTGATGGGTGAGAACTAAAAGGCTCTTGTGTCCGGTACTCGAATCGAGCAATCCGACTGCCCTGGTGCTTGTTTCTAGTAATAAGTAGAGATGAGCGATGTTCGAGGTTCGAGGATTGCCAATTTCATGTTCAAGTGATTTTGGGGGGTGTTTGAGTTGTTCGACAAATTCGAACGATTTGCTAAAAGCTCGGCAGTTCGAGTTACGTTTGAGAATGGTTCGATCACCAAAAGCGTGGCTTTTTACAGCTACATGTGCAGGGAGCCATCGCTGGAAGCCTGTGGTAAGCTGGTAACCAGGGTAAATATCGGGTATCCAAGCAAAGCGCTTTGCTTAGTAACCCGATGTTTACCCTGGCTACGTGTGCAAAAATCCCCGAAAGCCACACAGAAGCACTTCCATGTGACTTCCGCCGGATGCCGCTGCAGTCTGTGTCCCGCTCCAGCTCCAGCCCCGTGGCTGCCCGCTCAGCAGTGTCCGCACATGCCCGCGCTGTATGGTGTCTGCATCTGCCCACACTGCAGTGTACGCATCTGCCCGCACTGTATGGTGTCCGTAGATGCCCACACTGCAGCCGTGGGGATGACAAGCGCTGCCGTCAGAAGGTTAGTGAAGTTCCTTACCTGCGGTGATGAAGTCCTGCCCTCCCGACGTCAGCACTGTCACTATCTTCCATGGCCGCCGCTTGTCACATCTCCACTCGCTGCCGACCCGAGACTGTCACTAGTGGTGACGTCACAGGCACCCGCGATACTTGGTTGTGAAGGCAGTGGTCATTGAACTCAGTGACAGCTCTGCTATCAGGAGTGCAGCAATCACCGCAGGTAACGTACCTCGCTATCCTCCTGACAGCAGCACTTGTCATGCCCTGCAGTGACCTGGGCTGACCTATTGATGTTAGCTCAGGTCACTGCATTGCTCTCCCAGCCAATATGGAACCTTCTGTTCTTCATTGACTGGGACATTGACTATGGTATGGATCATCATGGGGCCCCCCTTGAATTACACCAGACCTTGATTTGTTTTTCTTTCTAATAAATTGGTGAAAGAGGGAATGTTTTGGGGAGTGTTTTTTCAAATAAAAAAGGGTTTGTTGTCTATTTTTTTTTTTTATTACTAACTGGGTTGGTGATTACACATCTAGTATTAACCCCATATATTACCCCATTTGCCACCGACCAGGGCAACGGTATGAGCTGGAGCGAAGCACCAGGATTGGCGCATCTAATGTATGCGCCACTTCTGGGGCATCTGCGGCCTGCTATTTTTAGGCTGGGGAGAGTCCAATAACCATGGACCTCCCTAGTCTGAGAAAATCAGACCCCAGCTGTCTGCTTTACCTTGGCTGGTGATCCAATTTTGGGGGGACTCCCACGTGTTTTTTTTTTATTATTATTTATTTAATTTAAAATAACAGCGTGGGGTACCCTCAGTTTTGGATTACCAGCCAGCTGTGGTCTGCAGGCTGCAGCCATCTGCTTTACCCTAGCTGGCTATCAAAAATAGGGGGAACCCGACGTCATTTTTTTAAAAATGTATTTATTTTTTTGGCTAAATACAGGGCTAAGCACCCCTTAGTGCCACATGAAAGGCACCAAAGGGTGCAAAATTACAAAATGCAGGAGAGTGGGACATTATGTGTCTTTCTGCCATTATAATGACAGAAAAGACTGATATGAAGTATACAAGCACAAGAAAATCACCAGAGCACTCTACGCTGTGAAAAGCAGTAGAAAATGGCACTGGAGTGAACATGTGACTGCCTCATGTGGGTTGAAACTATGGATCCTGGGTAAAATTATATATTTTCCCTCCTTCAGTTTTTTTGCAGTACGGAAAGGAAACGGATGCCACACGGATGCATCCATGAAAAAAACGGACCGTTTTTTTGCGAACCACAAGAACGGATCGGTCGTGTGAATGTAGTGATTTGCCGTTTATAAACAGCAGGCAGAAATAAGTGAATAGCGCACCCCAGCGTCAGAAAATCTCTGGAGTTTCAGGGGGTCGCTGAGACCCTGGAGATCATGATTCAGGACGGTTTTTCCGGTCCCCGCTCACGTGATCACCGGTATACACCGTATACCGATGATCACGTTAGAGTAAATGACAGCGCCGTTAAAAAATTATTTATCTCCCATCTGGCATGAACAAACATGTCAGATGGGAGATAAATCTCCTCCCCGGTCACACATGCGACAGAAAACTCCTCCCTAGGCCCTGCCAGGTCACCCCCTATAACCCCACCGATGTTCCCCGGTGTCCCACGGTACCTGTGCAGCGTTGATCCCCTGCAGCCCCCTCCTTCACAATAGACGCTGCCACATGCACAGAGTGGCTGTCAGCTCAGCTTCCTGTGTTCAGACACAGTGAGTGGTGGTAATCATGCATCTGTAAGCTACTGCAATGCCCTGCTCATGAGGTAAGGAACATAGTTGATCAGGAGAGCTATACTACATTTCCAAATGGAGATATTTGATTTTATAGTTGACCTGCTGAATGACTACCAAACATGAGAGTCCATTACACACCACAAGAAAACATGTCTAAATAGCGAGCTCTGTTGTTTATTATTCATTCAGCTGGATAACTGGACTTAAAGGGGTATTCCATCTCCAAGATCCTATCCCCAATATATAGTAGGTTGAATAGCAATAATATCAGCAAATACCAATATTTGGAAATGTAAAATAGTTCTCCTGATTAGGCATGATCTTACCTCATGAGCAGGGCATTGCAGCTTTGGTAGCAACAGTTACGACATGGACTCTGCTGCTGTGGACCCGGGGAGAGTGGGTGCAGATTCATTGCACCCACACTCCTCACATGGAGGGTCTGCACTCCTAGAAAATGGGGGACACGTTCCCTGAGCGTGTCCCCCCCATATTCTAGATGGTCCAGAGTCGTCATGGGACCCCCTTATTTTTTTTTCCTTACAATAAATTGGTGAAAGAGGGAATGTTTTGGGGAGTGTTTTTTCAAATACATTTTTTTTGTTTATTTTTTTGTTAGTACTGACAGTTTGTCAGTAATGTCGGGTATCTGATAGACGCCATGACATCACAAACTGCTGGGCTTGATGTCAGGTGACCTTACAGCTAGTACCAACCCCATTTATTACCCCATTTGCCACTGCACCAGGGCACGGGATGAGATGGGGTGAAGTGCCAGGATTGGCGCATCTAGTGGATGCGCCACTTCTTGGGTGCCTGCGGCCTGCGTTTTTTAGGCTGTGAAGGGCCAATAACTATGGACCTTCCCACCCTGAGAATACCAGATCACAGCTGTCCGCTTTACCTTGGCTGGTGATCCAATTTGGGGGGGGACCCTACTTTTTTATTGTAATTATCATTATTTATAAAATAATTATAAAAAAAGAGCCAAGGGTGACCTCCACATTTGATCACCAACCATGGTAAAGCTGCCAGCTGTGGTTTTCAGGCTACAGCCATCTGCTTTGCCCTAGCTGGCTATCAAAAATGGGGGGACTCAAAGTCATTTTTTTTTTTAAACTATTTTTTTAAATAAAAAAAATTAATGGGCTTCCCTGTATTTTGATTGTCAGCCAAGGTAACGCCAGGCAGATGGGGGTGGCAACCCGTAGCTGTCTGCTTTATCTGCGCTGAGAATCAAAAATACCGCGGAGCTCTACGTCATTTTTTTTAATGATTTATTTTCTCAGTACTGTGATGTCAGGCAATCAAAATACAGGGAAGCCCATTTTTTTTTAGTTATTTAAATAAATAATTAAAAAAAAATATATGGCCTTTTTTGTATTGCTAGCTAAGGGTAACCCAAGCAGCTAGTGGCTGCTATCCCCCACTGCTTGGTGTTACCTTCACTGGCAATGTAAATTCAGAGAAGCATTTTTTATTTTTTTTTTGCCAAAAAGCTAAAAAAAAAAATGACGTGGGCTTCGCCATATTTTTGTATGCTAGCCAGGTACAGCAGGCACGTACGGCTGCCCGCAACCCCCAGCTGCCTATTTGTAGCCGGCTAGGAACTAAAAATATAGCGCAGTCTTTTTTTCAATTATTTCATGAATTTCATGAAATAATTAAAAAAAAAAACGACATGGGCTTCGCCCCATTTTTGTGTCCAGCCAGGTACAACTAGGCAGCTGGGGATCTGAATCCGCAGCACAGGTTAGCCCGAGGCTTCTGGGCCCCTCTGCTGCGAATTGCAGTCCACAACCGCCCCAGTAAATGGCGCTTTCATAGAAGCGCCATCATCTGGCACTGTATCCAACTCTTCCAGCTACCCTGATGCCGGGTGTCTTGCTGAGTAATTATGAGTTAATATTAGCTTTGTTTTACTAGCTAGTATTAAGCCAGAGATTCTTAATGTCAGGCAAGTTTGACCCGGCCATTAAGAATCTGCAATAAAGGGTTAAAAAAAGACACCACACAGAGAAAAAATACTTTAATAGAAATAAATACACAGACACATTTAGAGACTCCATGTTTATTATTCCCTGTCATCCCTCCACGATCCATGGTCTTCTGTCTTTTTCTCCTTTAACCCATGCAGCTCTGCTACATCAGACAGCACTGCATGGGAGGAAGAACGCTGCTGCTCCCCGTGCAGTCTAATCACCCAGTGAGTGAGCAGAGGATGTGGGCTGTAAGCGTTGACGTCACCGCTGACAGGTGGGTTACTACAGCAACGGTGCTCCGATCACGTGATTCCCGGTGCCGCTATTTACCGGCTGTGAAAGCTAGTCCCTGCATGTGGGCTGACACTGTAAAGAGCACCCACATGCAGGAATGGGGAGTCGACCATGTGCCAGAGCATTTCGCCGGTACACGGAGATGCTTGAACAATCACCGCGTACCGGAGAGATGCACTGACAGGACTTAGCAATGACATCTAGCTATGTGACCAGTCTGTAGCCAATGAGATAATAGACACGTGACTGGTCGCATGCTATTTTGACGTCACGATAGGTCCTATCATCCGTGCTGGTTACCGGGAGCACGCAGCAATTATCGGAAGGAAAAGCACCGGGAGACAGAGTGCAGGACGTGTCGCGGGGACCTGTAAGTGTTATTGTAATGTTTATTAACTGTATGTGTACATGTAAAATGTGTTTTTATGTGTTTGTGTTTGCCTCCCATTGGTTTCAATGGGGTTCGAGTGGTTCGTCGAACGGTGCTTCCGTTCTGCGAACCGAACCAAACTCAAACGCTAGGGGGTGGCTCATCTCTAGTAATAAGTATAAAAGAAGTCATTGGGAAACTTGAGCATTTTTCCAGCAGACCCTCCCAGGAGCTCTGGGGGGGCAGTAAAATCATTGAAATGGATGGAAAAAGTGCTAAAATCGAATTGGAACAGCATGAGGAAGACGCTTGGATGCATCTATCACTCTGCTTTTAACAATGTTGTCAGAGTATTATGCCATGTTTACAGACTGAAAATAAAACATATTAAAAAGAGAGAAAAAACGCCTTCTCCGCCCCTTAGGCTATGTTTTCAAACAGTGTTTTTGATGTGTTTTTTCACTTTCTCATTGGTGCAATAATGCTGCAAAAACGCTGAAAGCATTTACATGCTACTTCTTTAAAAAATGCAACAGTTTTCCATTTTAGGCAGGAAAAAAAGGAATCATGTGCATGAGTTTTCTGAGGGTTTTTTTTTACATTTGCAAGGAGTAGGACTCCTAGACTGGTGAAGCTTATGAACTAAGTTCAAAGCCTATCAAAAATTGAAAAGAGGGATTGCAATATACCCTGGAATACACATAGAGGATGGCCTCAGAAAACACCATTTCGAAGGATTGGGAGTCCTAGACTGGTAAAGCGCATGCGCTATATGCAACAGCTTCTAAAGAGTAGAAGAAGGCACTCCAATACACCTTGGAACACACTTGGAGTAGGGCCTTGGAAAACATTTACATTTAGAAGGAGAGGGACTTTTGTAGCCAACAACAAGGAGTCAATAATTTGAGGCACTACTCAGATTACTTTTGGCACAACAAGGATCTTCAGGCATCCGACCCCGCTTTTGCTCCAGCTAAGGTGGGCGGCAGTTCCTCCTGAGCCAGCTCAGGGCATCAGGCAGCCCCAAGGCATCAAATAGAATGAAGCAGGGGTTTCAAAACATTTTATTTATCTCTTTGGAGACCTTTACCAGTAAAAATTCATGAGGCATGTTCTTAAAATTAACAAGGATTGGATAGGTCCATGCTTTTCAACGAGATGACAGAAGCGGAACATAAAATATAAAGTCAATTCAATAGTTTCTTTTTTTTCTGGTGTATTCCCTTGCACCCCTTCTGACCCAAAAAGGCTTTATGGGTCATGGTTTCTTATTTTTCTTGTCATTCTCTTCCTCTTCCACCACTATATCCACAGAATCATCATGTGGCACTTGCCCATAATATTTAGATGGCCTTGAGGTAACACACTGATAATTTTTAGAGGGCCAGCAGGCAGCCCTTACTCATAATTTTATTCCCCACAGACTTGAGCCAAATCTGAGTCTTGCAGGTCGTATTCCAAAGTCTCTCAAAGCTTAAGTTGATTCCGTGAGTTTTTTACTGCTGCCAGGGGCATAACTGATAGGTGCATCCGCCTGTCAACTAAAAATCAGAGTCTCAAAAGCTGCATTCACAGCTCCCACCATGTTTAACTTGATTTTATGGGTTTACAGTGCTGCCAGGGGCATAACAACTGATAGGCGCATTCACCTGTCAGTTAAAACATCTGACAGGCTGACAGCAGAATATAAAACCAATTCAAATATTACCTTTTATTCTGGTTTATTCCCATGGACCAATTTCCATCTAAAAAGTGGTATTGGTTCATGGTTTCATCTTATTCTTGTCATCTTCCTACTTCACCATATCTACAGATTCATCATGCAACACTCACTTGTAATTTTAGAGGGCTGTCAGGCTGCCACTACTCAATTTTTAGAAAGCCATCAGGCATCCCTCACTCTCTTTTGGCCATCAGAGGTAGTGGGGTGGCAAGAAGAGGAAGACGGACAACGGTTCCCAAGAGCATCCACAAGTAGCAAGTTCTGAAGGTTAAGGGTTACGTGTTAGCCAGTCTGGCGCGTTTTAAAAAAAAGCGGGTACTATAAAAGAATAGTCATTTGCAACCTGTGCCATACCAAGATTAGCAGCAGGGGCTTGACCACTGTCAGCCTGACCACCACCAGCATGCTAAGGCACATGTGATCAAAGCACCTGACTAGGTGGGCTAATGCCTGGGACCACAATCAGTGTTTTCAGGTGGCAGTATTACCTCTTCTCCTGTGCTACACACTTGCAAGGGATAAGCAAACCCAAACTATAAAGTTCAGGGTTCATTTTGGACACCTGATGTCTGGAGCTCGAACTCGAACACAGACTTTTTAAAAAAGTCTATGGCTGAGTTTGCAGTTCAGATACTGTAAATATGCTAATAAAGTTTGTTGAAATGCTGCAGCCAATTAACAAGCTTTTTGGCATGAGGAAGATGCCTGTATGATGCTGTGAATATAAAAAAAAAGTGAAAAAAAAATTATGTGGGGTCCCCACTGTTTTTGATAACCAGCTGTCTGTTTTACTTTGGCTGGTTATATATATTAGAGGGGACCCCATGCCATTATTTTTAATTATTTAAATAAATACTTAAAAATATGGCTTGGGGTCCCCTTCATTTTTGATAACCAGTCAAGGTAAAGCAGACAACTGGGGGCAAGAATTATCAGGCTGGGATGGCCCATGGCCCTTTGATCCTTCCCAGCCTAAAAATTGCAGCCCACATCCATCCCAGAAGTGGCGCATCCATTAGATGAGCCAATTCTGGCTTTTTGCCCTGCTCTTCCCAATTGCCCTGGTGCAGTGGCAATCAAGGTAATACTTTTGGGGTTGATGTAAGTTGTGAATTGATAGCTGGCATCAATCTGGATAGATGTCCATCAGACACCCCCCCTAAGTAACATGGTAAGTATAGAGTTAAAAAAATACACATATTGGAAAAAAATTTAGTTTATTTGAATAAACATTCCCCCATAGTCCCTCATTCATTAATTTATTGAACAAAAAAAATCTTTGAAGTTCCAGCGTAATCCAATAGTGTAATGTCCCACTTAGCCAATCAAAGCTTATAGAGCTTCATTCTCAGAACGTTCTGAGAACAAGGCTTCATAGGTCACTTCTGGTCAGCGGCAGACCTGGAGTTTCTCATGCTCATGAGAAATACATTATCTGTCGCTAACTGCGAGTGACCTATGGAGCCTCGTTCTGAGAACATTCTCAGAACAGGGCTCCATAGGTAACTCCGAGTTAGTGTCAGACCCAGAATTTCTTATGAGAGTCAGAAATTCCATTCCTTCCACTGATCGGAAATGACCTATAGATCCTTGATCTCAGAATTAGTCTAAATAGCAATCGATGGACTTTGTGATATTTTATACCATTGGACTACGTCAGAATTTCGAAGATTTTTTATAATTAATAAATTGTTGAATGAGGGAGTGTGGGGAAGTCTTTATTCACAATTAAACTATGTTGGAGCTTCTTGGGGAATTTCTTAATTAATAAATTCGTGAACGGGGGAGTGTGGGGAAGTCTGTATTCAAATAAACCATTTTATCTCTGTGCATGTTTTTTTTACTCTACATTTACTGTGTTAATAGTGGGTGGGTCTGATAGATGCCTCTTCATTACTAACCCCTGGGCTTGATGCCACCTGTGAATTCACAGCTGACATCAACCACAAATGTATTACCTCAATTGCTACCGCATCAAGGCAATCAGAAAGAGCCGGGTAAAATGTCAGTTCTCGGGTGGCCAAGGAATGCTATTTTTAGGCTGGGAAGGGTGAAATAACCATGGTCCTTCCCAAACTGATAATAACAGGCCCCAGCTGTCTGCTCCATCTTGGCTGATTATCAAAAATAGGGGGGGACTCCATGCCATTTTTTAAAATTATTTAAATAAATAATTAAACTAAATAGTGTGGGGTCCCCTCTATTTTTGATAACCAGCCAAGGTAAAACTGACAGCTGAAGACTGCAACCCACAGCTGTCTGCTTTACTTTCACTGGTTATCAAAAATACAGGGGATCCCATGTCATTTTTTTAAAAATGTATTCCCTATCTACATTTTTAAGCAGGGCAAATGTCCTGATTTAACCCCCATTGTGCATGAAGCCTTCAAAGCTTTACTACAATTATTTTACAGCGCTAAAGTTTGATTCCCCATTGACTTATATGGGGTTAAAAGTTCAGGGTCAAGTTCGTATCAAATCTGGGTCCAGAATCAAATTTTTAAGTCTGGCTGAACCCATTGAACCTGAACTTTCACAAGTCCACTCAATATTGTTTGTCAATCACCTGTCCAGGATACAGGCGTGGATGCCTCCTGCCTTGCACCTGTCATTGCACATTCATAAGCACCATCAGCACCATTCTCCAATTCTTTGTCTCTGGGCAGCTTTCATCTGTCCCTACCACAGGCTCCATAGAACGCAAATATAAATTACCAGCGAACCAATCATCCCTACGTCCAAAAATTAAATAAATGGGCACATTTTCAGACAGAAATTTTGCCATTTAGACCTGTAGACACTGAGTCTTTCTGCCATCTTATGGAGCCCTCTGTCCCTCTGTACTCATTCCTAGCTGCCATATTTTTCCACTTGTGTCATCTCCGCCTTACACAAGCATGTGTCCAAAAACATTATCTGTGCCCTCACTAATAGAATCACTGGGAGGGTCCACTTGACAACAGATATGTAAGTATTTGTGGCCAGGGTCCCTACATTTACCTGATGGCACACTAGGTGAAACTTGTTGAGGCCAGGACCGAGTCAGAACCTTGGGCGGCACACGTGCTACTGACACAAAGCATTGCACCCCCAAGTTCCATCAGGGTTTCCCTCAGCTCCTACACCAGTTGCAACACCCAATCCTCCTCCATCTCCAAATTGTCATCTCTGAGTACATTGTCTATTTCAGTTGCAAGCAGTAAGCACTGCAACTCTGAGTGAGGCTGCAACAACCTCTGGTAAAGCTATTTTTTTTAGGTGACAAACACCAAACTGCCGCAGAGTGTCATGTGGTGTTCTGCTTTGCACTCACTAGATGCTATTGTGATGTTGGACTCCATTTACACTTCAGAGTGTGACAGATAACCTGATAGCTCTTAGTTGTTCAGCCAGAGCCGGGCATCGGCTGTTTCATGTTCACTGCTCATCAGTCCTAGAGGAGTTAATTCCTGCTGGCTTGTGAACTGCTGCTGGGAGCTCAGGTTGCTAATGACCACTCCATTCCAGTTCCTCATTGTCGATAATTGCTCCAGTGTTGCGATTCCGGTCTTAGCGTGTGATCCAGTTACTGGTGATCTGTTGTATGATCTTGTGTGGTTTAGAAATATCTCTGTTGTCAGTTTATTTATTCCCTGTAAGTTATTTCTTCTTGTGCACATTTTGTCTCTCCCCTGGCTCTGATTGCAGTGTGTATGTGCTGTGATTCTCCCCTGTCTGCGTTATTTGTTACTTCGGTCCTGGCCCTCCCCAGGGGTAGTGGAGAGAGGATGTTAAACCAGGGTATAAACAGGAGTTAGGGTTCCGCTGATGGTCCAGACCTTGCTACCATTGAGTATACCTCTGGGATAAGGGACAGTGCAGGTTCCCAGTTTGAGGGCCAGTAAAAGTGCCTCTGCTTCTGTTATCTATCATTCCTGTGACACAAAGTTGTTGAAAGGTATAACAGACCAGATGTTAGCAATGCATTGAGAGTGAAAGATGGCAGTAATACCATATACAACATGCCCATTGGTATTATGGTCAGCATGTGCACATAACAAACGACGAGTGGACATGGATGTCTAACATTTGTGAGGTTCTACAAAATTTTGAGAAATCAACCAAGATCGTGAGCGGTGATGACGCCATAATCAGCATAACTATCCCACTTCTGTGTCTACTCAAACACTCGCTGCTCACAATTAAAAAAGGAAGCTTTGCATGTAGACCAGGTTGGATGGAGAAAGAAAGTACATATGGTGCATTGTGCTTGCATATCCTGACTGCTTGCCCAGGAATTGTTACCATTTAGACATTTGAACACAGAGGGTTTTCGCAAACTCAAGGCAGTGGATGTCCTGTGGGATTCAGCATCCAGCTGCCAAAATATTCCCCGTTGTACTCTCTTAAACCAGCATATATCCCATAACATCACTCATACCCTGACCAACGCAGGGCACAAGGTCGCAGCATCGGTATACCTGTAGAAGGACTGTAAAGCAAATATACCCTGCCTGAATGCCTATTATCTAAAACTATCCCTCCTGCAGCAGCTATCCTTACATTGAATGCAGCTAACAGTGGTATTAATAGGGAATAGAATAGATGTAGGCCTGAAAAGGACTTTTGATTTTAGGTTGCAGCAGAATGGAGTCTAGGGCTATAGTCCCTGCCTACAGGACCCTAATACACCACCCCTTCTCCACCAGTTCTCCCTTCCCTAATTGCGGCTAAAAGCAGTATTATCAAAAATATAATACATTTGAATTAGTCCTGAAAAGGACTTTTGTGTTAATGTAGCAGAAGCAAGGTTTGAAAGGCTGGAATCTCTGCATACAAGCCTCTAATACACTATCCCTTCTCCACGAGCTCTTTGTACATTAATTGCAGCTAAGAGTAGTATTATGAGAGAATAGATTTGAATTAGCCATTGAAAGGACTTTTAGGTTAATGTAGCAGTACTGTAGCAAGGTCTGAAAGGCCAGAATCCTTGCCTTTAATACACTATCCCTTCTCCACCACCTAACCCTAAACTATATACAGATGAGAGCAGTATTATTATAGAATTGAACAGAATTTTTCGGTAGTAGCAGCACAGACTGTATGGCTAGAAACACTCTAATACAATATTCCTTCTGGCAGGCAATCCCCACATGTTTAGTGGCTGAAAATCATCCGCAAAATATGTAGGGTGGAGAATTGAGCATGGTGCCTAAGTACCAATATACTTGAGTACTGAGCGTCTCGAGCACCAGGATGCTCAATCGAGTACTGAGCAGTGCTGAGTAGACTCGCTCATCACTGGTTAAAACCTTTCTGTGCCACTTTATAAAATCAGGGACACACAGAGGTATAGTATGAGGGAATAGTAGACTATGGACCCCTTTTATGGAAACTTTAAATAGTACTCTTCCTGCCCTGGAGCAGGGCAGTTACATGGAAATATGATTTAAATGTCTGACAGTTCATGTCTATTTAGGTCCGCAGTATAAATGTGTTGCAATTAGTTTATTAATACTTCTCAAACCTGTAAAAGTTTATTTTATTAATTCAGAGAGCTACAAATTTCCTGCATAGACATTGAGTAAAATGAAAAACCTCTGACTACCTACAGCCATATACCTATATATATATATATATATATATATATATATATATATATATACACAGTGCCTACAAGTAGTATTCAACCCCCTGCAGATTTAGCAGGTTTACACATTCAGAATTAACTTGGCATTGTGACATTTGGACTGTAGATCAGCCTGGAAGTGTGAAATGCACTGCAGCAAAAAAGAATGTTATTTCTTTATTTGTTTTTTTTTTTTAAATGGTGAAAAGTTTATTCAGAGGGTCATTTATTATTCAACCCCTCAAACCACCAGAATTCTGTTTGGTTCCCCTAAAGTATTAAGAAGTATTTCAGGCACAAAGAACAATGAGCTTCACATGTTTGGATTAATTATCTCTTTTTCCAGCCTTTTCTGACTAATTGAGACCCTCCCCAAACTTGTGAACAGCACTCATACTTGGTCAACATGGGAAAGACAAAGGAGCATTCCAAGGCCATCAGAGACAAGATCGTGGAGGGTCACAAGGCTGGCAAGGGGTACAAAACCCTTTCCAAGGAGTTGGGCCTACCTGTCTCCACTGTTGGGAGCATCATCCGAAAGTGGAAGGCTTATGGAACTACTGTTAGCCTTCCACGGCCTGGACAGCCTTTGAAAGTTTCCACCCGTGCCGAGGCCAGGCTTGTCTGAAGAGTCAAGACTAACCCAAGGACAACAAGGAAGGAGCTCCAGGAAGATCTCATGGCAGTGGGGACATTGGTTTCAGTCAATACCATAAGTAACGTACTCCACCGCAATGGTCTCCGTTCCAGACGAGCCCGTAAGGTACCTTTACTTTCAAAGCGTCGTGTCAAGGCTCGTCTACAGTTTGCTCATGATCACTTGGAGGACTCTGAGACAGACTGATTCAAGATTCTCTGGTCTGATGAGACCAAGATCGAGATCTTTGGTGCCAACCACACACGTGACGTTTGGAGACTGGATGGCACTGCATACGACCCCAAGAATACCATCCCTACAGTCAAGCATGGTGGTGGCAGCATCATGCTGTGGGGCTGTTTCTCAGCCAAGGGGCCTGGCCATCTGGTCCGCATCCATGGGAAGATGGATAGCACGGCCTACCTGGAGATTTTGGCCAAGAACCTCCGCTCCTCCATCAAGGATCTTATGATGTGTCGTCATTTCATCTTCCAACAAGACAACGACCCAAAGCACACAGCCAAGAAAACCAAGGCCTGGTTCAAGAGGGAAAAAATCAAGGTGTTGCAGTGGCCTAGTCAGTCTCCTGACCTTAACCCAATTGAAAACTTGTGGAAGGAGCTCAAGATTAAAGTCCACATGAGACACCCAAAGAACCTAGATAACTTGGAGAAGATCTGCATGGAGGAGTGGGCCAAGATAACTCCAGAGACCTGTGCCGGCCTGATCAGGTCTTATAAAAGACGATTATTAGCTGTAATTGCAAACAAGGGTTATTCCACAAAATATTAAACCTAGGGGTTGAATAAAAATTGACCCACACTTTTATGTTTAAAATTTATTAAAATTTAACTGAGCAACATAACTTGTTGGTTTGTAAGATTTATGCATCTGTTAATAAATCCTGCTCTTGTTTGAAGTTTCCAGGCTCTAACTTATTTGCATCTTATCAAACCTGCTAAATCTGCAGGGGGTTGAATACTACTTGTAGGCACTGTATGTATACCTATATATATATATATACAGTACAGACCAAAAGTTTGGAAACACCTCATTCAAAGAATTTTCTTTATTTTCAGGACTCTGAAAATTGTAGATTCACATTGAAGGCATCAAAACTATGAATTAAAACATGTGGAATGAAATACTTAAAAAAGTGTGAAACAACTGAAAATATGTCTTATATTCTAGGTTCTTCAAACTAGCCACCTTTTGCTTTCATTATTACTTTGCACACTCTTGGCATCCTCTTGATGATCTTCAAGAGGTAGTCACAGGAAATGGTCTTCGAACAGTCTTGAAGGAGTTCCCAGAGATGCTTAGCACTTGTTGGCCCTTTTCCCTTCACTCTACGGTCCAGCTCACCCCAAACCATCTCATTTGGGTTCAGGTCTGGTGACTGTGGAGACCAGGTCATCTGGCGTAGCACCCCATCACTCTCTTTCTTAGTCAAATAGCCCTTACACAGCCTGGAGGTGTGTTTGGGGTCATTGTCCTGATGAAAAATAAATTATGGTCCAACTAAATGCAAACCGGATGGAATAGCATGCCGCTGCAAGATGCTGTGGTAGGCATGCTGGTTCTGTATGCCTTTAATTTTGAATAAATCCCCAACAGTGTCACCAGCAAAGCAACCCCACACCTTCACACCTCCTCCTCCATGTTACATGGTGGGAACCAGCCATGTAGAGTCCATCCGTTCACCTTTTCTACAAAGACACAGTGGTTGGATCCAAAGATCTCAAATTTGGACTCATCAGACTAAAGCACAGATTTCCACTGGTCTAATTTCCATTCCTTGTGTTCTTTAGCCCAAACAAGTCTCTTCTTCTTGTTGCCTGTGTTTACCAGTGGTTTCCTAGCAGCTATGTTACTATGAAGGCCTGCTGCACAAAGTCTCCTCTTAACAGTTGTTCTAGAGATGAGGTGTGTCCAAACTTTTGGTCTGTACTATATATATATATATATATATATATATATATATATATATATATAAATAATATCTTATTTTAAAATGTTATTATTCCTTAAAGATGTTTTCCCACTAAAATTTAATTTCAAAATTCATTTTAATCAATAGATCTTAGAATAACAATAATTTTTGTGTTTAAGTGTTTAAAAAAAGGTTCCTGTGTTGAGATAATCTTATATACGTGCCCCTGCTTTGTACTGTGTAATGGCCGTGTCTGACCGTACAGAGACATGGTCTGATCATACCACAATTCCTGGACTGGGGAAGAAGCAAAAGAGAGTAAGCTGTAATGTTTGTATACTTTTTACTGTCTCCCCTGTCCAGGAGATGTGGTATGATCAGACCATGTCCCTGTATGGTCAGACACAGTCATTACACAGTACACATCAGGGACTTATCGTATATAAGATTATCTCAGCACAGGAACATTTTTCTTAAATACATCCAATTGTATAAATTATTATTATTCTAAGATCTATTGATTAAAATCAACTTTAAAATGAAAGCTATTCATGGGAAAACCCCTTTAAACGCTCTGACGTTCAATTTTGGTATCAGGACCACCACCTGTTGCTCAAAAAACTGCTTAGAAACTCTCCTTTCTGTTCGAATACCATGAAGCCGCAAATATTTTCAATACACTCCCTTATCTAGATGGCCACTTGAGTGCATTACTTCAGATTAGCATTAGACACATACAGTCATTTATATACTTCTTAAGATATATGGATTTCCATAAATAGTCTTTGGATTTCACTCAGACAGTTTATGTTTATCTAATAAAGGAGTAATACACATTCTACTGACTTTTATAGATGCTTCTTTAAATTCTGGCTGCATTTCCCATGTTTTAATGGATCACAATGAGCCATGAAGGCTTTAACTTTTTAGAAATGTTAACTTCATTTAAAATGATAGGGTTTGCATATTTTGTTTTACAAGATATTTATTGATCCTTATCAAATCTGGTTACTACGTTATTTATCATACTGTTAATGCATTGCAGAGAAAGAGAGCACTTATGCAGCTATATATCATGTATCGATGATCTAAGAAAGGATATAATAGCCTATTTTATTACTATGTTGTAGATACAACAAAATACGTTAGAGAGAATATTAGCTAATAATTCGTTGGTTTTAATAATGGATTATTGACCAAAATTGAGTCAGAAAATTGACTTAAATGGTCAGCACTTCATTATATATATATATATATATATATATATATATATATATATATATATATATAGACCAGGTTTCCATTGCCTTTAATTTTCAGAAGCTACAAGTATAATTGAACCTTTAGAAGCTGGCTAAGATGGCCAAACACTCAAAATGGCAGTCGACCAAATTATGCTTTGGCCGACTTTTAATCCAACATCTTCTATGGCTAACTGTCCCATCCTCAGGAGTGCTAACTTGGCTAAATATTTCTGTGTTCTCTGCAAAAAAATGTTGGTTGCCACATTGATCGGAGGCTTAATTCATGAAGAAGAATGCAATCAGCAGTCCGAAATCACAATGTACAATTAACAGATTATGTCCCAAACCTGTCATTATCGGGGAGTTCGGCAAACATTAATCTAATATGTATAGAAGCCAGTTACGTAGCTACTAGGGGGCATAAGGGGTGGTTTCCCTGAGCCCCACATTCAGATGGACCTACCTGGATGTACTGCTACTCTTAATTGTATCAATATAGTTAAGCTTTAAATAAATAAATCTTTATTTTAATATAGCGCTAACATATTCCGCAGCGCTTTACATACATCAGGAATGCTGTCCTCATTGGGGCTCACAATCTAAATTCCCTATCTGTATGTCTTTGGAGTGTGGGAGGAAACCCACGCAAACACAGGGAGAACATACAAACTCCTTGCAGATGTTGTCCTTGGTGGGATTTGAACCCAGGACCCCAGCGCTGCAAGACTGCAGTGCTAACCACTGAGCCACCATGCTGCTCCAGTGTGTTAGACCAGGGAGCATAGCCAAAGTAGACACTGGAGCAGGTGCTTAATGATAAATGTTTATACCTCACTCCAGTCTCCTGACAGATTAGATCAATTTGGCATTATTCTGGAGGAGGTGGGTTGTTGGGAGGGCACACAGATCAGGCTGCAGTAAGAGAGAGAGAAAAAATGAAAGGAAAATGCTGACTGGTAAAACTGCAGTAAGTTGGGGGCTGCTGTGGGATGCTCTATTAATCAAAATGCAGATTGCATTCACACAGGAATATGAGAGGAGTATAAAGGCAGCGCTCAGGATGAAGCCCTGCTCCTCCAGTCCGCCTCTGCGGCTCAGTGGGATGTGGTGCTGCAAAACAGTAGAGCGTGACGACAGCAGCTCTGCACAAACATTGCTGGCTGTGCTTCTGGTGTGTGCAGGGGAGGGCAGGATACTCAGAAAATGACTTCTCTGGGGAGGGAGAGATGAGTGTGTAATGGGATCCACCATTCAGACTGCATCATCAATGTAGAAATGGATTTGAACATTGCTTCAGCACTTGCCCACAAGGGGGCAGTGTCAGGCTGTGCAATCACAGACACAGAGGTGGGAAATCCCCTACAGTTTGTGTGTTCTATCCAGGAAGAAAAAGAGTGGAAGGACAGTACAGCCCCGGAGCTCAGCCAGCACAGAGCTATGTGTGGTCTCCCTGAACAGAGGGCTCTTTTGCAACCAGATTCTTGGAAGAATCACCCTGTGAAAGTGGTTTCTGCCATCCCCGGTTTGCAGGACTTTGTTTTCACTGAGGATCTAACCGGACTGCAGAGCATCGCGCCCGTAGTGCATATCCAGGGGCTGTGACAACTTGACTGCAGAGCATCGCACCCTGAGTGCAAGTGCAGGGGCCGTTACCGACACAAGGGAGCCATCCGTGCAACCGTGAACTCCCTTCTTCTGCTCGGTGTGCCCCTGGAGTAAGAGACTGACTAGAATCCGTTACCAGCGGGAGAAGATCAAAGGAGAAGACCGAGGAGCTGCATCCCTTCAGCGCTGCACCGGGACCCATCATCGTGAGACTCCAGGCCTGCGACGTGGGAGCGGCATCTTCTTCTGGGATAGACTGGTACGTGATTGTAGGGAGAGTTAGGGAAAGTTGCCGCCATTTCTTTGTGTTTTTCTCTTTTCTTTTTTTTTTTCCTTGCTGCGCACCCGGAAGGAGTGAAGATCCGGGGACTCCACCATACACATGTGCGCAGATAGTTCGGTTGACTGTGTTATAAATATGTTTCATAGTAAAGAAATGTTACTACCGGTAAAATCTGAGTATGGGGATTTTGTTGGAATAGAGCATACACACACACCCGCGGCCCTACCACCGGTCGCTTCATGTGGCGTAGTCGGCAGGATGTGTGACCAACAAAATCATCCCCCGGTAGTAACTTATAACCGGACAGCTCCCCCGACGTCTATTGTCAATCAGGTGAGAAAGTTTAACGGACGGAACTATCCTGTAACTGAATGGACTGAACAACTTAAGATAGTGGGGGAAATGTATAACACTGATCCTAAGACCTTAGCAGAAATGGCCATGCTAACATTAGAGGGGGAAGCGTGGACGACAGTCAGGCTGGAGACGGTTAGGGGTCGGCGTACGTTGGATGACTTGGTGCGGGTGCTGGAGAACACCTATGGGCCGACCACATATGCGGGAACATTGCGCTATATGTTCTTCCGGCGTACTCAGCTCGAGTCGGAGGACATTCCTCAATATGCCAATGCCCTTCAAGTGCTGCTAGAACAAGCCTGTAGAAAAGAAGAACAGATAGCTAGTACGGGTGCCCGTGACCTGGTGTTGAGAGATCAGTTCGTGACTGGATTGAGAGACCCGTACCTTAACCGCTCATTGCAAGATCTACTCCGGATAAAATCCGGCCCTTACGTTCGCTGAGGTCAAACAAGGAGCTATAGAACGTTCAAGGGGACCTGTCGTGGAGACACAGACATATACCGCGGCTTGCAGGTCCATATCTGGTATCGGGACTCCGAACAGCGACACGGAAGAACTGAAGCAGATGGTGGCAGAGTTGCAGAAACAGGTGTTACAGCTCACCCTAGACCAACAGGCGGGCCGGCAAGCGAGACAACAACCCAGCCGGCCGATGGGAAGATACTGGACATGCGGCGACCCCCGCCATAGAGCAAACTGTTGCCCCCAGAACTTTCAAGTTCATCCACGGTCCGATCTACCAGAACCAGCAAGTCATGTCTCACAACAGCGGCCGCCTTTAAACTAGACGCCCCTGCCAAAGAGGCTCACTCGGCAGGGGAGGCCAAAGAGAGGGGTGTGGGAAAACAGAGCCAGCCACGGAACTTGCATCAAATAGCCCCACCCTGGAAGTATTACTGGAAGGGATCGCCGTACAAGGGTTAATGGATACTGGGTCTCAGGTATCCACCATCTCCGAGCAGTTCTACGAAGAGTGTCTAAAGCCGCGGGTTGCCTATGACCCTGATACCGCCATCAAGATCAAAGCAGCCAATAATCTACCCATTCCGGTGACGGGAGTTGCCTGAATGAACACCGAAATCTGTGGCCAAGATCTCGGGAAGAGAGGGATAATTGTGGTCAGGGAAGGCTTTGGATCAGAAACGCCCATGATTATTGGGATGAACATCTTGAAAGACCTGAATCTGGTGTTGTTTACCAAGAGGGGGCCCAAGTACTGGCAAGAAGTGACCGCACATAGGGCCACCCGCCGTTCCTTTCAGCAAGTGATCCGGACCTGCAACCTCCAGCGAATGACAGAAGAACAACTGCCACTGGCCACGATCACCGTACCCCGCCATACTAGGATCACCTTACCGGCTGGGAAAGAGACAGTTATCTCACTACCCCTTAGCACCACGAGACAGCTTGAAGGCGTGGAGGTGCTGCTTGAGCCGCGCACCCCGAAGGAAGGGAAGCTGAATCCACTAGTTGCTCGAACTCTAGCAGTAGTGAGAAAGGGAAGAATTCCTGTCAGGCTGGGCAACACGGCTAACGTGAGCGTTGACCTAGAAGCCGGGACACAGCTCGCCTGAGTCTACGCTCTAACCGAAGAGGTGAACCCTTTGAGCCCCCTCCAGTTTGTACCATCTACAGAGGGAGATTGGACAGTGACGGTCTCTGCCATGGCCGCTGTCGCGGGTGACACCAACGCGGGGCGAGAACTACGAGAGAAGTGTCAGTTGGACGTATCAAAAATAGCAACAAAAAGAGGAGCTAAAAACTCCCCCAAAAATGTATTATAAAATGTACTCACAGCAAAAAAGGGCAACCAGTCCAGTTAGCCCAGGCCAACACATCTAATGCACAAACAGGATGCAGACAAGCCTCTCAACATGATGGACACTTCACAGGTGCAAGGTAAATTGCACACCAGTGGCGCGCATAGGGCACTGTTCACACTTGTATGCGCATGGTGTCCAGCCAGCAACCTATTACCACGCCCTTACTATTAGATTAGGCAGGTTACCCGGACACTACTCACTGCAGCACGCAAGGGACAGAAATTCCACTATGCACGGCCGTATTAAGAGGCCCGGCTGCACCCCGCATAGTCAAAGTGCAAAAAATACATATAAAATATATGTGAGGTATTAGTTTGTAAATTGGCCAATGTACGTAAGCCCACAATCCTCATCACGGATCCTCACGCTTGCGGGTCCCTACACTGATAAATATCAAAAATAGCAACAAAAAGAGGAGCTAAAAGAGGGCATGGTAATAGGTTGCTGGCTGGACACCATGCGCATACAAGTGTGAACAGTGCCCTATGCGCGCCACTGGTGTGCAATTTACCTTGCACCTGTGAAGTGTCCATAATGTTGAGAGGCTTGTCTGCATCCTGTTTGTGCATTAGATGTGTTGGCCTGGGCTAACTGGACTGGTTGCCCTTTTTTGCTGTGAGTACATGTCAGTTGGACGTATCCCAATACTCCAAACGGGAGGTGTCCCAGGTGGAAGAGCTACTTCAAGAGCATCAGGCGTCCTTTGCCCGGCATGACACCGACCTTGGGTGCACCACCAGTATCAAGCACGAAATCCCCACAGGTGACGCTGCTCCGATCCGTGAAAGGTACCGCCAAATACCTCCCCAGCAATACCAAGAAGTGAAAAATCTCCTGAATTCCATGCTACACGCTGGAGTGGTACGAGAAAGCCAGAGCCCCTGGGCTGCACCGGTGGTGATAGTCAAGAAGAAGGACGGGTCCCTGAGGTTCTGTGTGGACTACCGCCGTTTGAATGCTTGCACCACCCGGGACTCATACCCTTTGCCAAGGATCGAAGAATCCCTGACAGCCCTGAAGAAAGCCAAATACTTCTCTTCGTTGGATCTGACCAGCGGATATTGGCAGGTACCCATGCACGAGAAAGATAGAGAGAAGACTGCTTTCATCCTACCCATGGGCCTGTACGAGTTCGACCGGATGCCCTTTGGTCTGAACAACGCGCCGGGGACTTTCCAGCGACTGATGGAGCGCTGCTTGGGAGACTTCAACTTTGACTTCACCCTCATCTACCTGGACGACATTGTAGTCTATTCGGCCACATTTGAAGAACACCTGCAGCAGCTGGGCCGTGTGTTCAGTAGGTTGAGAGAACATGGCCTGAAGTTGAAACTCAGCAAGTGCCGTCTTCTGCAGCCCGAGATCAGTTACCTGGGCCACCGGATCTCAGCCGAAGGTGTTCAGCCGTCTTCAGAGAAGATAGCTGCCGTACGGGATTGTCCGCAGCCCACAAACGTCAAGGAGGTCAGGGCTTTCCTGGGGTTGGCCGGCTACTACCGCCGGTTCGTCAAAAACTTCGCCCGACTTGCTGCACCCTTGCATGACCTGCTTCGAGGGACCACCAACAGCCCCAGAGGACGACGCATCAGCTGGGGACCCAGCCAGGAAGAGTCCTTCCAAGCCCTAAAGGGTGCCTTAACGTCTCCCCCCATCCTGGCATATGCGGACTACAACCTGCCCCTCCAACTACACACCGATGCCAGTCTACAGGGTCTAAGGGCAGTACTTTCACAGGTACAAGAAGGCAAGGAACGGGTCATAGCCTATGCCAGTTGGTCCCTACATGAGGGCGAGAAGAATCCCACCAATTATAGCTCGTTCCGGCTGGAGCTGTTGGCCCTAACGTGGGCTATGGCGGAGAAATTTGCAGGGTACCTCACGGGGACCGAAGTACTAGTCCTGACCGATAACAACCCGTTGGCCCACTTAGAAAATGCGAAGCTCGGAGTCATGAAGCAGCGTTGGATGGCTCGGCTCTCCAAGTTCAATTACAAGATCAAATATAGGGCTGGAGCTGAGAATCAAAATGCGGACAGCCTGTCTAGAGTGTCATACCCCTTACTCCACCGAGACCGGGATGAAGAATTAGAAGGGGACGAGACGCCTGACTTTGCAAAGCTCGCCCAACAGATGATGGATTACCGCCAGTTCGTTGTGGGCGAAGCTGGAACTCCAGTGGGGGTCGCCTTGCCACCCCAGGAGTGGTGCAGGCTCCAGGACCAGAACCCTGAATGGGCTCTACTCAAACAATGGGTGAAGCGGCAGCAGAAGCCTCCCGCCGATATACGGGCACGACTGTCTACCGGGACCTTGACCCTGCTCAGTCAGTGGGACCGGCTGATTCTGAGAGAAGGAGTGCTATACCGGAAGGTTCTCTTGTCGCACATGCTGGAGGAATGCACACAAGTTGTGGTGCCTGATCAATTGGCCCGTGAGATGGTGGCCAAAGCCCACAAAAGGAATGGACACTTCGGAATAGACTAGACCTTTCGGTGGATTCAACAGTCCATCTATTGTCCGGGGCTCCGCAAGCTGGTTGAAGACGTCTGCCAAACCTGTCGCACCTGTGAACTACACAAGTCCCCTGAGCAGCGTGCACCTGTCCAGACAATTAAAACATCCAGGCCCCTTGAGCTGTTGATGGTGGACTATCTGCTGATTGGGACGGCGAGCAGTGGCTATCAGTACTGCCTAGTCATGGTGGATCACTTCACAAAATTCGCTGTCGCTGTTGCTACCAAAGACCAGACGGCTGAATCGGCTGCACGGGCCATCTGTTGACAGTTCATCCACGTCTATGGGTGTCCGGAGAGGTTGCACTCCGACCAGGGGGCTTGTTTCGAAGGCCGAGTCATCGAAGAGCTGCATCGGATGTATGGGATCCAGAAGTCAAGGACCACTCCTTACCACCCACAAGGGAACTGTGCATGTGAACGCTTCAACCAAACTCTACTTCAGCTGATCCGCACCTTGGCCGATGATAAGAAAGACCAATGGCCCCAATTCCTTCCCGATCTAGTATGGGCCTACAACAACCAGGTCCACTCCGTGACTGGTTACATCCCACACACCCTTCTCTTTGGCCGCCCCGGAAAAGGGGTCCATGACCTGAACCTATTCCGCCCTGGAGATGATGTCTGCCATAACTACCCCTCCTGGCTAAATGCTCACCGACAGAAGATGGAGACTGTACACCAGCTGGTGAGCCAACAAATCCGGGGCCAGATACATGCTGACCCACTCCCCGTGCAAGAGCACCCCTTGAAGTTGGGACAGCTAGTCCTGCTCCGTATCAAGAAGCCACAAGGGAAACTTCGAGCCAAGTGGGAGACTGAGGTCTACCGGGTAATCGAACGCCCCTACCCCAACGGGCATGTATACCGAGTGCGGGGTGAAGACAGTCGCAGCATACGCACTGTGCACCGAAATATGTTGCGTCCCTGCCGATCCCAGCCTGACTCCCCTACCACAGTACCCGGAGGGGGTGACGCTGCCGACACGACTGACGTCACGGACGTTTCCCAGCATAGTGATCACGTCGACTCTGAGACCGGTGACCTACCTACACAACCCAGTTCTTCCCCCGGAGTGCTGACTGAAGTGGGGCGTAAAGACAGTGACGGGAACAACCGACCCTTGAGACGCACTGACCGCACCACTGCTGGGATCCCGCCCGGGCGGTCTTACAGGGACCAGTATATATGGCCCACTTCTCAATCAACCCCTGTGACATCTGCAGTCATCACTGCCCGGGAACCGACGGTAGTTGACAGGGACTTCCAACCTTTAAGTGGGGGGGTATGTAATGGGATCCACCATTCAGACTGCATCATCAATGTAGAAATGGATTTGAACATTGCTTCAGCACTTGCCCACAAGGGGGCAGTGTGAGGCTGTGCAATCACAGACACAGAGGTGGGAAATCCCCTACAGTTTGTGTGTTCTAACCAGGAAGAAGAAGAGCGGGAGGACAGTACAGCCCCGGAGCTCAGCCAGCACAGAGCTACGTGTGGTCTCCCTGAACAGAGGGCTCTTTTGCAACCGGATTCTTGGAAGAATCACCCTGTGAAAGTGGTTTCTGCCATCCCCGGTTTGCAGGACTTTGTTTTCACCGAGGATCTAACCGGACTGCAGAGCATCGCGCCCGGAGTGCATATCCAGGGGCTGTGACAACTTGACTGCAGAGCATCGCACCCTGAGTGCAAGTGCAGGGGCCGTTACCGACACAAGGGAGCCATCCGTGCAACCGTGACCTCCCTTCTTCTGCTCGGTGTGCCCTGGGACTAAGAGACTGACTAGAATCCGTTACCAGCGGGAGAAGATCAAAGGAGAAGACCGAGGAGCTGCATCCCTTCAGCGCTGCACCGCGACCCATCATCGTGAGAATCCAGGCCTGCGACGTGGGAGCGGCATCTTCTTCTGGGATAGACTGGTACGTGATTGTAGGGAGAGTTAGGGAAAGTTGCCGCCATTTCTTTGTGTTTTTCTCTTTTCTTTTTTTTTTTCCTTGCTGCGCACCCGGAAGGAGTGAAGATCCGGGGACTCCACCATACACATGTGCGCAGATAGTTCGGTTGACTGTGTTATAAATATGTTTCATAGTAAAGAAATGTTACTACCGGTAAAATCTGAGTATGGGGATTTTGTTGGAATAGAGCATACACACACACCCGCGGCCCTACCACCGGTCGCTTCAAGTGTTTTATGTGAGGACTGGATCACTTCTGTGTATGTCCTGCTCCTTATTTCATGTATGTGGTAGAATCCCCCTCCCTTCCTGTGTAGTACAGATGGCAAAGAGCTTCAGGGTTCTGAAAGTCAGATATAAAGTGATCTCTCACCTGTGTCTGTACCAGATCTAGGGAAAGGGGAAGTTCAGGGATGTGGAGGTCTTTGACACTGCTCTGTCACTCTGCCTTGCCTCTCTGCCCTGTCACTCTACCTTGTCATTATGCCCTGTAACTCTGCTCTGCCACTTTGCCCTGTCAGTCTGCTAGGTAACTATGCCTGGCCTCTCTGCCTGTATGTGCCGCCCCTGCAGCGGTCGAACCGCTTGGATCCGGGGGGATTTGCTGTGGCTCGAGGGTCTCCGGACCCGGGCACTCATGGCCACTCGAATGAAAAAAGGGGGGTATTTACAGGGCATAAGAGTTCGTGACGCCACCCATGGTTCATGGAAAGAGGAGTACCGCCGCTGTCGATGGGAGTACCCGGGGGAGATGGAGCGGGGGTAGCTAGATGACATTTCCCACCATGGGTAGGCGAGGCCCCGGAACTCTGGATGGTGGTGTTGGTGCTGTAGGGGAGCGTGGTAGGTGTTGTAAGCAGGAGAGGACCATGTACTCACTCAGGCAGTGTTGGTAATCATGCGACTGCAAAGCAGACTCTTGCAACAAGGTAAACCAAGTCTCTGGGAGCCGCTGCCCTCTTGGTGGAGCCCGTCTGGGTATCCATCCCCTATAGTACTGCCGGGTGGTCCGGGGCCTGCCTTGGTGCACAAATTAGAAGTGTTCTGGTGGCCCGCTGGCATAAAGCTGTCCGGGCCCCGCTCCCTACTTATTGGTAATGGATCTGTGCTCTCAAGGGCTCATGCTTAGGATTTCTGTGGGCTGCTTGGGTTGGAAAGCTCTATCCCCCTCGTTGCGCTAGTGCCCCTGATCTCTGAGCTTCTTGGGGACAGTCCATAAAGTCACTATCCTCCGCAGGTTAATTGCCAGGTTGCCTGAAGCTACTCCCCGACCTAGGGTCCAGTACTCCGTCGTGCTTTCGGTCCCGGACCGGTTATTAGACTCAGATGCCTCGTGTCCTCCAAGACCAGGTCCAAGCACCCAGCCTCAATACCCTGCAACTGCGTCTCCGACTCCTCCAGCCCAGACCACCATCTGTGACCCAACCTCTCGCTCCCAGGGAGCTCCTCACTCCTCGAGGGCTGACACTACACTCTTCTACTTCTGTTCTACTTCTCTCCCACCAGTCTGCCTGACCCCTAGGTGGGCAGCCCTATTCAAGCTCAGCAGCCAACTGTTGTGTCTGACAGGGTGTGGTTTGAATTTGGATGCTGATGGAGGCAGTACGATAGGTTGGAAACCCAGAACCATGGGGGGCTGAGTCCTGCACTTAGAGATAAAGAGCGTGCAGTACCCTGTGACGCCCTGACTAGTCCTGGGGCGTCACACTTACCTTCTGCCCTGTCTCTCTGCCTGGTCATTTTGCCCTGCCCCTTTGCCGTGTAGCTCTGCCCTGCCTCTCTGCTTTGTCACTATGCCCTGCCCCTCTACCCTATTACTCTGCCCTGTCACTCTGTCCAGTCACTATACCCTGACTCTCTCCTCTGTTATTCTTCCCTGCCTCTCTATCCAGTCACTATGCCTGCATCTCTGACCCTCCTCTCTGCCTATCTTCTCTGCCCTGCCACTCTCTCCTCTATCCTGCCTCTCTGCCCTGTCAGGGACTGTGTAGTATCTGTATATTGAAACCTGCTTTCCGGTGCACCTGTCTTGACACAGTACTGAACTGTGGCCATAGAACAACACTACCAGTCATAGTGACCTCTCGGATACCCTTAAAGGGGGTTTTACCCTCTCAGTTAATTTTTGTCCAAGAGCACACTTTGGTGTAAAAAAAAAGTGCAGTAAATAATCACCATTCCTGTGTCTACTGGAAAATCTCCGCTGCTGCTCTTACTGTCTGGCATTGACACTTTCGACAGTGCAGCAGCCAATAGGTGAACTCTGCAGCTCTAGCAATAAAGACTGAATGCAATACTCAGCTGCTGAGCTCACTGATTGGCTGCTATGTTGTCCTTGTGGCATCAGTGAAAAAATCAATGCCAGACTCATCAGCTGTTTGCCAGTCTGTACCCTGTGTGTAATTTTACCTTTACAGGTTTATCCATGTGTTATTAGACCTCATGATTTGGATGGTGGTCTATATGGGGCACAACTCACCACAGCTGTGTGTGCACTGAGTTACAGCTGAACAAGTTGGGACAGCATTAGCTTTTACATAAAGTCTCAATGTACTGACCAAGCTTTTGTGTTTGCCGCAGTTTTTCTGAGTTATCCATGTTTTTCACAGATAAAATTCGCACCTGTTAGAGTCTATGGTGCTGATCACATGTCCGTTTATTTTTAAAAACTTAGTGGTCGGCACCAAACCACACAGGCAAGACTGATATTGATCCAAATCTTGGCTCAATCTCGCCAATACAAGTCTATGGATCTGTGAAGAAATTGGACTGTACTCCTTCTGTTTGATGCCATCTGTCCTCTTTTTGTCTTTAAGGCTATGTGCGCACTAGAAAATGACTTTTTCTTAAGGAAAAACTGGACCCTGTGAAAGAATCCTGCACCTACGGCAAAAAACTGCACCAAAATCGCAATGAAATCCGCATGCAGTTTTGCCGCGCTTTGGAGCGGTTTTGGTGTGGATTTGGCGTGGAATTTCTGCGGTTTTGCCGCGGCTTGGTCCCTGCACTTTTTTACCAATAATTAATGGCAAAACCGCAGGAACCTGCAGAAAAGAAGTGACATGCACACAGCAGGTAAATCCGCAGGGACAAAAAAGCGCAGTGTGCGCACAGCTTTTTTTTAATCCCCATTGATTTTGCAGGAGAAGGACTACAGAAATGTTATAAACATTTGCTGCAGCATTTCTGCATTGAAATCCGCTGCAATTTTGCAGGTAAATCCGCAGCGTGCGCACAGGGCCTTAAAGAGTGTTTGATAGGAGATCTTTTTTTTCCATCCAAGGAAAAATGATTAAACTCTGACCAAAAAATTGACACTGACCAAACTTATGAAACACAGAATGCTATTTTTGTACGTGGAAATTCACTGACGTTTGTATGATCCCTTCATTAAGCCATGTTCACACCAATGTATTTTGGATTTTTGATATGAGTGCTGCTTCTTAAAAACCAGACATCACACTAAAGGCCGCTTTACACACTATGATTTATCTGACGATCTCTTAAACGATGTGACACGCTCAGATCGTTGTTACGTTTTGCCGAGATCGCTCATAGGTCGTTTATTAGCGGTCACACGTAACGATCTCAAAAATGACGCAACATCGTTCAGCGATATATTGTTTGACTAAGGTGGTTGTGTGGGTGTTGTTCGTCATTGCCAGGGTTTCAAACGTACCAATATGTCTGCTGCGATCCAAACGACGAACAATATTTTGAAACTGAACGACGTGTCAACGATCAACGATTTCAACCTATTTGCGAGTCGCTCGTAGGTGTCACACACATCGACATCGCTAAAGATGTCAGATGTGCGTCACGTAAATCGCGACCCCGACGACATACCGTCAGATAAATCGTAGCATGTAACGCCGGCTTAAGAGCGCACAAAGCAATGTTATTCAATGGGGCAGTGCAGAGAAGTGATTTTTTTTTTCAGTGACTGAGTTTGCGTGTTTAAAAAATCCCAGCACTACTTTCTGCTGTATGTCAGGTCAGACTCGCCCATCCAAGTCTTAAGTGGGCTTTACATGCAGCGATATCGCAAGCGATATCGCTAGTGAGCATTCCCGCCCCCGTCGGTTGTACGTCACGGGCTAACATCGCTAACACCCTTCACACTATACTTACCTGCCTAGCGACGTCGCTGTGGGCGGCGAACTGCCTCCTTTCCAAGGGGCGGTTCGTGCGGCATCAAAGCGGCGTCATTAAGCGACCGCCCAATAGAAGCGTAGGGGCGGAGATGAGCAGGATGAACATTACGCCCACCTCCTTCCTTCCTCATTGCGTGCGGCCGCAGGTACGATGTTGTTCCTCGTTCCTGCGGTGTCACACATAGCGATGTGTGCTGCCGCAGGAACGACGAACAACCTGCGTCCTGCAGCAGCAACGATAATCAGGATAGGAATGACTGGACAACGATCAATGATTTGGTGAGTACTTTTGATCATTACCGGTCGTTCCTGCGGTGTCACACGCAACGACGTCGCTAATGAGGCCAGATGTGCGTTACGAATTCCATGACCCCAACAACATCTGATTAGGGATTTCGTTATATGTAAAGCCCGCTTTAGGGTCTGTAGAAAAAGTGTTTCATTTTATTATTTACAAGACACTGCCATGGTCACCAGTCATCTGTGCAGTCTATCAGTGTTGGTTGGCCTCCTTGGATAAGAGCACAATGCTTGCAAGCTCCTTGCTATAATGTTTGCAGATGCACTCAGAAGCTGGCTGGAGCGTTTCTCTCCTTTGATGCTGCATACGCAAAGCTGTAAACTGTAGAGATGAGCGAACCGGTCGTAGTTCGGCTCGAGTTCGGTTCGTCGAACGGAGGTCTCGTTCGAGTTCAGTTCATCGAACGTTCGACGAACCGAACTCGAACCCATAGGAAACAATGGCAGGCAATCACAAACACATAAAAACACCTAGAAAACACCCTCAAAGGTGTCCAAAAGGTGACAAACAACTCACAACACAACACAAACACATGGGAAAGTGACAAGGACATATACTCATGTGAAAACAAAAGAGCTGGACAAGGAAAAAGAGGAGGAGACACAGATATGGGTATTTGCAAGGGAACATCCATGCCATTACTGTGCAACACGAGCCCTGCTCATTTTAGGCTTCCAATCTGGATAAATTGCCTGAGCTAACCACGTACGCCTTGGGGATCTTGTTGTGTCCCACAGCCAGCGTTTTCTCGGAACGTGTCCTCAGTGCTGCTGGGGGTGTGCTGACAGCTAAGCACATGCATCTGTCCACTGACAATGTGGACAGACTAACGTTCACCAAGATGAACAAGTCATGCCTCTCAGAGGACTTTTCTTCCCCTGGCTCAGCCAGGGGAGGCGAAAGGCACGCGTATTTTTGAGAGTGCTTCATGCAAAGCATCTTTTTCATCTTGAAAATGGGGGTCAACTGATGCCAGTCAAGTGGGGTGTGTGTGGCCCAATTAGTGGAAACGAGGGAGACTGTGGTTGGAGTCCCCTTGCTTTTGAAAAAAGAACCAAGATGAACAAGTCATGGCTCTCAGAGGACTTTTCTTCCCCTGGGTCATCCAGGGGAGGTGAAAGGCACGCGTATTTTTGAGAGTGCTTCATGCAAAGCATCTTTTTCATCTTGAAAAAAGGGTCAACTGATGCCAGTCAAGTGGGGTGTGTGTGGCCCAATTAGTGGCAACGAGGGAGACTGTGGTTGGAGTCCCCTCACTGTGTTTTTAAAAGAACCAAGATGAACAAGTCATGGCTCTCAGAGGACTTTTCTTCCCCTGGCTCAGCCAGGGGAGCTGAAAGGCACGAGTATTTTTGAGAGTGCTTCATGCAAAGCATCTTTTTCATCTTGAAAATGGGGTCAACTGATGCCAGTAAAGTAGGGTGTGTATGGCCCAATTAGTGGAAACGAGGGAGACTGTGGTTGGAGTCCCCTCGCTTTTGAAAAAAGAACCAAGATGAACAAGTCATGGCTCTCAGAGGACTTTTCTTCCCCTGGCTCATCCAGGGGAGGTGAAAGGCACGCGTATTTTTGAGAGTGCTTCATGCAAAGCATCTTTTTCATCTTGAAAATGGGGTCAACTGATGCCAGTCAAGTGGGGTGTGTGTGGCCCAATTAGTGGAAACGAGGGAGACTGTGGTTGGAGTCCCCCCGCTGTGTTTTACATGCTTTTCGAAGGGCATGACATGCCTAAGAGGTTGAGTTTCAGCATCTGCAACTTGTTGGCTACAGAAAGGCTGCCTTTACACCCTTTTGAGACCGAGGATTTTCGAGACCTTATGCCCATTGCAGTGCCCCAAGAGCCGATGGCCATTCGCCACTCCTTCTCCAAGTAAGGCGTGCCCGCGCTACCACAGCAGGTCGCACACAACATCACCGATTCCTCGAGAAACTCTGTGTGTGACAGGGTGCATTTCACCACAGATACTTGGACCAGTAAGCATGGACAGGGGAGTTACATGTTGCTGACTGGGCACTGAGTAACTATGGTGAGAGATGGAGAAGGGTCTGCTGTACAAGTCTTTCCGTCCCCACAAGTTGTGTGCTTTAATCCTTCCTCTGTATGTACAAGTTCCTCCACTGCTTCTGCCTCATCAACCTCGTGTTGTTCCTGCACCTCAGCCCAAACCCTTTGTGGTCAGGCCACCCTTCCTTGTAACTGCGCCCAAGGAATCCCACACACCTCCTTACTATGCTGGCAGCAGAGCTCAAGGCCATCAGGCGGTCAAATGTTTACTTTGAAATGTAGGGGAAATGTGAGTCACACCGCTGAGAAGTTGTGGATGGTTAGCTCTGGAGACCAAGTTTCATCAATGGTTGTCTCCACTCAACCAGCAGACAGGGAAGGCTGGGTGTGACAATGATGCAAACATGTGTGCGGCCCTTCGCCGTGACAATGTGACACACGTGCCTTGTGTGGCTCACGTGTTGAATCTAATTCTCCAGCAATTTTTAAAACACCATCCCGGCCTACATGGCCTTGTGCAGCGGGCACGTTCGCTATGTGCTCACTTCCATCGTTCGCACACAGCAGCTCAACAACTTTCGTCGCTCCAGAAGTCTTTATGTCTGGTGGTTAAACGCCTGAAATGCGATGTGCCGACACGCAGGAATTTGAATCTGCACATGTTGCAGCATTTGTGGCAGCACCGCCGAATCCTGCTGCAATACGTTATGACATATAGCCTGGACTACCTTGATCCAGAGGTGGTGCAGATCACGCTGCTGGAGTGGTGTCAGATCAAGTACCTATGCACCCTTCTACACAGTTTACAAATGTCGACGAAGATGTTTAGCACTGGCAATGCCATTCTCAGCGTGACAATTCTGGTCATCTACATGATGGAGCACACTCTAAGCATTATTCGGAGTCAGGTGTTGGGACAAGAGGAAGGGGAGGAAGTACAGGAGGAGTCATATGCGGAAGGGATAACAAGATCTACGAGGTCCAGATGGTCAGTGGCACCTAGGCGGCAGTCATGGTGGGGGAGAGGGATTAGCAAGGTCGCATAGTATCAGCAAAAAGTGTTGAGGATGGTGCAGGAGCCCATGAAGAAATGGAGGATGAACTGGCGATGGGCATGGAAGACTCAGCAGATGAGTGAGAGCTTGCTCACATTTCGGTTGTGCGAGGTTGGGGGGAGAGGGCAGAGGAAGGAGGCACGATTCTCACCTCTCTGCCACCAACACACCAAGGACTTGGTCTTCCTGGATGCACAAGACACATGAGCGCCTTCTTGCTGCACTACCTACAACATGACCCTCGGATTGTACGAATTCTAAGTAATGCTAACTACTGGGTTGCCACACTGTTAGATCCCCGGTACAAGACAAAATTTGGCAAAATAATTCCTGCCATAGAAAGGGACGCACGTATACAGGAGTATCTGCAGAAGGTGGTACGCAATCTTAGATCTGCTTTTCCACTAAACACCAGTGCTGCACAGAGTGAATCTCAACGCTTTGTCATGGATAGGAGGAAATGGTGTTTTACTTGTCCACATCTGAGGGACCGAGGGCTGTCTGCTGTGCTGAGATGGCATTGAGTACAGTGTCCCTGCAGAGTTGCACTTTTGGTCATATACAGAATGAGTTGAAAAAGGACAGATGCTGGTGGAAAGGGGAACAGGTGTGTTGGAAAGGGGAAAAACGTTTTTGTCCATGGGTTTGGTGGTTAATCAAAAGTAACATTTGCTGAAGAAACACCATCTGTTACGGTGGGACTGGCAGATTTGGATAAAGTGGTATATACTATGTTACCGCTATATAACGAAAATTAATAAGAAAAGAAAGAGAAAGGTATATATCCCCATCAGCAGTCAGTGTGCACCGTGCTCCCAGTTGGAAAAGGAGAGGTTGACAACTGGAAGGTTTGGTGGAGGATACAGAGCTGTGTGGCTATGAAACTAATAGTAGCCTGAACCGAGTTAGACGTTATTCGGATCTGGAGACTGGGAGCCCTGTTAGCGTCACAGGGTCCACATGCCCACCCAGCCCAGGAACTCCCTGTTAACAACACAGGGGCCATTGAGTACGCTGACCGTGTGCATAGGGGCCACACCTGTGGACAGCAGGCGCATCAGCAGCAGCAGGCCTGTTAATGCCACTGGGCTGCACAAGCAGGACTTGTAGGACAGGAGCTGGTCTTAACCGTTCTGCGTTACCAACTGTGGTGGCGGCCTGCATCGACGCCCTATCCCTGCCTACCTCTGGCCTAAAGCCGCAATGGGTTCAACACATGGAGTTGTGCTCTTTCGGAGCATAATAGAAGACTGGGCACCTCCTTGTTGGCTCCAGCCTGTTTTATAACCAAACCAGGGTGGACCAAAATGCACCTCCTGGACACAAAAGCAGAGTGACACGTAATGAGTGGCATAACTAGCGTCCTATTTGGAACATCATGGCTGCCACAACACAAACACCTCACCAGTCATCGTCTGACCATCAATAATATAGGTGACAAGTCATAGGGGCGGGCCTCTGCAAGCCATTTGGGACTGGCCTGGCCACATCGTCAGGACACCTGATGCCCTGTGGTCTATATGGGCCCCCCACATCAGGGGCAGGGCCAAAGAGTTCATTACCGGACCTAGTCTCTGATGCAGTAAGTGCCTGAGCATGCTCAGTAGCATGAAATACAGTCTCTGAAAAAAGACTATCAGCTTTAGCATGGTGTCTAGGCACAAAACAGGACTTAGACCCGGCACGGAATGCAAGTACCTGTGCAAAGAGGCTTTTCGCACTAAGTGTGTGAGCATGCGCTGTATCCCGAAATGAAGACTTAGCCTCAGGAATGGCACAGTCAGGCTGAGCATACTCACAAGGCGAAACACTGTAGTTAGGCTGTGGCTGGGATAAATCGGCACACGCATGCGCACTAGCTGCCTCTCCACACTTAGACGTGGAGGAGAAATTGCTTTTCGTGTGTGGACTTGGAGATGCTATCTATGAACAGAAGGAAAAGCTAAAGGTGTGTGTTACAGCAAGGAGCCACCGCGGAAACACTTCGTTCAATTGTGAGGGGAGTCATTTTGGAGTTTGGTGAGGAGTACCGTAACGCCAGTGAGCAGCATCCTGTGCCACAGACCAACATTCTTACGGTGCTGTCTATACTTCTTACCGTGAGAGGAGCGTAAAGTCTGTATTTCTGGCAACTGGACATCACAGTACCCGGGTACGGTAGGCTGTGCCCAGACAATAATGCGGGCACGCAACACTTTGTTTTATTAGCAAAACACATATCTGTTCTGGGTAGGCCGACTATTTATAGACAATAAGACTTGCTGCCTCTGCACTGTCAAATTGTCACGTACAGTTTAAATCATAGAGGGACAGCGACACATGTTTGCATTGACTGTTGATTTTCAAGATTTCCATGACTGTGTTGCAGAGCTGTGTGGTTTGCATTCACACTGTTATCATCTGCATTATCTGTGAGGCTTCAGCTAACAAGGGTATTCAGGGGGGGTAATATGTTTTGTCTATGTTTACGTAGATAACTGGGAAGCTCTTGTGATGCGCCACTGGTAAGTCGTGTTCGCACACACACACACACACACACACACACGCACAAACACACAATTACTGCTACGCAGAGGGATTAGAAGGTAGTAGGCAACAGAATAGATTGTTCAATTATTTAAATTGTATGCATGGTTCTTATTGTTTGTTTTGGTAAAGTTAAACAATCATTTATCAACCCAACTGAGTAGAGTCCTTTTCCTGTTGCCTGGTTTTGCTGCATACTGGGGAGCCCACCCTGTACACGAATTAAAATGAAGCATAAGTCGCAATGTGAATTTCACTGTGCTACAATGCGGCCTAGCGTGCCTGTGCAACCACCGCCTGCCCCATCAAGTGCATCTGCGTGCTCTTCATCCTCTGTGACTGTGGGGACAGCAGTCTCACATGGTTTTTAACACTGAACTTCCACCCCTTTACACGCAAAAGGGAGTGTGATTGGCAGGTCATCTCTTGTTTTGGAAGTGGAAACAGATGGTATTGTTGAGCTGTCACACATCGAGAAAACCAACATTGGATGCAGGCTACATTATATCCACACCTGCACCTTCGTCACAGATTGGCTGGACTACCTGCATTTAATAATTGCATTCCAGAAATGGAAAGGAGTGTAGAATGCACATGTGTTGTACCTTGCTTGGCAGCAAAGGAACACTAACTTAGTATTACAGACAATTTTAGGAAGGCAGAAAAAGAGTCAGCTCTTTGGGCAAATTAAATAGCGTGGCAAAAGTGGACAGGTGGGTACAGTGGCCGTGTTCTGTGGGTACCAGGACAGTAAAAGAAGCCTCACTTTCTATCCCTCCGAATGATCAAATGCAGCAAGGAATTCCCTGAGTTTGCTATAAAATTAGCGTAGCTAAATGTGCATGAGGGTGTCATGCAGAGATGCTGCAAATAGATTTGCACCAGTGGGACACTAATGGAAGTCCAACAGTCACTTCTTGTATGCCACTAAATGGCAGCATTTTTTCCTATCATTATAGCTTATTAAAAACAGTGCAGGAGGGTGTCATGCAGAGGTGCTGCACATAGATATGCACCAGTGGGGCACTAATGGAGTACAACAGCCAGTTGTTGTATGCCACTAAATGGCAGCATTTTTTGCTATCATTATAGCTTATTAAAAACAGAGCGGGAGGGTGTCATGCAGAGGTGCTGCACATAGATTTGCACCAGTGGGGCACTAATGGAGTACAACAGCCAGTTCTTGTATGCCACTAAATGGCAGCATTTTTTGCTATCATTATAGCTTATTAAAAACAGAGCAGGAGGGTGTCATGCAGAGGTGCTAGAAATAGCTTGGCACCAGTGGGACACTAATGGAATACAACAGCCAGTTCTTGTATGCCACTAAATGGCAGCATTTTTTGCTATCATTATAGCTTATTAAAAACAGAGCAGGAGGGTGTCATGCAGAGGTGCTGCACATAGATTTTGCACCAGTGGGGCACTAATGGAGTACAACAGCTAGTTCTTGTATGCCACTAAATGGCAGCATTTTTTGCTATCATTATAGCTTATTAAAAACAGAGCTTGAGGGTGTCATGCAGAGGTGCTGCACATAGATTTGCCCCAGTGGGGCACTAATGGAGTACAACAGCCACTTCTTGTATGCCACTAAGTTTCCTCAGTGTTTGCTAGTATAATGGCTTAAGCTGGTGTCACACATAGCGACAGCGACAACGACATCGCTGTTACGTCACCATTTTCTGTGACGTAACAGCGACCTTGTAAGTCGCTGTTATGATCGCTGCTTAGCTGTCAAACACAGCGACGCAGCAGCGATCATAACGTCGCTACATGTGCAGAGAGCAGGGAGCCACACACACTGCTTAGCGCTGGCTCCTTGCTCTCCTAGCTACAGTACACATTGGGTTAACTAACCCGATGTGTACTGCAGCTACATGTCACAGTGCAGAGAGCAGGGAGCCACGCACACTGCTTAGCGCTGGCTCCTTGCTCTCCTAGCTACAGTACACATATGGTTAATTACCCGATGCGTACTGCAGCTACATGTGCACAGAGCAGGAGCCGGCACTAGCAGCAAGAGCGGCGGAGGCTGGTAACGAAGGTAAATATCAGGTAACCAGGGAAAGGTCTTCCCTTGGTTACCCGATGTTTACAGTGGTTACAGCTTTCCGCAGCTGCCAGACGCCGACTCCTGCTCCCTGCTCGCTTCATTTCGTCACTCTCTCGCTGTCACACACAGCGATGTGTGCTTCACAGCGGGAGAGCGACGACGAAAAAATGAAGCAGGACATTCAGCAACGAGCAACGATCTCACAGCAGGGGCCAGCTCATTGCTGGATGTCACACACAGCGACAGCGACGGGACGTCGCTGCAACGTCACAGAAAATGGTGACGTAGCAGCGATGTCGTTGTCGTCTTCACTGTGTGTGACACCACCTTTAGTAACAATGAGTTTGAGTGTGCAAAGGGCAGGAGGGTACAGTGCCAGGGTTGTGGGTCTGGGTAGAGGAAAGGAAGCCTCCCTTTCTATCCCTCCTAATGGGGAAATGCAGCGAGGAAATCCCTGACCTTAGCTACACAGACGCTGTCATCTTGTGTAGCTGTTACAATCTGTTTTCACTGCCCTGACTGTCACCTATGGCTCTGACCCTGCCGGTATTAGCCCTTAGAAGGGCTGAAAGAAACTTCTATCCCTATTCTGTATAGCGCTGTGTATGTAGCGTACAAAGCAGTATCGGAGACAGGAGCTACGCCAGCGGTGACTGACACCCAGACGCAGAAGAGATAATGGCGTCCGGACGGGAAGATACTCGTTTTTATAATGCAGGGACATGTGACATGGACATCCTATCACACATGCCGTTGCTTCTCTGGCTAAAAGTCCACTTAGCTGTGTGTGTGTCTGGGATTGGCTGACACTATTACAGCGGAAAGCCAGCTATTAATTAGCTTGGCTTTTTGCTGCTAGAACCGTTCTCGAACATATCTAGAACTATAGAGTTTTAGCAAAAAGCTCGAGTTCTAGTTCGATCTAGAACAGCCCCTCAAAATCACTCGAGCCGCGAACTGGAGAGCCGCAAACCACGAACCGCTCTCAACTCTAGTAAACTGCTAACTGCATTGGGTGGAACATACTTTGGGCCAGCAATGCAGCTAGCTATGCCACTGGCCTAAATGATCAATCTTCATAATGAAAATAATTCTTTGATGCCAAGTAGGTTTAAAATAAGTCACAGTACCTTTCACGGCAGACTTAGGGTATGACCGCACTTTGCGTTTCAGCTGCATTTTAGGTCCGTTTTGAACTTCAGCGTTTTCATGCCAAAAGGCATGCGTTTTGCTTTTCCATAATAGTCTATGGAAAAACTAGATTTCTAGTCCGCACTTTGCGTTTTAAAACGCTGCGTTTAATTTGCATATTTTGTGGCAAAAACCATGCGTTCAAAGAAGCAGCATGTCAATTGTTTTTGACATTTTGGGTGCATTTTGCTAACATTAAAGTCAATGAGAAGTAGCAAAAACCAAGAAACTTCAAATTTCCTGCGTTTTTCCGGCTTTTTAGGTGCAGAAAACATGCGTTTTGGACTTCAAAAATGCATGCTTTTCTGACATTAAAATAATGAACTAATATGTCCCTTTATACACACACATAGTTCAACAATTAAATTAAAGAAAATTTTGATTTTATTGCTATTTTTTCAATAAATATTATAAAACCGCAATAATTTCATTAAAGATAACTATTTTCTTTATTAATTCTAAAATTATATATGTTTTGCTTTTTTTCCCCTTTTTTCATTCTGTTTGACTATTTAATCTTGATTTAGCAATGTCTTGATGTTCAAAACGCATCATTTAAAACGCAGGTTAAAAAGCATGGAAAAAGTGCTGCAAACGCATCTAAAACGCGGTAAATACGCATGCATTTTTAGCACTAAATTTCTGGAAAAGGCAACTTTGGCTAAATCAATTAAGGCAAAAACGTGGGTTTAGAACTGCAAGTAGGACGACGCAAAGTGCGGTCATAGTCTTAGATACATACTTAGTGTACAAACTAAGTATTTTTCCTATCTGAAAGGGATAAAGTGGTAAGGTTTCTCCTTGTGGAGAGTGACATGCCAGGTCTCACCTGCCAGTATGAGGAGACTTAAGTGCCTTGCATGCTCCTCTGGGAAATCAAATATGCAAATTTCCTTTTCAGAGAGGAAGAGGATTTGAACTCTAGTGCCACCCTACTGAAAGTAGAAATCCAAGGTGTTTAATTTCCCTCATACTGGCATGTCACTCTCCATAAGGAGAAACCTTACTTAATATCCCACATCACAATGTCTGCAAATTGAGATTCTGGTTTGGCTTATAGCCTAAGTCATATGGCATGGCTCGTTATACGGTCAATGTTGTCTTCTATTGACTTCCTACTTTCAGTAAGGGGCATTAGAGTTCAAGTCCTCTTCCTCCCTGAAGGGGCAATTTGCTTATCCTCTCTGAAAGAAAACCCATCTACAAATCCACAGGGGTAGGATCACAATGGAAATCTGCTTTAGATCATTCTAGACCTGCAAAATTGATTTAGATAGAATACAAATTAATTTTATTCCTCGTCAAATATAACCATAACATGGCAGGATCATTGCAGGATCCCCAAAAAAATGTTATTCCTTTCCTTTACTGCCACTCACAGAGAACATAGATCCATTTAAATGGGTGTTCGTAATGCAAAGAGAATCTGTGAAGGAGCAGCAGCACGAAACCATCACTGCTACGTCTTTATTCAGAGCATTTGTGGGGATCCTAGCAGTTTGACATCCACTGATCAGTAATTGATACCATTCCTAACAATATTCTATCACTTAATATCTCATGAGTACATTATGATTTGGAGGCATATCCAGATTTCCAGATATTGGGAGGAGTGAGGCTTTAGGGCTCATGCGCACGTAACTGCTGAATATTCTGCAGTGATTTGACAGCATATGTGCGTGTCAAATCGCTGCAGAAACACTGCGTAATGGTTGCAGTTTTTCTGTACAAAAAAATCAGATTTCATGCGCTCAGGATGCTGCCCCCACCATAGACAGAGTGGGAGCTGCATCCATAGCGCATGGAATAATTGACATGCTGCTTTTATGAACGCACGGCTTTGGGTCAAAATTTTAGCACCCAAATCGCTGCGTTCATAAAAGCATCGTGCGCACGTCTCATGCACAATCTTCATAGACTGTGCAGGGGACGCAGGACTCATGCATTTATGCTGCAGTGCTATACGCAGCGTAAATGCATGTAAGTACGTAACGTGCGCATGAGCCCTTAGAAGGGTTAAGGTACTGTCACACTTTAGCGATGCTCCAGCGATCCCACCAGCAATCTGACCTGGTCAGGATCGCTGGTGCGTCGCTACATGGTCGCTGTTGAGCTGTCAATCAGGCAGATCTCACCAGCGACCAGTGACTAGCCCCCAGCCAGCAGCGACACGTGGAAGCGATGCTGCGCTTGGTAACTAAGGTCAATATCGGGTAACCAAGCAAAGCACTTCCCTTGGTTACCTGATATTTACCTTAGTTACCAGTGCACACCGCTTAGCCCTGGCTCCCTGCACTCCTAGCCAGAGTACACATCGGGTTAATAAGCAAACCGCTTTGCTTATTTACCCGATGTGTACTCCGGCTATGTGAGCAGGGAGCCGGCACTGGCAGCCTGAGAGCGCCGGACGCTAGTAACCAAGGTAAATATTGGGTAACCAAGCAAAGGGCTTCGCTTGGTTACCCGATATTTTCCTTGGTTACAGCTTACCGCAGGCTGACAAACGCCGGCTCCCTGCTCCCAGCACATTCAGATCGTTGATCTCTCGCTGTCAAACACAGCGATGTGTGCTTCACAGCTGGAGAGCAACATCCAAAAAATGAACTAGCACTGTGTGTAACGAGCAGCGATTTCACAGCAGGGGCCAGATCACTGCTCAGTGTCACACACAGCAATCTCGCTAGCGATCTCGCTACGTGAGAAGTACCCCTTAGTTGTTTATTACATTTTCCAATCTCACGTTTTTGCAATTGCATTTTTTCAAAATGTAATCAGTTTCTTAATAGTTGCATTTGACACAATGCTATGCCTGTTGCTTCTTCAAACAAATTTCTGAGCTACTAAATAGAATTCTCATCCATCTAGTCTAAAACTGCCTGCCTGTGAATGGTTTTATGCTAGATAGATGTATTTACACAAGGGGGGCAGTCATCTCATGTTAAATAAATCACTCTGTTTGGCAAATATTGACTCAAGCTGTTATACCTTTATGTCTTTCTGAAACTCACTTTGCTCAAGAGCTCAGCAAGCAAACAAGGATAGGTGAAGGAAGTTAGTGTGCTGACTTGAGCCCGTGTTTGTTTTGTGTCTACTGTGAGCATATCCTAATGACCTTGTAAGACTATATTGGCAAAGATAAGAAAATTATTAATACGTTGGAAATGTTCACTTCAGTGATTTTAATTGAGGACGTTAATTATTATCTTATAAATGTATAAAACTGGAAAGACAAAAAGCGCAAAAAGGGTCTCATCCGGATAGATGATAGCAAGCGTAAAATCAGAGGTGCTCTCCTGGTATGGTTGTGTGACCACAACCACTATGAATGATTGGAAAAGGCTGCTGCAAGCCCAGAAGGTAGAGAAACAACAAATGCTAGAAACAAAATGGCGAAAGAGAAGAGATCAGAAGTCAATGAAGATAATAGTTTTATTGTCAATGCATTTCAAAGTGGTCTACTTCATCAGGACAAACCATAATAATTATCTTATGATATTTTAATATATATATATATATATATATACACTCCTCAACATTGAAATTGTAACACCAAGAAGGTACAGTTGTGAAATCTTTAATTAATAGACATATTAATGTATACAAATGAAGAAAAAATTAAAACAACATTTTGAAATCATTTTTATGTATTCAGTATCGAGAATAAGTACTATACACAGAAATACATGCCCTTAACTGATTATCTAACCGGCGATTTTCTGTTTTTCGTTTTCATCTTTTCCTCCCCTTCTTCCAAGAGCCATAACTTTTTTTTTATTTTCTGTCAGTATAGCCATATGAGGGCTTGTGTTTTGCAGAACAAGTTGTACTTTTGAATAACACCATTCATTTTGCCTCATATTGTACTGTAAAATGGGAAAAACATTCCAAGTGCGGTGAAATTGCAAAAAAAGAAGCAATTCCACAATTGTATTTTGGATTTCTTATTTACCATGTTCACTATATGGTAAAACTGACTTGGCAGTATGATTCCCCAGGTCAGTATGGGTTTGTAGATATCAAACATGTATAGTTTTTTTTTTTATTTAACTGGTTAAAAAAATTTCAGAAATTTGTAAAAAAAAAAAAGGGTTGCACTTTTGTTGCCATTTTCCATGACCTGTAGCCTTCTCATTTTTCATGATGTGGGGTTGTATGAGAGTTGATTTTTGTGCATCTTGATCTGTTTTTAATTGTTCCATTTTTGGGATGATGCAATGTTTTGATTGCCTCCGTTTGCATTTTATTGCAATGTTGCGGCGATCAAAAAAACATAATTCTGGTGTTGTTATTTTTTTTTCTAATTGCGTCTTTTACAGATCAGATTAATTTATTTTATATTTTGATAGATCGGGCATTTCTGAACTCGGCAATGCAAATGTGTATTTTTTAGTGTTTTTTTAATTGTTTTATTTTCAATGGTGCAAAAGGTAGGTGATTTGAACGTTTATTTTTTTTTTATTTTTTTCACAGTTTTAAAACCTTTTTTTTACACTTTTTATTGATTTCTCTACTCTTCTTAAGGGACTTGAAACTGACACTGTCCGAACGTTCCTGCTGTTCAGAGCCATGCTTCAGCTTGGCTCTGAAAACCAGAAATGCTGATCTCCTGAAGTGCCAGAGTTCTGTCGGCATTTATAGGAACTTTGTCATGATGGCAACAGGGTCATCAGTTGACCACTGGCTCTCATGACAACCCATTGGCACTCTGTGATTTGGTCACAGGGTGGCCAATGGTGGCGGGGAATGGCAAGCTCTCTGCTAGAGTATATTAAATCCTGATGTCAGAGATTGACAGCGGGATTTTACTAGTCAACAGGCAGTTCCTTTTGGAATTGCAGACCAATCACTCGCCAGATGTGCTAGATGACAGACAAGTCTGGAGATGCTGCAGGCCATTGAAGTACATTGATACTATTCAAGCTGCTCAGAATAGAACAAGCAACATGTGGGCTGGCATTTATGGGATGAAAAATTGATCCTGAGACACATTGGAGAAATGGCCATACCACTGGTTCCACTACCATATCAATGAAAGGCAAAGCTGTTTGTGTACCTGGAATAAGGACTTATGAGTTCCTCTTCATGACATTACCCACATGGTCCAAACTCCAGCTATCATTTCATCCAAGACAAAAGTCTTGTGCAGGAGCCATGGTGACGCATCCCTGCTCCCGCATGTGCGCTAGATAATGTGACAACGTGACGGCCTGCGGGATGTGTTAGACATATCTGCGCACGTGCCGCTTTGGGATTTCTGGGTTGTGGACATTAACGGTGGACATGTAAACCCGGCATTTAGCGGGAGTACACCACAGAACCTCTTACCTCTGATGAAGATGAGAAAATCACCCTGTGAAACATGCGTCGGGCTTGCTGAGGTCCTTATTCTTTGGGATCAGTTGCTGACCACCTGGTGTATACTGTAGCACTGTCTACATTCCTTCTCTAGCCTTTTGGGTATGACACTCTCTATTGTTGTATGGACTGAGGGACTCAGATAACCATTTATTATGCACAGAGATATAGACAGTCAATTGCACTGCAAAATGTATGTGGATATTTTGCTGGTCTGACTGTTCACCAGCTCCAGGATCTACATGTTTTCATCTTGATCTTAAGGTTCATGCCCATCAGACTGTGATTTGGGATATACTATCTGGCTGTTTCCTTATGTATTTATAAATCTTAATACGTGTAAATTTCAAAACTTTTTGCTTTCACTATGCCTAATAAATTTTGTAAATTCTTGTGCACTATTAAAACTTGCTGTTCTCTATGTGTTTAAACTTCCTCTCTAGATGCCTAATCTGATAGTTGATTACTCTTTAATTGTCATGTTTTGGCAGACCTATGGGCCTAAAATTTGATTATTGCTGCCTTGCTAGGTTTTGTCAATGTTTTTATCAGTTACATTACTGCCTGCATGTTCTCAGTGGGCTTTTCCATTGCCATAAGGAACGATATTGCTTTCCATATGGGTTTATAGTCCTGTGATATACCAAATCCATATCTTCTATATGTTTAAATGTTAGCAGTGTGGTCAATAGATAGTCTATAAGATTCAGCAAGGGTCTTCAACTCTGCTTCCTTTGCTGACATGTGGGCTTGAAGTGGTTTTGCTTGTATGACTGTGTGTTCCATATTCAAATTGTCTCTCCAGTAAAGGAGACAAACTCTAGCACAGCGCCACCTATTGGAAGTAGCGATCCTAAAAGTCACAAGTGGATTTTCAACAATCCTTTGCAATATGACTCAGGATATATAAGCCAGATCAGAATCCCAATTTGCAGACACGGTGTTTCGGGTGCTTGCACCTCGTCAGTGCAAAGTATGGGGGTGTCTGATCTGGCTCATGAGAAAGCTATGTGGGGACCACGGGGGAACACTATTCTCCTTAAGGAGACTTTGCAAGCCAGTCTGGCTGCCAGGTAAGGGGACTTATAGCTGCCACGCCCCTCTAAGAAATATTCAAATTGTCTCTCCAGTAAAGGAAACAAACTCTAGCACAGCGCCACCTATTGGAAGTAGCAATCCTAAATAGTGATAGCATAATCCTTATGGAAAGTCCTATCTATGGCAGATCTAAAGCCATCCTCAAACAAATTAAGGTCTGGATTTTGCAAAGGAGTTTCTGTGACATTTGCCAATCCAGCTGCCTCTTGTTCCATCAACCAGAGACAGTCATGTTCCACTTCCTCTACATGTCTTGGAAAGTCAAAGACAATTAAAGATGCTTTACGGACTATTATATTAGCAGCAGCAATTCCTCTGACACATGAAGGAGAACCTCTTTCTACTGGGTCAAGGTTTGCTGAGTAGTATGTAACAGAGTGTTGACAGAAACCATCAGTTAGGGTTAAAACTGCTGATGCATAATCTTGGGACTCAGCACAATAGAGGTTAAAAGGAACCTTATAATTAGGGGTACCTAGTGCCAGTGTAGACATGATGGCATGCAACTTTTTAGCATATGATTATTTATGCAGATTTTTGTCATGTCACTGCATTGTTTTTCTCCTGAAAATCAAAATTTAAATTTTTATTATTTTCTTAGTATTTTGTAAATTCTCCTCTGGCTTTTTAACATTATGTGAATCTTTCTGGGCATGCTCTCGACCATATTCAAGCATGCCTCGACCAAAATCTGATCCCACGTCTCTTCCATATGTTCCCATTTTTGGTTTATAGTGATCAACTCACTTGTGAATGTATGCAGCTTTTCCTCAACTCTACCCACAATTGTTTGATTGGGTTAAGATCTGGAGACTGTGGGGGCCAATCCAGCACCTCTACTTCATTGTCATTAATTTATTTCTTCACTAATCCTGATGAATGCTTTCAGTTGTTGTCCTGCTGGAAAACTATGTTGTCCCTTTCATACTCATAGTACTTGAACGTACAAAGTAACTCGTGTTGTAGGATACTCCCATTTAGTTCAGCATTAATCCTGGTCAACAATCCATTGTTTTTGGCTGTGAAACAACCAATATCATCAGACTTCCTCCACCAAACTTGATAGTTCCTCCAATTTCTCGATCCGTTAGCCCCTTTTCCCCCGTTTCATCCAGACAATTTGCACCCATCTGAGCCTATCCTATTGATTTTCGTCTCATCTCTCCGAATTAGCCGTTTCCAATCTTCTACTGTCCACTTATCAAACTTTTTTGCAAACTCGAGCTGACAGTTGTTTTGATGATATGGAAATCAAGGTTTCACCTTTTTTGGGACACTGTTTCAAATTTGGGTAACATGCATCGTACGGTGCTTGCAGGATGTCTGTTATCTCACTATTATGCAGCATATGATTCACCTCCACTGCCATGTTTATAGCATGAGAACTTAAAGACCTTGTGCTGAGCTGACATGTTGAATCCAATATTTTGCTTGTAAGTCCACCACTTGAAATCTAAATGGATAGGCCTCATTTCAGATTCCTCCAACTGTCTTGGCGCACACATGATGCAGTTTGGCTGAGAGACCGCTATCGATGAGGTGGATGATGCTGTTTCTCTTTTCTTGGGAAATCTTCCTCATGGCTTTTCGTTGATTCAAACCAGTGACCTTTCACTTGGAAATCAGCCTAATAACACACCAAGCTATTAGGAATGTGAGAAGACATTGTAATTTGTAGTATTCAAGAAGAAACAGATTTTTCTACCACCAGGAGCAAAACAATAACAATGCAGTGACATGACAATTATTTGCATGAGTAGTGATGTGCCAAATAATTACAAATAAAATTTATGTATGTGATAACCAAGATAATTGTCTATAAAATTATAGTAGTCTCACTTCAGAAGCTGTAGTGGATGGTCAGATATGAATCCTTAAAATCAAAAGTTCAAAACATTTTTACCCTTTTGCATGTCAGTATATACAAAACAAGCAACAGTAATTTCTTGAGGAAGTAGCATCATTGCGTCATTTACTCACACATCAAATCTCTCTCATTCTGCGTTACCTATCTGGACTTACTATACAACTCACCTGGACTTAGATAATGTCACCAGGATGGCACAGATAAAATGTAAGTGGAAGTCTTTTTGTGAAGTCTTTTGTGAAGCGGCAACTTTATCTGTCCATTTCCCGGATACATTACTCGAAGGCAGCCAAATAGGAGTATTAGTTATTGTCCAGCTCACTTGGGGATGCCAAATTAACTGTGGACGCAATGGATCCACTAGAATTGATGTGCAAGGCCAAATTTGAGATGATATGATAAATGGGCTCGTAGAATCAAGAGATGGGACACCTGTGTAGTGTGGAGCAAAATTATTCTACTTTATTGGAATGCAAGCAAGGTTTATGGACATCTATGACCTTAAAGAAAGAAGGCTACGTTCTGTATCAGATAGACCACTATGGTTGTATAACATCTATTCTATGATTTTCACTGCGCGGAGATGTGTTTGGGTTATGGGACTTATCTCAGTTTCTCAGGAAATTTCGAGCAATTGGCAAATGCAAAGGAAAGTTGTATTTATAAAGGTGCTACAAGGTGGATTTGAAACATAAAATGGAGACCAGGAAGAAAAAATAGATTCTGATCTCCCACATTACCAAGTGTCATGTGATAATTCAATATACATCTGGGGGACTACATAATAGTTAGCAATGTAGAGTTAACTGACAACACTAGTGTGTTGTGATGAATGTGTACTATCCTTGGTGAATTTGTCTTATTTGTACTCTAAGGGCGGCTTTGCACGTTGCGACATCGCAGGCCGATGCTGCGATGTCGCACGCGATAGTCCCCGCCCCCGTCGCAGGTACGATATCATGTGATAGCTGGCGTAGCGAAAATTATCGCTACGCCAGCTTCACATGCACTCACCTGCCCTGCGACCGTCGCTCTGGCCGGCGACCCGCCTCCTTCCTAAGGGGGCGGGTCGTGCGGCGTCATAGCGACGTCACACTGCAGGCGGCCAATAGCAGCGGAGGGGCGAAGATGAGCAGGATGTAAACATCCCGCCCACCTCCTTCCTTCCGCATATCCTACGGAAGCCGCGGTGACGGCGATGTGTGCTGCAGCAGGAGCGAGGAACAACATCGGACCGTCGCGTCAGCGTAATTATGGATTACGCCGACGCTGCACCGATGATACGATTACTACGCTTTTGCGCTCGTTAATCATATCATCTAGGCTTTACACACTACGATGTCGCATGCGATGCCGGATATGCGTCACTTTCAATTTGACCCCACCGACATCGCACCTGCGATGTCGTAGTGTGCAAAGCCCGCCTTAGATGCCTTTTACAACTATTTTGTCTTTTAACCTTTGCCTTCTTATTTCATTCACACTATTTTGTATGATGAGGTTGGCTACATATAAACTATGATTAAGTAGCTTAACTATATACTGTATATACACACACACAACAAAATAGTTCCATTAAAATTAAGAATGTGGGGGTGATATTACTGTAGTTTGATGCCTATTGGAAACAATTATGCTTGGAAAAGTTGAAAGAGAAAGACAGGAAAAGAACAAGATAGATAGATGCAATCACAGAAATCACGAACAAGCCATTAGGAAGACTGAAGACCGACAGAAAAACTGAATTTCTGAAGAGAAGCTATTCATATGGTTGTCAGGAGCCAAAAATGACTTGAAAGAGTTCAAAGGACACTATTTAAATACCGTATATGGATAAAAAAAAATATTTTAAAGATTAGTTCATAGTTAAAATGTAAAACAAAGCAAGTTACATATGCTATGGTAGAGTATTTAAAACGTTTTTCTCTTAATGTTAGATGTGTCCCTGCTGACCACAATGTGTCCTGCTGCTGAGACTCACTGCCATCTCTAGCAATCTGAAAGGGAACATAAGGAAAACTATCATCAGAACAGGACCTAATGTTTATATATATAAAAAAAAAATATTTTATGTACTTTTTTAAAAAAAATGGTTTTTTTTTGTTTTTTTCATACCCCTGGGGATTTTATAACTCTTTCTGTCTCTCTTTTAAGGAAGTTTTTTTTTTAATATCAGAGGAGGCAGCAATACAATGACAAGTAACAGCTCTCTACACAACTGATCCACACAGTATCCACCATTCACTAGTCACTGGCTCATTTGACCTTGACAATACGAAAGATAAGATTCAACCATTATGGCTATGTATGTGTGTTGATCCCTGAAACAACAGGAAATCAGAATATAAAAAAGATCTAATGACCAGAGTGGATATGGGGAGATTTCTATTTTTTTATTTTTAATGCACATTGTGATATGTAAAAAAAAAAATGACCAAAATTTGGAGAGAAATCCATTGAACACAAAAACCTGATTTAAATAATGATTATATTTATTGATGGTAGCTTTCCTTTAACAACTTCCTGACATGTACAATTCTGTTTTTGAAGTGTGATTGAAGTGGGGACCGCTATTCTGGGTGTGGGAATTATATGTGATGTTGCCGGCTCAGACTCTGTACCAGCCGCCACTAGGTTCACCCAGTGTGCCATCAGTGAGATGTAGCATCCCTGTCAACTTCCACTTGTCCACATGTCTGTGGTTAAGTGGACCTTCCCTGTAACGGTGTTGGTGAGAGCCCGTTTGATGTTTACGAACACGTGATTGTGGAGTGCGGGGAAGGCACAACGTGAAAAATAGTGGCAGCTAGGCACAGAGTAATGATGTTCTAACACCGCCAAAAGGTCGCGGAAAGCCTCTGTTCCAACAAGCCGAAAAGGCAACATCTTAAGGGCTATCAATCATGCAATGTGTGCAGTTATGGTTTCTGCCCTTGGGTGCGTAACGGTGTATTTTCGCTTCTTTTTGAAGGTCTGTGTTATGGACAACTGAACGGAACGCTGGGACACCGAAGCTGATGTGGGCATTGATGATTGAGTTTGGCCAACATCAGGTTGGGAGAAGGAGGCATCAGCACCACCTTCTTGTACACCACTTTGGGAAGCATTCCGCCTGGGGGAAGTGGCAGAGTTTTGAGTCTGGAAATCATGTTTTTCATCTAAAGCTTTTGTTACGTCACCACCAGAGTCCGCTCCAGCGACTTCTACTCCAATCGACAGGCGACGCCGTGTTCCTGCCGTGGATGGTGCTGGTGATGGGAGAGGAGTCGATGCCAGCGGCACCGGTGGGCGCAGGCTCCGCTCATCCACTGGGCTGGGTTATCTTGGGATCTGCAGTACCACTGGCTGACTATAGGTGCCGTGTGTCTTCCAGCTGAAGTTACCATTATTCAGCTACAGCCAATGGGAAAACACCACACCCTTCTTAATTCCCCTCCTGTCTGCTGACCACTGCCAGAGATAGTTCTGATATTCTGGCTCCTGTTCTGTTTTGTGATTCTGGCGTTCTGACTTTTGCTTGTGTTCTGACTACCTCTCCTGCCTACTGTTTATGTACCTAGCTGCCCGATCCGGATTTGACCTCTGCTACGTTTTCTGATTACGTCCTTGCCTACCGATTCTGTCCCTGTTCTGCATTTCCTGGTTTGACCCTGCCTGACAACTACTCTCTTGGACTGCTGCCTTCCACAGGTAGTGATCTCCAGGGCATTGTGTAATTCCAAATACTTGTATAGGGGTTAAAGGGTTTCAGGGTTCTGGGGGTCCTGCTTAGTGAGTGGCTTGAAAATCTTGAGTAGTGGTCTACAATGGTCAAGGCGTAGGTGTACCCGCTCCGGCTGGGCGTGAGCTTGACATGGTCCAGGGCGACCAACTCCAACGGCTTATGGGTGACAATCGACTGTAGCAAGGCCTTCTGACTGGCTTCATCCCATCTTCTCAGCGTACAGGGACAACACTCTCGGCACCAGTCTTCCACGGACTCCCGCATCCCACTCCAGTAAAAGCGTTCCCTCAGCAGCATCTCCAGCTTCTTCCAGCCGAAGTGTCCTGCGCCATCATGGTAGGCTTGCAGAAGCTTGGGCACACATGCTTGGGGCACCACCAGCTGGCGAACTTTTGCATGGGTCTTCGGGTTGATTAACCCCCTATACAGCTTCCTTTGATGCAGGTAAAGACGGTCTCTCGCTTCCCAAAAATGGGAAGATGAAGATGCTGGGCTTCAGACAGGGCTGTAGGGTCCATCCTGGAAGAGCCTTGGGCGATCATGGTCTTAACCAGCTGAACTGCAGGCTCCTGGTCCTGGGCTTCTTGCCACCCCTGGCTAGGCAGCGGGTCAAGGTTCGCCTGCTGCTGAATAACATAGGGCTTCTCATCCCTTGGCCAAGGGAATGCGGGTAGCTCGATCTCCTCCAGGTTGTCTTCCTCCGCTCCTTCATCGCCGCTTCAGTGCGGGTTTCAAAGGCGATTTGGAGTTTATCGAAAATGGCTGTTACCGAGGACCGGTCCGCATCTGCCCAAATCTCCACCTCCTGCTCGGCCACGCCGGTCAGCTGCCCTACCACTACCGCTGCATGCTGCTTGCCAGTCATGGCATACAAATCGAGAATCGTGCATATTTTCTTCCGGAACACCTGTAAGGAATCAGGCTTTCCATCGTACTGGGGTAGCCAGGCAGCACCGGGCACGTAGGGCAAGGAGATTGGCATTACCTGGGCAACCGTCAGAGCCGCGGCCTCCCCCGCTCCTGCGACCGCCACATTCCCATCGTCGGGCGCACCTGCGGGCGCCGCCGCTCCAGCGGCCGGCACCACTCTGCCATCCGGGTTAGGCACGGACATCTTCCCGCTTTTCCCCCTTGGTATTTTCGCGGCACTCCCTTTTTCGGCTGGTAAGTTTCGTTTTGCGACTTCCGGCTTTGCTGCACGGCTGTGTTCCCAGGGGCGGGGCTTCAGCTTTCGCACCCTTTCTGCGGGGAAGAAGACTCTGGCGGGAATCTTTGCACCAATAGATGGCGGCAAGATGGCGGATTCTGAAGACTTCACAACGGATCACCGCTGACTTCCCTTTAAGGTGCACTTCACTAGGTAACTGAATGGGTAAGTATCCTGTTCGTGACGCCAGAAGAGTCAATGTGTACCGCCCCAGGCTCGGCTGTGACCAAGCCGCTTGGATCCGGGCTTGCTGGTGGGTGGCTCGAGCGTCTCTGGGTTCTGTGGTCACTCCAATCTGAAAGGGGGGCTGGCAGTTTAGGGGACGTAGGTGTAAGGTCGGAGCCGTGGTTAAGTTTGTGACACCACCCACAGGTTGTGGTGAAGGTGGACACCACCGCTGCAGTTATGGGGCACCTGGGGGAGATGTTGCACAGCAAGATGTTAACCCCTCCGTGGGCAGGGATGGTGGCCCCTGGACCTGTTGGGGGAGTAGTTGGGTGGTGCAGGGAGGTGCGCGGCTGGAGGGCACGGATGTACTCACGATTAGTAACACACACAAGTCTCTGGTAAACCAAGGTGATGGTGGTCGGTGCCCGCAGCCGGCTGCAGTCTGGTCCCCCAACCCGGTTGGTGGTCTCTGCCTTTCTCCTGCACCTGTTTGAATGTTGATGGACTACCTGAACTTGCAATACAGGAGTCCGCTCCCCGGCTTGTGTATATTGGAGGAGCCCTTTGTCCCCAGATGCTGGCCCGTGGGGTCTCTCTGCCATGGCGGTGGCTTTCTATCCCCCTCGTTGGGCTGTTGTCTTCAGTCGGGACTTGGGGTGGGAAAGGACCTATAGTCCTGGCTGCAATCAGTTAATTAGCTAGCCCCCAGTAGCTTCTGGACCTAGCTTCAGGGTCTGAGTACCTCCACTTGTGCTCTGGTTTCCAGTCGGTTCCCCAGGTCGGTACCGGCGGGCCACTACCCTGTCCCGGTCCACCACGGTTCCACCAAGCCGTCTTCCCGGCTCCTGCAGGCAGAGGCCTCCGTATGCCTCCTAGCCAAAGGTGCCTGGGCTCCAACCCTGGCACCTGTCAGTTAGTTGCAGACCTGGCACACAGGCCTGCCTCTACTCTCCTTCACCTCCACTAACTAACTCCTCCAAACTTCATCTGGTGTTTTCCCGCCTAAGGCTCTCTAAACTCCTCGGTGGGTGTGGCCAACCACCTGGCTCCGTCCCCTGGTGTGAACATCAAGCCCTGAGAGGGTTGACTATTGTTCTACTGGTTGGCTGGTGACACCTTATTAGGGGACAGGTGTTGTGCGGGGCGCTATCTATGATTAACTGGCTAGTCCAGGGTGTCACAGAACTATGGAGGAGAAGCGCAATTGTTTTTACGATTACGAGCGCAAAAGCGTCGTAATCGTATCATCGGTGCAGCGTCGGCGACAGTCCGATATTGTTCCTCGCTCCTGCGGCAGCACACATCGCTGTGTGTGAAGCCGCAGGAGCGAGGAACATCTCCTACCGGCGTCACTGCGGCTTCCGTAGGATATGCGGAAGGAAGGAGATGGGCGGGATGTTTACATCCCACTCATCTCCGCCCCTCCGCTCCGAATAGCCGCCTGGCGTGTGACGTCGCTATGACGCCGCACGACCCGCCCCCTTAACAAGGAGGTGGGTCGCCGGCCAGAGCGACGGTCGCAGGACAGGTGAGTCCATGTGAAGCTGCCGTAGCGATAATGTTCGCTACGGCACCTATCACAAGGAAATCGCTGCTGCGACGGGGGCGGGTACTATCGCACTCGGCATCGCAGCATCGGCCTGTGATGTTGCAGCGTGCAAAGTACCCCTTAGTTCATATGTGCACTATAGGAATAAAAAAACAGAATTTGCATGCAAAAATTACTTTTTGAATAAATTATGCTAACAGAACCAGAGAAGCTCCATTTGTTACTATGGGGGACCATCTGGGTTCTTTTGGGGTCTAATTTTAAAATGGAAGAAAAAATTGTGTATGTATGCAGTGGTGTACTGTACCATTTGTTATATTGTTTCTGTTTTCACTTAAATTTTTTTCTGTATCTGTTTTATTATACCGTCCCTAATCATAACCCTATCCTTATTGCTAGGACTAGTCTTAACCTTAAACCTAGACCTAACTTTACTCTAGTCCTATTCCTTTATGTTTTCGATTGCAGCCTATACAGAGTACAACAGTTGAAATGAGTTTTTCATTGCCTGCTATGATGAAAATAGGCAGCACCCTAGATGATAAAGCTTGCTTCATCATCCTAAGAGCTTTGTTATCTTGGTCACTGCTTATGAAGAGGGCAACAGCCAATAACAAACTCATCTTGATTGTTGTGTCCTCCATAGGAACCTGTGGCACAGACCTTAATATTGTTATCCAATTTGCTGACCAATAGATGGGTGCTTCCTGCAACCCTTCAAGAAGAAACAGCAATAGGATCAGTGGTTGAAAATTTAAATCTCAATAGAATATGGCACTCAGGGCAACTGTCACCAACACACTGCACCAGTGCATGCAGGGCTGAGGTCCAAGAATAGTAGACCTCCCCAACAACTGACCATAATTTGGAAACTATAATGACCAATAAGTTTGTTTAGGGATTTAGTGAGCATTTTGATCCTGTGGGTGTTTTCCAGAAATTCATTCCTATTGGAAGTTGTGAAATAGGATATTCCATAGATATACCATTTCTATACCTATGTTCTGTCTACCTTGTGCTACTGTAAAAATACAGCTGTTTTACTGGGTTTTTTGATTATAGAATACTTTTTACATGGTCCTAATGTTTTTCCAGGATATACAGTAAAGCAAATGGTGAAAGTACAGTACACACAACATTGTTGGTTATAAGTGACTTAGGGACAAAATGTAGAATTGGTGGATGAAGGTTGAACTAGATAGACTTAGGTCTTTTTTCAACCTATGTAACTATGTAACTAAAAGAGCAACACTAATTTAGTATTTGATATTATAGATGTGAAAAAAGAATAGAAACCCTTACAACTAATACCATTTGGGAAACTAGACCCATCAAGACATTTAAACATAGGATCTAGTGAGCATTTTGACCCAACAGATATTTTCCAAAAACTATCTTGCAATGGCTAGAGCAAAGAAATATTGTTGTGCCAAACTTTTTTATTTGTGTTTTCTAGTTTTAAATATACTCTGGGTGTGACCCTGATGTTTTGGCTGCACAATACGATAGGATTCAGCAGTGAAAGAGCACCACTTGCATTTTACGAATAACTTCAGGCATTGAGCCTGAAGAAGAGACCTGCGTAGTCTCGAAACCTTGCTATTATTACCATCTTTTCAGTTAGCCATTAAAAGGTATTAACCACTGAGGACTTCAGTTCTTTTAAACATTTTTTTACGTATAACTTAGTTATTTACACAGCAAAGGCCAATAATTGTAGATGCTGTGAATTGTCATAAGAAAAGAAACCTCAAGACGTCAACTGATTTTGTAAAAGACACTTCTCAAGGCATTTATCCAGGGGTGTACAGAGCATTTTGATATATAGTGAAAGTGAAAACTGCAATTTTTCAACAAATATACCGTTTCAGTGTCCAACTTGTGCGATTGTACATAGACAACCATTACTAGCCTGTTAAGTGGGATCCCTTAGGCACTGCAATGCTGCTAATCTGGAGGGACCAGCATTTGGCCTTTGAAGCTTGCATTTAGCATGTCGCATTTGAAGAACCTCTGAGCTACCAATACCCAAGAAACCTCTAAGAAGTGAAGCCTTCAAGGTATTCACTCAGGGGAAAAATAAGAAGTTGCAGTTATATTGTTATTTCAAAGTATATTGTGAATGTGTACAGTATGTAGGGGCCTGTTTGTATTATGCTTTCTCTGTCAACATGTTCAAAATTTGTTTCCATTTTTGGATTTGTTTTGGGATCATAAAAATACAAGTAAAATGTACAAGATCAATTTCTTTGAATGGAAAAGTAGGCATCATAAAGTGTCTTTTCTTTGACTCCTTCCCAGCAGCTACTCGCTTTTTAGCTGGATCCGGCTTTGCCCAGTTATCATCTGTTTGTAACAAATCTAGTTGTGAAGAAAAATTATAAAAAGAGCAAACATGGATGCAAAAAGAGACCAACTTTCCATTTCTGAACGAATATGCCTTTAAAAAAATAATGATCTGTTTAAAGACAGACACTTTAATTTAGATTTTTTTCATCCATATTTAGTTCTTTGTGTAACTGATACGTTTTTATTTTGAGGTTTCTTTGAACACCTTTAGTCACCCGTTGACTGTGAATGGGCAGTTACTGGATGTCATAATGTTCATTCTTTTAAAGGATGAATATATTCAAAAGCGACAACTTTGTTTTCCAACTGTATCTGCCTTTGCTCTATTTCCTCCATAACCTTTACATCTTTGAACGGTTCTGACTACAGCATTTTTCACACAACTTCCTAAAACGTTGGTTGATAGTTGGTTCTGGAGAGGAAAAGCGGGGTTGCTGCTGCCGAATGAAAAGATTGTTGATTATTAATAATTTTCTTTATTTCATATGTCTACGCATTTCAGGCCTCAAGTCCCCTTCTTCAGGTTCAAAAAGAATCAACAATACACCATGTATTGTTGATTCCTTTTGGTCCTAAAGTAGGGGACTTGAGCCCTGAAACACGTAGACCTATGAAATAAAGAAAATTATGAATAATTAATAATCTCTTCATTCAGCGGCAGGGCAGAATTAACCCCCGCTTTTCCTCTCCAGCACCGACTATTAACCCTCGCGTGGCTGCAGTCGTTGTCTCTTTACAAGCGTTTATGGGGGGTTGCGACTTTCACAACCCCATTAGGTGAGTGTAATATTGTACATATTGCAAATTTATATCTGGTAAGACCCTATTTGTGCTCATTTTTTTCAGCCTTAAAACTTTAGCTGACCATGTCAAAGGTTTGGATACACCTTTTTCTATAATGGCTATCTTTGTTCTTATTGTTATATGCACATTTTAGTTTCAAACTGAAGACAACAAAACACTGACTCTGCAAAGCACACCTGATGGTTTTAAGCACTTAGCCTATGATTTCACAAATACACATTTGCTGAGGCATACTTGATCATTGGAAGCCTTTCCAGGTGACTTCCTGATGGCTTGAGAAAACCCAAAGGTATGTAAAGCTGTACTCTTAGGAAGCTAAGGGTTAACATATATACAGTGCCTACAAGTAGTATTCAACCACCTGCAGATTTAGCAGGTTTGATAAGATGCAAATAAGTTAGAGCCTGCAAACTTCAAACAAGAGCAGGATTTATTAACAGATGCATAAATCTTACAAACCAACAAGTTATGTTGCTCAGTTAAATTTTAATAAATTTTCAACATAAAAGTGTGGGTCAATTATTATTCAACCCCTAGGTTTAATATTTTGTGGAATAACCCTTGTTTGCAATTACAGCTAATAATCGTCTTTTATAAGACCTGATCAGGCCGGCACAGGTCTCTGGAGTTATCTTGGCCCACTCCTCCATGCAGATCTTCTCCAAGTTATCTAGGTTCTTTGGGTGTCTCATGTGGACTTTAATCTTGAGCTCCTTCCACAAGTTTTCAATTGGGTTAAGGTCAGGAGACTGACTAGGCCACTGCAACACCTTGATTTTTTCCCTCTTGAACCAGGCCTTGGTTTTCTTGGCTGTGTGCTTTGAGTCATTGTCTTGTTGGAAGATGAAATGACGACCCATCCTAAGATCCTTGATGGAGGAGCGGAGGTTCTTGGCCAAAATCTCCAGGTAGGCCGTGCTATCCATCTTCCCATGGATGCGGACCAGATGGCAAGGCCCCTTGGCTGAGAAACAGCCCCACAGCATGATGCTGCCACCACCATGCTTGACTGTAGGGATGGTATTCTTGGGGTCGTATGCAGTGCCATCCAGTCTCCAAACGTCACGTGTGTGGTTGGCACCAAAGATCTCGATCTTGGTCTCATCAGACCAGAGAACCTTGAACCAGTCTGTCTCAGAGTCCTCTAAGTGATCATGAGCAAACTGTAGACGAGCCTTGACATGACACTTTGAAAGTAAAGGTACCTTACGGGCTCGTCTGGAACGGAGACCATTGCGGTGGAGTACGTTACTTATGGTATTGACTGAAACCAATGTCCCCACTGCCATGAGATCTTCCCGGAGCTCCTTCCTTGTTGTCCTTAGGTTAGCCTTGACTCTTCGGACAAGCCTGGCCTCGGCATGGGTGGAAACTTTCAAAGGCTGTGCAGGCCGTGGAAGGCTAACAGTAGTTCCATAAGCCTTCCACTTCCGGATGATTCTCCCAACAGTGGAGACAGGTAGGCCCAACTCCTTGGAAAGGGTTTTGTACCCCTTGCCAGCCTTGTGACCCTCCACGATCTTGTCTCTGATGGCCTTGGAATGCTCTTTTGTCTTTCCCATGTTGACCAAGTATGAGTGCTGTTCACAAGTTTGAGGAGGGTCTTAATTAGTCAGAAAAGGCTGGAAAAAGAGATAATTAATCCAAACATGTGAAGCTCATTGTTCTTTGTGCCTGAAATACTTCTTAATACTTTAGGGGAACCAAACAGAATTCTTGTGGTTTGAGGGGTTGAATAATAAATGACCCTCTGAATAAACTTTTCACCATTTAAAAAAAAAATAAAAAAAGAAATAACATTCTTTTTTGCTGCAGTGCATTTCACACTTCCAGGCTGATCTACAGTCCAAATGTCACAATGCCAAGTTAATTCCGAATGTGTAAACCTGCTAAATCTGCAGGGGGTTGAATACTACTTGTAGGCACTGTATGGTCTGTTTCACACAATTTTCTTTACTCCTTGTTTCCATATGTACTGTTTTGTGGTTTTACTGCCTTCAGTCTGAATCTACAATGTACACATTCCAATAACAATTAGGAAAACCATTGCATTAACAAGTGTGTCCAATATCAGTCAGCACTGTTTAGAATACAATATAACATGCATTGATATGCTTTACAAAGCATATGCATATGCAATATTCTGTTTATCTTAATCTGATAGATGGAGGGTTCCACCTTTATAGAAGCAATAATAGCTTGAATCAACAAACCAGAGGAGAAAGGAGAGAAGTAGAATGAGATGAATTTTAGAGGTGACAATGCACTTTGATGGGAGAGAAACAGGCAAGAATAATATTATGAGCAAATTGACTATTGCTATTTACTTTTCCTAATACCATTTCTCCACCTTGAATATTAGTTTTACAGGAATTGCTAGACCCGGCTTATTAAATATACACCTGCTATCTCATTCTTATATAAAAAAAAAATACTCATAAGGGTGCTTTACATGCTGCGACATCGCTAGCGATCTCGTTAGCGATGTAACACTCCAGATCGCACATACGATCTGCCGAGATCGCACATGTGACCGGCGCTATATTAAAAAAATTACCTATGTGCGATCTCAGTAAATCTTATCTGCGATCTGGCGTGTCACATCGCTAACGAGATTGTTAGCGATGTTGCAGCGTGTAAAGCACCCTATAAACTGGTAAATGTTAAATACTTAAATGATGTTTTTTGCAAGTGGAAAGAAATTGATATAGAACACTGTGCAACGTGACATTGCTGTAAATAACGCTCATGATGTTACTAGACAGCAATGTAGACTGTCTGCTAAGTACATAGTAGAGATTTAGAAAATCATGTGATGACTTTTTAATAGTTGTCACCAAGGATGCAGTGATCTTACTAGCTATAAAGAAAGAAATGTCATGACCTCTGTCTATCATCATCAGGGAAGTAATCTAATTAACCCCATAGATATCTGGAGCAGACTTGAGTGCTCTGTACAGCACTGCATATTTTATTGTATATTGTGTAATACTGTATTTTTTAAAATGTCGGAAACTTAGAATTTGTTTCAATGACCATATGTATATTTAAATGTTCTATGTGTTGTATAAATATACATTGATTTTACCTTGCTTGGCACCATCAACCAGTCCTGGAGAGTTACTTTAAGGGGAACTTTGCACACTACGACATCGCAAGCCAATGCTGCGATGCCGAGCGCGATAGTCCCCGCCCAGTCACAGCTGCGATATCATGGTGATAGCTGCCGTAGTGAACATTATCGCTACGGCAGCTTCACATGCACTCACCTGCCCTGCGACGTCGCTCTGGCCGGCGAACCGCCTCCTTATTAAGGTGGCGGGTCGTGCGGCGTCATAGCGACGTCACACGGCAGGCGGCCAATAGAAGTGGAGGGGTGGAGATGAGCGGGACGTAAACTTCCTGCCCACCTCCTTCCTTCCGCATAGCCGGCGTGAGCCGCAGGACGCAGGTAGGAGATGTTCCTTGCTACTGTGGCTTCACACACAGCGATGTGTGCTGCCGCAGAAATGAGGAACAACATCGTAACATCGGTATTTCCCAATTAATGGAAATGATCGACGCTACACCAATGATACGATTACGACGCTTTTGCGCTCGTTAATCTTATCATAAAGGATTTACACACTACGATGTCGAGAGCGATGCCGGATGTGCGTCACTTTCGATTTGACCCCACTGACATCGCAACTAAAACTCTAGTTTTAGTTGATAGGAACTGGCTATCTTCTCCTTTGATTTTTTTAATGGATCAGGTACAGATCTCCTTTTCTCCATGGTATGAGGACATTCTAAAGTATGTCAATATAATATATGAAGACTGAAGACATTAAGATGGCCAAGTGCTGCCCTACGGTTGACTATCTTCATCAAACGCTATAGACTTCGAGCACATGATCAACCAACTGCTATATTTAATTCCTCTTAGGTATTTTCTTCCAGCAAGGGGAAAACCTATTCTGATGAAAAGGGATGAGTGTACCTGAACTGTAAAGTTTGGTGTCTGTAAACAGACTTTTGACTGTACGTCCCATTCCTGTTCAGGTTTGTCACTTGAAGAAAGATTGTTGAAAGGTTGCAAAGCAGTCAATCAGCAAGCTTTTCCGGTGTGGGCACGTCCGCCCCCATCACAGCCATGTCAAGTATTGACACGACTGTGATTGGCCAGGGAAATCACTGTAAAAAAAAACCAATTAAACGAAATGGTTAAAAACAGGACATACCAGTCTCTGCAGCATGGCTGTAACATGGCTGTGATTCTGGGTCCGCGCATTACATGTCATACATATTCACTGCTTAACAAGCCCATCATCTGTGACAGCATCTGTGATTGGCTGCAGTCAGGCTGCCGTCATCCCGGCGTCTCATATTGGTTGCCTACAAAACATATACAGCTGCATACTGAAATGCTAACAATGAATAAGGGAGCTCTGGCATTGCATTACTACTATAGGGATATTTGAAAAAAGAGATATTCATATTCAGCTTATGTATTGACCAATGCATGTGAGCCCGGCAACCAGCCGCAAGGCATATCTCTAAATACCTGGAACCTGCCTTATCTGGGTTAACACTAGAAGTCCCAGAGAGGGGTCATTTAACATTTCTACCTTTGGAACCCAGAGACTGGTCGAATGACATTGTTTTGTTTATACTCTCTTACAAGACCTTTGTTGAGGTGGATCAATACAATTGCCCCCTGCAGATTCCTCAGGCAATGGCCACATTTACAAATGAAATGATGCTAATTGGAGCCATCAAAGTTGTCAGTTTGGACTAAGGGGCTCTTTGCACACTACGAGATCGATGTCGGTGGGGTCAAATCGAAAGTGACGCACATCCGGCGTCGCTCTTGACATCTTAGTGTGTAAATCCTTTATGATACGATTAACGAGTGCAAAAGCGTCGTAATCGTATCATTGGTGTAGCGTCGGTCATTTCCATTAATTGGGAAATAACGATGTTACGATGTTGTTCCTCGTTTCTGCGGCAGCACACATCGCTGTGTGTGAAGCCGCAGAAGCGAGGAACATCTCCTATCTGCGTCCTGCGGCTCACGCCGGCTATGCGGAAGGAAGGAGGTGGGCGGGATGTTTACGGTCCCGCTCATCTCCACCCCTCCGCTTTTATTGGCCGCCTGCCGTGTGACGTCGCTATGATGCCGCATGACTTGCCCTCTTAATAAGGAGGTGGTTCACCGGCCATAGCGACGTCGCAGGCAGGTGAGTGCATGTGAAGCTGCCGTAGCGATAATGTTCGCTACGGCAGCTATCACCATGAAATCGCAGCTGCGACGGGGGCGGGGACTATCGCGCACGGCACCGCAGCATCGGCTTGCGATGTCGTAGTGTGAAAAGTGCCCCTAAGGGTCATTTGACCCTCTTTCGGGACTTCAGAGGGAGGTCGAAATTTCTGGGACTTCTAGTGTTAAAAACATACATGTCTGGGCAGCTAGGTGCCAGCTATAAAGGTGAAGGAACACAGCCTGGTTACAGGGTGGAGTGCTCAATCAGAAAGAAATGCACTACAAAAATATATCAAAAAGACTTACCTGCACATCCAACAGGTGTGAACAGGTTCTAGCTGCAAACACATAACTACAAAAACACATACAGCTACACACTAAAATGATAACCATGAATAAGGGAACTCTTGTATTGCATTACTGCTTTAGGAATATTTGACAAAAAGATACTCAGCTTATGTATTGGCCAATGCATGTGAGCCTGGCAACCAGCGGCAAGTTATATCTCTATATACCGGGAACCTAACTCAAATGCCTTTATCTGTGTTAAAAATCTACATGTCTTATTAGTTGCCTCACAAAGCCTGTCTGTCTGCCAAAGTAAATTGTAAAAATAAATAGATAAATAAATAAACAAAATAAGGTAGGCAGCCCATATTCAAATATAGATACCCAGCGCAGATATAGCAGATGGCTACAGACTGCAATCCCCAGCTGTGCGCGATATCGTGACTTTGTAAATGTGTATCAAACTAAGGGGAACCTCATGCACCTTTTTAAATTATTTAAATAAATAATTTAAAAAACTGGCATACGTTGCCCCCAATTTTAATACCCTGCCAAGATAAAGCCGACAGCTGGGGGCTTTGTATTCTCAGCCTGGTTAGGCCCATGGCTATTGGGCCCTCCCCACCTAAAAATAGCAGCCAGCACCCAACCAGAATTGTCGCATCCATTAGATGTGACAATTCCGGCACTTTACCTGGCTCATCCTGGTTGCCCTTATGTGGTGGCAAGCAGGGTAATATAAGGGATTACTGACAGCTGTAATTTGTCAGCTATCATCAAGCCCTGAATTAGTAATGGGTAGGATTCTATGAAACTCCCCCATTACTAATCCTGTAAGTCAAAAGAAATAAACAGAAACACAAAGAAAAAAACAGAAACACAGAGAAAAATCCTTTATTTAAATAAACACCCTCTTTTACCAATTTATTAACCCCAAAAACACCATTGCATGTATGGCGTAATCCACACTAGGATCCACAATGATCCTGGCTCTGCTACATTTGAAGCCACAATGCACAGTCACATTAGAAAATGTGACCACTCACTGTGAATGTCAGAAACACACTGACTAAGCCACAGGTGTGAGCAGTGACGTCACTGAGTTCACCTGAGGTCACAGCTCAGCTGTAGGTGAACTCATTGAACTAACTGACCTCACCTCAGGTGAAGTCATTGAACTCAATGCTGGATTACCGGATTAGGCAATGTGTGCACATTGAGCATTTAGATGCAGACATTACTGCACCAAATCAGCATCTCCTGGCAGAAAACAACATCATAGTCGCATCAAAACTACATCACGCTTAGATGCGGGTTTTTTTCTGCCAGGATATGCAAATTTTGTGAAGGAATTTGGTGTATAAATTTCAGCTCCAAATCTGCATCCTCTGACAAAAAGGCACAGTTTAAGGGTGGTTCTCTGCCAGGAAATTCAGATTTGGTGCAGACATTTTTTAGGCTGGGGGGCCAATATCCATGGCTCTTCCTATCCTTATAATACCAGCCCCAACCTGTCTGCTTTACCATGGCTAGATATCAAAAAACCTTACATCTTTTTTCCCTTCTATTTTGATATCCAACCACGATAAAGTTCACAGGTGGGGGCTGCAGCCTGCAGCCGTTGTTTTACCCATGCTGGCTATCAAAATATAGTGGGACCCTATGTAATTTTTTTATTATTATTTCTTTATTTATTTTTACAGTCTTATACAGCAAACTAATTTAAATCAATCACAGACGCGAATGTGGCGCCCCTGACCTGGTCAGGCACCACTGAGTACTGCACCCATCCTGGGTGAGTGCAAACAGGTAATCCTGAAGGCTGAAATAGGGTGTGTATGCACAGACACATAGCAACCAGGTCATACACACACCATTGAAGGGACCTCTAGGCAGACCCAGGAGGGGGCATGCCTCCACATCCAATCAAGGGGTGCGGTGGAGAGGCTAGAAGCTAGTTGATGCAGTGGCAGTCAAGGGAACAGGAGCTGGAGGTAGCCGAGTCTGCAGTGGACACGCAGGAGAGCGGACACACTAGTCAGACCCTGCACGTGTAGTGGCCGCTGGCAGGGAAGAACATTGCCACACAGTCAGCCTGAAAGACTCCTGAAGAGAGAGGACAGGTAGTTGAGTATGGGGACTCGGGGTAATGAAACACGCATGGGGAAAAGGTCCCTAGAGCCAGACATCCATTTAGTGGTCTGCTAAATCCTGCAGGTGGAAGGACTAGAGGTTCCTCAGCAAACATTACAGAGCCAGAGCATCAGCAGCAATGAGGGGGCCCATAAGGAGGTTCGAGCCTGGAGCCATCTTCCTTGGTCCACGCTACCAGCAAACGGGCCAGAAAGGGGAGAAAAGGCAGTTGCGACTTCCCTGGATGAATCCCACGGTACTTTAAGTCAGGGGTTGTCTGAAACAAGAAGTGCTAGGAAGGCGAGCTAACAGTCAACCCTTATACCAGCCTGAAGGATACATGGTTCTCCCCTGGTCTATCTCAGTATCGCCCGGGTTACCTCACAAAACCAGCTGAACGTGAGTAAACAGGTTGAAAGACTTTCTGGACTGCGACTGAGTTATTCTGCGACCTGTTGTTCCACACACACACCCGAGCCCCTGGGGCCAGCCTCACTCACTGGAGGCCATACCACTGCAGACACCATCAGCCCCAGACGCTCGTTAAAACTGCAGTGGTGGTCACACATCACCCTGACCACAAACCGTAAGTGGCATCACGACTCACATATGAATAAACCTGACCTACCCGTGACCAGAGCAGATCCCAAGGAAAAGTCCCCGCGGCATCCCTGGAAGTAGAGCGGTGTCCCTGGGGTGACCGCCTTGGCTCAGGGGGTGACTCACGGACACAGGGTGGTGTAAACCAATCCCAGACACTAACATAAAGGGTAGGTGGGGGAAGCAGTGAATATTCATGAGCCTTAATTAATAGGTCTGGAAGAGAGTCTGAGTGCAGTGTGATCCTCTGGGAAACATGTATGTATAACTATCCTGGTCTTACTATTTCTTTTTCGATTTCCAGCCCCATAGCTATTACTATGCCCATTTTAAAGCTCAAATGTCTCATCCCTATTGACATGTATGGGGTTCATTTTTCGGGGTCAAGTTTGCTTGCTGAACCTGATTTTTTTTCGGTGCTGGTTTGACGAGCATGAATATCCAGTACAGTACATATTCAGTACAGTAAAAATAAATGTACTCATTTCATGTATAGTACATCTAAAAAGACACATATGCATGTTTTTCTCACTATCTGACATGAAATCACCTGTCCCATTTTAGGTCAATTAGGAACCAAAATTATTTATATTTGCCAAATGCCAAAATAATGAGAGCGATAGAATGTTTTAAGGCATCCTTATTACTTTTTGCAAAGTCAAAGTTTCAATATAGTACATTTCATTAGCATTTAATATGACAGAGAAAAGAGAAGGAGCACTTGTGTTAAGCTTATTACTGACAAGTAAGTAACGCTAGAGTGTAATCCACTCACCTGGATGTGTTGCGCTACAGACACAATACTGATGAAAGCATGTAACCACAGGTACACGATTTTCCCTGTGCATTAGATAATGATGCTTCCATTCGGGATGGTGTCCTGGAGATAGAGAGCACTATTCAGAGATGATCTGGCTGTGCAGACTGGAGAGTACCATCCTACAAACTGTCTCTCAGGTACCCCTGTTTCATTAGTATTTTGTAGCATTACACTTAAACTGTATGACTTGGGTCAAATGTTTTGGATCTCTTTCCACAAGCGTCTCACAATAGTTGGAAGGAATTTGGGCCCAATTCTCTTAACAGAACTGGTGTAACTGTGCCACGTTTGTAGGTTACCTTGCTCGCACCTGCCTTTTAAGCTTTACCCATACATTTTCAATAGGATTGAGATCAGGGTTTTGTGATAGCCACTCCAAAACATTGACTTTGTTATTCTTAAGCCACTTTGTAACCAATTTGACAGTATACTTTGGGTCATTGTATATTTGAAAGACCTATTTCTACCCAAGCTTTAAGTTCCTGGCTAATGTCTTGAAATGTTACTTTAGTATTGCTACATAATCTTGTTTCCTCATGATACCATCAGTCCCTCCTGCAGCAAAACAACCCAACAACATGATGCTGCTACCCCTGTGTTTCATAGTTGGGATGGTGTTCTTAGGCATCAAAGCTTCTCTCTTTTCCTCCAAACATAATGATGGTCATTATGGCCAAACAGTTCAATTTTAGTTTTGTCAGACCACAGGACATGTCACCAAAAATTAAGGTCTTTGTTCCTGTGTGCATTTGCAAACATTATTCTAGCTTGTTAATGTTTCTTTTGGAGTAATGGCTTTTTCCTGGCAGAGTGGCCTTTCAGCCCATGTTGATATATATTCGTTTCATTGTGGATAATGACACAGTCTTACCAGCTTCTGCTAATATCTTCATAAGGCCTTTTGCTTTTGTTCTTGGGCTAATATGTACATTGTGACCAAAGCACATTCATCTCTGGAACAAAGAAGCGGTCACTTTCCTGAGCAGTATTATGGCTGGACATCCCATCTTGTTTGTACTTGCGTATAATTGTTTGTTCAGATGAACAAGGCAACTTTAGATATCTGGAATTTGCACCCAAGGATAAGCCAGACTTGTGCAAGGTCACAATTCTCTTGTTGAGATCTTGGCTGATTTATTTTGACTTTCTCATAATGCTACACAAAGAAGCAGTGTGTTTCAGATGTGCATTAAAATGCATCCAAAGGTATGTCTCTAATTAGCTCAGATGTTGCCAATAAACCAATCAGAAGCTTTCACTTTTTCAGTCTAATGAATACTATCCATAGAAAAATGTAGCTCTTTAAAATATAAATAATTGTATCCTTTTTAATTACCTTCACTGTTAAAGGTAAAGGTAGGGCTACTGCTGACATCTTTCTAATCTGAGTTATCCTACATGGCCATTACATGGTCACTAGAGGTCTCCCACTCTGGATTCTTTTCTAGGAGCCAGAATGGAGAGTTCCTTTGAAAGGGAAACTGCTGCTCTTTTGGACCTTACCTATATACGCATTGAGTCTTGTGTACAACTCTTTGTGCAGCAAGTACCATTATACTACATGGGGGTTACATAATACTATATGGAGGACTATGGCGGCTTCATAACACTCTATGGAGGAATATGGGGGCTGCATACTACTATACCCCCAGAGTTGTACCCTCTACCCAGTGCTGTATATCCCCCCAGAGCTGTATGTCCCTCCCCACCCCAAAGCCACTACCTCCCTCTAGAGCTGTAAGCCCCCCTCTGGAGCTGTATGCCCCCATTTCTGTATACCTCTTTCCTCAGTAATATGTATGCCCCCCCAGTAATGTGCATGTCCCCAGCCTCTCTTGTGATGTATATACAGCAGTGTCAGTGTGCTCTATATGCGGCCATGTCTGTTAGTGATGGCCACCAATCAGTGTGGCACAGACACATGCCCAGGAGAAGCTGGATGGAGACAAGTGGGGGATGTGAATGAGGCTGTTGCCGGCTTCCCAATATTAGAAATATCTCTAATGTGTCTGTGTGTGCATGTATGATGTGTATATCTATGTATGTCAGTGTATATGACTGTCTAAATTTATGTCTATTGATATGTGTTTTTTTTAATTTCTCTTTAAATATGTATGTGTTTGTATGCCTATATGTGTATGTATCTGTGCATGTCTATTTGTGAATGGGGCCCACTGAGACTCTTTCACCCAGGGCCCACAAAAACCTGGAGCCAGCCATGTTACGAGCCCTAAAGCTCTCACTGCTAGCATCGGAGAATCCTGACAGTGTGCAGTGTGCACACCGAGGATTCAGAAGTCTGCAGTCACATAGAGACTTTCATCACAAACCTGGACAACCCCTTTACTGCTACTAACGTACTACTAATGTAGAAACCCTGGTGGCTATGTAATTTTACAAATTATGGATTGCTACATGTGTACAGGATCAGAACCAGTAAAAGTTATATAAATACATCACCAGAACCACTAGCAGTACCGAGATAAATCACTAGCACCCTCATCAGTAAAGGAATATATCATGAGAACCACCAATACATGACTACAGCACCAAGTTTACTACAACAATATATTGTAATGTCATATCCCTATATACATTTGTATCACATGAACTAAGAACTCCCAGTATGCCTTAACAATTGTAAGAAAATGCTGGGAATTGTTATCCGCATTTATCAGACTTTGGACCATACAGAAACCACAGTACTGATGAGAAGCATCACAAATAAACATTTACATCCAGGTACAGTGGAACCTTGGTTAACGAGAACAATCCGTTCTGGGAGTGTGCTTGTTAACCAAGTTACTCGTTCAGCAAAGCAAGATTTCCCATAGGAAATCATTGCAATGCAGACAGTTCGTTCCACAACTTGTTAAATGTCCCATCCTGGTCCCCTATTGTGCCATTCCACACATGCACAAACACACACAAACACGTACAAACACACACAAACTCACACAAACACACACAAACACACACAAACACACACAAGCATGCACGCACACGCACATATTATGCTCACCTTAGCTTCGGTTCCATCGCCGGCCTCCTGGGACTTGTTGTTTGCTAGTACGGGTTGTGTATCGGGTACCATCATGATGAGGGAGGAACTTCCGCACCCAGAGCGCTGACGTCAAAGGCAGGAGCCGCTTGCCTCTGATTGGTCAGCGCGCTGCTTTTGAGTAGCGGCTGACAGGGGAAGTTCCTACCTCATCGCGATACTTGCCTATAAACATCCTGGAGCGGCGAACTACAAGACCCAGGAGGCCGGCGATGGAATGGAAGGTACACATATTATGCTCTCCTTGCCTTCCATTCCATCACCGGCCTCATGGGTCTTGTAGTTCGCCGAGAGGATTCCTCCGTCGTCGCGATGTACCGATGAACTACAAGAACCATGAGGCCGGTGATGGAGCGGAAGGTAAGGTGAACATAATACTGTGTGTGTGTGCATGCGTGTTTGTTTGTGTGTGTTTTGTGCATGCTAGTGTATGTATGTGTGGACTGCAAGAGCGGGTCAGAGTGCGGTGGATACGCGGAACCGGAAGTGTGTGCAGTGAGTATTTTGCTCGTACAGCAAAGCTTTCTAGTAAACCGAGTTACAAATTTACAGAAAGATTTGCTTGCTAAGTGAAATTCTCATTAACTGGGTTACTCATTAAGCGAGGTTCCACTGTACTTGTAGGTGATATCTTCTCTGATCGGAGTCAGCTTATTCTTTCTTTTCCATTTTGTCCAGACATCATGATGACTTTTCACATCCACAGCTCATCTCTGCAGACTTCCCAGATCTTCTGCAGCAGATCTCGACATTATGTCATTATGCCCTTAAAAATAGCAGAATGACAGGAAGACAGGGCCAGAGACAGGCAGTCAGGGAAAGAGGAGATAGACAGAGAGACAGACAAAGATAGATGGGGAAAGAGATAGACCTTGATAGAGACAGACAAGGAAAGAGACAGACAGAGACAGGCAGAAAGGGAAAGAGACAGACAGGAAAAGACACAGACAAAGAGATGGACAAAGATAGACAGGGAAAGAGACAGGAAAAGAGATGGGGAGACAGCCGGGGAAAAAGACAGAGCTGGGAAAGAAACAGACCTGGAAAGAGACAGATGGTGAAAGAAACAGAGAGATAGAGTCAGACAAAAAAAAGAGACAGACAGAGACATGCAGACAGGGAAAAAGACAGACCTGTAAAGAGATAGACTGGGAAAGAGACAGACGGGGATAGAGACAGACCTTGAAAGAGGCAGACCTTGAAAGAGGCAGACCGGGCAAAAGACAGACAGGGAAAGAGACAGACGGGGAAAGAAACAGATGGGGAACGAAATAGACCGGGAAAGAGACAGATGGGGAAAGAGACACCTGGAAAGATACAGACCAGGAAAGAGACAGACTTGGAAAGAGACAGAAGAGGAAAGAGACAGAAGAGGAAAGAGACAGACCTGAAAAGAGACAGACCTGAAAGGAGACAGACGGGGAAAGAGACAGACGGGGAAAGAGACAGACGGGGCAAGAGACAGACAAGGTAAGAGACAGACAAGACAACAGAGAGACTGACTGACAGACATAGAGACAGATACAGAGATAGAGAGAGACAGACAGACACAGACACAGAGACAGAGACAGATACAAAGACAGACAGAGAGATAGAAACAGACAGACAGAGACATAGACACAGACAGACAAGGAAAGGGACAGACAGAGAGACAGACAGCGACACACAGACAGAGACTTGGAGAGAGACAGAGAGACAGTTACTATCCCGGGCAACGCTTGGGTACTATAGCTATATATATATATATATATATATATATATATATATATATATATATATATATATATGTACATACACACACACTCACACACAGTATATACAGTAAGTGTGTGCTTTGTGCATATACAGTATGTATGTGTACTGTATATACACTATCAGTAAATATATGGTAGTCTAGTGGTAATATGTTTCTATGCAGTATAGTGGTCCTATGGTTGTGAGCAGTATCAGGATGTCATGTATTTGTACAATTATACCATGTATTTGCATGATATATTGATATCATGTATATAGTGTTATAGAGTTACCAGGTATGTATGCTGTATATTATGTATGTGTGCTTCATTACATTTAGAGGAGGGGCAAGTTTAATCAAGTTTTGGAGTTGTGTGGGTGTTTTCCCTAGAAGAAGACATACAGGTCTGCTTTTTGTTGTTATCTATACCAGGTCTTCAATTAGAGGATACTATAAGTAAAATAAAAGTATTCCTTATATTCTCTGAATGTTGTTGATGGATAACTAATTTTAGTACATAAAGCTTAATACTTGATTTATGTTTAATCATGCACTATAAATGCAAGATATGTACTTAGTTTTGAATACTCAATAAGAACAGAGCTTATGTTTTTCTACTTTGTAAAAGGCCTCTCTACATCAACCACAGTACAGAAAATATTGATAGATAAAATATTCATTTTGGACATTAATTACCATTATATATTTCTAACCAAATTTACTTGTTTTCTGAGAAACCACAAGGTTAATGGATTTTCCAATCTATTCTTCACTTGCAGGGAATAATAGAGCTTAGCATTTCACCAGGAAAAAATGAGGTGGATGTGGTTTGCTTCACATACAGCTTAAAAATTGAGGTGGATAAGTGCTAGGAAGCTTTTCTTTCTACATCCAGTTTGAATGAATGATTTTTTTGATGGTAATATAATATGATGTATAAGGAGATATTAATTTTAGATCAATATAAAGGGATTCATAAGTGTTATCAACCACTTTGATTACATAGTTACATACTGTATGTTAAAAAAAGACTAAGGTCCATGAAGTTCAACCCTTCTCCACCAGTTATACATTCTATATCGCTCGATTATTTATAACTCACAATGCCATTTGGTGTGAGAAAGGAATCTAGCCCATTTTTAAAAGCAATTATAGTGTCTGTAATGACTACCTCTTGCATTAGGCCATTGCCCAGTCTGACTGATCTTACGGTAAAGAACCCTTTCCTATTTAGCTGCCGGAGTCACCTTTCTTTCAAACGTAATGAATGCCCTCATGGTCCTTTGTAAAATCTTTGAAAGGAATATGTCATGTCCCAGTCCATTGTAATGACCACAAATGTACTTGTACATATAAATTATATCCTTTGATGTGACTTTTTTCTATGCTAAACAAGCTCAACTTTTTTGATATCTCATCATATGAGAGGCCTTCTATCCCTTGTAATGATCTAGTTACCCTTCTTTGAACTGCCTCTAAATTCCATCAAATATTCCTCCAAATATTATTTAAAATGTGGGGCCCAAAATAGGGTCCCATATTCTAGATGTGGCCTTACAAATGACTTATCGAGGGTTATCAATATGTTGGGATCCCAGGGTTTAGCTCTTTTGTATACACCCTAAAATCTTGTTTGCTTTATTATCTGCTGCTTGACATGTATCTATGCAGAAATAGAACTGCTCAATCCTATGTGCATTACTCGATGACTCTTGTAGCCACTTGTGTAGGGCTGAACTATTTTTAATTATGCAAGTATGACGCCCTGGACTAGCCAGGTAGTCACAGATAGCGCCACGCACAACACCTGTCCCCTAATAAGGTGTCACCAGCCAACCAGTAAAACCCTAGTCACCCCTCACAGGGCTTGATGTTCACACCAGGGGGTGGAACCAGGTGGTTGGCCCCGCCCACCGAGGAGTCCAGAGAGCCTGAGGCGGGAAAAGTAGTGAGAGTGTTTCTAGTTACAGTCTGTAGTCAGTAGAAAGTGGAAGCAGGCCTGTGCCCAGGTCTGCAGCAATCTGACAGGTGCCAGGATTGGAGCCCAGGCACCTTTGGCTAGGAGGTATACAGTGGCCTCAGCCTGCAGGAGGCGGGAAGACGGCTCGGTGGAACCGTGGTGGACCGGGACAGGGTCGTGGCCCGCCGGTACCGACTCGGAAACCGGAGCACAAAGGGGGTACTCAGACCCTGAAACGAGGTCCAGAAGCCACTGGACCGAGATAGTTAGCTGATTGCGGTCTGGACTATAGGTCCTTTCCCACCCAAAGTCCTGACTGAAGACAACAGCCCAACGAGGGGGATAGAAAGCCACTGCACAGGCAGAGAGATCCCACGGGCCAGCGTCTGTAGGCAAAAAGGCTCTCCCGACATTCACAAAGCTGTGGAACGGACTCCCGTCGCTGAAGCGCAGGCAGTCCACAGATACACAAAACGGTGCAGGAAAAAGGAAGAGGCCACCAACCGGGTGGGGTACCAGACTGCAACCGGCTGCGGGCACCGACCACCATCATCTTGGTTTACCAGAGACTCGAGTGTTTCATTCTAATAGTGAGTACACCAGTGCCCTCTGACCGCCCATCTCCCTGCACCGCCAAAGTACCCTCTTGGGGCCACCATCCCTGCCCACGAAGGGGTTAACAACTTGCTGCATAACATCTCCCCCGGGTGCCCCGTAACTGCAGCGGTGGTGCCTACCTTCACCACATCCCGTGGGTGGCGTCACGAATTCAAACACCGCTCCGGTCATACACCTACGTCCCCCTAAAAGCGCCAGCCCCCCCTTTCAGATCAAAGTGGACCATGGGGCCCCCGGGTCCGGAGACGCTCGAGCCACCCACTAGCATGCCCGGATCCGAGCGGCTTGGTTGCCGCCGAGCACAGGGCGGTACACAAGACATATTGTTTCTTTGTTTGGTGAATCAGGAGACATTGACCATTGTTTCATGGGGAACTGTTTGGTGCCACTTTCTGCGTAATAATTTGTGAAATGTCTGCATTTGGAGAATAATTATGCAGTCTAATTAAATCAATGAACAATGAGGGGGCAGCCATGTTTGTCTTCCTCTTAATCCTGTGGGATGCCCTAAAATAGTAGATGAGAGATATAAAATGGACTGACCCTTTCACTGTGGGTATTTCTGCAGGACTTCAGCCTAGGTTCCATGGATTCATCTGGATCACTACAGAATTGCTCCAGTGCCCAACACTAAGCCCACAAATTAACTTGGAGGGCCCAGATGGGACAACCTGGCTACATACCTCGCTGTACTCAGTCAGCTTCTTAAGCTTGCCACTATCTCCTCTCAGTAGATGCCTGCCAAAAGTGGGGTGCTGTTGGCTGGTATAGTTGGTAGTGGATGCCCCAAAATCATGAAGATTCTAATTCCTAGCAGTCCAGAGGAAGGCTCAGACTGTCGCTTTTACCAACTTGTGTTGTTGATTGGAATGTACTATATGTATGCTGCTGACTGTTGGTAACCCAATAAAGTCTTACTGGAGTGTGGTACCTCCACATTTTGTTGTTTGTATAGTGTTCTGCCCATGGGGAAGGAGTAAGGGCATTATGTGGGATGAGCCCTAGTCCGTGGGGTCTTTCTAAAGCCAGCCAGACCAGCAGACACGAACACCCACTGATCCTCGTATTGCCAAACATTACATTTATCAACATTAAACTTCATCTACTATGTGTTTGCAAAAGTAGACATATTATCTATATCATTCTGTAATATTGTACTATCAAGCTTAGCTTTTATTATCCTATATAGTTTGGTGTCATCAGCAAAGACTTTACTCTCAATCCCATACAAAATTCATTGAAAAAGAGATTAAAAAGATTTGGTTCTAGTGCAGATCTTTGTGGTCCCTACTACTGACTATAGCCAGTTCTGTAATTTAACCTATTTTTAACTCATATGCATGTAGTGTCCAATAGTCCCTGCTTCATGACCTTCAGTATAAGGCTGCTGTGTAGTATAGTGTCACATGCCTTTGCACAATTCAGATATATGTCACGCTCCCGGTGTCCCGGCACCGCTCCGTAACCACTGATCCGGTCTCTGTGTCACGGCACCGCTCCATACCCACTGATCCGGTCTTGGAGTCTCGGCACCGCTCCGTACCCACTGATCCAGTCTTTGAGTCACGGCGCCGCTCCATACCCACTGATCCGGTCCACATGATCACCGACCGCAGCCGCTGCTCCCGCTCCTGCTCCCCTGTGTCCCCCGTGCTCCCTGCTTGGTGGTCCCTCCGGCTTACTGCAACTCGGGACTTTGCCCCCGGTTCCTTTGCGCCCTGTCCCCGGCCTCTTGTACTTTCCTCTGGCTCCCAGGCTTCACGAATGCGCGTTAGGGCGTGGGCGTGCTCAGTCACCTTGTCTTATAGGGCCAGCATCCCTGGAACAGGATGTGGGTGATTGCAGGTGCAGGGTGTTACGAGGGGGACCCGGGGAAGCGTGCCAAGATGGGAAATGGACTGCTTCCGCCGGTCAAGGTCCACTGTGCGGTGTAAGGGACCGCCGCTATGGTGGGTGAAGAGTGAGCGGGTTGCTGCTAGCGATCGTCTGGAATGTCACAGACGATCTATGTACACCGATCTGCCCTAACCCGTGAGGGTTGTATGGCACAGATCTCACGTCTCGGTGTACCTGTTGCACGGGGAAGCACAGAGGTGCCCACGCATGTTGCCAGTGGAAGTCACGAGAATATGGCACGAGGGTAGCACAGAGGTGCCCACGCACGTGTGCTTTCAATAAGCAGGTGAGTCCAATGGAGACTTGAGGAGCTCACCTGGGACAGGAACACGGCCTGTTGACGGGGGTACTGCCGGAGCAGCAAGGCAGGAACACGGCCTGCAAACGAGGTACTGCCGGAGCAGCAAGGGCCAAGCCCACAAGAGACAGTAATGCCTGAGCAGTGGCGTGGCAGCACGCTGCCAGACATCCAAACATAGAAGGACGGTCGCGCGCCGCCATGATGGCAGGGGGAGCTTTTAAGGAGGTGCAGCTCCACCCGAGGGCGGGCGCGAGGCGGAGATGACGGACTTGACCCAATCAGGGTCCACGACGTAACAGCCTGGCCAGTCAGGATTGACCACGTCACCAGCCTTGTCATCAAGCCGTGTGACGTCAGTGAGCGAATCAGGACCCACCACGCATTGCACATGCTCACCCTCCTGCCTCTGGGAAATAGAGGCGGGATCCTCGGTCTCACAATGTGCAGAGATAACGGGAATCTCACTGCTTCCCTGAGCAGTAAACCTCTGCACATTGCGCAGCCTCGCAGACCTTCGGGGCCGCTGAGCAGGAGAGTCTGCGGCAGGCCAGGAATGGGAGACCGCTTCACTCCTTGTAACAGGAGAACCACTAGGTGTCACCCTTCTGCTGCCTCTCTGAGAAGGTATCTCCTGCACACTGCGCAGTCTGGCAGACCTTCGGCGCTGCTGAGCAGGAGTGCTCGTGGCAGGCAAGGAATGGGAGACTGCCTCAGTCCTTGCCTCAGGAGAGCCACGAGATGTAACATTACCCCCCCGTCTAGGCCCCCCCCCCCCGTCTGTGCTCGAAGGCCGCTATCAAACCCGGGCCGCGGATATGATCCTCCAACTCCCAGGATCTATGCTCCGGACCACGGCCGGCCCACTCCACGAGGTAGTACCTCTTACCCTGTATGACTTTTGTCTCCACAAGTTTTGCCACCTCAGGGTCGTCGGACGGGGAGTCGGTTTGAGCCAGCAGGGACCCCGGGAATTTATTAAGTCGTACGGGTTTCAGGAGGGACACGTGAAAGGTGTTGGCTATAGCCCAGCGTGGAGGGAGCTGGAGTCGGTATGCCACTGGGTTTACCTGCTGTAGTACTTTAAACGGACCCAGATACCTAGGGGCGAATTTGGCTGCCTGTACCCGTAGGTTAACATTCTTAGAGGACAGCCATACTAGGTCACCAGGGGCGAAGGATGGTGCAGGGCGGCGGCGAACATCAGCCGTTGTCACCATCCGGTCTTTAGCCCTTTTAAGAGCCTCTTGGGTGTCATCCCAGATCTCCCGGGCCTTGGTAGCCCAATCCTCCACTCTAGTATCGGGTGACGTAATGGGCATCGGAACCGGGATTCTGGGATGTTGTCCGTTATTGAGTAGGAACGGAGTCTGGCCAGAGGATTCATGGACCGAATTGTTAATGGCAAATTCGGCCCAAGGAAGGAGGTTAGCCCAGTTGTCGTGGTGCGCGGATATAAAATGGCGGAGGTAAGTTACCAAGGTCTGATTAGTCCTCTCCACTAGTCCATTGGTCTCGGGATGGTATGCGGAGGAGATGTTCAGCTCTATCTGCAGGAGCTTACAGAGCTCTCTCCAGAAGCGAGACGCGAACTGGGGACCCCGGTCGCTCACCACCTTGTCAGGCATGCCATGCAACCTAAATACATGCCGAATGAACAAGGTGGCGAGAGCACGTGACGTCGGGAGTTGTGGGAGAGGCACCAAGTGGACCATTTTAGAGAAGTGGTCCGTGATGACCCATACGACCCTGTGCCCTGCTGATTTGGGCAGATCTCCCAGGAAGTCCATCCCTACCACTTCCCAGGGACGATCCGGCACTGGCAGTGGGTGAAGAAGACCTGCCGGTCTCTGCCGGGACGGCTTATTCCGAGCACACGACATACAGGCTCCCACATATTCCTGTATGTCCTGGGGTAGTCTCGGCCACCAATAATGCCTGGTCACCAGGTCTCTGGTCCTTTTGACCCCGAAGTGACCCCCGACCTTGGAGGCATGGGCCCACGATAGCACCTCGTTCCGTAGTTCAGGGGGAACGAGGGTTTTGCCAGGTGGCACCTGGTCCAAAGAAGTGGGAGTGACCATCCTCAAGCTGTCCGGGGGTAGTATAAGACGAGGCTCCTCCTCGTCCTCCTCCAACACAACCATACAACGTGACAAGGCATCGGCCCGTACGTTCTTCTCACCGGCCAGGTGGCGGATAATAAAGCGGAACCGGGAGAAGAATAAAGACCAACGGGCCTGCCTTGGGTTCAGGCGTTGTGCTGTCTAGAGGTATGTGAGGTTTTTGTGGTCAGAAAAAACCTCAAATGGATGCTTCGCACCCTCCAGGAGATGCCGCCATTCCTGGAATGCTAGTTTCATCGCCAGTAACTCCCTATCTCCTATGGAGTAGTTCCTCTCGGCCGGAGAAAAGGTCTTAGAGAAAAAGAAACACGGATGTTTCCTTCCTCGTTCGTTTTTCTGGTACAGGACTGCACCTGCACTGACCGAAGAGGCGTCTACCTCCAGTAGGAAGGGTTTGGAGATGTCTGGACGATGAAGGATGGGAGCTCTGGAGAAGTGAGTTTTGAGAGTGTGAAATGCCTCTACCGTTTCCCGTGTCCATGCTTTGGGATTAGCGCCCTTGCGGGTAAGGGCAATGATGGGTGCTGCCACCGTCGAGAAGTTGGGAATGAACTGGCGATAATAATTGATAAACCCCAAGAATCGCTGGATCGCCTTCAGCGAGCGGGGCTCAGGCCAGTTCATCACTGTCTCCAACTTCCCCGGATCCATTGCTAACCCCTGACTGGACACTATGTACCCCAGGAACGGCAAGGATTCCTGTTCAAAAACGCACTTTTCCAGCTTAGCATATAACGAATGGGTGCGGAGCCTCTTAAGTACTCGGATGACATCCCTCCGATGGGTGGTAAGATCGGGGGAGAAGATAAGAATGTCATCCAGGTATGCAACCACGGAAAGATACAAATCCCGGAAAATGTCATTCACAAAGTCTTGAAATACGGCGGGGGCATTGCAGAGTCCGAAGGGCATTACTAGATACTCGTAGTGACCGTCCCTGGTGTTAAAGGCGGTCTTCCACTTATCGCCCTTTCGGACTCGCACTAGATTATACGTCCCGCGTAGATCCAGCTTTGTGAAGACCTTTGCCCCGCGGAATCGATCAAATAGCTCAGTAATGAGGGGCAAAGGGTATTTGTTCTTGATTGTGATTGCATTTAATCCCCTGTAATCGATACAGGGGCGTAGATCCCCTTCCTTCTTCTGCACAAAAAAGAACCCTGCACCAGCCGGTGAAATAGACTTGCGAATGAACCCCTTCGCCAGGCTGTCCTGAATATATTTGGACATAGCCTCCGTCTCTGGAGCAGAGAGTGGATACACTCTGCCCCTAGGGGGCTCGGAGCCTGGCTTCAGGTCTATTCGGCAATCATATGGCCGGTGGGGAGGAAGAGTATCTGCGGCCGTTTTGGAAAAGACATCCCTGTAGGCCTCATAAGGTGTCGGTAAACCCGGCCCCTCAGTATTCCCTGAGGACCCAACCGACCTAATGGTAGCGGGTGGTTCGGTAGTCACGAGGTGCTCTCTACAGGATCCTGCCCAGGATGAGATCTCCCCTGTTGCCCAGTTGAGTATAGGAGCATGCTGTCTCAACCAGGGAAGGCCCAGTAGGATCTCATCCGTCTCCCCTGGAAGCACCAGGAAGGACACCTGCTCATGGTGTCCCGGTGGTACAACCATCCTGAGAGGGATGGTGATCTGGGTGATAGGATCGAGTAGTATGGACCCGTCGACTACCCGGACCCTGAGTGGCTTGGGCAACAGAACCAGGGGAACTGAGTATCGGGTTGCCAGGGAGGTCGAGATGAAATTGCCTTCAGCGCCTGAGTCCAAGCAAGCCAGGGCAGAGAAGAGAGTAGTGCCGAACTGCAACTGGGCGCTGATAGTCAACCTAGAGGGAGAAGTAGCGTCTAGAGTCCCCCCTCTGATAGAAACTAGACGCTGTCTTTTCCCGACGGTTTGGGACATCGGGTAGCTATGTGTCCCCTCTGCCCACAGGAAAAGCAGATGACACAAGACCGAGAACCTGGGGCAGAGGAGACCACCTTGGACACCTCCATTGACTCCACGGAGTCGCCTACAGGACTGGCTGGGGGACCTGTCTGATGGAAGACGGGAGTCAGACGCTTTTTAGGCCGAGAAGACGTGGGTGCTGAAGAGACCTCGAGCCTTCGCTCCGCCTGGCGGATGTCTATGCGAGAGGCAACCTGAATCAAGGACTCTAAAGTGGCAGGCACCTCACGTGTGGCCAGTGCGTCTTTGACAAACCCTGCCAGGCCCTCCCAAAACACAGGGACAAGGACCTTATCCGGCCAGTCCAACTCTGCGGCCAGTGTCCTAAAGTGTACAGCAAAGTCCCCGACTGAAGCAGACCCTTGCCGAAGTCGTAGGAGGCGCAGCGCGGAATCGTGGGTGACTTGAGGCCCGAGGAACACCATTCTCATGGCCCCAAGATAAGCTGCTAAGTTATTCACCACACGATCTCCGCGCTCCCACAACGGCGTGGACCACTTCAGCGCTCTCCCTGTGAGCAGGGACTGGACGAAGGCTACCTTCGCCTTCTCGGTAGCGTAAAGAGTCGCGGACAGCTCTAAGTAGGTGGTAACCTGGTTTATAAAACCACGGCACTCAGAGCTGTTGCCGCTAAAGCGCTCTGGAAGCGCAAGGCGAGGAGACCTTCCGCCCAATAGCACAGCCTGGGTAGCCGCCTGGGTGGCGACTGTCGTCAGAGTAGTCTTATCGGAGGAAGACTGCTCCACTGCTGCCAATCGTGACTCCAACTGCTGCACATAACGCAGCAACTGCTGCTGCTCTTCAGCCATAGCCAGACCTTTGGCGCAACCGTAATGTTACGAGGGGGACCCGGGGAAGCATGCCAAGATGGGAAATGGACTGCTTCCGCCGGTCAAGGTCCACTGTGCGGTGTAAGGGACCGCCGCTATGGTGGGTGAAGAGTGAGCGGGTTGCTGCTAGCGATCGTCTGGAATGTCACAGACGATCTATGTACACCGATCTGCCCTAACCCGTGAGGGTTGTATGGCACAGATCTCACGTCTCGGTGTACCTGTTGCACGGGGAAGCACAGAGGTGCCCACGCACGTGTGCCAGTGGAAGTCACGAGAATATGGCACGAGGGTAGCACAGAGGTGCCCACGCACGTGTGCTTTCAATAAGCAGGTGAGTCCAATGGAGACTTGAGGAGCTCACCTGGGACAGGAACACGGCCTGTTGACGGGGGTACTGCCGGAGCAGCAAGGCAGGAACACGGCCTGCAAACGAGGTACTGCCGGAGCAGCAAGGGCCAAGCCCACAAGAGACAGTACTGCCTGAGCAGTGGCGTGGCAGCACGCTGCCAGACATCCAAACATAGAAGGACGGTCGCGCGCCGCCATGATGGCAGGGGGAGCTTTTAAGGAGGTGCAGCTCCACCCGAGGGCGGGCGCGAGGCGGAGATGACGGACTTGACCCAATCAGGGTCCACGACGTCCCAGCCTGGCCAGTCAGGATTGACCACGTCACCAGCCTTGTCATCAAGCCGTGTGACGTCAGTGAGCGAATCAGGACCCACCACGCATTGCACATGCTCACCCTCCTGCCTCTGGGAAATAGAGGCGGGATCCTCGGTCTCACAATGTGCAGAGATAACGGGAATCTCACTGCTTCCCTGAGCAGTAAACCTCTGCACATTGCGCAGCCTCGCAGACCTTCGGGGCCGCTGAGCAGGAGAGTCTGCGGCAGGCCAGGAATGGGAGACCGCTTCACTCCTTGTAACAGGAGAACCACTAGGTGTCACCCTTCTGCTGCCTCTCTGAGAAGGTATCTCCTGCACACTGCGCAGTCTGGCAGACCTTCGGCGCTGCTGCGCAGGAGTGCTCGTGGCAGGCAAGGAATGGGAGACTGCCTCAGTCCTTGCCTCAGGAGAGCCATGAGATGTAACACAGGGTATATAAGACTTCCTGTTACTTACGGGCGGTGCTTGTTCAACAAGTTCTCTCAGCTAGTATCTTGCGATAGTGTTCAGGGCCGACGTCAACACGCGGCACATCCGGGCAAATGCCGGGGCCCCGGAGAGCAGGGGGATGGCCCACTCGGTCTCGTCAGTTCTGCTGCCCCCGGGCCGAGTTCTGGGGACCACAGTACACAGCAGTAATCTGCAGCGCCGTCCCCTTTAAGGCGTGCAGACCTCCTGGTTTGAACTTCATCTGTGGGCGGAGCTACTGCCCGGCGTCCTGCTCAGTCCCACAGGTGAAGGAGCCAGAAGGCGCTTTGCCAGCCAGCGACCCCCAGCGCGCTCCTCTCCGCCGCTGTGTGACTGTGGGCCCCCTCTCCTCCATGACCTGAGCGGTATGTGCCGTTCCCGGGCCCCTATGAGATGTATGGGCTTCCCCCCCGAGATGTATGCCCTGGCCCCGCAGAGCCACGTGTGTGGGCCCCGAAGAGCCGCGTGTGTCTGTCTGTAGCAGAGCCGAGTGTGTCTGTCTGTAGCAGAGCCGCGTGTGTCTGTCTGTAGCAGAGCCGCATGTGTCTGTCTGTAGCAGAGCCGCATGTGTCTGTCTGTAGCATGTAGCAGAGCTGTGTGTATCTGTCTGTCTGTATGCAGCAGAGCTGTGTCTGTCTGTATGCAGCAGAGCTGTGTCTGTCTGTATGCAGCAGAGCTGTGTCTGTCTGTATGCAGCATAGCTGTGTCTGTCTGTATGCAGCAGAGCTGTGTGTATCTGTCTGTCTGTATGCAGCAGAGCTGTGTCTGTCTGTCTGTATGCAGCAGAGCTGTGTCTGTATGTATGTATGCAGCAGAGCTGTGTGTGTCTGTATGCAGCAGAGCTGTATGTATTTATACAGCAGAGCTGTGTCTGTCTGTCTGTATGCAGCAGAACTGTGTCTGTATGTATGCAGCAGAGCTGTGTGTGTCTGTATGTATGCAGCAGAGCTGTGTGTGTGTCTGTGTGTATGCAGCAGAGCTGTGTCTGTCTGTATGCAGCAGAGCTGTCTGTGTCTGTCTGTATGCAGCAGAGCTGTGTGTGTCTGTCTGTATGCAGCAGAGTTGTGTGTGTCAACACCCAGATTTAGACTTACACCCTCATAGAAACTTAGCATGTTGGTAAGACACAACTGGTGGTCAGTTACATTATTCTCTGTATTATATTTTTTCAGACTTTTCCTCATAATGCTCTTAAACACTTTGCATACTACTTAGGGTAGTTACCTGAATCAACCATCTTTCCTTTCCTAAATATCGGTACCACATCAGCCATCCTCCAATCCTGAGGCTCTGACCTTGTTACTAGAGACTAGTTTAAGATGAAATACTTCAGTCTATCAATTATTGATCTCAACTTCACCAATATCCATACATGAATGCCATCTGTATCTGAGGCTTTGGTAACATTTAATTTGCTCAGACACAACTATTTGTGTTAAATTTGTCATATTGGGTGATGAACTATGATTTATGTTAGGCTGACTGATCCCTGGCATTGCTAGTTCACTGCTGAATAAGGATGAAAAGTGCATGCTTAATATCTTAGCCTTTTCATTGTCTTCTATTCTATGTTGCTGTGGTCATTTTTTAAAGAGCTAATGCCATAAGATTTTTTTTCTTTTTTGGCATATTATATTTATAAATGTTTGGGAATTTATTTTAATATGGCAATTAGTTTTTCTGTAGCTAGCTTGTTTTTATATTTATCTCATACTTTGTACTCTCTTATTGATCCATAGTCCTTTCTTTTTATTCCTGGACATTTTCTTACCAGAGGGTATCTGTTTTCTATATGATTCTAGTAATATATCTTTAAACACGCCCCATTTATGCTTGGTATTCCCAGTTACTAGGACATGATCCCAGTCTACATGATTAAGCTTTTGGCCTGAAATAATTTTTATTAAATATATTAAAATCAAGAAAAATTACATGCAACGTCTGAAAATGGTGGTAGAGATACAGGAATGGACAAAAAAGGACTGCAGAGAAATAACCAATATTCATATACAGAGATTATAATTTTTAAATATCTCCACATGCAATAGATAAAAAACTTATTGTATCAAAAATAAATATTTTTTATTTCCATACAAATATATACTAGGAAAAAACTCACAAAATTCCAAAGTGCTAGTGCATCAAATATATATCTTTCCTACAAAAAAGAACTATGTTGACTAAATAAATTGCATTAGTGAAATAAGGTGTCACATGTTACACGATGGAACAACTATTGCATGTGTTACTACATGAATATTTAAAAGGCTAAGTAAATATTATTAATTGCACTAGGGATTTATCTAATATCGAAATGTGAAGTGCAAAATCAGTCCCTTAATATATTAGTGCAAAAGCAAGGATGTAACAGGACCCTGGAGATTTCAATTAAATCAAACATGTAAAGTGCAAAAGATGGAACAACTATTGCATTTGTTACTATATAAATATTTAAAAGGCTAAATAAATATTGTTAATTGCACTATGGATAATATCAAAGTGCAAAGTGCAAAATCAGTCACTTAATATATTAGTGCAAAAGCAAGGATGTAACAGCCCCCTGGAGATCTCAATTTAACCAAAATCATGTAATATGCAACAAGTGTATATGTAAATTATCTGGCCCTTTAAGAATATATTATCCAACATGCCCAGCTGAAGTCTTAAATAAACTGATATACTAGTGTCATGCTAGGAACAAGCATAGATAACTGTGCAAACAACACTACATTTTCCAGACAAGAGACAATAGCGGTCTATGTGACCAAACAACAGGGGGTAAATTACATCACTTACAAAGTAAATATGCAATCCTTTACGTCCACTCCTATCGCCCCAATGTACGTTTCACTCCTCCTGACGAAGTTTTCTTATAAAACGTACGTTGGGGTGATAGGAGTGATGTAAACGACTGCATACTTATTTTATAAGTGATGTAATTTACCCCCTGTTGTTTGGTCACGTAGACCGCTATTGTCTCTAGTCTGGAAAATGTAATGTTGTTTGCATGGTTATCTATGCTTGTTCCTAGCGTGACACTAGTGTATCAGTTTATTAACGTCAGATATTATGGTTGCTGCCGTCGATTTGCTTCAGGACCTGTAGATTTTCAAATTGTACCTGCTCTATTTGACATTACCAGATCCAGGAAATGATTTCCTCTGATCATCAACCAACTGAGAGGTAATTGTCTTGAAATGTAGATAACAAGTTGCAACTTTAAGCATAACTAAAAGACGATGTATGTTATTGGATGTCTGGATAGTTAACATTCCCCATAATAGGGAGCCATTTAATATTTGCAGCCTTTTCCATTTGTTGCAGCATTTCATCCTCTACTTGTTCAGATATGTTAGGAGGCTTATAGCAAACTCCAATTAGCAGCTATTGCCCTCCCCATGTACATTTACCCATACTGACTCGACATTGCCCGCCTCCTGTACATGTACCCATACTGACTCTACATTGCCCTCCCCCTGTACATGTACCCATACTGACTCTACATTGCCCTCCTCCTGTACATTTACCCATACTGACTCTACATTGCCCTCCTCGTGTACATTTACCCATACTGACTCTACATTGCCCTCCCCCTGTACATGTACCCATACTGACTCTACATTGCCCTCTTCATGTACATTTACCCAAACTGACTCTACATTGCCCTCCTTGTGTACATTTACCCATACTGACTCTACATTGCCGTCCCCCTGTACATTTACCCATACTGACTCTACATTGCCCTCCTCCTGTACATTTACACATACTGACTCTACATTGCCCTCCTCCTGTACATTTACCCATACTGACTCTACATTGCCCTCCCCCTGTACATTTACCCATACTGACTCTACATTGCCCTCCCCCTGTACATTTACCCATACTGACTCTACATTGCCCTCCTTGTGTACATTTACCCAAACTGACTCTTCATTGCCCTCCTCCTGTACATTTACGCATACTGACTCTACATTGCCCTCCTCATGTACATTTACCCATACTGACTCTACATTGCCCTCCTCCTGTACATTTACACATACTGACTCTATATTGCTTCCTCCTGTACATTTACCCATACTGACTCTACATTGCCCTCCTCATGTACATTTACCCATACTGACTCTACATTGCCCTCCTCCTGTACATTTACCCATACTGACTCTACATTACCCTCCCCCTGTACATTTACCCATACTGACTCTACATTGCCCTCCTTGTGTACATTTACCCATACTGACTCTACATTGCCCTCCCCTTTACATTTATCCATACTGACTCTACATTGCCCTCCTTGTGTACATTTACCCATACTGACTCTACAATGCCATCCTTGTGTACATTTACCCATACTGACTCTACATTGCCCTCCTTGTGTACATTTACCCATACTGACTCTATATTGCCCTCCTTGTGTACATTTACCCATACTGACTCTACACTGCCCTCCCCCTTTACATTTACCCATACTGACTCTACATTGCCATCCTTGTGTACATTTACCCATACTGACTCTACATTGCCCTCCCCCTGTACATTTACCCATACTGACTCTACATTGCCATCCTTGTGTACATTTACCTATACTGACTCTACATTGCCATCCTTGTGTACATTTACCCATACTGACTCTACATTGCCCTCCCCCTGTACATTTACCCATACTGACTCTACATTGCCATCCTTGTGTACATTTACCTATACTGACTCTACATTGCCATCCTTGTGTACATTTACCCATACTGACTCTACATTGCCATCCTTGTGTACATTTACCCATACTGACTCTACATTGCCCTCCCCCTGTACATTTACCCATACTGACTCTACATTGCCATCCTTGTGTACATTTACCCATACTGACTCTACATTGCCATCCTTGTGTACATTTACCTATACTGACTCTACATTGCCCTCCCCCTGTACATTTACCCATACTGACTCTACATTGCCATCCTTGTGTACATTTACCTATACTGACTCTACATTGCCATCCTTTTGTACATTTACCCATACTGACTCTACATTGCCATCCTTGTGTACATTTACCCATACTGACTCTACATTGCCCTCCCCCTGTACATTTACCCATACTGACTCTACATTGCCCTCCTTGTGTACATTTACCTATACTGACTCTACATTGCCATCCTTGTGTACATTTACCCATACTGACTCTACATTGTCACAGCTCCCTCCAATGTGGTCACTGAGCATAGTTCTTAGGTTGGATTTATCATAAATATATACCCTCCACCTTTTTGTCTTTTCTGCTCTTTCTAAATGTAGTATAACCCTCTATGTTTGTGACCTAGTCATGGTTTTCATGTAGCCGCATTTCCATAAGGCCCACCACATATGACACATATAATTAAACAATTCATGCCCTTGCATTCTTTAGATTATGTTGGCATATTTTTCTAGGAAATTGCCTAAGTTTAAATAAGAACTGTCCAACAAAGTTGTACAAACTATTTCTTCTTGTCTAAAACCCTAGTTAAGATTGGATTGTTAAGTAATTTTGCAGATTTATTTAGAGAAAATGCAGTTTCTTAATGTGCTAACTCCTACCCACACATAATGTTTTTTACACACATATGGACACTTAATACCTGTTCATAATTAATTGTTAGAGCCTTCATGAGCATTCCAAGTTTATTAATGACCATGTGTAACCTTAGTGGCTAAATTAATCATCACTTAATGATTACTGTTAATAGATATCATAAAATGGTTTCAAGAAGATGATAATGAGTTAAATGAAAATCATCAAGCTACTCTTTATCTCTATACAGCTTTCTTTAGGGGTATAACTAGCTACTGTGTTACAATGCAAAATCTACAACAGGTGAGTCACTGGCTATCGTCACTTCTCACAGCAAGCCATGAGACGGAGGAGTCAAGGAGACGGTATAATGGTCCCCACTAGAGTTGAGCGCGGTTCGCGGTTCGTGGTTCTCCAGTTCGAGGTTCGAGTGATTTTTGGGGGTGTTCTAGATCGAACTAGAACTCGAGCTTTTTTGCAAAAGCTCGATAGTTCTAGAAACGTTCGAGAACGGTTCTAGCAGCAAAAAGCAGGGCTTTTTACAGCTACAGTGTGCAGGAGCCATCGCTGGCAGCTTGCCAGAAGCTGGTAACCAAGATAAACATCGGGTATCCAACCAAAGCGCTTTGGTTAGTAACCCGATGTTTATCCTAGTTACGTGCAGGAAGCCCACACTTCCCCGCTCAGCTCGCTCCACCCCCTCCTGCCCGCGGCATGTACACACGTACACACACACACACACACACACACACACACACACTCTGCACACATGGTCCCGCTCGGCTTACCTGCGGTGATGAAGTCCCGCCATCCCGACCTCAGCGCTGTCACTGTCCTCCATGGCCGCCGCTTGTCACATCACCTCTCGCTTCCGACCCGAGACTGACTAGCGGTGACGTCACGGGCCTCTCGCGAGACTTGGTGTGAAGGCTCCGGTCATTGAACTCAGTGACAGGGGCTGTCGGCAGTGCTGGAGATCAGCGCAGGTAATGTACCTCGCTCCTGACAGCAGCACTTGTCATGCCCTGCAGTGACCTGGGCTGACCCATTGATGTTAGCTCAGGTCACTGCATTGCTCTCCCAGCCAATGGGGAACATCCTGCTCTTCATTGACTGGGACAGTGTGGATCGTCATGGCAACCCCTTGGATTACACCAGACCTGGATTTGTTTTTTTTTCTAATAAATTGGTTAAAGAGGGAATGTTTTGGGGAGTGTTTTTTCAAATAAAAATGTGTTTGTCGTCTATTTTTTTTATTACTGACTGGGTTGGTGATGTCGGGTATCTGATAGACGCCTGACCTCACCAACCCCAGGGCTTGATGTCAGGTGACTTACACATCTGGTATTAACCCCATATATTACCCCGTTTGCCACCGCACCAGGGCGCGGGATGAGCTGGGGCGAAGCACCAGGATTGGCGCATCTAATGGATGCGCCACTTCTGGGGCGGCTGCGGCCTGCTATTTTTAGGCTGGGGAGAGTCCAATAACCATGGACCTCCCTAGTCTGAGAATATCAGGCCCCAGCTGTCTGCTTTACCTTGGCTGGTGATCCAATTTTGGGGGGACCCCTACGTGTTTTTTTTTAAAATTATTTATTTAATTTAAAATAACAGCGTGGGGTGCCCTCAGTTTTGGATTACCAGCCAAGGTGAGGTTGCCAGCTGTGGTCTGCAGGCTGCAGCCGTCTGCTTTACCCTAGCTGGCTACAAAACTAGGGGGAATCCTACGTCATTTTTTTTTTCATTTTTTTTGGCTAAATACAAAGCTAAGCACCCCTTAGTGTCACATGAAAGGCACCAAAGGATGCTCCACTTTTTCTCCACTTTTTCTCCATTTTTTTCTCCACTTTTTCTCCACTTATTCTCCACTTATTCTCCACTTTTTCTCCATTTTTTTCTCCATTTTTTTCTCCATTTTTTCTCCACTTATTCTCCATTTTTTCTCCACTTTTTCTCCACTTATTCTCCACTTATTCTCCACTTATTCTCCACTTATTCTCCACTTTTTCTCCATTTTTTTCTCCATTTCTTCTCCACTTATTCTCCACTTTTTCTCCACTTTTTCTCCACTTTTTCTACATTTTTTCTCCACTTTTTCTCCACTTTTTCTACATTTTTACTCCACTTTTTCTCCACTTTTTCTCCACTTTTTCTCCATTTTTTTCTACATTTTTTCTCCACTTCTTCTCCACTTTTTCTCCACTTTTTCTCCACTTTTTCTCCATTTTTTTCTCCATTTTTTCTTCACTTATTCTCCACTTTTTCTCCACTTTTTCTCCACTTATTCTCCACTTTTTCTCCACTTTTTCTCCACTTTTTCTACATTTTTTCTCCACTTTTTCTACATTTTTACTCCACTTTTTCTACATTTTTACTCCACTTTTTCTCCACTTTTTCTCCACTTTTTCTCCACTTTTTCTCCACTTTTTCTACATTTTTTCTCCACTTTTTCTCCACTTTTTCTACATTTTTACTCCACTTTTTCTCCACTTTTTCTCCATTTTTTTCTCCATTTTTTTCTCAATTTTTTCTCCACTTATTCTCCACTTTTTCTCCACTTTTTCTCCACTTTTTCTCCACTTTTTCTCCACTTTTTCTCCACTTTTTCTCCATTTTTTCTCCACTTATTCTCCACTTATTCTCCACTTTTTCTCCACTTTTTCTCCACTTTTTCTCCACTTATTCTCCACTTTTTCCTCCACTTTTTCTCCACTTTTTCTCCATTTTTTTTCTCCATTTTTTCTCCACTTATTCTCCACTTTTTCTCCACTTTTTCTCCACTTTTTCTCCACTTTTTCTACATTTTTTCTCCACTTTTTCTCCACTTTTTCTACATTTTTTCTCCACTTTTTCTCCACTTTTTCTACATTTTTTCTCCACTTTTTCTACATTTTTACTCCACTTTTTCTCCACTTTTTCTCCACTTTTTCTCCACTTTTTCTCCACTTTTTCTCCACTTTTTCTCCATTTTTTTCTCCATTTTTTCTCCACTTCTTCTCCACTTTTTCTCCACTTTTTCTCCACTTTTTCTCCATTTTTTTCTCCATTTTTTCGCAACTTATTCTCCACTTATTCTCCACTTTTTCTCCACTTTTTCTCCACTTTTTCTCCACTTATTCTCCACTTTTTCTCCACTTATTCTCCACTTTTTCCTCCACTTTTTCTCCACTTTTTCTCCATTTTTTTCTCCATTTTTTCTCCACTTCTTCTCCACTTTTTCTCCACTTTTTCTCCACTTTTTCTCCATTTTTTTCTCCATTTTTTCTCCACTTATTCTCCACTTTTTCCTCCACTTTTTCTCCACTTTTTCTCCATTTTTTTCTCCATTTTTTCTCCACTTCTTCTCCACTTTTTCTCCACTTTTTCTCCACTTTTTCTACATTTTTTCTCCACTTTTTCTCCACTTTTTCTCCACTTTTTCTCCATTTTTTTCTCCATTTTTTCTCCACTTCTTCTCCACTTTTTCTCCACTTTTTCTCCATTTTTTTCTCCATTTTTTCTCCACTTATTCTCCACTTTTTCTCCACTTATTCTCCACTTTTTCTCCACTTTTTCTCCACTTTTTCTCCACTTTTTCTCCACTTTTTCCTCCATTTTTTTCTCCATTTTTTCTCCACTTATTCTCCACTTTTTCTCCACTTTTTCTCCACTTATTCTCCACTTTTTCTCCACTTATTCTCCACTTTTTCTCCACTTATTCTCCACTTTTTCCTCCACTTATTCTCCACTTTTTCCTCCACTTTTTCCTCCACTTTTTCTCCACTTTTTCTCCATTTTTTTCTCCATTTTTTCTCCACTTATTCTCCACTTTTTCTCCACTTTTTCTCCACTTTTTCTCCACTTTTTCTACATTTTTTCTCCACTTTTTCTCCACTTTTTCTCCACTTTTTCTACATTTTTTCTCCACTTTTTCTCCACTTTTTCTACATTTTTTCTCCACTTTTTCTCCACTTTTTCTCCACTTTTTCTCCACTTTTTCTACATTTTTTCTCCACTTTTTCTCTACTTTTTCTATGGTCGGTCTACCCATTAGCTCTGCCATGCATACTGTAGCTCTACACCTACTGCACATGTTACTTTATAATTGACATCTCTTTCGTACCAGAGCTGTCTAAGCCTACTCTGACCCCATATTTGTCATTACTATATTGTCCTTGTACTGTATTATGACATTTGTATCATGTGTTTCATTCCTTGCTGTGTTGCAATTTTTTTGCTGCATCCCAATTGTACCTCTACATTGTTCGAGTTTATGTTATTGTTCTCTCACTCTTATGTGATACTGATTATTGTCATTTTTCATGATTACATGCAGATAAGTCCAATCTGACGAAGGCTCAGGCCGAAACGTCATTTGTAACTTGTTTTGGACAAAAACATATATGCTTATGAAAAATTTTTTTTCTTAATACCGACCAATAAAGAGTGATTTTGCATTACTATCCGTTGTGACTTACTGACTTAGTCTGGGAGATTTAGAGTGCCGAGGTTAATCACTAATTTTATCTATTATTTCCTCTGAGCACCTATATACCAGTGAGCAGAGCTTCCTCTACAGTAGTTCTCCTGATTAGGCATGCCCTTACCTCATGAGCAGGGCATTGCAGCTTTGGTAGCAACCATTACGACATGGACTCTGCTGCTGTGGACCCGAGAAGAGTGAGTGCAGATTCATTGCACCCACACTCCTCACATGAAGGGTCCGCACTCCTAGAAAATGGGGGATACGTTCCCTGAGTGTCTCCCCCCCATTTTCTAGACGGTCCAGAGTCGTTGTGGGACCCCTTTATTTTTTTTCTTACAATAAATTGGTGAAAGAGGAAATGTTTTGGGGACTGTTTTTTCAAATAAATTTCTTTTGTCGATTTTTTTTTTTTTTTTTGTTAGTACTGACAGTTTATGATGTTGGGTATCTAATAGACGCCATGACATCACAAACTGCTGGGCTTGATCTCAGGTGACTTTACAGCTAGTATCAACCCGATTTATTACCCCGTTTGCCACTGCACCAGGGCACGGGATGAGCTGGGGTGAAGCGCCAGGATTGGCGCATCTAGTGGATGCGCCACGTCTGGGGTGTCTGCGGCCTGCTATTTTTAGGCTGTGAAGGCCCAATAACTATGGACCTTCCCACCCTGAGAATACCAGACCACAGCTGTCCGCTTTACCTTGGCTGGTGATCCAATTTGGGGGGGACCCTACTTTTATTGTGTAATTATTAATATTTATAAAATAATTATAAAAAAGAGCCTGAGGGGACCTCCACATTGGATCCCCAACCACGGTAAAGCTGCCAGCTGTGGTTTTCAGGCTACAGCCGTCTGCTTTACCCTAGCTGGCTATCAAAAATGGGGGGACCCAACGTCATTTTTTTTTTTAACTATTTTTTAAATAGAAAAAATTAATGGGCTTCCCTGTATTTTGATTGCCAACCAAGGTAACGGCAGGCAGATGGGGGTGGCAACCCATAGCTGTCTGCTTTATCTGCGCTGAGAATCAAAAATACCGCGGAGCGCTACGTCATTTTTTTAAAGATTTATTTTTACAGCACTGTGATGTCCAGCAATCAAAATACAGGGAAGCCCATTTTGTTTTTAGTTATTTAAATAAATAATTAAAAAAAATATATATGGGCTCCTGCTGCATTTTTTGTATTGCTAGCTAAGGGTAATCCAAGCAGCTACTGGCTGCTAACCCCCACTGCTTGATCTTACCTTCAATGGCAATGGAAAATCCAGGGAAGCATTTTTTATTTTTTTTGCCAAAAAACTACAAAAAAAGGACGTGAGCTTCGCCATATTTTTGTATGCTAGCCAGGTATAGCAGGCAGGTGCTGGAAGAGTTGGATACAGTGCCAGAAGATGGCGCTTCTATGAAAATGCCATTTTCTGAGGCGGCTGCAGACTGCAATTCGCAGCATTGGGGCCCAGAAAGCTCAGGCCAACCTGTGCTGCGGATTCCAATCCCCAGCTGCCTAGTTGTGAAATTCATGAAATAATAAAAAAAGGGCTTCCCTTTATTTTTGGTTCTCAGCCGGGTACAAATAGGCAACTGGGGGTTGGGGGCAGCCGTACCCGCCTGCTGTACCTGGCTAGCATACAAAAATATGGCGAAGCCCACATAATTTTTTCAGGGGGCAAAAAACTTCTGCATACAGTCCTGGATGGAGTACGCTGAGCCTTGTAGTTCTGCAGCTGCTGTCTGTCTGGAGAAGAGCAGACAGCAGCTGCAGAACTACAAGGCTCAGCATACTCCATCCAGGACTGTATGCAGAATTTTTTTGCCCACCAAAAAAATGACGTGGGCTTCGCCATATTTTTGTATGCTAGCCAGGTACAGCAGGCAGCCACGGGCTGCCTCCAACCCCCAGTTGCCTATTTGTACCCGGCTGGGAACCAAAAATATAGGGAAACCCGTTTTTTTTTAATTATTTCACTTATTTCATGAAATAATTAAAAAACAAATGACGTGGGCTTCGCCCCATTTTTGTGTCCAGCCGGGTACAACTAGGCAGCTGGGGATTGGAATCCGCAGCACAGGCTAACCCGAGGTTTCTGGGCGCCTCTGCTGCGGATTTCAGTCCGCAGCCGTCCCAGAAAATGGCGCTCTCATAGAAGCGCCATCATCTGGCGCTGTATCCAACTCTTCCAACAGCCCTGGAGCCGGGTGGCTTGTTGGGTAATCATGAGTTAATACTGGCTTTGTTTTACTAGCCAGTATTAAGCCAGAGATTCTTAATGTCAGGCACGTTTGACCCGGCCATTAAGAATCTCCAATAAAGGGTTAAAAAAAAGACACCACACAGAGAAAAAATACTTTAATAGAAATAAATACACAGACACATTAGAGACTCCATCTTTATTACCCCCTGTCAGCCCTCCACGATCCTGCTCTTCTGTCTTCTTTCTAGTGTAGTAGTAGTGACGATTGTAGTGAGGAAGGATGAGGTTCACCAGCTCATCACTTGGGGCTGGGGAACCTCATCCTCACTACAATGCTCACTACAATCGTGCAGCCTTCACTCCGTGAGTGAACAGTGCTGGCTGTCAGCGGTAACAGCGGTAACGCTGACAGACGCGTTACCATAGCAATGGTGCTCTCGGAGCCGCGGTTAGCGGTGACGTCACCGCTAACTGCGTTGCTATGGCAACGGTGATCTCCGTTAATGACCGGCTGTGTCAGCCGGTCCCTAACGGAACGGGGAGTCGACCGTGTGGTAGAGCATGTCGCCGGTACACGGCGATACACATATGTGCACCGTGTACCGGAGAGATGCACTCGCAGGTCCTACATGACGTGTCATAGTCATGTGACCAGTCTGTAGCCAATGAGATAATAGCCACGTGACTGGTCACATGGCTATTTTGACGTCACGATAGGTCCTGCATCTCTGCTGGCAGTGCCGGTCGCCGGGAGGATTCAGCGATCATCGGATGGAATAGCGGCAGGAGACAGAGTGCAGAAGGGATCGCGGGGACCGGTAAGTGTTATGGCAATGTTTATTAACTGTTTGTGTACATTTATCATGCATTTTTATGTGTTTGTTATTGCCTCCCATTATAGCCTATACGTTCGAGTTCGGTTCGTCGAACGTTCGACGAACTGAACTCGAACGGGACCTCCGTTCGGCGAACTGCCTCGAGCCGAACCGGGACCAGTTCGCTCATCTCTAGTCCCCACATTGTATGGTATGACCCAAACTTTATAGTGGTCCCTGCATTAGCTTATATGCTGTAGAATGACCACCATATTAGCTCCCACGCTGTATAATAGTATAATGACAAGCCCTCATGAGTCTGTCAGCAAAAAAATAGAAAAATTATAGAAAAATTATAGCCTAAGTATGGTGTTGTAAAAAAAACTTTATTTTGTAAAAAAAGGCAATTTTATTAGTGTGATCATAGCCAAACCTAAAATAACAATATAAATCTGGTATTGTTGAAATCCTACTGACCTGACGAATAAAGATAGGAGATGGCAGTTGTTATGGAGATTATATGAAGAGGGGGAGGGAAGAGATAGAGGCAGAGGGAGGATCTAGAGGCAGAGGGAGGAGCTAGGGGCAGAGGGAGGAGCTAGGGGCAGAGCTCTGGTCCTCCTCCCTCTTCTATCTAAATAGAATCTCATTAGCACCAACTGTCATCTCCTATCTCAATAATGGCAAAGTCTTCACTGAATACAAATTTTACCTCAGAATTGAGAATTTTGATAATAACTGATCAATTTTGGCAGAGAAAGAAGAAAATTTGTTTGAAAAGATATTTTACAAAATTGCTTATTTTCACGTGTAATATTGATTTATGAAATAAAAATTAAAATGACAGTTACTCTTTAACAGAGGCAGTAGCTCTGGGAGGGCTCCTCTGACCGCAGGGCATCTCCCCTGCCTGTCCACCCTCCGTAGCTACACTATTGTTATAAGTATTAGAATGGTATAACAAATAAAGTGTCCTGTTGTGAATGTCAGTTATGCTTTGGCTGCTGTGAGGCTCCCTCTTGTGGCCAGGAATGCTTTGGACAGAGACCAGGTGTGTTGAGCAATGGGCATTTTTATTGCTAACTCTCTGCTTATTTAAACCCTGGTCTGATAGCAGGCTATGCCGGATGTCAGTTGTTCTTTGCTCACAAGCCGGCTTCATCCTGCTCCAGACCACATCTACCCCAGATAAGTGCTTGGCTCTTTATTTTTGTTTAGTTCTTTTTTTTCTTATCGGAGTTTGTCATTTGCTGTGGTTGTTTTCAGTTTATTTGCATGCAGGGATTTTCCCTCTCAGTTGCTTAGCTGGAAAGCTCCCTGCAGCTATGTTTGGAGTATTGCTCCTATAAGTCCATGTGTTTATTGCTTCTTGAATTTGTAATGGTTCCTGCTTTCTGTTCATTAGTATGACAAGAGCGCCTGGTATAGGACGGAGTTCAAATCTAGCTATCTGAGGGCTATTTTGCATCAGGTTGTTAGATTTTTGCAGGGTTTTTCTCTGGCCACCATCAGTCCCTTTCCTGTCCTGTCCTATTAAGTCAGTAGGGCCTCACCTTTTGCTAATCCTATCATCTGTGTATTGTGTTTTCCTATATCACTGCAGTCTTTGAATGTGGGGGGCTTGCTATTCTTTATCTATTTTCTGAGGCAGAGTTATTCATCTTTCCTTCCTTCAGGATAGCTAGTTCTCTGACTGGGTTTGCGGTGCACAGGATGTTAGTTTACCCCTAAGCTACTTCTAGTTGTGATGGGTAGTAAGGGGATGGCGGCCAGATTAGTTGCCAATGCTCTTGTCACCTTTTAGCAATGATTTATGGTTGTCTTCCATGGTTCTGGATCATAACAGTGTCCTCTAGGTGTGTTTAGCAAAGTGAGTCTTTTTCTATGCATTTTTGATTATTTTAACTATGATATAATATAGCTAACTATTAACAAAGGTATACTAAAACACATTACTCTAAATAAGGTCAACGCATTAAAGGAATATTCCTGGAACAAATGATATACAACCCCTGGCAAAAATTATGGACTCACCTGGTTCTGAAGATGTTCATTCAGTTGTTTAGTTTTGTTTAAAAAAAGCAGATCAACGACATGAAACAAAACTAAAGTCATTTCAAATGGCAACTATCTGGCTTTTAGAAACACTAAAAAAAATCATGAAAACATAATGTACTAGCCAGTAACGGTTACTTTTCAAGACCAAACGGGGGAAAAAACTATGGAATCACTCAATTCTGAGGTTAAAATTGTGGAATCAAGGAAAACAAACAAACAAAAGAACACTCCAATATATCACTAGTATTTTTTTGCACCACCTCTGGCTTTTATAACAGCTTGCAGTCTCTGAGGCATGGACTTAATGAGTGACAAACAGTACTCTTCATCAATCTGGCTCCAACTTTCTCTGATTCCTGTTGCCAGATCAGCTTTGCAGGTTGGAGCCTTGTCATGGACCATTTTCTTCAACTTCCACCAAAGATTTTCAATTGGATTGAGATCCGGACTATTTGTAGGCCATGACATTGACCTTATGTGTCTTCTTTCAAGGAATGTTTTCACAGTTTTTGCTCTATGGCAGGATGCATTATCATCTTGATAAATGATTTCATCATCCCCAAACATCCTTTCAATTGATGGGATAAGAAAAGTTTCCAAAATTTCAATGTAAACTTGGGCATTTATTGAAGATGTAATGACAGCCATCTCCCCAGAGCCTTTACCTGACATGCAGCCCAATATCATCAATGACTGTGGAAATTTACATGTTCTCTTCAGGCAGTCATCTTTATAAGTTTCATTGGAACAACATTAAACAAAAGTTCCAGCATCATCACCTTGCCCAATGCAGATTCGCGATTCATCACTGAATATGATTTTCATCCAGTCATCCACAGTCCACGATTGCTTTTCCTTAGTCCATTGTAACCTTGTTTTTTTTTTGTTTAGGTTTAATGATAGCTTTTGTTTAGCTTTTCTGTATGTAAATCCCATTTCCTTTAGGTGGTTTCTTACAGTTCGGTCACAAACATTGTCTCCAGTTTCCTCCCATTTGTTCCTCATTTGTTTTGCTGTGCATTTCCTGCTTGGAGACATATTACTTTAAGTTTCCTGTTTGACGCTTTGATGTCTTCCTTGGTCTACCAGTATGTTTGCCTTTAACAACCTTCTCATGTTGTTTGTATTTGGTCCAGATTTTAGACACAGCTGACTGTAAACAACCAACATCTTTTGCAACATTGCGTGATGATTTACCCTCTTTTAAGAGTTTGATAATCCTCTCCTTTGTTTCAATTGACATCTCTTGTGTTGAAGCCATGATACATGTCAGTCCACTTGATGCAACAGCTCTCCAAGGTGTGATCACTCCCTTTTAGATGTAAACTAACAAGCAGATCTTATTTGATGCAGGTGTTAGTTTTGGGAATGAAAATTTACAGGGTGATTCAATTATTTTTACCTTAGAATTGAGTGATTCCATAATTTTTCCCCCTGTTTGGTTTTGAAAAGTAACCGTTACTGGCTAGCACATTATGTTTTCATGATTTTTTTTAGTGTTTCTTAAAGCCAGAAAGTTGACATTTGAAATGTCTTTAGTTTTTTGTCATGTCTGTGATCTGCATTTTTTTAAACAAAAGGAAACAACTGAATGAACATCATCAGAGCCAGGTGATTCCATAATTTTTACCAGGGGTTGTGCATAATGCACAGATATAGGCTTCATTCAGACATCTGTTCCTCATGTATATGCTCTATCTGGGATATTTGAGCCTCTTAATAAATCTAGTGCATTTTTCTGCTGTTGTGCACCACCATAAGAAATATACTTCAGTTGTGGTGAACTGGAGTATATTTCTCTCATAATTTATGGACAGTTATGGACTGGAGTATATTTCTCTCATAATTTACTCAAATTGTATGCTGTAATTTAGGCCGAATTTGCCAGCCATGCTTTGCCACATTCCCTGATGGTGGAGCTTTACCCTCTCTGTAAAAAGTTGGCAAACGAATGGCAAAAGGTAAAAGTTTCAAACTGTTTGTGCACTATAAATTGTGCAAAAAAAAAAAAAAATGTTTCAAAACAGTTTTAAAGGGAAGGGGAAAGAAATAGAAGGATGTAAATGGTGAACATTGGAATAAAATTAGATTAGGACCCAGTTGAGAGTTATACCTTGGCGTGGTAACTGGGCCCAAGTAAATTTGGCTATTTTTATTTGATTAGTAACTAATTTTTTCATTTTTTTCATATTTTTGGGTCAGTAATGTATATTTACATTACAATGTTCACCATTTACATACTTCCGTTTTTTTCCCCTTCTCTTTACTTGAGTGCAACTGTTATTTTGGATATCAAAACAGTTTTATGCCTTAATTCTGGCAAAATCTATTTGATGAATCAGAGTCATTGTGTTTTTGACAGATAGCCAAATGCAACACATGGCTGGGTAGGGAAAATGTAAGGGAATTTGTAGTCAGACACATTCTCTATGTCAGATTGTTCCATTTGTTTCAATTAAACATACACCATCTGCAATAAAATCATTTTATTGATCCCACTAATATGCTCAGTTATTTTTTGGCTGAAAAAATATGCAAGTGTTTTAAAATCTGATTTTAGTCCTCTTTGGACCCAATTTGCAATATTGCTTGCATATGCTTTATAGTTTAAATGTTACATTTTCGTGACGTATTGTTGGTTTAAGAGCAGAATTGCCTGTAAATGAATCTATGAGCTTTTCCTTGATTTTGATTCCCATCTGGCTCGCTGTTCCAAGCATTTAATTCAATCCTTACTGCCAGAATTTCCCAGAAAAACTTTATAATTACTAAGAATTTGTAGGGGCTGTTCCAGTCTGGTGCACAATTAGAGAGGCAATATGAAATTTTCATTGCTCAATTTAGATTAAATTGTAAGATTGATGGGGGACAACAATGTGAATAACCACGTACTATAAAATTACCACCAGCAGGTTGAAAGAAGTGTGAAATTGAGAACGATCACAGTTGTAAGCTAAGCCATTAAATAGTAGGGTAAGGTTTAGTGTCATTTCCATGCAGGTAGAGGATGGAGGTGCTCAATTAATGGCACAAGTTGAATCGCTCGAGGGATTGGAACAGCATGAAAGAACATTTCAGCTCTCAGTTCAGGTTCACCTCCTGCCTGGGTAATAGTTAAGTACTGAAACAAAGATACATTCTTTGTGCTTGGGATTCTGGTTGCGGGAATGAAAGATAAAACATGAAGCGCAGATTGTGCCTGACCTGCGGATCTCACAACTGCTTCGACATTATGTCTCTTTTATTTACTTGCTTCTATTTTACGTCTTGCACTCTAATAAAGTATAAAAAATGTTGAAGAAGAGGACGGTCAATGTACTGTAAATGCATAAACAACGCTTCCATTATATTGTCACATGCTTAGGGGAACGTTGGCAGAGATTCATTCTAAAACATTATAATATCGTTTTCAGCACAATTCACTTGGCTCTCAGATCTTTAACCGAGCGAGCCATATGCCTTTCACTGATTAGATCTTGGAAGGATGTCATCTTGAAAGTTTGGCAGATTGATCAGATCATCTTGCGCTACTATACATCTAATTACCACAGTTATATTCATGTTCCTAAATATATGGCCAGCTGTACTTTACTATACTGCAAATCTCTATAATCTCGAGCCAAAGCTAATTATTCTTAATATTTAGTGAAAGTTTACAAAGTTGACACAAAGATTCACACATTGCATATGCTGGAGTAATAAGGAGATATAAAATATTAGTGACTTCTCAAAAATGGAACATCCCACATAAATGATCACCTCATTGTCAGAAACATTTTACAATGGCCTTAGTTACATAGTTAAATAGTTACATAGTTACTTAGGTTGAAAAAAGACCTAGGTCCATCTAGTTCAAACTTCCTCCACCAGTTCTGCATTTTGTCATTAAGTCATTTATAACCAACAATGTTTTGTGTTCTGAGGAAATCATCTAGCCCCTTTGTTAAAGTTATTATAGTATCTGCCATTACTACCTCTTGTGGTAGGGCTTTCCACAGTCTGACTGCTCTAACTGTAAAGAACCCTTTCCTATTTAGCTGCTGGATTCTCTTTTCTTCCCCTTGCAGGGAATGTCCCCTGGTGCTTGCTATGTATTTATGCATATAAATGAGATCTCCTCTGAGATGTCTTTTTTCTAAGCTAAACAAATCTAACTTTTCCAACCTGTCATCATATGGGAGGCCTCCATTCCTTGTAGTAGTTTAGTTAACCACCTTTGAATTGACTCTAACTTCTGAATGTCATTTTTAAAATGTGGAGCCCAAAACTGGATCCATTATTCTAGATGTGGCCTTAGAAGTGATTTATAGAGGGGTAACAATACGTTGGGATCCCGGGATCTAATCTCTCTTTTTACACACCCTTACATCTTCATTGCTTTTGCAGTTGCAACTTGACAATGATTGCTGCTGCTCAGCTTACTTGTAGCCAGAATACCCAAGTCCTTCTCCTGTTTTGTAGTCCCGAGTTTACTTCAATTTAATCTATATGTAACTATAGGATTACTCTGTCCTAGGTGCATTACTTTACATTTATCAACATTAAATCTCATTTGCCAAGTGTGCATTCCGACATCTTATCCAGAGCATTTTGTAATATTGTACTATCAAGGTCAGTTTTTAATATCCTACATAGTTTGGTGTCATCAGCCTTAATTCATAAAGTCTGACATTTTGTGCATCAGTCATTATAAAGAGTATGCTGAAGTAAAAAGCACCAAATGTATTAAAAGACATATGCCCTTTTAATAGGTTTGGTGCAATTTTTAGCTGTAAGCAGGGACAGGAGAACATTTCTGTCACAATTTAAGAAACCTTTGTAGGGCAAATAATGATGAATTTGTTGGTCATTCCTTGCTAAGCTCCACTAACTTTTTCAAAAGTTTGCAGAACTGGCAAGGACTGCCATAAAAACACGAAAGTCAATTTTTTTCATAACTCTCAACAAAAATGTTGGAAAGTACAATTGTGGAGCAAAACTGATTTCTCTTCATTTGACATTATCAATTTTTCTAATAGATAAAATCACATGAAACTATTCTCAGGATGAGAATACAGTTGAGCCATATAGTAGAAAAGGTAGCCTTAGGAACCCTGCCCTGGCACTCCTTTCATATAGGCATAGACAGCTTAAGCTAGAGGCATGTCCCAAAATATTGGACAGTGACTGAATCTCTTTGTAATTTGGGCTCTACATGACACTATTTTTTATTTAAACTGAAAAAAAAAAAAAACGAAATGCAATTGAAGTAGAGTCTTTCAAGTTAATTTAAAGTAGTTGAAACAAAATATCCTGTGAAGCGTTTAGGAATTGCCACCATTTTTTTAAAAGCCTCCTCATTTCAGAGGCTCAAAAGTGACTGGAAAAATTTACTTTTTACGATAAATAAAATGTTCATTGTTAACACTTTGTATAGAATACTTTGCAGAGAATCATTTGCAGGCAATGACTGCCTGTCCTTTGGATTCCATTGACATCACCAAATGCTGGGTTTCCTCCTTTGTGATGCTTTGCCAGCCTTTCGTGCAGCTAAATTCGGTTATGGCTTGTTTGTGGGTTGTTCTGCCTTAAGATGTGGTTTATGCATGTCAAATGCATGCTCGATAGGGTTGAGATTAGGTGACTGATTTGGGCATTATAGAACATTACAATTCATTGCCTTTAAAACTCTTTAATTGGTTTCACAGTATGATTTGGATTGTTGTCCATCTGTAATGTGAAACACCTTCCAATCAAACTTGGTGCTGTTGGTTGAATTTGAGCAGACTTTATAGCCCTGTAAACTTCAGAATTCATCTTGCTGCTTCTGTCTTCAATGAAGAAAAAACAAAAAGCCAGCACTAAATGTGCACTTCAGCACTAAACATTCCAAACTGTACTTATAAAAATTTTTGAGATTTTTGGCAAAAAATTGCAATTTCTTGAGGTGCCTCGCCACGTCACGGCAAATCTCATTTGAGGCAGTCCTACACTAAAATATTTTTATAAAATGTGCCATACGGCCTAACATATGAATAGTAGAACTGCTCTTAGCAGCACTCACCTGGTCTATTTCAATCCCGTACCCATGACTGAGTCATGGCTGTGGGCGGGACAGGTCCAAGCAAATGCTGCATGAAGTAAATAGCCTGTGGACAAGGCTTGATGACTTAATGTGAACAGTCACCAACCGCCAAAATCTAGACAGATGGAATACATCCCAAATTGGGGTGCATAGCAAGGTGGAGGTCAACTACCGACCAATTCAATGAAGAAAAAACAAAAAGCCAGCAATAAATGTGCACTTCAGCACTAAACATTCCAAACTGTACTTATTATAAAAAATTTTGAGATTTTTGGCAAAAAATTGCAATTTCTTGAGCTGCCTCGCCACGTCACGGCAAATCTCATTTGAGGCAGTCCTACACTAAAATATTTTTATAAAATGTGCCATACAGCCTCACATATGAATAGTAGAACTGCTTTGCGCCGCACTTACCTGGTCTATTTCAATCCCGTATCCATGACTGAGTCATGGCTGTGGGCGGGACAGGTCCAAGCAAATGCTGCATGAAGTAAATAGCCTGTGGACAAGGCCTGATGACTTAATGTGAACAGTCACCAACCGCCAAAATCTAGACATATAGAATACATGCCAAATTGGGGTGCATAGCAAGGTGGAGGTCAACCACCGACCAATTCAATGAAGAAACAACAAAAAGCCAGCACTAAATGGGCACTTCAGCACTAAACATTCCAAACTGTACTTATTATAAAAATTTTTGAGATTTTTGGCAAAAAATTGCAATTTCTTGAGCTGCCTCACCACGTCACGGCAAATCTCATTTGAGGCAGTCCTACACTAAAATATTTTTATAAAATGTGCCATACGGCCTCACATATGAATAGTAGAACTGCTCTTAGCAGCACTCACCTGGTCTATTTCAATCCCGAACCTATGACTGAGTCATGGCTGTGGGCGGGACAGGTCCAAGCAAATGCTGCATGAAGTAAATAGCCTGTGGACAAGGCCTGATGACTTAATGTGAACAGTCACCAACCGCCAAAATCTAGACAGATGGAATACATCCCAAATTGGGGTGCATAGCAAGGTGGAGGTTAACCACCGACCAATTCAATGAAGAAAAAACAAAAAGCCAGCACTAAATGTGCACTTCATCACTAAACATTCCAAACTGTACTTATTATAAAAATTTTTGAGTTTTTTGGCAAAAAATTACAAATTCTTGAGCTGCCTCGCCACGTCACGGCAAATCTCATTTGAGGCAGTCCTACACTAAAATATTTTTATAAAATGTGCCATATGGCCTCACATATGAATAGTAGAACTGCTCTTAGCAGCACTCACCTGGTCTATTTCAATCCCGTACCCATGACTTAGTCATGGCTGTGGGCGGGACAGGTACAAGCAAATGCTGCATGAAGTAAATAGCCTGTGGACAAGGCCTGATGACTTAATGTAAACAGTCACCAACCGCCAAAATCTAGACAGATGGAATACATCCCAAATTGGGGTGCATAGCAAGGTGAAGGTCAACCACCAACCAATTCAATGAAGAAAAAACAAAAAGCCAGCACTAAATGTGCACTTCAGCACTAAACATTCCAAACTGTACTTATTATAAAATTTTTTGAGATTTTTGGCAAAAAATTGCAATTTCTTGAGCTGCCTCGCCACGTCACGGCAAATCTCATTTGAGGCAGTCCTACACTGAAAAATTTTTATAAAATGTGCCATACGGCCTCACATATGAATAGTAGAACTGCTCTTAGCAGCACTCACCTGGTCTATTTCAATCCCGTACCCATGACTGAGTCATGGCTGTGGGCGGGACAGGTCCAAGCAAATGCTGCATGAAGTAAATAGCCTGTGGACAAGGCCTGATGACTTAATGTGAACAGTCACCAACCGCCAAAATCTAGACAGATGGAATACATCCAAAATTGGGGTGCATAGCAAGGTGGAGGTCAACCACCGAGCAATTCAATGAAGAAAAAACAAAAAGCCAGCACTAAAAGTGCACTTCAGCACTAAACATTCCAAACTGTACTTATTATAAAAAATTTTGAGATTTTTGGCAAAAAATTGCAATTTCTTGAGCTGCCTCACCACGTCACGGCAAATCTCATTTGAGGCAGTCCTACACTAAAATATTTTTATAAAATGTGCCATACGGCCTCACATATGAATAGTAGAATTGCTCTTAGCAGCACTCACCTGATCTATTTCAATCCCGTACCCATGACTGAGTCATGGCTGTGGGCGGGAGAGGTCCAAGCAAATGCTGCATGAAGTAAATAGCCTGTGGACAAGGCCTGATGACTTAATGTGAACAGTCACAAACCGCCAAAATATAGACAGATGGAATACATCCCAAATTGGGGTGCATAGCAAGGTGGAGGTCAACCACCGACCAATTCAATGAAGAAAAAACAAAAAGCAAGCACTAAATGTGCACTTCAGCACTAAACATTCCAAACTGTACTTATTATAAAAATTTTTGAGATTTTTGGCAAAAAATTGCAATTTCTTGAGCTGCCTCGCCACGTCACGGCAAATCTCATTTGAGGCAGTCCTACACTAAAATATTTTTATAAAATGTGCCATACGGCCTCACATATGAATAGTAGAACTGCTCTTAGCAGCACTCACCTGGTCTATTTCAATCCCGTACCCATGACTGAGTCATGGCTGTGGGCGGGACAGGTCCAAGCAAATGCTGCATGAAGTAAATAGCCTGTGGACAAGGCCTGATGACTTAATGTGAACAGTCACCAACCGCCAAAATCTAGACAGATGGAATACATCCCAAATTGGGGTGCATAGCAAGGTGGAGGTCAACCACCGACCAATTCAATGAAGAAAAAACAAAAAGCCAGCACCAAATGTGCACTTCAGCACTAAAAATTCCAAACTGTACTTATTATAAAAAATTTTGAGATTTTTGGCAAAAAATTGCAATTTCTTGAGCTGCCTCACCACGTCACGGCAAATCTCATTTGAGGCAGTCCTACACTAAAATATTTTGATAAAATGTGCCATACGGCCTCACATATGAATAGTAGAACTGCTCTTAGTAGCACTCACCTGATCTATTTCAATCCCGTACCCATGACTGAGTCATGTCTGTGGGCGGGACAGGTCCAAGCAAATGCTGCATGAAGTAAATAGCCTGTGGACAAGGCCTGATGACTTAATGTGAACAGTCACCAACCGCCAAAATCTAGACAGATGGAATACATCCCAAATTGGGGTGCATAGCAAGGTGGAGGTCAACCACCGACCAATTCAATGAAGAAAAAACAAAAAGCCAGCACTAAATGTGCACTTCAGCACTAAACATTCCAAACTGTACTTATTATAAAAAATTTTGAGATTTTTGGCAAAAAAATTGCAAATTCTTGAGCTGCCTCGCCGCGGCAAATCTCATTTGAGGCAGTCCTACACTAAAATATTTTTATAAAATGTGCCATACGGCCTCACATATGAATAGTAGAACTGCTCTTAGCAGCACTCACCTGGTCTATTTCAATCCCGTACCCATGACTGAGTCATGGCTGTGGGCGGGACAGGTCCAAGCAAATGCTGCATGAAGAAAATAGCCTGTGGACAAAGCCTGATGACTTAATGTGAACAGTCACCAACTGCCAAAATCTAGACAGATGGAATACATCCCAAATTGGGGTGCATAGCAAGGTGGAGGTCAACCACCGACCAATTCAATGAAGAAAAAACAAAAACCCAGCACTAAATGTGCACTTCAGCACTAAACATTCCAAACTGTACTTATTATAAAAATTTTTGAGATTTTTGGCAAAAAATTGCAAATTCTTGAGCTGCCTCGCCACGGCAAATCTCATTTGAGGCAGTCCTGCACTAAAATATTTTTATAAAATGTGCCATACGGCCTCACATATGAATAGTAGAACTGCTCTTAGCAGCACTCACCTAGTCTATTTCAATCCCGTACCCATGACTGAGTCATGGCTGTGGGCAGGAAGGGTCCAAGCAAATGCTGCATGAAGTAAATAGCCTGTGGACAAGGCCTGATGACTTAATGTGAACAGTCACCAGCAGCCAAAATCTAGACAGATGGAATACATCCCAAATTGGGGTGCATAGCAAGGTGGAGGTCAAACACAGACCAATTCAATGAAGAAAAAACAAAAAGCCAGCACTAAATGTGCACTTCAGCACTAAACATTCCAAACTGTACTTATTATAAAAAATTTTGAGATTTTTGGCAAAAAATTGCAATTTCTTGAGCTGCCTTGCCACGTCACGGCAAATCTCATTTGAGGCAGTCCTACACTAAAATATTTTTATAACATGTGCCATACGGCCTCACATATGAATAGTAGAACTGCTCTTAGCAGCACTCACCTGGTCTATTTCAATCCCGTACCCATGACTGAGTCATGGCTGTGGGCGGGACAGGTCCAAGCAAATGCTGCATGAAGTAAATAGCCTGTGGACAAGGCTTGATGACTTAATGTGAACAGTCACCAACCGCCAAAATCTAGACAGATGGAATACATCCCAAATTGGGGTGCATAGCAAAGTGGAGGTCAACCACCGACCAATTCAATGAAGAAAAAACAAAAAGCCAGCACTAAATGTGGACTTCAGCACTAAACATTCCAAACTGTACTTATCATAAAACATTTTTAGATTTTTGGCAAAAAATTGCAAATTCTTGAGCTGCCTCGCCACGTCACGGCAAATCTCATTTGAGGCAGTCCTACACTAAAATATTTTTATAAAATGTGCCATACGGCCTCACATATGAATAGTAGAACTGCTCTTAGCAGCACTCACCTGGTCTATTTCAATCCCGTACCCATGACTGAGTCATGGCTGTGGGCGGGACAGGTCCAAGCAAATGCTGCATGAAGTAAATAGCCTGTGGACAAGGCCTGATGACTTAATGTGAACAGTCACCAACAGTGTAGGACTGCCTCAAATGAGATTTGCCGTGACGTGGCGAGGCAGCTCAAGAAATTGCAATTTTTTTGCCAAAAATCTCAAAATTTTTTATAATAAGTACAGTTTGGAAGGTTTAGTGCTGAAGTGCATATTTTGTGCTGGCTTTTTGTTTTTTCTTCATTGAACTGGTCGGTGGTTGACCTCCACCTTGCTATGCACCCCAATTTGGAATGTATTCCATCTGTCTAGATTTTGGCGGTTGGTGACTGTTCACATTAAGTCATCAGGCCTTGTCCACAGGCTACTTACTTCATGCAGCATTTGCTTGGACCTGTCCCGCCCACAGCCATGACTCAGTCATGGGTACGGGATTGAAATAGACCAGGTGAGTGCTGCTAAGAGCAGTTCTACTATTCATATGTGAGGCCGTATGGCACATTTTATAAAAATATTTTAGTGTAGGACTGCCTCAAATGAGATTTGCCGTGGCGTGGCGAGGCAGCTCAAGAAATTCCAATTTTTTTGCCAAAAATCTCAAAATTTTTATAATAAGTACAGTTTGGAATGTTTAGTGCTGAAGTGCACATTTGGTGCTGGCTTTTTGGTTTTTCTTCATTGAATTGGTCAGTGGTTGACCTCCACCTTGCTATGCACCCCAATGTGGGATGTATTCCATCTGTCTAGATTTTGGCGGTTGGTGACTGTTCACATTAAGTCATCAGGCCTTGTCCACAGGCTATTTAGTTCATGCAGCATTTGCTTGGACCTGTCCCGCCCACAGCCATGACTCAGTCATGGGTACGGGATTAAAATAGACCAGGTGAGTGCTGCTAAGAGCAGTTCTACTATTCATATGTGAGGCCATATGGCACATTTTATAAAAATATTTTAGTGTAGTACTGCCTCAAATGAGATTTGCCGTGACGTGGCGAGGCAGCTCAAGAAATTGCAATTTTTTGCCAAAAATCTCAAAATGTTTATAATAAGTACAGTTTGGAATGTTTAGTGCTGAAGTGCACATTTAGTGCTGGCTTTTTGTTTTTTCTTCATTGAATTGGTCGGTGGTTGTCCTCCACCTTGCTATGCACCCCAATTTGGGATGTATTCCATCTGTCTAGATTTTGGCGGTTGGTGACTGTTCACATTAAGTCATCAGGCCTTGTCCACAGGCTATTTACTTCATGCAGCATTTGCTTGGACCTGTCTCGCCCACAGCCATGACTCAGTCATGGATATGGGATTGAAATAGACCAGGTGATTGCTGCTAAGAGCAGTTCTACTATTCATATGTGAGGCCGTATGGCACATTTTATAAAAATATTTTAGTGTAGTACTGCCTCAAATGAGATTTGCCGTGACGTGGCGAGGCAGCTCAAGAAATTGTAATTTTTTGCCAAAAATCTCAAAATGTTTATAATAAGTACAGTTTGGAATGTTTAGTGCTGAAGTGCACATTTAGTGCTGGCTTTTTGTTTTTTCTTCATTGAATTGGTCGGTGGTTGTCCTCCACCTTGCTATGCACCCAAATTTGGGATGTATTCCATCTGTCTAGATTTTGGCGGTTGGTGACTGTTCACATTAAGTCATCAGGCCTTGTCCACAGGCTATTTACTTCATGCAGCATTTGCTTGGACCTGTCTCGCCCACAGCCATGACTCAGTCATGGGTATGGGATTGAAATAGACCAGGTGATTGCTGCTAAGAGCAGTTCTACTATTCATATGTGAGGCCGTATGGCACATTTTATAAAAATATTTTAGTATAGTACTGCCTCAAATGAGATTTGCCGTGACGTGGCGAGGCAGCTCAAGAAATTGCAATTTTTTGCCAAAAATCTCAAAATGTTTATAATAAGTACAGTTTGTAATGTTTAGTGCTGAAGTGCACATTTGGTGCTGGCTTTTTGTTTTTTCTTCATTGAATTGGTCGGTGGTTGACCTCCACCTTGCTATGCACCCCAATTTGGGATGTATTCCATCTGTCTAGATTTTGGCGGTTGGTGACTGTTCACATTAAGTCATCAGGCCTTGTCCACAGGCTATTTACTTCATGCAGCATTTGCTTGGACCTGTCTCGCCCACAGCCATGACTCAGTCATGGGTACGGGACTGAAATAGACCAGGTGAGTGCTGCTAAGAGCAGTTCTACTATTCATATGTGAGGCCGTATGGCACATTTATAAAAATATTTTAGTGTAGGACTGTCTCAAATGAGATTTGCCGTGACGTGGCGAGGCAGCTCAAGAAATTGCAATTTTTTGCCAAAAATCTCAAAATTTTTATAATAAGTACAGTTTGGAATGTTTAGTGCTGAAGTGCACATTTGCTGCTGGCTTTTTGTTTTTGCTTCTGTCTTCAGGCACAGCCCTCTGCACTCTGACACATGATTAAAGCCAAAAATGCTAATTGTGTCAGAATAGTTGCACCCAGTAAACTAAGTGATAGAATGTTGGATTCGGAATCTGCTCGTCTACATTATGCTGCTCTTAGATGAGGAAGTAAAAACCTGCTGACAGATTTCCTTTAAGTGCTGTAAATAACTCTCTGTCTTTCATGCTACCCATCAGACAAGAACTTTGGAGCATGAGAAGAAAATATTTCTGTCTGTGCCCACTACTACAGCCTGTGATTCACAGTACCATGTTCAATACGTCATTCGTCCCAAAGAACAGTCCTGCTGTCATGAAGGCTCATTCAGATGTCTGTACTCATCAGTTGATCTCAGATCGCAATGAATGGAATAGCACCAGGTCTAGTTGAGGCTTTATAGATAAGCAAGATTTAAAGGGATTTTGCTAGTGATGAGCGAGCACTACTATGCTTGGGTACTTTGCACTCATAGCAAGCAGTTGGATGCTCAGATGAGCGCAACTTGAGTACTCAAGTATAATGGGAGTCAATGAGAAACTCAAGCATTTTTCAACTGCTCATTATGAGGACTGAACACCCAAGCATGGTAGTGCTTGCTCATCACTAGTACTTATGGGCAGACTCACAGATAACAAGGATTGGCAAATCCAACAAGGTTTAAAAAAAGATACCAGCCTGGAATTGATCTTGGATATCTGACCAAATGCCTTCCCCAAGTAAGTATATAGAGACATGAATTCAGCGCTTTAAAATGGTAGCAGAAGGGATAGGGGGATTTAAGCAGGCATGTTATGCTTACCAGTCTCCAGCGCTACTGTAATGTTACTTCCAGCGCCGCTCATTATCCTTCATACATATGCCCTGCTTTTCCTGTCCATGGCACTTCCCACGTCTCTGATTGGTTGCAGTCAGTGTTGCCCCCACCCTGTGTGACAGTTTGTCTGACTGCTTTCAATCAGAGGTGCTGTGTGTGTCCCTATATTGGTGTAAAAATGAATTAAAAAAAATTGGCGTATATTCCCCCCATATTAGGATAACCAGTATAGATAAAGCATACAGCTACAGGCTGCAGCCCCCAGCCGTGTGCTTATTTTGGTTGTGTATCAAAATAAGAGGGACCACATGTGGCTTTTAAAAAAAATAAATAATTTTAAAAAAACAGCGTGCGGTTCCCCTCAATTTTGATATCCAGCCATGGTTAAGCCTACAGCTGGGGCTGGTATTCTCAGGCTGGGGAGGACCATGGCTGTTGGGGCCCCCCAGCCTAAGAATAGCAGCCAGCAGCTGCCCAGGATTATCACATCCATTAGATACAAAAATCTCGGAACCTTTGCCTGCTCATCCCGATTGCCATGGTGTGGTGGCACTCCTAATATGGCGGGACCACACCGCAATTTTTTTAGTTATTTATTTTTCTACCGATATAGATACACAGACAGCGTTTATGATTAAAAGCAGTCAGACATGCTGACACACAGGGTGGGGGCGCTTCTAAAGGCAATCAATCTCAGATGCCAAGACTTCCGGTGGGTGGGGGAAGTAGTGCATATTCATGATGTTAATGAGCGTCCACTGAAGTAGTGTAAGCAGCCCAGAAGCAGTGTACAGCCACTCAAGAGTACTCGGGTACTTTTAAACCTTCTCAGATCCGGACTTTTACAGTCTAAGTCTGCCCATCGCTAATCACTAGATTTTTCCCTTTTAACATTCTTTATGTCATTAGCATGCATTTGTTAAAAATAATAAAAGCATTGGTTAGCCTCTTGCTCCCATTCTAGAGTTGGATATTCAACATCACTCTGGTGATGATTTACTGTCATAAAAGGCTATGAACCTGCAGATATGAGGTAAATTGCTCGCTAAAGCTAAAATGTATTCCTCCCAGCAGTCTCCTGCTTTCCGTAAAATAGGCAGATCCTCAGTAACCGCTCAGTGCACAGTAAGCAGTGACTTAACCAAGCTCCAGAGCACTGGCTGACAGCTCAGCACAGATGCGCTATTGCTGGCTATCAGTAAGTATCCCTGCGTGGTTATAGCAATCGCTCACTGAATACTGAGAAGTGACTGAAGTCACGCCTCTATGGCTGAAAGCTGGAGACTGGGAGGAATAAAGTTGTTATCCTTCAGATTGCCATTTCCCTCAGGTAGGTAGGCTCTGACTTTAACTGCAAGGCAGCTTTAGAATGCTATTAACCTGTAGATTAGCAATATATGTAGGTTGATAACATTTTTTGACTTGATAGGTTACTTTAAATCATTTGTCTTATAATATAAAACATAACTTCCTATCGAAGTATGTGTTCTTTGATATTATATTAAAAAGACTCAGTTAGCCTGGTGGCAAAAAAGGACAGTTTTATAAAGGATATCATTCAGCTTGAGACAGGCCCTGGTGTTAGATCCCATTAGGCTTGTAGACTAGAGATGAGCGAACCGGTCCCGGTTCGGCTCGAGGTCGGTTCGCCGTACGGAGGTCCCGTTCGAGTTCGGTTCGTCGAACGTTCGACAAACCGAACTCGAACTGCATAGGAAACAATGGCAGGCATTCACAAACACATAGAAACACCTAGAAAACACCCTCAAAGGTGTCCAAAAGGTGACAAACAACTCACAACACAACACAAACACATGGGAAAGTGACAAGGACATATACTCATGCGAAAACAAAACAGCTGGACAAGGAAAAAGAGGAGGAGACACAGATATGAGTATATGCAAGGAAACATCGATGCCATTACTGTGCAACTTGAGCCCTGCTCATTTTAGGCTTCCAATCTGGATAAATTGCCTGAGCTCGTCACGTACGCCTTGGGGATCTTGTCGTGTCCTGCAGCCAGCGTTCTCTCGGAACCTGTCTTCAGTGCTGCTGGGGGTCTGCTGGCAGATAAGCACACGTGTCTGTCCACTGACAATGTGGACATGGCTCTCAGAGGACTTTTCTTCCCCTGGGTCAGCCAGGGGACGGGAAAGGCACGCGTATTTTTGAAAGTGCTTCATGCAAAGCATCTTTTTCATCTTGAAAATTGGGTCAACTGATGCCAGTCAAGTGGGGTGTGTGTGGCCCAATTAGTGGAAACGAGGGAGACTGTGGTTGGAGTCCCCTCGCTGTGTTTCTAAAAGAACCAAAATGAACAAATCATGGCTCTCAGAGGACTTTTCTTCCCCTGAATCAGCCAGGGGACGGGAAAGGCACGCGTATTTTTGAGAGTGCTTCATGCAAAGCATCTTTTTCATTTTGAAAATTGGGTCAACTGATGCCAGTCAAGTGGGGTGTGTGGCCCAATTAGTGGCAACGAGGGAGACTGTGGTTGGAGTCCCCTCGCTGTGTTTCTAAAAGAACCAAGTTGAACAAGTCATGGCTCTCAGAGGACTTTTCTTCCCCTGGGTCAGCCAGGGGACGGGAAAGGCACGCGTCTTTTTGAGAGTGCTTCATGCAAAGCATCTTTTTCATCTTGAAAATTGGGTCAACTGATGCCAGTCAAGTGGGGTGTGTGTGGCACAATTAGTGGAAACGAGGGAGACTGTGGTTGGAGTCCCCTCGCTGTGTTTCTAAAAGAACCAAAATGAACAAATCATGGCTCTCAGAGGACTTTTCTTTCCCTGGGTCAGCCAGGGGACGGCAAAGGCACGCGTATTTTTGAGAGTGCTTCATGCAAAGCATCTTTTTCATTTTGAAAATTGGGTCAACTGATGCCAGTCAAGTGGGGGGTGTGTGGCCCAATTAGTGGCAATGAGGGAGACTGTGGTTAGCGTCCCCTCGCTGTGTTTCTAAAAGAACCAAGATGAACAAGTCATGGCTCTCAGAGGACTTTTCTTCCCCTGGGTCTGCCAGGGGACGGGAAAGGCACGCGTATTTTTGAGAGTGCTTCATGCAAAGCATCTTTTTCTTTTTCAAAAGGGGGGTCAACCGATGCCAGTCAAGTGGGGTGTGTGTGGCCCAATTTGTGGCAACGAGGGAGACTGTGGTTGGAGTCCCCTCGCTGTGTTTCTAAAAGAACCAAGCTGAACAAGTCATGGCTCTCAGAGGACTTTTCTTCCCCTGGGTCAGCCAGGGGAGGCGAAAGGCACGCGTATTTTTGAGGGTGCTTCATGCAAAGCATCTTTGTAAGCTTGAAAATGGGGGTGAACTGATGCCAGTCAAGTGGGGTGTGTGTGGCACAGTTAATGGAAACGAGGGAGACTGTGGTTGGAGTCCCCTCGCTTTTGAAAAAAGAACCAAGATGAACAAGTCATGGCTCTCAGAGGACTTTTCTTCCCCTGGGTCATCCAGGGGAGGCGAAAGGCACGCGTACTTTTGAGAGTGCTTCATGCAAAGCATCTTTGTAAGCTTGAAAATGGGGGTCAACTGATGCCAGTCAAGTGGGGTGTGTGTGGCCCAGTTAGTGGAAACGAGGGAGACTGTGGTTGGAGTCCCCTCGCTTTTGAAAAAAGAACCAAGATGAACAAGTCATGGCTCTCAGTGGACTTTTCTTCCCCTGGGTCAGCCAGGGGAGGCGAAAGGCATGCGTATTTTTGAGAGTGCTTCATGCGAAGCATCTTTGTAAGCTTGAAAATGGGGGTCAACTGATGCCAGTCAAGTAGGGTGTGTGTGGCCCAGTTAGTGGAAACGAGGGAGACTGTGGTTGGAGTCCCCTCGCTTTTGAAAAAAGAACCAAGATGAACAAGTCATGGCTCTCAGAGGACTTTTCTTCCCCTGGGTCATCCAGGGGAGGCGAAAGGCATGCGTATTTTTGAGAGTGCTTCATGCAAAGCATCTTTGTAAGCTTGAAAATGGGGGTCAACTGATGCCAGTCAAGTGGGGTGTGTGTGGCCCAGTTAGTGGAAACGAGGGAGACTGTGGTTGGAGTCCCCTCGCTTTTGAAAAAAGAACCAAGATGAACAAGTCATGGCTCTCAGAGGACTTTTCTTCCCCTGGGTCAGCCAGGGGAGGCGAAAGGCACGTGTATTTTTGAGAGTGCTTCATGCAAAGCATCTTTGTAAGCTTGAAAATGGGGGTCAACTGATGCCAGTCAAGTGGGGTGTGTGTGGCCCAGTTAGTGGAAACGAGGGAGACTGTGGTTGGAGTCCCCTCGCTGTGTTTTACATGCTTTTAGAAGGGCATGACATGGCTTAGAGGTTGACTTTCAGCATCTGGAAACTGTTGGCTACCAAAATGCTGCCTTTCCAACCTTTTTAAGCGAGGGTTTTCGAGACCTTATGCTCATCGTAGTGCCCCAAGAGCCGATGCCCAGGCGCCACTCCTTCTCCAACAAAGGCGTGCACGCGCTACACCAGCATGTCGCACTAAACATCACTGATTGCTTGAGAAACTCTGTGTTACAGGGTGCATTTCACCACAGATAATTGGCCCAGTAAGCATGGACAGGGGCGTTACATGTCGCTGACTGGGCAATGGGTTACTGTGGGGAGAGATGGAGAAGGGTCTGCTGTACAAGTCTTGCCGTCCCCACGAGTTGTGTCAATCCTTCTGTATGTAGAAGTTAATACACTGCTTCTGCCTCTTCAACCTCGTGTGGGTCCTCCACCTTGGCGCAAACCCTGTGTGGTTAGGCCACCCTTCCTTGTAACTGCGCACAAGGAATACCACACACCTCCTTACTATGCTGGCAGCAGAGCTCAATGCCATCAGGCGGTCAAAGGTTTACTTTGAAATGTATGGGAAATGTGAGTCACACCGCTGAGAAGTTGTGGACGGTTAGCTCTGGAGACCGAGTTTCATCAATGGTTGTCTCCACTCAACCATCAGCCAGGGAAGGCCGGGTGCGACAATGATGCAAACATGGGTGCGGCCCTTCGCTGTGACAATGTGACACACGTGCCTTGTGTGGCTCACGTGTTGAACCTGGTTGTCCAGCAATTTTTAAAGCACTATCGTGGCCCACATGGCCTTCTGCAGAGAGCACGGTGTAACGCCTTCCTTGATCTACACACTCAGATGGGCTGTAAATGATAGGCTAGAGGGAAGCCACTCACCAAGCAGGACCCCTAGAACCCTGAAACCCTTTAACCCCTATACAGGGATTAGGAATTACACAGGGCCCAAGGTGATCAATACCTGTGTAAGGCTGCAGTTCCAGAGAATAGTAGTCAGGCAGGGTCAAAACATTAATTGAGTAACAGGAACAGAATGGGACGGCCAGGACTTAATCAAAAAACAAGCAGAGGTGAAATGCGGATCGGCCAACAAGGTACATAAACAGCAAGCAGGAAAAGTAGTCAGGTAACAAGCAAACAAAATCATAAAACTGAACTGGGGGTAAAAGTAACCAGAGATTCATAGCTATGTCTGGCAGTGGTCTGCAGACAGGATGGGCATAAAAAACGGTGTGGTGTCTTCCCATTGGTTGTAGCTGAATGATGGTACTTCATCTGTGAGATACCCACCAGCTACATTCAGCCAGAGATTCTGCATCTGTCAAGGTAATGCAGCCCAGTGGGTGAACATATCCTGCGTCCACCTGCGCCGCTGGCATCGACTCCTCTCCCATCATCAGCACTATGCATGAAAGGAACACGTTGTCACCTGGCGACCGGAGTACAAATTGACGGAGCGGACTCCGTTGGTGACTTAACAGCCGTGTGTGGCAATGATGCAAACCTGGCTGCGGGCCATCGTCAGGGCAATGTGAGACACGTGCCTTGTATGGCTCACGTGTTGATCCTAATTCTTCAGCAATTTTTAAAACACCATCCCGGCCTACATGGCCTTGTGCAGCGGGCACGCTCGCTATGTGCTCACTTCCATCGTGCGCACACAGCAGCTCAACAACTTTCGTCGCTACAGAAGTCTTTAGGTCTGGTGGTTAAACGCCTGAAATGCGATGTGCCGACATGCAGGAATTTTAATCTGCACATGTTGCAGCGTTTGTGGCAGCACCGCCGAACCCTACTGCAATACGTTATGACATATAGCCTGGGATAACTTGATCCAGAGGTGGTGCAGATCACGCTGCTGGAGTGGTGTCAGATCAAGGACCTATGCACCCTGCTACACAGTTTACAAATGTCGACGAAGATGTTTAGCACTGGCGATGCCATTCTCAGCGTGACAATTCTGGTCATCTACATGATCTAGCACACTGTAATTATTATTCGGAGTCAGGTGTTGGGACAAGAAGAAGGGGAGGAAGTACAGGAGGAGTCATATGCGGAAGTGATAACAAGATCTACGAGGTCCAGATGGTCAGCAGCACCTAGGCGGCAGTCATGGTGAGGGAGAGGGATTAACAAGGGCGCATAGTATCAGCAAAAAGTGTTGAGGAAGGTGCAGGAGCCCATGAAGAAATGGAGGACGAACTGGCGATGGGCATGGAAGACTCAGCAGATGAGTGAGAGATTGCTCACATTTCGGTTGTGCGAGGTTGTGGGGAGAGGGCAGAGGAAGGAGGCACGATTCTCACCTCTCTGCCACCAACACACCAAGGACTTGGTCCTCCTGGATGCACAAGACACATGAGCGCCTTCATGCTGCACTACCTACAACATGACCCTCGGATTGTACGAATTCAAAGTAATACTGACTACTGGGTTGCCACACTGTTAGATCCCCGGTACAAGACAAAATTTGGCAAAATAATTCCTGCCATAGAAATGGACGCACGTATACAGGAGTATCTGCAGAAGGTGGTACGCATACTTAGATCTGCTTTTCCACTAAACACCAGTGCTGCACAGAGTGAATCTCAACGCTTTGTCATGGATAGGAGGAAATGGTCTTTTACTTGTCCACATCTGAGAGACCGAGGGCTGGCTGCTGTGCTGAGATGGCATTGAGTATGGTGTCCCTGCAGAGTTGCACTTTTGGTCATATACAAAATGAGTTGAAAAAGGACAGATGCTGGTGGAAAGGGGAACAGGTGTGTTGGAAAGGGGAAAAAAGTTTTTGTCCGTGGATTTGGTGGTTAAGCAACAGTAACATTTGCTGAAGAAACACCATCTGTTACAGTGGGACTGGCAGATTTGGGTAAGGTGGTATATACTATGTTACCGCTATATACCGAAAATTATTAAGAAAAGAAAGAGAAAGGTATATATCCCCATCAGCAGTCAGTGTCCACCGTGCTCCCAGATGGAAAAGGAGAGGTTGGGAACTGGAAGGTTTGGTGGAGGATACAGAGCTGTGTGGCTATGAAACTAATAGTAGCCTGAACCGAGTTAGACGCCATTCGGATCTGGAGCCTGGGAGCCCTGTTAGCGTCACAGGATCCACATGCCCACCCAGCCCAGGAACTCACTGTTAACAACACAGGGGCCATTGAGTACGCTGACCGTGTGCGTAGGGGCCACACCTGTGGACAGCAGGTGCATCAGCAGCAGCAGGCCTGTTAATGCCACTGGGCTGCACAAGCAGGACTGGTAGGACAGGAGCTGGTCTTAACCGTTCTGCGTTACCAACTGTGGTGGTGGCCTGCATCGACACCCTATCCCTGCCTACCTCTGGCCTAAAGCCGCAATGGGTTCAACACATGGAGGTGTGCTCTTTCGGAGCATAATAGGAGACTGCGCACCTCCTTGTTGGCTCCATCCCCTTTTATAACCTGGGTCTGCCCCAAACCAGGGTGAACCACAATGCACCTCCTGGAGACAAAAGCAGAGTGACACGTCATGAGTGGCATAACTAGCGTCCTATTTGGAACCGCAACTTCAATGATGACCTCATGGCTGCCATGACCCAAACACCTCACCAGTCATCGTCTGACCATCAATAATGCGGTGACAAGTCATAGGGGCGGGCCTCTGCAAGCCATTTGGGAGTGGCCTGGCCACATTGTCAGGACACCTGATGCCCTGTGGTCTATATGGGACCCCCACATCAGGGGCAGGGCCAAAGAGTTCATTACCGGACATAGTCTCTGATGCAGTAAGTGCCTGAGCATGCTCAGTAGCATGAAATACAGTGTCTGAAAAAAGACTATCAGCTTTATGGTGTCTAGGCACAACACTTGACCTAGACCCGGCACGGAGTGCAAGTACCTGTGCAAAGAGGCTTTTTGCACTAAGTGTGGGAGCATGCGCTGTATCCCGAAATGAAGACTTAGCCTCAGCAATGGCACAGTCAGGCTGAGCATACTCACTAGGCTAAACACTGTAGTTAGGCTGCGGCTGAGGTAAATCGGCACACGCATGCGCACTAGCTGCCTCTCCACACTTAGACGTGGAGGAGAAAGCAGCCAGCTGGACAACCCAAGGCCCATCCCTAAATGGCAGCTGACGCCTGGGCGCAAATGAAACCGCAGCAGGCTTCAGGTTACAGGTTTTGTAACAACAAATACCATCCAAAAGAACAGGTGTACTTCTTCCCATGGATAATCTGATATGATCCTTTTTTTCACGGACACAACCATCGCTAACAAATGTAGATGAGGCCAAAACAGCAGCTGCTTCAATGGATCTGAAGTTCTCCATAAAATGGCCTCTCCTCCACCCCAATTTCAAGATCCCAAATACTCCATTCCTCTGTGGTGTCAATCCAATCGAACTGCTTCCTAACAGCTCTCAAGTTTCCACCAGCTCTGCTGAGTATGGGGTAACAGAGATGGTTGAGTTTGCATAGCTGTTCAGTCGCACTATAGCCTGGGAATCAGAGGTCTGCTCCAAAGCTGCAATGAGTACAGACAAGGAAGTTATTATTATTTTTATTATTATTGATTTATAGAGCATCATTGATTCCATGGTGCTGTACATGAGAAGGGGGTTACATACAGAATACATATACAAGTAACTATAGACAGACTGGTACAGAGGGAAGAGGGACCTGCCCTTGCGGGATTACATTCTAAAGGATTTTTGAGAGGAGACAGTAGGAGTGGTGTAGGTTGAGCGTCAAGTACGTATGGTGGTGGTGTCATTGAAGGTTATAGTCATTTCTGAACAGATGAGTTTTCAGATTCAGTTTGAAGCTTGCAGGTGTAGCAGATAATCTGACGTGTTGAGGTAGCGAGTTCCATGAGACAGGGGAAATGATCTGCGCAGATGGCCAGAAGCTTTGTGAGTGGGATCCAGGGCCCGATGAAGAAGGTGCTGAGCCTAATCTACACCCTCATTTCCAAAAAGTCAATCCTCCTGGTGGAGACAATGGTGAACATGATGAGGAGCACAGATACCTGATTGGAATGACAACTTTACTATTCGGTCAGGGCAGGAAGAGGTTTTCTCGGAGGACTCAGGACGAGGGGAATGAAAACACACAGGGTTATTGATGAGGTTGGAGACCACACTTACTGTCAAACCAAAGTCAGCCAGTCGATGAGGTCAACAGAGGAGATGGAGGAGGATGCTACTGACGACGAGGTTACGTTGCGTCTTCCTGGCCAGAGACAAAGTACTGGAAGCACGTCAACAACTGAATCCTGGACCACAACTTTGACTCTGAGCAGAAGTCGTGTTGGCTATGCAGGTCGCATGGGCTGTAAGCCTTGCCTAGCCTGTGAATTTTTGGACATCGCAAAGGATCACCCAAGTCATGGAATCTGTAAGATTTGTCAACAATCTGTAAGTAGAAGGCAAAAACTCACACCTTTGAGTAGTTCCTCCTTGAAGTGTCACATGGATATGAATTGATAGCGTGAAGGTGTATTGCTCAGCTTTAGCCACTGTCAATGCAACATGCTTATTTGCCATTGCATGCATTGTTGCAGACTACACACAAGGGGCTGCTGTTTTTTTGGATCTGCCTGGGTTTGGTCACTATAGCAATATCAAATTGCTCTTCGGATGTGGACTTGGAGATGCTGTCTATGAACAGAAGGAAAAGCTAAAGGTGTGTGTTACAGCAAGGAGCCACCGCGGAAACACTTCGTTCAATTGTGAGGGGAGTCATATTGTACTTTGATGATGAGCCCCGTAATGTCAGTGAGCAACATCCTGTGCCACAGACCAACATTCTTACAGTGCTGTCTATACTGTTTACCGTGAGAGGAGCGTAAAGTCTGTATTTCTGGAAACTGGACATCACAGTACCCGGGTACGGTAGGCTGTGCCCAGACAATAATGCGGGCACGCAACACTTTGTTTTATTAGCAAAACACATATCTGTTCTGGGTAGGCCAACTATATAGACAATAAGACTTGCTGCCTCTGCACTGTCAAATTGTCACATACAGTTTAAGGGCTCCGCCACACATCCGTGAAAACCACGTCCGTGTAAAACGGGCCGTTTTTCGGGTCCGTTTTCCGTTTTTTTTTTGTCCGTTTTTATGGTATGTGTGGCCTGCGTGTGTATCCCGTATGCTAGCCGTATGTGCGTGTGGAATGTCCGTGTGTGCGTGAGTGAAATAACTGACATGTGTATGTGTTGTCCGTGTGAAATGTACGTGTGTGATGCAAAATGTCGTTACTACATGTCGGAAGACAGAGTAGCGGGATGAGAATGAACTCGGGTGAACTTCACCCGACTTCATTGTCATGCCGCGGCTCTGTCTTTGTGCCGTGTACTGATTAGCGGTCACCTGTGAAGGATTCACCGGTGACCGGTAATCCCCCGAGTGACTGAAGTGTCCCCCCCCTCTCTCATACTCACCGATCCCCGATCACTGGCGCTGCACGGCGTTCACACTGCTCCGGCGGCTTTTTCTAATTTGAAAAAGCCGGCCGCCCATTAATCAATCTCGTATTCCCTGCTTTACCCGCCCACCGGCGGCTGTGATTGGTTGCAGTGAGACACGCCCACCACGCTGAGTGACAGGTGTCACACTGCACCCAATCACAGCAGCCGGTGGGCGTGTCTATACTGTGCAGTAAAATAAATAAATAAATAATTAAAAAAACCAGCGTGCGGTCCCCCCCCATTTTAATACCAGCCAGATAAAGCCATACGGCTGAAGGCTGGTATTCTCAGGATGGGGAGCTCCACGTTATGGGGGCCCCCCACCCTAACAATATCAGTCAGCAGCCGCCCAGAATTGCCGCATACATTATATGCGACAGTTCTGGGGCTGTACCCGGCTCTTCCCGATTTACCCTGGTGCGTTGGCAAATCGGGGTAATAAGGAGTTATTGGCAGCCCATAGCTGCCAATAAGTCCTAGATTAATCATGTCAGGCGTCTATGAGACACCTTCCATGATTAATCTGTAAGTTACAGTAAATAAACACACACACCCGAAAAAATCCTTTATTAGAAATAAAAAACACAAACACATTCCCTCATTACCAATTTATTAACCCCGACAAACCCTCCATGTCCGGCGTACTCCACGGTCCTCCAGCGTCGCGTCCAGCTCTGCTGCATGGAGGTGACAGGAGCTGCAGAATACACCGCCGCTCCGGTCACCTCCACGCAGCTAATGAGATGAGTAGCGCGATCAGCAGCTGTCAGTCTGGTAACTCGCGGTCACCGCTGGATCCAGCGGTGGCCGAGGGTAACCTCAGTGACAGCAGCTGATCGCGCTACTCATCTCATTAGCTGCGTAGAGGTGACCAGAGCGGCGGTGTCTTCTGCTGCTCCTGTCACCTGCATGCAGCAGAGCTGGACGCGACGCTGGAGGACCGTGGAGTACGCCGGACATGGAGGGTTTGTCGGGGTTAATAAATTGGTAATGAGGGAATGTGTTTGTGTTTTTTATTTCTAATAAAGGATTTTTTCGGGTGTGTGTGTTTTTTTACTGTAACTTTCAGATTAATCATGGAAGGTTTCTCATAGACGCCTGACATGATTAATCTAGGACTTATTGGCAGCTATGGGCTGCCAATAACTCCTTATTACCCCGATTTGCCAACGCACCAGGATAAATCGGGAAGAGCCGGGTACAGCCCCAGAACTGTCGCATATAATGTATGCGGCAATTCTGGGCGGCTGCTGACTGATATTGTTAGGGTGGGGGGCCCCCCATAACGTGGAGCTCCCCATCCTGAGAATACCAGCCTTCAGCCGTATGGCTTTATCTGGCTGGTATTAAAATGGGGGGGGACCGCACGCCGGTTTTTTTAATTATTTATTTATTTATTTTACTGCACAGTATAGACACGCCCACCGGCTGCTGTGATTGGGTGCAGTGTGACACCTGTCACTCAGCGTGGTGGGCGTGTCTCACTGCAACCAATCACAGCCGCCGGTGGGCGGGTAAAGCAGGGAATACGAGATTGATTAATGGGCGGCCGGCTTTTTCAAAAGAGGAAAAGCCGCCGGAGTTTTTATAACAGCCGTTCAGCGCCGCGCTGGAGATCGGGGAATGGTAAGTATGAGAGAGGGGGGAACTGACCGACAGACAGCTAGAGGGACAGACAGACATAGAGACCGACCGACGGACTGAGGGAGAGAACGAAACATAAAAAGAAAAAAGACTGACATGACATGAAAAAAGCACAAAACATACAGGGAACAAACAGAGATGCGTCCGTGTCACTCGGACGTGCGCACAGACCCATTGACTTTTATTGGGTCCGTGCTGCGTGTTGCGTGAATAAAACGGACATGCTGGCGTGAGACACGGCCCACAAAACGCATCACGGAGACGGACAAACGGACATAACCAAAAACGCAAGTGTAACCGCTGAGATATAGTAACATTGGTGCACGTTTGGCCCTGTCTCCAGTATACACGGAAACGGACCAAACACGCACGTTTTTCACGGATGTGTGGCGGAAGCCTAAATCATAGAGGGACAGCAACACATGTTTGCATTGACTGTTGCTTTTCAAGATTTCCATGACTGTGTGGCTGAGCTGTGTGGTTTGCATTCACACTGTTATCATCTGCATTATCTGTGAGGTTTCAGCTAACAAGGGTATTCAGGGGGGGTAATGTGTTTGACTATGTTTAGGTAGATAACTTGGAAGCTCTTGTGATGTGCCACTGGTAAGTCGTGTTCGCGCACACAATCACACACACACGCACAAACACACAATTACTGCTACGCAGAGGGATTAGCAGGTAGTAGGCAACAGAATAGATTGTTCAATTATTTAAATTGTATGCATGGTTCTTATTGTTTGTTTTGGTAAAGTTAAACAATCATTTATCAACCCAACTGCCTAGAGTCCTTTTCCTGTTGCCTGGTTTTGCTGCATACTGGGGAGCCCACCCTGTACACAACTTAAAATGAAGCATAAGTCGCAATGTGAATTTCACTGTGCTACAATGCGGCCTAGCGTGCCTGTGCAACCACCGCCTGCCCCATCAAGTGCATCTGCGTGCTCTTCATCCTCTGTGACTGTGGGGACAGCAGTCACACATGGTTTTTCACACTGAACTTCCACTCCTTTACCCGCAACAGGGAGTGTGATTGGCAGGTCATCACTTGTTTTGGAAGTGGAAACAGAAGGTATTGTTGAGCTGTCAGACATCGAGAGAACCATCATTGGATGCAGGCTACATTATATCCACACCTGCACCTTCGTCACAGATTGCCTGGACTACCTGCAGTTAATAATTGCATTCCAGAAATGGAAAGGAGTGTAGAATGCACATGTGTTTTACCTTGCTTGGCAGCAAAGGAACACTAACTTAGTATTCCAGACAATTTTAGGATGGCAGAAAAAGAGTCAGCTCTTTGGGCAAATTAAATAGCGTGGCAAAAGTGGACAGATGGGTACAGTGGCCGTGTTCTGTGGGTACCAGGACAGTAAAAGAAGCCTCACTTTCTATCCCTCCTAATGATCAAATGCAGCACGGAATTCCCTGAGTTTGCTATAAAATTAGCATAGCTAAATGTGCATGAGGGTAGAATGCAGAGGTGCTTGAGATTGCTTGGCACAAGTGGCACAATAAAGGAGTCCAACAGCCACTTTTTGTATGCCACTAAATGGCAGTATTTTTTGCTATCATTATAGCTTATTAAAAACAGAGCAGGAGGGTGTCCTGCACAGGTGCTAGAAATAGCTTGGCACCAGTGGGGCACTAATGGAATACAACAGCCAGTTCTATGATGCCACTAAATGGCAGTATTTTTTGCTATCATTATAGCTTATTAAAAACAGAGCAGGAGGGTGTCCTGCACAGGTGCTAGAAATAGCTTGGCACCAGTGGGGCACTAATGGAATACAACAGCCAGTTCTATGATGCCACTAAGTTTACTCAATTTTTGGTATTATAACGTCTTAGTAAGTAACAATGAGTTTGAGTGTGCAATGCAGGCAGACGGGCTGCAAATATCTTTGCACTAGTGGGACTATACAAAAGTCCAATAGCCACGTTTAGGATGCCACTAGGTACACTCAGTGTTTGCTAGTATAATGGCTTCGTAACAATAAGTTTGAGTGTGCAATGCAGGCAGACGTGCTGCAAATATCTTTGCACTAGTGGGACTATACAAAAGTCCAATAGCCACGTTTAGGATGCCACTAGGTACACTCAGTGTTTGCTAGTATAATGGCTTAGTGATAATGAGTTTGAGTGTGCAATGCAGGCAGACGTGCTGCAAATATCTTTGCACTAGTGGGACTATACAGAAGTCCAATAGCCCCGTTTAGGATGCCACTAAGTTTACTCAGTGTTTGCTAGTATAATGGCTTAGTAACAATGAGTTGGAGTGTGCAATGCAGGCAGACGTGCTGCAAATATCTTTGCACTAGTGGGACTATACAAAAGTCCAATAGCCACGTTTAGGATGCCACTAGGTACACTCAGTGTTTGCTAGTATAATAGCTTAGTAACAATAAGTTTGAGTGTGCAATGCAGGCAGACGTGCTGCAAATATCTTTGCACTAGTGGGACTATACAAAAGTCCAATAGCCACGTTTAGGATGCCACTAGGTACACTCAGTGTTTGCTAGTATAATAGCTTAGTTACAATAAGTTTGAGTGTGCAATGCAGGCAGACGTGCTGCAAATATCTTTGCACTAGTGGGACTATACAAAAGTCCAATAGCCACGTTTAGGATGCCACTAGGTACACTCAGTGTTTGCTAGTATAATGGCTTAGTTATAATGAGTTTGAGTGTGGAATGCAGGCAGACGTGCTGCAAATATCTTTGCACTAGTGGGACTATACAAAAGTCCAATAGCCACGTTTAGGATGCCACTAGGTACACTCAGTGTTTGCTAGTATAATGGCTTAGTAACAATGAGTTTGAGTGTGCACCGCAGGCAGACGTGCTGCAAATATCTGTGCACTACTGGGACTATACAGAAGTCCAACAGCCACGTTTAGGATGACACTAAGTTCACTCAGTGTTTGCTAGTATAATGGCGTAGTAACAATAAGTTTGAGTGTGCAATGCAGGCAGACGTGCTGCACATATCTTTGCACTAGTGGGACTATACAGAAGTCCAATAGCCCTGTTTAGGAAGCCACTAAGTTCACTCAGTGTTTGCTAGTATAATGGCTTAGTAACAGTGAGTTGGAGTGTGCAATGCAGGCAGACGTGCTGCAAATATCTTTGCACTAGTGGGACTATACAGAAGTCCAATAGCCCCGTTTAGGATGCCACTAAGTTCACTCAGTGTTTGCTAGTATAATGGCTTAGTAACAATGAGTTGGAGTGTGCAATGCAGGCAGACGTGCTGCAAATATCTTTGCACTAGTGGGACTATACAATAGTCCAATAGCCACGTTTAGGATGCCACTAGGTACACTCAGTGTTTGCTAGTATAATGGCTTAGCAACAATAAGTTTGAGTGTGCAATGCAGGCAGACGTGCTGCAAATATCTTTGCACTAGTGGGACTATACAAAAGTCCAATAGCCACGTTTAGGATGCCACTAGGTACACTCAGTGTTTGCTAGTATAATGGCTTAGTTATAAGGAGTTTGAGTGTGCAATGCAGGCAGACGTGCTGCAAATATCTTTGCACTAGTGGGACTATACAGAAGTCCAATAGCCACGTTTAGGATGCCACTAGGTACACTGAGTGTTTGCTAGTATAATGGCTTAGTTATAATGAGTTGGAGTGTGCAATGCAGGCAGACGTGCTGCAAATATCTTTGCACTAGTGTGACTATACAAAAGTCCAATAGCCACGTTTAGGATGCCACCAGGTACACTTAGTGTTTGCTAGTATAATGGCTTAGTTATAATGAGTTGGAGTGTGCAGAGGCAGGAGGGTACAGTGCCAGGATTGTGGGGCTCTGGGTAGAGGAATGGAAGCCTGCCTTTCTATTCCCTCCTAATGGGGAAATGCAGCGAGGAAATCCCTGACCTTAGCTACACAGACGCTGTCTCTGTTTTCAGGACCTGTCACCTATGGCTCTGACCCTGCCGGTACAAGCCCTTAAAAGGACTGATAGAAAGTGCTCTCCCTAAGCTGTCCAGCGCTGTGTATGGAGCGCATACAGCTGTATCGGCGATAGGACTCAGGACGGAGCTGCGACAGTGATGTCTGACACCAAGGATGCAGAAGGCAGATAATGGCGTGCTGGAGGAAAATGTCTGTTTTTATAATGCAGGGACATGTGACATGGACATCCTATCACACATGCCGTTGCTTCTCTGGCTAAAAGTCCACTTAGCTGTGTGTGTGTCTGGGATTGGCTGTCATAATGGCCCTCCCCACTACACGCGCGCGCTTAGGGAAGGAAGACAAGGAAAAAAAAAAAAAATGGCGATCGCCATTATACAAACAGCAGTGATCTGAAGGCGCTGTTCCCGCACACTATACACTGAAATTTCATAATAGTGTGAGTCACAGAGTGACTTACACTATTACAGCGGAAACCAGCTAGGAATTAGCAGGTTTTTTTGCTGCTAGAACCGTTCTCGAACGTTTCTAGAACTATCGAGCTTTTGCAAAAAGCTCGAGTTCTAGTTCGATCTAGAACAGGCCCCAAAATCACTCGAGCCTAGAACTGGAGAACCTCGAACCGCGAACCGCGCTCAACTCTATTGTAGACCACAAGACATCATAAGCACTCACAAGATGCCAAGCCAGTGTCTATACGAGTGAGTATGGTAAGTATACTGTAAATTTTAATTTTTCAAGGAATTATTAATGCCTGCCTTGACCATTATTACTTCAATAAATAAAATAATTATACTGGTTGGCTCACCAATATGTTATAGGAGTAACTGGTATAACTGGGCAGTTTTAAATGGAAACTTCTCCACCACCTGTTGGAAGGGAGTTAAGTATATTTTTAACCCCTTCACGACCAAGGATATACTGATACATGTTTTTGCCAGGAGATGCAGATTTGACGCAGGTATTTGGTGTATAAACCCTAGCACCAAATCTGCATCACCTGGCAAACCCCCCCTTCCCCACGGTTTTCTGCTAGGAAATGCAGGTCTCATTGAACTCAATGAGTTCACCTAGGTGAGGTCACTGAGTTCAATAAGTTCACCTGAGGCAAGTTTAACTATGGTCACAGGGGGGTACCATGGGAAGCCTAAAACTTTGACCGCAGGTAAACTAGTAAACTAGAGATGAGCAATCCTGCCAAGGATCAGATCAGGATCGCCTGGGTTCGCCAATCAGATTGCCAATCTGATCAACGATCCTAGCCAAACCCATTGAATTCAATGGGAAACAAAACCTATGTGTTATAAAATGGTTTAGGGGGCTGCAAAAGAAAGAAAATAAAGAAGGAATAAAGCAGGACATACTTACCAAGTCTCCTCGCAATGGCAGCACTACTTTCGCATCTGCTAATTATCCCTCATACATATTCACTGCTTCCCCACCACTGGTGTTTCTGATTGGCTGCAGTCAGATCTCCCTAAGGTCAACAATGCTTGCTTAAGTAGTCTTTTACTAGGCATTGCCCCCACTAGCCAGATTCCTACTCCACACTGATGAGGGGCAAATACCCCGAAACGGCTGTCTGTGGATGGATACCATGTTTGGTATAGGTGGTCTCCTTGACTGGAGACTGCCATTCCCGTGGTTGTTCCTTCCCGGTGAAAGACCTGGCTAGTTTCCTGCCAGCGTTGAGAAACATGTGATGGTGTCTCCGCGGCTTTCTCATTTGCATACTTCCCAGGGGGCTTTGCTCTAGAATCACTGCGTTGAGAAACACGTGATGGTGTCTCCGCAGTGGATATGTTGATCTCCCTAAGGTCAACAATGCTTGCTTAAGTAGTCTTTTACTAGGCATTGCTCCCACTAGCCAGATTCCTACTCCACACTGATGAGGGGCAAATACCCCGAAACAGCTGTCTGTGGATGGATACCATGTTTGGTATAGGTGGCCTCCTTGACTGGAGACTGCCGTTCCCGTGGTTGTTCCTTCCCGGTGAAAGACCTGTCTAGTTTCCTGCCAGCGCTGAGAAACATGTGATGGTGTCTCCGCGGCTTTCTCATTTGCATACTTCCCAGGGGGCTTTGCTCTAGAATCACTGCGTTGAGAAACACGTGATGGTGTCTCCGCAGTGGATATGTTGATCTCCCTAAGGTCAACAATGCTTGCTTAAGTAGTCTTTTACTAGGCATTGCCCCCACTAGCCAGATTCCTACTCCACACTGATGAGGGGAACGGCTGTCTGTGGATGGATACCATGTTTGGTACAGGTGGTCTCCTTGACTGGAGACTGCCGTTCCCGTGGTTGTTCCTTCCCGGTGAAAGACCTGGCTAGTTTCCTGCCAGCGTTGAGAAACATGTGATGGTGTCTCCGCGGCTTTCTCATTTGCACACCCCCCCACCCAGTCTGACAACATTATACCGGTGAAAAAAATATTAAAATATGCCGTGCGGTTCCTCTATATATTGATACCAGCACAGAATGCTTGACACATCTGGTCATGCGCACTATGAAGTGGGGTGTATGTGTCCTGGCTTCAAAGAGGTCTAGTGCACTTGGCCAGAAGTGCCGGGCACTTTGACCATGTACACTGACACAAAGCCCGGAGTCTGAGGTGATGGCAATGGACACAGGTACACACGTCACTGCTGATGATACTAGGCAATTGTCATTAAATAGCCTGTTAGCACACCTCCATGGGCATACTAATATGCTAAGAGGGTGGACTGGAATAGTCAGGGGAAAAAACGCCCTAGCAACTTGTCCCTGTGCTCTTTAGTAGTGATGAGCGAGTGTAATCATTACTATTCGCTACTCGCACGAATAGTACGGTATTTGCGGTATTCGTTATATTGCGAGTTTTTGTGTATTCGCCTCGCTATATTCGGATGTCCCACCTAGCCATTTTGGTGCCTTATTTGTAGCCATTAAACATGCTGGTCTTCTTAACCAATCACAGTAATGCTGAAACCATCTTGGTTGTGGGATTAATGTGATTGGCTGGCCATGCAGCATCATAGGGTTTATAAAAGCCCTTTCGCCGCCATTTTGTGCAGAGTGTAGGCATATTAATAACACAAAAAGCCCTTTTCAGGGCTACCTGCAGTGTATAGGTCAGGATAGTGTACGGAGGGACAGATTTTGAAGCAAGGACAGAGTTTAAAGCAGCATGTCACTACCTCCATAGTACCATCCAGAATACAATAGCTCTTTTAAGAGCTGAAACCGTTGAACAAGGTCACAGCAGGGAGGGAGAGATTGTGAAATAGGTGGGGAATCAGGACCTGTTTTCACAATATTTAGGGGTTCACAGCCTGCCTTGTGACATCCACATCAGCCACATTAATACGTTGCTAGTGACCTTTGCAAATAGTTACAAAGCAGTACACTTGCATTTACTGCTGTCTGATATACAAAACGCACTGTTCCTGTTTCCACAATATTTATGGGTTCATAGTCTGATTTTGCCATCCATCCACTCAGTGGTTAGCACTGCAGTCTTGCAGCGCTGGGGCCCTGGGTTCGAATCCCACCAAGGACACCATCTGCAAGGAGTTTGTATGTTCTCCCCGTGTTTGCATGGGTTTTCTCCAGTTTCCTCCCACACTCCAAAGACATACAGATAGGGACTTCAGATTGTGAGCCCTAATGGGGACTGTGTTCCTGATGTATGTAAAGCGCTGCGGAATATGTTAGCGCTATATAAAATTAAAGATTTATTTATTCATTAATACTTTGCTAGTGACCTTTTCAAATACAAAGCAGGACTACCATTTTGTGCTGCCTGGTACAAAGTACTCACTTGTACTTTTTTAACACTATTTTTGGGGTCAAAGTTTGCTTGGCTTGGGCCATCAACATCTGCAAATATGTCACCAAAACCCAAAATGCCAAAAAAAAAAAATCCAGTTGTTAACCACTTCAGCCCCAGGGTGTTTTCCGTTTTTCCGTTTTGTTTTTTTTTTTGCTCCCCTTCTTCCGAGAGCCGTAACTTTTTTATTTTTCTGTCAATCTTGCCATATGAGGGCTTTTTTTTGCGGAACGAGTTGTACTTTTAAATGAAACTATATGTTTTACCATATATTGTACTGGATAACAGCAAAAAAATTCAAAGTGTGGAAAAACTGCAAAAAAAGTGTGATCGCACAATAGATTTTGGGATATTTTATTCACCACATTCACTATATGATAAATTTGATGTGTCGTTGTGATGCCTGTGGTCGGTGCGAGTTTGCAGACACCAAACATGTATAGGTTTACTTGTATCTAAGGGGTTAAAAAAATTCACAAGCTTGTCCAAAAAAAAGTGGCGCACGTTTTGCGCCATTTTCCGAAACCCGTAGGGTTTTCCTTTTTCGGGATATATGGCTCAGTGATGGCTTATTTTTTGCATCTCAAGCTGACATTTTTAATGGTACCATTTTTGCGCAAATGCTACGTTTTGATCGCCTGTTATTGCATTTTGTGCAAAACTTGCGGTGACCAAAAAACGTAATTTTGGTGTTTGGAATTTTTGTGCCGCTACGCCGTTTACCAATCAGATTAATTGATTTTACATTTTGATAGATCGGGCAATTCTAAACGCAGCGATATATGTGTAATTTTTTATTTTTTTAACCCTTTAATTTTCAATGGGGCAAAAGGGGGGTGATTTGAACTTTTATTTTTTTTTATATTTTAAAACTTTTTTTACTTTTTTTTTATTTTACTAGTCCCACTAGGGGGCTATATGGATCAACAATCCGATCGCTTTTCCATATCTGTAGATCTCTGCTACAGATCTGAGAACTACAGATATGCTGCGTTACTCTCAGTGCTGGCACTATGTCGGCACTGAGAGAAAGTGACTCATGTTAGAGGTATCATCACATGACCCTGTGGTACCATGGCATGATCACGCACCTGACTTCCAGTTTCGGCGGCGGTAAGTAAAAGTAATGGCCGCGCGCATATAGATCTCTCTCCCAGATTTTGGCAGCGAGATATAAGGGGTTAAAAGTTGCGGGTGGAATGCGATTCCACTCGTAACTTCCAGGCACACATGTAAGCTGTTGAAATCAGCTGATATGTGCGCAGATCGCTGCAGCCTGCCCACGGCAGGGGGCGGGGAATAACCTCACACAATTCATGACGGATATATCCATCATGGGTCATGAAGGGGTTAAGGGACAGGGACGTGGGCGTGGGCGTGATGTTGGGAGTGGTGAGCGACAAGGCACTGAGTCTGAGCTTGTTCCTAAGAAGAACATTTTGCCACTGTGTGAAACCTTCAACATTTGCCATCAAAAGTAATTGCTTTCATGATAATGTCCATTGGCAACTAATTCATAAAATTGCCTTGGCTAAAAAGTTCAAATATAATATTTAAAATGCTGCAAAATATTTTAATACTTCTATTTGTAAAAGTTAACTTTTTAATTGGCTACAGATTAACATATGTTTACCCTTTTCATCATTCTAAGGAGGTAATAATCACATATATTTTATTTTTAGAATTTGTAACATATAGTAATATTAAAATAACTGATTGACCTTTTCAACAAAGCAAGCAATGCACAATGAATCACAAGTGGATAGTGAAAAATGAGAGCCTGTCTGTAGGGAAGTGAAGACTAAACAATGAAATCATAGCAGGTGTACAATCTGTGTATTACGATTCTAAAATAATAAGCTTCATTGCATTATTTTCCCACAAAATACCTGCAAGGATCAAGGGTGTTCACGCCCATAGGGAGTTCACAAGCATACAAATGAGACTATTGGTCTCCTGACTTCTTGACCTAACCAAACCGTAGGCAGCATATACAGTTTCAGCTGAAGACTTGTACAATACAGAGAATTGCAGTAAAACCTATGTCATTACTTTTATGAGCACAGTGTGTACAATAATAAATATTTATCGCGTGCTTAGACATGGAACATTATGTGTCTTTCGCCTCTAAAAATTACTATCTCGGCATCTAGAATCCAACCACAAATTAACAAATGAACTTGTAATTTCAAGACACTCTCCGGTGAAATGTAGAGACACTCCTTTAAGTCAAAAGTATCTTAGATTCTACTAATTTAACAAGAACCAACAAACTGTCTGCCCGAGGCGTGTTCTGCTTTGATTGCTTGGTTAATCATGATTGTCAATGAAAAAAATTAGGCTGTTACACTACCTCGTGATAAACGGGTTCTTTATGCCACTGTTTCAAGCTTAGAAGCCAAATTGTACCTTTCTATTACAATATTTTTAGCTATTGGATACATCTGGAAAAATATTCAAGCAGATAATTAGATTGCATTAGCAATGTGTCTGTTGTGGTTTCTCTGATCCCAAAGAAGGCAACCCTTTATAAAGTACTTGGCCGCAGTCTCCACAAAATCTGCTGTGTAAATTGGCCCACACTAAAGCATGTGGAAAACATTTTTTGGCTGAAATTTGAAACCATTCATGTGGCTTTGAGACAGGGAAGCGTTGCCTGCCAACATCAATAGAACTTTGTACTACAAACCAAAATGGTCGTTTAGACATGTGTACTTTCATGCTCACAAATGCACTGAGGTCAAATATTTTTTAATCCTGGGAATTTTTCCTCTTTACACAGCCTCATATTTCACGCAGGAAATGAGACTGAGTACAACAAGCACAAATCATTGAGACTGACAGACCATATTGGGTTCAAAACCCAAGCTCTGGCTCTAATTGCTCTCCAAAGGCTTTTGGCTCAAGGTAACTGTTGATTTAGTTCAGCTGTTTCAAATCAGCACGGTAAGGTCTCGCTAAGACAAACTGGTTAGGCCGCATTACATTTGTACCATTAGATCCTCAGATGTAACTATAACACAGTTAGCATTTAAAAAATGGCATTTGTCTGCACACCGAGGGCAGTAATTACAAGTTGGCAAATCTTGTTTGAAAGATGGTGTGGACTTTTCCTTATTATGAGTGATGAATACTTATACTAAAGGTAAAAAATGTTTCTGGTCATTAGAAGGAAGTAGCTAATCTGACTGGCATTTTATTACCACATACTCCTGTTGTGCTTTTGGCTTCGCGAAGGGAATTACTGGTCGTTTGCTTTATGATTGATTTATTATTACACATCAATTCTTAATCAGATGTATCACACCAAAAGTAATGCTATAAACAAACCACATATTAGTACTGTACATCCATATGTTTAGATGTTTGGCCACTTCATTAAGAATTCCCTTGTGCAGAATAGTCTTAATGAAGGGCTCGATGGAGTATAATGTGCTGAATTCATTAAGAAGTGCATGTGTACCGCCCCGCGCTCGGCTGCCTGCCAAGCCACTCAGATCCGGGCTCTTTTTGGTGGGTGGCTCGAGCGCCTCCGGACCCGGGGTCATGTCGCTCTGAAGGGAAGCTGGTGCTACGTGTAGGGATTTCGGTGGGGAGGTTCACAGCCAAGGCCATGGTGTTTAGGGATGTAAGTTTGTGACGCCACCCACGGGTTGTGGTGAGTGTGGACACCACCGCTGCCGTTAACTAGGCTCCCGGGGACGGTGTTGTGCAGCCTGGTGTTGACCCCTCCGTGAGCAGGGGGTGATGGTCCCAGGGCCCGGTGGTGGTGAGGTGCGGGCGTGTTGGTTCGGTGCGGTGCGCAGCCTGAGGGCACTGTTGTACTTACTATGACAGATACACTGGAGTCTCTGGTAAACCAAAAGGATGGTGGTCGGTGCCCGCAGCTGGCTGCGCTTGGTCCCCCACCCGGTTCGGTGGTTCCCGCCTTTCTCCTGCACCTCTTTTTGTAGAACTTGACTGCCTATGCTTCAGCAGCGGTAGTCCGCTCCCCGGCTTTATTTGTGTCGGGGAACCCGTTTGCCCGCAGACGCTGCCCCGTGGGATCTCTCTGCCTGTGTGGTGGCTTTCTATCCCCCTCGGTGGGCTGTTGCCGTCTTTCAGGTCTTGAGACAGGAAAGGCTTCTGGACATCGTTCTGGGTCTGAGTACCCCTCTTGGTGCTCCTGTTTTCAGTTGGTTCCCCGGTTCGGTACCGGCGGGCCACTACCCTGTCCCGGTACCTTACGGTGCCACCAACCGTCTTCCCGGCTCCTGCAGGCGGCAACCACCGTCTGCCTCCTGGTCACAGGGTATCCGGGCTACGACCCAGATCCCTGACAAACGTTTACACTTTGCTACTACTCTCCTTCACCTCCAACAACTGATCTCTCTCTGATCTGCTGTGTTTTCCCGCCTCAGGCTATCCGAACTCCTCAGTGGGCATGGCCAACTGCCTGGCTCTGCCCCCTGGTGTGAACATCAAGACCTAAGAGGGGTGACTCAGGGTTTTTAGATTGGCTGCTGTTACCTTGTTAGGGGACGGGTGTTTGTGCAAGGGTCTACCTGTGACCACCTGACTAGTCCAGGGCATCACACATGTAGCCTTTTTGGCATAAGAACCACCACCACTTTTGCAGTATTTGATGGGCAGTCGCAGCATCTGTAGTTTTACATCACTGATCTCTCAGCAGCTGACACCAAACACAGTTCAAATCCTCTTAGCTCCTCTATACACAAACCCATCCTGCAGTATTTTACAACTTTCAGCACCCTCTATACACAGCCCCATCCTGCACTATTTCTCTGTTTTAAGGGCAAGTTTGAAACTAAGTTATAATGGCACAAATTAATACAATTATGTTTACATTACTATAAAATTCCCTTGCAATTTTGAGAAAAGTCTTAAAAGGGTACCTTTACTTGATTTATATAGCCCAAACCACGCACAGCATGAACTCCAAAGACGATTTAGATTGTGAGCCCCAATGGGGACAGTGTTGTGAATGTATGTAAAGCGTTATGGAATTAATGGCGCTATATAAGGTAATAAATATTATTATACTATTAATTACAGCCTGGATGAATAATTGTAGTCATTTATATTTCTTTTTTAAATGCTCCGGTGATCCAGAGAAAATATAGTTAGAAGGACCATAGCAAAAGATGGGTCAATCATCTGAGGCAGGGCCGCGAAAAGCTGGCTGGAGGTGATGCCAGACTAGTCACCTCAATACCTATGTTCCGTGGGCTAAATCCTGTACCATTATTTTCTCTGAAGCACTAGAGCATTTCAGAGACAAATGTACCTGGCTACAATCGTGCAGGCAGGTTGTGATTTATGTTGTCCATGGTTTGGGCAGCATGAATCAAGTGACAGGTTCCCTTTTATGAAATTCACAAAAAAGTAAAGATGGTTACATCTATATGTGTAAAGAATATACGGTATCCTGTGTTTTTGATACAGAGCTTCATGCCCATTACTTCTCTTCACACAGAGAGAGCTTATGGCAATAGAGATTTAGATACCGTAGTTCCCATTGGACTCAACAATGAATCTACTGTATATGTAAGCTCCCTCTAGTGATAGCTATGGCTCCTAGAAGGTCTTTATCATAGATGTTTTGCACTTTAGTGAAAAATCATAGTAATTAACCTATATACACAGGTTAGTCAGGTTTCTAGAATATATACAAAAAGCCAAAGGTTTTTGTGAGTTTCTGATACTTTTTATGATTTAATAATTTAGTTTGGAATCCACAACAAAGCCTAGTACCCTAACTTAAAATACCGTAGTAAATTAATATAGTGGAAGACTGTATAATTATTGCAGATATTCTGTAGTCGTGTGAAACATTGTTACATAGATTTCTACAGAATTACTATCAAAATCTGTTCCAAAAAATGAATAAAACATGGATATATTTTTATTTATTTGTAATTTGATATGTTAAAAGTAGAGATGGGTGAGCACTAAAATGCTTGAATTCTCGTTACGCCATCCGAGCTGGTCAGATGCTCAGACGAGCTTGACTCGAGTATCGGGCATTATGGAAAGTCAATGATTGGTCTGGTTGGGTCTCCACCCTCATACAGCCAGCCATAAACAGAGCATTTCTAGTGGGAGGGCGGGGTTTTTTTGTTTTTTTTTGGTCACACTGTGTCCGAGAATGTTGTTTTATTCCCCTGGAAAACCATTCACAGAGTGCAACTGGCTCTCCATGGGTTGCCTGCACACTTCATGCAGTAAAGCAAGCCTGAGAGTTGTGGGCATTGTTTCACGGTCAAAATATACGAGCATCCGCAATACTCGGCCAAGACCCATGAGTACCCAAGCATTCTAATGCTCAATTGATTAATGAGGAGGGCCGAGCACGCTTGGTCACCACTAGTTAAAAGTAGCGATGGGCGAGCATGCCCTGCACTGCTAGTTACTCGATCGTACATTAGTGTGCTCATCTGAGCGTCTGACCAGCTCGAATCAAGTAACGATAATTCAAGCATTTTAGTGCACACCCATCATTAGTTTAAAGTTATTAAATTACAACTTCATAGCTTTATATTATATAGAAATAATTTGTTCAGGTTTCATGGTTAATAACAATAATAGACAAATTGTTTTTCTAGGAAGAGGACAAAGAATGAAGCTACCATGTTTTATATGTAATCTATAGTCTATATGGGGTAACAGCACCATCAAGCGCATTTCAGCTGCCAGACATCTATACCATGATTTGGTTATACAGTGATATTCTGGTACCATTATAGTATGTATGGCTGTATAATCTATGATCCTGGACTATAGCAGTTGTAATACCCCTGACAAACCTCCATGTTGTAAAGAGAAATGTGTTGGGGTGTTTTCTATATGATTAATAATAATAATAATAATATAATAATAATATTTATTCATTTATATAACGCTGTTAATTTCACAGCACTTCACATACATTGTCAACACTGTTGGGGCTTACAATCTAAATTCCCTATCAGTATGTTTTTGGACTATGGGAGGAAACCAGAGTACCCAGAGGAAACACACACAAACACAGGGAGAACATACAAACTCCTTGCAGATGTTGTCCTTGGTGGGAATTGAACCCAGGACCCCAGCGCTGCAAGAGTGCAATGCTAACCACTGAGCCACCGTGCCACCCGATTAATATCTGAATAATTCATGAGTGCTCTCATGAGATAGGAGAGAAGATTAAAGGTGGTGTCACACACAGCGACGGCGACAACAACGTCGCTGCTACGTCACCATTTTCTGTGACGTAGCAGCGACGTCCCGTCGCTGTCGCTGTGTGTGACATCCAGAAATGAGCTGGCCCCTGCTGTGAGGTCGCCGCTCGTTGCTGAATGTCCTGCTTCATTTTTTGCTCGTCGCTCTCCCGCTGTGAAGCACACATCGCTGTGTGTGACAGCGAGAGAACGACGAACTGAAGCAAGCAGGGAGCAGGAGTCGGCGTCTGGCAGCCTGCGGTAAGCTGTAACCATGGTAAACATCGGGTAACCAAGAAGCCCTTTCCTTGGTTACCCGATATTTTCATTAGTTACTAGCACTGTGCTCTCAAGCTGCCAGTGCCGGCTCCCTGCACACGTAGCTGGAGTACACATCGGGTTAATTACCCGATGTGTACTCCAGCTACGTGAGCAGGAAGCCGGCACTGGCAGCGTGAGAGCACACCGCTTAGCGCTGGCTCCCTGCACACGTAGCCGGAGCCGGAGTACACATCGGGTAATTAACCGATGTGTACCCTGGCTAGGAGAGCAGGGAGTCAGCGCTAAGCAGTGTGCGCTGGTAACCAAGGTAAATATCAGGTAATGGTTACCCGATATTTACCTTAGTTACCAAGTGCAGCATGGCTTCCACAGCGACGCGTGTCGTTATGATCGCTGCTGCATCTGCTGTGTTTGACAGCTAAGCAGCGATCATGACAGTAACTTACTAGGTCGAAAATGGTGATGTAACAGCGACGTCGTTGTTGCTGTCGCTATGTGTGAACCCAGCTTTAGTGTCCTTTGTGGCCTTTTAGACTTTTCTCTCATTAATGAATCAGATTCGAGATTTTAGAATTCTGATTTGTTATATACACACTTACTTATTCTTCTGTTTAACACAACAATGACCTTATGCCACTCCCACACAACCTCTTCATCCTGCATGTGTTGGAGTCCCTCAAGGCTCAATCCTATGACCCTTAAGCAGACTTTACACACTACGACATCGCTAGCAATTGCTAGCGATATCGAGCGTGTAAGCACCCGCCCCCATCGTGTGTGCGATATCGTGTGATCACTGCCGCAGCAAACATTATTGCTACGGCAGCGTCACACGCACTTACCTGGTCGGCGGCGTTGCTGTGACTGCCGAACAATCCCAGGGCTAACCTGTGCTGCGGATTCCAATCCCCAGCTGCCTAGTTGTACCTGGCTGGACACAAAAATGGGGCGAAGCCCACGTCATTTGTTTTTCAATTATTTCATGAAATAAGTGAAATAATTAAAAAAAACGGGCTTCCCTATATTTTTGGTTCCCAGCCAGGTACAAATAGGCAACTGGGGGTTGGAGGCAGCCCGTGGCTGCCTGCTGTACCTGGCTAGCATACAAAAATATGGCGAAGCCCACGTCATTTTTTTGGTGGGCAAAAAACTTCTGCATACAGTCCTGGATGGAGTATGCTGAGCCTTGTAGTTCTGCAGCTGCTGTCTGCTCTTCACCATACAGACAGACAGCAGCTGCAGAACTACAAGGCTCAGCATACTCCATCCAGAACTGTATGCAGAAGTTTTTTGCCCTCTGAAAAAATTATGTGGGCTTCGCCATATTTTTGTATGCTAGCCAGGTACAGAAGGCAGGTACGGCTGCCCCCAACCCCCAGTTGCCTATTTGTACCCAGCTGGGAACCAAAAATAAAGGGAAGCCCTTTTTTTATTATTTCATGAATTTCATGAAATAATTAGAAAACAAATGACGTAGGCTTCGCCCCATTTTTGTGTCCAGCCAGGTACAACTAGGCAGCTGGGGATTGGAATCCGCAGCACAGGTTGGCCTGAGCTTTCTGGGCCCCACTGCGGCGAATTGCAGACGGCAGCCGCCTCAGAAAATGGCATTTTCATAGAAGCGCCATCTTCTGGCGCTGTATCCAACTCTTCCAGCACCTGCCTGCTATACCTGGCTAGCATACAAAAATATGGCGAAGCTCACGTCCATTTTTTGTAGTTTTTTGGCAAAAAAAATAAAAAATGCTTCCCTGGATTTTCCATTGCCAGTGAAGGTAACACCAAGCAGTGGGGGTTAGCAGCCAGTAGCTGCTTGGATTACCCTTAGCTAGCAATACAATAAATGCAGCGGGAGCCCATATATATTTTTTTTAATTATTTATTTAAATAACTAAAAACAAAATGGGCTTCCCTGTATTTTGATTGCTGGACATCACAGTGCTGTAAAAAGAAATCTTTAAAAAAATGACGTAGCGCTCCGCGGTATTTTTGATTCTTAGCGCAGATAAAGCAGACAGCTATGGGTTGCCACCCCCATCTGCCTGCCGTTACCTTGGTTGGCAATCAAAATACAGGGAAGCCCATTAATTTTTTCTATTTAAAAAATAGTTAAAAAAAAAATGACGTTGGGTCCCCCCATTTTTGATAGCCAGCTAGGGTAAAGCAGACGGCTGTAGCCTGAAAACCACAGCTGGCAGCTGTACCGTGGTTGGGGATCCAATGTGGAGGTCCCCTCAGGCTCTTTTTTATAATTATTTTATAAATATTAATAATTACACAATAACAGAAGGGTCCCCCCAAATTGGATCACCAGCCAAGGTTAAGCGGACAGCTGTGGTCTGGTATTCTCAGGGTGGGAAGGTCCATAGTTATTGGGCCTTCACAGCCTAAAAATAGCAGGCCGCAGGCACCCCAGACGTGGTGCATCCACTAGATGCGCCAATCCTGGCGCTTCACCCCAGCTCATCCCACGCCCTGGTGCAGTGGCAAACGGGGTAATAAATTGGGTTGATACTAGCTGTAAAGTCACCTGAGATCAAGCCCAGCAGTTTGTGATGTCATTGCGTCTATTAGATAGCCAACATCATAAACTGTCAGTACTAACAAAAAAAAAAAAATCGACAAAAGAAATTTATTTGAAAAAACAGTCCCCAAAACATTTCCTCTTTCACCAATTTATTGTAAGAAAAAAAATAAAGGGGTCCCACGACGACTTTGGACCGTCTAGAATATGGGGGGGAGACACTCAGGGAACGTATCCCCCATTTTCTAGTAGTGCGGACCCTTCATGTGAGGAGTGTGGGTGCAATGAATCTGCACTCACTCTCCCCGGGTCCACAGCAGCAGAGTCCATGTCGTAATGGTTGCTACCAAAGCTGCAATGCCCTGCTCATGAGGTAAGGGCATGCCTAATCAGGAGAACTACTGTAGAGGAAGCTCTGCTCACTGGTATATAGGTGCTCAGAGGTAATAATAGATAAAATTAGTGAGTAACCTCGGCACTCTAAATCTCCCAGACTAAGTCAGTAAGTCACAACGGATAGTAATGCAAAATCACTCTTTATTGGTCCGTATTAACCCCTTAACGACCGCGGGCCGTAAAATTACGTCCTAAATGACATAATGTTACTGCCCGCGGTCCTCCGGCGGCAGCATGCCGCGATCGGCACACATCTCAGCTGATTTTCACAGCTGAGATGTGTGCCTGCTAGGCACGAGCAGAATCGTTATCTGCTCGTGCTGATTAACCCCTTATATGGCGCTGTCAATACATGACAGCGCCATTATAAGCGCGATTGCGGTAATATTTTCCTTACCGCCCGATACCGATAGTCACGTGACGCAATCACGTGACTCCCGATAGTTGTCATGGTAGCACAGGGTCATGTGATGACTCCTGTTCTACACCTGACTTGGTTTCACTTTCGCTGTACCCGGGGCACAGCAAAAGAGAAAGACAGCGTATCTGCTGTTTACAGCCTTGCAGCTGTGATCAGCAGATACTGCAGAGCGATCGGAATGCTGATCGCAATAGCCCCCTAGGGGGACTAGTAAAATAAAAAAAAAAGTTAAAAAATAAGTTTTAAAAAATTAAAAAAAAACAAAAAAACCTAAAAGTTCAAATCACCCCCCATTCGCCCCATTGAAAATTAAAGGGTTAAAAAAATAAAAAATATACACACATTTGGTATCGCCGCGTTCAGAAACGCCCGATCTATCAAAATATAAAATCAATTAATCTGATCAGTAAACGGCGTAGCGGCAAAAAAATTCCAAACGCCAAAACGACGTTTTTTTGTCGCCACAACTTTTACGCAAAATGCAATAAGAGGCGATCAAAACGTAGCATCTGCGCAAAAATGGTACCGTTAAAAACATCAGCTCGAGACGCAAAAAATAAGCCGTCATTGAGCCTAAGATCCCGAAAAATGAGAACGCTACGGGTCACGGAATATGGCGTAAAACGTGCGCCACTTTTTTCGGACAAACTTCCGATTTTTTTTAACCCCTTATATAAAAGTAAACCTATACATGTTTGGTGTCTACGAACTCGCACTGACCTGAGGCATCACACCCACACATCAGTTTTACCATATAGTGAACACAGTGAATAAAATATCTCAAAAACCATAGTGCTATCGCACTTTTTTTGCAATTTTTCAGCATTTGGAATTTGTTTGCCATTTTCTAGTACACAATATGGTAAAACCGATGGTTTCATTTAAAAGTACAGCTCGTTCCGCAAAAAATGAGCCCTCACATGACCATATTGACTGAAAAATAAAAAAGTTACGTCTCTCAGAAAAAGAATGGCGAAAAAAAAAAACGGAAAGCGAAAAATCGGCCGGTCGTGAAGGGGTTAGGAATTTTTTTTTTTTCATAAGCACATATGTTTTTGTCCAAAACAAGTTACAAATGACGTTTCGGCCTGAGCCTTCGTCAGATTGGACTTATCTGCATGTAATCATGAAAAATGACAATAATCAGTATCACATAAGAGTGAGAGAACAATAACATAAACTCGAACAATGTAGAGGTACAATTGGGATGCAGCAAAAAAATTGCAACACAGCAAGAAATGAAACACATGATACAAATGTCATAATACAGTACAAGGACAATATAGTAATGACAAATATGGGGTCAGAGTAGGCTTAGACAGCTCTGGTACGAAAGAGATGTCAATCATAAAGTAACATGTGCAGTAGGTGTAGAGCTACACTATGCATGGCAGAGCTAATGGGTAGACCAACCATAGAAAAAGAACGGAGAAAGAGTGGAGAAAAAGTGGAGAAAAAGTGGAGAAAAAATGTAGAAAAAATGTAGAAAAAGTGGAGAAAAAATGGAGAAGAAGTGGAGAAAAAGTGGAGAAAAAGTGGAGAAAAAGTGGAGAAAAAGTGGAGAAAAAGTGGAGAAAAAGTGAGAAAAAGTGGAGAAAAAGTGGAGAAAAAGTGGAGAAAAAATGTAGAAAAAGTGGAGAAAAAATGGAGAAAAAGTGGAGAAAAAGTGGAGAAGTGGAGAAGAAGTGGAGAAGAAGTGTTTGTTCATGCCAGATGGGAGATAAATAATTTTTTACCGGCGCTGTCATTTACTGTAACGTGATCATCGGTGTACGGTGTATACCTGTGATCACGTGAGCGGGTACCGGAAAAACCGTCCTGAATCATGATCTCCAGGGTCTCAGCTAGCCCTGAAACCCCGGAGATTTTCTGACGCCGGGGGGCGCTATTCACTTATATCTGCCTGCTGTTTATAAACGGCAGATCAGAATAAGGCTACATTAACACGACCGATCCATTTTTGCGGTCTGCAAAAAACAGTCCGTTTTTTTTCACGGGTGCATCTGTGTGGCATCCGTTTCCGTTCCATAGACGGTCCGTATGTCATCTGTTTGTCATCCGTGTGCCTTCCGTTTTTTTTGTGTACTGCAAAAAAACTGAAGGAGGGTAAATGCATAAATTTACCCAGGATCCATAGCTTCATCCTACATGAGGCGGTCACATGTTCACTCCAGTGCCATTTTGTACTGCTTTTCACAGCGTAGAGCGCTCTGTTGATTTTCTTGTGCTTGTACACTTCATATCAGTCTTTTCTGTCATTATAATGGCAGAAAGACACATAATGTCCCACTCCTGCATTTTGTAATTTTGCACCCTTTGGTGCCTTTCATGTGGCACTAAGGGGTGCTTAGCTTTGTATTTAGCCAAAAAAATGAAAAAAAAAAATGACGTAGGGTTCCCCCTAGTTTTGTAGCCAGCTAGGGTAAAGCAGATGGCTGCAGCCTGCAGACCACAGCTGGCAACCTCACATTGGCTGGTAATCCAAAACTGAGGGCACCCCACGCTGTTATTTTAAATTAAATAAATAATTAAAAAAAAAAACCACTTAGGGGTCCCCCCAAAATTGGATCATCAGCCAAGGTAAAGCAGACAGCTGGGGTCTGATATTCTCAGACTAGGGAGGTCCATGGTTATTGGACTCTCCCCAGCCTAAAAATACCAGGCCGCAGCCGCCCCAGAAGTGGCGCATCCATTAGATGCGCCAATCCTGGTGCTTCGCCCCAGCTCATCCCGCGCCCTGGTGCGGTGGCAAACGGGATAATATATGGGGTTAATACCAGATGTGTAATGTCACCTGGCATCAAGCCCTGGGGTTGGTGAGGTCAGGCGTCTATCAGATACCCGACATCACCAACCCAGTCAGTAATAAAAAAAAATAGACGACAAACACATTTTTATTTGAAAAAACACTCCCCAAAACATTCCCTCTTTAACCAATTTATTAGAAAGAAAAACAAATCCAGGTCTGGTGTAATCCAAGGGGTTGCCATGACGATCCACACTGTCCCAGTCAATGAAGAGCAGGATGTTCCCCATTGGCTGGGAGAGCAGTGCAGTGACCTGAGCTAACATCAATGGGTCAGCCCAGGTCACTGCAGGGGATGACAAATGCTGCTGTCAGCGAGGTACATTACCTGCGCTGATCTCCAGCACACTGACAGCACCTGTCACTGAGTTCAATGACCGCCGCCTTCACAGCCAAGTATCGCGAGAGGCCCGTGACGTCACCGCTAGTCAGTCTCGGGTCGGAAGCGAGAGAAGGTGATGTGACAAGCGGCAGCTATGGACGACAGTGACAGCGCTGAGGTCGGGACTTCATCACCGCAGGTAAGCCGAGCGGGACCATGTGTGCAGTGTGTGTGTGTGTGTGTGCGTGTGTACATGCCGTGGGCAGGAGGGGGCGGAGTGAGCTGAGCGGGGAAGTGTGGGCTTCCTGCAGGTAACTAGGATAAACATCAGGTTACTAACCAAAGCGCTTTGCTTGGATACCCGATGTTTATCTTGGTTACCAGCTTCTGGCAGGCTGCCAGCGATGGCTCCTGCACACTGTAGCTGTAAAAAGCCCTGCTTTTTGCTGCTAGAACCGTTCTCGAACGTATCTAGAACTATCGAGCTTTTAGCAAAAAGCTCGAGTTCTAGTTCGATCTAGAACAGCCCCCAAAATCACTCGAACCGCGAACTGGAGAACCGCGAACCGCGCTCAACTCTACTCTCCAGTCCATTCTCATTTGTGCTGCCTGACTGATCCACCTTACTACCACCCCACTTCTCCCCTTTGCAAATCACTTCATTGGCTCCCAATCCTCCACCGTATGCAATTCAAACTATTAACACTGACCTGCAAAGCTATCCATAATCTGTCTTCTCCATGTATCTCAGAACTAATCTCCCACTACACTCCAAAACGTAATCTCCGTAACTCCCAAGATCTCCTTCTCTTCTCCTCACTCATTCACTCCTCATGCAACCGCCTCCAAAACTTCTCCCGAGCATCACCAGTCTTCTGGAATTCACTGCCTCAACATGTCAGACTATCTGCTACACTTGCAAGCTTCAAACGGAACTTGAAAACTCATCTGTTCAGAGATGAATATACTCCCCAATGACCCTACCATCTCATCACCGTGCCAGAAGTGCCACCTCACCAACACTCCACCTACTGTCTCTTCCACAATATTTGATAGAATGTAAGCCCACAAGGGCAGGATCCTCTTTCCTCTGTATCAGTCTGTCTGCTGTAACTTGTATATGTATTTTGTATGTAGCCCCTTCTCATGTACAGCACCATGGCATCAATGGTGCTCTATATATAAATATTATTAATAATAATAATAATAATAATAATAATAATAATAATATGATTATTTGGACTGGATATGTCAAGTGACCAGTCTATCTATAAATAGCGTACAGAATTTTGACTAACTCTAACTTAGTCAGTTGCTTATACAGTTAGGTCCAGAAATATTTGGACAGTGACACAAGGTTTGTTACTTTAGCTGTTTACAAAAACATATTCAGAAATACAATTATATATATAATATGGGCTGAAAGTGCACACTCACAGCTGCAATATGAGAGTTTTCACATCCAAATCGGAGAAAGGGTTTAGGAATCATAGCTCTGTAATGCATAGTCTCCTCTTTTTCAAGGGACCAAAAGTAATTGGACAAGGGACTCTAAGGGCTGCAATTAACTCTGAAGGCGTCTCCCTCGATAACCTGTAATCAATGAAGTAGTTAAAAGGTCTGGGGTTGATTACAAGTGTGTGGTTTTGCATTTGGAAGCTGTTGCTGTGACCAGACAACATGCGGTCTAAGGAACTCTCAATTGAGGTGAAGCAGAACATCCTGAGGCTGAAAATAAAGAAAAAATCCATCAGAGAGATAGCAGACATGCTTGGAGTAGCAAAATCAACAGTCGGGTACATTCTGAGAAAAAAGGAATTGACTAGTGAGCTTGGGAACTCAAAAAGGCCTGGGCGTCCACGGATGACAACAGTGGTGGATGATCGCCGCATACTTTCTTTGGTGAAGAAGAACCCGTTCACAACATCAACTGAAGTCCAGAACACTCTCAGTGAAGTAGGTGTATCTGTCTCTAAGTCAACAGTAAAGAGAAGACTCCATGAAAGTAAATACAAAGGGTTCACATCTAGATGCAAACCATTCATCAATTCCAAAAATAGACAGGCCAGAGTTAAATTTGCTGAAAAACACCTCATGAAGCCAGCTCAGTTCTGGAAAAGTATTCTATGGACAGATGAGACAAAGATCAACCTGTACCAGAATGATGGGAAGAAAAAAGTTTGGAGAAGAAAGGGAACGGCACATGATCCAAGGCACACCACATCCTCTGTAAAACATGGTGGAGGCAACGTGATGGCATGGGCATGCATGGCTTTCAATGGCACTGGGTCACTTGTGTTTATTGATGACATAACAGCAGACAAGAGTAGCCGGATGAATTCTGAAGTGTACCGGGATATACTTTCAGCCCAGATTCAGCCAAATGCCGCAAAGTTGATCGGACGGCGCTTCATAGTACAGATGGACAATGACCCCAAGCATACAGCCAAAGCTACCCAGGAGTTCATGAGTGCAAAAAAGTGGAACATTCTGCAATGGCCAAGTCAGTCACCAGATCTTAACCCAATTGAGCATGCATTTCACTTGCTCAAATCCAGACTTAAGACGGAAAGACCCACAAACAAGCAAGACCTGAAGGCTGCGGCTGTAAAGGCCTGGCAAAGCATTAAGAAGGAGGAAACCCAGCATTTGGTGATGTCCATGGGTTCCAGACTTAAGGCACTGATTGCCTCCAAAGGATTCGCAACAAAATATTGAAAATAAAAATATTTTGTTTGGGTTTGGTTTATTTGTCCAATTACTTTTGACCTCCTAAAATGTGGAGTGTTTGTAAAGAAATGTGTACAATTCCTACAATTTCTATCAGATATTTTTGTTCAAACCTTCAAATTAAACGTTACAATCTGCACTTGAATTCTGTTGTAGAGATTTCATTTCAAATCCAATGTGGTGGCATGCAGAGCCCAACTCGCGAAAATTGTGTCACTGTCCAAATATTTCTGGACCTAACTGTACTGGGCTACCAAGGGGTATACAATATTTTCTAATTTTTTTATGGGTAGTATTCATGGTTAACTTATTATTTTTGCTTTTTGTTCAAACTCATTGTATTTGTTAGGCATTAGGCTGTAATTTGGGATGTCCTTTGAGTACCATATGTCCTTTTAATGTATATCAATAAATCTGTATATTTTAGGAGTGTTTGTTTTTCTGTGATTAGATTATCATTAAACCATGAAATCATGGTGAATTGCTGAAATGCTATATAGACAAACATTTGAACCAAGTGAAGCAAAACTAGACTAACTTTCCTGAAAAGTAATTTAAAATAAATGTAGAAAAAAAAATCTTTTCTTACATTGCGCTATCTCTATATACTCCAATATTCACGTAGCGTATCTTACATTACATAGCACTATTTAAAAGTGTTATCATTACTACTTGACCCTTAAGCTGGGTTTACACACTGCAACATCGCAAAGGACATCGCTGTAATGTCACCGGTTTGGTGACGCAATAGCGATGTCGTTTGCGATGTTGCAGTGTGTGAAACCTATCAGCGACCCGGCCCCTGCTGTGAAGTTGTAATCGTTACAAATCGTTCAGGACTATTCCTAGGTCCTTTGTTTCCCGCTGTGCAGCATGAAGTTTCAGTGTGTGAAGACTTTGCAGCGACTTTGTAAGCAACTTCCCTTTCAAAAGGCTGCTTATCAACGCCCCAACAACCAGCTAGGTCGCTCTGCAGGTCCGGATCGCTGTTGAGTTGTTGGCCAGGTTTGCCTGTATGAACGCTCACCAGAGACTTAGCAGAGACTTAGGGAGGTCGCTATTGCGTCACCAAACCGGTGACGTTACAGCGATGTCCTTTGCGATGTTGCAGTGTGTAAACCCAGCTTTACTTCTTGCTCTGCCCAAGGTCTTCTAATAAGATTCAGTATTCTGGTCTATAATGAGTGACCTAGCTTGTCATAAGGTCATTTTACAGAAACCAATTATGTACTTCGATGTGCAAATGTGGAATATATGTAATAAAAGTCTACCATTCCAGAGTTGGAAAGGGCAGGCATTTGACATGTGCACATGACATTAGATGTGATACCCACTTGCTCTATACTACAGATTTATCCACAGAGGAATAAGATCACTGCTATCATGATCCTGGATTTAAACAAGTTTATTTATTTATGTAAATCTATTCCACTACATCCTTATCTAAAGAACTGGTCACATTATATTCCTTATCACAAAGTATCTGACTTACAGATACATTTTTTGCCATGCACCTGAGGTATCCTAAGTATTTTAAGGGTACTGCAGAAGGTTTGTACTTGACCACAACGAAACCTTCACTGTCGCTTAGAGATATTTCTGCCTCCAACCTACTGTCTTATGCATAATAACTAAAATCTTTAAAATGGTGTAAAAATAAAAGCATAAACCCTGCCGCTACAGAGGAAATTAAAGTTTCCAATGCGCATAGGTACTATTCTTAACATATAATTACTAGAATGTTCTTATCTTTTTTAATCATTGAAATATATATGAACCACTTAGCATGACAGTATTGACCTTTTAAACAGTCCATTGTTTTATTACTTTCTCATTGTCACATTTCAAGAACTAAAACTTTTTTATTTTTTCAACAACAGTCGGGGCTGATTGTATCTACCAGTAGAATCATTTTAGTGTACATAAAACTTAATATCAAATTTTTATTTGTGCTCTATTGCAGGGATGTACTCAAAATAGCAATATTGCTGTTGTGTTTTAAATTGTCTGCTATTCACCGTGCTGCACAAATAAAGTTTCTTCTACTGGTCAGACTCAGTATCAATATGGTGATACCAGATTTATGTATTATTGTTATTATTATTATTATTACTTGATACACTGAATTCACACTTTTAAAAAAAATGCTTGTTTTTGTATCACCAGTTCTGAGAGCTATAAGGGTTTGTGTACATGATGTTATTTTCACGTGGGTATGACTTTATATGCATATGTTCAGTCTTTTGAGCTCTTTTTCACTGCTTCGGGTTTCCCAAGCCACAAAGCAATTAACAGAAGTAACCTGACCATTCTTAAGTAGGCATGAGAGAACCCAAATTATAAAGTTTGAGATTTGGACTGAAAACCTCGGGTCCAGTGCTGAACTCCAAACATGGACGTCTAAGGGGTACTTTACACGCTGCGACATTGCTACCGATATATTGTCGGGGTCACATCGTTAGTGACGCACATCCGGCGCCGGTAGCGACATCGCAGCATGTAATACTAATGAGCGACGATCAACGATCGCAAAATCGTTCCAAAATGGTGATCGCTGACACGTCGTTCATTTCCTTAATATCGCTGCTGCCACCGGTACGATGTTGTTCATCGTTCCTGTGGCATCGCACATCGCTATTTCTGACACCGTGGGAGCGACAAACATCTCCTTACCTGCATCCACCGGCAATGCGGAAGGAAGGATGTGGGCGGGATGTTACGTTCCGCTCATCTCCGCCCCTCCGTTTCTATTGGCCGGCCACTTAGTAACGCCGCAGTGATGTTGCTATGACGCCGAACGCCCCTCCCCCTTGAAGGAGGGATTGTTCGGCGGTAACAGCGACGTCGCTGACAAGGTATGTGCGTGTGACGCTGCCGTAGCGATAATGTTCGCTACGGCAGCGAGCACCAAATGTCGCACGGGCGACGGGGGCAGGTGCTATCGCGCTTGACATCGCTAGCAATCGCTAGTACTTCCAGTCCGATAATAGCCTTGTCAAGTGTTGGCAAGGCTGTGACTGGCTAGCGCACCACTTGAGAAGAAAAAAAGATGACATTGGCTGCCGCCCTAGTTTTGATATCAGGCATGGGTAAAATAGACTGCTATGGGCTGCAACTAGGACTGAGCGAGTATACTCATTACTACTCGGGACTCGCCAAGTAGTACGGTATTCGGGCTACTCATTACTCCGCGAGTATCCTTGTAATTACTCATTTGGAGTAGCGAGTCCAATGTAAGTCAACGGTAAATGTGAGTAATTGTCTGCTGCACCCTACAAAGTGGCCTGGGGGCTGAGAAAAAGGCTGAAATGGATGCATGATTGTTTAAAACAAGCGGTAAAAAGCCGCCAGCTTTTTTAAGCAATCAGCTGAGGCACGCTTCCTGCCCGGGTCCTTTGCTCCCGGGTGCTGCACTTCCGGCTGACTGGGCAGCGGGGAGGGAAGCACTAGGCAGGGAAGCGAGGTAGTGGGAAGGGAAGCATCGGACGGGAAAGCCGTCGGTGAAGTCTGTCTCTCTTTCTGTTGAGCTCTCTCTCTGTCTATCAGTCAGTCAGTCTTTCTCTCTCTGTGAGTCTTTATCTCTCTCTGCAGGTCTGTCGGTCAGTCTCTCCCTCTCACCCCCTCTATCATACTCACCGATCACCGGCAGGGAGCTGCACTGCTGTCACACTGCTCCGGCGGCTTCTCCTGCTTTTGAAAATGCCGGCCGCTCATTATTCCATCTCGTATTCACTGCTTCCCCCGCCCACCGATGCCTATGATCGGTTTTGCAGTCAGACACGCCCCCACGCTGAGTGACAGCTGTCTCACTGCAACCAATCACATGAATAAATAGTTGTATGACTTAAATGATCCGTTTTGAGCATAAAAACAAAAAAGCCATTGCACCATCACAATGTATACTCAATTAGGATAGTACGTAACTCTAGAATCTCCCTTTTCTATTTGTCTACAAGCTTCAAAATACAGTAGATTAATAGACAAGATGCACAGGCCAAAAATGGGGATATGGTTGGCAGGGACACACTTCTGTATGTATAAAGTACAAGGAACTAAAGCAAAAAAAATAAATAAATAAAATAAGTCGGCACATCTGTTAGTATAAGTGCAATGTGTAGGTGCACATTCACACTGTAGCCATAATCAGACAAAACCTAAGATAAAAACAATGAGCAGTAAGTAAATAAATAGCAAATGTAAATACCGTATTTTTCGCTTTATTAGATGCACCTGATTATAAGACGCACCCCCAAATTTGGTGAAGGAAAAGAGAATTTTTTTTAATGTTAAATGGGGTCCGTCTTATAATGCCAGTGTCCATCTAACAAATCATATAGGGTATATGTCCCTCATAGCCCCCCATCCTAAAATTAGCCCCCTTAATCTAGATATAGCCCCCTTATATGGACTATAGCCCCCTATGAATGGCACACATCCCTCTGTGCTGCCCATAGCCCCCTATGGATGGCACATGTCCCCTCCCCCTGTGCTGCCTATGGCCTTCTATGGATGGCACACGTCCCCCTGTGTTTGCTATGACCCCCTATGGATGGCACACATCCCCCTGTGTTTGATATGGCCCCCTATGGATGGCACACCTCCCCGTGTGCTGCCCATGGCCCCCTATGGATGGCACACGTCCCCCTGTGTTTGATATGGCCCCCATGCTGCCACCCATAGTAAAATAAAAAACTCTTTACTTACCTTCTCCAGAGCTGTCCTCCCTCGTGTCTCCCTCCATGCTGCTGAGCTATTGCACTTCCTGGTTCTTGGTGCCGGTCATGTGATCGGCACAGCAGAGTGACTTCATCTCTGCGTGTCTGATCACAGCAGCAGCAGGGAGACCGGGGAGACACGCTGGAGGAGGTAAGTAAAGAGTTTTTTTTTTTACTATGGGCATCAGCATGGGGGCCATATATAACACAGGGGGGCATGTGCCATCAAAGGGGGGCACAGGCACATATAATATGTGCCACTCCTATTACCGCAGTGCAGTTTCAGCACCACGGTGATGGACAGCGGCAGTGCATATTATATGATTGGCAGCAGGAGATCTCCTGCTGCCTCCTGCAGCCTTCACCAGCCTCCACCAGCCTGCCTCAGCCTCCAGCACTGCTCCAGAGCTGCCCCCACCTCCCCTGGGCCCTGCAGTATGTAATCCATATATTCGGATTATAAGACTCACCCCATACTTTCCCCCAAAAGTGTGTCTAATAAAGCGAAAAATATGGTAATACTATATTGATCAAAAGAGTGTAAAAGCCATCTCACCATGACAAGGTGTATCTAATCAAGATGGTGCCTAAGTTTACCAACTCACATCAATTTGTACCAGCAGGCCTCAAAAACAGACAGGGACAGAGAAAAACTGAAGTCTGACTGTGTAACTACAATTGTACTACTATTACTTATTTACTTAATGCAGAATATTTGCTCGTTTTTTTTTTACATTTTATCTGCTAGTGGCTACTGTTATGATCCGGAACCATGGAAGACTACCACAAATCATTGGCAAAAGGTGACAAGAGCATTGGCAGCTAATCTGGCCGCCATCCCCTTACTAACCATCACAACTTGAAGTAGCCGAGGGGTGAACTAACATCCTGTGCACCGCGAACCCAGCCGTAGAACTAACTATCCTAAAGGTAGGAAAGATGAATAACTCTCTGCCTCAGAAAATAGACAAGAATAGCAAGCCCCCCACATTCAAAGACTGCGGTGATATAGGAAAAACACAATACACAGGTAGATGACAGGATTAGCAAAAGGTGAGGCCCCCGCTGACTAAAATAGGAAAGGACAGGAAAGGGACTGATGGTGGCCAGAGAAAAACCCTGCAAAATACCAACTTCATGATAGTACAAAAAGGCCCTCAGATTGCTCAATCTGAACTCCATCCTATACCAGGTGCCCTTGTCATACCAATGAACAGAAAACAAGAATTATAACAAATTCAACAAGCCACAAACACATGGACCCAAAGGAGCTAAACTCCACACAGAACTGCAGGGAGTTCCTCAACAATCCACTGAGGGGGAAAATCCCTGGAAGGAAATAAACTGAAAGCAACCACAACAAATGGCAAACCCAGATAAGCAAAAGAACCAGACAATAAATAAAGAGCAAGCACTTATCTGGAGTTGATGTGGTGTAAAGCAGGATTAAGCAGGCTGGAGATACAAAGAACAACTGACATCCGGCAACAGCCTGCAATCAGACCAGGACTTAAATAAGCAGAGAGTTAGCAAAGGAAACACCCACTGCACAACACACCTGGTCCAAGTCCAAACCATTCCTGGCCACCAGAGGGAGCCTCCCAGCAGCCAAAACATAACTAACATTCACAACAGGCTACACTGTGAATTTGCACCTACACATTGCACTTATAGTGAAACAAGAAAAACAAAATCAGCTCACCCAGATCACATGGAGACTCCAATGAAGGACAGGTGCACGGTGAAGCCGGTCCGGCCAAGAAACTCCAGGAGACAGAAAAAAATCCAGCACTCGTGTCCAGAAAATATATTAAAACTTGCTTTTTTATTCAATATTCATGGTAAAATGGAAATGGACCATATCCACAAGGTATAAAAAATCCCCATAAAGATGAGATAAGATGACAGGGTACGCGTTTCGAGCTACATGCTCTTAATCTCAATCCATATTGAATGAACAACCAAATGGAGATTTAAAGGAAAAGGGGGAGGAGAAAGAAAATTAAAACGGATATGACACCATAGATAGAAAAAGTCAGACTTAGACAAATAGCAGCAGAAAGAATCAGAGCAGAATAGCTATGCACCTTGCATGAGCAGCAGAACCACATATATATGAGAAAAGGGGATTAAAGCAGGAATATGCAATACAAAATAACAAGTATCAATAAATGTACAAGTATATCCTTTGCATATATTACAGATTTTTTATCAGCATTATATAACCCTCTGTATAAAAAGGGAGAGGGGGGGGGAGGGAACAGACATCAAGACAATCGAATGAACCATATATCATTTTATCAAAAAAAAAAAAAAAATTCTTATTTTTTATTTATTATCTTTTTTATTTTTTTTCCAAAAAAAAAAAAAAAATATACCTTATATTTTAACACATTAATATATATTTCTCAGTTCATCTCGCAAATTCATACCCTGGGGGGCTCTAGTCTCCATCAAGAAAATCCACTTCGCCTCTTTCCTACGCATAATTTTTGTAATATCACCCCCTCTATATGGCAACACAATTTTTTCAATAGCATTCACACGGCAGCTATTCGTGCAGCCACCGTGAACAGAAATAAAGTGTTGTGAAGCACCCGAAGGGCTTCTACTACTTCTGTTACAGGCGTCATATAGGTGTTCTGAAATCCTCTTTCTAAGGCTACGGCCAGTGCTTCCAATGTATTGAATGTTACATGCATCGCATGTGATAAGATAAACAACATGAGTTGTACTACAGTTGATAAAGGAATTAATATTGTATTCTTTTTTTGTTACACTAGACACAATTTTTTTCGTATTAGGCACGTATTTACATAAGCCGCATATTTTCTGTCCACACCTATATGAGCCCGTAACAGAAAGCCAGTTATGTGAATTATTCTGTCACCAGGTCAAAAGTTGGATGTCAGAAAAAGAAGGGTTAAATATGCTGTACAAAAGGCACAGGATGTGAAGAGAATAAGCCAGGTAAGTATAAACCAAATAGTTTATTGTTCCTACGCGTTTCGATGTATAAAAACGTCTTCAGGACAAAACTACTATAACGCAATCAAGTCAAAAGTTGGCAGCTCTTGCTCCTTTTATTCACAATGCTTTTCTGAGTACCGTATTTTTCCGATTATAAGACGCACTTTTCCTCCCAAAACTTTGGGAGGAAAATGATGGGTGCGTCTTAAAATCCATAAAATCCAAATACCGGGGGGTTGTGCAGAGGGGTCAAAGGAGGCAATGCAATGCACTGTGCTGCCGGCGCTGCTGGTCTGTGCGATGCTGTTCTGTGCATTGGGCGCCGCCGCTCTGTTCTGTGTGGGGCCGCTCTGTTGTGCTCTGTACACAGCTGCTCCATTCTGCTCAGCACTCAGCTGCTCTGTTCTGCTCGGCGCTCGGCTGCTCCATTCTGCTCGCCGCTCGGCTGCTCCGTTCTGCTCGGCGCTTGCTTCCATTCTGCTTGGTGCTCGGCTGCTCTATTCTGCACGGCGCTCGGCTGCTCCATTCTGCTCGGCGCTCGACTGCTCTGTCAATAGCCCCACACAGAGCAGAGCTCCGTCACCGGCCCCGCACAAAGCAGAGCGGCATCACCGGCCCCACAAAGAGCAAAGTGGCATCACTGACCCCGCACAGAGCGGTGTCACCGGCCCCGCACAGAGCAAAACGGCATTACCAGCCCTGCACAGAGCAGAGCGGCATTACCGGCCCCGCACAGAGCAGCACCCGCAGTGAGTATCTGGGCCCCCCTCTATACTACTTGCAGTACTCCAGTACCACCCCTGCCTCCTGTGACCCCCGCTCCGCTGCTTTCCCCTCTCCCTGGTAAGACACCACCAGATTAAAAAACGGACCCCATATTTTTTATTTTTTACTTTTTTTTCCCTCCAAATTTGGGGTGCATCTTATAATCCGTTGCGTCTTATAAAACAAAAAATTCGGTATATACTTTTTTCCTTTTTAAAATCTGCCGTACGCTATACTCAGATGTGGGCCTTTTTGTTTAATGGTAATAGTCTAAGAATAATACTGCTGTGGAAATATCTCTGCCAATGGGGTCAAAACACAGGTAAAGTAAGACAATTAAGCACCACAGGAAAAGTGCCAAGGTAACATACAGTATATACTTCAACTAAGGGGGGTACTCATTGTGACCATACGTAATCTATAGTTATATCCAATGAAAACCGGAGGTTACATTAGGGACACTCCGTCTTGGTGCTGGTTACAGATAGTTCGCTTGAAAAAATGTAACTCCGGAACTGAGTCCAAGTAAACTCCATTTACAGAGTACTCGGAAATTAGTAAGTCCACTTTATATTGCACCAACCTCGGAAACCATTCGTTGGTGCGAGGTACTGTGATGGTCTATCCCAGCACAGCAGAGCCGTCCCCCAGTCTGCTAGATGCGATGCTGCTGCTGGACGCCTCGGCCGTCGGTGTCGCAAACACAGCAAGGCGCCGGACACAGACTGTGTAGGAGCAGGATGCGTGACGTCACCACTGAGTACGGCGGCCTCCAGGGGCCAATCCAACGCATATCAAAACTGTTAGTTTCTTCCTCAGGTTTCCCAGAGAAACTTTCCTAAAAGATGCTCAAATTTGCACTAAATGAAAAGGATCATATCACTGGACCCATATGGTTTGGAAAAAAAAGAAAGAGAAAAAAATCATACTCAGAGTTACAATGGAAAAAAAAATTAGAAAAGCTGTCCATTTTTTACCTGCTGACAGGTCCTTTTAAAAACATTTCTTTTTTTTTAAATAATGACTGGTCCCACAAAAGGACTTGAACAGGCGACTGTATGTCTGCACAAGCAGCCTCTGAACTGTAGTGCTGCAGAATATGTTGGAGCTATAGAAATACAATTATTATTATTATTATTATTATTAATAATAATAATAATAATATCCTTTGATCACATTAATAATACACTGTAATACTTATGCTGTACAGTGCTTTTTCTAACCTGTCAATGTTTGACTGACAGGTTTTCAGGCTTTAGGCTAGGTTCGCACACTGCGTCTTTTTGACGCTGCGTTTTTGTGTGTTTTTGGCCTCTAAAAACGCACAAAAACGCACCTGCGTCGAAAAAACGCATAAAAAAACGCATGCATTTTTGCCGCGATTTGGTGCGTTTTTGGCTGCGTTTTGCTGCGTTTTTGATCTCTGCGTTTTGCTGCGTTTTTCCAATGCATTGCATGGGGGGAAAACGCAGAAAAACGCAGGAAAGAACTGACATGTCCATTTTTTTTTTTAACTCAAAAACGCAGGTAAAAAAACCAGATGTGTGCGGACAGCAAAAATGAAAACTCATAGACTTTGCTGGGGAAGCAAAGTCCTGCAGTTTTGAGGCCAAAAATGCACCCGAAAAACGCGCAAAAACGCCGCGAAAAACGCACTGTGCGCACATAGCCTTACAGTTAGCAGAACTGATTGGCAAAGGATTTTGGCAAACACAGAGAACATGATTATGCCTACTTGTTGCCAAAGCAACCATCGGCGTCTCATTTATAGTGATGTAAGAAACAGAGTGGTCTCCCTGTTTAATTCCTCACTTCCCGCTGTCTCTCTTGATAGTGGCATCTGTGTTGAGATTGGAGATATATCTGGTCCCAGCATTTGCAGCAGGAGCTCAGCTGTTTAAAACAGCCAGCTCCTGCGGTAGGTGGTACAAACACATCTCTTGAGTCCATACCATCTAGGATTGCGAGAAGTTAGATGCAATATGGATGAACAGAAGGAGCGAAAGGCAGAAGTGCAGGGAATTATGGGAGAAGTGAAAGGGGTTGTCTCATCATTTATCTTTAGGCGCGCACCGCTCCCCAGCCTGCCAGCTTCCTTCTTGCTGAGAAGGGGTACTAACAAGGTGCACCACGGGCCTGAACTGTATGCTCTCTGATACTGCTACATGAAGCAGCACTGAAGCTGAACCGTATCAGAAATGAACAGCATCCTTCTGTGAACGTCTGGCTTCAGAGCAGTGACTACAAACTCTATAGAAAAGAGCTTGTAAGCAGTGTGCTTGCGATCTATTATACTCTGATCAATGAGAAATAAACAAAAGACAATCCAGGATAGGAAGAGATTAGAGGCAGATAAAGATAGCAAGTAAACTTCAAAATTGCTTAATTTCCGTTTATCACTCTCTACTTATTTTTGTCAATTGCTGACAGTGGATCTAACATGAGCTGGCAGAAGGGCATATCATTACCTACTCCCAGTGGTGCACCAGTGACATGATCAAAGAAAGCCGATTGCTTGCCATGACATCCAGTGGTCAGCTGATGATGACCCCTATGTCTGTCATGAAGAACTTCCTGGGAACGGCATCTGCGAGCGAGCGTTCATAGAAGATCGTGATTTCTGCTGTACAGAGTGGTGCTGATACCTTACTCTGTATAGAAGAAGAAATCGGATGATCACAGCCTCAAGTCCCCTAAAGGGACTAGTAAATACAATAAAAATTGAGATAAAAAACACACAAAAGTTTACCTCACCACCCTCCCCATTGAGAATAAAACTAAAATAAAATACTCACATTTGGAATGCCTGATTTTAGAAATGTCCAGTCTATCAAAATTATAAAAGAAATTAATCTGACAACGTAACAAAAACAAAAACAAAATGCCAGAATTGTTTTTTTGGATGTTGCAACACTACAAAAAAAAAACATTAAGAAGCGATCAAAACCCCAAAATGGTATCAGTAAAGAGATGAAAAATGAGCCATGACTTAGCTCCAGATTATGGTTCTCGGAAAATGGCACTAAAAGCCAAACATATTTTTTTTACAAACGTCTGAATGTTTGGTCACCACATAATTTTAAAAAAAAAACAACTATATTGGCCTCTGTTTGGCCAGCGCGCTGGCTTTGAGTAGCGTCTGACAGAGGAAGTTCCTCCCTCGTTGCGATGGTTACCTGATACACGTAGTTCACCACTACAGGACGTGTATCGGGTAACCATCGCGACAAGGGAGGAACTTCCTCTGTCAGACGCTACTCAAAGGCAGCGCGCTGGCCAATTAGAGGCAAGCGGCTCCTGACTTTGACATCAGTGCTCTATCAGCGAAAGTTCCGTCATCGGTCGCGATGGTTACCCGATACACATTTTGTACCAGCGAACTGCAAGTCCCAGGAGGCCGGCAATGGAACGGAAGGTAAGGTGAGCATAATATGTGTGTGTGTGCGTTCGTGTTTGTGAATGCTTGTGTGTGTTTGTGTTTGCCTGCCATTGTTTTCAATGGTGTCCAAAGGTGTTCGAAAGTGTTCGACGAACGTTGGATGAAGGTTCGACGAACACACCCGCCATTCAACGAACCGAACCCGAACACTAGGGTGGTGGCTCATCTCTAATGCTGAGTACTATGGTACATAGTTTCATTGAATGAAGGCAAGGGCCACAATTCACTTTAGTGACCACTCTCAGTGTAGATGTTTCTTACTTATAATTATGCAAAAGTATGTTACATACTTTACAGGAGGGTCGGATACACTGAGTTATTATATGATGCCTCCCATGGGTTGTAGGGTTGAGCAAACAATATTTGAAGCACCTGGTTCCACTAACCACATTGAAGTTTGTGATCATTGGTTCATAGCCATGTGAACCTCCTAATAATCACTGGCATCCCTAGCCCTTTTTCTAACGAGTAAGTCTGGCGAGATGTCATCACTGTGGCGCGGTGCATCTAATGATTGTGCGCCAAATCTACAAATACAAAAATGCTCCAGTGCTTCTGGCAGGAAGAAGTAGGTTCACAGGGCACTGGCCTGGTAGCAACTCACTATCATCATGGCTGCTAGACCATTTTTCTCAACTCTAACAGGTTGCTCTTCCTTTCAAAGTAGGCGCTGATACTTCTAGAGAACAATAAATACAGATATTTTCAAAACATGTATAATAATTATCTACGGACTTTTCTATGGAAAATGAAGCTGTCTTCTTAATAGAATGGAAAACAGTCCTGAGACCGTCTCAGAATTTTATGATTCCATTGTACACTTTATGGTTATCCGAGAAGCACAGTTGCGATTATTATGATCTTTTTAGTCATCACTTTGCCTTATGTGGGTTTTATGTTGCAGTTTATGAAATGCTTCAAATTCATTGAGAGATCAAAGTACTTAGCATAATGAGAAAAATGTAAAGTTCAGTTGTACAACAAGGCTAAGTATTGCCTGCAGCAGAACAATTCTTTAAGGAAAGTCTTACAGTGGAAAATCTCACACATCACAGTGTAATCAAAGCAAAATTACTTATCATCTTAATTGTGTTTAAGGTGAATGTCTCGCTTACTTTTTTGTAAATGATTAAACATTAAAAGAATTGTTTTATTTCTTAGGATTCTATAATAACCCTTATCAGCAAATGTTGCCTTATTTGTATTTGCTGCCAATTTTAATTACCAGACATCATTTACTCTGGATAGACTCTGTAAAGTGACATCTTACTTAGCATTTGTCATCATATATTACATACTTAAGCATTTCTTAATGACTTGTACATTTAACCATATTGATTTCAGTTCACTGCTCCTTGTATTTCATCATATGTGATTTAAAACATCAAGCTAGTTGTAAAACCAATACTCATAATGTAGATGACTAAGCACTGATGAGACAGATTGTAGATTATTCTGTAGGTATATTTGGGAAGGTTTTAAAATATTATTACATTTACTTTACCAGTTTTATATAATATAATATGAGAACAGTATGTAACACTGGCTAGACAATACAATTTATTAAGTGACTAGTACTTTCTGATTTTCTGGTCCTTCCTAGCCTTTGTACTTCCCTGTAATCAACCCTGTACTGTCCATTTATATGATTACTACAAGCAGTTAGTGATTGGCTGGACAGGTCATGGGGCTATTTAGGCAATGATCCTCAGTGGAGAAATATATAATTAATTATAGTAGAATCAGAGTAATGAGCAATGGGGACATGATAAGGAGGGTATCAATTTTTAGTTTTCAATATTCTAAGTTGTTTTGCAGATTTTTGTTTTATAGATAACCCTTGAAGGAAATCTGGCATCAGATTTTTGCTAAATAAGCTGAATCCAGCATGCTGTAAGGGTTAAGACACAAAGTTCATGCATGCCTGGGTTGTCAAAGTCCAATTTTTTGTTTACTTACTATGTTTGTTTTAGCAGCCAGACTCTTACCATTGCTGTGGCTAGCTGTCTAGTGTCATGTTGTTCAGCACACCCCCTCCTCTGATTGACACCTCACAGTCAATGCACATTCTCTATTGAGAGCCTGGTGTGGGTGGGGACAGCTCTGTGGATTCTGCTACATGGCTAAAGCTAAAAAATGCACATTGTGTAAGAACAGCTGCACCCGTAATGCATCATCGGATTAAGAATCTCCTTGCTTATGTGCCGCTCCCGTGGCAGCAGCCGAGCTGCTCGGTTCCGGGTTCTCAGTGGCTCGAGGGTCTCCAGACCCGGGGGTCGTGCGGCTAGCTCAAATGAAGGGGGTATTTACAAGGGATTATAGAGTTCATGACGCCACCCGTGGTGTGTGATAATTAGGAGTACCACTGCTGCATTTGGAAGTTACTGGGGATGATGGAACAAGGCAGCAAGGTGTTAGAACCCTCCACGGGTAGGGGGAGAATGCCCTGGGACTTGGTGTGTGGGTAATAAGGCCGTGGGATGCAGGGATCACTCTTGTACTTACTCAGTCCATTAAGCAGACACCGACAACCGAGTAAACCAAATCTCTGGACACCGCTGCCGCTGAGGGGAGCTAGTTCGGGTCCTGTCCCCAATGGTGCTGCCTGGTGATCCATGACCTGCCTCCTGGCACTAAGTTTACTTCTCTGGTGGTCCCAGTAGTCTGAAACTTTCCGGGTCCCACTCCCCACTGTGGCTAAGTGTGGGAGCTTGCTCTCAGGGCTCACGCTTGGGATTTTCTGGACCGTTTGGAATGAAAGTCCTATCCACCTTGATGCGCTAGTGCCCCAATTTTGGAGCAGTTGGGAACGAATCTTGAAGGCTCCGTTCTCCATGGGTAAATTATCGGGTTGCATGCAGCTACTCTCCGACCTAGGGTCCACGTACCCCGTCGTGTCTTGGTCCCAGCCCGGTGATGGTGCAAGGCCACTGGCTGTCCTGCTCAACAGATCCGAGCCCCTTGCCACGATCCCCTGTGACAGGGGATCCAACCTCTCTAGGCCCAGATCACCGTCTGCCACCTAGACAGTCTCCTTATGGGAGTCCCCGCCGACGACCCCCTCAGAGCTCCTCACAGCTCGAGGGCTACTCTCCAACTCTCCACTGACTACACTCCTTACCTCCCCTCTCTGACCCCCCAGGTGGAAGACTCTATTCCACTCAAGCCGTCCACTGGTGTGTCTGGTGGGTGTGGTTCAGGCAACACCATATGTTAGGGGCCGATAACCAAGAGGGAGGTGGATACTGCACAGGAGGGTAGATTGTGCAATACCCTGTGACGACCTGATAGTCCAAGGGAGTCACACTTATATCATGCTGCTCTCAGATAAGGTAGCAAGACAGATTCCCTTTAAAAGCAATGTTTGGTCTAAATCAACGAGTCTGCAGTCACTGAATGTGTCACTCTATGTAACTATAGACTTGTGAATCATCACATCACATGCACTGTGGACTGTGATGATTCACCAGAGTCAGAGCCAATAATAGGGGGTCACATGACCACAAGTATGCAATATGAATACTACTGGCCAGAATCCAATAAGTTGGACGTGGTCTCTCTCCAAATCTTTTGAGCGAGTCCACGCCCGTCTAGTCAGATTCTAGCCAGGAGTATGTATATTGCATACTTGCAGCCACGTGACCACTGTTCCCAGATCTGACACCGGCGAATCCTCATAAGGCACAGTGCTTGCAATGTGCAATGTAAGGACTGACAAGTCTGCTCTCACACACAGAGTGACAACTAGAGTGACTACAGACTTGTCAATTTAGATTGGACAACCCACTGTATTTATATGCATAATTTATATATGAAAATAATAATGGACTATGTTTAAAGGCTGCTTTACACTTTTCAATTAAACGTGTGATTGCATTTGCGATCGCACCCACCCCCATTGTTTGTGCGGCATGGGCAATTTGTTGCCCGTGTTGCACAATGCTGTTACCCCCCATCACACGCACTTACCTTCCATACGACCTCACTGTGGTCGGCGAACATCCACTTCCTGAAGGGGGAGGGATGTTCGGCGTCACAGCGATGTCACACAGCGGCCAGCCAATAGAAGCGGAGGGGCGGAGATGAGCGGGACGTAAACATCCCGCCCACCTCCTTCCTTCAGCATTGCCGGCGGGACGCAGGTAAGCGGTGTTCATCGTTCCTGGGGTGTCACACACAGCGATGTGTGCTGCCTCGGGAACATTGAACTACCGGGCGTTCAATTTTTAGAAAATGAATGACGTGTATGCGATCAACGTTTTTCTGTACAATTGGAATCGCACGTAAGTTTCACACACTACTACAACACTAACGATGCCGGATGTGCGTCACTTACGACGTGACCCCGCCGACACATCATTAGATATATTGTAGAATGTAAAGACCGCTTAATAATGTGGTGAGTTCAGCGTTTTTCTCTTTTGTTTTTTTACTATTGCTTGATGCTGCGAGGAAGTGGGGCTGTCATCAAAAGACTCTGCCAGGGGAAGGTTATTTTTATAGAGTTAGGATAGTTCCATTCCAGGCAATTAGGTTAGCAAGTATGTTAAACTTTTTTAGAACTCTCAAAGAAGGGAATTAGGAGATTTTTGAATGTACATCCACTTACTATGTCTGCAAATCAGGGTTTGCGGGACCTCCGTTCTCTAAATAGTTGTGAATCCCAGAGGTGGAACCAGTATCGATAAAACATTTCTGACAAATTCTATGGATATACCATAAACATCTCACGGCCAACATGGGCATAGTTATAGGGTGAGCCTGACTATGAGTCTGACAAAAAGTATGGAATATGGGCAAGACTAATTTTATTTGGAAATTATCTGATGTCAATTTACATGCAAAAACAAGTATACATTACCTACTTTTTTATTTTAGTTTTGCTCCACAACGTATTGTATCCCTGTATTATATAGTACAAGGGGAAGACTGAATGAGACATATACCCTTATTAAAGGGCTGTTAATGATTCGATTCTGAGCCACTTATGCTCATAATTAAATCACTATTCTGTTTATATATAACACAATCAGATTGATGATTGCACTTTGGCCTTCACTACCAAGGAATAGAAGTATGTAATGTGTAACACTTGCAAAAATACTGTAAATTCCTGAATGTAAGTTAACATTTTTAATACATTGCCACAAGAAAGATTACTGTATGTAAGTGACGACTGAAAAGAAGCATAAATGGAATACGTTTAATTCTAGCCATAAAAGTGACTCTTTCATATAGAACCTGTTAGCACAGAGCCCAGATTTATTCACTGAAATACTTGAGAGAACAGCGTAATAAAACCCGTCTCCAACTGAAAACGTATAATTCATAATTTATGAGTTAGTAATACTTAATATTACCAAAAAACATACCACACCTTTACAAGTTTCAATTTCCTATTTCAAGTCTACCTAACCATAAAATGACTGGGAAGGCCTGGATATTAAGCTAATGATTTCATGTAATGTGCTTCAGATCTGACTCTTACACCAGACACAGAGTCTAGTAAGTTGTCACCACTCCAGCTGAACCAGCAAATATGATAATTATATAGCTTATATCTTTCATCACTTGAAAGGTCAGGAACGTTTATTCTAGGTGGGAACTTTACACCCTCCTTCCTATGGATTTACAGAAGTGAAGGTCTGTGGCCTTACCTCTCAGATTTCAAGAAAGAAAAAAACTAATGTCAGGACGAAAGTTTACATTACACCTTAAGTAGAAGTAGAAAAATAACATATTTTTACTGTTCCACCTGTTAGACTTAATAGCTGAGGTATGGCTTACAGTGAACATTACTCATAACTCATTTAACAATGTAGAAAAGAAATATAACTAGAAAATTCTAAAGTTACATAAAAAAATTTACAAGCATTGTGCTAGATTTACCCAAGGATGTGCAGAATGTTGCAACTATGGTCTATCTTGGTGTTTTCAATGTGTTCATTTTAATTGTGTTATCTATTTATCTATCTATCTATCTATCTATCTATCTATCTATCTATCTATCTATCTGTCTGTCTGTCTATCTTATCCATCTATTTATCATCTATCCATCCATTTCTCTATCTATCCATCTATCCATGTATCTATCTATCTATTTATCTATCCATCTATCCCTCTATCTATCCCTCTATCTATCTATCTATCTATCTATCTAGCCATCTATTTATTTATCTATCCATCCATCTCTATATCTATCCATCTATCTATCCATCTATCCATGTATCTATCTATCTATCTATCTATCTATCTATCTATCTATCCATCTATCCCTCTATCTATCTATCTATCTATCTAGCCATCTATTTATTTATCTATCCATCCATCTCTATATCTATCCATCTATCTATCTATCTATCTATCTATCTGTGACGCCCCTGGACTATCAGGTCGTCACAGGGTACTGCACGCCCTTTTTCTCTAGTGCAATATTCAAATCCCTCATGGTTCTGGGTCCCCATCTTACAGTGCTGCCTCCTACAGCAAATCAAATCCTAGAGACACCCTGCACCACACCCACAAGACACACCAGTGGGCGGCTTGAGCAGAATAGGGTCGTTCACCTAGGGGGTCAGGGAGGGAAGGTAAGGAGTGTCAGTGGAGAGAGTGAAGGGAGAAGGAAGTGGAGGAGCTTAGAACCGTGGCTCCCAGGAGAAGCTACCTAGGTTGCAGACGGTGGTCAGGTACTAGAGGAGTCTGACCCCCGGTTGCAGGGGATTGAGGCAAGGTGCCTGGACCTGTTAAAGAGAACAGTCAGCAGCCTGGTCCTATCACCGGTCCGTGACCGAAGGCACGGTGGGATACATGGACCCTAGGTTAGAAAGAAGCTTCAGGCAACCCACCAATTAACCTGCGGAGAGTGGAGCCTTTATGGTCTGTTTCCACTAGCTCCAGAACCTGGCACTAGCGCAACGAGGCGGACAGGCTCTTCCATACAAGCAGCCCACAGAAATCCCAAGCATGAGCCCTGAGAGCAGGCTCCCACACTTAGCCACAGTGGGAAGCGGGGCCCAGCAAGTTCAAGACTACTGGGCCACTACAGTGAAATTAAACTTTGTGCCAGGAGGCAGGTCACGGATCAACAGGCAGCACTGCAGGGGATGGGACCAGGACGAGCTCCCCTTGAGAGGCAGCGGCACCCAGAGACTTGATTTACCTGGTTGTCAGCATCTGCTTATTTCCTGAGTGAGTACCTGAGTGATTTCCCCTTCACGGCACCCAGTAGCACCATCCAGAGTCCCAGGGCCTACCCCTACCCGTGGAGGGTAACGACACCTTGCTGCCCCACTCCATCACCCCAGGTGCTCCCAACGGCAGCGGCGGTACTCCCTGTTACCGCACACCACAGGTGGCGTCACGTCCTATAACTCCCCTGTAAATATTCCCCTTTTACTTTAGAGTGTGGCCCCTAAGCCCCCAGGTCCGGAGACCCTCGAGCCACGAACTGACACCATACCGGATCCAAGCGGTTCGATCCGCTGCTGGGGTGGCACATATCTACAGTATCTATTTATCCATTGATCCATCTATCTACCAATCTATCTATCTATCTATCTATCTATCTATTTATCATCTATCTATAGCTATCTTTCCATCTATTTATGCATCTACAATTGTGCTCAAAAGTTTACATACCCCGGCAGATTTTTTGCTTTCTTGGTCTTTTTTCAGAGAATACAGTCATATAAAAAAGTTTGAGCACCCCTATTAATGTTAACCTTTTTACTTTATAACAAATTGGGTTTTTGCAACAGCTATTTCAGTTTCATATATCTAATAACTGATGGACTGAGTAATATTTCTGGATTGAAATGAGGTTTATTGTACTAACAGAAAATGTGCAATCTGCATTTAAACAAAATTTGAACAGTGCAAAAGTATGGGCACCCTTATCAATTTCTTGATTTGAACACTCCTAACTACTTTTTACTGACTTACTAAAGCACTAAATTGGTTTTGTAACCTCATTGAGCTTTGAACTTCACAGGCAGGTGTATCCAATCATGAGAAAAGGTATTTAAGGTGGCCACTTGCAAGTTGTTCTCCTATTTGAATCTCCTATGAAGAGTGGCATCATGGGCTCTTCAAAACAGCTCTCAAATGATCTGAAAACAAAGATTATTCAACATAGTTGTTCAGGGGAAGGATACAAAAAAATTGTCTCAGAGATTTAAACTGTCAGTTTCCACTGTGAGGAACATAGTAAGGAAATGGAAAAACACAGGTACAGTTCTTGTTAAGCCCTGAAGTGGCAGGCCAAGAAAAATATCAGAAAGGCAGAGAAGAAGAATGGTGAGAACAGTCAAGGACAAACCACAGACCACCTCCAAAGACCTGCAGCATCATCTTGCTGCAGATGGTGTCAATGTTAATCTCAAGAAGTCCATGTACATAGAATTACAGTGAGGTGGGTCATATATAAATCGCCACACCACTGTAGAGCTACTCCAATAGCATGATCAGAACGGAGAACAAAGAGTAGAGATGCTTCAAATTCATAATTTATTAGTACAAAAATTCATACACATAGAAAATACAAGGTCAAAGGACCAGGATAAGTAAGGCACAGGGGGTGACAGAGGATGAAATAGGCAAAAAAACCCGGAAATCTGCACTTCCATGAAACTCTGACACAATCAAATACCCAATAGGTCACATGGGAGTAAGACAAAACAGTAGCATATCTGAAATCAGCATATAGAATTTATCAAAACCATGTGGATCATGCCAGGAAGAGTAAGAGTGAACAGGCAGTAATGTCAAGACACATGCATCATGTTCCTATATAATGTAAGTAAAACCTGAACCAAGTGTTCAATAGATTAGACATTTTGAAGGATAGAAAACCAATGCATGCGTACTTAACATAACACCAACCTGCAGCTCTATGCAGATGACATACTACATATGGATGTGCAGATGAATCCGGAGGTGACGGGAGGGGTGAACCCCCAGGATAAAAACTGGGAGTGATTAGAAAGCGCAGCAGGGCTACTATAAAGAGGTTTTCCGTCAGCTGAGGGACAAGAACACCTATAAAAAGCTCGATTTCAATCCCATTAACTCCTTCTCCAGAGAGCTTCGGCTGATCCTCGAGCGGGCATTCGATAACGGTCTTATTACAGGATGAGGAGGATCTGCTCCTCGGATGTTAAATTCGAGGAGCAAGCTGCCGACCTCATGTCGCGCTTCCGGGAAAGAGGTTACAGCAACCGCAGTATAAAGCGTGGGTACCTGAGGGCAAAACATACTTCTCGATCCCAGCTCCTTCTTTCTAGACAGAAAAATTCTTCTGATGAGCATAGTGTCAGATTTATTACCACCTACAATAGTGAATGGCACAATATGAGAGCCATTCTTAATCAACACTGGCCCATTCTTAAGACCGACCCATCCCTTAGGGAATCACTCTCTGATCATCCATTGATGACTGCAAGAAGGTCATCAAATTTGAGGGATAAACTTGTCCGGAGCCATTATGTTCCTCCTACGTCTGGTTTTCTGGGCTCTACGTTACCTCGTGTTGGTTTCTTCCCATGTGGCCACTGCCTGGCCTGCCGCAATATGTCACGTAGCTTTGTGTTCTCATCCGCAAATGGGAAACGTGAATTCCAAATTAAAGACTACATTTCTTGTGGTACGTCCAACGTTGTATATTACGCGGTTTGCGGTTGCTCACTTATTTACATTGGCCTAACATCTCGTGAGCTACGCATCCGCGTGAGAGAGCACGTGCGTGACATTGCGGCGGCCCGGACGGTGGATGATGTTGCCACCTTAAAAACACTGCCACGCCATTTTAAAGTACATCATGGATGCGATCCTAAATCCTTAATGGTTCGGGGTATTGAAGTCGTCCACAGTGGCATTCGAGGTGGCAACATCAAGAAGAAATTAGCCCAACGTGAGACCAGATGGATGGTGACTCTTGGCACAGTCGCCCCATCTGGTCTCAACGAGGCTTTGAGTTTTGCCTCTTTTCTTTGAGGTCATCAGCTTAATGGGGGTCCCCCCTCTCTTGTTTTTAGGGGTTTGATGTATCTACTTTATATACAATTTTTTATCTTCTGTTTTGATTTTCATTTCTATTATCTTTTTTCCCCTATATCTTATGTGGCTCAGCTATGATTCCAGCTGTCATCCTCATCCCTTGGTCCAGAAACCTGATCGTTTTCTACACATCTTTATGTTCAAGCCACACACAGAACTCGGGATCCGGCGTTATGCTCCACGATTGTCCCCTATATATATATATATATATGTCTTTACTGTGTTATATGATTGATATACATTGTTCACGATCACTTCGCAGTATATGAGGCTTTTGTGCTTGGCACTTCCGGGTCCTGAGTGCTTACTGATGTGCGCGTGCCTGCATCTTACCGCCGCCTCTGCTCTCCCCGGCTGTCTCTGGTCTGACCTTTGCGCATGCGCGGGAGCTATGGTGACGCGTCCCCGCTCCCGCGCATGCGCTGGGTCATGACGGCCAGTGGGAGGTGCCGGGTTGTGTGGTGCGATGTGCGCACGCGCCATGTTTGATCAGTGAGGCGTACCAGCTGGACATTGGGCTATTTATAGTAGCCCTGCTGCGCTTTCTAATCACTCCCTGATGAAGCGAACATAACATCCACGTGAAACGTACGTTGGAGTTTTTATCCTGGGGGTTCACCCCTCCCGTCACCTCCGGATTCATCTGCACATCCATATGTAGTATGTCATCTGCATAGAGCTGCAGGTTGGTGTTATGTTAAGTACGCATGCATTGGTTTTCTATCCTTCAAAATGTCTAATCTATTGAACACTTGGTTCAGGTTTTACTTACATTATATAGGAACATGATGCATGTGTCTTGACATTACTGCCTGTTCACTCTGTTACTCTTCCTGGCATGATCCACATGGTTTTGATAAATTCTATATGCTGATTTCAGATATGCTACTGTTTTGTCTTACTCCCATGTGACCTATTGGGTATTTGATTGTGTCAGAGTTTCATGGAAGTGCAGATTTCCGGGTTTTTTTGCCTATTTCATCCTCTGTCACCCCCTGTGCCTTACTTATCCTGGTCCTTTGACCTTGTATTTTCTATGTGTATGAATTTTTGTACTAATAAATTATGAATTTGAAGCATCTCTACTCTTTGTTCTCCGTTCAGATGGTGTCAATGTGCATAGGTCAACAATACAGCGCACGTTGCACAAGGAAAAGCTGTATGGGAGAGTGATGCGAAAGAGGCCGTTTCTGCAAACACGCCACAAACAGAGTCGCCTGAGGTATGCACAAGCACATTTGGACAAGCCAGTTACATTTTGGAAGAAGGTCCTGTGGACTGATGAAACAAAGATTGAGTTGTTTGGTCATGCAAAAAGGCGTTATGCATGGAGGCAAGAAAACACGGCATTCCAAGAAAAGCACTTGCTACCCACAGTAAAATTTGGTGGAGGTTCCATCATGCTTTGGGGCTGTGTGGCCAATGCCGGCACCGGGAATCTTGTTAAAGTTGAGGGTCGCATGGATTCAACTCAGTATCAGTAGATTCTTGACAATAATGTGCAAGAATCTGTGACGAAGTTGAAGTTACGCAGGGGATGGATATTTCAGCAAGACAATGATCCAAAACACCGCTCCAAATCTACTCAGGCATTTATGTAGAGGAACAATTACAATGTTCTGGAATAGCCATCCCAGTCCCCAGACCTGAATATCATTGAAAATCTGTGGGATGATTTGAAGCGTGCTGTCCATGCTCAGCGACCATCAAACTTAACTGAACTGGAATTGTTTTGTAAACAGGAATGGTCAAATATGCCTTCACCCAGGATCCAGGAATTCATTAAAAGCTACAGAAAGCGACTAGAGGCTGTTATTTTTGCAAAGGAGGATCTAAAAAATATTGTCACTTTTATGTTGAGCTGCCCATACTTTTGCACCGGTCAAATTTTGTTTAAATGCGGATTGCACATTTTCTGTTAGTACAATAAACCTCATTTCAATCCAGAAATATTACTCAGTCCATCAGTTATTAGATATATGAAACTGAAATAGCTGTTGCAAAAACCCAAATTGTTATAAAGAAAAAAGGTTAACATTAATAGGGGTGCCCAAACTTTTTTATATGACTGTATGAATGATAACACAATCTTTTTTTCCCCTCATGGTTAGTGATTGGTTGAAGCCATTTATTGTCAAACTACTTCAACTACCACAAAAGACTTCAAGCTGTCATAGATGTTAGAGGGGACAATGCACAGTATTAAGCATTGGGGTATGTGAACTTTTTATCAGGGTAATTTGGATGTTTTTGGTTGTCATTATGAATTAAAAAAGAGAAAACACAGTAGTTTGACAATAAATGGCTTCACCCAACCACTAACCATGAGTGGAAAAAAAGTTTTTGTGTTATTATTCATATTCTCTGAAAAAAGGCCAAGAAAGAAAAAATCTGCACGGATATGTAAACTTTTGAGCACAACTCTGTCTGTCTGTCTGTCTGTCTGTCTATCTATCTATCTATCTGTCTAGCCATCTATCCATCTATCCATCAGGCAGACCATTCTGTGCAGAACAATGACAAACACACTGGTGACATCACTTTTTGACGTAGCTGATGTGGTTGAGACGAATAATGTGCCAAATATTCCATAATGCCCTCCATTTTCACTCCTCAAATATGCTCTCCAGATGCAAATATGGCCAAATATGACCTATGTTTCAGTATGGCTGGTGGCAAATGTTGTGGTGGTGCTTCTGCTAGTGTTCATGGTACATTTTGGTTTTCTTTTGTCTTACACTTACCTGTCTCTAACATTGAAGATAGAAGATAGAGTTTAGTTTCACCACTGTCTCTAACGTTGCCATTTTTCTGTTGCCATACATTTTATAAAACACTATTATTAACCTTTGACAGTATTTTCAGGCCAAATTTTTCAATCTTTGTCAAAAAGGATGTAATACCAAATGCTAGGTAAGTACATATATGGGCAGAAAACAAAATGTGGTGACACGGGGCAGCAAGAGTGTAACGTATATGTTCTGAAATTGGACTAGTAAAACAGGTGTGCAAAACACATTTAAATACATATACACACTACCTACAATATAATATAACCTCAAAACACAGAGAGACATATGCCAAATACATGATAAAATGAATTATTTTATTGAAATAATCAAAATGTAATAAAATACTGAGATTATTTTCATGGAACCCCTCTAAATGAGGGGCACTTGATATATATATATATTTTACAGAGCCAAGAAATACAACCTATAAAGAAAAAAGCCACAGAATAAGGAGAGGAGAGGTTAATACACAGTTACTGCTAATGTTAAATAGTTCACCATTTACAATCCTCCATATGGCAAACAAAGTGTAGCCAGGTAAGGTTTGAAGAAATCAGCATACAATATCCTTAACAGTATAGCAATATGAGAGTAAAGTTACTTAAATAGCTGCAAAAAGGGCTCTGCAGCAAGTGTCCCTCCACCCCAATGCTGTTTCGCCTCACTTCTTCTGGGGGCATGTCTGTAGATATTTTCTGTCTATTAATAAAAATAAAAATATAACTAAAAACAAATAAAGCAACTGACTTAGATGATATATTCCCAACTAAAGAAGAAAAGGAAGTCCTAGAAATTATAGAGGCAATGGTAGATAAGTATACATTTAAAGAAGCTGGTAAGTTTAACATACATTTTTTTCAATAAATCAACCAAATTTCCATTTTTGAGCCTTTGGTCGTTAGTGAAAATTTTTACCAATCTTGCCACAGCTGACATTAGATCTCTTCCACATAGCCCTAAATGGCTATCTATGCTGAATTCACCATAAAGAAAAGCACTGTCAGATCTACTAACCCTTAAAAACAATGATTTTCAAACCATCTGACAAGGCGGGGTAATCTGGTAATTTGCCTGACCAATCTGTACAAAAAACAGGTAAACAAAATACTGGGGGACCGTATTTTTTATTAAAAATTTACCAATGAACTCCCTCATGCGGTTTTAGGAATAACTTATTCCCATATTGGAAAAGCTATATGAGGAAGGCATAATACTAAGACGAATGTTAGATACTACGATGAGGCATAATATTTTCATCTTCAACAAGAAAATATTCTCAGAACTACAGGCTACAACAGTTGGGAATTTATGTGCCCCATCTTAAGCAAATCTCTTCCTGGGAGCTTGGGAGAGAGACATCTTCCATGGTGATACCATACCAGAAACTGACAAGGTTCACTGGTGGATGAGATACATTGATGACGTGTGGTTTGTGTGGGAAGGTTGTATAAAACAGAACAATTTATGAATAAACTGAATGAGGATGTTCTAAATATCAAACTGAATATGCAATGCGTTTGGATTTCTGGATCTACAAATAGATTTGTTTTCAAATGGCTACATTGCCACGGATGTCTTCAGAAAACCAACAGCCAATAATACTTCTTAATGCTGAGTTGTCCCACCCAAAATTTACTATGAGGAGGATTACAATTGGTCAATTATTGGGAGACGAGAATATATACTTAGAAGAAAAATCTGTTGACATACGTGCAACCAATCTGGCCCGTATATTTGAAGAACATAGTTATAGCCATATACAAATCAAACATGCTTATAAAATGGCTATACAATTCTCTAGAGGAGGAGGAGAAATCGGAGGAGGAGAAATCAAGGGATATAGGATTATGTACATTTCATTACTACATTAAATAAACAATGGCTGGTGTTGACAACAATCATCGAAAATCATTAGAATGTACTTAAGACTGATCGTATTCTGCAGCAAATACTCACACCTTCTCTTTCAATAGTGGTAAGACAATCTAGGAACTTGCAAGACCTATTGGTTCACAGCCATTATATACCTACACCTCAACCAAACATGTCATAACATCTACCTTGAATAGATTCTTCCCCTGCAACACTTGCAAATTTTGCCTAAATCTGGTAAAAAAATGTGGAATAACCACAATGGGTCAAGATTTTCTTAAACCAGGACATTTTTAAATTGTGCCTCAAAAGAAGTGATGTATCATGCAGAACACCCATATGGGAAGATTTATATAAGACTTATGACTCTGGAGTTGAAGGTACAGGTTAGGGAACATGTGAGGTGTAAGAGATGTAGAGAAAGCTATAACTATTGAGAAATGGTAAAATCCAGCACCTTTTTCTTCCTAATAGATTCCTTTATGTACAGTTCACATACAAGAAAGTTTAATACACATATGGGTCCCAATGTCAGGCTGTACTGGCTCACCCACCTTATGCGTTTTGATACAAGTCCTTACTCAGAGGAATACCAACATACAAAAACCCACATTGAAATAACATACAAATTCTTGTCACAGGTGAAAACAATATTTAACCAAAATATACATACCAGAGAAAAAGCATACATGAATTCATTTATTCCACGATAGCAAAAATGTAGGTGTGATCTCAATTTTTCTAAGAAAAACGTTTAATGTAAAGGGACAATATTTTTATAGACGTTCTTGTGTCCTCATCTGAAAAGCTAAGGACGCCCTAATAGCATAAAGACGCCAGTCGGTTTGAAGCGCGTTGCGGTTCTTTGTGCCGTTTTGCGCACTTGCATGTAAAATCATGCTTTTAAAATATTTTTTTTAATAAATAAAAATTATTTTTATTTTTAGGATTGCTGGATTTTTTTCTCTCCTCTACACTGTACTCTGTGCTTTTTAATTATTAAAAAGAAAACAAAAAACATTTCTTTTTTGGACCCGTGCCACCAGCATTTCTGCCATTAAAAAAATTGAAAAAAACTAATAATTTAGACTCATTTGTTTGATTTGGTTCTTTTTATCTCCTATTATAGCTTGTGAGAAAATCTGATGCTGTTTAGATAAAATTCATGTTGAAATATGACAAATTCTGAAAAGTTCCCAAGTTTTCAAGCACTGCTGTATATATTTACAGTATGTATCATTCCTACATGAGAGGTAGATTTAGATATATGAGTTAGAATATTTATTATTTCTTATTAACATAAATGTATTGTGGTCTTCCTAAACTAGGTGAAGACATGAACATTTTTAATATCTATTACATGAAAATTGATGCTACCGTATATTTCAGGCATTACGTCTCAAACATCTTTATTTATGCTGCCATGGCTATTTCTGAAAGTAGCTGTCAGCTTCTATATAAATAGCTGCAGAATATTATAGACACATTGGTGACAGCTTAAGGATTGGTTTCATCTTGGAATTTATCACCCTGATGCAAAGCTTTTCATGAAATTAAAAAAAGTAATGTTGCGAAGTGAAGTTGAAAGAATATACAGTAAATAAGCCCTAGAGAGTGTTATAACTGGAAATACTGCAGTTTTAGGACATGTATTCTTCCAATGCAAAATTTTTCATATTCCACGTTGTTGAATTTTCCTTCAGTCGTGCTACATTTTTAAATACAGAATTGAAATGTTTATTTATAGACTTTCACAGAAGGTAAGGTGAAACTAAAATTGAATCTAAGATGTGGATGCATTTGGCCAGGCATAATGTTACGGGAGACTGTCTGATAATAACCTAAAGGAGTATCAGACAGTCAGGGTCCACCGTGCAAAGACTTTGCTGCAGACTATGGCAGAGTGCAATACCTCTGTTAACTCACAGAAGGATATAATAAGTAACTAAAGCAATTCCTCCCTTACTTGGAGGGTGTGTGGAATGATCTCTGTTAATAATCACAGAGACAAAGGCAATGTGTGCGAAATGGCACCTACCTAGGTCCGCTCTTCTAGTGGTGCAAAAGAGACGAACAGCAGCGTAAGCCGCACAAAGCTCCTACCTGCGTTCGCTCCACTAGTGTGCGAGGACACGAACCACTAGATATGGCACCTGCCTAGGTCCGCTCTTCTAGTGGTGCAAAAGAGACGAACAGCAGCGTAAGCCGCACAAAGCTCCTACCTCTGTTCGCTCCCCTAGTGTGCGAGGATACGAACAACTGCCAGACGCAGTATAAGGAACGTTACCCTAGCGGCAACGTCCACCTACGAGTCGAATCACAAGGCCCAGCCAGACCATGTGCCTCAGGCACCTGCCTATGTCCGCTCCCCTAAGAGGTAAGGATACGGACAGCAGCCGAAGCTGTAAGGTATAAGAACGCTACCCTGCCGGTAGCCCTCACCTAGCATAGACAGAGGAATGCCTAGAGGAACGCGCAGAGAGCGTCTACTCTTATGCATGAACCAAGAGGACTGAGCGCCATGCGGCGTGTGTCAGGGTCTTATATAGACTCTGTGCCTCATCCAAGATGGAGGACACCAGAGCCAATCCGCTGCCAGAACGACAGGAGTGACGTCATGCTGGCCTATCACCGAGCAAGGCGTCACAATCACATGACCAGCGACCAATCGGCATAGAAGGTGTCAGAGACATGTGACCTCGTGTCAGCGATGATGTCACCCGCACATGTGCAATGGCTCCAAGATAGGACTTAGTCTCCGGCGCTCGCACATGTGCAGTAGCAAGAAATCTGGACTTAGTCTCCAGCGCTCGCACATGTGCAGTAGCAAGAAATCTGCACATAGTCTCCAGTGCTTGCAGCAACCGTAACACATGTGGTGCTAATAAAATGGTTCTATTGTATATCACTTTAAATAATATGATAAAGCTGCTTGGTCAGATATGTAAAATTATTAAAGTTTATTTAGGGGCCTGACCAAGAGAGAGCAGCCTAGGATGAAACGGTTTAATCTTTAACCCCTTAAGCCTCCGGGTGATTATCCGTTTTTCATTTTTGTTTTTTGCTCCCCTTCTTCCGAGAGCCGTAACTTTTTTATTTTTTCAGCAATCTTGCCATATGGGGGCTTGTTTTCTGCATGATGTTTACCATATAGTGTACTGGAAAACAGCAAAAAAAATTCCAAGTGGTGTTAAAATCAGCAGACATGTGAAAGGATCACTACCGACTCACCACAGCAGCCGACGGTGATTACCCCTCTATGATTTAGGCTGTACCAGTTTGTCCTCATTCGTGAAGGGGTTAAAGATCTCTGAAGGAAGAAGGCATGATGATCTTAAAGTCTCAACATTTTTTAAGTGGCTCAAATTGTTGTGAGACTTGGGCACAATGGTACCGATTCATCAAAAACTATTATCCTGCCGTTGATCCCTAGAAGGCCAGGTAAAAATAAAAAAAAATGATATTCACCTTATCACTCTCCGGTTCTTCTGACCCCACAGCCACCGTTCGCTAGTCCACATCTCATCTTCTCCCCTTTCCCACCAGAGGTATCCTCTCTAACTTTGTCACTCCACCAGGTCATGGATTCTGACTGAATTAGCCTTCTGATACCATGACTATGTCCATTGTGCCACATATTGTAATGTTGAAATGTTATGACGCGAGTAGGCCTAGCTACAGAATGGTGCACAGTGAAATCAGAGACCTAGTAAAGCCGAAAGCAGCAGTCTGGAGTGATGGGGCTAAAAAATAAGAAGAGGAAAGGAAAAAATAGTTTTCAGCCTACAATAATGCCTGTGATATGGATTCAATTGTGATGCATGGATAACACCAGGATTGGGGCTCCCAGGATAGAGCAACAGCAAAAATAGTAGATTCCAGCACCAATTAGGATACCATCCAAAAATTATGTAAAAAATAGAAAATTCTTTATTGGATCTTCATGTTAAAAATATGAACACAGAATTTAAAAGTCCATAAATAACACCTGACGCGTTTCGGATCTAAAGATAAGGTCCTTACTCATAGGACCTATGAGTAAGGATCTTATCTTTAGATCTGAAACGTGTCAGTGTTAGTTATGGACTTTTAAATTGTGTGTTCATATTTTTAACATGAAGATACAATAAAGAATTTTCTATTTTTTACATAATTTTTAGATGGTATCCTAATTGGAGCTAACAAGAATGCACGCATTGATGGGAAGGGGAAAAGAAGAGCGGCAGAAGCGCAGAAGGTAGGCTGCGCAAACAGAATTTCAGGTGATCGGTAAGGTATTAGTTTTATTTTTCCTTTACCAGCCATGCTAATTATGCTTTGGGGTCTTTGTAGACCCCAAGAAAAATATGAAACATTCAATCAGCATTGAATAACTTTGCTTCAAATAAAATTTCACTGTACAACCTGCATGATTTAACGGTCTAGGAGCTTTAGATTATTTCTCTATATACATTAATATCTTATATGACAGATTTAGAAATGATAATGTAGAGACTAATCAATAAATGCGAAACTATTTATTCAAATATAGAAATAGTATATGGATGAAAGACAGCTTGATCCAGAAGATATATACAGTATCTCACTTTGCCTGTCTTTCATGAATGTACTTAAAGAGGTGACTGATGATTGGAAGTTTTGGCATGTTAAACACGTGTGTAGTCACTGTATATTGATAATCTTTTTTTGTAATCTGATAGAGAGCGGTGTGATTCTGAATAGGCTATAAAGGACATAAATAAATGTTGTGACAATTATAAATTAATAAACTTTGGCCGTTTATGTAAAACGCTCCCTTTAATTTGCAGCTAGTAGTTAGCGTCCCATGATATCCATTTATTTTATTTCATCATCAAATTAAATTGTATCTGATATATATAATTTAATATATGAACCAATAATAACAGAAGATATTTATTAGATTTTAAATCTCCACATGTAACTTTTACACATAAATCATTTTGGCACTTTTCGCCTCTTGCAGTCTTTGTGTTGGTAATATAAATGTATTAATCAAAAACCGATGCTTGGGATTAGATAATAACGTAAAAGAACCCCTTAAATTAGATTTGCATGATTTTAACTATTCTTTAATCTGCTTCTGGGCAACCAAACAGATTTGTGTCAGCTGTTATTGCATTATGCCTTAATTGTCTTCCTTGAGTACAGCATTAGATGAAAGAGTATTGAATTGCACTCAGCATGGATTAGCTAAGCAGTGTCTGTACTGCCAAAGACCAAATGGCTTTTCTTCGTTCTATATTTGTATGCTCTAGCTTTTTCTTCCTCTTCAGATAATTTCAATTACACTTCCATCTGCAAGGAATGAAATACCCTCTCAATGGAAATACTAAGCACTGTTATTGATGATTTCTTTTCTCAAAGACTAGTGTCTGTAAAAGCTGTATATTAGTCTTAGAAAAATAATAATAAAAAATAATGTAACAAACAAGAACTAAACACTGACTGCAGCATGGGGTATGGTTAAATTATAGTCCCTGGGTAAGAGGGTTGACTGAACCCTCCTACAAGAGACTACAATGTTTATGTTTAAATCATTCTTTATCGTCATTTTTTAAGAACAACACTCTCATGTTAAAGCCATACTGGAAAAGACTAAAACTTAAAAAAAAAAACATGCACACCTGTTACTGACCCTCATCTTATCTGTAAAGGTGCCTGCCGAGTCCTCAAAGATATAGATCGGTCTTCTCATCACAGGTCTTTGGTCTTCATCTTCAGAGTTTCTGTATGGTCTTCGATAGAGATGAGCAAACCTGAGGTTCAGTTTTTGAACTGAACACCAACTAAAAAACACAGGGCTTGGGCTTGGAGTTTAAAGCTTTATGTGTGAACTTAACTTGTGCGAGCAACACTGTGCTCAGGTACACTTGGTGTTCAGCCCTGTGTGAGCCTCTTGTTTTTGTAAACAGCTCACTCTGGGGGTAACAACAATGTGCTCGGATGTACTGTGAAAAAAAAATAAAGTTTGGAAAAGTCTGCCCGGAAGTGACCTGCTTATGTATGGCTGTATGTGGGTGGAGACTCAAACTGCAATTCAGTGATTCCGAACCTCATCATGCAAGGTTTGGTCACATAGAGGTTCGGTTTATTTGTGGCCAAAGGTTTGCTCATCTCTAGTCTTCAATGCCTTGGATGCTGACTTGGCCTTTGCAAATTCACGGGGAAAGTGGTCTATCCTGCTTCCTGTAGCAAGATCGTGATGTCACGCAATGCTGCTTATCGAAGGCACAAGTGAAACAACCAGTGCAATATCAATGAATGATTGCTGCTGGCCCGCCACCGTTCCATTCAGATAAGACTTTTTCTCTTCGAAACACATTGGACCATTTACTTTGGAAGTCCCATTGGATTTTTAATATGGGCTCAGAACTGACAAACAGGTATTATACACTTTACCATTCATGCACCTGTAGCCGTATATGTTTGGTTACACTGAATGTAGCATGCAAATGTGTGAGCAATATCATAAACTGTTGTTCTGTTTAAATGCTCTCTGAACGCCACTGGTTGTGTATCGGTAATTTTATCTGTGCTTTATAAATAATTGTATTTTATCTGCACACTGAAAATAATTGAATTCAATTTATTCATTACATCCTAATAGGATTTCTATTTTATTGCCTATGCCACAATTAAAATCCTCTAGTATTTTTTCAGCTAGGTATTCAATAACATTCTTAATAGTGCGAATAACTCTTTATTTCCAATGCTAATCATATTTTGCCAGCAGTGGATTATATCAATTATTTGCAGTTTGTGAGAGAGGATATCAGTGCCCCTGTAGACACTGTTGTAAAAGATAAGACGTAGTTGTAACCACTTTAGGACATGGGACCCAATTAATCATTAACATTGTGCCTGTGTTTTGTCTTGTTTAGTGTGTTTCATGCTTTTTTTGTTTGCATCCAATTTATTCGTCTATTTGTGCTTTTAATGATGTCTACTTTTTATTGGCTATCCTGGTTCTCATTTTTGTTTTCCCCTTTGTGAGCGGAGTTTGGTGATTCCAGATGTTTTTACCAGATTTGTCAATTGTGACTTCAGCAAAGTTTAGAACAACTTCACTCCACTAAATGAAGCAGGTTTTTTTTTCTTTTATTACTTTATAGTAACTAATACTTTTTGTGCAATGCATGAAAAGCATGGACAGTTTGAAAATTGTAAATTGCTTTATTTAGGGATCGTGACGCTAGTCACTACATGGACAAGTCGTGAAGCACGGTAGTCAAGCGTTCCAGGGCCAGATACCAGAAAAACACGTCAAGGATTAAGGGGATAGAAACAGGCATTGTCAGGTCACAATGCAGAATCAGAATACCTGGAGGATAGGGAATCAGAGCAAAGTAATAGGCAAATGGAAGGTCAGATGAGGTCCAAGTTCTGGCAGCAATAAATCAGAACACAGAGTTCAGATAAACTAGACCAACAAGCACCACTTAGCTGAATACTATGACTGGAAATGTTCTTACATTAACTGCTCAGCTAAGTATCTGGGCAATAACAGAAAGCAGGGCACAACTCCAGAAACCCAGCACCTCCCAGTATCAGATTGGATGACTTAGCTGTCACTCAGCGAACTGATTGCATAGCACACCCTGATTCCATAATTGAGTGAACAGTCACTCATTGCATCTAAGACACACTGAGTATTGGAATCGTGAAAGGGATTTATTTCAATGCTGAAAAAAACTGCATATACAGTGCCTTGAAAAAGTATTCATGCCATGCAAACTTTCCACATTTTTTCACATTACATCCCTAAACGTAAATATGTTTTATTGGAATTTCATGTGATATACCTACACTAAGTAGAAATTATTTGTGACATGTAAAGGAAATAATACATCATTTTTTAATTATTTTAGAAATCTAAATCTGAAAAATGGGACATGCATTTATATTCAGCCCACTGTTGTCTCATACCCCTAAATAAAATCCTGTGTGGCCAATTGCGTCCAGAATTTCTAATTCAGTTTGTGGGTCTCATGTTCCAAAGTTACTGCATCCTGTGTACTTATAATGCTGTATTGCCAGACCCACAGTTAAGTCAGGAATTAAAGCTGTAAGTCATCTAAATTAGGCTAGAAACCACACGACGAGATGAAAATTGCTTTAGCCTATAGACCAGTTTCTGGAAAATGCATTATGAATAGGTATGATGACTTGTCTGTCAGTGACCTCCATTGAATCTTTGAATATAATTGCAGACACAAGGGAAAATGAGATTTGATGGAGGGCATCTGTGAACAGCAATTTTAAAGTCTTGCCACAGATTTTCAATGGGATGTAGGTCTGGACTGTGACTTGCCTATTTTATCAGATGAATATCCCTTGTAGTTCTGGCAGTATGTTTAAGGTCAGTGTCCTGCTAGAAGGTGAACATAAGTCCCAGTCTAAAGTCTTTTGCAGCCTCTAACATTCCTCCAGGATTTCTTTATATTTAACTCCCTCCATCTTCCCATAAACTGACCAGCTTCCCTGTCCCCGCAGAAGAAAAGCATCCCCATAGCAAGATGCTACTACCACCATGTGTCACGGTGGGAATTATGCTTTCAGGGTGATGTGCCATGTTATTTTTCACCCCACATATTGTTTTGCATTTAGCCCCAAAAGTTCTACTTTGATCTCATCTCACCAGAGCACCTTCTTCCATATGCTTGCTTTTTCCCCTACATGGCATATAATCTTTAGGTTCATTCTTTACTACCTAGAGGTACATGAAAAATCATTTATCACTTAATGATACTAGTACATGGAAATGTTCCCTAGGATGACAACATGTGTGCAGCTAAGAAGTAAGATACAATTAAATTTCATATAACTTCAAGGGCGACGATTAACTTCAAGGCAGATGAACTGTCATATAACTTCAAGGAAGATATTTAATATGGCACAGAAGGGAAGGGCAGGTGTCCTAGAGTCCATAATACAACAATTACTGGATAATGAGTGGACGTATATGGAAGTGATTATCCATACTGCTAAAAATCTCCAAAAAGAAAAAAGTTTGTGATTATCGAGCACTAAAATGTTTGAATGCTCGTTACTTAAAGCAAGCGGATTGGACTCTCGGACGAGCTTGACTTGAGTAATAAGTATAATGGAAGTCAATGGGAATTAGAGCATTTTTACTGGAAGATCCTTCCTGGAGGTCTGGGAGAAAGGGTGCAGGAAACTCTCTGAAATGGATGGAAGCAGTGCTCAGATGGAGTGGAAACAATATGGGGAAGATGCCTTAATGCTTCTCTGACTCTCAGGTCGCTGCTGGGAACAATGTTGTCGGAGACAAAAAACATTTAAAACCAAAGGTAACAATTTTACAGTTAAAAATAAAGTTGGGGAACATTCTTTCTTGTATAATGATGACCTGTATAAGACAATTTAAAAAACAGAAGGAAAAAAATGCCTCCTCCACCCCTTAGGCTATGTTCACATGTAGCATTTGTGCTGCATTTTCGTTCATTCTCATTGCTTTCAATGGTAAAATAATTCACCAGTAAATCTAATTTTAACATTCTACTACCTTATCCGGACATGTGATGTGTGACATGGTCAGAAACATCTTGTTTAATTTAGAAAGGAGGGACTCTAAAACTCACAAAGCCTATGCGTACAATGCAAGGACTGCCATATTCTATTTAAATGGTTTGGTAGTGAAACTCCAACACTCATCAAGCCTATGCACTCAGTTCAAAGGCTGCTAAAAATTATGAGGAACTGCAACAAAGCCTGAAAGACACATAGAAGAGAGCCTCAGAATACACTTTTAAAAAGAGTGGGACTCCTAAACTGCCAAAACCTAAGCACTAAGTGCAAGACCTAGCAAAAATTTAAAGGAGGGATTGCAATTTTTCCTTAGAGATATGTAGAAAATGGCTTCAGAATAAATGTTTTGACAATTTTAAAAACATTCTGACTCCTACACTGGTGAAGTCTATACACTAAGTGCAAGGTCTAGCAAAAATTTGAAGTAGGGATGGCAGTATACTCTGGAAGATACGTAGAGGATTGCCTCAGAATATTTTTTTCTACAATTTTAACAAGATTGTGAATATGACTGGATTGGAAAACGATGGGAAGATGAGGCCCTCTGCCACCATCACCACCTTGGGTCACGTTACATTTGGCGTTCTTTTGTGAATTTCTGTCTATGAATGACCATAAACAAAATTAATTTCTTCAAGAATTAATGGAAAGAATCTAGCATGATGTGGATTGTGGAAGACATTTATGTGAACATAAGGAACACTTATTTTCATGAGATGATACTGGCATGAGACAAAAAGAAACAGAACAAAATGGGAAAAAGCAAGAACTTGACTTGACTGAAACTAAAGCTATTAACGTGCTGAGTGAAGTCTATGTGGAAACTAAAGGGCTTATCATCATTGCTGTGTAAAAAATTGAAGAAACACCCCATTACAACAATGGGATAGAGTAAGCTGCATTCACTGTAATTAGTGAAGAGCAGAGGGTAAAAGCAGTTCACTTGAAGAGAGTGACTTGCATTGTGTCAAACAATGAGCCAATCTGAAGGTAAAGAAGGCCTGACAGAGAGAGGTTACATCTTTATTTCTTTTCTGTTGGCTGAAGGCCATGTTTAGTATATAATCAGTTCAAGAGTGCCCTTACTACTAAAAAGCTGGGGATAGTCGGACCCTTGTTCCGGTGGAATTGTTTGAGGAACCCTCAATGCCATATAGGCCTGGACCTTTATTTAATTATTTTTGTTGCCCATGGACTTTGCCCAAATGCCCCTCCTTGACCGCCCCCTTGTCCTATGGACTGTTGCTGTGGAGAGGGGGGATTGGAGAAACCACACAATATTTCTTCATGTCCCATTTGAAACATGTATGGTGAGAGGCCATAGGAAGCCATAAATGGAAAGGTAAAGAGCTCCTCAGAGTATCCAAGTGTGGGATTACTTGTCTCCCGAGATTCGCGATAGTGGGAGGAAGGAGAATAAGGGTGAGGACTAAGTGGTCCAGATTATTGGCTATTGAGACTGGATCGTGTGGAAGTCAAGTTGGTGTTGGGAAAGCATTGTCTGCCATCCAACTGACCACCTGTTCGCACTTTTCTGATATCAACAGTGGTATCCCATACCCCACTGCAAAGTAGGACAGGATGATTCGTATAGATTATAAATATGTGTGTTGTTCTCCAGCAGCATGCGCAGTTTGCCCTAGCTCACAGCCTCCACATGCACCACCATCAGCGGTACATCCACTTACCCATCTCTTACCGCACACCTTGCACATTTTATATTATTTAAGCAGTTAAGAGCATTATTAATAGGAAATAAAATAATTAGATTTAGCTGTGAAAAGGACTTTTGGTTTGGATGTGGCAACAGCAAGAAAATTAAGGCAATAATCCTTGCCTAGATGCCTTTAATACACTATCCCTTCTCCAGCATCTCTTCCTACACTAATTGCAGCTAAGAGCAGTATTGTTAGAGAATAGAATATATTTGAATTAGCTCTGAAAAGGACTTTTGGGTTACTGTAGCAAAAGTAAGAAATGGAACGTAACAATTAATTCTTAGGTGCCATTAATACACTATGCCTTCTCCAGCATCTCTCAATACACTAATTGCAGTTAAGAGAGGTATAGAGATTAGAGTATATTTGAATTGGGCCTGAAAAGTACATTTGGGTTAACATAGCAACAGCAAGGACTGTTAGGCAATGACCCCTTTCTACATGCATCTAATACACTATCCCCTCTCAGGCAGCCCTCCCTACATGAATTGCAGGTAAGAGTGGTATTATTAGAGAAAAGAATACATTTGAATAAAGCCTGAAAATTAATTTTGTGTTAACGTAGCTTTAGCAAGGTCTTTAAGACTAGAGTCCCTGCTTATATGTTTATAACACAGTATCCCTTCTGCAGCAGCTCTCCCTACACAAATTGCAGATAAGAGTGGCATTATTAGTGAATACAATAGATTTAAACTAGGCCTGAAGAGGATTTTTGGGTTAGGCTATGTGCGCACAGTGCGTTTTTCGCGGCGTTTTTCGGGTGCGTTTTTGGCCTCAAAACTGCAGGACTTTGCTTCCCCAGCAAAGTCTATGAGTTTTCATTTTTGCTGTCCGCACACATCTGGTTTTTTTCAGCTGCGTTTTTGTGGTGCCACAAAAACGCAGCATGTCAATTATTCCCGCGTTTTTCACTGCGCTTTTCATCCATTGAGTTCAATGGGATGTTGAAAGACGCAATGAGAAATGCAAATAGCTGCGTTTTGGTGCGTTTTGAAGACCAAAAACGCAGCTATAAACGCAGGAGGTGGGTAGTAAAGTGACGTGTACAGGAAGAGGATTCCTTCTGTCAGTATATACAGAAGCGTGAATCCTCCCGGTACCGTCACCGCCGCTTCCACCTCCCGTCCTGTGCATGTATGCTGCCGTGCGGCGCCATGTACAGGCAGGAGGTGGAAGCGGCTGCGAAAACAAAAGTTAACAGTGGAAAAAAAAAAAAAAAAGTTATACTCACCTGTCTGCAGACTCCCGGTGCCATGCCCGCTCCCATCTCCTCTCACGGTATCGCCACCCCCGCTCCGGCTGTGTGCAGACGGCCGGGAAACCTCCGATGGATGCAGGACCTGGCGATGGATCACCTGATGCAGTCACCTGACGCATCAGGTGATCGTAAGTATCGCGGTGACGCGGGCGCCCGGCCGGTATCAGTGGATGCGTCAGGAGACTTCATCCCCGATTACCGGCAGCTGCTGCAGCGATCGGACAGGATCAGACTCCCGCCCCATCGCTGCAGGAGCTGCCGGTAATCAGCACATAAGTGAGTATTATTTTTTTTATTTTTTTTTGCACCGATGCATCTGCTGATTGTATAAACGGCTTTTATACAATCAGCTGTTGTGTGATGGGATTCAGGCACTTGATCCTGACACATCATCTGATCGCTTTGCCTTCCAGCAAACCGATCAGATGATATTGGATCCGGATTGGACGGCGCGGGACCCTGACCCAGGATTAATGCGGAGGGGGGGTTCTTTATTTCAATAAAGATGGAGTCACTAATTGTGTTGTGCTTTATTTCTAATAAAAATATTTTTCTGTGTTGTGTTTTTTTTTTATCTTTACTAGAAATTCATGGTGGCCATGTCTAATATTGACGTGACACCATGAATTTCGGGCTTAGGGCTAGCTGATAATATACAGCTAGCCCTAACTCCATTATTACCCAGCTAGTCACCCGGCTTCAGGGCAGCTGGAAGAGTTGGATACAGCGCCAGAAGATGGCGCTTCTATGAAAGCGCCATTTTCTGGGGTGGCTGCGGGACTGCAATTCACAGCGGGGGTGCCCAGAAATCATGGGCACCCTGCACTGTGGATTCCAATCCCCAGCTGCCTAGTTGTACCCGGCTGGACTCAAAAATTGGGCGAAGCTCACGTCATTTTTTTTTAAAATTATTTCATGAAATTCATGAAATAATTTAAAAAAAAAGGGCTTCCCTATATTTTTGGTTCCCAGCCGGGTACAAATAGGCATCTGGGGGTTGGGGGCAGCCCGTACCTGCCTGCTGTACCCGGCTAGCATACAAAAATATGGCGAAGCCCACGTCATTTTTTTTGTTTGGGGGGGCAAAGAAATCCTGCATACAGTCCTGGAAGGAGGATGCTGAGCCTTGTAGTTCGACAGCTGCTGTCTGCTCTCCTGCATACACTATTGGATGGAGGATGCTGAGCCTTGTAGGTCTGCGCCCCCTGACTCTCCCTCAAGCATACAGTCCTGGATGGAGCATGCTGAGCCTTGTAGTTCTGCAGCTGCTGTCTGCTCTCCTGCATACACTATTGGATGGAGAATGCTGAGCCTTGTAGTTCTGCAGCTGTCTGCTCTTCTGCATACACTAGTGGAGAATGAAGAACACATTGATGAAGGAAATGACATCAGACCTTTTTTTTTGTTCACTGATAAAAAACGCATAAAGACGCAGTGAGCAAAAACGCAGCAAAACGCAGCAAAAAACGCACCAAATCGCGGCAAAACGCGTGCGTTTTTTGCCGCGTTTTTTTGACGCGGGTGCGTTTTTGTGCGGTTTTAGCGGCCAAAAACGCACAAAAACGCAGCGTCAAAAAAACGCAGTGTGCGCACATAGCCTTAGCGTAGCAGCAACACGGAATTTAAGGCAATTATCACTCTAATATACTATTCATTCTCCAGCAGCTTCTCTACACTATTTCCGGGGTACAGTACAGCATGGTATCAACAGGTTTTGTATTGACCTGATAATGGTATGCAGCTGGACAGTCACTGTAATAATGGCATTACCATGTTGGCAGGCTTACCTCGCATATTTAGTGGCTGAAAAACAGATGAGAAGCTTGCAGGGTGGGGACTAGTGCATGGCACCTGAGCACAAGGATACTCGATCAAGTACTGACCATGCCAAGTACCCCAATGCTCGATCAAGTACTGAGCATTGCAGAGCATGCTCACTAAACATTGGAGATGAGCAAAACTTTCAAAGTTTGGTTCGTCGGGCCTTACCGAACAAATGCTACATTCGCCAAACTGTTTGTCGAACCTTTCAAGGAGCCTTTTCGAACCTCATTGGAATCAATGGGAGGCCAAACCTAAGGCAGAGAAAACAATTTTTTGGGGTTTAAAAAGCTTCCAAAACAGCAAAAATAAATTTTCCAGTGCAGCCCCAGTGTTTTGGCATAGCCCTTACCTTCCTAGACTATTCACATAAGAAATATAGAGGTGGATGAGAAGCAGGTGTAGGGCTTGGAGACCCATCTTGGAGTCTTGAGATTTAAAAGCCTTTCAGGCAGACAGCAGGACAGTGGCATCAATTGCTCGCTCGCCCATTTCCTCATAGTGTGTTTGCCCAGCAGGAAGGTATGGTCGATGTAACACACAGGATGTAGTCTGGCATTTTCATTTTAAAAATAAAGAGATGCATGAGTGACAGACGTAGGTCTCTTGTTCCCAGAACCCTGGCACTACAGACAAGACACAACTTGCAGACCCATCTTGGAGTCTTGATATTTAAAAACCTTTCAAGCAGAAAGCAGGACAGCAGTACAGTGGCATCAATTGCCCCCCCCATTTCCGAACAGTGTGTTTGGACAACAGGGAAGTATAGTCCATGCAACACACAAGATGTGGTCTGGCATTTACATTTTTAAAAATAAAAAGTGGGATGAGTAACAGGATCAGGCCTCTTGCTCCCACACCTCTGCCAGTACAGACAAGACACAACTTGGAGACCCATCATGGAGTGTTGATATTTAAAAACATTGCAAACAGACAGCAGGACAGTGGCAACAATTGCACCCTCATTTCAGCACATTGGCTTTGCACATCAGGGGTATATGCTCCATGCAACACACAGGCAGACAGTAGGACAGTGGCATCAATTGCCCCCATTTCCCCATTGTGCCTTTGTACATTAGGGAGGTATGATCCATGCAACCCTCAGGATGTGGCCTCATTGCTGGTACATGCATGTAGTAGTCAAATTATTTGAATTTCTGCCTTTGCTGAATCATTGTTTACAATGTTGGCAGATAACAAAGGTTGGGTAATCCTTTGTGGGCTCAAAAAAGGCCAGGATAGGTCTTTCTTCCTGCGAACTGAAGACCCGCGAATGCTTCTGGCCACAGCAGGAGTTGTGGCTGAGGATGAAGTCCTCCTCATGGTTGCATAACTACGTGTTTGTGTGATAATTGTCAATGTATTTTCCTTGTCTTCCTCCTCCCCTTTCTCATCCTTATCTGCTAAGCTACACAGCTGCGTGCCTCTTGGTTCAAACTAAGTTTGTTTTATATCTTCATTATTAGGCTGTTGTCTAACACCTCCTCTTCTTAACCTGACATCACATAACAGTACGCGTGCGCCTCAGGTATCTGAGTCTCATCATCACCTTCACCCCTGGGAGTTAACGTCAGTTGAAGAGGGTTTGGATCCTGCTCGGACTCTACTTCATCCGGAACAGGATCCAACTCACAAAGATTTTGTGCATCGGTGAAGATGCTTTCCTCCTGTTGAGGCAATGAAAACTGCCAAGACCTTTTTACCTAATTCACTAGCAAATTCACAGCAAACAGCACTAGCTAACAATACCAAGAAATGCGATTGCGTAATTTTAAGCAGGCAATGAAAACTGCCAAGACCTTTTTTCCTAGTTCACTAACAAATTTACAGCAGGCAGTACTAACTAACAATACCTAGAAATGTGGTTGACAGTGTAGTTTTGAGCAGGCAATGAGAACTGCCAAGACCTTTTTACCTAGTTCACTAGCAAATTTACAGCAGGCAGTACTAACTAACAATACCTAGAAATGTGGTTGACTGTAATTTTAAGCAGGCATTGAAAACTGCCAAGACCATTTTAGTTACTTCACTAGCAAATTTACACCAGGTAGTACTAACTAACAATACCTAAAAAAGTGTTTCATTGGCTAATTTGGAGCAGGCAGTAATATGCAGCAATACTGAGAAATGTGTTTCATTGCCTAATTTGGAGCCGGACGTAATAAGTAGCAATACTAAGAAATGTGTTTCACTGCCTAATTTGGAGCAGGCTGTAATACGTATCAATACCTAGAAATGTGTTTCACTGTGTGTTTCACTGCCTAATTTGGAGCAGGCAGTAATACATAGCAATACCTAGAAATGTGTTTCACTGATTAATTTGGAACATACAGTAACATGTAGCAATACGAAGAAATGTATTTCCCTGTCTAATTTGGAGCAGGCCGTAATACGTAGCAATACCTAGCAATGTGTCTCATAGGCTAATTTTGAGCAGGCTGTAAAACGTAGCAATACTTAGAATGTGTTTCACTGGCTAATTTGGAGCAGGCAATAATATGTAGCAATATCTATTTATATAATTCACTGGCAACTTTTTAGTAGGCACTAACAAGTAGCAAAACCTATTTCTATCGTGAAATGCCGATCTGTGGCACACACCTTTCCCTACACTTAACCTCTAGTTACCCTAACTGTCTAGCAGTCCAGCTGTCAGCACCTTCCCTAATGTTTAACATTTACAAACTGGCGCCGACGCAGCATGTCCGCATTTTATATGCAGACAGACATGTGACTTATGCAGCCAATGACACAAGCCTTTTTTGTTTGCTGTGCCGTGATTGGCTGCAGGAACATCCGCAATTAAAGTTAAGGAAAAAAATGGCGCTGCACGCTTTTTGCTTCTTCAGTCCCCACCCCCTCCACTTTTTAAACACATCCCCCATTCATCATATAGCTCCACAATCCTATACAAAAGCATAATATGTTATTAGAAAAGCAGTTTTTTAAAACGTGATTAGTGATTGAACAAAACCGAACATTGCCGACTTTTGGGGAAAATGCTTCGTTTACCGAGCCCGAGCAAAACAGGCTATGGCTCGTACTGAATTTGAAATTGGCGAACCTTTAGAGAACAGGTTCGCTCATCTCTACTGATCACTAAAAAAAGCTTTTAAAAAAATAAGACTATATATAAAAAAATATAGACAATTAAATATATAAAACTAAAAATGAATGCTTGTTGAGTGATGTGTCGATGCTAATGTTGAGTGGTGTGACTATGAGACATGGTATAGGTATTGAAGCTGGTGTTAATATAAGTAAGTGTATAAAAAATTACATAATTTGATAAAGTGAAATTAAAAAATATAACAAAAAACGGAACTGTCAAAATTGCAACAGTTGATATAAAGGCGCAAAAGAAAAGAAGAGGTCCAGTTGTTTTAATTACAACTTATTAGTTACTAATGACAACCTAATAACTATTTACTAATGACATGCAGAAAAATTATGTGTTAGTGGGGTATATATATATATATATATATATATATATATACATATATATATATATATATATATAAATAAAAGAAATTAATAATACATTAATAAAAAAATAGAAAACTGTAAATAAATACAAAAAATAATACAATGATGAAAAATGTAATATAAAACTAAACAAATATATCAGAGAAAAGACTGAGAACAATTTAAGAGGTACCTGAGAGGGTATGAGTTTATGCAATTATTCTTACCTGAATTTGCACAACTTTGTCGACAAGATAATTAAAAAGTAGAAATGGGCGAATATTAACTATTTGTGTTCGGATAATGCATACTGAATACTGAGTACTATTACAGTATTTGGCATGGCAGGAAAAATGATCAGGCTCCCTATTGACTTGCATTAGGTTCATTATTTGTGATGAATACTGGAATAGTACTTTGAGATTCGTTACGAATAATCCGAATATGAATAGCTACTATTCGCCCATCACTATTAAAAAAGTGTCGGTCTTCAACTTAAAGGTATCGTAACACTGCTAGAAACACAATAATTTTAAAGACTGTTACCTGCAAAAAATGACATACATCTTTAACAATTGAAAACTTATCCAACTTACCATATGTCAACATACGACAGACATCAGAAGTATGAGCACAAATGTCCCCAAGCACCACACTCTATTTCCAATCAAAATTCCAACAAGACAAAAGAATCACTGATCTCGGGGAGATCAGCCAGAGAAAACACTGCCGGCAGCCAGCGAGGGCGCTCAACACAGTGAAATCCTAGGTACATTGCCCCTGCGAAATATGCAAATCAAAAACGTCTGTGGAGCCTCTGTTAGGAGTCTCAACACAGAAACCAGCCAGATATCCCTCTGGGAAGGACCCAGCCAAGGAGTGGTTCTTTTTAGGAGACCACCATAACCACCATATTAAGTGGCCCTTTTAGTCAATATCCAACTTTTCGACAAGTTTAAAGATATGACAAGAGAAATACCAAGGCCAGGTATCCATCCACAGACAGCTGTTTTGGGGTATTAGTATTGGAGTAGTATTATCCTACTCCACACTGATGAGGGGCAGTACCCCGAAACAGCTGTCTGTGGATGGATACCTGGCCTTGGTATTTCACTTGTCATATCTTTAAACTTGTCAAAAAGTTGGATATTGACTAAAAGGGCCACTTAATATGGTGGTTATTGTGGTCTCCTACAAAGAGCCACTCCTTGGCTGGGTCCTTCCCAGAGGGATATATGGCTGGTTTCTGTGTTGAGACTCCTAACAGAGGCTCCACAGACTTTTTTGATTTACAACCAAAATTCCACAAAGAGAAAAAATTTACAGTAGGGTATGAACAGTGAAACCTTCAATAATCAACCTATTTTATGGAACATTTCACCTAGGATAGTCTGTGTAGTAAAGAGGTCAAATATTTTCCTCAATGATTAAAAACTGCATCATTGTCATTTTTTCCTTTAGAATAAAGAATTTTATAAACCAAAGAAAAATATATTTTCTATTAATTTTGATTTTTTTTTTCTGCACTTTTTTTTGTCCCTAAAATAGGAGCTTGAATTAATAATTTTTAAATTGATTACTTTAAGTAATGCCGTATTTGTTAGGCTCCTGGTGGTTCATTGCAAATGGGCTTACAAAGGGGTCCCACATCCTTTGTAAAACCATGTAGATCTAATGCATCTGTACTTTTGAGCTATCTATGATCAATGTAGAGTGGTATTAGCATTATGTAACAGTTAAAACATCTTCTGATTTCTGCCCAGTAATTGTATGTGATGATTAGAGATGAGCGAACTGGTCCCGGTTCGGCTCGAGGCGGTTCGCCGAACGGAGGTCCCGTTCGAGTTCAGTTCGTCGAATGCAGCAGTGTTGGAGCAGAGCTGCATTTGTTGAATGAGAAAGACAGAAGACCATGGATCGTGGAGGGCTGACAGGGGGTAATAAAGATGGAGTCTCTAATGTGTCTGTGTATTTATTTCTATTAAAGTATTTTTTCTCTGTGTGGTGTCTTTTTTTTAACCCTTTATTGGAGATTCTTAATGGCCGGGTCAAACGTGCCTGACATTAAGAATCTCTGGCTTAATACTGGCTAGTAAAACAAAGCCAGTATTAACTCATGATTACCCAACAAGCCACCCGGCTCCAGGGCTGTTGGAAGAGTTGGATACAGCGCCAGATGATGGCGCTTCTATGAGAGCGCCATTTTCTGGGACGGCTGCGGACTGAAATCTGCAGCAGAGGCGCCCAGAAACCTCGGGTTAGCCTGTGCTGCGGATTCCAATCCCCAGCTGCCTAGTTGTACCCGGCTGGACACAAAAATGGGGCGAAGCCCACGTCATTTGTTTTTTAATTATTTCATGAAATAAGTGAAATAATTAAAAAAAAACGGGTTTCCCTATATTTTTGGTTCCCAGCCGGGTACAAATAGGCAACTGGGGGTTGGAGGCAGCCCGTGGCTGCCTGCTGTACCTGGCTAGCATACAAAAATATGGCGAAGCCCACGTCATTTTTTTGGTGGGCAAAAAAATTCTGCATACAGTCCTGGATGGAGTATGCTGAGCCTTGTAGTTCTGCAGCTGCTGTCTGCTCTTCTCCAGACAGACAGCAGCTGCAGAACTACAAGGCTCAGCGTACTCCATCCAGGACTGTATGCAGAAGTTTTTTGCCCCCTGAAAAAATTATGTGGGCTTCGCCATATTTTTGTATGCTAGCCAGGTACAGCAGGCAGGTACGGCTTCCCCCAACCCCCAGTTGCCTATTTGTACCCGGCTGAGAACCAAAAATAAAGGGAAGCCCTTTTTTTATTATTTCATGAATTTCACAACTAGGCAGCTGGGGATTGGAATCCGCAGCACAGGTTGGCCTGAGCTTTCTGGGCCCCACTGCTGCGAATTGCAGTCTGCAGCCGCCTCAGAAAATGGCATTTTCATAGAAGCGCCATCTTCTGGCACTGTATCCAACTCTTCCAGCACCTGCCTGCTATACCTGGCTAGCATACAAAAATATGGCGAAGCTCACGTCCTTTTTTTGTAGTTTTTTGGCAAAAAAAATAAAAAATGCTTCCCTGGATTTTCCATTGCCATTGAAGGTAACATCAAGCAGTGGGGGTTAGCAGCCAGTAGCTGCTTGGATTACCCTTAGCTAGCAATACAAAAAATGCAGCAGGAGCCCATATATATTTTTTTTAATTATTTATTTAAATAACTAAAAACAAAATGGGCTTCCCTGTATTTTGATTGCTGGACATCACAGTGCTGTAAAAATAAATCTTTAAAAAAATGACGTAGCGCTCCGCGGTATTTTTGATTCTCAGCGCAGATAAAGCAGACAGCTATGGGTTGCCACCCCCATCTGCCTGCCGTTACCTTGGTTGGCAATCAAAATACAGGGAAGCCCATTAATTTTTTCTATTTAAAAAATAGTTAAAAAAAAAAATGACGTTGGGTCCCCCCATTTTTGATAGCCAGCTAGGGTAAAGCAGACGGCTGTAGCCTGAAAACCACAGCTGGCAGCTTTACCGTGGTTGGGGATCCAATGTGGAGGTCCCCTCAGGCTCTTTTTTATAATTATTTTATAAATATTAATAATTACACAATAAAAGTAGGGTCGCCCCCAAATTGGATCACCAGCCAAGGTAAAGCAGACAGCTGTGGTCTGGTATTCTCAGGGTGGGAAGGTCCATAGTTATTGGGCCTTCACAGCCTAAAAATAGCAGGCCGCAGGCACCCCAGACGTGGCGCATCAACTAGATGCGCCAATCCTGGCGCTTCACCCCAGCTCATCCCGTGCCCTGGTGCAGTGGCAAACGGGGTAATAAATCGGGTTGATACTAGCTGTAAAGTCACCTGAGATCAAGCCCAGCAGTTTGTGATGTCATGGCGTCTATTAGATACCCAACATCATAAACTGTCAGTACAAACAAAAAAAAAAAAATCGACAAAAGAAATTTATTTGAAAAAACAGTCCCCAAAACATTTCCTCTTTCACCAATTTATTGTAAGAAAAAAAATAAAGGGGTCCCACTCTGGACCGTCTAGAATATGGGGGGGAGACACTCAGGGAACGTATCCCCCATTTTCTAGGAGTGCGGACCCTTCATGTGAGGAGTGTGGGTGCAATGAATCTGCACTCACTCTTCTCGGGTCCACAGCAGCAGAGTCCATGTCGTAATGGTTGCTACCAAAGCTGCAATGCCCTGAGGTAAGGGCATGCCTAATCAGGAGAACTACTGTAGAGGAAGCTCTGCTCACTGGTATATAGGTGCTCAGAGGTAATAATAGATAAAATTAGTGAGTAACCTCGGCACTCTAAATCTCACAGACTAAGTCAGTAAGTCACAACGGATAGTAATGCAAAATCACTCTTTATTGGTCGGTATTAAGAAAAAAATTTTTTCATAAGCATATATGTTTTTGTCCAAAACAAGTTACAAATGACGTTTCGGCCTGAGCCTTCGTCAGATTGGACTTATCTGCATGTAATCATGAAAAATGACAATAATCAGTATCACATAAGAGTGAGAGAACAATAACATAAACTCGAACAATGTAGAGGTACAATTGGGATGCAGCAAAAAAATTGCAACACAGCAAGGAATGAAACACATGATACAAATGTCATAATACAGTACAAGGACAATATAGTAATGACAAATATGGGGTCAGAGTAGGCTTAGACAGCTCTGGTACGAAAGAGATGTCAATCATAAAGTAACATGTGCAGTAGGTGTAGAGCTACAGTATGCATGGCAGAGCTAATGGGTAGACCGACCATAGAAAAAGTAGAGAAAAAGTGGAGAAAAAATGTAGAAAAAGTGGAGAAAAAGTGGAGAAAAAGTGGAGAAAAAGTGGAGAAAAAATGTAGAAAAAGTGGAGAAAAAGTGGAGAAAAAGTGGAGAAAAAGTGGAGTAAAAATGTAGAAAAAGTGGAGAAAAAATGTAGAAAAAGTGGAGAAAAAGTGGAGAAAAAGTGGAGAATAAGTGGAGAAAAAATGGAGAAAAAAATGGAGAAAAAGTGGAGAATAAGTGGAGAATAAGTGGAGAATAAGTGGAGAAAAAGTGGAGAAAAAGTGGAGAATAAGTGGAGAATAAGTGGAGAAAAAATGGAGAAAAAAATGGAGAAAAAGTGGAGAATAAGTGGAGAATAAGTGGAGAAAAAGTGGAGAAAAAAATGGAGAAAAAGTGGAGAAAAAGTGGAGCATCCTTTGGTGCCTTTCATGTGACACTAAGGGGTGCTTAGCTTTGTATTTAGCCAAAAAAAAATGAAAAAAAAAATGACGTAGGATTCCCCCTAGTTTTGTAGCCAGCTAGGGTAAAGCAGACGGCTGCAGCCTGCAGACCACAGCTGGCAACCTCACCTTGGCTGGTAATCCAAAACTGAGGGCACCCCACGCTGTTATTTTAAATTAAATAAATAATTTAAAAAAAAAACACGTAGGGGTCCCCCCAAAATTGGATCACCAGCCAAGGTAAAGCAGACAGCTGGGGCCTGATATTCTCAGACTAAGGAGGTCCATGGTTATTGGACTCTCCCCAGCCTAAAAATAGCAGGCCGCAGCCGCCCCAGAAGTGGCGCATCCATTAGATGCGCCAATCCTGGTGCTTCGCTCCAGCTCATCCCGCGCCCTGGTGCAGTGGCAAACGGGGTAATATATGGGGTTAATACCAGATGTGTAAGTCACCTGGCATCAAGCCCTGGGGTTGGTGAGGTCAGGCGTCTATCAGATACCCGACATCACCAACCCAGTCAGTAATAAAAAAAAATAGACGACAAACACATTTTTTTTTGAAAAAACACTCCCCAAAACATTCCCTCTTTAACCAATTTATTAGAAAAAAAAACAAATCCAGGTCTGGTGTAATCCAAGGGGTTGCCATGACGATCCACACTGTCCCAGTCAATGAAGAGCAGAATGTTCCCCATTGGCTGGGAGAGCAGTGCAGTGACCTGAGCTAACATCAATGGGTCAGCCCAGGTCACTGCAGGGGGATGACAAGTGCTGCTGTCAGGAGCGAGGTACATTACCTGCGCTGATCTCCAGCACTGCCGACAGCCCCTGTCACTGAGTTCAATGACCGGAGCCTTCACACCAAGTCTCGCGAGAGGCCCGTGACGTCACCGCTAGTCAGTCTCGGGTCGGAAGCGAGAGGTGGTGTGACAAGCGGCGGCCATGGAGGACAGTGACAGCGCTGAGGTCGGGATGGCGGGACTTCATCACCGCAGGTAAGCCGAGCGGGACCATGTGTGCAGAGTGTGTGTGTGTGTGTGTGTGTGTGTGTGTGTGTGTGTGTGTATGTATGTATGTGTACAATACATGCCGCGGGCAGGAGGGGGAGGAGTGAGCTGAGCGGGGAAGTGTGGGCTTCCTGCACGTAACTAGGATAAACATCGGGTTACTAACCAAAGCGCTTTGCTTGGATACCCGATGTTTATCTTGGTTACCAGCTTGTGGCAGGCTGCCAGCGATGGCTCCTGCACACTGTAGCTGTAAAAAGCCCTGCTTTTTGCTGCTAGAACCGTTCTCGAACGTTTCTAGAACTATCGAGCTTTTGCAAAAAAGCTCGAGTTCTAGTTCGATCTAGAACACCCCCAAAAATCACTCGAGCCTCGAACTGGAGAACCACGAACCGCGAACCGCGCTCAACTCTAGTGATGATCTGACAAATGCTCACTCATCACCACAGAACTAGTTTTTTATTACTTTCCCAAGATTTTGTTTTCTTTATTGTACTTTGTCATAATAGCTTTTTCATACACTCAATAACCCCTCTAAACTCCTGTAAGCAATTTTAGGCTAACATCATTACAGTTTATTATGTTTTGCATCTATTCTATTAAATAGTCTATATTGTGGATAAATCTCCCTTAAAAATTGCTTGCTTTGCATTTCCTCGAAAATTGGTCATCACGGACCTGAGTCCTAATTCTCCATTCTTCTCTAGCACACCTGCCTGAGATCTTTTTCTGCAATCTTATCCTTAAGGAGGACATGCAGCTGTGAACAGAGCTGATTACGCAGTAATTTGTCAAAAACTCAATCAATTTGCTGATTCACAAAATATAAGAGAAGCTTTGTTTTGTTAATAATTGCGATGATCGCTTAATTACATTTTGTTTTTTTATTTTTCCAGGTTATAATCTAATAACCATCTGCTTATTGGATAATTAGGCCATAGTAAAAGAAATATTATTATTAAAACTTTTGATATAAAAAAATCATGTACCCTATATAGCACCATATTGTGAAGTATTTCTCTTTGGAAGGAATCAAGATATCACTCCCATATTATTTACATGAGCCTATAGCTCTTTCAAAGACAAGTCCAGCGATATCTATTCTTTACATAGTCAGTAAAGATTTCTGAGAATCATCGTTTCAATTTATATGCGAATGAGACTGAAAAGCTATTGTAGCTCTTAAGTCTCTGTCACTCCAGCTCTATTCCCCACCCAGCGCTTCCTCCTCCTTTTTGACTCACAGCCTCTATGCTGTGTGGTTTCAAGCAAAGGAGTGGTCAGTCCAGCAGGAAGAAGTGGTTATAGGTGGGTAATAGAGCTGGAGTGACATAAAATTCAGATCTACAATAGTTCTTGAGCCTCATTTGCATATTAATTCAAATTCAGATTTCTCAGTACTGAAAAAATGGATTAGCCATGTCAAGTTATTTCTGGAATTGTCTTTGAAAGAGTTACATGCACATATAAATAATTTGGGATGTGAAATTCCTCTGACAGATTTCCTTCAAGAAACATTATAGCTCTATACTGTAAAATGACGTTGAATGAGCATGCAAATATATCTCTGTATGTAAAATATAGCCCACTTGAATTTTTATTACTGCTGTATTATAACTTATCGATCAAGAGATAGAAGCTGTGGAGAAGTAGCGTAATAGGGTCATACCAGATAACACCGAGAATTACTAATTAGTAGTGTTCAGTGAGTATGCTTGTCACTACTCGGTACTCGCACGAGTATCACTGTACTCGGGCTACTCGGCGGGGACCGAGTAATCTCGCAATACTCGTCCTGTACTCGTAGTCTTCAACCCAGCATGTTGGCGCTCTTTTGACAGCCAGCCCTCATGCAGGGATTGGCTGGCAGACCACTGCAATGCCACAGCCCTGTTAGTTGTGGAATTGCAGTGATTGGCCGGCCTGCACAGCGTGACCGAGCCTTTATACCGGCGGGTGCGCTGTGCTCTGCACACAGCCATCCAGACAGTCAGTACAGGGAGAGTGTTGCTGCTTCAGGGAAAGGTTTGCGGCCCTTTATAGTTATTTCCGTAGCAGGGCTGCAAACAGTGTGACCAGAAGTCCTTCTTAGGACTATTGTAGTTGTATACAGGCAGGCAGGGTATAGCCAGGTCGGAGTACAGGAGCAGAGTCCTTCTCAGGACTATTGTTGCTGTATACAGGCAGGGTATAGCCAGGTCGGAATACAGGCTAGTGACCAGAAGAGTCCTTCTCAGGACTATTGTAGCTGTATACAGGCAGGCAGGCAGGGTATATAGCCATTCCTAGTGGTGACCGTATACCAGCCTTCATCACCATATCTGGGGCTGGTGTACACAGTCTAAAACAGTCCTGATAGTGTCAGACTTCTCAGTAATTGTCGCTCCTAAAAACCTGTTAGGTTCTTAGTGCGTCCGTGCTTGCATTTAAAAAACGCACGTGTGTGCCTGTCGGTGGCAGCGTACAGGTGCACGTTTTGCACAAACTAGTATATAACGCACAAGTCTAGTGAATAATACACGTCAGTCAGCAGTGTCTGATAGTGTCAAACTTGTCAGTAATTGTCGCTCCTATAAACCTGTTCGGTTCTTAGTGCGTCCGTGCTTGCATTTAAAAACCGCACGTGTGTGCCTCTCGGTGGCAGCGTACAGGTGCACGTTTTGCACAAACCAGTATATAACGCACAAGTCTAGTGAATAATACACGTCAGCAGTGTCTGATAGTGTCAAACTTCTCAGTAATTGTCGCTCCTAAAAACCTGTTAGGTTCTTATTGCGTCCGTGCTTGCATTTAAAAACCGCACGTGTGTGGCAGTCGGTGGCAGCGTACAGGTGCACTTGTGTGCGTTTTGCACAAACTAGTATATAACGCACAAGTCTAGTGAATAATACACATCAGCAGTGTCTGATAGTGTCAAACTTCTCAGTAATTGTCGCTCCTAAAAACCTGTTAGGTTCTTATTGCGTCCGTGCTTGCATTTAAAAACCGCACGTGTGTGGCAGTCGGTGGCAGCGTCAGACTCCACATTGTCCCTGGATAGAGACGTGCATGATGGCCTGTAAACCTGAAGTGCCCATTGTAAGGAAGTGGGTCTATTGTAGTATAGCCCTTAGGCAGGGCAGCCAAAAATTTGGAGGCTCCACATTGTCCCTGGATAGAGACATGCATGAGGGCCTGTAAACCTGAAGTGCCCATTGTAAGGAAGTGGGTCTATTGTAGTATAGCCCTTTGACAGGGCAGCCAAAAATTGGGAGGCTCCACATTGTCCCTGGATAGAGACGTGCATGAGGGCCTCAAAACATTGTTCCCATTGCAAAGGAGCGGGTCCCCTGTCGTTGTAATGCCCATTCTGAAAGAATGGGCGAAAAAATTTGCCACTGGGGGTATACCTGAAACAACGGCCTAACTATTGTAATGGTCATCATGGTGGCGCATGAGGAGAAGGAGGAGCAGTCCAGCGATAAGCCAAAGTCCAGAAGTGTGTACCCATGGGTGAGTGGAGGTACATGGCAAATTCCCGTTACAAACTTTAAATTCCGCTGTCATTTGCTGGTGAAGTCTGGCCCAATCCAACCCTTGTTCATCTTGATCAGAGTCAGCCTGTCAGCAGTTGACAGGCGGGTGCGTTTATCTGTAATGATTCCACCTGCGGCACTAAAAACACGCTCTGCCAAAATGCTAGCGGCAGGGCAGGCCAGGACTTTCAAGGCGTAGAGGGCCAATTCATGCCACGTGCCCAGCTTGGATACCCAATAATTGTAAGGCACAGAGGAATGTCGGAGTACAGTTGTTCGATCTGCAAGGTACTCCTTGAGCATCTGGGCAAACTTAGAATTTCTTGTGGCACTACCCCGCACCTCAGAGGCTGTGGTATGTGAGGGGCTGAGAAAACTGTCCCACATCTTAAAGACTGTTCCCCTACCTCTGGCGGATTGGACTTGTGCCCCTCTTGGCTTTACGCCTTGGTTGTCCACTGATTCCTGACCTATGCCACTAGCGTTTTGTGAGGGGAATGCTTTGCCTACTTCCGTGACTATGGCCTTCTTGAACTGCTGCATTTTGCCTGACCTCTCCGCCTCGGGAATAAGAGACATAAAGTTCTCCTTTTAGCGTGGGTCTAACAGTGTTACCAACCACTAATGATTGTCAGCCAAGATGTTCTTAACGCGAGGGTCACGAGACAGGCAGCTTACCATAAAGTCAGCCATGTGCGCCAGACTCTTAACAGCCATCACTTCAGTATCCTGACCAACACGATGACTGAACATGCTGTCCTCCTCCTCCTCCTCCTCCTCATCATCTACCCTGTTCTCTGGCCAGCCACGCTGAACCGAGGATATGACTGCATGTCATATCCTCAATTTGGCCGGAGAGTTGCTCCATGTCTTCATCCTCCTCCTCGTCATAGTCCTCCACTGCACGTTGTGATGAGACGAGGCTGGGCTGTGTGTTATCACCAACACCCACTACTGTTTCTTGCTCCAACTCATCGCGCTCCGCCTGCAATGCATCATGTTTGTTTTTGAGCAGAGACCATTTTAGAAGGCAGAGAAGTGGTATGGTGACGCTAATAATGTCGTCATCGCCGCTCACCATCTTGGTGGAGTCCTCAAAGTTTTGGCGGATGGTACATAGGTCGGACATCCATCTCCACTCCTCAGATGTTATGTGTGGAGTTTGACCCATTTCCCGACGGCTTAGGTGATGCAGGTACTCAACAACTGCCCTCTTCTGCTCACATATCCTGACCAACATGTGCAGAGTTGAATTCCAACGCGTGGGGACATCACACACCAGTCTGTGAGCCGGAAGATGCAAATGGTGCTGAAAGCCGGCAAGGCCGGCTGAAGCAGTAGGTGACTTTCGAAAATGTGCAGACAGTTGGCGAACTTTTACCAGCAGATCAGACAGCTCTGGGTATGACTTTAGAAACCGCTGAACCACGAGGTTGAGCACATGGGCCACGCATGGAACATGTGTCAGCTGGCCTCGCCTCAAAGCCGCCACCAGGTTCCGGCCATTGTCACACACGACCTTTCCTGGCTTTAGGTTCAGAGGTGTGAGCCAGTGATCTGCCTGCTGTTTCAGAGCTGTCCACACCTCTTCTGCATTGTGGGGTTTGTCACCTATGCAGATTAGCTTCAGCACAGCCTGTTGCCTCTTCGCCGAGGCAGTGCTGCAGTGCTTCCAGCTTGGGACTGGTGTGGAGGGTAAAGTGGATGAGGATGCGCAGGAGGAGGAGGAGGCTGAGGAGCATGACATTCCGGAGCTGTAGAGTGTAGGTGAAACCCTGACTGAGGTAGGGCCTGCAAACCTTGGTGTGGGAAGGACGTGTTCCGTCCCTTGCTTAGACTGGGTCCCAGCTTCCACAATATTAACCCAGTGTGCTGTCAACGAGATGTAGCGGCCTTGCCCACAAGCACTTGTCCACGTGCCTGTGGTTAGGTGGACTTTGGCTGAAACAGCATTGTTCAGGGCACGTGTGATGTTTTGTGACACGTGGTTATGCAATGCGGGATGGCACACCGGGAGAAATAGTGGCGGCTGGGGACCGAGTAACGTGGGACAGCTGCCGCCATCAGGTCGCGGAATGCTTCTGTCTCCACCAGCCTAAAAGGCAACATTTCCAGTGCAAGCAGTCGCGAAATGTTAGCATTTAGAAGTGTGGCATGTGGGGCGTTGGCACTGTATTTGCGCCTGCGTTCAAAGGTTTGCTGAATGGATAACTGAACGCTGCGCTGGGACAAGGACGTGCTTGATGATGGTGTTATATCTGCGTGGGCAACTGCAGGTGCAGGGCCGGAGGAGGCTTGTTCGCGGGCAGCATGGACAGGGGATTGGCTCGCATGCACAACAAGCGAACACGCAGCAGTGACATCACCAAGCACTGCTCCTCGACTCTGTTGTACATCCCACAAAGTCGGGTGCTTGGCTGACATGTGCCTGATCATGCTGGTGGTGGTCAGGCTGCTAGTTTTGGTACCCCTGCTGATGCTGGCACGGCAGGTGTTGCAAATGGCCTTTTTAGAATCAACTGGAGCCAACTTAAAAAACTGCCAGACTCGGGAAGACCTAACATTTGTACAGGCACCTTGTGTCGTGTTGTTGTTCCGGGGAACGGTTGCCTGACTTCTGCCTGGGGCCACCACCCTGCTTCTTACTGCCTGTTGGGATGCTACGCCTCCCTCCCCCTGTACACTGCTGTCCTCGCTCTGCATATCCTCCTGCCAGGTTGGGTCAGTTACTGGATCATCCACCACGTCGTCTTCCTCTTCCGCACCCTGCTCTTCCTCCTGACTTCCTGACAATTGTGTCTCATCATCGTCCACCCCTTGTTGAGACACATTGCCAACTTCGTGAGAACGTGTCTGCTCAAATATTTGGGCATCTGTACATACAATCTCGTCATGACCCATTTCAACAGGAGCTGGCGAGAGGCCAGAATGTGTGAATGGAAACGTGAACAGCTCTTCCGAGTGTCCGTGGACGTGTACTCGGCCTGGTGGTAGGAAGGAGGATCAGGTTCTGAAATGTGCAGTGCAGTATCACGGCTACTGACACTTGACCGTGTGGAAGACAGAGTGCTTGTGGTGGTGCCAATATGACTGGAAGCATTATCCGCTATCCAACTAACAACCTGTTGACACTGGTCATGGTTCAAGAGCGGTGTACTGCTGCGGTCCCCAAGAATTTGGGACAGGATGTGCGAGCGAGTAGATGTGGCCCTTTGTTGTGGCGAAATTAGAGCTTGCACACGACCTCGGTCTCTGCCTGCACCACCATCACGTCCACTTCCTTGTTCGTTGCCAACGCCCTTGCGCATTTTGCAATGCTGTGCTGATATGTATTCACTAGACTTGTGCATTATATCCAAGTTTGTGCAAAACGCACACAAGTGCACCTGAACGCTGCCACCAACAGGCACACACGTGCGGTTTTTAAATGCAAGCACAGACGCACTAAGAACCTAACAGGTCTCTATCCAGGGACAATGTGGAGCCTCCCAATTTTTGGCTGCCCTGCCAAATGGGTATACTACAATAGTCCCACTTCCTTACAATGGGCACTTCTGGTTTACAGGCCATCATGCACGTCTCTATCCAGGGACAATGTGGAGCCTCCCAATTTTTGGCTGCCCTACCAAAGGGCAATACTACAATAGACCCACTTCCTTACAATGGGCACTTCTGGTTTACAGGCCATCATGCACGTCTCTATCCAGGGACAATGTGGAGCCTCCCAATTTTGGCTGCCCTGCCTAAGGGCTATACTACAATAGACCCACTTCCTTACAATGGGCACTTCAGGTTTACAGGCCCTCATGCACGTCTCTATCCAGGGACAATGTGGAGTCTCCCAATTTTTGGCTGCCCTGCCTAAGGGCTATACTACAATAGACCCACTTCCTTACAATGGGCACTTCAGGTTTACAGGCCCTCATGCACGTCTCTATCCAGGAACAATGTGGAGTCTCCCAATTTTTGGCTGCCCTGCCTAAGGGCTATACTACAATAGACCCACTTCCTTACAATGGGCACTTCAGGTTTACAGGCCCTCATGCACGTCTGTATGCAGGGGCATTGGTGAACCTCACAATTTTGGACTGCCCTGGCAAAGGAAAATACTACAAAGACTCACTTCCTCAAAATGGGCCCATTAGACTCATGAGGCCTTCATGTACGTCTCTTCTCAGGGACATCGGAGTGCCACACAATGTTTTCACGTAAAATCTTTCATGTAATCTCCAAAAGTAACATACACCAGCTCTATCTCACTATTGGGTATGTGCCCTTAACATTTCCACCATGAAAATTCATTTTGGTGTCATTTTTGAAGGTTTTCTGGTGAGTCCGTAAAAATGGCGTAAAACGCGGACAAAATTGTTCACAGCTGTGACTTTTGAGTGATAAATGCTTCAAGGGGTCTTCCCCATGCTGTTGCCATGTCATTTGAGCACTCTTCTGAGACTTTTGTGACATTTTTAGGGTTTCTACATGCTGCCGGGGGTCATTTCATAAAAATACTCGGGTCTCCCATAGGATAACATTGGGCTCGGTGCTCGGGCCGAGTACACGAGTATCTTGGGATGCTCGGCCCGAGCCTCGAGCACCCGAGCTTTTTGGTACTCGCTCATCACTACTAATTAGCTAAACTCACCTATAGGTGTTGTGCCAGTCACAACTCCTATAATCGCATAGTATCAAGGAGAAACAGCTGCAGCCCAGAAGTATTCAAAGGGAGATATATAAAGGAAACCGGGTGTCAAAGCGCGTATCCTTGTCATTGCTGTATGTCCTGAGGAAGGGGACTGCGACCTCCGAAACTTGTTGACCTGTACTTGGCAATTTCAATAAAGACATGAAATAATTGATGCGGTCTGAATGGTGATAAGCGCGGCGTGACACCCGGTTTCTTTTATATATCTCCCTTTTTATTATAACTTATGTGAAAGGTTGTGACTCGCCCGCCCTAGGGCCTTAGGTGACTCGGCGTCGGGCCGGACTAGTCCGGGGTAGTCAGCAGTGGCGGAGCCCGACTCCGTGACCCTGGCGGAGTCAATAAAATGTGGCAATGTTGGGGAGGTGATGATGGGAGTTGTAGTTTATTGAAATTCGTGACGCCACCTGTGGAATTGTGCGGCTGTGGAGCCACAGCTGCTGGAAGGGACCTCCGGGGCTGATGTTGTGGCAGCTGACGTGTTTCTTGCTCCCCACAGGTGGAGCGAGTACCCCGGGGCAACCTTTGGGAAAGTCTATGGTGTTTATGAAGGCGGTGCAGAGCCGACAGGGCAGTAGAAAGGAACGGACACAGACAATGATTTCTTTTACCTTCTCCTTTACTTGTCCTTAACAACCAGTGAAGTCCTGGGAGCCTGTTACAGGTGGTGATGGCGATTCGGTAGCCTGTAAGCAGTCAGGGAACTCACACTGGCCAGGTGAGTAATGAGGCCTACTCCCTATGCTCTGCCTGGGTGAAAAGGGTCCCACTGTTTCAGTAATGCTGAGACCCGTTCTGTTGCTCTCTGAGGTAATTTATTACCTCCCCCGTACAGCGGGCCTGCGTGGACTGTCACAGGTGCCGCTCTTCTTATCCGGGCTCCTAGTCTTGGCTCTACAGCTGCGCCTCCGGGTGCGGGGTGGACGGGACCTGCAGTCCTCTCGTCCTCCGGATGCGACCACCAGTACTCGGGTACTCGAGTGGCCCTGAACTCCGGTATTCGGATTATTTAGCGATGACGTCGGGGTAAGCTGGCTGCGCTCCACTCCCCAATGTCCCTCTCCTTTTTGCCTCGCTGTGGAATGTGTTTTCCTGGGCTGAACGATCCGGCTCAGCTCCCAGCTCACACACCACACTACTCGAGTCCTTCTTTCTCTCTCAACTCTCCTCACAGACTACCTAACTCCTCCCGGGGGAGAAAATGTGTTGGACGGTGGTACTTACTGGTCAATGGAATTCCCTAACTACCTCCAGGCTCAGCATTAACCCTTTTGAGGAGGGCAACACTGCTGTGGCAACCAGACCGCTGAGACGCCACACTCGCCTATGCAAATGTTCAGAGCTTTGAAGGCTTTCCAGCTTGAAAATGCATAGCTGTTTTCCATTTCTGCTTATACTTACACCCTATAGAACTACTGTACTTGTCTTTATAGTAAGTGCTTTTCTGGAATACTTAGATTTTGGAATTTTCTCTGTGTGAACACAGACTTTTCATGATAGTTCATGTCCGAATTCGGAGTTCGAGTGCTGTTTGGATGTTGAATAAAGTTTGTTGAAAGTCAATCAACAAGCTTATCGGCATGGGGAAGATTCCTGTACACTGCTGTGAATTAAGTAAATAAAAAAAAATGACAAGAGAATCCCTTATTTTTGATAACCAGCTCATGTAAAACTGACAATTCTGGGCTGCAGCCCTCAGCTGTCTGCTTTACCTTGGCTGGTTAACAAAAATAGAGGGGACCCAAACCCATTTTATTTTTAATGTTTTAAAAATAATTTTAAAAAACGACGTGGAGTTTTCTTTATTTTTGATTACCTAAAAAATAAAACAGACAACTGGGGGCTGATATTATCAGGCTGGAAAGGCTTATGGCTATTTGGCCCTTCCCATAATAAAAATAACAGCCCGCATTCACCCCAGAAGTGGTAAATCCCTTAGTGAAAAATTCTGGGACGGATTTATGGAGCCTTGCTTTCAGAATGTCCAGTGTACAAGGCTCCATAGTATTTGATAGATGTCATGGTACATTACACTATTGGGTTACATTGGAAATTTGAGTATTTCTTTTTAATTAATAAATTGGTGAACGAGTGAGTGTGGGGGAGTCTTTATTCACCATTGGATTATGTTGGAACTTTGAGGACTTTTTTAACTTAATAAATTAGTGAAAGAGGGAATGTGTGTTTTTATTCAAATGAACAATTTTATTGAGTGTGTGCTTTTTAACTGTTCACTTATCAGGATAGTTATGGGGATGTCTGATAGATGCCTATCCTATACTAACCCCTAGACTTAATGCCAGCTGTAAATTCACAGCTGACATCAACCACTAAAATATTACCTAGATTGCCACCACATCATTTTAATCGGAAAGCGCCATGGCAAAGCACCAGAATTAATGCATCTAGAGATTGCACCATTTCTTGGGTGGCTGCAAGCTGCTATTTTTAGGCTGAGAAGGGTCAAATAACAGTCAGCCTTCACAGACTGATAATAGTAGCCTAAATAGTAGACTAAAAATAGGGGGGACCTCATGCCATTTTTCAAAATGATTTAAATAAATTATTTTAAAATAACAGTATGGGGTCCCCTCTATTTTAACCAGCCAAGGTAAATCAGACAGCTGGAGGCTGCAGCCCGCAGCCGGTAATAAAAATTAGGCTATACCCATGTCATTTTTTAAAATGTATTCTTTATCCATATTGGTTTGTAGGACAATTGTCCTGCTCTTACCCCAATTTTGCTTCTTTTTCCAGCCTTCTAGCCCCTACTACAATCATTTGAACAGCTATTTTACAGCAGCAAAGTTATGGTCCCCATTGACTTATATCTGGTTCAGGGTCCAGAGTAAAGTTTGGGTCAAGTCCAGGTCCCAGATCGATCTTTTAACTAAAGTCCAGCGGAATCCGGTGAACCTGAACATCCACGGGTCCGCTCATCCCAGCTTATTGTAATTTTTTTTATATTATATTATAAAAATGAAAATTATGAAAAACCAAGTAACAAAAAACTTGATTTAAACATTTGGTCATTTTTTGATGATAGCTTCCCTTTCATAATTTGGAAGTATAGTATGAAATTCATATTTTTTTCCAGTAATATCAAGTTTCTCAGATCCTCAGACAGCAACACATCTTTTAATTTTCACTCTACCAACAACATATCTGAATGTTGTTATGGTTCTTCTGCTATAGAAATACATGATGAACTTTTTAGCTAAAAGGAGATGAAAAATTAAAATCAGTGCAGCCTATGGACAAGATGCATTGGATGTGAAGAGATCTAGCCAGGTAAGTATATTCCAAGTAGCTTATTAGATCTACATGTTTCCAAGTATAAACTTCTTCAGGACAGAAACTACTATAAGACTGTGTTATATGTTTTGAAGACAAAGTTTATACGTGGAAACATGTATATCTCATAAACTACTTGGAATATACTTACATGGCTAGTACTCTTCACATCCTGTTCAGGGTGGCACGGTGGCTCAGTGGTTAACACTGCAGTCTTGCAGCACTGGGGTCCTGGTTTCAAATCCCACCAAGGACCCCATTTTCAAGGGGTTTGCATGTTCTCCCCATGTTTGCGTGGGTTTGCTCCCACACTCTAAAGACATACTGATAGGGACTTTAGATTGGGAGCCCCAATGGGGACAGTGTTGCCAATGTATATAAAGCATTATGGAATTAATGGCGCTATGTAAGTGAATAAATATTATTATCTTGTCCATCGGCAGTGTGGATTGTAACCCTTCATGTTCAGTTATCTGTTTCTATAATCCAAGGGGCCGCTACAGCCACGTCTTTTCATGGGTTGTGGGTACACAACCACCACTGGGTGAGCACTCATGTATTCGGTTTTACTGAATTTCTCACAGATAAGACCCTATTGTGCTTGTCTGTCCTTTAGTGTTTTCATAAGATTTACTTTTTACCAGATTAAATGGGGCCTGAGTTGACCTGTGTTTACTCATCTGTTCATACTAAATTATTTCACAGGTTTTGAAAAAAAAAAACAGATTTTAAGCATTCATATCTCCATTGAGTAACAGTGTTTTTTTGCTTGCGCTATCAAAAATCACATATTGCCTTTTCTTTTATTAATAGAAAGAGAATATTTACTGTCACTTAAGCTATGGTTATCTATATTTTTATGGTTGTTTTTCTGGGATATTTTATCATCTCTTCATCATCATTTTAGCATTCTTTCACCAATCACTAAGGTATTTCTGGCTGCATAATTTTATACAGTTTTAGCCATTTAGCAATAACCTGGATACACTTTCCAGGGTCATACTGTAAACTAATAATTTTTTGTTGCCACTTTTACAATTTCTTTTGATCATAGCCTTTGCAGACATTTTCAGCTTTTTCCTTATATAATGATGTTTAGAGTTCCCTTTGTCTGATATATTTCTTAATTCTAAGATTCAGAACTCATGTCATGTAAAAATTCACAAAAAGTATTGGTGATTCAAAAGTAATTTCAAGACAGGGTTAAAGTTCGCAGATTGGAGAGTCCAATAACTTTGCCTTGAGTGCAAAAATAGTTTGTCTTTACAAATTTACCTTGTCCGTACTTTATAGTGTTTAATATTCCTATTTGTGCAGTAAAACTCCCATAATTAATCCATATCTTTTGTGCCACCATCATAGGTCAGTGTCTAGGAATCATAGACTACAGAGGTAATTTATTTGAAGCACACCCTAAACTTCTATTTAAGATATTTAAAATTTTAAAAAGCTAGTGGCGCTGTTAGCCATAGCAACTGATCGATATTTTCTTAGGTAGTTTGGAAAAATAAACTGGTACATGGATTGATTTCCTTGGACAGCTCATCAAAATTCACTCTCGACTCTTTGGAACTCTTCAGGAGAAACCTCTTAATCTGCTGGCTCTTAAATATCCAATTTGCATGCTTAAGATTTGAGTGTTCGACTTGGCAAACTATTGTGGGTTATGCTTTTATATAGTTGGATTTTTGCTAGTGAACATCTTGAAATTATTGAGAGGCTGGTTTAGAAAAGTAATTTCTACAACATTTCACAAGAGAGAATAATGTCCCTAAATGTATCCTCTCTGGTGCTTTTACTACAACTTTAATAAAGAATTGCTGAGTGTATTAATGTATGAAGTTTTTTTCTGGCACATTTTAAAGCTTTGCTCAGATACTCATCAGTGATGCACATTTTCCATCTCTGCCAGGCAATTTTCTGTTATATTTACAAAATTGCTGTGAAGATTAATAATTTCATGATGTTAAAAATAAATACTTTATATAATGTTAACTTTGTACGTTGATGAGCAAAAGGGTAATGTTTTGAACTTTTGACTTTCAGACTCCATATCTCACCATCCATTGCAGTTTTGAATACGATACTGCCTGCATTTTATAAATATAAAAAAGTGCACATCGACTAGGTGTGAACAGGTGCACCCTGAAAATTCAACAAAGTTACAAAAATATGTACAGCAGCACTCAGAAAAGCTAAAATATGTAAACATTGAATATAGAGATACTTAGTTTACAAGTTTGCCAATTCGTGTAAGCCTGACAGCAAACAACAAGACGTACCTCTTTTTGACGAAACCCTATCCTAATACATCTTTATACTGGTTAAAATCCCTACAGGTAATGGGCAGCTGGGGACCAGATAAAATGAAAACACTCTGGCTGAAGGGCGGAGTGCACAGTAAAGCGGGATTTACACACAGCAACATCATTAGCGATGTCGCTGGTGAAAGCACCCGCCCCCGTCGGTTGTGCGTCACGGGCAAATTGCTGCCCGTGGCGCACAACATCGCTAACACCCGTCACACTATACTTACCTGCCTAGCGATGTCGCTGTGGCTGGCGAACCGCCTCCTTTCTAAGGGGGCGGTTGGTTCGGCGTCTCAGTGGCGTCACTAAGCGGCCGCCCAATAGATGCGGAGGGGCGTAGATGAGCGGGCCGAACATCCCGCCCACCTCCTTCCTTCCTCATTGCGGGCAGCCGCAGGTATGATGATCTTCCTCCTTCCTGCAGTGTCACACATAGTGATGTGTGCTGACACAGGAACGACGAACATATATATGTTATATATGTTCGTCGTTCCTGCATCAGCACACATCACTATGTGTGATATATTAGATATATACATATATCTAATACATAAAGCTGAATGTGTGTATGTATGTGTGTGTGTGTGTGTGTGTTTGTATGTCCGGGATTGGCATCTGCACCGTCGCAGCTACAGCCACAAAATTTTGCACACTCACACTTCTGGACCCCGAAAGCATCATAGGCTATGTTTTGAGGGGAAATTTACAGTTATTCATCAAAAAACCTGTCTCCATTAAAGCAAATGGAGCTGGGAACTTCAGAAGAATGCACAGCCACGCCCTTAAATGGAATGTTGGCGTGTCACAATGCAGCCAGGGAAAGAGACAGACACAGACAGGGAAAGAGGCAGAAACAGACAGGGTAAGAAACATACATAGACAGGGTAAGAGACAAACACAAAGAGACAGACACAGACAAAGAGACACACTGACAGGGAAAGAGACCGACAGGGAAAGAGAGGGAAAGAGAGAGACAGGTTAAGAGACAGACACAGACAGATAAAGAGACAGACACAGACAAAGAGACACACTGACAGGGAAAGAGACCAACAGGGAAAGAGAGGGAAAGAGAGAGACAGGTTAAGAGACAGACACAGACAGATAAAGAGACAGACACAGACAAAGAGACAGAGACAGACACAGGGAAACAGACAGACAGGGAAAAAGAGGGAAAGAGACAGACAGGGTTAGAGACAGACAAAGACAGGTAAAGAGACAGACAAAGAGACAGACACAGGGAAAGAGACAGAGGGAAAGAGGGAAAGAGACAAACAGGGAAAGAGAGGGAAAGAGACAGACAGGGAAAGAGAGGGAAAGAGAGGGAAAGAGACAGACAGGGAAAGTGACAGAGATAGATAGACAGACAGGGAAAGAGATTGAGACAGACGGAGAAAGAGACAGAGACAGTCAGAGACAGGGAAAGAGACAGACAGACAAAGAGATAGAAAGAGAGAGACAGAGAGATATATACAGAGGGGGAGACAGACAGAGAATGGGAGAGAAACAGAGAGACAGTTACTATCCCGGGCGTTAATACATTCTAATTATACATTCTATCCCGGGAATGTTAATACATTCTATTTTGTTAACAACAGTTATTAACCCGGGAAAAGCCGGGTAGTACAGCTAGTGTATATATATATATATATATACAGTTAGGTCCAGAAATATTTGGACAGTGACACAATTTTCGCGAGTTGGGCTCTGCATGCCACCACATTGGATTTGAAATGAAATCTCTACAACAGAATTCAAGTGCAGATTGTAACGTTTAATTTGAAGGTTTGAACAAAAATATCTGATAGAAATTGTAGGAATTGTACACATTTCTTTACAAACACTCCACATTTTAGGAGGTCAAAAGTAATTGGACAAATAAACTAAACCCAAACAAAATATTTTTATTTTCAATATTTTGTTGCGAATCCTTTGGAGGCAATCACTGCCTTAAGTCTGGAACCCATGGACATCACCAAACGCTGGGTTTCCTCCTTCTTAATGCTTTGCCAGGCCTTTACAGCCGCAGCCTTCAGGTCTTGCTTGTTTGTTGGTCTTTCCGTCTTAAGTCTGGATTTGAGAAAGTGAAATGCATGCTCAATTGGGTTAAGCTCTGGTGATTGACTTGGCCATTGCAGAATGTTCCACTTTTTTGCACTCATGAACTCCTGGGTAGCTTTGGCTGTATGCTTGGGGTCATTGTCCATCTGTACTATGAAGTGCCGTCCGATCAACTTTGCGGCATTTGGCTGAATCTGGGCTGAAAGTATATCCCGGTACACTTCAGAATTCATCCGGCTACTCTTGTCTGCTGTTATGTCATCAATAAACACAAGTGACCCAGTGCCATTGAAAGCCATGCATGCCCATGCCATCACGTTGCCTCCACCATGTTTTACAGAGGATGTTGTGTGCCTTGGATCATGTGCCGTTCCCTTTTTTCTCCAAACTTTTTTCTTCCCATCATTCTGGTACAGGTTGATCTTTGTCTCATCTGTCCATAGAATACTTTTCCAGAACTGAGCTGGCTTCATGAGGTGTTTTTCAGCAAATTTAACTCTGGCCTGTCTATTTTTGGAATTGATGAATGGTTGGCATCTAGATGTGAACCCTTTGTATTTACTTTCATGGAGTCTTCTCTTTACTGTTGACTTAGAGACAGATACACCTACTTCACTGAGAGTGTTCTGGACTTCAGTTGATGTTGTGAATGGGTTCTTCTTCACCAAAGAAAGTATGTGGCGATCATCCACCACTGTTGTCATCCGTGGACGCCCAGGCCTTTTTGAGTTCCCAAGCTCACCAGTCAATTCCTTTTTTCTCAGAATGTACCCGACTGTTGATTTTGCTACTCCAAGCATGTCTGCTATCTCTCTGATGGATTTTTTCTTTTGTTTCAGCCTCATGATGTTCTGCTTCACCTCAATTGAGAGTTCCTTAGACCGCATGTTGTCTGGTCACAGCAACAGCTTCCAAATGCAAAACCACACACCTGTAATCAACCCCAGACCTTTTAACTACTTCATTGATTACAGGTTAACGAGGGAGACGACTTCAGAGTTAATTGCAGCCCTTAGAGTCCCTTGTCCAATTACTTGTGGTCCCTTCAAAAAGAGGAGGCTATGCATTACAGAGCTATGATTCCTAAACCCTTTCTCCGATTTGGATGTGAAAACTCTCATATTGCAGCTGGGAGTGTGCACTTTCAGCCCATATTATATATAATTGTATTTCTGAACATGTTTTTGTAAACAGCTAAAATAACAAAACTTGTGTCACTGTCCAAATATTTCTGGACCTAACTGTATATATATATATATATATATATATATATATACATATATATATATATATATATATATAAACAGATAGGTCCAGAAAAATTTGGATAGTGACGGAATCTTTGTAATTTGTTCTCTGCATGCCATAATTTTTTATTTAAAATGAAGCAACTTTTACGTTCAATTAAAGGGGTTGGATAAAAATATCCTAGGAAACGTTAAGAAATTGCAACCTACAAAGGTTCCTCATTTTAGGGACTCAAATGTAATTGGCCAATTTACTTTACCATTAGAGTTGAGCGGATTGCTAATAATCCGGGTCCAGCGGATCACTGTCGGGTTGACATGGAAGTCCGAGATCCGATCGAATCCGGCCAATATATGTCAATGAGGAGTGGAATCCGGGAGAGGGAGAGAGAGAGAGAGAGAGGGAGAGAGAGAGGGAGAGGGAGAGGGAGAGAGAGAGAGAGAGAGGGAGAGAGAGAGGGGGGGGAGGGGGGGAGGGAGAGAATGAGAGAGAGAGAGAGAGAGAGAGAAGAAAAAAAAAAAGGCCGAATCCGGATCGTGCACCCGGAATCCCGCATCCGGTTCGGACTCGGATCTGCCGATATGGATTTTCCAGGTCTGGGTCCGCTCAACACTATTTACCATAAATAATATGTTCATTTTTAATTCTTCATAGAGAATCCTTTGCAAGCACTGACTGCCTGAAGTCTGAAAGCCATGGGCATCACCCAGTGCTGGATTTCCTCTTTTGTTATGTTTTGCCAGGCCTTCACTGCAGCTGACTACAGTTGTTACTTGTTTGTGGGTCTTTCTGCCTTACGTTTTGCGTTAAGTATGTTAAATGCATGCTTGATGGGGTTCAGATCTGGTGACTGAATTGGCCATTGCAGAATATTCCACTTCTTTCCCTTAAAAAAAAAAAAGCCTGTATTGCTTTTACAACATGTTTTAGGTCATTGTCCATCTCTAATGTGAAGTGCTGTGCAATCAACCTTGCTGCATTTGGTGGAATCTGAGTAAAAAGTATAGCCTTGTACACTTCAGAATTCATCTGGTTGCTTTTGTCTTTTATCACATTGTCAATAAACACTAGTGACCCAGTACTATTAAAAGCCATGCATGACCGGTCATCACACTGCCTCCATCATGTTTTACAGAGGTTTTGGTGTGCTTTGGATCATGAATCGTTGCAAGCTTTCTCCATTTTTTTTCTTCCATTAGTCCATTAAATTTTAATCTTCATTTCATCTGTCCATAAAATGCTTTTTTAGAACTGGGCTGGCTTCTTTAGATGCATTTTGACAAAGTCTAATCTGGCCTTTCTATTTTTAAGCCTGAATAAATTAATTGGTTACACCTTGTGGTGAACCCTTTGTATTTGGTCTCATGAAGTCTTAGCCTTATGGTTGACTTAGATACTGAAGCAGGCACTTCTTGGAGAGTGTTCTTCACTTGGGTGGATGTTATGAAGGGGTTTTCCTCCACTAAGAAAAGTATTCTGTGATCATCAACCACTATTATCTTCCTTGGACATCCAGGCCTCTCTGTGTTCCCAAGCTCTCCAGAGTGCTCATTTTTTTTCCAGACTATACTAAATGATTTGGCTACTCCTAACATTATTACAATCTCTGATGGATTTTTTCCTCCATTGAGAGCTCTTTTGACCGCATTGTTGAGGGTTCACAACAGCAGCTTCCAAATATAAATGCTACACCTGGAATCAGCTCCAGACCTTTTAAATGTTTAATTGATGATGGATGAATGAGGGAATAGCCTATGCAGCCAATTAAAGATGTTTTGAGATACAAGTAATCATCTAATTACTTTTTGTCTCTTGATAAAGAGACAGCTACATGTTAAAGATCTGTTATTTCTAAGCCCTTATTCCGATTAAGATGTGAATACCCTCAGGTTAAAGCTGAAAACATGCATTTAAAAATGCATATTGAACTGTATAACTGCATATAGAATATATCTTGGTAAAAAGGTAACATGACTAAATTTGTGCCCCTTTCCTAATTTGTCTGGACCTACCTATATATACAGTGCCTACAAGTAGTATTCAACCCCCTGCAGATTTAGCAGGTTTGATAAGATGCAAATAAGTTAGAGCCTGCAAACTTCAAACAAGAGCAGGATTTATTAACAGATGCATAAATCTTACAAACCAACAAGTTATGTTGCTCAGTTAAATTTTAATAAATTTTCAACATAAAAGTGTGGGTCAATTATTATTCAACCCCTAGGTTTAATATTTTGTGGAATAACCCTTGTTTGCAATTACAGCTAATAATCGTCTTTTATAAGACCTGATCAGGCCGGCACAGGTCTCTGGAGTTATCTTGGCCCACTCCTCCATGCAGATCTCCAAGTTATCTAGGTTCTTTGGGTGTCTCATGTGGACTTTAATCTTGAGCTCCTTCCACAAGTTTTCAATTGGGTTAAGGTCAGGAGACTGACTAGGCCACTGCAACACCTTGATTTTTTCCCTCTTGAACCAGGCCTTGGTTTTCTTGGCTGTGTGCTTTGGGTCGTTGTCTTGTTGGAAGATGAAATGACGACCCATCTTAAGATCCTTGATGGAGGAGCGGAGGTTCTTGGCCAAAATCTCCAGGTAGGCCGTGCTATCCATCTTCCCATGGATGCGGACCAGATGGCCAGGCCCCTTGGCTGAGAAACAGCCCCAAACCATGATGCTGCCACCACCATGCTTGACTGTAGGGATGGTATTCTTGGGGTCATATGCAGTGCCATCCAGTCTCCAAACGTCACGTGTGTGGTTGGCACCAAAGATCTCGATCTTGGTCTCATCAGACCAGAGAACCTTGAACCAGTCTGTCTCAGAGTCCTCCAAGTGATCATGAGCAAACTGTAGACGAGCCTTGACATGACGCTTTGAAAGTAAAGGTACCTTACGGGGTCGTCTGGAATGGAGACCATTGCGGTGGAGTACGTTACTTATGGTATTGACTGAAACCAATGTCCCCACTGCCATGAGATCTTCCCGGAGCTCCTTCCTTGTTGTCCTTGGGTTAGCCTTGACTCTTCGGACAAGCCTGGCCTCGGCACGGGAGGAAACTTTCAAAGGCTGTCCAGGCCGTGGAAGGCTAACAGTAGTTCCATAAGCCTTCCACTTCCGGATGATGCTCCCAACAGTGGATACAGGTAGGCCCAACTCCTTGGAAAGGGTTTTGTACCCCTTGCCAGCCTTGTGACCCTCCACGATCTTGTCTCTGATGGCCTTGGAATGCTCCTTTGTCTTTCCCATGTTGACCAAGTATGAGTGCTGTTCACAAGTTTGGGGAGGGTCTTAATTAGTCAGAAAAGGCTGGAAAAAGAGATAATTAATCCAAACATGTGAAGCTCATTGTTCTTTGTGCCTGAAATACTTCTTAATACTTTAGGGGAACCAAACAGAATTCTTGTGGTTTGAGGGGTTGAATAATAAATGACCCTCTGAATAAACTTTTCACAATTTAAAAAAAAAATAAAAAAAGAAATAACATTCTTTTTTGCTGCAGTGCATTTCACACTTCCAGGCTGATCTACAGTCCAAATGTCACAATGCCAAGTTAATTCCGAATGTGTAAACCTGCTAAATCTGCAGGGGGTTGAATACTACTTGTAGGCACTGTATATATGTATATATATATAAATCTGCAAACATGTATAGAGATATGTCTGGCTAGGGATATAGACGATTGGAGTAGAAAGCCAGAGATATAGATGATTGGAGCAAAAAGTAGGCACCATCCCAATAAGGAAGGATGAAAAGTGCTACAGTCACATGTCAGAAAATAGACATGGGAACAAAACCTGCAGACAGAAAGGGTTTCTGAGGAAGAGAAACCCAGGCGTATTGCCGTCACAGCAGCTTTATTAGGGGCAGTGATAACTTTATTATTTACCAAAGCACATAACAACAATTTAAAAAAAAAAAAAAAAAACAACAATAAAACCCCAAAACTAGATATAGATATAGATATATGTATATGTATATACCTCACTGACTGGTGTGTGATATGACCATGCACTGGATCTCAACATTACATACAGTTAGGTCCAGAAATATTTGGACAGTGACACAATTTTCGCGAGTTGGGCTCTGCATGCCACCACATTGGATTTGAAATGAAACCTCTAGAACAGAATTCAAGTGCAGATTGTAACGTTTAATTTGAAGGTTTGAACAAAAATATCTGATAGAAATTGTAGGAATTGTACACATTTCTTTACAAACACTCCACATTTTAGGAGGTCAAAAGTAATTGTACAAATAAATTAAACCCAAACAAAATATTTTTATTTTCAATATTTTGTTCGAATCCTTTGGAGGCAATCACTGCCTTAAGTCTGGAACCCATGGACATCACCAAACGCTGGGTTTCCTCCTTCTTAATGCTTTGCCAGTCCTTTACAGCCGCAGCCTTCAGGTCTTGCTTGTTTGTGGGTCTTTCCGTATTAAGTCTGGATTTGAGCAAGTGAAATGCATGCTCAATTGGGTTAAGATCTGGTGATTGACTTGGCCATTGCAGAATGTTCCACTTTTTTGCACTCATGAACTCCTGGGCAGCTTTGGCTGTATGCTTGGGGTCATTGTCCATCTGTACTATGAAGCGCTTTCCAATCAACTTTGCGGCATTTGGCTGAATCTGGGCTGAAAGTATATCCCGGTACACTTCAGAATTCATCCGGCTACTCTTGTCTGCTGTTATGTCATCAATAAACACAAGTGACCCAGTGCCATTGAAAGCCATGCATGCCCATGCCATCACGTTGCCTCCACCATGTTTTACAGAGGATGTGGTGTGCCTTGGATCATGTGCCGTTCCCTTTCTTCTCCAAACTTTTTTCCTCCCATAATTCTGGTACAGGTTGATCTTTGTCTTATCTGTCCATAGAATACTTTTCCAGAACTGAGCTGGCTTCATGAGGTGTTTTTCAGCAAATTTAACTCTGGCCTGTCTATTTTTGGAATTGATGAATGGTTTGCATCTAGATGTGAACCCTTTGTATTTACTTTCATGGAGTCTTCTCTTTACTGTTGACTTAGAGACAGATACACCTACTTCACTGAGAGTGTTCTGGACTTCAGTTGATGTTGTGAACGGGTTCTTCTTCACCAAAGAAAGTATGCGGCGATCATCCACCACTGTTGTCATCCGTGGATGCCCAGGTCTTTTTGAGTTCACAAGCTCACCAGTCAATTCCTTTTTTCTCAGAATGTACCCGACTGTTGATTTTGCTACTCCAAGCATGTCTGCTATCTCTCTGATGGATTTTTTCTTTTTTTTCAGCCTCAGGATGTTCTGCTTCACCTCAATTGAGAGTTTCTTAGACCGCATGTTGTCTGGTCACAGCAACAGCTTCCAAATGCAAAACCACACACCTGTAATCAACCCCAGACCTTTTAACTACTTCATTGATTACAGGTTAACGAGGGAGACGCCTTCAGAGTTAATTGCAGCCCTTAGAGTCCCTTGTCCAATTACTTTTGGTCCCTTGAAAAAGAGGAGGCTATGCATTACAGAGCTATGATTCCTAAACCCTTTCTCCGATTTGGATATGAAAACTCTCATATTGCAGCTGGGAGTGTGCACTTTCAGCCCATATTATATATATAATTGTATTTCTGAACATGTTTTTGCCAACAGCTAAAATAACAAAACTTGTGTCACTGTCCAAATATTTCTGGACCTAACTGTATGTTGGCAAGGCTTCTTCAGCAGCTCTCCCTACAATAAATTAAGTTAAGTGTGGTATTAGTAGGGAATAGAATAGATATAACACTTATAAATATTTATGGTTTTAAGTTGCCACAACAAGGAAAGTAAGCAAATAATCACTGCCTAGATGGCTCTAATGCACCAGCCTTTACACTAGAATCCCTGCCTACAAGTTTCTAATACACTATCCCTTCTCCACCAGCTTTCACCACACTAATTACAGGTATGAGCAGCAGTAGTAAAAGAGAATATAATCTATTTTCATTATAACTGAAAAAGACTGTTGGTTTAATGTAGCACCGGCATGAACAGTAAGGCAACAATCAGTACTTATATACCTTTAATACACTAGCCCTTCTGCAGCAGCCTTCCCAATACTAATTGCAGCTAAGATCTGTATTATTAGAGAATAAAAATGATTAAAATCAGCCTTGAAAAGGACTTTTAGGTTAATGTTGCAGCAGCAAGGTCTGTAAGGCTAGCATCCCTGGCTACATGTCTCTAATACACTATTTCTTCTTGAGCAGCTCTCCCTACACTATTTGCAGGTAAGAGCAGTTCTATTAGAGAATAAATTTGAATTAGCCTTGAAAAGGACTTTAGGGTTAACATAGCAACAGCCAGTTCTGTAGGGTTTGAATCCCTGCCAAATATACTATCTCTTCTCCAGCAACTCTTCCTATGCAAATTGCAGCTAAGAACAACATTCTTAGAGAATAGAATAGATTTTAATTAGCCCTGAAAAGGTATTTTGGGTTAACATAACAGCATTAAGAAATGTAAGGAAATAATCACTGCCTAGATGTTTCTTATACACTATCCCTTCATCAGCTTTCCCTACACTAATTGTGGATAAGAGTAGTAATATGAAAGAAGAGAGTAGATTTGTATTAGCCCTGAATAGGACCTTTGGGTTAACATTCCAGTAGCATGGCCTGTAAGGCTAGAATTCCTGACTAGATGTCTCTTAAGGTACTGTCACACTAAGCGACGCTCCAGCGATCCCACCAGCAACCTGACCTGGCAGGGATCGCTGGAGCGTCGCTACACGGGTTGCTGGTGAGCTGTCACACAGGCAGATCTCACCAGCAACCAGTGACCAGCCCCCAGCCAGCAGCGACGCGTGGAAGCATGCTGCGCTTGGTAACTAAGGTAAATATCGGGTAACCAACCCGATATTTACCTTGGTTACCAGCGCACACCGCTTAGCGCTGGCTCCCTGCACACCTAGCCACAGTACACATCGGGTTAATTACCCGATGTGTACTCTGCTACGTGTGCAGGCAGCAGGGAGCTGGCACTGACAGCGTGAGAGCGGCGGATGCTGGTAACGAAGGTAAATATCTGGTAACCAAGGTAAGGGCTTCTTGGTTACCCGATGTTTACCATGGTTACCAGCAACCACAGAAGCCGTCTCCTGCTGCTTGCACATTCAGTTGTTGCTCTGTTGCTGTCACACACAGCGATGTGTGCTTCACAGCGGGAGAGCAACAACTAAAAAATGGTCCAAAACATTCAGCAACAACCAGCGACCTCACAGCAGGGGCCAGGTTGTTGCTGGATGTCACACACAGCGACATCACTAGCAACATCGCTGCTATGTCACAAAAGTCGTGCCTCAGCAGCAATGTTGCTAGCGATGTTGCTTAGTGTGACGTGGCCTTTATACCCTATGTTTTTTCCAGCAGCTCTCCCTACACTAATTGCAGATAAGAGCAGTATTATTAGAGAAGAGAATCTATTTGAATTAGCCCTTAAACATACAGTTAGTTTAAGATAGCACCAGAAATGCTGTAACACACTGTCCCTTCTCCAGAAGAAGCTCTTCCTACACTATTCCTGGGTACAGTGTGGGGAGCATGGCTTCACTGGGTCTTATATTGACTTAATGCAATGAGGCCGGCCAATCACAGTAATGCCAGTACCCAATATGGCTACAGCATTACCATTAATGGCAGGCAATTCCCAACATATTTAGTAGTTGAAAAAAAAGCAAAACATGCTTGGCAGGAATTCGAGAATGGTGCCTGAGTACAAGGATACTTGATCAAGTATCAAGCTTGCCCAGCACCCGATGCTCGATTGAGTAACGAGCACTACCAAGCATGCTTGCTCATCAATAATTGTGAGTTGACTTTCAAGGCAGTAAAATCAAATCTGTGCTGCTTTGTGATAAACTTTACCCATGACTTTACCCATGATGAAAAAATTAATTAATACCAAATTAATTGTATCAACATGTAATAGGGAATTATGCGGACTATGAACACAATTCATTTATTTTACAGCATTCTCATTTGCTGAGATGAAAAGTAATTGTAGTTATGCAGAAATATTCATAATGACATAAGGAAGAATTATAAAAAGTCATAAATATGCTATACCGTCAAGCTAAACATTTAGAAAAATTTAAAATTTCAAAGAATCTCCCCATACTCTGGCAGCCCGTTGTTAATCTCTCTGACAAGATAAACTTCAATATTTAGGCAATAAAAGTAGTGTTCATCTATCACAGTGTATAAATGACTCTGAGGTGCCGTACTGGATGTCCAGGCTTTGAATTATCAACACTGCCACAGGAGCTAGGAAATTATTTAAATAAATAGGTAACATATCTTAGTCAAGAAGAAAAATGTCCCCCCTTAGATAGCTCTATCTCAAGATTCTGCGGATTACGTCTGTGGGTGAAACAAAGGGTAATGAAAAGGTAATAAACATTTTTATAAGAAATTGGAAGATAAATATTGGCATGTTTCTCTATGAGTTATGCTAATGAAGTAAAAATATCAATGCAATAAAAAAATATAGAAAAAAATAATATGGGACTTTTTCACTATTCCTTGTGGATGCCTTGCAATTTTTTAGATCAAACTGATGCATGATATTTGATAATTTTGGCACATCTAATATATTTAATATAGTTGGCGCATCATGATATATTTCTAGTAATAATACTACTGCAATTTTTGCATAAACCTCTATCTGGAGTGAGTTGGCTACCTGTCAAAATAAGTTGTATAAATATTATACAATATATATATATAATATATATATATATATATATATATATATATATATATATATATTTGGCTAAAACCTAATGTGCATAGCTAACCATGACCACTTTTAAATAGTGTCAAGTGCAGTGGAAAAAAGGCTTAAAAGTTGAATGAAGATTTTTGTTATAAAAAAACTGATACATGCTCCATCAACATTGATTTTATTTAAATTAAAAGTGAGTCACCAAAACTTTTTTTTATGGCTATTCTTTACTTGTAAATGTATAGTACAATGCGACCTACATCTGTCTTGAGAAAAGAACCCTGACACATGCTGGTGTCAATGGAGAAGTGGTTGAAATTCCTTTTGCTATTCATTTTCCATGAGAATTCTGACAATTTTGCCAATGAAAGCAAAGCTAAATAAGGCCCTGTTCTCAAGATTCATATGGGTTCCAGTGTTGCGATCCAAATCTATGGAATGTTTTTAAAATCTGCTGTAAAAGTGCAAGCTAATTATAATCTTTATTTTCATATTGAGTAAACATATTCCGCAACACTTTACATACATCAGCAACACTGGGGCTCACAATCTAAACTCCCTATCTGTATGTCTTTGGAGTGTGGAGGGAAACCCTCACAAACACGGGGCGAACATACAAATTCTCCAGATGTTGTCCTTAGTTGGATTTAAACCCAGGACTCCAACACAGTAAAGGCCACTTTACACACAGAGATAAATCTTTGGCAGATCTGTGGTTGCAGTGAAATCATGGACATATTGTTCCATTTGTACACAACCACAAACCTGTCACTGATTGTCCACAATTTCACTGCAACCACAGATCTGCCGCAGATTTATCTCTGTGTGTAAAGTGGCCTTAAGAGTGCAGTGCTATAACTACTGACACAATGTGCCGCCCAAGCCAAGAAGCCAAGAAAAGTGGCGCATCCCTTTCCAAGGGGGGAAGCATCCTGCTAAATTTACTCTTGTAAAGTGAATGTAACAGAGTGGCAACCCAGTAATCAACACTATTTATCATCCTAACAGTACGGACATCATATTGCAGATGGTGCAGCAAAAAGGTGCTCATGTGTTGGATGCTTCCCTGAGGTCCAAGACCATGTTGTGTTGGTGGTAGGATAATGCTCAAGCTTACATCCTCTGTCCTCTCCCACCAACCATGGACAAAAGAGATAGGATCAATATCTTCTTTGTCTCCTGAGTTTTCTGCGCCCATCACCTCTCCCTCCTCCATTTGTTCCTTGGCTTCTGCACATTCACTACCAGTTTGTCAGTTACCATGAGCCCGCCTTGATCGATGGACTCCACCCTTCTGTGACACCCCAAAGTTTAAAAAATATGAGGACCCAGCTCAGTACTTGTGAAGTATCTTATTCCAAATTAATTACAGTGCATCAAGCAGTGATAGCGCATGTACAGCGCAGTCTACGTGTTTCAAGTGCGTGTAGTGCTTTTTTGTCTTTTATTTCAATAAAGGATTTTTTCGGTGTTTGTGTTTATTTACTTTAAGTTACAAACTAGTAATGGGGTGGTCTCATATACAAAGCCAATTACTAATCTAGGGCTTAGTGGCAGCTGTGATCTGCGATTAACCCTTTATTCCCCAATTGCTATCGCACTAGGGCAATCAGGAAGAGCCTGGCGATGTGCCAGGAATGTGACATTTAATGGATGTGGCAATCTTGGGGCAACTGCAGGCTGCTATTTTTAGGCTGGGGGTGGCGAAATAACCATGAGTCTCCCCAGCCTGAGAATACGAGCTTCCAACTGTCAGGCTTTATCTTGGCTGGGTATCAAAAGTAGGGGAACCGCATTCCTTTTTTTTTAATTATTCAAGTAATGTTTAAAAAGCCACATGCAGTTCCTCTTATTTTGATACACAGCCACGATAAGTGCATGGCTGGGGACTGCAGTCTGTAGCCCTGTGCTTTATATGTGCTGGTATCATAATATGGGGGGACCCTACGCCAATTGTTTTATTTATTTATTTTATACCACGATAAAGACCAGAAGACAGTCTGTGATCTTAAGCAGTCAGATGCTATCACACATACTTATAATTGACTTTTATCTGAAAATATTACTCAATAATGTCTAAGTAGAGGGATTCATAAGAAAAAGTGTACATTTTATTAGGGACATCAAAAAAAGGCACAGAAAAACAGAGCGTTATAAAAACAAAGAGAACAAAGACAGGGCAATGTGATCCATATGAGGGTCAGAAAATAATGAAAATGTACCAAATTACAACAATAACATATAATACAATTATCAAACCACAATTACAAATCAAGAAATTGTATATACGTAAGATGGTTAAATACTATACAATATTGCACAGCAGTCCCAGAAATAATTGCACAATTGTCCCAGCAGACAGTAGATTGTTCCACAATGCAAAATACACCAGTACCAAATAAGGGGCATCTACACATCAAGTCATATATAAGGCAAATGGCATAATGTCCAAATAGCTAGTATGGAGTGCCCTGTGCAGAGATGCTTGTGTGCCGCCCCCGCAACAGCCGATGGGCTGCTCGGACCCGGATCCACAGTGGCTCGAGGGGTCTCCGGATCGGAGGCGGGGTCACGCCGCTACCCGGAATAAAAAGGGGGAAATGTTTTGGGTGGTGAATGGGATAATGCTCGTGACGCCACCCACGGTGTGTGGTAACATGAGGGACCACCGCTGCCGTTTAGGGGGGAGCCCAGGGACGATGGTGTGGCAGCTCGAGATGTTAACCCCTCCGTGGGCAGGGGAATGGTGTCCCGAGACTCGGTGATGGCTGGAGTGGGAGACCCGTCGAGAGTGAAGGGATATCGGGTACTCACACAGTCCAAAGTCACTGACGCTGCCACCAGGTAAACCAAACTCTTGAATGCTCCGTCTCCGTTGGTCGAGCACGCTGGGTCCATGCCCCTTTGGTGTTGCTGGTTGGTCTCCCTTGGCACTGTGTGTCCTTTGTATGGATCCCTTTCACTTGGAACTACTCGGGTCCTGCTCACCTGCGTGGCTAGCAGGGTGAGCTTGCTCTCAGGGTTCACACTTTGGATTTTCTGGATGGTTGTGGGAAGTCCTATCCCCCTCGTTGCGCCAGTACTCCAATTTCAGAGCGGGTGGGGAACGGTTCCTGAAGACTTCCTTCCCATCAGGGTGAATTACTGAGCTGCGTGAAGCTTCTACCCAGCCTAGGGTCCACGTACCCCATCATGCCCTGGCCCCTGCCCGGTTGTAGCACAAGGCAGCTGGCCTGCTCTCTGTAGCAGCACCATGCCCCCTATCACTATCCCCTGCGATCAGGATTCCAGCTCCTTCTGGCCAGGCCAACGTCTGGCACCTGGGACGGGTACAGGAGCCCAGCTCCACAGCGTGACCTGTCCTGTCACCACTGTCTCGCTGCTCAACTACCACTCAACTGACATCTCTGCCCTCCCTCTTCCATTCCTCCATCTGGGTAGCCCTATTCCACTCAGGCTTCCCAATGGAAGTTTGGTGGGTGTGGTGCAGAGTGTTCCTCAGGCTATAGGTATACCTGTTGGTAGCAACACCAAATTGACAGGACCCGTAACCAAGGAGAAGCAGGTACCATGCAGAAGGGCAGATTGCACGGCACCCTTGTGATGACCTGATAGGCCAGGGCATCACACTTGTGCAATTATGTGGACCCTAGGAGTTGTAAGGGATATGGTAACCCACCAAGGTATTGGTCAGGAGTTTTATTTATTATGGACTTTCGTTTCTAATTTATTAGATGCTATCACACAGGGTGGGGGCACATCTGACTGCAACCAATCACAGACCCCAGGTCTAAGGGCGGGGTCTAACTGCAGCCAATTAGAGACACCGGTGGGTGGGGAAAGCAGTGAATATGGATGAGGAATAATCAGCCCTAGAAGTACAGCTGCGGGAGCAGTTACAGCTGCAGGAGGAGTTACAGCTTTGTCGGAAACTCAGTAAGTATGTCCTGCTGAATTTTCTTTCTTTTACAGCCCCCAACACAATTTTGCAACACATAAGTTTGGCCCCCCCATAGAACTGAATGGGGCTAGTATGTTCGCTGATCTGTTCGCCGAGCAGCTTGGCGAACACTGTGAAGCTCGGTTAAGATCAATGAACCGAACTTTGAAAGGTTCGCTCATCTCTACTTTTAACCTGCACAATATTTTTTTTGCATTCTTGTATATGAGGAAATTTGATGACACAAGCTAAAAATGGATAAAAATCTTATACCATCCACTTTGCGAGAAGAGAGGAAAAAGAGGCGCACATCTAGGGAATAAAATAAAAAAAGTCTTCTTTATTGAATGCCAAAAATGAATGAAAATCCTGGAAGTTGTTAAAGTTCATCTGATATCCATGATAGACATAACACAGAAAAGCATCAGTCTGTCATGGCTGTCATGTTAACCTTACCCATTGCAGGGTTTTTTATTCATTTTTGTCATGCAGTAAAGAAAATTTAATTTCATTCCTTGGATGTGCAGCTCTATTTCACTATTAACTTTATTAAAGCCATAATTTTGTCAACTGTTTTATTTTGCATATAACTTTATGATCACTTTGCAATCAATTTTTTGAAGAAAGAATGGACAAAAAACGTGAATTTATTTATGTTTTTGCGTTACTATTGTTGCACAAAAAAATGACTTTGCAAAAATGTATTTTTTGGTTTCATATTCTACGACCCATATCTTTTTTCCCCACAATGGGAGGTTTTCTTTTTTGGCTAAGTAATAAAGTGCAGTTTTACCCATAAAGGCCAGGGAGCTGCACGAAAGAGATGTGCACAGTCTTATATGCATAGTAGATATTGTTTCTGTCCTGCCTAATCTAGGCTTCAATGTCCCCATAGAAATTAAACAGAAGTTAGCCACACCCACCAATATCGTGGGTCGATGGGGGTGATCTACAATTAAACCTCCATACAGTCAGGGCCAGAAATATTTGGACAGTGACACAAGTTTTGTTATTTTAGCTGTTTACAAAAACATGTTCAGAAATACAATTATATATATAATATGGGCTGAAAGTGCACACTCCCAGCTGCAATATGAGAGTTTTCACATCCAAATCGGAGAAAGGGTTTAGGAATCATAGCTCTGTAATGCATAGCCTCCTCTTTTTCAAGGGACCAAAAGTAATTGGACAAGGGACTCTAAGGGCTGCAATTAACTCTGAAGGCGTCTCCCTCATTAACCTGTAATCAATGAAGTAGTTAAAAGGTCTGGGGTTGATTACAGGTGTGTGGTTTTGCATTTGGAAGCTGTTGCTGTGGCCAGACAACATGCGGTCTAAGGAACTCTCAATTGAGGGGAAGCAGAACATCCTGAGGCTGAAAAAAAAGAAAAAATCCATCAGAGAGATAGCAGACATGCTTGGAGTAGCAAAATCAACAGTCGGGTACATTCTGAGAAAAAAGGAATTGACTGGTGAGCTTGGGAACTCAAAAAGGCCTGGGTGTCCACGGATGACAACAGTGGTGGATGATCGCCGCATACTTTCTATGGTGAAGAAGAACCCGTTCACAACATCAACTGAAGTCCAGAACACTCTCAGTGAAGTAGGTGTATCTGTCTCTAAACAACAGTAAAGAGAAGACTCCATGAAAGTAAATACAAAGGGTTCACATCTAGATGCAAACCATTCATCAATTCCAAAAATAGACAGGCCAGAATTAAATTTGCTGAAAAACACCTCATGAAGCCAGCTCAGTTCTGGAAAAGTATTCTATGGACAGATGAGACAAAGATCAACCTGTACCAGAATGATGGGAAGAAAAAAGTTTGGAGCAGAAAGGGAACGGCACATGATCCAAGGCACACCACATCCTCTGTAAAACATGGTGGAGGCAACGTGATGGCATGGGCATGCATGGCTTTCAATGGCACTGGGTCACTTGTGTTTATTGATGACATAACAGCAGACAAGAGTAGCCGGATGAATTCTGAAGTGTACCGGGATAAACTTTCAGCCCAGATTCAGCCAAATGCCGCAAAGTTGATCGGACAGCGCTTCATAGTACAGATGGACAATGACCCCAAGCATACAGCCAAAGCTACCCAGGAGTTCATGAGTGCAAAAAGTGGAACATTCTGCAATGGCCAAGTCAATCACTAGATCTTAACCCAATTGAGCATGCATTTCACTTGCTCAAATCCAGACTTAAGACGGAAAGACCCACAAACAAGCAAGACCTGAAGGCTGCGGCTGTAAAGGCCCGGCAAAGCATTAAGAAGGAGGAAACCCAGCGTTTGGTGATGTCCATGGGTTCCAGACTTAAGGCAGTGATTGCCTCCAAAGGATTCGCAACAAAATATTGAAAATAAAAATATTTTGTTTGGGTTTGGTTTATTTGTCCAATTACTTTTGACCTCCTAAAATGTGGAGTGTTTGTAAAGAAATGTGTACAATTCCTACAATTTCTATCAGATATTTTTGTTCAAACCTTCAAATTAAACGTTACAATCTGCACTTGAATTCTGTTGTAGAGGTTTCATTTCAAATCCAATGTGGTGGCATGCAGAGCCCAACTCGCGAAAATTGTGTCACTGTCCAAATATTTCTGGACCTAACTGTATAAAGCACCCTGTATTGTGATGTGACTACATGTAATTTTTACTGGCTTGATAAAGGCCCTGTATTGGCCAAAACGTTGCTATCTGCACTTTTTCTTTGTATGCTGGAATTAATAAAAAATGTTTTGATAGGTACAAAGATTTTCTGTGTCTTGTATTCCACAATAATCTTCTACACCCACCAATATTGACAGATTCAGATGACAATCTAATGTGTATGGGGAACTCGGAAACTGATCGTCATGAGAGATGTCAATAGGGCATGTCCGATTTCAGATGGTTAATCATTATGTGCTCCCAGAAATAATTCACTAGCAGAGATGATTGCTGGCAGCTTTCTCATCAAGAACTCTGGAGTGCTTATCTAAGCACCTCCAAAATGGCAAGAACTTAATTCGGTAGACAGCCATCCAATGTGTATAGCCATCTTTAAGAAGACATCAGAAGTTTCATTTCATCTGCTTTGAAATCTCTTTCCCTACACTGAAAAATCAATTGCTTTGTTGACTCTGCTCCAGTCTATACAGTAAAGCTGAAAATGTTTTGCCAATTTTCAAAAATTTCTTTTCATATAAATACGAGAAAAAGAGGTATAAAACCTATGTTTAACTATGTCATTTTCTGATGGCATACAGGGCTTAGGAATTTTTTAAACATACTGGCACCTGAAATCATCTCTTCAGAAGTTGTAAAGGCACATCAGTAAGTGGTATTAGTCTCTGATTTCAAAACCCCTCACAAAACCCCTAGGTAATCACCTGTGTTTTTTATTGCATAAGTTTATTTCGCTCCCTGAAATTTTCAAACACAATATATACCATAGTGTGTTAGTTGTCGCATTAATAGTCAAGTGCCCCCTAAAGGGGGCAGAAGAAATGCTTTGACAAACCTATCAAACTGTTAGAACAAAAGAGAACTTAACAATCTATATATGTACTATCTGTATTAAAATATCAAAATATAAAAACAAATGCTAAGGTCTACCACGATTGTACATCCTAGGTGCTTTCGACAGACTAATTATATCTATTTGTCATTGTCATGATTAATTTGTATGACAGCTGTTATGACAGCTGTGTCACTACTTTCCAACACCAAAGTACTCATCTGCAGGAAAAAAAAATTCTCCAAAGATTTCCTAAATGATTTTCTATGTGAATGCGGAAAGTAAAAAAAGGCATAAAAAATATTATATTATATTAAAATTGTGACAAATGCAAAAATGAACTTGTTATTTTTATTTAACGACTTGCCTGCCAAGAAGATACTCTTTTTTCTTACTTTCAGCAAGAGCACTGTCACCTAGAATGAATTCTATGCTAATGTAACTGGCAAAAGATCTAGTGTTGGAAGGGACAACTCCATAATTTGAATGTGTCTTGTCAAGCAGAGATTTGGCTGTTGTTTAATTTAGCACTGACTGCCATTGCCGCTTTGCCTGTCAGAGAAGACTGCAAATAAAGAATGCAATGAAATATAAAAGAAGCAATGACATAGCTTTTCTACACAGTAATCTATCCCAGTACACATAAAAAAGAAGAAAATAATCTTTTAAGTGCAATTACCTGCCTAAAACAAATAGGAAACATGTAAATCACAAAAATATCTGATTTGTTTAGGAAGCTCTAATAGTTTGGTAGGCCAACAAATCAATTTAAATAAGAAAAAAATATGCTTAAAGGCAGATGGTTGTAAATAATAACTTTCATTTTTGGCTGTCGATGAAAGCATATGTTCCTTTGGTGATTTTTTTCCCTTCAGGGGTCCAATTTTCATAGAATTTTTAGCATCCCAGGAGAAAAGATAAAGCCAGTTTTTAATATTATCACATATTATGAGTAAATGTGTTGCCATTTTTATTCAAGGTTTTACTTTCATATCTTAATATCGCCTTTTTCTGAATTCATTTACAAAAGAAATCTACAGCATATTTACTATAGAAGAAAGCGACCTCTCAAGAATACATATTGTTTATTTACTCTGCAAATGTATTGCTGCACTTTTGTCATGCATTCTTATGTTCTTTACTTATACTACCAATAATGTCATCATTCCCTGAGCCATACTAATGCACAGATTAAGTTGCCTGGAAAGTGCTATTATTAGTACTAGCAGAGTGTCCATCATTGATAATGTCATAAAATTGACTATATTATTGCTACCATACTGCCCCCATTCATAATTGCATAATATTGTCTACATGATTAGTACCTCTCATAAATAATGTTTTGAGAATGCCCCATTGGAACCCAGCATAATCCCTTACTAATTGTGACTACTACAGCTGTCACTAATGTATAATTTTGAGCAGTCAACAGTGATGGGCGGATTCCCAGAGAACTGGGACCAGCAGGTCTAACCAGATTAAAAAAAAACAATTCCGGCCTAGGATTGGTCCCAGTATCCCAGTTATCTGGCTGGATGCCAGTCCCCATATTCGTTTATAGGACCAGAGTCCGGCGATTAATTAATGGTGATAGAAGGGATAGGGGGATAGAAGTAAAAGGGCTATACTTACATTCACCTCCTGGGCCTCTGATTACCTTAAATGCATATGCACTTCTTTCCCCACCCACCGGCATCTGTGATTGGTTGCAGTCAGATGTGTCCCCACCCTTAGTGGCAGCATGTCAGTTGACTGCTTCCAATCACAGACACTATGTGCGTCTATAGTGATCTAAAAATAAATAAATTAAATAATAAAATATTTGGCGTAGGGTCCCTTATATTTTCATATCCAGCACAGATAAATCATAAGGCTACAAGCTGCAGCCCCCAGCCGTCCGCTTATTTTGGCTGTGTATAAAAATAAGAGGAACCGCATGTGGCTTTTTTAAGTAAAATTATTTAAAAAAATAATTTTATAAAATAGCATGCGGTCCCCCCAATTTTGATACCAAGCCATGATAAAGCCTGACAACTGGGGTCTGCTATTCTCAGGTTGAGGAGACCCATGGTTATTGAGCCCCCCAACCTAAAAATAGCAGCCTCCAGCAACCCAGAATTGTTGCAGCCATTAGAAGCAACAATCCCAGCACTAAACTCGTCTCTTCCCGATTGCCCTGGTGTGGTGGAAATTGGGGTAATAAGAGGTTAATTGCAGCTCATAGTTGCCACTAAGCGCTAGATTAGTAATGGCAGACCCCCCAAATTACTAAACTGTAAGTGAAAGTAAATATAGCACAAACATTCAGAAAATCCTTTATTTGAAATAAAAGACAAAAAAAGCATTCTTTTTTACCACTTTATTAACCCCCCAAAACACCCTTACAACTCCAGCAAAATCCATATAAGGTCCCACGATGATTCCAGGTCTGCTACCCTACTCAAGGCACAACGCACGATCATGGTACATGACCACCTGCTGAAGACTTCAGGCAGAGACTGAGCAGCAATCAGCGGTGACGACACTCAAGTAAGTTGTCGGCACAGCTGGAGGTTCTCACAGGCCTCCACCTCTGACCACAGGTAACCTTACCTCAGGGTATTTCAATGTACTCAATTGCTTATTTTCATGTGTACTATAGATTTATGAAATTAAAATTAAAATTAAGCCACACTTTAGAGTGTATAAATCATGTATAATGATGGGCGAACCCCCTGCTGTTCGGAATCTGGAGACTTGCCCAAGCTTTTTGTAAAGCCCGTGTTCAGGGTCGGAGATAACGTGAACTTAGGTTTGAACCCCAAACTTGGACTTTACAGTTATGGTATGGGGCGAGAGGGGCTGTAAAATAAAGAATATAGTTAATAATAAACATTGTCATTATACCTACCAGTCCCACGATGCACCCTGAAGACCCGCTATCTCCCGGCAGCTTCTGCTTCTCCAGGTCCGATCATTAACTTCTGGGGGTATTCACTGCACTATTCGTCACTTGGCAATTTTTGGCTTTTTTTTCGTCATATTCGCGGTGACATAAGGGTTCACCCGAGTCCAAGGCTTAGCCATGGACTCGATTGAACTTTGACTAACACTGTCAGTGTCAGCCTGCTTCTCACTCTGTAGAGACACTTTAAGCAGAGCTGATATTGCTCTCCCTGTGGACTGCATCAGACTAAGGATTTTTTTTATAATAAAGATGGAGTGTCTAATGGTTTTTTTTGTTTTATTTCTAATAAAAAAAACATTTCTGTGTTTTTTTTTACTGTTTACTAGAAATTTATGATGGGCATGTCTAATTTGGCGTGAAATCATGAACATCGGGCTTAGTACCAGCTGAGAATACAAAGCTGGTATTAACCCCTTTATAACTCAGTGTGCCACCACCATCAGGGTTTCTGGATGAGCCGGGTTAAGTGCCTGGAAATAGCGCTAAGAAACAATGCGCCATTTCCAGGGGCAGCTGCGAGCTGTGGTTTTTAGCGTGGGAGGCCCAGAGCGCTTGGGCCTACCATGCTGAGAATCCCAGCTGCCTGGTTTTACCTGACTGGAGATCAAAATACTGCGGAAGCCCATGCATTTTTTTTTTTATTATTTTTTTAAATAATTAAAAAAAGAAAAATCTGCTCCCCTGTATTTTGATTGCCAGCCAAGGTAAAGCCAGGTAGATGGGGGTGGCAGCCATAGCCATCTGCTTTATCTGCACTGAGAATCAAAAATACCGCGGAAAACTACGTCATTTTTTTAATTATTTATGTATTTTTCCACTACTATATGTGTGAGGGACCCAACAGCCAATTACAGATGTTGTCACGCAGAATGGGCATCTGATTGGCTGTTCGAGTAACCTGGAATCTGCCCATACATTCTAGATGCTAGAATATATGGGCTGGTTTCAGGTTACTCCAGCATCCAATCACAGATGACCACTCTGTAACAGCATCTGTAATTGTGTGTTATTTTAACAGTAAAATAAAACAACAACACAGAGGAAAAAATATTTAATTAGAAATAAAACAGAAGACATTTAGGACTCCATCTTTATTACCCCCCCAAAAAAACTCCAACGCAGTCCAAAGGCGGGCGAGCATCTTCAGCTCTGCTGCATCAGTGAGAGGAGACAGACAGGTCTGCTCACACAGACAACCAGGTACAGACTCAGTTGAGTGCTCTCAGAGACTTCACCTGTGTGCACAGCTGAGGCCAGTCAGCAGTGTCCCCCAGTAACCTCGACTGACGTCACTGCAACACTGCCATAAAGTGAGCACTTGTCAATAGTGAAAGGCAGTTACCCAAGGGCACAGCTGACATCACCGCAAGACTGGGCACCACATGGCTATGATGTCATGCGAGGACCTGTAGGTAGTGGAGGTTACCTGGGGGCACAGCTGACCGACCTCAGCTGTGCACTCGGGTGAAGTCTCTGACAGCTCTTAGCTGAGTCTGACAGCTCTCAGCTGAGTCTGTGTGAGCAGACCTGTGTTTGTCTCCTCACACAGATATAGAAAGGTGGAGAGATGCTCGCCTTTGGACTATGTCGGAGGATTTTTTTACAGCCCCTGGACCCAAACTTGACCTGATCTGAATCCAAACTGTAACCTCTTTCCCAGGAAAACTCGTGTTGAGGACCCTGTGCACAAACAATATGTGTTCAGTACGGACCCCAAACTGTACAGATTGGGTTCGCCCATCACTAATCAAGTATTTCATTTTAGGTTAATTAATTAGATATACTGTCTTTGTTTAGTGTGTTTTTAAGAGATATTTGGTCTGTATATTTGAAAACTTTTTTGTTAGCCACCATTTACTTTCTTTTAGTATTGTTTGTACAACTGGGTATGGGAGTTTTACAGCAATTTAGATGTATACTTGTTGACTGAGCTTTTTCACTAAAATTCTAATGTACATATGCACAGTAGCATCCATGGCCAAGCATGATGTGTTTTCATCCAGTATGCTTAATTAGCTCTACATTATCAGTTGAGGGAGAGTCCAGAGGCCCCAACACAGTTAAAATACCAACAAAATGAGCAGGTTTCAATAATGTTGTTATAATGTGTATGAGGTTTTTAAAAAGGATGTGTCATCAGAAAATTTACTATTTTTTTCATAGCAGGATATATGATAAAAAATAAAAATGAGTAAATTTGCATTTTGGGAATTTTCTAGACTACTACTTCCTGTTCTTTTAGGAATAGTTTTCAGCAGATGTCTTATCATCAAAGACAGGATTACAATGACAGGTAACAGCTCTAAATACAGCTGATAACACACACAGGATTGCCAATCACAATAGGCAATGTCACTACTGACACTGCACCACCTCTCTTCATAATGACCTTTGCACTTTTATTATTTGCTTCAGTACTAAAGATAGACTTTGTGTCAGGATATCGCTGCTAGTAAACATAGATTCTTCCTGAAACAACAGGAAGTAGAGGTCTTAGGAAAGCCTCATTAATCTGTATGAAACCTGCAAGATTTCTAATTTGCATTTTTAGTGTAGCTAGTGACGTGGTAAAATAAAATTGTCAAAAAACTTTTGTACTCCTATGACTACTTTCGTTTTCTGTGAAAGCACAAATGATTCGAAAGTTTTGGGAAATAGTAAGAAAAAATAAATAAAATAAACACCAAAAAACTTCTATAAAGTATGTTTAAAATAAAAAGACATATTTAAACAATATGTAATTTTGTGATGGTACATTCCATTCAAGTTGGTGCGTCAACCAACAAAATTCCAAATGCCAAAATTAAATTTTTTTGGTTGCAGCAACTTATGTGTAAAATGCAATAAGAGGTGATCAAAACGTAGCATCTGTGCAAAAATGGTGACATTTAAAACATCAGCTTGAGATGCACAAAATAAGCCATCACTGAGCCCCAGATCCTGAAAAAATGAAAATGCTATGGGTCGCAAAAAATGGCGTTTTTGAACAAACTTCTGATTTTTTTAACCCCTTAGATAACATTAAACCTATACATGTTTGGTGTCTTCAAACGCACACCAACCTGAGGCATCATATGGACATATCAGTTTTGCCATATAGTGAACACAATGAAAAAAAAAATCTCAAAAACTATTGTGCAATTGCACTTTTTTTTGCAATTTTTCCCTCATTTGGAATTTTTTGCCATTTTCCAGTAAACTATATGGTAAAAATAATAGTTTCAATTAAAAGTACAACACATTCCACATAAAACATGGCTATATTGATGGAAAAATAAAAAAAGTTACGTCTCTCGGAAGATGAAAGGCGAAAAACCCCCCAGAAAATCAAAAAAATTGGCCGGTTGTGAAGGGGTTAAACAGAATTTGTCCCACAAACAATAGGCCAGTATAGTGCTGTGTAACAGGGTAAATCAATGATCATTACTAGGGATGATCAAATACCTCAAATATTCGGCTTCGCAAATATTTTCTGAATAAGTCGCCGCTATGCGAATATTCTATGCGCAATGTAAGTCTATGGGAAGCCTGAATAATTCCGAATAGTTGTTATTTGGGTTTCTCATAGACTTACATTGCGCATCGAATATTCGCAAATAGTCGGATAACAGCGACCTATTCGAAAAATATTCGCGAAGCCAAATATTTGAGGTATTCGATCATCCCTAATCATTATTCCTTTTCAGTGCATGAGGCTTGGGTTCAAATTCAAGCAAAGACTACAATTGTGAGGATTTTGTATGTTCTCCCCATTTTTCCATGGATTTTCCCTAGTTTCCCAGGCGAAAAAAAGCATTCTTATAGGGAATGTAGATTGTGAGCCTCACGGGGGGCGATAAGTGATGACAATGTCTATAAATCACTGTGAAATGGAACGGTACTATAAAAGCAATGCGCTTAAATTAGATGAAAAATTCAAAGTTTCCGGAACGCAACAAATTTAGCTGTAAATTAGGCCGGGCTTAATACTGCTTCAATATGATTCTAAAGATTTTTAAAAAATAAATTTGGGTGAAATTTCAGAACATTACTCTCTATGTTACAGCTATTAAATTAACCTCGCAGTGAATTTTAAATTAGGGTGAAATTTGTAACATAATTTTGTTTAAATTATTCTTAAATTTGTTCTCTTTCTTTTTTTTTTTTTTGACAAAAGCATTTTAAATTATACATTAACGGAAAAAGTAAACAGAATAAAATGGCTCATTAAATATTAATGGAAGATGTAGTGCAATTGTCCTGCGCTGCACTTAAAACAGCCTGAATGATTGAGCTGTGAATTGCTTTCCCAGGGGTATTGAAATATTCATCACTGCTATTTAATAAATGTTCACAGCCACTCATGTTTACACTACACTGCTTGCCAGAGAGCGCTTACTACAGAAAACACTTTAATGGAAGGTGATTTTTTTCTCCACAGTGAGTCAAGTCAGATTATACAGACAGTGAGGATGTGGAGACAGGCAAATCTCTGAACTGACAAATAAGAGTCATGCATTACTTAACAGCATCCATTGTTGGAAAAGTGCTGCGTAGTAGAAGGACTTAAAAAATATATTTACATGGCTAAAAAATTAATAAGTATTTTCTTTCCTTATTTTAATAATAAACAATTCTTTGCTATTCTAAATTGATGTTATAAGCAAAGAAAATCTGTCTGGTTTCAAGGATATATTCAAGAATGTATTTATGCTACTGCGAAAAAAATAAATAAAAAAAGCTGAAAAATTATACAAGAAAACCGATCATTGCATACCCTACCAATACAGCATTCACAGTAATAATTGCAGGATAAGTGATATTTTAACTTGTTTATGCTGTTTTTCCTTTTTTTTTTTTAAAAAAAAAACACTTTACAGCTCAAATCTGACCCCTCCGCTCTTGACCATCATCGCATTTTCAGATTGCTACCGTTCGTTGCCACCTATGAATAAGGGAGTTACATCACCAGAAACGCGTCAGTTGGAACTCACTGTGGATATGACCATTTTAATTGAACTGAAATATATTTGGATATTATATTCACTGGATGGCTGTGATGTACTCCTCTTCTCCCTTTCATGCTATTGTTTGCTGCCGTGCACCAGCGTCGGATCAGCACCCTCCGGCTCCAGAGATTTCTCAGCTTCCATATCAAGACCGGCGTGGTGAGTTCCTAAACTCCCTGCTTTTTACCACCATTCGTGTTGAGGGTTCAAGCCCAAACAAGGTCACAGTGCAGCTGAGATGAATGGAGAGGGGAGTATTTTTTTTTTTAACAGTTTTGCTTGGCCGGCTACAATTCAGCAACATTGGTATCATTTTGCTGACATTATGGAGAGTGAAGAACAAAAAATCCACATTCTGGAGAATACGTATTTTTATAAAATTTTTGTAGAATTCAATTCTACACAAATTTGCCAAACTCTATTTACAATGTGCTGTTACCTCTGAGGCCTGGCTTTTTGCCTGGAAGACCTGTTTTAGAGTGAATAGGTAATCCAAAAAATGAAAAATGTGCGGTGTCCTGGGTGCTGCACTAATCCAACCACCCTTTTTTCATTTATGAATTACCTATTGATTCAGCTCCCGGTGACAGGGAGAGGCAGCTAGTGCGGCAGTGTGATCCAGAGTTTGCAGACTAGTGTGAGGTCCTCACGCTGCGCTACTCGGTTGATAGTTGTGGTGAATGTGATCGATCCCTGGGAACCTCGCTCCACTGAACTGACTTTGCAGGAGGATGGAAGTAAAAGAACCAACAATGACTCTATACTCCAGAGTTGTGCCTGACAGCACAACGGGAGGAGGTGAGTGAAACTATTACTGCACCTCATGATTAATGGTACAGATTGACACAGGTACACTCTTTTTTCTTTTTTTTTCTTTTTGTTTTACATGTTTTAGAGTGAAGACATCGAAGTGTAATTGCAGAAAGAAGAGGCCCTGAGGACTAAATAGTGGATAGCAGGCATCAGAGACACCAGGTGTACCAGGACAGATTAACAAGGAGGGGAATAATAGTCATATATTTTTTTTACAAATTACATGTACCCCGGAGCCTACAACATTCAATACTCTGACTCTATAACTAAGCTGCAAGTATAGGACACTTGAGACACCGGGTCTGAGCCTGTCTCTAATACCACTTTTCAGAAGTAGAGACTTCATCAGATAGCTTGAGTTTACTGCAGAGGCATGTATGAAGATTCCAGAAGAAGGATTATTTTCCAGCTGAATTATTGTAGTTATGCACAATCACAGTAGTTTAATAGGACTATTCTGAACCAGGTATCTAAGGACATGAGCCTCATAACATGGCTGACGTTCCCAGAATGATGAGGAAGGGAGGGGTTACTGACATCAGAGCAGCTACAGGGACAGAGGGAGGACACAACTTCTGAAAAGTAAACATTATTGCATAGCAACAGAACATAAACAATACAATGACAATACATAAAATACTGTCTGATTCCCAAGTCATACAAAATCACATTGAAGCCCCCCCCCCCAAATTATACAGTTTTTCTAATATGAATTTTGTAAAATTCCCTCATTTCTACTCCTGGATAAGGCTGCACTGAGACTTTGTGTACTGCTACTGAAAATAATAATAATAATAATAATAATAATAATAATAAAAATAATAAATGCAATTGTGAACTGGACTTTCCAGTCAAAGATTCTTTCAGTCTCCTCGTTTAGAGACTCATTCCTGAGATCATTGATAGTTCTGATGGCTGAACCCTAGCGATCAGCAAGTTACCACCTTACTTGTGGATAAGTAATAACTTGATAATACATGTTTCAGGGTCAGAGTACAGACCTTGATGCATTGATTAGCTACAGGTTTCTTGATCCAAACTTGGCAGGCTCATAGCTGTTAAATTTAGGTCAGGAGACACACGGATAGTTCATGCATCATCGTCTGTACTCAGACCTTTACACATGGATGTGCAAATGTTGCAAAAGATCATAAGTTTTAGAAACAATTTGAGTTGATTTGAGTAATTTAAGATATATTTTTAATGAAGAAATATTACTTTTAAGAATTTGTATTATGTTAGATTTTTAATAATGAAGGCATCTGATAACATGAGTGTTTGGAAAAGCCAAGTAGGGCAAATAAAGATTAATTAAAAAGCTTTTTTTTCCATAATTCTTTACTGCAGTTATGAAACTGAGAAAAAGAAGCTAATCCTGAGCACAACAAGGGAGGCATTAATTATATTAGTATTGGAGGAGTACATAAAAAGTGTAAGAACGAAAAATGAAGAAGAACATTTCGTAAAAATCTTTTATTATAATTATTTAAAGTGAAATCTTTCAGCCTCCAAAAAGAATAATATTAGTGCTACATTACTTTTCTACTCAGTTGCCCCCAAAATTTTACGCCTTTACTTAGTTACATAAATCATAACCAGTGATGGACAACTCTAGATATCCAGTATTATGGATTTGAATAGAAAAATCATGTAATGGTAACTAAGACAATTCACTGGATCTTGGGGTCATCTCGCACCATATGCCATACTGGTGTCTTCGTAGGGATTTTAACTTCCACTAGGCTCCAAGTGCTACTGCTTTCTAGACACCCGCTATATGTGGTAAGGGACACATACAGTGTCAGGCTGGGGTGGCAAGAACCCACGGTCCAGATACATGCAAATGCTACATTATCCTCTTTTACAAATTTACCTATCCTTCTACTCTGGGAGTTTGTTGAATGACTTATGAGATGCTGCCTTTGTCTATACATAGTGCATGAAATCCATTGGGCAAGCTACAATCATGTTGAGGGGTTACATGTCTTGCTCCTCCACAGGAGCTCACCGGGGAATTCACTTGGTCGCCGAACCTGGAAACATATATGCTTTTATATACTCAGTGTTGTGTAACAGCATGTTGAAAAGACGAAAAAAATGATTTGTATGACAAATTATACTGCTATTGTAACTTGTCATTGTGCATAAAAATAAACTTGTTAAAAATATGTAATCTTTTTTGCAATAAAGCCCGTCAATTTAGCTTTTCCCATACGATATGACTTAGCTACGGTAGTTCTAAGCACCCTCATTAAGTATTGTTTCATGGAATAAGCCATAAGAACATTCGCTGGGAAGACAGAGTAGGAGACACATTAGCCGTGCATTAACTTTATTGCGCTTTTGCCTGTAGGGATGACAACGTGAACTTGTCTTATTACAGGTAGAGCCATTAACAATGCCAGTGATTACAGCTAATGGAATGCATCCTGCAGTAAATTAAAATTAAAACCCTGGTGCTAAATGTGAATCATTGCTCATTACAGCCAACTGCAAACATTAAAGTGAAATGTTCAGCTCTTTCTCTTCCTTTATTTCCAAGTAAAATGTACAGTTCAGTGTCTCAAGACGATAAGTGATAATACTGCATGACAAACATATGATAAATTGGCTCACCTCAGTTAACTCATTCTCACCACGGACATATTTTTTCCTTAACTTTCTTCATCCTCTTCTTTAAAGAACCATAACTTTTTTATTTTTAAAGGGAACCTGACACGTGCAATATGCACTCAGAACCGCGAGCAGTTCTGGGTGCATATTGCTAATCCCTGCCTAACCATCCCTGTATACACTAGCATAGATAAAGGGATATTTAGAAAAAGTATTTCAAAAATGTTTTTACCGTATGCTAATGAGCGAGAGGGACTAGTCCCCTGGGTGTTAGTTCCCCTGGCTAGTTGGCTCCATTACCATGTAAGTATGCCCCTGTGGGAGTGCTAATGTGACGCCCTGGACCCCAGGGGTCACAGGTAACAACACCTACCACATTACACACACACACCCCCATCCCTTGTGAGGGCACATCAGTCACTCGAAAGGGAGACCTGATGCCTTCCTCAGGACCAGTAGGGCACACCAGGTGGGCGGAGTCAGGCGGAAAGGCACGCCTACCGAGGAGACTACTGTCTTGAGGCAGGAAATACAAACAGATTAAGTTGTACAGTGACAGTGACAGGAGGTGTAGAGGAGCAGAGCTGTCAGGGACCCGGGTTGGAGCCTGGGATCCCCATAACGTCAGGCAGGCAGACGGTGGTGGCCACCTGCAGGAGTACCGGTACAGCAACCGGCGGAACCGTAGGGACTGGACCAGGGTTGGAGCCCGCCGGCCCTGAACCGGGAAGTCAACTGTTTACCGAAGCACCAGAAACTGGGTACTCAAACCCCGTCCTAGCCTAGAAACCACTGAGTATAGGCAAATTAACTGATTGCAGTCTGGACCTCACGGGTTCATCCTCACCCAAAGTCCCGAAAGAAGGCAAAAGCCCACCGATACTGGGTGAGAGCCACCACCAAGGGCCAAACATCCGATGGGCCAGCGCCTGCGGGCAACCGAGGGCTCCTCCGGCAGCTCAACACCGGGGAGTGGACTACCACTGTCCAGACAGGGGAGCCGAAAACTACAACAAGAGGTGCAGGGGAAAGGGGCCACCATCAACCCCACAAGGGACACAAGCAGCCGGCTGCGGGACCCGACCATACCCGAACTTTGGTTTACCAGTGACTCTGAGTTTGAATTAGTCATGAAAGGAACCAAATACTTTCGCAAGGCACTGTATATCTACTGTGTATATATATATACAGCAGTATATATATATATATATATATATATATATATATATATATTTATATATATATATATATTTGGCAGCTTAGCTAATTACTTCAAAATACAGTTAGAAATTGCAGCCCTTTAATATGTGTCTGCCTCTATTCAAGAGACAAAAAGTAGATAGACAGTTATCTCAAAAGCTCTTTAGTAGGCTGCTTTGGCTATTCCTTTGTTAAGCCATCATCTCTTAGGGTACCTTCACACTTAGCGATGCAGCAGCGATCCGACCAGCGATCTGACCTGGTCAGGATCGCTGCTGCATCGCTACATGGTCGCTGGTGAGCTGTCAAACAGGCAGATCTCACCAGCGACCAGTGAACAGCCCCCAGCCAGCAGCGACGTGCAAGCGACGCTGCGCTTGCACGGAGCCGCCGTCTGGAAGCTGCGGAGACTGGTAACTAAGGTAAACATCGGGTATGGTTACCCGATGTTTACATTAGTTACCAGCGCACACCGCTTAGCTGTGTGTGCAGGGAGCAGGGAGCCGCGCACACTGCTTAGCGCTGGCTCCTTGCTCTCCTAGCTACAGTACACATCGGGTTAATTAACCCGATGTGTACAGCAGCTACATGTGCAGAGAGCCGGAGCCGGCAGCACAGGCAGCGTGAGAGCTGCGGAGGCTGGTAACTAAGGTAAATATCGGGTAACCACCTTGTTTATCTTAGTTACCAGCCTCCGCAGCTGCCAGACGCCGGCTCCTGCTCCCTGCTCGCTTCATTTGTCGCTCTCTTGCTGTCACACACAGCAATCTGTGTGTCACAGTGGGAGAGCGCCTTTGAAGAAAACGAACCAGGGCTGTGTGTAACGAGCAGCGATCTCGCAGCAGGGGCCAGATCGCTGCTCAGTGTCACACACAGCGAGATCGCTAATGAGGTCACTGCTGCGTCACAAAAAGCGTGACTCAGCAGCGATCTCGGCAGCGAGCTCGCTGTGTGTGAAGCACCCCTTAAGCAGGTAAAAGATCTGGAGCTGATTTCAGCTGTGGAATTTATTTTTGGAAGCTGTTGATGTGAACCCACAACATACAGTCAAAGGAGCTCTCAACGGAAGAAAAACACAATTATTAAGATAAAAAAACTAAGAAATCTATCAGAGAGCAGAAATGTTGGAAGTTGCCAAATTAACAGTTTGGTACATTCTGCAAAAAATAGAGAACATCGGTGAGCTTGGGAACTCAAAGAGGCGTGAACATCTACAAAAGGCAACAGTGGTGGATGATCGTAGAATCCTTCCAATAGTGAAGAAAAATATCACTTTCATGTCCAAATTTTCTACTGCAACCCCTGCCCTGGTTGATAGGTGGTGGCACAGATTGCTTAGATTAGTTTCACCTATTGCTATACACTTGTGTTTTGATGCAATTAGCTAGTAGGTAATTCGTTCACTATTGGGAGCCATGGGTGGGGCTCTTTTTTATATAAACCCCAGCAGACTGACACTAGCTGCAAGTTATTTAGTATGTCTACAGTTTGTATATAAATAATGATTTAGACTTTTCGACTTAGTTCGCTAGTCTGTTTCATATATCCTGTGTTCTTTCTCCAGCTTGTATTTTGACTACCTGCTTATATTTTGATTTTCTATCTGACTCGACTTCTTGGCTTTTGAACCTGCTTAGTCACCATTCTGGCCTCTGAACAGCAGAACCTCCATAGTAGCTTTCCACTGGATCCTGTTATAAAATCATATCCCTGTATAGGGTTTAAAGGATGTTGGGGCTTCTCTGAAATCTGCCAGATGGAGTGGATTTTGCCAAGGCTGTCCAAAGTAGCTTTTTTGAGCGTGTGTTCTCTGACAGACATAACAAAAAACGCCTTCATAAAATGTACCCAAATGAAGAACATTCCTCAGGCAGTATGTGTTTCAGTATATAAGCTTTCCATAAAAAGAAGACTTCATGAGAACAAATACAGAGAGTTCACCACAAGGTGCAAGCCATTAATTAGCCTTAAAAATAGAAAAGTCATATTAGACTAAAGGGGGCTTTACATGCTACGACATCGCTAATGCGAACTCGTTGGGGTCACGGAATTGGTGACGCACATCCGGCCGCATTAGCGATGCCGTTGCGTGTGACACCGATGAGCGATTTTGCATCATTGCAAAAACTTGCAAAATCGCTCATCGGTGACATGGGGGTCCATTCTCAAAAATCGTTACTGCAGCAGTAACGAGGTTGTTCCTCGTTCCTGCGGCAGCACACATCACTCAGTGTGACACCGCAGGGACGAGGAAGCTCTCCTCACCTGCCTCCCGGCCGCTATGCGGAAGGAAGGAGGTGGGCGGGATGTTATGTCCCGCTCAGCTCCGCCCCTCCGCTGCTATTGGGCGGCCACTCAGTGACGTCGCTGTGACGCCGCACGGACCGCCCCCTTAGAAAGGAGGCGGTTCGCCGGTCACAGCGACGTCGCCGGGCAGGTAAGTATGTGTGACAGGTCTGGGCGATGTTGTGCGTGCAGTGTGTAAAGCCCGCTTAAGTAAAAAAAAACATTTAGAGAAGTCAACCCAGTTCTGCCAAAGCATTCTTTGGACAGATGAAACTAAATTCAACCTGTAACAGAATGATGGGAAGAAGAAAGTATGGAGAAGGCTTGGAACAGCTCATGATCTAAAACACACCATATCTTCTGTAAAACATGGTGGGGGCAGTGTGATGGCCGGGCATGCATGGCATCCAATAGTAGAGAGTCTTTAGTGTTTATTGATGATGTGACTAAAAAAAGAAACAGACAGATGAATTCTGAAGTGTAAAAGGGTAATATTTTCTGCTGAGATTCAACCAAATGGTGCAAGGCTGATTGGATGGTGCGTCACAGTACAGCTGGAAAAATTTCCCAAAAATTACTGTGGAAGCAACCCAAGAATTTTTTTAAGGGAAAGAAATGAAGTATTCTGAAAATGCCAAATCTATCAACAGAGCTCAATCCCATTGAGCATGCATTTCACATGCTTAAGACAAAACTTAAGGTAGAAAGACTCAATAACTGAAATCAGCTGCAGTAAATCCCTGGGAAAGCAACACAAATGAGGAAACGCAGCATTTGGTGACGTCTAGCGATGAGCAAGCTCTAAAATGTTTGGGTGTGCTTTACTCGAGTCAAGCAATTTGTAATGTTAAGTTGCTCATCTAAAGTAATGAGCATAATGGAAGAGCATTTTTCCACCAGACCCTACCAGGAGGTGTGGGATTGCAGAACAATCACTGAAATGTATGGAAATATCGCTAAAATGTAGTGTGATTAGCATATGGAAGACGCCTGGACAAATCTCTAAATCTAAGGTCACTGCTGGGAACAATGTCATCAGAGTATTATGCCACTATTATGGACTTCCATAAAAACAAAAAAACATAAAATGTATTTTAAAGCCCAAAATATTAGGGACATTTCTTTCCTATATAATGACATGTATAAAAGGAAAATTAATATAGAGAAAAAAAAACATCTCCTCCACCCCTTTGACTATATTCACACTTAGCGTTCTTTCAAAAATGGAGCAGTTTTACATTTCAATAAGAAAAAATAAACAATTGTGTGCATTAGCTTTATGAGATCTCATCGCTTTCACTGGGAATGTAAAATCAACTTTTCATTTTCTTCAAACTCATTAAATACGCTGCCAAAATACGCTGCAAAAAGTGCAACATGTGCACATAGCCTTAAAAGCCGGGCCATCACTCAACCTATTTCCCCATTGCCTATGAGTACAGTAGGTGACATAATATTGGAGGCATGGCAATACAGCCAAGAACAGACTTAATTTCAGACTCTCAAATTGTGAAAGCATATGCAGTCAGTGTAATGCATAGCCAAAATGAGTAGAAAGCATGTTAATACAGCTAGCAACTGACGTAGACGAGATGCTCTGTTTACATTTTTTATTCAATCTTTAGCACACTTTTAATTTCTGACTTTGAAACTGGGAAAAGATCTGCAGTCAATGTGAGGCCTATCCAGAATGACCAGGACTTATGGCAATACAGCCAGCAACAGCCGTAGACAAGAGACTCTGATTCCATTTTTGGTTCAATTTTGAACACACTCTTAATTTCTGACTCTCAAACAGGGGACGGATCTGCAGTCAATGTGAGGCCTAGCCAAAATGATTACGAGGCTTGGCAATACAGCGAGCAACAGACATATAGGACTGAATAAATATTGGTTCAATTTGAACACATTCTTAATTTCTGACTAAGGCTACTTTCACACATCAGTTTTTTTCCATCAGGTACAATCCGGAAAAAAACGGGTAAAACGGATCCGGTACCGTATCCGTTTTATCCCCATAGATTTGCATTGTTACCGGATTGTACCTGATGGCTTTGCGTTGCATCCGGTTTTTTCCGAATGCGGCAAAATTAGTTAAAGCGGCGGCCGGAGGCAACGTAGCTTGCAACGTTTTTTGTCCGCCAAAAAAACCATATCGCGCCGCATCCGGCTGCTGCGGCGCATTTTTCAATGCATGCCTATGGAAGCCGGATGCGGCGCGATGCGGAAAAAAATGCATCCGGCCGCCGCATGTGGTTTTTTCTACTGTGCATGCTCAGTAGCATGCCGCAACCGGAAAAAAACGGACGGGCCGCATGTAAAAACTTATGCAAAGGATGCGGTGTTTTCGACGCATCCGTTGCATAGGTTTCACAGCCGGATTGAGCCGCACTGCTCAAACCAGATGTGTGAAAGTAGCCTTAGGCTATGTGCCCACAGGAGATTAAACCTGCGGATTTATCTGTGGAAAATCCGCAGATTTTCTGGATTTTCCAGATAAATCTGCAGGTTTCAGCATGTATAGACACTCCCCATGTTATCCTATGGGACATAGGGAGTGCTGTGTCCATGCTGCGGATACGTGCGGCTGCGGAACATGCTCCAAATGTCCCGCAGCCGCACGTAATTGCATGTCAATTATTTGTGCGGAATTACCTTCGGAAATCCCGGCCCTGCACTATGGAGATAGAGGCCGTGACTTCCGCAGGTAAGCCGCATGAATGCCTGCAGGTTTACTGCAGCTATTTTGCTGTACTACCGCACCTAAAAATAGCTGCGGGTTCCAGCGAGCAGCTGCGGGACACCTGAGGATGTACCTGCATATATATCTGCAGGTACAAACTCCCGTGGGCACATAGCCTAACTAGTGTTATTGAAATAATGACTATTTATCCCCTTCCCCTGCCCACTCCTCTGTTCGGGGTTTCAGTAATTCACTCAGATTCCTGTGTCACTGCCCGAAGATTGCAGCGCAATGCTAGGACTGGCCGGCAGCTCTCTGCTGAAAGGAAATACATGCTGACACATTCGAGTCAAAAGAGCCACCGGCCAGTGCGTGCATTGTACTGCGATCTTAAGCAGTAATATGACAGTCTGAGTTAATCACTCACGCCGTGCAGTGGGTGGGCAGGGGAAGGGGGTGAATATTCATTATTTCATTAACACAAGTTCCAATCAATGATGTTTGAGAGGGGTGGGTGGAGAAAGGGGTGAATATTCATTGGTTCATGAAAACAAGTCCCAATCACTGATGCCAGCAGAGGGATGGGCAGGGGAAGGGGAGAATATTCATTTTTCATTAACAAGCGACCCAGTCAATGATACAAATATGAAATTTAAGACATCTCTCGAAAAAAACCCTAGCATATCTTTTTGGAGCTAAAAAGAATAAGACACTGTCTTATGTTTGGGGAAACACGGTACCTAGATTTCATTTGTCATGTTCATTTCATATAAGGAAAAGAAACTCATCTCATTAACATGAGAGCTGAGACAGGTAGATAATGTAATATCCTTGTGGAAACTTAGTGCTTCCATCATTTAATTCTCACTACTTTGTCAAACACAATTCTACTGTATCATAATGATACAAAACAAATCCTAGCCATCTTCTTCCAAGCAAATATAGAGAGGGATGAAATGTAGTGTAGCTGACAAAGGATGATTGTGGCTGAAACATCACAATTTATGTATCAAAGGGTAGAATGAGATATATTTTTAAATGAAAACTACAAATCTGTTGCCTTGGGTTCTTTTTTACATGCAACTGGTGGAACTGGCGAATGGGGACAAATTCTAACAGTGTGTATATTGTACATTATCAGGATTCAGCAAGCTTGAATGCTTGCCAAAATTTCATTTGAATTGGGCAATTATTTTTATAAGAAAGTTGTAGGCTAAAAACTCTCCATAGAATGTAAGAACACCACTGTCAACTCCTCTCTCAGTAATGGGAAAATCTGTACTTAATGAAGAATTTACTCATCAAAAGAGAATTTTGAGCATAATCGGTCCATGTTGCTTATTTTCATGTGTACTATTGATTTCTGTGCTAAAAATTAAAACAGCGGTTATTCTTTAAGTATACTACAGAGCATTTTTGCATAATTGTATAGGATGAAAGAACTGTATATACAAAGAGGTAAATATCAAGAACATTACTTCTCCTTCAGAAGTCCATAGTGAAGCCTGCAAGAGTTATCAGCCCCTATTCATCATTGCTTTACGTCTCTTTTAGCCTAGTTTTGTGACATTTTTGCTCTCACCCAATTCATTAATTTATTTGTGCCTTTATATAAGACTATTTTATACTTTGCTTACAGGAAGGTTGTCATAAATTACAACTTTTTCTAAAGTTTGAAAATTCTGCGCAAATTCGGTCCCCCTTGTATAATTGTCAGTATTCCTCAATTTTGCATCTTTTTGCCCCAATATTTAACTTTAACACCAAGAGTTGCAAAAAGCAGTTCAAGACAGGAAGAAATCCCATTTTTTTTATGATTGTGCCAAAATCATGAGTTGTTTGCATCATTTTGGTGAATTTGGTTCCAAAAACAGCAAATAATGCCACAAGATAAAAAAACAAACTGCAGAAGATGAACTGGGGCTAATGTGTTCAAGAAATATGGTTACCTATGGACCTTGGAATGCCAATAATTGACATTTGCTATTAACCCCTTTACGACCAAGGTTGTAACTATATGTCCTTTTTCGCCTATCTAACATTACCGTGTGCTCCGGTGGCGGCCTCCGGTAATCCCCGCAGATGTCTACTGATCTGATAAGCAGACAAATGGGGCTAACAGGCACAGGTGGATCGGAGATCCACCCGCACCTGCTAACCCTTTAGATCGTGCTGTCCAACACTGACAGCGCGATTTAAATGGCGGCGGCATGATCAGGGGGTACTAATGTTTTGCCATAGTAGCACAGGGCCAGCGGATGACCCCTGGCGCTACCATGACTCACTTCCTGTGAGAGCAGACAGAGAGCCGACTCTCACAGGAACGCTGCATTTCTGCTGCTCAGAGCGATCCTGCTCTGATCAGCAGAAATAAACAAGAAATCAGACTGAGCAGTGATAAAGTCCCCTTATTTCCATGTTCAGAAATGCCTGATATATCAAAATATAAAATCAATCTCATTGGTACACGGCGTGGCGAGAAAAAAATTCCATACGCCAAAATTACGTTTTTTGACTGCTGCAATTTTTTTTTAATGCACTAACAGACAATTAAAATATGGCATCTGCACAAAAATAGGATCGTTAAATCATCAGTTCAAGATGCAAAAAATAAGCCATCACTGAGCCCCAGATCCCAAAAAATGAGAATGCTGAGGGTCTCGGAAAATTGCAACAAAAGCGCTACTCTTTTTTTGGACAACCTTCTGAATTTTTTCACCCCTTGGATAAAAGTAAAAGTATACATGTTTGGTATCTTCGAACTTATACTGACCTGAGGCATCATACGCACACATCAGTTTTACCATATAGTAAACACAATAAAATAAAGACCTCAAAAACTATCATTCAATTGCCCTTTTTTGCACTTTCACTGCACTTGGAATTTTTTCCCCTGTTTTCCAGTACACTCTATGGTAAAACTAATGGTTTTATTAAAAAGTACAACTCGTCCCACAAAAAATAAGTCCTTATATGGAAATATTAACAGAAAAATAAAAAATGTATGGCTCTCGTAAAAAGGGGAGGGAAAAACAAAAAAGAAAATGGGAAAATCGCATGGGGGTGAAGGAGTTAAAGAAGCATCAGTAGTAAAGGGCAGTAAGTGATTATTGTGCCATTGAAAATAGCTAGAATGTGAAAGAATTAATGGATGTTTCTACATGATGCCAAAACTTGTGCCTAGAACGAAATTTATCAACTATATCTTAGTGTATTCTGCACTAATTTGGATGGCATGGCATTTCTTTAAAATGAAGACGTAATAAATTATACAATTAGTTTCTGTCCAGGGTCTTGTGACATTTATCAGCATTTTCAAAGAAAACAATCTTTTAATGGTTGAGGGAAGGAGGCGAGATACTGGGGTGAAAAGTGAACTATTTCAAGCCTGTATAATAATTATACAGCAACAGCAATGCCGCCTTGTAGTTTATACAGTATTTCATATCATTGTAAGATGAAATAATACTGCTTAGCTGTATCTTTCTGTTCATTAACTGCAATTTCCTGTGATAATATAAAGTCTGACCTTTTATCACAATTCGTCTTTCTAGCACAATACTGGTAAATACCAGTATAAAGATTGCCAATTATTCAGAGCTATAAACTTGGAATTTAGAATTTACAAAGCAATTTATTAAGTGAGTCCAGTCATAGTTGTTTGTGTACAATATTTCCCATCGTTCTTTCATCTTAGTTGTCTGCAGATGAAATCAAAAGGACTTTCATTATTTTAACACTTAATATGGATAAATCAATGCATACATTTCCTCCATTACAGTTAGGTGTTCTACAATGTCAATGCTTTTAAATTATTCACTGCAGTTTATTTACTCAGCCTGTCATTGCTATCAACAACCGCAATGCTACATTTTATTAATAACCTTGTGTTTTAAGTACAGCAAATACCACAGGCATCTGATTTTTTTATTTCTTTTTTTTACAAACGCTTCACTTAAAACGTACCTGTCATTTCAGGTAGCTTTTCAGTATAAGCAGTCATGTGTGTAAGTGAAGAACGCCATATTTCTGGACATTATATGACTTGCATCTTGAATTTTTCTCTTGTTTTCCCCTTTGCAGGCTCCATCTCTAGATTTCCGTTTTCTCTGTGCTAGTGGGAGAAGACTAACGACTATGATGTCTCCCATACTCATTATATGGAAACAAAATTAATTCTGTTTAGCACATATTCAGAAGGCCACTCCTGACGAAGACACATTGCCGAAATGCGCGTCAGGGTGGACGCCATCCTCACCTGTGGATACATGTTCATACTCATAAGTTCCTGATTTAATAATTTCTTTATGGCCTGAATGGTCTTATACTTGTTATGCCACTTTAGTTTTGATTCTCATTGCTGCTTTCATGGAATATGTGATCTTGATATGACCAATCCTTATCAATATACCTGCACTTTCACCTAACCGTACATCTATATGATTTTACAGTCAGTTCAGGGTATATAAATATATATTTCTTATATCCTTTCTTTTTACTTGTCTTCCCTGTTTCTCCAGCAATATTGTTTTTGTGTTCAACATATCAATTGACGTATTTCTACACTTTTGGGATTGACACAAAATATCCTTCCTGTTGGTTACCTTATACAATCTTGTTTGACCCTAGATAAGTTATCAACAACAGGAGATTGTTTGGTCTTTTTTCTTTTCATTACTATTATTATTGTTATTTTGTCTTATGAACATTTTTTCAACATCCACTGTGCTGTTAATACATCTGCAATTATTATTAACGATATAATATCTTATACAGACTCAGATGTGGTTGCTTGGTGTCATCATTTCAACGGCTGTTTAAGGATCTAATGTTTTCCCTACACTGTTTTATCATTAATAAAAGTTTATTTCTATTTTAGTCTTTGGACTATTGAGTTTCTTTCTTTAGTTTTTTTCCCATTGCATATCAATTACTATACCGACCTCTCCCATAGGCCATAACTGTCTGTAGAAATAACCAGAATACCAAGGATATATATATACATGCTCGTTGTAGAATACTAGGTGGCAGACGTTGGTCTGGGCCTCGTAGGAGCTGGAACCCCGGTCGCAGAGGATCGTGTCAAGGGGCACGGATCTGCCAAGGAGGGCAGCTGGCGGCCTTGAGCAATCTCCGGGCAGGGGCCAGGGCACGAAGGGGTACGTGGACCATAGGCCAGGAAGTAGCTTCACACAGCCCAGTAATTTACCCGATGAGGGTGAAGTCTTCAAGATCCATCCTCCAGCTGCTCCAAAATCGGGGTACTAGCGCAACGATGGGATAGGTCTTTCCCAGTACCTAGTCCAGAAAATCCCAAGCGTGAACCCTGAGAGCAACCTCACTCCGTTAGCCATACAAGTGAGCGGGACCCGACTAGTTCCACACTACAGGGTCCAAATAGTGAAGAAAGTGCCACGGAAAAGGTCACAGGCTAACAAACAACACCAAGGGGCACGGATCCACGCGTGCTCCCTCCCTGCTGCAGCGGTGCTCAGAATTTTGGTTTACAAGATGTCGGCGTCAGTATTTTTGGACTGAGTGAGTACACAGAAAACCCTTTTCTCCCTAATGGCACCCCTTCACTACCATCACCTTGCTCTCAGGGCAAAACCCCCTACTCACGGAGGGGTTAAACACCTTGCTGTCATACCACCGCCACTGGGCGCTCCCAATAGCAGCGGTGGAACTCCATCTTATCACGCACCATGGGTGGCATCACGAACTTCCAATCCCCCTGTACATTTTCCCCCCCTTTTAAATTCGAGTGTCTGCTCAATCCCCCACCCAGGTCCGGAGACCCATCGAGCCACCGTGGTTCCGGATCCGAGCGGCTCGGCCGCTGACACGGGGGCGGTACACCTCAAAAAATCTGGCATCACGAACAGGATACTGTCACTCTCCCGGTGTCACGGCACCGCTCCTTACCCACTGATCCGGTCTCACCATCACGACACCGCTCCTTACCCACTGATCCAGTCCACGTGTCCACCGGTCACGGCTACCTCTCCCGCTCGTGCTCTCCTGCATCGTGTTCCTGGTCTCTTGTGTCTGACTCTGATTCTTAGGCACATGCATGTGTATAGGGCGGGGCCGCATCCACTCACCTAGTCTTATAGGCCCAGCACTCCTGAAGCAGGATATGACATGTTACAGGGACAGGGTATATAAGACTTCCCTTTCCATGTGGGCGGCGCCTGATCAACGTGTTCCCCAAGCTAGGTGCTCAGGTCCCCTTGTGCTGTGTCTCTCCATTAACCCTGTCTTGTCCACAGACTCCGTCCGCTGGTCCTGACTACCGTTTCTCCAGGAAGTGTCCCGGTGACCGTCTGCTGAGGATCCCGTCACCTTCCGTCAGCATATTCCCGTCACCGATCCCCAGCTCCACCTGGTACATCCGCCTGCACGGCTTACTGGACCCGGACCCCCGTCTGCTGTTCCTACCCGGCACCTGAACCCGGTTCCCGCCATCCATCCTGCCCACGGTGCCTTTGGACTCAGAGACATTCCCTGCAAATCCCTGAAGGACTCGTACCCCTAGTGTTCTGGCTGCCGTGCATCTAGGCTCTCTGGTGGGGTGATCGGACAGTCCCTGTATAGGGGTTAGCTCTGGGTTGCCCCACTGGAGGAGTCCGGTGCACGGTCTAGTGAATCCACATCCAGGCCGCTACAGATACGAGCAGGACACACTTACCTGGGTGACGTGCGCCTTGAAAGCCGAAAACCAAGAGTCAAGTCAAGGAGTCCTTTTTCTGCCAATTCCGCTATTTTCCGCCATCTTTTCACGCCAAAACGCTGTCTTCCCCAAAAAAGCACGCAAAGCCTAAGCCCCGCCCTTCGTCTTGCGTGTGAGGCCGGAACCGGAAGTTCCCAGAGGGCCACAGTGCATGAAAGAGTACTGAGAAAAGACCGACGGGGCGTGCCGGAATGTAACAACAGCGGAAGTGAAGCAGGGATGCCAGGACTCTGCCATAACATTCCTGGACGATGCAGTGGCAAGATAGCAGAGCGAGACTGGTCCCGAGAACGTGTTGTCCCTGGGACCACGACATGGATAGAGGAAGAGACGGAGCAGCTGTGAAGGAGAATGCGGACGCAGTTCCTGTTTATACTGAGCCACTGGAGGGAAGAGATGACAAGCCTGGCGGTGGCGGTGCGAGCCCATGAAATCGAAATCCCATGTGAAGAGAGGGTAAGTGGTTACCCAGTCCCTACTGATTGCCCAAATCTGGCCACAGCGGCTGAGGGATCCGGACCACCCCCGCTCGCGGTGAGCACTCCACCGTCACCTATGCCGTCCTGCGCGGACGCCGATCTGCCCACACCAACCCCGGCAGCGGAACCTTCAGTGCATTCACAAGACGTTCCAGCTGTAGAGATCCCGATCACGACTCTCGTTCCAGTCACGACAGCGGTCATCCAGACACCGGCCAGACCAGACCCGGCCGCCTCTCCGGGCCCGTCCTCAGAGGCGGAGCACCCGAACCCTGCAACCCTGGCTGCGGAACAGTTGGTTCTTCAGTTTCCAGCCACGGAAGCGGAGTCTGCAGAACCACCGGTTCCACTACCGCACGGCATCCTGACAGCTGTTGGGACCGCAAGAGTAAAGATAAAGCCAGAGCCAGCTAGGGAGCTGAGGCCGGACGCTGACGCACCCTACTGGGAATGACACTAGCAATCACTAATACCAGCGACGATCCCTCCAAACCAATGGCAGCGGGAGATCGTTGCCCGTACACAGAGAGAAAAAAAAATCTGAGGAAAGCCACCTTTCGTGTTTGGGGCCCATCAAGAAGGGGCCTCGTGCGGCGTTTCAGCCCTGAGAAGGGATGGGGTTTCCTCTGGGAAGCGAGTCTCCCTGAGAAGGTGTTTGTGGCTAGAAGAGATGTTAAGCAGTATCTCCAGAGGGAATACCCGGGCCGGACTCTGGAGCCAGGGGAGGTAGTCACTTATACACGGCACTGGAGCCAGCGGGGCTGGTACGCCCTTGATGTGAAATGGCTTGCTATGGTGAATGAGCGGGTTGTGTCAGCTGCCGCAGTCAACTACCTGCCTCCCAGTGAGTGGCACCAAGAATGTTGAAAAATGTTAGAATGCCAGTGGTTTTGCAATGCCATAGAACTGTTAGGTATCGGTGTTTTCGTTTATTGTTTTTCACAGTTTGTTGTTTTTCATATAGATATCAGCAAATCAAAGTTTGAGTAAATAATTGAAAATGAACGAAGAAGTTACCTGATTTACAACTAAATTCCTTTTCAGTGTGCTCGCCTGGTACATGGACTCCATTATATTTTATAGGAATATATACTGTAAGTAAAAATGGACCATGGTCACAGAATTGGCATGACCAACACAAACTTGTGTATTATAAATAGTTGCACCTCCTGTGCCAACCAGAGTCATCTAAATACAACACCCTGGACCTTAACCTTGTCACGGACCCGTGGATAGGTTTCCAGGGGGTCAGGTTGTTTTGGTGGTGGGTTTTTGGGTCCGGGACATAGGGACTGTACTGTCGCAGGAAGGGGCTGCAACAGAGTAGGTTGAGCCTCCGTTACCAATAAAACCGGTAGCATCCCACTGTTGGACGATGAACTCCTAAAAGTTAGTAACGTTTAAGAAAAATGCCTCCCCTGTATGGAAAGAAACTGTTAATAAATGTTTTTACAATTTTACTTTTCCTTTTTCTGCAGTTGAAACAAAATAAACCTCTGGTGTCCTGTAGCTCGGGGACGAGCTACATTTAACCAAGGGGGAATGTGAGGCTCTGGCCTATCAGGTCATCACAGGGTATTGTGCAATCTGCCCTTCATCACAGTATCCAAGTCCTCCTTGGTTACGAATCCCTGTCCTTTGGTGTTCCTAAGAGCAGAGCCATTCAAAACCCTGGGAACACTTTGCACCATGACCACCAGACACACCATTGAGGAGCCTGAAGGGAATAGGGCCACCCACTTGGGGGGTTGGTAGGGAAGAGTCAGAAGTGTTAGTAAAGGAGAAGTGTTAGGAGGAGGGAAGTGTGAGGAGAGGAGAAGTGAGAGGAGGTGAGGAGCAGGGCTCCTTGTAGAATACTAGGTGGCAGACATTGGTCTGGGCCTGGTAGGAGCTGGAACCTCGGTCGCAGAGGATTGTGTCAATGGCCACGGATCTGCCAAGGAGGGCAGCCGGCGGCCTTGAGCCATCTCCAGGCAGTGGCCAGGGCACAACGGGGTGTGTGGACCATAGGCCGGGAAGTAGCTTCACGCAGCCCGGTAATTTACCCGACAAGGGTGAAGTTTTCAAGATTCATCCTCCACCTGCTCCAAAATCAGGGTACTAGCAAAACGAGGCGATAGGACTTCCCCAAAACGCAGTCCATAAAATCCCAAGCGTGAACCCTGAAAGCAAGCTCACTCCGTTAGCCATACGGGTGAGCGGGACCCTACTAGTTCCATACTACAGAGTCCAAATAGTGAAGAAAGTGCCACGGAAAAAGTCACAGGATAACAAGCAACACCAAGTGGCACAGATCCACGCATGCTCCCTCCCTGCTGCAGCGGTGCTCAGAATTCTGGTTTACAAGTTGTCGGTGTCAGTATTCTTGGACTGAGTGAGTACGCAGAAAACCCTTTCCTCCCCAAGGGCACCCCTTCATTACCATCACCGGGCTCCCGGGGGAAAACCCCCTACCCACGGAGGGGTTAAACACTTTGCTGCTATACCACCGCCACCGGGCGCTCCCAATAGCAGCAGTAGTACTCCATTTTACCACGCACCATGGGTGGCGTCACGAACTTCCAATCCCTCAGTACATATTCCCACCCTTTTAAATTCGAGTGTCCGCGCGACCCCCCCACCCGGGTCCGGAGACCCCTCGAGCCACCTCGGCCGCTGACACGAAGGCGATACACCTCATTTCAGAATAGTTATGTATTTTATTAACACATTTTCCATCTGTAGCATCTATCAGTCACGCGGTGCAAAGGCTAGTAAGATGTAGTACAGCATAATCCCCACTAGGTGGCAGCAGAGTAGTGAAGGAGTGACAAAGAAACACTGTAACGGAAAGGAAGCTGAAGTACAGTAGAGTAACTTCAGCAGGCAATTAACAGGCGAACCACCAGGGGGCAATAGAGTAGTGAAACAGTCAGGGTCTAGCCAGAAAAGTCAAGTCACTGCAAAGGGAGGATCAAAATAAAGTCAGAAAACAGAACCGAGTTGGAAGCCGGAGAGGAAAGTCAGGGACCGGGATAGGCAGACGAACGGGGGAGGGTACAAGTCAGGTTGCAGTAGCAGGGAGACAGGACAGATCAGGAACACTTACCAGAGCCAGTATACATGCTGCAAGGCAGAAATATTACTGGCACTGAGCCATAGGTAGAGAGGCAAGATATAGCATCCTGGGATCCCGAATGAGGCAAGGGAAGTTAACCCCTGACATGACCAGGCCAAAGCTGGGTATAACCACAGCAGGGAAAAGCCGGCCTGGATCATGAAACTATCTCTAATTTTCAGTTAGAGCTAGTGGATGGAAACTAGCTGAATGTCTCCCATGCACAGCATACAGACACATGAGGGATTCCTGTTATCCTGTGTCAAAATAGCACATGTGTAAAAGCAGGAAAGGAATATGGAAAGCATTATAGAGCATTGATGATCAGTGTAATTGTGAATCCAGCATTGGGGAGAGATAAAAAAAATTTAGAAAACAACAGTCCCCTTGCTGTGTGTCTTCATGTCTCGTCCTCTCACTCTCTCTGTCGCCCTTTTTCTCTCCTAGCCTCTCCATAGACTTCAATAGGCATCTGTAATCTGATCACTCAAACAGTTATGTCTTTCACAAGGAAAGCAGATTTTAGCAGAGTTTTACAGTGAATGATGAGTTCTGAAGGCAAAGCAATATTGTGGATCAAGAAGGCATAAGCAGAGAAACGTATTTCTATGGTAAGATATGTTAGAACTTTGCATATACAGTATTACTGGTGTATATGAAAGTGTTCATTTAAATAAGACTAGATTGAAAGGAAATTATTTATTAAAGAGTTTGCCTTAGAATTAACAAATAGTGACCTATTCATAGATCTGAGATCAGTGGGAATTCGACACCCAACACCGACGGCTAAAAACTAGTTGGGCAGTGGCCAGCTATAAGGGATGTGTGTCGCCCTGGCTTATCAGGTCGTCACAGAGTATTGTCCAATCTGCCCTTTGTGCAATATCCACCTCCTCCTTGGTTACGGGTCCCCAACTTATGGTGTTGCCAACATCAGCCAATCAAAATCCTAGGAACACTCTGCACCATACCCACCAGACACACCAGTGGATGGCCTGAGTGGAATAGGGTCGCCCACTTGGGGGTTGGTAAGGGGAGGTCAGGAGTAGGTCACTAGGAGAGAGGAAGTGTAAGAGGGAAGGAAAAAGGAGGTCAGGAGCCGGGCTCCTTGGAAGTCACTAGGTAGCAGACAGAGATCTGGGCCTAGTAAGAGCTGGACCACCGGTCGCAGGGGATCGTGACAAGGGGCACGGAACTGTTGAGGACAGCCGGCGGGCTTGTACCGTCACCGGGCTGGGACCAGGGCACAACGGGGTACGTGGACCCTAGGTCAGGGAGTAGCTTCAGGCAACCTGGCAATTCACCCGACGAGAACAGAGCCTTCAAGATCCGCTTTCCACACACTCCAAAACCGAGGTACTAGCGCAACGAGGGGGTTAGGACTTTCCACTAAAATGGTCCAGAAAATCCCAAGCGTGAACCTTGAGAGCAAGCTCCCTCAGTTAGCCACACTGGGGAGTGCGACCCGACTAGTTCTACACTACAGGGGCCAACTAGCAAGAGAACTTAGTGCCAAGGTAAAGGTCATAGATCATCAGGCAACACCATTGGGAACAGGACCCAAACGTACTCCCCTCGGCAGCAGCGGTGTCCAGAACTTTGGTTTACCAAGTTCTCGGTGTCAGCTTTTGGACTGAGTGAGTACTGAGTGAGTATGCAAGTGACCCTTTCACTCCCAACGGCACTCCCCAACACCATCTCCGAGTCCCGGGGCATTCCCCCTACCCGTGGAGGGGTTAAACACATAGCTGCCCACTCCATCGCCCCCGGGTACTCCCAGCCGCAGCGGTGTACTCCACCTTACCACGCACCACGGGTGGCGTCACGAATTTTAAATATACACTCCCCTGTAAATACCTCCTTTATTTGAGTGACCGCACGACCTCTAGGTCCGGACGTCCCTCGAGCCATCGCGGATCCAGATCCGAGCAGCCCGGCTGCTGACACGGGGGCAGCACAGATGTATGAAATTGAACACAGCAGACCAGTTATTGCTAAGTGGTACAGCACATTATGTCTTAGTCAAGAGATCAGAGTGAGCATGTGGGTGAATCAGCACCATCTTAAAATGTTTTTTGTTTTATTGAAGCATTTATATAAATAATTTACTATGTATTACAGGTCTGCCCTATGTGTACACTGGACCACAAGTGCTTGCTACAATGCCCACACATTACGATAAAATAAACATAAAATTGATTAATCACCTCAAGCATTTGTCTTGCTATATGAGAAAGTGGCTAAACTAAAACAGAGGATATACAATACCAGCTGCCAGCAGATTGGCGTGTTAGGACTTTGTGTCATATTTTTAAAAGGTGCTGATTATCTTTTATTTTAACCGATAGACTGCTAGCCAACAATGTGACTGGCGTCATGTGGGCAGTAATCTTCTTAGGTGTCTGAGCAGCTGTTCATTAATATTTTGATTTCTTATATAACATTGTAACTGGGACCTGATCTTTTAGCCTGTACTTGTATATTATTAAGTATGGTGTTATACAACGATATGTAGTAAGGTCATAAAGGCAAGAGATATTTAGGAAAATATTAACATGCATTCACTTTTGTAATTGATTTTGCTTTAGTTTGGTAAATAAGGAACAGATAGGCTTTTGTATGTTCACATGACAAATTAAAGTGAACCTGTCAGGTGCAATATGCACCCAGAACCAAGAGCAATTCTGGGTGTATGTGACGCCCTGGGCAAGCCAGGGGTCACAGGTCATAACACCACCACACCCTACACCCCAGTTAGGAACACCTAGGCTACCAAAATCCTTGTTGCCTTCCTCCAGGGGCTGATGTTCACACCAGGGGGTGGGCCAGGCGGTTGGCTCTGCCCACCGAGGAGTTCACAGCCCTGGAGGCGGGAAAACCAGGCAGTTCAGTTAGGGAAGTGAAGGAGTAAACAGTAGAGTTCAGTTAGGGAAGTGAAGTGAAGTGGAAGGAAGTAGTAGAGGAGCTAAAGAGAAAAGCTGAAGTGACAGAAAGGTGACAGTAGTAAAGCCTGAAGTTGGTCCGGGTGTGTGCCCCGGACTGTGACAGCAAGGTCAGCAGACGGCGGTGATTGTCCGCAGGGGGACTGCTCGGAGGTTGCTGGAAGGACCGCGGACGGGTGGTGACCCGGCGGTCTGGAGCAGTATACGAAGAACAGTCAGCACCAGGGCAGGGGCCTTTCGGATCCCGGCAAGGCTAGGAGTCGCCATAATTTGCCAAATCCATCAGTGAAGGGGACGTCTGTCTCCTAACAACCAAGTCCCGATTGAAGGCAACCGTCCAACCGTAACAGAGAGATACAGCCACCGCCAGGGCACCAGTTTCTCAGGGCCAGCGCCTGCGGGCAAAGTGGGGCTCCTCCGGCCCATATCCAAGCCGGGGAGCGGGTTATCGGTGGGAACCCATCGCAACCATCATCCACTTAGGTGCAGGAAAAAGGGACCGTCACCTACTGGGGAAAGCAAGTGCAGCCGTCCGTGGGAACCGTCTTTCCAGCCATGTGTTTTACCGAGAACTGTGTCATCGTCTCAGGCTGAGTGAGTACCACAGTGCCGCAAGGCACAGCGCTGCCCCCGCGTCCCTGCGCCCACCAAGCCCTGCATCCCCCACCTCATCACTGGGCCCCGGGATCACCAACCCCTACCCACGGAGGGGCAACACAACAACTGGCTGTTCCATACCATCACTCCCGGGATCCCCAGCCAGAGCAGCGGTGGTGTACACTCAATCACCACAACCGTGGGTGGCGTCACGGACAATAAACACTCCCCACACCCAAACCCCCTTTCACTCACGGGCGAGGAGCGCCGCTAGAGTCCCCGGGATCCGGCCCATCGCTCGAGCCACCGAGCAGCAGCAGGCCGCAGCAGCCGCGGCAGCCGGACCCGAGCAGTGGGAGAGCACGGCATCCCCTCCTCCGCCCGCGACATGTATATTGCTAATCTCTGCCTTACTGTCCCTGTATCTAGTAGCAAACATAAAGAGATCTTTAGAAAAAGTATTTCTAAAGATCCTTCATTATATACTAATGAGGCTAGTAACTAGTCAGAAGGGCATTAGTTCCCTTGGCTAGTCGGCACCCTTAGCATGAAACACGCTCTTGTGGGCATGCTAACACGCTAATGAATGTGCAGTGTTAGAAGCATGGTCGCGCTCACTTCTCAGCTGCCATCGTGTCCGACCCTTGGATTTCGGCTCAGCGCTCATGATCCCAGACTTTCGGTCATGCGCACTATGAAGCCGGGTGTACACGTTCTGGCTTCAAACCCGAAAGCCCGGGATCATGCACACTGAGCTGAAGTCCAGTGTCAGAAGGGATGGCAGCAGAAAAGTGAGTGCGACCATGCCTCTGACGCTGGGCATTCATTAGCCTGTTAGTACGCCCATAGTGGCATGCTTACATGCTTATAAGAAAGCCGCGGAGACACCATCACGTGTTTCTCAACGCTGGCAGGAAACTAGCCAGGTCTTTCACCGGGAAGGAACAACCACGGGAAGGGCAGTCTCCAGTCAAGGAGACCACCTATACCAAACATGGTATCCAGCCACAGACAGCCGTTTCGGGGTGTTTGCCCCTCATCAGTGTGGAGTAGGAATCTGGCTAGTGGGGGCAATGCCTAGTAAAAGACTACTTAAGCAAGCATTGTTGACCTTAGGGAGATCAACATATCCACTGCGGAGACACCATCACGTGTTTCTCAACGCAGTGATTCTAGAGCATTGCCCCCTGGGAAGTATGCAAATAAGAAAGCCGCGGAGACACCATCACGTGTTTCTCAACGCTGGCAGGAAACTAGCCAGGTCTTTCACCGGGAAGGAACAACCACGGGAAGGGCGGTCTCCAGTCAAGGAGACCACCTATACCAAACATGGTATCCATCCACAGACAGCCATTTCGGAGTATTTGCCCCTCATCAGTGTGGAGTAGGAATCTGGCTAGTGGGGGCAATGCCTAGTAAAAGACTACTTAAGCAAGCATTGTTGACCTTAGGGAGATCAACATATCCACTGTGGAGACACCATCACGTGTTTCTCAACGCAGTGATTCTAGAGCATTGCCCCCTGGGAAGTATGCAAATAAGAAAGCCGCGGAGACACCATCACGTGTTTCTCAACGCTGGCAGGAAACTAGCCAGGTCTTTCACCGGGAAGGAACAACCACGGGAAGGGCAGTCTCCAGTCAAGGAGACCACCTATACCAAACATGATGAGGGGCAAATACCCCGAAACGGCTGTCTGTGGATGGATACCATGTTTGTGGTTGTTCCTTCCCGGTGAAAGACCTGGCTAGTTTCCTGCCAGCGTTGAGAAACACGTGATGGTGTCTCCGCGGCTTTCTTATTTGCATACTTCCCAGGGGGCAATGCTCTAGAATCACTGCGTTGAGAAACACGTGATGGTGTCTCCGCAGTGGATATGTTGATCTCCCTAAGGTCAACAATGCTTGCTTAAGTAGTCTTTTACTAGGCATTGCCCCCACTAGCCAGATTCCTACTCCACACTGATGAGGGGCAAATACCCCGAAATGGTTGTCTGTGGATGGATACCATGTTTGGTATAGGTGGTCTCCTTGACTGGAGACTGCCCTTCCCGTGGTTGTTCCTTCCCGGTGAAAGACCTGGCTAGTTTCCTGCCAGCGTTGAGAAACACGTGATGGTGTCTCCGCGGCTTTCTTATTTGCATACTTCCCAGGGGGCAATGCTCTAGAATCACTGCGTTGAGAAACACGTGATGGTGTCTCCGCAGTGGATATGTTGATCTCCCTAAGGTCAACAATGCTTGCTTAAGTAGTCTTTTACTAGGCATTGCCCCCACTAGCCAGATTCCTACTCCACACTGATGAGGGGCAAATACCCCGAAACGGCTGTCTGTGGATGGATACCATGTTTGGTATAGGTGGTCTCCTTGACTGGAGACTGCCCTTCCCGTGGTTGTTCCTTCCCGGTGAAAGACCTGGCTAGTTTCCTGCCAGCATTGAGAAACACGTGATGGTGTCTCCGCGGCTTTCTTATTTGCATACTTCCCAGGGGGCAATGCTCTAGAATCACTGCGTTGAGAAACACGTGATGGTGTCTCCGCATTGGATATGTTGATCTCCCTAAGGTCAACAATGCTTGCTTAAGTAGTCTTTTACTAGGCATTGCCCCCACTAGCCAGATTCCTACTCCACACTGATGAGGGGCAAATACCCTGAAACGGCTGTCTGTGGATGGATACCATGTTTGGTATAGGTGGTCTCCTTGACTGGAGACTGCCCTTCCTGTGGTTGTTCCTTCCCGGTGAAAGACCTGGCTAGTTTCCTGCCAGCGTTGAGAAACACGTGATGGTGTCTCCGCGGCTTTCTTATTTGCATACTTCCCAGGGGGCAATGCTCTAGAATCACTGCGTTGAGAAACACGTGATGGTGTCTCCGCAGTGGATATGTTGATCTCCCTAAGGTCAACAATGTTTGCTTAAGTAGTCTTTTACTAGGCATTGCCCCCACTAGCCAGATTCCTACTCCACACTGATGAGGGGCAAATACCCCGAAACGGCTGTCTGTGGATGGATACCATGTTTAGTATAGGTGGTCTCCTTGACTGGAGACTGCCCTTCCCTTGGTTGTTCCTTCCCGGTGAAAGACCTGGCTAGTTTCCTGCCAGCGTTGAGAAACACGTGATGGTGTCTCCGCGGCTTTCTTATTTGCATACTTCCCAGGGGGCAATGCTCTAGAATCACTGCGTTGAGAAACACGTGATGGTGTCTCCGCAGTGGATATGTTGATCTCCCTAAGGTCAACAATGCTTGCTTAAGTAGTCTTTTACTAGGCATTGCCCCCACTAGCCAGATTCCTACTCCACACTGATGAGGGGCAAATACCCCGAAACGGCTGTCTGTGGATGGATACCATGTTTGGTATAGGTGGTCTTCTTGACTGGAGACTGCCCTTCCCGTGGTTGTTCCTTCCCGGTGAAAGACCTGGCTAGTTTCCTGCCAGCGTTGAGAAACACGTGATGGTGTCTCCGCGGCTTTCTTATTTGCATACTTCCCAGGGGGCAATGCTCTAGAATCACTGCGTTGAGAAACACGTGATGGTGTCTCCGCAGTGGATATGTTGATCTCCCTAAGGTCAACAATGCTTGCTTAAGTAGTCTTTTACTAGGCATTGCCCCCACTAGCCAGATTCCTACTCCACACTGATAAGGGGCAAATACCCCGAAACGGCTGTCTGTGGATGGATACCATGTTTGGTATAGGTGGTCTCCTTGACTGGAGACTGCCCTTCCCGTGGTTGTTCCTTCCCGGTGAAAGACCTGGCTAGTTTCCTGCCAGCGTTGAGAAACACGTGATGGTGTCTCCGCGGCTTTCTTATTTGCATACTTCCCAGGGGGCAATGCTCTAGAATCACTGCGTTGAGAAACACGTGATGGTGTCTCCGCAGTGGATATGTTGATCTCCCTAAGGTCAACAATGCTTGCTTAAGTAGTCTTTTACTAGGCATTGCCCCCACTAGCCAGATTCCTACTCCACACTGATGAGGGGCAAATACCCCGAAACGGTTGTCTGTGGATGGATACCATGTTTGGTATAGGTGGTCTCCTTGACTGGAGACTGCCCTTCCCGTGGTTGTTCCTTCCCGGTGAAAGACCTGGCTAGTTTCCTGCCAGCGTTGAGAAACACGTGATGGTGTCTCCGCGGCTTTCTTATTTGCATACTTCCCAGGGGGCAATGCTCTAGAATCACTGCGTTGAGAAACACGTGATGGTGTCTCCGCAGTGGATATGTTGATCTCCCTAAGGTCAACAATGCTTGCTTAAGTAGTCTTTTACTAGGCATTGCCCCCACTAGCCAGATTCCTACTCCACACTGATGAGGGGCAAATACCCCGAAACGGCTGTCTGTGGATGGATACCATGTTTGGTATAGGTGGTCTCATTGACTGGAGACTGCCCTTCCCGTGGTTGTTCCTTCCCGGTGAAAGACCTGGCTAGTTTCCTGCCAGCATTGAGAAACACGTGATGGTGTCTCCGCGGCTTTCTTATTTGCATACTTCCCAGGGGGCAATGCTCTAGAATCACTGCGTTGAGAAACACGTGATGGTGTCTCCGCATTGGATATGTTGATCTCCCTAAGGTCAACAATGCTTGCTTAAGTAGTCTTTTACTAGGCATTGCCCCCACTAGCCAGATTCCTACTCCACACTGATGAGGGGCAAATACCCTGAAACGGCTGTCTGTGGATGGATACCATGTTTGGTATAGGTGGTCTCCTTGACTGGAGACTGCCCTTCCTGTGGTTGTTCCTTCCCGGTGAAAGACCTGGCTAGTTTCCTGCCAGCGTTGAGAAACACGTGATGGTGTCTCCGCGGCTTTCTTATTTGCATACTTCCCAGGGGGCAATGCTCTAGAATCACTGCGTTGAGAAACACGTGATGGTGTCTCCGCAGTGGATATGTTGATCTCCCTAAGGTCAACAATGTTTGCTTAAGTAGTCTTTTACTAGGCATTGCCCCCACTAGCCAGATTCCTACTCCACACTGATGAGGGGCAAATACCCCGAAACGGCTGTCTGTGGATGGATACCATGTTTAGTATAGGTGGTCTCCTTGACTGGAGACTGCCCTTCCCTTGGTTGTTCCTTCCCGGTGAAAGACCTGGCTAGTTTCCTGCCAGCGTTGAGAAACACGTGATGGTGTCTCCGCGGCTTTCTTATTTGCATACTTCCCAGGGGGCAATGCTCTAGAATCACTGCGTTGAGAAACACGTGATGGTGTCTCCGCAGTGGATATGTTGATCTCCCTAAGGTCAACAATGCTTGCTTAAGTAGTCTTTTACTAGGCATTGCCCCCACTAGCCAGATTCCTACTCCACACTGATGAGGGGCAAATACCCCGAAACGGCTGTCTGTGGATGGATACCATGTTTGGTATAGGTGGTCTTCTTGACTGGAGACTGCCCTTCCCGTGGTTGTTCCTTCCCGGTGAAAGACCTGGCTAGTTTCCTGCCAGCGTTGAGAAACACGTGATGGTGTCTCCGCGGCTTTCTTATTTGCATACTTCCCAGGGGGCAATGCTCTAGAATCACTGCGTTGAGAAACACGTGATGGTGTCTCCGCAGTGGATATGTTGATCTCCCTAAGGTCAACAATGCTTGCTTAAGTAGTCTTTTACTAGGCATTGCCCCCACTAGCCAGATTCCTACTCCACACTGATAAGGGGCAAATACCCCGAAACGGCTGTCTGTGGATGGATACCATGTTTGGTATAGGTGGTCTCCTTGACTGGAGACTGCCCTTCCCGTGGTTGTTCCTTCCCGGTGAAAGACCTGGCTAGTTTCCTGCCAGCGTTGAGAAACACGTGATGGTGTCTCCGCGGCTTTCTTATTTGCATACTTCCCAGGGGGCAATGCTCTAGAATCACTGCGTTGAGAAACACGTGATGGTGTCTCCGCAGTGGATATGTTGATCTCCCTAAGGTCAACAATGCTTGCTTAAGTAGTCTTTTACTAGGCATTGCCCCCACTAGCCAGATTCCTACTCCACACTGATGAGGGGCAAATACCCCGAAACGGTTGTCTGTGGATGGATACCATGTTTGGTATAGGTGGTCTCCTTGACTGGAGACTGCCCTTCCCGTGGTTGTTCCTTCCCGGTGAAAGACCTGGCTAGTTTCCTGCCAGCGTTGAGAAACACGTGATGGTGTCTCCGCGGCTTTCTTATTTGCATACTTCCCAGGGGGCAATGCTCTAGAATCACTGCGTTGAGAAACACGTGATGGTGTCTCCGCAGTGGATATGTTGATCTCCCTAAGGTCAACAATGCTTGCTTAAGTAGTCTTTTACTAGGCATTGCCCCCACTAGCCAGATTCCTACTCCACACTGATGAGGGGCAAATACCCCGAAACGGCTGTCTGTGGATGGATACCATGTTTGGTATAGGTGGTCTCCTTGACTGGAGACTGCCCTTCCCGTGGTTGTTCCTTCCCAGTGAAAGACCTGGCTAGTTTCCTGCCAGCATTGAGAAACACGTGATGGTGTCTCCGCGGCTTTCTTATTTGCATACTTCCCAGGGGGCAATGCTCTAGAATCACTGCGTTGAGAAACACGTGATGGTGTCTCCGCATTGGATATGTTGATCTCCCTAAGGTCAACAATGCTTGCTTAAGTAGTCTTTTACTAGGCATTGCCCCCACTAGCCAGATTCCTACTCCACACTGATGAGGGGCAAATACCCTGAAACGGCTGTCTGTGGATGGATACCATGTTTGGTATAGGTGGTCTCCTTGACTGGAGACTGCCCTTCCTGTGGTTGTTCCTTCCCGGTGAAAGACCTGGCTAGTTTCCTGCCAGCGTTGAGAAACACGTGATGGTGTCTCCGCGGCTTTCTTATTTGCATACTTCCCAGGGGGCAATGCTCTAGAATCACTGCGTTGAGAAACACGTGATGGTGTCTCCGCAGTGGATATGTTGATCTCCCTAAGGTCAACAATGTTTGCTTAAGTAGTCTTTTACTAGGCATTGCCCCCACTAGCCAGATTCCTACTCCACACTGATGAGGGGCAAATACCCCGAAACGGCTGTCTGTGGATGGATACCATGTTTAGTATAGGTGGTCTCCTTGACTGGAGACTGCCCTTCCCTTGGTTGTTCCTTCCCGGTGAAAGACCTGGCTAGTTTCCTGCCAGCGTTGAGAAACACGTGATGGTGTCTCCGCGGCTTTCTTATTTGCATACTTCCCAGGGGGCAATGCTCTAGAATCACTGCGTTGAGAAACACGTGATGGTGTCTCCGCAGTGGATATGTTGATCTCCCTAAGGTCAACAATGCTTGCTTAAGTAGTCTTTTACTAGGCATTGCCCCCACTAGCCAGATTCCTACTCCACACTGATGAGGGGCAAATACCCCGAAACGGCTGTCTGTGGATGGATACCATGTTTGGTATAGGTGGTCTTCTTGACTGGAGACTGCCCTTCCCGTGGTTGTTCCTTCCCGGTGAAAGACCTGGCTAGTTTCCTGCCAGCGTTGAGAAACACGTGATGGTGTCTCCGCGGCTTTCTTATTTGCATACTTCCCAGGGGGCAATGCTCTAGAATCACTGCGTTGAGAAACACGTGATGGTGTCTCCGCAGTGGATATGTTGATCTCCCTAAGGTCAACAATGCTTGCTTAAGTAGTCTTTTACTAGGCATTGCCCCCACTAGCCAGATTCCTACTCCACACTGATGAGGGGCAAATACCCCGAAACGGCTGTCTGTGGATGGATACCATGTTTGGTATAGGTGGTCTCCTTGACTGGAGACTGCCCTTCCCGTGGTTGTTCCTTCCCGGTGAAAGACCTGGCTAGTTTCCTGCCAGCGTTGAGAAACACGTGATGGTGTCTCCGCGGCTTTCTTATTTGCATACTTCCCAGGGGGCAATGCTCTAGAATCACTGCGTTGAGAAACACGTGATGGTGTCTCCGCAGTGGATATGTTGATCTCCCTAAGGTCAACAATGCTTGCTTAAGTAGTCTTTTACTAGGCATTGCCCCCACTAGCCAGATTCCTACTCCACACTGATGAGGGGCAAATACCCCGAAACGGCTGTCTGTGGATGGATACCATGTTTGGTATAGGTGGTCTCCTTGACTGGAGACTGCCCTTCCCGTGGTTGTTCCTTCCCGGTGAAAGACCTGGCTAGTTTCCTGCCAGTGTTGAGAAACACGTGATGGTGTCTCCGCGGCTTTCTTATTTGCATACTTCCCAGGGGGCAATGCTCTAGAATCACTGCGTTGAGAAACACGTGATGGTGTCTCCGCAGTGGATATGTTGATCTCCCTAAGGTCAACAATGCTTGCTTACATGCTTAGGCCGACTAGCTAAGGGAACTAACGCTCTTCCGACTTGCCTCATTAGCATATCATATGGGATCTTTAGAAATACTCTTTCTAAAGATCCCTTTATCCATGCTAGTGTATACAGGGACGGTTAGGCAGGGATTAGTAATATGCACCCAGAACTGCTCGTGGACCTGGGTGCACATTGCACCTGACAGGTTCCCTTTAAAATATGTATTGCTGCAAAATATGTAAAAGTAAGTAAAATGAGTAAATAAATACAAGTTTTCCATGGCAGAAATTTGAAGCTGGTGCAGATTTTGCACTGCCATTGATCCAATGACTGTTTTCAATAATTATAATTATGGTTTAGCTAATATTCTATTTAGCGATACATGTTAAAAAGTTTTTTTAAAAATGCCATCAATAGAAGACAGGAAATATATAATTTTTTTCTATTTGTCTTGTACATTGTATTCTGTCCTTGTTTCTCTACTTTCTCTTCTTGGTATAATGAACTTTACTATGTTCATATACAAGTGCAGCACTTATTACTGCTTCAGTTCACCCAAGGTTGTCTGACAGACTACAGACTTCTTGCCTCTCCTGTGCTGTCAGACTGTCTCCTTGGTCCTGAAAGCTTTCCTGGCAGCCAAGAACTTTACGCAATCTACATTTGCTGTATTAAATCTCAAGCTGAGCAGAACATTTTAATATGTTCATTGAAATTGCAGCAATTACTATACAATTGTAACATTTTAATTGCTCAGTGAAACCTGTATGCATCCCATGATGTTCTTTGTATGACTGTCAGGGCTAACCTTGCCAAATTACTAGATACCATCTGAAAAAAATAGTAAATGTTAGGTAAAAAAAAAACATAACAACCCTGTGTCTAATCTGACATGGAGAGAGTATACTCTACAATGCATACACTTTACAGGGGTTGGTCACTTATAATCATTTCAGAATTACACAGCAAACATTTGTTTAAAAGGAAGCTGTTATGTAAAAAAAACGCCTGCAGATGTGGGGTTTAGAGATGAGCGAGCCCAAGGTTTGGTTTTTGAACCGAACCCAACTTAAAAAAAGGGCTCTGGTTCGGAGTTCGGATGCTTTACGTGCAAACTTAACTTGCGCAAGCAATGCTATGCTCAGGTACACTTGGTGCTCAGTTGTCTGCAAGCCACTTGCAGTATTTTAACAACGCACACTGGGGGTAACAACAGCAAGACTGGATGTAATGTGTAACAAAAAAAAAAGTGAAAAAGCCCACCTACCCTCCCCCAGAAGTGATCTGATTATGGATGGCAGTTTGTGGGCAGAAACTGAAACTGTCAATCAGAGATTCCTCAGTCCAGGTTCAAACCAGTGGAGGTTTGGTTCGTTTGCTGCCAGCGAATCAAACTTCCAAAAGGTTCTCTCATCTTTAGTGGGGTTAATTTGCAGGTTAATAGCACTCTGAAGCCGTGCTACAGTGTGGAAATGAACTATATTCATCCCTGCAACCTTGGGCTTTCAGTCATAAAGGTGCAGCCTGCGCGACTTCATTCACTACTCAGTACATAGTCAGCAGCAGCTGTGACCACTCCCCCAGCACTGACTGACAGTGTCAGCAATTCATCAGTACAGAACTAACTGTCAGTCAATGCCCAAACCCAAACAGTAACATGGACTTCCCTAAGGAATCCGTGTTCGGAGTCTGTGAACGAATTTTCTAGTTTGCCCGTCAATAGTCTTGAGTTCCAAGGAGAAAATTTGCGAGGAGTTTGTATGTTCTCCTTTTAATTGTGTGGGTTTCCTCCGGGTTCTCCGGGTTCCTCCCTCACTACAAAGACATACAGATAAGGAACTTTGATTGTGAGACTGATGGGGACATTCACGTTGATGTTTGTTAAGCACTGCAGTATAGAGTTGAGCGCGGTTCGTGGTTCGTGGTTCTCCAGTTCTAGGCTCGAGTGATTTTTGGGCTGTTCGAGATCGAACTAGAACTCGAGCTTTTTGCTAAAAGCTCGATAGTTCTAGATACGTTCGAGAACGGTTCTAGCAGCAAAAAGCAGGGCTTTTTACAGCTACAGTGAGCAGGAGCCATCGCTGGCAGCCTGCCACAAGCTGGTAACAAAGATAAACATCGGGTATCCAAGCAAAGCGCTTTGGTTAGTAACCCGATGTTTATCTTAGTTACGTGCAGGAAGCCCACACTTTCCCGCTCAGCTCGCTCCACCCCCTCCTGCCCGCGGCATGTACACATACATACACATACACAAACACACACACACACACACACACATCCACTCCCCCCCCCCCCCCCCCGCCCGCCCGCCCGCTCGCTCGCTCGCTCGCTCGGCTTACCTGCGGTGATGAAGTCCCGCCATCCCGACCTCAGCGCTGTCACTGTCCTCCATGGCCGCCGCTTGTCACATCACCTATCGCTTCCGACCCGAGACTGACACTGGCGGTGACGTCACGGACCTCTCGCGATACTTGATGTGAAGGCGCCGGTCATTGACCTCAGTGACAGGGGCTGTCAGTGTGCTGGAGATCAGCGCAGGTAATGTACCTCGCTGACAGCAGCACTTGTCACCCCCCTGCAGTGACCTGGGCTGACCCATTGATGTTAGCTCAGGTCACTGCATTGCTCTCCCAGCCAATGGGGAACATCCTGCTCTTCATTGACTGGGACAGTGTGGATCGTCATGGCAACCCCTTGGATTACACCAGACCTGGATTTGTTTTTCAATCTAATAAATTGGTTAAAGAGGGAATGTTTTGGGGAGTGTTTTTTCAAATAAAAATGTGTTTGTCGTGTATTTTTTTTTTATTACTGACTGGGTTGGTGATGTCGGGTATCTGATAGACGCCTGACCTCACCAACCCCAGGGCTTGATGCCAGGTGACATTACACATCTGGTATTAACCCCAAATATTACCCCGTTTGCCACCGCACCAGGGCGCGGGATGAGCTGGGGCGAAGCACCAGGATTGGCGCATCTAATGGATGCGCCACTTCTGGGGCGGCTGCGGCCTGCTATTTTTAGGCTGGGGAGATTCCAATAACCATGGACCTCCCTAGTCTGAGAATATCAGGCCCCAGCTGTCTGCTTTACCTTGGCTGGTGATCCAATTTTGGGGGACCCCTACGTGTTTTTTTTTTTAATTATTTATTTAATTTAAAATAACAGCGTGGGGTGCCCTAAGTTTTGGATTACCAGCCAAGGTGAGGTTGCCAGCTGTGGTCTGCAGGCTGCAGCCGTCTGCTTTACCCTAGCTGGCTACAAAACTAGGGGGAACCCTATGTCATTTTTTTTTTCATTTTTTTGGCTAAATACAAAGCTAAGCACCCCTTAGTGCCACATGAAAGGTACCAAAGGGTGTTCCACTTTTTCTCCATTTTTTTCTCCACTTTCTCTCCACTTTTTCTCCACTTTTTCTCCATTTTTTTCTCCACTTATTCTCCACTTTTTCTCCTCTTATTCTCCACTTTTTCTCCACTTTTTCTCCACTTTTTCTCCTCTTATTCTCCACTTTTTCTCCACTTTTTCTCCACTTTTTCTCCATTTTTTTCTCCACTTTCTCCACTTTTTCTCCACTTTTTTCTCCACTTTTTCTCCTCTTATGCTCCACTTTTTCTCCTCTTAATCTCCACTTTTTCTCCACTTTTTCTCCACTTTTTTCTCCACTTTTTCTCCTCTTATGCTCCACTTTTTCTCCACTTTTTCTCCACTTTTTCTCCACTTTTTCTCCACTTTTTCTCCACTTTTTCTCCTCTTAATCTCCACTTTTTCTCCTCTTATGCTCCACTTTTTCTCCACTTTTTCTCCACTTTTTCTCCACGTTTTCTCCACTTTTTTCTCCACTTTTTCTCCTCTTATGCTCCACTTTTTCTCCACTTTTTCTCCACTTTTTCTCCTCTTAATCTCCACTTTTTCTCCTCTTATGCTCCACTTTTTCTCCACTTTTTCTCCACTTTTTCTCCACGTTTTCTCCACGTTTTCTCCACTTTTTTCTCCACTTTTTCTCCTCTTATGCTCCACTTTTTCTCCACTTTTTCTCCACTTTTTCTCCTCTTAATCTCCACTTTTTCTCCACTTTTTCTCCACTTTTTCTCCACTTTTTCTCCACTTTTTCTCCACTTTTTTCTCCACTTTTTCTCCACTTTTTCTCCTCTTATGCTCCACTTTTTCTCCACTTTTTCTCCACTTTTTCTCCACTTTTTCTCCTCTTATGCTCCACTTTTTCTCCACTTTTTCTCCACTTTTTCTCCTCTTATGCTCCACTTTTTCTCCACTTTTTCTCCACTTTTTTCTCCACTTTTTCTCCTCTTATGCTCCACTTTTTCTCCACTTTTTCTCCACTTTTTCTCCACTTTTTCTCCTCTTATGCTCCACTTTTTCTCCACTTTTTCTCCACTTTTTCTCCATTTTTTTCTCCACTTATTCTCCACTTTTTCTCCTCTTATTCTCCACTTTTTCTCCACTTTTTCTCCACTTTTTCTCCTCTTATTCTCCACTTTTTCTCCACTTTTTCTCCACTTTTTCTCCATTTTTTTCTCCACTTTCTCCACTTTTTCTCCACTTTTTTCTCCACTTTTTCTCCTCTTATGCTCCACTTTTTCTCCTCTTAATCTCCACTTTTTCTCCACTTTTTCTCCACTTTTTCTCCACTTTTTCTCCACTTTTTTCTCCACTTTTTCTCCTCTTATGCTCCACTTTTTCTCCTCTTATGCTCCACTTTTTCTCCACTTTTTCTCCACTTTTTCTCCACGTTTTCTCCACTTTTTTCTCCACTTTTTCTCCTCTTATGCTCCACTTTTTCTCCACTTTTTCTCCACTTTTTCTCCACTTTTTCTCCACGTTTTCTCCACGTTTTCTCCACTTTTTTCTCCACTTTTTCTCCTCTTATGCTCCACTTTTTCTCCACTTTTTCTCCACTTTTTCTCCTCTTAATCTCCACTTTTTCTCCACTTTTTCTCCACTTTTTCTCCACTTTTTCTCCACTTTTTCTCCACTTTTTTCTCCACTTTTTCTCCACTTTTTCTCCTCTTATGCTCCACTTTTTCTCCACTTTTTCTCCACTTTTTCTCCACGTTTTCTCCACGTTTTCTCCACTTTTTTCTCCACTTTTTCTCCTCTTATGCTCCACTTTTTCTCCACTTTTTCTCCACTTTTTCTCCTCTTAATCTCCACTTTTTCTCCACTTTTTCTCCTCTTATGCTCCACTTTTTCTCCACTTTTTCTCCTCTTAATCTCCACTTTTTCTCCTCTTATGCTCCACTTTTTCTCCACTTTTTCTCCACTTTTTCTCCTCTTATGCTCCACTTTTTCTCCACTTTTTCTCCACTTTTTCTCCTCTTATGCTCCACTTTTTCTCCACTTTTTCTCCTCTTTTTTCTCCACTTTTTCTCCTCTTATGCTCCACTTTTTCTCCACTTTTTCTCCACTTTTTCTCCACTTATGCTCCACTTTTTCTCCACTTTTTCTCCACTTTTTTCTCCACTTTTTCTCCTCTTAATCTCCACTTTTTCTCCACTTTTTCTCCACTTTTTCTCCACTTTTTCTCCACTTTTTTCTCCACTTTTTCTCCACTTTTTCTCCTCTTATGTTCCACTTATTCTCCACTTTTTCTCCACTTTTTCTCTACTTTTTCTATGGTCGGTCTACCCATTAGCTCTGCCATGCATAGTGTAGCTCTACACCTACTGCACATGTTACTTTATGATTGACATCTCTTTCGTACCAGAGCTGTCTAAGTCTACTCTGACCCCATATTTGTCATTACTATATTGTCCTTGTACTGTATTATGACATTTGTATCATGTGTTTCATTTCTTGCTGTGTTGCAATTTTTTTGCTGCATCCCAATTGTACCTCTACATTGTTCGAGTTTATGTTATTGTTCTCTCACTCTTATGTGATACTGATTATTGTCATTTTTCATGATTACATGCAGATAAGTCCAATCTGACGAAGGCTCAGGCCGAAACGTCATTTGTAACTTGTTTTGGACAAAAACATATATGCTTATGAAAAAAAAATTTTCTTAATACGGACCAATAAAGAGTGATTTTGCATTACTATCCGTTGTGACTTACTGACTTAGTCTGGGAGATATAGAGTGCCGAGGTTACTCACTAATTTTATCTATTATTACCTCTGAGCACCTATATACCAGTGAGCAGAGCTTCCTCTACAGTAGTTCTCCTGATTAGGCATGCCCTTACCTCATGAGCAGGGCATTGCAGCTTTGGTAGCAACCATTACGACATGGACTCTGCTGCTGTGGACCCGGGGAGAGTGAGTGCAGATTCATTGCACCCACACTCCTCACATGAAGGGTCCGCACTCCTAGAAAATGGGGGATACGTTCCCTGAGTGTCTCCCCCCCATATTCTAGACGGTCCAGAGTCGTCGTGGGACCCCTTTATTTTTTTTCTTACAATAAATTGGTGAAAGAGGAAATGTTTTGGGGACTGTTTTTTCAAATAAATTTCTTTTGTCGATTTTTTGTTTTTGTTAGTACTGACAGTTTATGATGTTGGGTATCTAATAGACGCCATGACATCACAAACTGCTGGGCTTGATCTCAGGTGACTTTACAGCTAGTATCAACCCGATTTATTACCCCGTTTGCCACTGCACCAGGGCACGGGATGAGCTGGGGTGAAGCGCCAGGATTGGCGCATCTAGTGGATGCGCCACGTCTGGGGTGCCTGCGGCCTGCTATTTTTAGGCTGTGAAGGCCCAATAACTATGGACCTTCCCACCCTGAGAATACCAGACCACAGCTGTCCGCTTTACCTTGGCTGGTGATCCAATTTGGGGGGTCCCCTACTTTTATTGTGTAATTATTAATATTTATAAAATAATTATAAAAAAGAGCCTGAGGGGACCTCCACATTGGATCCCCAACCACGGTAAAGCTGCCAGCTGTGGTTTTCAGGCTACAGCCGTCTGCTTTACCCTAGCTGGCTATCAAAAATGGGGGGACCCAACGTAATTTTTTTTTTTTAACTATTTTTTAAATAGAAAAAATTAATGGGCTTCCCTGTATTTTGATTGCCAACCAAGGTAACGGCAGGCAGATGGGGGTGGCAACCCATAGCTGTCTGCTTTATCTGCGCTGAGAATCAAAAACACCGCGGAGCGCTACGTCATTTTTTTAAAGATTTATTTTTACAGCACTGTGATGTCCAGCAATCAAAATACAGGGAAGCCCATTTTATTTTTAGTTATTTAAATAAATAATTAAAAAAAATATATGTTAGCTCCCACTGCATTTTTTGTATTGCTAGCTAAGGGTAATCCAAGCAGCTACTGGCTGCTAACCCCCACTGCTTGGTGTTACCTTCACTGGCAATGGAAAATCCAGGGAAGCATTTTTTTTTTTTTGCCAAAAAGCTACAAAAAAAGGACGTGAGCTTCGCCATATTTTTGTATGCTAGCCAGGTATAGCAGGCAGGTGCTGGAAGAGTTGGATACAGCGCCAGAAGATGGCGCTTCTATGAAAATGCCATTTTCTGAGGTGGCTGCAGACTGCAATTCGCAGCAGTGGGGCCCAGAAAGCTCAGGCCAACCGGTGGTGCGGATTCCAATCCCAGCTGCCTAGTTGTACCTGGCTGGACACAAAAATGGGGCAAAGCCTACGTCATTTGTTTTCTAATTATTTCATGAAATTCATGAAATAATAAAAAAAGGGCTTCCCTTTATTTTTGGTTCCCAGCTGGGTACAAATAGGCAACTGGGGGTTGGGGGCAGCCGTACCTGCCTGCTGTACCTGGCTAGCATACAAAAATATGGCGAAGCCACATAATTTTTTCAGGGGGCAAAAAACTTCTGCATACAGTCCTGGATGGAGTATGCTGAGCCTTGTAGTTCTGCAGCTGCTGTCTGTCTGTATGGAGAAGAGCAGACAGCAGCTGCAGAACTACAAGGCTCAGCATACTCCATCCAGGACTGTATGCAGAAGTTTTTTGCCCACCAAAAAAATGACGTGGGCTTCGCCATATTTTTGTATGCTAGCCAGGTACAGCTGGCAGCCACGGGCTGCCTCCAACCCCCAGTTGCCTATTTGTACCCGGCTGGGAACCAAAAATATAGGGAAGCCCGTTTTTTTTAATTATTTCACTTATTTCATGAAATAATTAAAAAACAAATGACGTGGGCTTCGCCCTATTTTTGTGTCCAGCCGGGTACAACTAGGCAGCTGGGGATTGGAATCCGCAGCACAGGTTAGCCCGAGGTTTGTGGGCGCCTCTGCTGCGGATTTCAGTCCGCAGCCGTCCCAGAAAATGGCGCTCTCATAGAAGCGCCATCATCTGGCGCTGTATCCAACTCTTCCAACAGCCCTGGAGCCGGGTGGCTTGTTGGGTAATCATGAGTTAATACTGGCTTTGTTTTACCAGCCAGTATTAAGCCAGAGATTCTTAATGTCAGGCACGTTTGACCCGGCCATTAAGAATCTCCAATAAAGGGTTAAAAAAAGACACCACACAGAGAAAAAATACTTTAATAGAAATAAATACACAGACACATTAGAGACTCCATCTTTATTACCCCCTGTCAGCCCTCCACGATCCTGCTCTTCTGTCTTCTTTCTTTCTAGTGTAGTAGTAGTGACGATTGTAGTGAGGGGCATCACTTGGGGCTGGGGAACCTCCATCCTAACTACAATGCTCACTACAATCGGGAAGCAGCGTGCAGCCTTCACTCCGTGAGTGATCACTGCTGGCTGCTAGCGGTAACGCTGACAGACGCGTTACCATAGCAACGGTGCTCCCGGAGCCGCGGTTAGCGGTGACGTCACCGCTAACTGCGTTGCTATGGCAATGGTGATCTCCGTTAATGACCGGCTGTGTCATCCGGTCCCTAACGGAACGGGGAGTCGACCGTGTGCTAGAGCATGTCGCCGGTACACGGCGATACACATATGTGCACCGTGTACCGGAGAGATGCACTCGCAGGTCCTACATGACGTGTCATAGTCATGTGACCAGTCTGTAGCCAATGAGATAATAGCCACGTGACTGGTCACATGGCTATTTTGACGTCACGATAGGTCCTGCTTCTCTGCTGGCAGCGCAGGTCACCGGGAGGATTCAGCGATCATCGGATGGAATAGCGGCAGGAGACAGAGTGCAGAAGGGATCGCGAGGACCGGTAAGTGTTATGGCAATGTTTATTAACTGTTTGTGTACATTTATCATGCATTTTTATGTGTTTGTGATTGCCTCCCATTCTAGCCTATACGTTCGAGTTCGGTTCGTCGAACGTTCGACGAACCGAACTCGAACGGGACCCCCGTTCGGCGAACCGACCTCGAGCCGAACCGCGACCGGTTCGCTCATCTCTACTGCAGTATATGATGACGCTATATATGTAAAAACATAATACGAAATAAAAAGGTATGTTATATTGACGAATCGCAATATGACCACAGATAGGTAAATTTTGCACACATCAAAACAATTGTGAAACAAGAGTTTTTAAAGACTTTCATCCATGATAATCTTGCAGTGGAAATGCTCCTTTACATTATGTCGTCTATCTTTCACATCTATTTATTAATTCTGCTCTGATCCATTGTTTTGGGTAAAGAATGATACTTCCTGATCAACAAGTATGATCTATATCTACTTGCCACACGTGTTGAAAATCTGTAATTTGTTATTATGAGTTTGCTTGTTAACCATACCTTGATTGATGTGAATGGCAAATTAAGTTACTTATTGCTCAGGGAAACCATAGGTATGTGAAATGAATGATTGTATAATTTTCCTGTTGCCAGCATAGCAGATTGCTTCATGTTTACGTGTGGGAAAACATTAATTAAACATGTAATGCGATAATGGGTGTGTGCATTCAACCCTATAATAATTGGATAGGTTTATGTGTCTTTATTACTGTTCCCAGTTTAGAAAATTAACATAAAAAATAATTATAGGGAAACTAGCACCTAGAGCCATTTGCTAATAAATAGTTGCCATGGATATTGCTTTAAGCATGTGCCAAAAGGTAACAGCAACATAAAGGCCAATTTGAAAATAGGTCAAATAGCAGGAATGAGCAAAGGCTGGAATTTCCATTGCCCTTTTAGTGAGTGCTGACTTTCTCTTCTCTCCCTCCTCTTTCTCTCTCACTCTTTCTCTCTCTCCCTCCCTTTTTCTCCATTTCTCTTTCTTTGAATCTTTATTGTCAAAGTTTTCAGACAAAACATCCCATAGCTGCATAAAAATATATTTACCTACTAGCAGGTCTGCAAGAGTAATACTGTTTAAAAAGTAAGGGGTGAGTTTCATATACTTCTAATAGCTGAGGTCAGTAAAAATATCGAAAAAAATCCATCACGTACAGTTTTTTCAGAAGCACTGACTCCATAGGCTGTTTCTTGCACCATACATTGAACCTTTTGCATGACCTTTGTCGGAGGATTTTTGCATCATTTGATTGGTTAGAAACTAATGGATGCTGTGCTGTGAATGGTTGCTGTGGGCAGAAAATAAATTATTAACCCATTTTTCAAAGTGTGTGGTGGTGTCCATAACATCCAATCATGGCATATTTTAGATTTTACCTCAACAATAGAAGAATTCAAAGCTGCACTGTGATTGGTTGCTACCAGCGGGCAAATGAAGATTATCTTTTAGACAGAGTTCATAAGAGTGTGATGGTACGCTCACCATAATTCTTTTCAGTATTTAGTTTTTGTGGTAAATTAAGCTTCTATTTCTAACGTGATCAAAATGGCTTAAGGGGGTGTCATAATTTACCTGACAACTTTTGCTAAATTTGAGGTTGTTTTGTAGTGAAAAAACAATGAAGAATATTACGGACTTCGTTAGAAACATATATTATGCATACTTTGGTGTAAACTAGGTTATCAGGACAGGTTGTGGGCTCCACATGTAGTGTGTTCGGTTTGTGTAGAACCATGACAGTAGGCTAAAGTGAAGAAAGAGAGCTTTAGTTTTGACATGACTATGATCTGGAGGGAACCGCAAAATCATAGTGGTGACTGTTACTTTTCTAAGTGCAACGTGGCAGGATTCAACTTGAAAGTTAAGGAAATTAAATATCTGGAACTCCCATGAAAATTTCGCGCTCTGCCACACGGTCCAGGAAAACCTGTCCCTTCATCTTCTGAAGTCCTCAGTGGTTGATACCTCTTAATAGCTAACTGAAAAGATGGTAATAATAGCAAGCTTTCGAGACTACGCAGGTCTCTTCATCAGGCTCAGTATAAGACAAAATCAGAAGAGTCACATATTTATACACAACAGGACATAGAATGGAGCAGTAAAGAAGACAAGTTATGTGAAGCAGAACTATCACTATGGCAAGAGGACAAACTGTTGTGGCCATAAATATTTCTGTAGTTCATAGATAAGCTGTGTGAAATTTTTATTGTCCTCTGATTGGGGTCTGGTCCAGGCTGTGATGCCCCTAGATGCTCTGAGGAACACATTTCTTAATTGATGTAAAAAGACATAAATCCATGTGACACATTCATTCCTGCTCTGAATGTGTCAAAGGTTTGTGTTCCCAGACTCTCCTGTCTCTTTGGGACTTGAAATTTCCTTTCAATACCAGCAATTTCATGTCCATGATGCTGTGGTCTGGGTTACAAAAATGTTTGGCCACAGGTAGATCCATCCTTTTTTCTCTAATTGTGTGGCGGTGAGAATTCATCCTTGTCCTGAGCTGTTGTCCTGTCTTCCCTACATACAGACCCCCAGTTGGACATTTGGTACATATAATCAAGTACACCACATTAGTTGTGGTTTAGCTGAAGGTACCTGGGATCTTGTAGCCCTGAAGTGATCTGGGAATTTTTATCTTGTCCGTTGTCAAAATAAATGGACAGGTCTTACATTTTTTCTGGTTGCAGGGAAATGTTCCTGTTGTTGTTGGAGAGGATATGGAGCTTCTGAGAATGATGCTTCTTAGATTCGGGGGCTGCCTAAAACACAGAAGTGGGGGTCTGGAAAAATAGATTTTAATCGGGCATCTTTTTGCAGTAATAGTTGTAGTTTCCGTGCAGTTCCTCTTAACAACTCCACATTTGGATTGTAGGTGATTACAAGAGGTACCCGGTTGTTTTCTTCTTTAGTTTTATAATGTAGGAGATGGTTTCTTGATATTCTGGTGGCTCTTGCAATTTGGTTTTCAACTGTTCTTCGGTGGTAGCCTTGATTCAAAAAGGTCTTTCTGAGGCCCTAAAGGTGATTGTCTCTATCTGTAGTGTTGGAACATATCCGATTGTACCTGATAGCCTGACTGTACACAATAGAGTTTTTTATGTGTTTTGGATGAAAACTGTCCCATTTCAGGTATGTTGGACCGTCAATTGGCTTCTTGTACAGGGATTTTTCTATTTCATTGTTCCGTAGTTTAATGATGGTGTCCAAAAAGTTGATTTCAGTGCAGGAGTAGTTGAATGTTAGGTTGATGGTGGGAAGAAACTGATTAAAGTGTTCATGGAAGGTCTTCAGCTGTTCCTCAGACTCTGTCCAGATGGTTAAAATATCATCAATGTAACGGTAGTAGGCCAGAGGTCTGCTAGGACAAGAGGATAAAAAGTCACTCTCAAGCTTGGCCATGAAAAGATTTGCATATTGTGGTGACATTTTTCTTCCCATTGCAGTCCCAGTCTCCTGTAGATATATGATATTGTCAAATGCAAAGTAATTATGGGTGAGGATGAATTTCGTACGTTTTCCCACAGAATCGGCATCAATTCCTGTATTTTCCTGGAAAACATTGCAAGCATTTATTCCATCCTGGTGTGGAATATTTGAATACAAAGATTCCACATCCATGGTATCAAGGATGGTTCCCTCTGGTAGAGGACCTATTGCTGATAGTTTTTTCAATAGGTTAGTAGTGTCCTGGATGTAGCTGATTGTATCCCTTACCAAGGGTTTAAGGATACCCACACATGAAATGATGGGTCTTCCTGGATTTCCAGATTTGTGAATTTTGGGAAGCATGTAGAATGTGCCTATTCTTGGACTCGCCAGTATCAGTTCATCAGTTCTTAAGAATATGTTAGGCAGACAAAAGAGACCAACTTGTTAAGTTCCTTGTAATAGTCTTGTGTAGGGTCAGACTCCAATTTTTTATAACACCGTGTGTCCATCAGTTGTATGTGTGCTTCCTTCATGTAGTCTGATTTTTCATCATGACTATTGCACCCCCCTTGTCTGCAGGTTTGTCTGCGCGATGGATGTACGGAACCGGAAGTGTGCGCGGTGAGTATTTTGCTCGTACAGCAAAGCTTTCTCTTAAACCGAGTTACAAATTTACAGAAAGCTTTGCTTGTTAAGCGAAATTCTCGTTAACTGGGTTACTCGTTAAGCGAGGTTCCACTGTATGTAAAAAAATACCTTTAATAAACCATATACTCACCTCACTACTTACCTCCATAGTCTTTTCGGTCCTCACCGTCCCCTGTCCAATCCTTGCAACATCTTCAGATTGTTTCTGCTCACGCTGAACTCTCCGGGCTTCTCACTGGAGATGGGTTTTTCAGCTTTGAAGGAGTTTGGAAGGGTTCTGTGCATCACACTGTGTCCTATCACACACTTGTGCAGAACCATCCTGGGTCTCTGCAAAGCCAAAAGTCCTGGCACAGCATCATAAACTTGGAGATTTCAATGGGAGGGTCCGGATGGGTGACTCAAAGGTGCTGGAAAGTTGCATATAAGATTTTATTTCTACAGTTCAATGGTCTTTAAATGTTTTTAAAAATGGTGGAAGCAGATTGCAAATGTAGCGCCCCTGAATACATAAGGGTGCTACAGGGAACTGCATCATTTACCCAGGGTGCAGGGCCTACCCCCCCCCCATGGTTCCAGGTACCCAGGAAACTGGTGTCACTCCTACCTGCACCACAAAGCCCAATCAACTCTCATCAGTCACTGCCAGACACACCAGGGGGGTTGGACTAGCTGGAAAATGGGCCAGCCACTTGGGGACTGGGCAGACTGAAAGGGGGAGACGGAGAGTGGAGAAGTAAGCTCCAGAGAGTGAGGAGCTGTGAGAGTTAGCTCCTGAGGAGCTAAGAAAACCTGATTGGGTCACAAGCAGTGATTTGGGACCAGAGGAGTCGGGGACCGGTTGCAGGGACGTTGGACTGGAGTGTGACGGATGTAGTCATGGAGGGACTGTCGGCACCAGAAGGGGCCAACAGAACTGACCGGTACCAAACACGGTGGGGTACAGGATCCTAGGTCAGATGCCGATTCAACGTCTTGACAATTCACCTGAGAGGGAAAGGATCTTCAAGGGCTTTCCTAAATGCTCAGAGACTGAGGGCATCAGCACAACAAAGGGGACAGGGTTTTTCCAGACACAGCAACCCACTGAGGTCTGAAGTGCCAGCCTTTAGGAGCACGGCTACACTACACATATTGAGCAGGGCCCCCAACAGCTTCAAGCCACGGGGACCATCAACGGACAAAAATTTGTGCATGGAGGCAGGCTCCGAATCACTAAGTGATACCGGCGGGACCGGGTACTTGGATGGGCTCCCGGCAGCGGCAGCTGTACTCAGAGACTTTGGTTTACATACAGTTTGTGTGTCTCCTTTCTTCACCTCATGCAACACCACAACTACCCGCAGTGAGTACCCAGGTCCCTGGACCCTGTCCTCCCAAATCTACCAACCCCCTGAGCCCGGGGCCTTCCCTACCTGCAGAGGGACTGACACCTGGCTGCTTCACACCATCTGCCCAGCTCCTCTCTCCAGCAGCGGCGTTACTCCCATTACCGCAACCCGCAGATGGTGTCACAAACTCTTCCCCTGCAAATAACCCCTTTTACGGATCGGAGTGTCCGCCAAGCCGGGTTCAGACCCCTCGAGCCACGATGATCCCGGATCCAAGCAGCCCGATTAACACCGAGGCAGCACACAAAGGATACAGATTTTTGTAAAATTCTAATAGAATTTAATTCCACTCGTATTTATTCATTCATCTCTAGTAGCAACCACTGAGCACTTAATTTTTATTTTTTAAAGGATCTAGAAATTTTCACCTTTTAAAATACAATCTTAATTTAATGTTTCTTGTAAAAAAATTAAAAAAAAAATAGGGATTAAATTTAGAGATTAATGAACCTGAGGTTCAGCTTTCGAACAGAATACCAAAGTAAAAAAATCAAGATTCGGGTTTTGGGGTTACGTGAGAACAAAACTTGCACGAGCAAAGCTGTGCCCAGGTACGCTTGGTGCTCAGCCCTGTGCGAGCCGCTTGCAGTGTTTGAACGCTGCACACTTGATGTAACAACCGTGTGATCATATGTAGTGTGCAACAAAAAAAAAAGTTTGAAAAGCCCGCCCCTCCGGAAGTGATCTGCTTATGGCTGGCTGTATGTGGGCGGAGACTCGAACTGTGAATCAGTGACTTGAGCCGGGGTTTGGGTCAAGCTCAAGCCTGTGGAGCTAAGCTCATTTGTTGTCAGAGAACAGAGCCTCGACGGAATTGCTCATCTCTAAATAAATACAATACAACATGTTTAAAATCTTCTTGTAGAAGTGCTCTTTTTGCTGTGCAGTAAGTTATATGGATAATAGGGGAACACCATGTATAAATTCTTACATTGTTTTATGGCATGATCTCGCTGAACCTTTAATGCAGCCAATTCTGAGTTATCTGTGTTCAAAAGATGTTGGGTTTTTCCAAAGAAAATAGAGAATGCTAAAAGTTATCTGTTAGAAATGCCATTCTACTTTGGCTCTACGCTCCACTGGACAATCTTCATCTAACAATACAAAACAAGTTCTGTTTGGATGTTCTCTTTATTCCAGAACACAGTACCCAACATATGTATTATACAGATAATAGCCTTTATAAAGAATTATTATGCAGATGTTGGGTTTCAAATTTTTCCGAAACGCGTAGAATAAAATCACTATTCAGGATCCCATCTGAAGTTTTCTTCCTACGGCAGAGTGATGTTAACCCTTCTTTCTCCACTAAAGCAGGGTTTCTAATTTTGAGAGGCACTATGGCTGCAAATGGAGGTGCCCACATCACAACCATCACAAAGCTCTTTTGAAATCGTGATTAGAAGGTGCTTAGTTATGTAAAAAAAAACAAAAACATTTTAGCTGATCTGTTTCTGTAATGACAAGTTCATGCGGAGGTAAAATACTACACAATTTTAATTTACTAGTGTTGTATTACCAACATTTTCTATGGCATGCTTGCAAGTTATGCTATAAAAGTCTGGTCACTTTGACTGCTGGCACCTACACTGATGCCAGCAGGGAGGTAATGGCAGACAAATAAGTGTCAAAATCTTAGCTACACCTGGTGGTTCTAACATTTTGAAAGCTTCTTCTGCCGAGGACACATGACTGATTGACATAGTTTTATAGTTCTGGCAGTTCTGTAACTCCGGCATTGAACCAAGAAGATTAGGATGAATTGTGTTTCATAAAAGAAGTATTATAGAAAGAGAAGAAAAAAATATTAATACAATTGTATCCTATATATCGGCAAGAGGTCTACCTACTGGATATTAGTATAAAAGTCAACACCAAATACTTTATACTATGAAGAATTAGTTTAGACATAGAGATGCTTTTCGGTCATTGTTCAGACTAAAATGAAATTTGCAATTTTATAATTGAATTAAATTAAATTTAATCTTTAGAGCAGGTAAATATCTTTTTTTATCTTAGAGCTTAACATTTGTGTCAAACACTTGGTTTTGATCATGTATTTTATGTCATCATGACCTAGATCCCTGCCTGTGACATATGAGATACTATGTTGACTTTCCTTAGATAGTGTAGTAGAACTTGATGGATGTATTCTCATTCCTAAACTCATTACAAGAAGCTTCCCATCCATCTAGTAAAATGCTATGATACAGAGATGGAAGGTGCTATAAATCATATTATTCCAGCCCTTCAAGCTAATTCATTAGAAAGGTTCACAATACATATTACAAATATAAGTAAACATTGTACATAAGTTTCCTAAAATGAATATATATTGCAGACCCAGATATTAATCCATTAATGAAGCAATAATCAATTGAAATGTTACATTGGTGAGCAAGGTATATTTTAACACTAACATCCCATACAGTACTCAACATTCAAGGTACATTCAGATTTGCTGTAATACTAAACAAAAAAAAAAATCACAGATGGCTTTTATTAAATTACTATTTCCTCAATATCTCCCCTGCCCCTCGTTATGCATCCATAGTATTTTATAGCATTTTTATTATGCATTTTTTGTGAAAGAATAGTTTGAAAAACAGTAGCATTTATGTAAAGCGTGACGTGCAACAATGGTTTTTGTGGATTTCGACGATTTTTTTGTCTAAAAGTTTTTTATATAACAGTTGTAGGAAACATGGTGCAGGAATACTTCTTTTCAAAAACTTTCCTTTTCAACGTTACTGATTACCCCAACAATTTTCACATATTATTTTTTCTGAAGAAAGTTCCTTGCAGACATTTTGTCCAGAAGTAGTAAAGAAACGCCCAGATTTCCTTTCCTTCTTTGCTGGACAAATATAACTGCTTTCTTTTTTTTCTCTTGGCTCTGGATGTTCCTGAAAATGTATACCACATCGGATCATAGCTTCCGTAATTTGCCTTGGCAAGCATTTTGTGTTGCTTCACTCCATCATGGTAGGAATCAAAAGTTCAAAGACAAAGTAAGACAAGATAAAGACAAAGTCTTCCCCAGCAACAGTACAGACAAAAAGACTGAAGATCACATGTAAACTAAGTACAGGCCTAAAAGGCCCCAGGTATGTGAATATGGGGTAGACCCAAAAAAGAGTTGTTTTACCGAAATGACTGTAACATAAAACTATATGAACAACTGTAAATTACTAACAACTATATACCTGAGTAATACCTAGAGTTTCAAAATTCTAACTAAAGTAATCTTGCAGAAAATAGAAAACAAGTAACCTAGCAGGCCTGCAAGGCCCCAGGTATGCGTTCTAGGTTTAATGTATGTAGGGTTATTTGAAATGTTAACTTTTCATATTTCACATCATATTAGAGGAACATGTGATTTTCTAGTTAAATGCTACCCAGAGTCCCATCGCCCACCCATTCCTCTGTGCTAGCTGGCCTCTTACCTGCATACAATATCAGGTATTTTCACTGAAAGCATGAAAGCAGGCCAAGGGAAGATGTCTGACTTGGCATGCCATAGAAAACACAAGCCATAAGAATGAGGCCAAACAGGGCTTTGCATAGGACAGGAAGGCAGCTGTGAAGATGGGACAGGTAAGCGGAGTGGTGAGTTTTATTTTTTTCTCACCCTATGATTATTATGCTCTGGGGTCTGTAGAGCGTAATAAGGACCATAAAACCAGCATCAAATTACTTCAATGTGAATTGAATTTCTGAGGAAAATTCAAGAGAATTGCCAAACTCTGGGTAGCCTCTTTAAGTAGTCAAGTTTGTGACTTTTACATGGCCCAGCAAATGACGAGTGGGCCGTTGTTGCGCTAATCTGTTTGGGCATCATATCTACTGTAGTACCTAGCATTTCTAGTTTCTTCTTTTTTCGGTAAAGGTTGGATAAGTGTTAAACAGTTTTGGAAATGCTATACTTGTGTAAATACTGTATGGCAAAAGAAAAAGTGGTGCTGGCAACAGACAGAGTACTGTGAAGCAAAACAATTATGCCATGGCTCAGAATGTGGGAGTTGCTAGCAGCAGCCCATCTCTAAACCAGACAGCAGCTATCTGGGCAGTAGCAGTCCAAAACACATGCCTCATTTGGCCTCCTTTACTTCCAGTCACTGTATTAGTGGGGAGGAAGTGGAGGATGTAACGGAATATGTGACATATCACTCATCTCAGTTACAGCAGGATGATGTTATCTTATTCTTGCAGCTACTATATAACACTTAATCATTTGCCTAGCAGAATAATAATTGTATCAGACAATTCTATCCATTTAGCCCCTCTGTCCCCGAACCCTGAGATAAGGAAGATATTTCACAACAACTTCTAGTTGAATTTAGTTGATGAGATGAACACTTAAGGCCCCGTCACACTAAGCAACATCGCTAGCAACATCGCTGGTAACGAACAACTTTTGTGACGTTGCTAGCGATGTTGCTGTGTGTGACATCCAGCAACAACCTGGCCCCTGCTGTGAGGTCGTTGGTTGTTGCTGAATGTCCTGGGCCATTTTTTAGTTGTTGCTGTCCTGCTGTGAAGCACAGATCGCTGTGTGTGACAGCGAGACAGCAACAACTAATGTGCAGGCAGCAGGGAGCCAGCTTCTGCTGAGGCTGGTAACTAATGTAAACATCGGGTAACCAAGAAGCCCTGTCCTTGGTTACCCGATATTTACCTTTGATACCAGCCTCCTCCGCTCTCACTGCCTGTGCTGCCGACTCCTGCTCTGTGCACATGTAGCTGCAGCACAAATCAGGCAATTAACCCGATGTGTGCTGTAACTAGGAGAGCAAGGAGCCAGCACTAAGCAGTGTGCGCTGCTCCCTGCTCTGTGCACATTTAGCTGCAGCACACATCAGGCAATTAACCTGATGTGTGCTGTAAGTAGGAGAGCAAGGAGCCAGCGCTCAGTGTGCGCTGCTCCCTGCTCTGTGCACATTTAGCTGCAGCACACATCGGGTTAATTAACCTGATGTGTGCTGTAACTAGGAGACTGGGGGCTGGTCACTGGTTGCTGGTGAGCTCACCAGCAACTCGTGTAGCCACGCTACAGCGATCCCTGCCAGGTCAGGTTGCTGGTGGGATCGCTGGAGCGTCGCAGTGTGACAGCTCACCAGCAACCTCCTAGCAACTTACCAGCGATCCCTATCGTTGTTGGGATCGCTGGTAAGTTGCTTAGTGTGACTGGACCTTTTGGCTTTTCACTTGCATACCATGGGAATGGAGGAGAAAGAGGAGATTATTTAAATATCTATCATTGGTGGCTTTGGCAGCCAAGGTAGTACTGAAAATACCAAGGTACTCCAAATCTAGATGTCGGAATCAGGTGGTGGCATGGGTTCAGGAGATTTTCCAACTCAGGCAACAATCAGTCGAGACAGGGATCATGATGATGATGATGATGATGGTAATGATGATTGCGTGGTAGTCAAAACCAGGAAACAAATTGAGCTATTGAGGAGTTGATGTCATCATTGAATCAGCCTTAAAGGGAAGGTGTTGCATTTTTTTTATAATAATAATAATAATTATAGTGATTATGAAATCAAGTATTTTTAATACAAAATTAAACTCACTGTTTATGTAGTTTTTATTTAATTCTAGTTTTAAGGAAACACTGGGGGCTGCTATCTTGGATTTGTTGTGTGTAACGACAATTACTCACCTCAAATACGGCAACCGCTGTGCATAGAAGACAGTTGTTGCTCTCCTGACCCTATCTCCTGCACTGTGTCTGCTTCCTGCTGTGACCTGGACAAACCCCATGGCCAGTCCAGATCACAGCAGAGTGAGAAGCTCACTGCCATCTTTGTTGAGCTCACACCGTATGCTGTGTGCTGCATTTTACCCCTGTCACCCATTCAGGATGTGTGAGTACCGGCGCCAGGGACACTGACGCTACTCTCCCCCACCCCTCCCCTGAAGCTGCTGCTGCCCTCTATCCACCCTCCCTGCTACCGCTCCCACCACTCTCGTGTGCTCACCTCGGGCATCTGCTCCTCAGCTCAGTAGAGTGTTGTTTACTGAGGAGCGGTATACATGGGCGTGCGTGCGGTAGAGCATTGGGGGGCGTGTGTGCAGCAGAGGATTGGGAGTGTGCATGCAGCAGAGCACTGCGGGCGGGTGTGCGGCAGAACATTGCTGGAACAGGACATGCAGAGCGCTATGTGGGGAGCACTATGCAGATGTCCTTGGTGACACTTTAGACAATAGGATCACTTTTCAGTCACCAACTAAATGGTTCTGCACTGTGATCCTAAACTTCATCTTCCCTTATCTTTTTAGAAACACCCACATTGGGAGGGGTGGTGTTACATCAGAGCAGATTCCACCCACTTTTACTGCAGTTGTAATGTGAGCTAGGTCTACAGTAGGATTTCAGCAGCTGATCCCCCTAGTGTTTAGAGAGGAAAATATCAAACTTTTATTTTTTTTTTATATTTTGCTTAATTTAAAACAAATAATATTAAAACAAAATAATATTAAAACAAAATAATATTAAAACAAAACATTAAAACATTAATACTTAACATTATTTTGGTTATTGAATTTTTTTTTTTTGGATGACACCTTCCCTTTAAAGTGCTGGTTCAATGTCCAGCCAAAGGACTTTTTTCTACAGTGAAGCTCGAAAGAAGTTGATTTCTGTTAGTGAAGGAATCTAAACTGCACCTGAAATCTCTAGTGGTAGACGTGCTAGTTAAGTCCTACATGCGAGTATCTTTGGTGTGAGAAATCTTTTTCATATTTCTGGTAGAATAATCCATTGCAGTGTGCAGGCGCTGTTGTAAGAAAGTAAGCCATGAACATCCTGACACAATTTGAATAGGTACTCCAGTTCTACCTCAGCACATGGATAGGCATCACCAACTTATGTGGGAAAACCAAACTGAACAGCAATATGAGCAAGGCTCAAGCTGACCTTCTAATTTTTCTCATAATTGTCTCAATGGTAGCCAGGATGCATCTTCAAGTACTGTGTTTCTCCAAAAATAAGACATTGTCTTATACTTTTTTTGCCCCCAAAAAAGCAGTAGGGCTTATTTTTGGAGGAGGACTTATTCTTGTATGGAGAAACATGGTTGGGGGTAAGTTTACTCCCCCAAAAAAGCAGATCACCCCACTTCCCAGGAAACTCAAACTTACCAGACCCGGACGTCTGCGTGGCTCCCAGGTCCTCCTGTGATCTCTGGTGGGTGCTCCCAGCAGCTAAGCTGCATGCCGTCCTCCCGTGCTTCTTCCTGACACACTGACACACAGCAGATCACACACACCGCAGATTTCACACACAGCAAATCACACACACACAGCAGATCACACACACAGACTCACTAACTCATCACATCCAGCATTTCAGAATGCTTCTGGCCGCAGGGAACGATAGGAGGAAGTCATGTGTCCACAGGTCCTGTAAGCAAGCATTGCGGCAGGTCCTTGAACTCCACCACACAGCCTCTCAGGATTCTGCCGGTGAGAAGAAAACGGTGTCGCTGGATGTGCTGAGTGTGTGTGAGATCTGATGTGTATGTGATCCGATGTTTGTGTGTGTGATCTGATTTTGTGCGTGATCCGATGTTTGTATGTGTGATCTGATGTTTGTATGTGTGATCTGATGTTTGTGTGTGTGAGATCGGATGTGTGCATGGGTGCGATCACTGCAGGTCCTCTGCTAGGCGTCTGGGGAGTATGATTACGGAGTGTCTGCTGTCTATAATGAAGTGTCCTGCAGTATTCTTTAACTTTTTTAGCTACATGGACACTTCATTATTGAACCATGACTAGGGCTTATTTTCAGGGGAGGGCTTATATTTAAGCCTTGCTCCTAAAATGCTGAAAATCCCTGCTAGGACTTAATTTTGGGGAGGTCTTATTTTTGGAAAAACACTGTAGTGCATGTGCATTGTCATCATCAACATTATAATCCTCATCCGCTACTTGATGTATTCTTCCTTCTGTTTTTCTTTTGCATTATCAGTGAGCCCATGTGTGCCCATGAAACATACTCACCCATTTGGGTGAAAACTTAACCACCTGGATTTTACTGCCTTTTATGAAATGATCACATGTGCTCAGCTTGAATGGAATGGAAAATACTTAGCTGCCATTATTATACCATCTGGGGTTGTTTAAATTGTGTAATAAAGGTCACGTTTTATATTTATCCCTATTCTGTGAGCTTTCTACTTGTTAGGGGATTATCACTATGTTATTTTTTCAGTGATTTACTCTAGTTGCCATTGCATTGTAAATACTATAGCAAACTATAGCATAAACTTTGGCCCACTCCTTTGAATAGAAATTGGTCTGCAAGGTGAACTCATTAGCATTAATAGCATTAATAGCAGCCATTTCAACCATCAAATTTACATGTCTTCATGGTCCATTGAGTCAAAGATTTGCATGATGATGATACACTACCACAAAAAGGCCAGGTGTGTACTGGAAGCACCTTTACACTAAACAATGATTACACACATCCTCTACAGCAGGGGTGGGGAACTTTTTTTCTGTTGGGGGCCATTTGGAAATTTCTACCAACCTTCGGGGACCGCAAAAAATGATCAGCTTGAAAATTACCCTAATATATTTGGTCAAACAATTAATTCATCCAAAAGGTGGCTTTACACACTGCAACATCGCAAATGACATCGCTGTAACGTCACCGGTTTTGTGATGTTATAGCGACCTCCCCAGCGACATTGCAGTGTGTGAAACACATCAGTGACCTGGCCCCTGCTGTGAAGTTGCTGATCGCTACAAATCGTTCAGGACCATTCTTTGGGCCTTTGTTTCCCGCTGTGCAGCAAAGTCTCAGTGTGTAAAGGGGACTTAAAACACTGGAAACGAGTGATGTGTCACAATATCTGTCAATCACTATTCTCTGTCAGTCGGTCTCTCCCTCTCGGTCTCTATTCTCTCTCTGTCGGTCCGTCAGTATCTCTGTCCCTCTCTCACAGTCTGTCGGTCATTTTCCCCTCCTCTCTCATACTCACCGATCCCCGATCCCCGGCGCGGCGCTGCAAGGCATTCACACTGCTGTGGCGGCTTTTACTATTTTGAAAAAGCCGGCCGCTCATTAAACAATTTCGTATTCCCTACTTTCCCCGCCCACAGGCGCCTATGATTGGTTGCAGTGAGACACGCCCCCACGCTGAGTGACAGGTGTCTCACTGCACCCAATCACAGCAGCCAGTGGGCGGGTCCTCCAGCGTCACTTCCAGCTCAGCTGCATGCAGGTGACAGGAGCAGCAGAAGACACCACCGCTCCTGTCACCTCCACGCAGCAAATGAAGACAGCCGCGCGATCGGCTGAGCTGTCACTGAGGTTACCCACTGTCACTGGATCCACCGCTGGATCCAGTGACAGCGGGTAACCTCAGTGACAGCTCAGCCGATCGCGTGGCTGTCTTCATTTGCTGCGTGGAGCTGACAGGACCGGCGGTGTCTTCTGCAGCTCCTATCACCTCCATGCAGCACAGCTGGAAGCGACGCTGGAGGTCCGTGGATTACGCCGGACAAGGAGGGCTTTTTGGGGCTGATTAAATTGGTGATGAGGGAATGTGTTTGTGTTTTTTATTTCTAATAAAGGATTTTTTCAGGTGTGTGTGTTTATTTACTGTAAATCACAGATTAATCATGGAAGGTATCTCGGGAGACGCCTGACATGATTAATCTAGGATTTATTGGCAGCTATGGGCTGCCAATAACTCCTTATTACCCCGATTTGCCAACGCACCAAGGCAAATCGGGAAGAGCTGGGTACTGTCCCAGAACTGTCGCATATAATTTATGCGGCAATTCTGGGCGGCTGCTGACTGATATTGTTAGCCTGGGGGGCTCCCCATAACGTGGAGCTCCCCATCCTGAGAATACCAGCCTTCAGCCGTATGGCTTTATCTGGCTGGTATTAAAATTGGGGGGCACTGCACGCCGTTTTTTTAATTATTTAATTATTTATTTCACTGCACAGTATAGACACGCCCACTGGCTGCTGTGATTGGGTGCAGTGAGACACCTGTCACTCAGCGTGGGGGCGTGTCTCACTGCAACCAATCATAGGCGCCTGTGGGCAGGGAAAGTAGGGAATACGAAATTGTTTAATGAGCGGCCGGCTATTTCAAAATAGTAAAAGCCGCCGCAGCAGTGTGAATGCCGTGCAGCGCCGCGCCGGGGATCGGGGATCGGTGAGTATGAGAGAGGAGGGGAAAATGACCGACAGACTGTGAGAGAGGGACAGAGATAGTGACCGACCGACAGAGAGAGAATAGAGACTGAGAGGGAGAGACCGACTGACTGAGAATAGTGATTGACAGATATTGTGACACATCACTCGTTTCCAGTGTTTGACTAGCTAGGTCGTTCTGCAGGTCTGGATCGCTGTTGCGTCGTTGGCCAGGTTTGCCTGTTTGACAGCTCACCAGAGACTCACCATAGACTTTGTAGCGATCCCGGCCAGGTTGGGATCGCTGGTGGGATCGCTGCAAGTCTCAGTGTGTAAAGGGGCCTTTACTGTGTTGGCTGGAGCTGCTTCTCTCAGATGCAGATGTGATGTTCGGTGATAATGATCATGTGGCTTCTAACAACTGCATTTCCAGGTTTGTCTTGGTCTGAAGCACAGTCAACTTCTTAGTAAATCATATAAATCACGTAGGAGACGCTGGAGGCACATACATCACAGGAGGGGCTGGGGACATATATATATACACATCACAGGAGGGGCTGGGGCATATACACATCAGAGGAGGGGCTGGGAGCATATACACATCACAGGAGGGGCTGGGGCTCGGACATCACTGGAGGTCACGGACAGCACTGGCGGTGGCATGGACAGCACTGGCAGTGGCATGGACAACACTAAAAGGGCACGAACAGCACTGGGGGACATAAACAGGACTGAGGGGGCACACAGCACTGGGGTGTGGCACACAGCACTGGGGGTTGGCACACAACACTGGGGTGTTGACACACAGCACTGGGGTGTTGACATACAGCACTGGGGGGTGACACGCAGCACTGGGGGGTGGCACACAGCACTGGGGGGTGTCACACAGCACTGGGAGGGAGGGACAGAGCACTGGGAGGGAGGGACACAGCACTGGGAGGGAGGCACACAGCACTGGGACAGAGGCACACAGCACTAGGAGGGTGGCACACACAGCACTGGGAGGGTGGAACACACAGCATTTGGAGGCATACACAGCAGCGGGAGGCAGGAGGCATGCAACAGCAGGAGGCAGGAGGCTCACAGCATTGGAAGGCAGGAAGCTCACAGCAGCGGAAGGCAGGTACAGCAGGATACTTATAGCAGGGAGGCAGAAGGCTCACAGCAAGGAGGCAGGGGGCTCATAGCAAGGAGGCAAGCACAGCAGGGAGGCATGCACAGCAGGAAAGCTCACAGCAGGGAGGCAGGAGGCTCACAGCAGAGGGAGGCAGACAAAGCAGCGAGGCAGGAGCCTCACAGCAGGAGGAAGGGTACACAGCAGGGAGGCAGGAGGCTCACAGGAGGGAGGCATGCGCTGCAGAAGGCTGAGTGCTCACAGCAGCAGGAGGCATGCACAGCAGGAGGCTCACAGCAGGGAGGTATGCACAGCATGGAGGCAGGAGGCATGCACAGCAGGGAGGCAGGAGGCATGCACAGCAGGGAGGCAGGAGGCTCACAGCAGGTAGGCATGCACAGCAGGGAGGAAAGAGGCATTAACGGCAGGGAGGCATGCACAGCAGGGAGGCATGCACACCAGGGAGGCAGGAGGCTCACAGCAGCAGGAAGGATACACAGCAGGGAGGCAGGAGGCTCACAGCAGGAAGGCATGCACAGTAAAAGGCTGAGGGCTCACAGCAGCAGGAGACATGCACAGCAGGGAGGCAGGAGGCTTACAGCAGGGAGGCTTGCACAGCAGAGAGGCAGGGAGGCAAGAGGCTCACAGCAGTGAGGCATGCACAGCAGGGAGGCAGGATGCTCATAGCAGGGAGGCAGGAGCCTCACAGCTGGGAGGCAGGAGGCATGCACAGGAGGGAGGCAGGAGGCATGCACAGCAGGAATGTAGGAGGCATTCATAGCAGGAAGGCATGAGGCATGCACAGCAGGGAGGCAGGAGGATTGCACAGCAGGGAGGCAGGAAGCATGCACAGCAGTGAGGCAGGAGGCATGCACAGCAGGGAGGCAGGAGTCTCACAGCAGGGAGGCATGCACAGCAGGGAGGCAGGAGGCATGCACAGCAGGGAGGCAGGAGGCATGCACAGCAGGAATGTAGGAGGCATTCACAGCAGGAAGGCAGGAGGCATGCACAGCAGGGAGGCAGGAAGCATGCACAGCAGTGAGGCAGGAGGCATGCACAGCAGGGAGGCAGGAAGCATGCACAGCAGGGAGGCAGGAAGCATGCACAGCAGGGAGGCAAGAGGCATGCACAGCAGAGAGGCAGGAGGCTAATAGCATGTACAGCTGGGAGGCCAGTAAACCTGCCGCTCCTTTTTTTCTGTGGGATAGGAACGCAGGACATATCATGCTTACCCCGCCCACAAAGTACATTCTCAGTTTCTAGCACAGGCCGCACATTGTGATATAAAAGGTCGGCAGCTGACATCCGCGGCTACTGCCCAAGTACTGTGGTCTTCGGGAATGTGCCCAGGGGCTGCATAAAAAGTCTATGCGGGGCGTATACAGCCCGCTAGCTGGAGGTTTCCCAACCCTGTCCCTCAAAGGAAATATTCTGCTATCCCCCACAGGAATAGGGCAGAAGGTTGTATCAAATGTCAGGCTGAATGGCTTCTCATCCACTGGGCAACTTAGTAAGTGAAAAAGATAAAAACATCCTGGCTGTCATGCATTTAGTCAAAGTGACAAATGTTCAATATGCCGTTAATTTCATCATTCCTAAAAGGCTAAAAAAAATTTGAAACACAAAAATTCCTAGACTGCAATTTTATTTAGCATCATCCTTATTTTGGTGATTACTATTTGATAAAAGTACCGTAATTTAATAAAATTGATAGGATATATAAAAACTATTTAATTCGTGGAGGAATAAGTTTGAGTTTGATTCCCTGAAATTTGCGGTTCCAAATATATTTAAACACTTTGCCATTTGTGAGGATCCCAACAAAAAAATGCCTTGCTAACATTTTGGTGAACTGTAAAGACAGGAAAATGCTAGAAAAAAATAATAAGCAAAAAAAAAAAAAATCACCTCTCACCTCTCAGGTCACCCCACTGCTGAAAAAACACTCTGTCAGTGATTGCCTGGCAGCTCTAAAATCGCTAAAAGGCTTGGTACAAGTTACTCAATTTCCCAGAGCCCTGGGTTGCCCTGGCCTCCACCCTTAAATACATATATAGAGATCTGGGCTTTAACGGGTGTCCGTGGTCAAGGGCCCTAGAGTCAGTTGCTGTTCGGTGGCATAAGAATGCAATAAGGATAGTAAAATAGCCATGTCATAGCCAGAAGGGCAGAAAAGGTACAAAAACATCAGACAGGAGAAACATCAATAAATAAGCCAAGGTCAAACCAGGAAAGCACAAATAATACACAGGAACTGAAAACATACACCTTAACCAGGAAGCACAGGGCATTCCAGCAGTAAGCTGGAAGCTTAAGTAAGGTGTAGTGTTCTTCAATTACTTCAGTACAGAGCCTGTACTGTTCAAAGCTTCTGTTTCCAACATCTCTTCCATCACCAGCACTGCTGAAGAAAATATGGTGGCGCCCGATGACAGAGGTAGACATTGCAGTAGCAGGTCCTAATGGACTTATGACAGTATACCTCTTTTTAAGAGGGGCCTCTGAACCTTTAGAACCAGGTTTATTTGGATACAAACAATGAAACTTCCTGATAAGTAGTGATGTACGAACCCACAGATATTCGGGATCTGCAAATCCAATTGGATTTAAAAGAAAAAAAAACCCGGTTCAGAACAGGAATTAATTATTTTTATCTGCCCGGATGACGATCCCCATATATATATGGGAACCTGAATATTGTGCCTTAAAATGGTGGTAGAAAAGGCAAGGAGGATTAGAGCAGGAGCGTTATATTTACCGAGTATCCTGTATGACAGTAACACTACTTCTGGGGATGTTCATTAACCATCATACATATTCACTGCTTTCCTCACCTACTGGCAGTCCTGATTTTGCTGATTGGTTGCAGTCAGACTGCGCCCCCACCCTGCATGACAACACGTCTGATTGCTTTGAATCATATACGCTATCTGCATGTCTGTAGTGGAGTAAAAATAAATAATACCCAGCACAAATAAAGCAGACAGCTGCAGCTTGCAGCCCCTAGCTGTGTGCTTATCTTGGCTGTAAATTATAACGACAGACCCCATGCAGCTTTTTTTTTTTTTTTTTTTTTACATAACTGAAATACATGTAAATAATTTAAAACAAACAGTGTGCAGTTCCCCCCTAATTTTGATACCCAGCCATAATAAAGCCGACAGCTGGGGCTGGTATTCTCAGGCTAGGGAGGCCCATGGTTACTGGTCCCCATAGCCTAAAAAAAGTAGCCTGCAGCAGCCCAGAATTGTTGCATCCATTAGATGTAACAATCCTAGCACTTTACCAGGCTCAATTGCCCTAGTGCGGTGGCTATTGGAGTAATATAAGGGGTTAATGACAGCTCACAGCGGCCAATAAGTCCTAGATTAGTAGTGGGAGATGACTATGAGACCCCTCCAATTACTAATCTGTAAGTGAAAAGAAATAAACACAAGCACCAAAAAAATCCTTTATTTGAAATAAAATACAAAAAACCCCACCCTCTTTCTCCAATTTATTAACCCCAAACACCCAGTTCCAACGTAATCCATATGACATCCCATGATGATTCCATCTCTGCTACATACTGAAGTAACAGTCACGGGCACATAAGATGTCCTCACACTTCGGCTTCAGGCAAAGACTGACTGCCGCAGCTGTGAGCAGTGACATCACTCAGTTTATCTGCAGTTAGAGCTAGATGTTCCCACGGCACCCCACCTGTGACTGCAAGCAAACTGACCTCAGGTGACCTCCTTGAACCCAGTGACTTCATCTCAGTTGAACTGAGTTCATAGTAATACATCTCCTCCCAGAAAACCATGTTTTTTTGCCAAGAGATGTAGATTTGGTGCTGAAATTTATACACTATATTCCTGCACCAAATCTATCTCTAATGCCAAAAGAAAGAATCAAAACACAAAGCAGTTTTGATGCTTTATTAATGCTATTTTTTTACCTGGAGATGCAGGATTTGGTGCAGGAATATGTTATATAAGATTCAGCACCAAATCTGCATCTCTTGGCAAAAAGATGTGGCTTTCTGCCAGGAAATGCAGGTGTCTGAATTCATTTCAACTGAGGTGAGTTCACTGAGTTCAATGAGGTCACTTGAGGGTGGGGGCACAGTCTGAATACAACCAATCTGAGACTCTGGGATTGCCGGTGGGTGAGGGAATGAGCAACCCCGGAAGAAATGTTACAGCCGTACTGGAGACTCGGTAAGTGTAACACTCCTTCTTTATGCCCTATTTTTTTCATTTCCCTTTATGTATTTATTAATTACCTGGGTGGCAGAATTTGGATAGTTACACAGAGTCCCCTGAGAACTCTGTGTCCGAGGGATCGATGCACGGATACTAGGTATTCGGCATGGATCCCCAATTTTATAGTCCGGGTTCACCCATCACTACTGATAAAATGTTTGGTGATGATATTATACACCAGAACACAGGATTTTTCTTTCTTCTGTGCCATAACCCTGTCAGTGCACCAGATTTTGCACAGACCCTTTAACCATATGAGAATCCAGGATTTTCTACACCTCATAGTTATAATTGCCTTTAATTACAACAGGAGGAGAAGGATTTCTGAATGGGTGAACTGAGGAACAATATGACTTGAGGAGGGACTTTTGAAACATGTTGGGTATTTTAAAAGATGGAGGAAGTTTCAGGTGGAAAGTTGCAGGGTTAATGCCCTCGATTATTTAATGAGGACCCATAAATCTAGGACCCAGCTTGGCAGAAGGATCCTTTAGTTTGATATTTTTCAAGGACAACCATACCTTTTCCCCAACTCCAAAGTTTGGTCTTCTGGAACATCTCTTATTAGCAGCGGAGGTCTGACCACCATGAGCCTTCTTCAAGTTCTCTTTGACTTAAATGGAATTTGTCACCACATTTGACCTATCTAACCTATTAATATGGGCATACAGGTTATAGACTGCTGAAAAAAGACATACCTGTATTTCTCATATCAGGTGCCATGTTGTGGATAAATCATCTTTTATCACTTTATATAAATGAGCTCGTTCATGGGGTAGATGCTGCCTGGAAGAAAACTCCACCTCCAGAGCTTATTTTAAATTAAAGGGGTCATTATCAGAGTGAGACAAGTACAGAACAGGAGAAATGAGATTTAACTTCTTGAAAACACATTTTTGCAGCTCCCTGAGCTCTGCTCCATTGCAACAATATTGCAACACTGTCTGCCTGTGATATGAAGGCTGAAGCTGAGAGCAACCTGCAGACGTGTCAGTTATAATCACACACAGCTCTGCAGTGAGAGCAGAGAGCGGCCATCACACATCACACTGGTAATGCCACATTTATGTAAAATAATCTCTGGAGCCGGAGTTATCATCCAGGCAACATGTTCCCTACAGCCTTGGAGAGCTCATTTACATAAAGTGATTGAAGATGATTTACCCACAACAAGGCATCTGATATGAAACATTCAGATAATACATTTTTCAGCAGTCTATAACCTGTATGCCCATATTAATAATTTAGATGGGTAAAACTTGGTGACAGATTCCCTTTAAACTTTAATTTATCCACAGATTATCAACCTCCACAGTATCAATCACAGTAGCTGAAAAGAAATCAAAACAAGGATGCAACCTAAGATTACAGAAAAATAGAGAAGTTTTAATGGAGTCTTGACATTGATTGCCTCAGGCTTCCGATTAATTATATCTGCATGCCTCATCTAAGGGGTACTTTGCACGCTGCGACATCACAAGCCGATGCTGCGATGCCGAGCGCGATAGTCCCCGCCCCTGTCGCAGCTGCGATATCCTTGAACATTATCGCTACGGCAGCTTCACATGGACTCACCTGTCCTGGGACGTCGCTCTGGCCGGCGACCCACCTCCTTATTAAGGGGGCAGGTCGTACGGCATCACTGCGACGTCACACAGTAAGCGGCCAATAGGAGCGGAGGGGCGGAGATAAACATCCCGCCCACCTTCTCCCTTCCGCATATGCTACGGGAGCCACAGTGACGTCGGTAGGAGATGTTCCTCGCTCCTGCGGCTTCACGCACAGCGATGTGTGCTGCTGCTGGAGCGAGGAACAACATCGAACCATCGCGTCAGCGTAATTATGGATTACGCCGACGCTACACCGATGATACGATTACGACGCTTTTGTGCTCGTTAATCGTATCATCTAGGCTTTACACACTACGATGTCGCCTGCGATGCCGGATGTGCGTCACTTTCAATTTGACCCCACCGACATCGCACCTGCGATATCGTAGTGTGCAAAGTACCCGTTAGTCAAATCAGTCAATGGTTTGGCAATCTTAGAATTTTTTTTTTTTATAAATTTACCATAGTAGATGGCAAACCAAAGAAAATGCTGGAAGGCATTCAGAGACGTGGGTTGCACCCACTCCTTAATGGTTTGGACCTTAGAAGGGTCCATAAGGAAACATTTGAAGACATAATACACCCCAGGAAAACAACGTTGAACTAAATGAAACTGTTTTTTCAAGTTTAGCAAATAAGGAGTTGTCTCTAAGCCTTTGGTGTACATTACGTACATGTTGGACATGTTAATTAATTAACGTTTGAATAAATCAAGATGTCATCCAGATAGAGTCACATACTGACCAATTAATTATACCTTGGAATACAATCATGGCCAAAATCGTTGGCACCCTTGAAATTGTTCCAAAAAATGAAGTATTTCTCCAAGGAAATGATTACTATTACACTTGTTTTGCCATACACATTTGTTTTCATTGAGTATTTTGGAACAACACAAAACACAAAGAAAAAATAGGTAACTTGGAGATAATTGGGAAATTGCACATAATTTCATACAAAACCCCAAAATGGGCTAATGCTCGTTCAAACCGAACTGTGGTAAGTAACAGATGTGGGCAAGATGAAAATCATGCCTGAAACCAGATAAAAAGGGGAGAAGTTAAATCAATCTTTGCATAGTGTGTCTATTTATAACAGGCTAAGCATGAAACAACCATATATCTGATCAGGGATCAAACAAAAAGGATGTAAATTATTTTCCAGCAAGTAAAATACATTTTAATAATTCAAAACTAAAAAATAAACAAGATAAAAAAGCAGAAGCCCCACTGAGGGTCCAAACACATCTCTGGCAATGGGATAAATAAATAAGTGTACAAAAATAGTTATATGTCCAATGAATATGCATATTCATACTGTAGAATACAGCCAACAGGTCAAAAAACACAGTATCATATGAAATAGTATCAGGCCAACAAATAATAATATATTTATATTAGCAAAAGTGCAATGTATATAATTATGGCTGGCGAATAATAAAGAGTATGAGTTACTGTGTAACTACGGTATAAGAACTATAAGGTTCAAAGTAAGGTACAGTAAATGTCTATAGGTCTGTAAAGTGCATAAAAAAGGGTAAAGTGCACAAGCGTTTAATATTACACAAAGTATATGGCACATATGCATATAAGCTGCAGTATATGAAAAATTACAGTATATTTCATATAAATGTGCAAATGCAATGAGGTCTCAATGATTTAGTATATGATATGTTGAATAAAGTGCAATAAGTAAAAACATGACACTCAAAATGAAAGTTTAAATACAATAGTGTTCATACAAATGATATAGTCGTAGTATACAGTCATATGAAAAAGTTTGGGCACCCCTATTAATGTTAACCTTTTTTCTTTGTAACAATTTGGGTTTTTGCAACAGCTATTTCAGTTTCATATATCTAATTACTGATGGACTGAGTAATATTTCTGGATTGAAATGACGTTTATTGTACTAATAGAAAATGTGCAATCCGCATTTAAACAAAATATGACCGGTGCAAAAGTAAGGGCGCCCTTATCAATTTCTTGATTTGAACACTCCTAACTATGAAGAGTGGTATCATGGGCTCCTCAAAACAACTCTCACATGATCTGAAAAAAAAGATTATTCAACATAGTTGTTCAGGGGAAGGATACAAAAAGTTGTCTCAGAGATTTAAACTGTCAGTTTTCACTCTGAGGAACATAGTAAGGAAATGGAAGAACACAGGTACAGTTCTTGTTATGCCCAGAAGTGGCAGGCCAAGAAAAATATCAGACAGGCAGAGAAGAGGAATGGTGAGAACAGTCAAGGACAATCCACAGACCACCTCCAAAGACCTGCAGCATCATCTTGCTGCAGATGGTGTCACTGTGCATCGGTCAACAATACAGCGCACGTTGCACAAGGAGAAGCTGTATGGGAGAGTGATGCGAAAGAAGGCGTTTCTGCATGCACGCCACAAACAGAGTTGCCTGAGGTATGTAAAAGCACATTTGGACAAGCCAATTACATTTTGGAAGAAGGTCATGTGGACTGATGAAACAAAGATTGAGTTGTTTGGTCATACAAAAAGGCTTTATGCATGGATGCAAAAAAATACGGCATTCCAAGAAAAGCACTTGCTACCCACAGTAAAATTTGGTGGAGGTTCCATCAATGGTTTTGGGCTGTGTGGCCAATGCCGGCACCGGGAATCTTGTTAAAGTTGAAGGTCGCATGGATTCAACTCAGTATCAGCAGATTCTTGACAATAATGTGCAAGAATCAGTGACGAAGTTGAAGTTATACAGGGGATGGATATTTCAGCAAGACAATTATCCAAAACACCGCTCCAAATCTACTCTGGCATTCATGCAGAGGAACAATTACAATGTTCTGGAATAGCCATCCCAATCCCCAGACCTGAATATCATTGAACATCTGTGGGATGATTTGAAGTGGGCTGTCCATGCTCGGTGACCATCAAACTTAACTGGAATTGTTTTTTAAACAGGAATGGTCAAATATACCTTCATCCAGGATCCAGGAACTCATTAAAAGCTACAGGAAGCTACTAGAGGCTATTTTTGAAAAAGGAGGATCTACAAAATATTAATATCACTTTTATGTTGAGGTGCCCATACTTTTGCACCGGTAAAATTTTGTTTAAATGCGGATTGCACATTTTCTGTTAGTACAATAAACCTCATTTCAATCCAGAAATATTAATCAGTCCATCAGTTAATAGATATATGAAACTGAAATAGCTGTTGCAAAAACCCAAATTGTTATAAAGAAAAAAAGTTAACATTAATAGGGGGGCCCACATTTTTACATATGACTGTATATAAGACATAGCCCAACTAGTTAAAGGCTTACATAAAGTTGATCTATGTTAAATGCATATCACAATTTATACCCAAATAGGATGGGATACAAAGAAAAGTGCAGAAAAGTGCACTAAAAAAAAATTTAACGGACATTTTTGGTGACAAAGTACATGAGGTCCAGTGCCCCGATGCGCGTTTCACTCCCGCTTCTTCAGTAGACATGTGGACACACTGCGTTATATTCCCCCGAATTTGGATATCAGTTGTGCTTTGTGTAGCACACTATATCGGATGACTCCAGCTTTAAGTCCATCAAGTTGTCGATTCGTATTGAATTGATGATGCCCTACAACTTTGTAATTCACTTTTTTTCTTTATCTCGTTCCGTTTTTGAGATAAAAATGCTAACTCCATTGTTTTCCACTAGGTGGCACTATAGGTGGTTTCATTGTGTAGCGCATGGCTACTTTACTATACCTAGACACCACTTCTATGCTTATAGCTGCCGCCATTCTCAAGTTAATGGCGGTGGACAGGATACAGGTGGACACATTGTATATGGAGAACTATGGGAAATGCATAATAATACATGGAGGACTATGGGGGTGCATTCTATTATATGAAGGGTTATGTGGGACCCTTTATACTATATGGAAGGCTATGGGTGGGCCATTACTGTATTTGGAGAACTATATATGAGGGGGGACAAAGATACAAGCATGGGATGCAAATGTTTTGCTGAGGGAAAAAGGCTCTTTCCCTCAGCACCCAGCTTTCCCATGCTCTGCTATAATCTTCTCTCAGCACCCAGCTTTCCCATGCTCTGATATGGGAAAGTTGGGTGCTGAGGGAAAGATGTATAGCAGAGCATGGGAAAGCTGGGTGCCGATGACCAGATGCATATCAGAACATAGGAAAGCTGGGTGCTGACAGAGGGATTTTAGATCATGGGAAACCTGGGTGCTGAGGGTAAGAGCCAAGTGTCAGCATGATTATCACTTACCCCGAATGTCAGTGTCATCCCGTATCCCAAGTGTCGGTGTACGTGGAGAGGGGGGGCCCGGGTCCGAACTTTGCACCAGGGCCCAGCAATCTCTAGTTACGCCACTGAAAAGAACTATACATGTTTGGTATCTGCTACTTCTACTGACCTGTAAAATTGTATTGCCAGGTTTGGTTTACCATTCAGTGAACATGGTAAATAAAAAACCCAAAGAATTGTTGAATTGCACTTTCTTTGCAATTTCAATGCATTTGGAATTTTTTTCCGCTCTACAGTGCATCACATGATAAACTGAATGTTGTCATTCCAAAGTACAATTTGTCTCATAGAAAACAAGCCCTCATTTGGCTATGTAGATGGAAAAATTAAAAAAATTATGGCTCTTGGAAGAAGGGGATGAAAAAACGAAAGCCCAAAGACGGAAAATCTCAATGTTGTGAAGGGAATAAACTGTCTTTTAGGAGAAAATAAATAAAGTACATATGTTGTAGGGGGGGCATTATACCAGATATAAGGAGCTGTGGGGGCCATCATACAGTTTATAAGAAGCATGGGCCAAAGTACAATATATACTGTAAGTGGTGTTTTGGACAAGAATACAATATATAATTGGATGTGGGTGCATCATACAGTGTTTAAGGTGCTGTGGGACCATGATACAATGTACAGGGATTTGTAAGGACCATCATACAGTGAAAACCCAAAATAAAAATAGTATGCACATATACCCTACTGTAACTAAATAAAAGCATAATGCATATAAATAAACGGTATTTAGTAAACACTATTTTTGAACAAAAAAAGCGTAAAGCCATTACATTGTGACAAGGTGTACCCAAATCAGGACAGTACCTACACTCTCTAATATTAAAATCTTATGATATGTCAGGACAGACCTCAATGTGAATAATGGCAGAGAATTGCTGGGTCCCGACTATAGGATCACAGCCATGGGATGCAATGGAAGAAACGCTCAGCTCAATGGAAAAAAGGGCCCACATCCTATTTGTACTAGGTACAAGACACTAAGGAAATGCGAAAAAATGAGCCGGAGCATGGGTTGGTACACATGTGTGGCGTCCCTGAGGCTTCAGTCGCCACAGAGGTGCTGCACCTCAGTCAGATGTGTAGTATCTTGTGATGAGCGAGTATGCTTGTTACTACTCGGTACTCGCACGAGTATCACTGTGCTCGGGCTACTCGGCGGGTACCGATTAATTTCGCGATACTCATGCTGTACTCGTGGTCTTCATCCCTGCATGTTGGCGCTCTTTTGAGAGCCAGCCCTCATGCAGGGATTGGCTGGCAGACCACTGCAATGCCACAGCCCTGTTAGTTGTGGAATTGCAGTGATTGGCCGGCCCGCACAGCGTGACCGAGCCTTTATAACGGCGGGCGCGCACAGCCATCTCATATTCCCTGCTTTCCCCGCCCACAGGCGCCTATGATTGGTTGCAGTGAGACACGCCCCCACGCTGAGTGACAGGTGTCTCACTGCACCCAATCACAGCAGCCGGTGGGCGTGTCTATACTGTGCAGTAAAATAAATAAATAAATAATTTAAAAAAACGGCGTGCGTTCCCCCCTATTTTAATACCAGCTAGATAAAACCATACAGCTGAAGGCTGGTATTCTCAGGATGGGGAGCTCCACGTTATGGGGAGCCCCCCAGCCTAACAATATCAGTCAGCAGCCGCCCAGAATTGCCGCATACATTAGATGCAACAGTTCTGGGACTGTACCCGGCTCTTCCCGATTTACCCTAGTGCGTTGGCAAATCGGGGTAATAAGGAGTTAATGGCAGCCCATAGCTGTCACTAAATCCTAGATTAATCATGTCAGGCATCTCCCCGAGAACCTTCCATGATTAATCTGTAAATTACAGTTAAAAAACACACACACCCTGCACAGTATACACACACCCACCGGCTGATGTGTTTGGGTGCAGTTTAATGAGCGGCTGGCTTTTTCAAAAGAGGAAAAGCCGCCGGAGTTTAGTGAACAGCTGTGCAGCACCGCGGCACTGATCGGGGAACAGTAAGTAAGAGAGAGGGGGGAGACTGACCGACAGACTGTGAGAGGGGGACAGACAAGACAGAGAGAGACCGACAGAGCGAGACCAACCGACGGGAGATAGAATGAAAAAAAAAATGACCGACATCGCTAGTAAAAAGCACAAAACGTGCGTTTTGGACATCGGAGTGCCACACAATGTTTTACGTAAAATCTTTCATGTATTAATCTCAAAAAGTAACATACACCAGCTCTATCTCACTATTGGGTATGTGCCCTTAACATTTCCGCCATGAAAATTCATTTTGGTGTCATTTTGGAAGGTTTTCTGGTGAGTCCGTAAAAATGGCGTAAAACTCGGACAAAATTGTTCACAGCTGTGACTTTTGAGTGATAAATGCTTCAAGGGGTCTTCCCCATGCTGTTGCCATGTCATTTGAGCACTCTTCTTAGACTTTTGTGACATTTTTAGGGTTTCTACATGCTGCCGGGGGTCATTTCACAAAAATACTCGGGTCTCCCATAGGATAACATTGGGCTCGGTGCTCGGGCCGAGTACACGAGTATCTTGGGATGCTCGGCCCGAGCCTCGAGCACTCGAGCTTTTTGGTACTCGCTCATCACTAGTAGTATCCCATTCCCAGGTAAGGAGGAGGTCACAAATCGGTATACACAAACACAGACACTCTCATTCAGCAACACTCCACTAGATCATGGTTAGGGCAAGTTGCACCTTTGATGCGCCATTGGAATGCACAGTCTGAAGCCAGCCTGGGGGTTGAGTCTAATTAGTGGGAGCAGTCTGTGGAATGTGAGCAAGTTGGAAGAGAACACAGAGGAGAGAGGTCCTGGGGATGAGGGCTGGATCAGCTTATCTCAGGATCGTGGGAAAGAAGGGGTCCTAGGGTAACGGGACATGTGCCAAACACCTGTGGACTCTTTTCCAAACTGACATACGGGTGTGGAGGGACTTGGTTGCATAGGGGACCGGCCCCTCAACAAGTGGAGAACTTTAAGACTCAGCTAGCAAACCAGAGGCTAAGGCTACTGCAAGTACTGGAGCCACATCCACACACATCCAGTGAAAAGGTGACCATATAGTGCCAAGAGATAGAACTTCAAGCCACCAACAAGGGTCCGTGGACACCGGCTCGGGACTCTGTGTGTGCAGGAGCGGGACAGACGGGAGAGGTCAGCGCAGGAAGACGACCAGGAACGGACACTAAAGGGTGTACCGGGTTGTGCCTCCGAACTATCTGGGGATTGACTGGGACCCATCACAGCAGAACTCAGTACTTCGAGGGCAGCCTCTGACTAGTCATGGTAACCTGGAACTCTGAACTGTGAGTAAAGACCATGTGACTGCATTCCTGTGTTGCTCAGTTATTCCCTGCGTCTCCGGTCTTGCGCCCCACCATTACTCCACAACCCCATCTTCAGACCTGGGGACGCAGCTCTACCTGTGGAGAGCTATACCAACTCAGCTGCATCACCATCAATCCCCAGGGGAAACCTAATAGCAGCGGCAGCATCCATGCTGCCGCATACCACATGTGGCGTCATGACATCTCCCTTGTAAATATAATCTCCACCATCATCAGCCATTTAACGAAACTGCTGGGGTCACGGAACCGGGCCCTGTTTCCATGACCTCCTCCAAACAGAACAGATCCGGCCCAGTAACGAGTAACCCCCAGGCCCCGGTGCGGGCATGTCTCATGCATGTTATATGCACATGGTCCCACTGGCCATGAGACAAAGAAAGCCCAAAATAAGAATAATATGAACATAATGCATACAAATAAACATTGGGTACATAGTAAACACTATTTTTTTATTAAAAAAGCGTAAAGCATCCCACCACCATCATACAGTGTATAGGGAGCTGTAAGGACCATCATACAGTATAGAGGGAGCTGTAGGCACCATCATACAGTGTTTAGGGACCTGTAAGGACCATCATACAGTATAGAGAGAGCTGCATGCACCATCATACAGTGCATAGAGAGCTTTATAGACCATGATACAGTGTACATGATACAAGGACTTTGTCCCATGGACTCTGCCCCTTGCCACACGTCCCCAGGACTCGTACCCAGTCAGTGTTGTGCATCAGGGACTTGCATCCACAGAAAGGGAAGGAGAAGGAAGGAACTAGTGGACCCTGAGAAATGGGACCGGGACTGTCACGCGCCCTGATAGAAACAGGTAAGAACGATACTGCAAATGGCAGGAAGGGACTGTTGCATGCTGGAAGCCTGGTTAAAAGTGTGTACCCTTATCCGGTACTTGGACGAGCAAGATGGACTCTGGCCTTTGGCTATCCGGAATGGACTATAAAGTAAATTTACATATATATTTATATATATATATATATATATATATACACACATATGTTGTCTGGTGAAGTGTTCTGGCCTAGGATGGTCAGATTTAAGAAGGGAGGTGTGTAGGAGGTGGTCATGTTGTACCCACCCCCACTGAGTTTATACTGTATTACGTTTAATATGTCAAGTGTATTTTATATGGACTGTGCTGCTATTGGAGGATGCAGTTCCCTGATGTAGCAGAGCCGAGACTGTGTAGCAGATGAGCCGCATAATAAAGTAAATTGTAAGTTTATTTTGCTGTAATAGGAATGTATAGGGTAATGGAAAAGTGTAATCTGTTTAGTGTTAAAAATGTGTTAGCAATATGTGGTAAAGTGAATCAGGCAGATAATATTTAGGATAAAACATACAGTATGTTACGGGGGGCTGTCTGATAATAAAACCCAAAGGAATATCAGACAGTCAGGGTCCACCGTGCAAAGACTCTGCTGCAGACTATGGCAGAGGATAAGGGGTATATAAGTGTGCCACTGTAAATAGTAATAGCACAAGTGCAGAGTGCAATACCTCTGTTAAACTCACAGAGGAATATAATTAGAAAATAAAGCAATTCCTCCCTTACTTGGAGGGTGTGTGGTATGGTCTCTGTTAATGGTCACAGAGACAAAAGCAGTGAGTGTGAAATGGCACCAACCTAGGTCCGCTCCACTAGTGGTGCAAAAGAGACGGACAGCAGCATAAGCCGCACAAAGCTCCTACCTATGTTCGCTCCCCTAGTGTGCGAGGATATGAACAACTGCCAGACGCAGTATAAGGAACGTTACCCTAGCGGCAACTTCCACCTATGAGTAGAATCACAAGGCCCAGCCAGACCATGTGCCTCAGGCACCTGCCTATGTCCGCTCCACTAAGAGGTAAGGATACGGACCGCAGCCGAAGCTGTAAGGTATAAGAACGCTACCCTGCCGGTAGCGCTCACCTAGCATAGACAGAGAGATGCCTAGAGGGACATACACAGAGCGCCTACTCTCATGCATGAACCAACAGGACTGAGCGCCGGGCGGCGTGCGTCAGGGTCTTATATAGACTCTGTGCCTCATCCAAGATGGAGGACACCAGAGCCAATCCGCTGCCAGAGTGACAGCAATGACGTCACGCTGGCCTATCACCGAGCAAAGCGTCACAAGCACATGACCAGCGACCAATCGGCATAGAATGTGTCAGAGACATGTGACCACGTGTCACAAGCACATGACCAGCGGCCAATCAGCTTAGAAGGTGTCAGAGACATGTGACATCGTGTCAGCGATGATGTCACCTGCACATGTGCAATGGCTCCAAGATAGGACTTAAGGGGGCTTTACACGCTGCGACATTGCTAATGCGGAGTCGTTGGGGTCACGGAATTCGTGACGCACATCCGGCCGCATTAGCGATGCCGTTGCGTGTGACACCGATAAGCGATTTTGCATCGTTGCAAAAACGTGCAAAATCGCTAATCGGTGACATGGGGGTCCATTCTTAAAAATCGTTACTGCAGCAGTAACAAAGTTGCACACATCGCTGCATGTGACGCCGCAGGAACGAGGAAGCTCCCCTTACCTGCCTCCCGGCTGCTATGCAGAAGGAAGGAGGTGGGCGGGATGTTACGTCCCGCTCATCTCCGCCCCTCCGCTGCTATTGGGCGGCGGTTCAGTGACGCTTCAGTGACGTCGCTGTGACGCCGCACGGACCTCCCCCTTAAAAAGGAGGCGGTTCGCTGGTCACAGCGACGTCGCCGGACAGGTAAGTATGTGTGACGGCTCTGGGCGATGTTGTGCGGCACGGGCAGCGATTTGCCCGTGTCGCGCAACAGATGGTGGCGGTTACCCACACTAGCGATATCGGGACCGATATCGCAGTGTGTAAAGTAGCCTTTAGTCTCCAGCACTTGCACATGTGCAGTAGCAAGAAATCCGACATAGTCTCCAGTGCCACAGCAACTGTAACACGGTACAGACCAAAAGCTTGGACACACCTTCTCATTCAAAGAGTTTTCTTTATTTTCATGACTCTAAAAATTGTAATTAAATTTACGAATAGTACTTTGTTTAGAATTTATGTACTCCATTCTTTAAAGCAATAAATCTTACTGTATATTATTATATTGAATATCAGTTCATAGACTATAATTCCTGCTAACATATAGGTCGGATATCAAATATTAAGATTCTGATATAAATTTTAGTCAATTGCACATATTAATATGAATATCACAAAACTGTAGGAAAAAATATCTAATGTGTATCGCACTTACCACAAACCCACACACTCAGAGACTGCAATATGTAATTAGGGAGTGCTCAGACTTGGTGCTTTCACAGGATTGCTATTGATTTCAACGGAAATCTCCCACTTTGTTTCATGACTGATTTTAGGTGTATTTGATTGAGCTAAGTAACACTTTAATTATTGAAATTTCTATGTGTGATATTGAAGTCATTATTTCAGAGCTATGATTCAATCGCTCACTTCTTGGCAGAAATACATTTGGTGATGTAGAAAATGTAATTTATTTATTAGCATGTAAAGGCTTTATTAAAACCTTCCAATATTAGATCTTTACAGTAAAGGCTTAAGATTTATGAAAGTATACTAGGTTAATGGAAAAGAAACACAGAAATGGAAACTTTGATTTAACTATTGCTTACTTTGTTATATGAGGAACTTAATAATATTTTACACAATAAATTGGAATGCCCTGTGACAGTAGCTATGGAGGGGGCAGAGGGGGCAGTTTCTCTAAGGCTCTTACTCAGAAGGGCCAACTTGGATCTACTGCTACCCTTAACTGTACTGTGGTGTCTGTAGGATTTAAGAATATCTTCATTAAGCTGAAATCTTGGTTTACCTCAAGTGCTACCTCCGGCACCATATTATTGAAGACTTGAAGACTGGCCGTGGAACCAAACTCTGCACATGCTGCCCACGAAATTGAAGCCAGCGCCCATGACACTGATGCTAACATTGGCGCAAAATTTGTACAAGGTATAACAATCATTTAGCTTGACTATGAAATGTTATAACATGCAAATATTGAATATAGGAATATGGAACTGCAAAACTGCTATTGAAACAGGGTGGTCCAGTACTAGATTGCCCTCATTATTATATTCTGTGTGGCAATACTTACCTCCCTCTTGTTCCCACAACACAGATGTCCAAACAGGGAGCTTTCGTGGAACTACTGTGCTTTCAATACAAAACCAATACCAGGGGAGCTCCGGAGAGATGACATCAGCTGACACCGATGCCAGCATGTATGCGTCAGCATTAAGAAGTAGTCGAGCCCCAGGGGAAAGGAAGGTAGGTCAGCATATTTTTTTTTACATGTGTATGGGGTGTGGGGGGGCTCATGCTCTGTATAGGAGGCTATGTTGGGCTCATGCTGTTTATAGCAGACTGTGTGGAGCTCATAATGTATATAGGAGGCTATGTGAGGCTCATAGGTTATTGTTCATGGAAAAATAATGATATATTTTCTCCAAATAAGAGAGTACAAGGTTCAGTTCACATGCAAATTAATATTTTATTGTACAACAGCATAACAAAAAACACCACACCAATAAAAGAGATGCATACAGAAAGTAGTAAAAAATGGGACGAGCAGCATACAAAAATGGCATCAAAATTTCTCATCACCATCCAGGTTAAAGTGACATATGCTTAGAATATCAGTTCAAGCTACTCTAGATACAAACACCCACTCCAAATAAAGTGCGCATAGTGCCCAATTGCACATGTCTCACCAATGAGGTAGATAGGTTAATGGAATCCAGCACTGCTATGAAATAATCTGCTTGTCATTCCTGAAAGTAACAGGACATTAACTACCACCTCCCGGTAGTGTTACAATATAGTAATCAGAACAGATGCGCATATGCGATGATACACGTGTACGAATCAGCCTATAAGCTATCAGTATATAATATACCTAACACCGCACACTACGGTTATTAGGTATAGGTAAACAAATAATACCGGATATGAGGTGATACACATGTACGGCAAAGCTTATGGCAAAGCATATAAGCTGTCAGTATATAATACACGTAATTCCGCGCACCTCGATTATAAAGTATAAATAAAGAGGTAGATTTACCTAACCGGAGGATGTATAAGGTGCTGCAGTCCCAAACGACCCGACGCGCGTTTCGCACCCGGCTTCAACAAACCTATGTGTATGGGAGTGTTCTAAATACTTATTGACCGTCTTGAAATATATTTATGTGAGGCTCATGCTATATATATGGGCAAGTGTATGGACTCAATACTGTATATAGGAGGTTAAGTAGGGGCTCATGCTGCATATGGGAGGCAGTGTGATGGTGGCTCATACTTTATATAGGAGTCTATATGGAGCTCATAATGTATATAGGAGGCAATGTGGGGCTCATGCTGTTTATAGGGGCAGTGTGGGGGCTCAATACTGTATATAGAAGGCTATATGGGGTCCCATACAGTATATCTTAGGATATGTGAGGGGTAATGCTGTATATAGGAGGCTCACGCTTTATACAAGAGGCTATGTGGGACTCTTGCTGTATATAAGAGGCTATGTGGTGGCTCATTCTTTATATAGGAGGCTATGTGGGTCTTATGCTCTATATAGGGGCATGTATGGGGGCTCAATACTGTATATAAGGGATTACGTGGGGTTCATGCTGTATATAGGAGGCTATGCGGTAGAACATAATGTATATAGGAGGCTATGTAGGGGCTTATACTGTATATAGAAGGCTATGTGGGGGCTAATACTGTATATAGGGGTTTATATGAGGGCTCATGCTGTATATATGGGGGGTGATCATCATACCTAATTACCTTTGGCTGTGTTTTTATCTTGTCTGATTCTTTTTTCAATATGTTTTATAGATATATATATATATATATATATACTCAGGTTTTTACATTATGTGTATGTCAGTATAATAATAAATAAATTGATTTTGCATTTATACTACCAGTTCTCCTATGTGACAATTCTAAATAAAAATGGCATAGGGTCCCTCATATTGTGATACCCAGTACAGATAAAGCAGACGTCTACAGACCCCAGCCCCCAGCCTTGTGCTTATGTTGGCTGTTTATCAAATAAGAGGGGTCCTGTGCGGCTTTTTTTAAATTATATAAACAATGAAAAAAATGGCATGTGGGCCCCCCTCATTTTTTAAACCTAGTTATGATAAAGCCAACAGCTGTGGGCTGATATTCTCAGGCTGGGGAGATCCATGGTTCTTGGGTCCCCCACGCTAAAAACATCATCCCACAGCTGCCACAAAATTGTCATCCATTAGATGCAAAAATTCTGGCACTTTACCCGGCTTATCCCGACTGCCTTGGTGCAGTGGCAATTGGGGTAAAATAAGGGGTTAATGACAGCTCACAGCTGCTACTAAACCAAAGATTATTAATGGGTAGGGTCATGAGACCCCCCTTAACTAATACTGTAAAGGAAAATAAATAAACACAAACACCAAAAAAATGCTTTTTTTGAAATAAAATACAAAAAAAATATGTTTCTCCAATTTATTCACTCCTTAAACACCCAGGTCTGATAAAATCCACACGAGGTCTTGCGAAGATCCCGACTCTGCTACATACTCAATTCACATTGCACGGGCACATTAGAGAACATAACCGCTTGTTGTGGCTTCAGGCAGGCACTGACTGAGCTGAAGCTGTGAGCGGTGATATTACTGAGTTTACCTGCGGTCACAGCTGGCGGTTCTAGAGGTTCCCAACCTGTGACCGCAGGTAAACTCACCTCAGGTGAACTGATTGAACTCAGTGACCTCACCTCAAGTGAACTCATTGAGTTCAGTGAGACCTGCCTTTTCTGACAGGAAAACGCCTACATTTTTGCAAAGAAAATATTGCATGTCCTAGCAAAAAAAATGCATCAAAACGTGATGCGGTTTTGATGCATTTTTTTTTACCAGAAGATGCAGATTTGGTGCAGGAATTTGGTGTATAAATCCAAGCATGAAATCTACATCTCCAAGCAGAAAGCCACACTTAAACTGCGTTTTTTTTTGCCAGGAGGTGCAGATTTGGTGCTGAAATTTATACATCAAATTCCTGCACCATATCTGCACCTTCTGCCAAAGAAAAGCATGAAAACGCTATGCACCAAAATGCAATACACCAAATGTGCATCTCTTTGCAAGAAACCCGATGCGGTTTTGACGCATTTTTGATGAATTTGGTGTATAAATTCCAGCATCAAATCTACATCTTTTGAAAAGCCCCTTGTGGTTTTCTGCCAGGAGATGCAGGTGTCAATGATCTCAATGAGTTCACATTAGGTGGAGTCACTAAGTTCAATTAGTTCACTTGAGGTGAGTTTACCTACATTCACAGGTGGGGTACTGTGGGAACCTCTGGCTGTGACCGCACAAAATTCAGTAATGTCATTGCTCACAACTGCGGCTCAGTCAGTGTTTGCCTGAAGATGCAATGAATGGTCATGTTCTTTAATGTGCCAACACACTGCAACTTAGCAGAGTCGGGAACATTGTGAGACCTCGTGTGATTTACAGTACATCAGATCTGAATGTTTGGGGGGTTAATAAATTGGAGAAAGGGGGTGTTTTTTGTATTTTATTTCCAATAATGGATTTTTTGGATGTTTGTGTTAATTTCTTTTCACTTAAAGAAATAGTAATGGTGAGGTTAGTGGCAGCTATGAGCTGTCATTAACCCCTTATATTACCCCAATTGCCAATGCACCAGGGCAATTGAGATGAGCCAGGTACAGCACTAGAATTGTCACATGTAATGAATGTGACAATTTTGAGATGGCTGAGGATTGAAATTTTTAGCTTGAGGGGCCCAATAACCATGGACCGCCTCAGCCTTAGAAAACCAGCCCTCAGTTGTCAGTTCTATAATAGCTGGTTATCAACATTTGGGGTGAACGCTTGCTTTTTTAAATTATTTAAAGTATTTTAAAAAAACAACATAGGGACCTTTTATTTTTGAAACAGAGCCAAGATAAGCACATGGCTGGGGGCTACAACCTGTAGCTGTCTGCTTTATCTGTATTTGGTATCACATTATGGGAGAACCCTACATAATTTTCTTTACACCATTATAGGAAAGCAGACAGCATGTATGATTCCAACCAATCATAGATTCTGTTACACATTGTGGGGGCATGGTCTATCTGCAAACAATCACAGAGGCCAGGAATGACTGTGGGTAGGGAAGCAGTGAATGTTTATGAGAGGCAATGAGTAGAGATGAGCGAACCGGTCCCGGTTCGGCTCGAGGTCGGTTCGCCGAACGGAGGTCCCGTTCGAGTTCGGTTCGTCGAACGTTCGACGAACCGAACTCGAACTGCATAGGAAACAATGGCAGGCAATCACAAACACAGAAAAACACCTAGAAAACACCCTCAAAGGTGTCCAAAAGGTGACAAACAACTCACAACACAACACAAACACATGGGAAAGTGACAAGGACATATACTCATGCGAAAACAAAACAGCTGGACAAGGAAAAAGAGGAGGACACACAGATATATGAGAAATACACGATTCTCACCTCTCTGCCACCAACACACCAAGGACTTGGTCCTCCTGGATGCACAAGACACATGAGCGCCTTCTTGCTGCACTACCTACATGACCCTCGGATTGTACGAATTCGAAGTAATCCTGAATACTGGGTTGCCACACTGTTAGATCCCCAGTACAAGACAAAATTTGGCGAAATAATTCCTGCCATAGAAGTGGACGCACGTATACAGGAGTATCTGCAGAATGTGGTACGCAATCTTAGATCTGGTTTTCCACTAAACACCAGTGCTGCACAGAGTGAATCTCAACGCTTTGTCATGGATAGGAGGAAATGGTCTTTTCCTTGTCCACATCGGAGGGACCGAGGGATGGCTGCTGTGCTGAGATGGCGTTGAGTACGGTGTCCCTGCAGAGTTGCACTTTTGGTCATATACCAAAATGAGTTGAAAAAGGACAGATGCTGGTGGAAAGGGGAACAGGTGTGTTGGAAAGGGGAAAAAAGTTTTGGTCCGTGGATTTGGTGGTTAAGCAAAAGTAACATTTGATGAAGAAACACCATCTGTTACAGTGGGACTGGCAGATTTGGATAAGGTGGTATATACTATGTTACCGCTATATAACGAAAATTAATAAGAAAAGAAAGAGAAAGGTATATATCCCCATCAGCAGTCAGTGTCCACCGTGCTCCCAGTTGGAAAAGGAGAGGTTGGCAACTGGAAGGTTTGGTGGAGGATACAGAGCTGTGTGGCTATGAAACTAATAGTAGCCTGAACCGAGTTAGACGCCATTCGGATCTGGAGACTGGGAGCCCTGTTAGCGTCACAGGGTCCACATGCCCACCCAGCCCAGGAACTCTCTGTTAACAACACAGGAGCCATTGAGTACGCTGACCGTGTGCATAGGGGCCACACCTGTGGACAGCAGGCGCATCAGCAGCAGCAGGCCTGTTAATGCCACTGGGCTGCACAAGCAGGACTGGTAGGACAGGAGCTGGTCTTAACTGTTCTGCGTTACCAACTGTGGTGGTGGCCTGCATCGACACCCTATCCCTGCCTACCTCTGGCCTAAAGCCGCAATGGGTTCAACACATGGAGGTGTGCTCTTTCAGAGCATAATAGAAGAATGCGCACCTCCTTGTTGGCTCCAGCCCCTTTTATAACCTGGGTCCGGCCCAAACCAGGGTGAACCACAATGAACCTCCTGGAGACAAAAGTAGAGTGACACGTCATGAGTGGCATAACTAGCGTCCTATTTGGAACCGCAACTTCAATGATGACCTCATGGCTGCCATAAACCAAACACCTCACCAGTCATCGTCTGACCATCAATAATGCGGTGACAAGTCATAGGGGTGGGCCTCTGTAAGCCATTTGGGAGGACACCTGATGCCCTGTGGTCTATATGGGACCCCCACATCAGGGGCAGGGCCAAAGAGTTCATTACCGGACCTAGTCTCTGATGCAGTAAGTGCCTGAGCATGCTCAGTAGAGATGAGCGAACCGGTCGCGGTTCGGCTCGAGGTTGGTTCGCCGAACGGACCTCCCGTTCGAGTTCGGTTCGTCGAACGTTCGACGAACCGAACTCGAACTGCATAGGAAACAATGGCAGGCAATCACAAACACAGAAAAACACCTAGAAAACACCCTCAAAGGTGTCCTAAAGGTGACAAACAACTCAAACACATTGGAAAGTGACAAGGACATATACTCATGCGAAAACAAAACAGCTGGACAAGGAAAAAGAGGAGGACACACAGATATAGGCATGGCACGCCCTTCTAAAATCATGTAAAACACCGCAAGGTGACTCCAAGCGGAGTCTCCATTTTTTCCAAAAATTGGGCCACACACACACCCACCCCTTCAGTGGCAGCAGTTGTGCCCCAGTTGTACACTTCACAGCTACATTTGCATCAAGCACATTCAAAAATACGCCATTCTTATCCGTCCCCAGGATGACACCGGGGTAGGTAGCAAAGTCTTTCCTGATCCCAGCTCTGTTCATCTTGGCTTCTTTTAAAAACACATCAAGCAAGGGTTACTCCAAGCGGAGTCTCCCTTTTTTTCCAAAAATTGGGCCACACAGACACCCACCCCATCAGTGGCAGCACTTGGGCCCTAGTTGCAAACAGGATGTTTTGATTTGCATCAAGCACATTCAAAAATACGCCATTCTTATCCGTCCCCAGGATGACACCGGGGTAGGTAGCAAAGTCTTTGCTGATCCCAGCTCTGTTCATCTTGGCTTCTTTTAAAAACACATCAAGCAAGGGTTACTCCAAGCGGAGTCTCCCTTTTTTTCCAAAAATTGGGCCACACAGACACCCACCCCATCAGTGGCAGCACTTGGGCCCTAGTTGCAAACAGGATGTTTTGATTTGCATCAAGCACATTCAAAAATACGCCATTCTTATCCGTCCCCAGGATGACACCGGGGTAGGTAGCAAAGTATTTCTTGATCCCAGCTCTGTTCATCTTGGCTTCTTTTAAAAACACATCAAGCAAGGGTTACTCCAAGCGGAGTCTCCCTTTTTTCCAAAAATTGGGCCACACAGACACCCACCCCATCAGTGGCAGCACTTGGGCCCTAGTTGCAAACAGGATGTTTTGATTTGCATCAAGCACATTCAAAAATACGCCATTCTTATCCGTCCCCAGGATGACACCGGGGTAGGTAGCAAAGTATTTCCTGATCCCAGCTCTGTTCATCTTGGCTTCTTTTAAAAACACATCAAGCAAGGGTTACTCCAAGCGGAGTCTCCCTTTTTTCCAAAAATTGGGCCACACAGACACCCACCCCATCAGTGGCAGCACTTGGGCCCTAGTTGCAAACAGGATGTTTTGATTTGCATCAAGCACATTCAAAAATACGCCATTCTTATCCGTCCCCAGGATGACACCGGGGTAGGTAGCAAAGTCTTTGCTGATCCCAGCTCTGTTCATCTTGGCTTCTTTTAAAAACACATCAAGCAAGGGTTACTCCAAGCGGAGTCTCCCTTTTTTTCCAAAAATTGGGCCACACAGACACCCACCCCATCAGTGGCAGCACTTGGGCCCTAGTTGCAAACAGGATGTTTTGATTTGCATCAAGCACATTCAAAAATACGCCATTCTTATCCGTCCCCAGGATGACACCGGGGTAGGTAGCAAAGTCTTTCCTGATCCCAGCTCTGTTCATCTTGGCTTCTTTTAAAAACACATCAAGCAAGGGTTACTCCAAGCGGAGTCTCCCTTTTTTTCCAAAAATTGGGCCACACAGACACCCACCCCATCAGTGGCAGCACTTGGGCCCTAGTTGCAAACAGGATGTTTTGATTTGCATCAAGCACATTCAAAAATACGCCATTCTTATCCGTCCCCAGGATGACACCGGGGTAGGTAGCAAAGTCTTTGCTGATCCCAGCTCTGTTCATCTTGGCTTCTTTTAAAAACACATCAAGCAAGGGTTACTCCAAGCGGAGTCTCCCTTTTTTCCAAAAATTGGGCCACACAGACACCCACCCCATCAGTGGCAGCACTTGGGCCCTAGTTGCAAACAGGATGTTTTGATTTGCATCAAGCACATTCAAAAATACGCCATTCTTATCCGTCCCCAGGATGACACCGGGGTAGGTAGCAAAGTCTTTGCTGATCCCAGCTCTGTTCATCTTGGCTTCTTTTAAAAACACATCAAGCAAGGGTTACTCCAAGCGGAGTCTCCCTTTTTTTCCAAAAATTGGGCCACACAGACACCCACCCCATCAGTGGCAGCACTTGGGCCCTAGTTGCAAACAGGATGTTTTGATTTGCATCAAGCACATTCAAAAATACGCCATTCTTATCCGTCCCCAGGATGACACCGGGGTAGGTAGCAAAGTATTTCCTGATCCCAGCTCTGTTCATCTTGGCTTCTTTTAAAAACACATCAAGCAAGGGTTACTCCAAGCGGAGTCTCCCTTTTTTCCAAAAATTGGGCCACACAGACACCCACCCCATCAGTGGCAGCACTTGGGCCCTAGTTGCAAACAGGATGTTTTGATTTGCATCAAGCACATTCAAAAATACGCCATTCTTATCCGTCCCCAGGATGACACCGGGGTAGGTAGCAAAGTCTTTGCTGATCCCAGCTCTGTTCATCTTGGCTTCTTTTAAAAACACATCAAGCAAGGGTTACTCCAAGCGGAGTCTCCCTTTTTTCCAAAAATTGGGCCACACAGACACCCACCCCATCAGTGGCAGCACTTGGGCCCTAGTTGCAAACAGGATGTTTTGATTTGCATCAAGCACATTCAAAAATACGCCATTCTTATCCGTCCCCAGGATGACACCGGGGTAGGTAGCAAAGTCTTTCCTGATCCCAGCTCTGTTCATCTTGGCTTCTTTTAAAAACACATCAAGCAAGGGTTACTCCAAGCGGAGTCTCCCTTTTTTTCCAAAAATTGGGCCACACAGACACCCACCCCATCAGTGGCAGCACTTGGGCCCTAGTTGCAAACAGGATGTTTTGATTTGCATCAAGCACATTCAAAAATACGCCATTCTTATCCGTCCCCAGGATGACACCGGGGTAGGTAGCAAAGTCTTTCCTGATCCCAGCTCTGTTCATCTTGGCTTCTTTTAAAAACACATCAAGCAAGGGTTACTCCAAGCGGAGTCTCCCTTTTTTTCCAAAAATTGGGCCACACAGACACCCACCCCATCAGTGGCAGCACTTGGGCCCTAGTTGCAAACAGGATGTTTTGATTTGCATCAAGCACATTCAAAAATACGCCATTCTTATCCGTCCCCAGGATGACACCGGGGTAGGTAGCAAAGTCTTTCCTGATCCCAGCTCTGTTCATCTTGGCTTCTTTTAAAAACACATCAAGCAAGGGTTACTCCAAGCGGAGTCTCCCTTTTTTTCCAAAAATTGGGCCACACAGACACCCACCCCATCAGTGGCAGCACTTGGGCCCTAGTTGCAAACAGGATGTTTTGATTTGCATCAAGCACATTCCAAATCCACAAGCATTTACTCTCCCCAGGATGACACAGGGGTAGTAAATTCGTTCTGGATCCATGACTTGTTCATTTTGATGAACGTCAGTCTGTCCACATTGTCACTGGACAGACGCGTGCGCTTATCTGTCAGCACACACCCAGCAGCACTGAATACACGTTCAGAGACAACGCTGGCAGCTGGACACGACAAAATCTCCAAGGCGTAACTGGAGAGCTCTGGCCATTTTTCTATGTTTGAAGCCCAAAAGGAGCAAGGCTCCAGTTGCACAGTCATGGCATCGATGTTCATTTGGAGATACTCCTGTATCATCCTCTCCAGCCGTTGAGTATGTGTCAGACTTGTTGTCTCTGGTGGCCTTGCAAAAGAGGGTCTAAAAAAATTATGAAAAGATTCCATAAAATTGCTGTTACCGGCACCAGATACGGTCCTACTGGTACGGGTAGACTGGTGAAGATGACGAGACCGTCCCATGTTTGTCAAGTTACAACTGGGAGATTCCCTCCCTGCACCTGCACGGTTGTTTGGTGGAAAAGCCGAGCTAAGATCGAGTAACAGCTTCTGCTGATACTCCTGCATACGTGCGTCCCTTTCTATGGCTGGAATTATGTCACAAAATTTGGACTTGTACCGGGGATCTAATAGTGTGGCAATCCAGTAGTCATCATCACTTCTAATTTTGACAATACGACTGTCATGTTGGAGGTAGTGCAACAAAAAGGCACTCATGTGTCTTGCGCAGCCATGCGGACCAAGTCCACGCTGTGTTTGTGGCATAGAGGTGCTACCCGTTCTTTCTTCCTCTGACATCTCCCCCCAACCTCTTTCAACTGAAATTTGACCAAGGTCTCCCTCATCCGCTGAGTCTTCCATGTCCATGGACAGTTCGTCCTCCATTTCTTCATGTTCTCCTGCACCTTGCTCAACATTTCGCCTGCTACTATGCGCCCTTGTCGATCCCTGTTCCCCATGGTCCCATGCCTGCTGCGTTGGTGATGATGAACGTCTGGACCTTGGTGATGTTGTTGTCCCTTGCACATATGAATCCTCCTGTAGTTCCTCCCCTTCATGTTGTCCCACCCCCTGACTCCGAATAGTGTTTAGCGTGTGCTCCAGCATGTAAATGACTGGAATCGTCATGCTGATAATGGCATTGTCAGAGCTAAACATATTCGTCGCCATGTCGAAACTGTGCAGAAGGGTGCATAGGTCCTTGATCTGAGACCACTCCATCAGGGTGATCTGCCCCACCTCTGCATCTCGTTGGCCCAGGCTATACGTCATGACGTATTGCACCAGGGCTCTGCGGTGCTGCCACAGTCGCTGTAACATGTGGAGAGTTGAATTCCAGCGTGTCGCCACATCGCATTTCAGGCGATGAACCGGCAGGCCGAAAGACTTCTGTAGCGATGCAAGTCGCTCAGCTGCGGCGCTTGAACGCCGGAAGTGAGCAGACAGTTTTCGTGCCCTGTTCAGAAGGCCATCTAGGCCGGGATAGTGTGTTAAAAATTGCTGGACGACAAGGTTCAACACGTGAGCCATACAAGGTACGTGTGTCACCTTGCCCAGGCGAAGGGCCGCACCCAGGTTTGCAGCATTGTCGCACACGGCCTTACCAGGCTGCAGGTTGAGTGGAGACAACCATTTATTAAACTCGGACCGCAGAGCTGACCACAACTCCTCAGCTGTGTGACTCTTATTACCAAGACATGTCAAGCTAAAGACCGCCTGATGCCGTTGCGCTCGGCTGCCAGCATAGTAATGAGGCGTGCGTGATTCCTTCTGCGCAGTGAGAACGCTGGTGGCCTGACCAGGCAGGCTTGGGGCGGAGGTGGAGGACCCAGATGAGGTGGAGGATGCAGAAGCTGTGGCGGAACTTGGACAGACAGAGGATTGACACACAAGTCGTGGGGACGGCAAGACTTGTGCAGCAGACCCTTCACCATCTATCACCATAGTTACCCAGTGCCCAGTCAGCGACATGTAACGTCCCTGTCCATGCTTACTGGTCCAAGTATCGGTGGTGAAATGCACCCGTTCACACACAGAGTTTCTCAAGGAAGCGGTGATGTTGTGTGCGACATGCTGGTGTAGCGCGGGCACACCTTTCTTAGAGAAGTAGTGGCGACTAGGCATCTGGTACTGGGGCACAGCGACAGACATAAGGTCTCTAAAATCCTGTGTGTCCACTAGGCGGAAAGGCAGCATTTCGGTAGCCAACAGCTTACAGAGGGATAGAGTCAACCTCTTAGCTTTGTCATGGGTCGGAGGAAGTGGCCTTTTATTTGACCACATCTGAGGGACAGAGATCTGGCTGCTGTGTGTAGACGGTGTTGAGTAGGGTGTCCCTGGAAAAATGCAGGTTTGTGAGGAAAGTGCAGGCGGAGACATGATGTTGCCTTCATCCAACGTTGGTGCTATCGATGTCTGAGAGAGCTGTACACACTCACTTGTTTCCCCTTCCAAACCAACTGACGACCTTACAAGCAAACTGCCTGTTGCGGTTACAGTGGTGGAAGTTTTGCGTGGAAAAACAGGTGTGACAGCTGTCCCCACAGTCCTAGAAGATGAAGAGCGCGCGGATGCACTGGAAGGGGCGGGCGGTGGATGGTTCGCTCCGCTAGCCGGCATTGCAGCACGGTGAGCTTCCCACCGGGACTTATGATATTTATTCATGTGACGATTCATGGAAGAAGTTGTCAAACTGCTGAGGTTTTGACCTCTACTAACAGAATCATGACAAATGTTACATATCACATGAGTTGGGCGATCTTTTTCGATGTGAAAAAAGGCCCAGGCTAGGCAAGGCTTAGAGGCCATGCGACCTGTTGATCCACCCCGAATAATGCTCATAGGCAGAGTGGTGGCTGAGGATGCAGTTGTAGACGTGCTACCAGTGCTCCGACTCTGTCCAGGAAGGCGCAAGGTAACTTCGTCGTCGGTTGCATCCTCCTCCACCGCCTCTGTTGACCTCCTCGAGTGCCTGACTGGGGGTTGACAGTAGGTGGGATCTAGAACGTCATCATCAATTGTTGTGTTCGCACTCCCCTCCCCCTCAGACCGAGCCTCTTCTTGCCCTGACCGAATATTTAAGTTGTCATCCCAATCGGGTATCTGCGTCTCATCTTCATCAGTATGTTCCTCATTGTCTATAACCACAGGTGTTACAGTTTGTGACAAAGGGTCAACATTATGCTCAGAAACTTGGTCCTCACGGCCTGAATCTGAGTCACAAAGGTTCTGGGCATCACTGCAGACCATTTCCTGTTCTGTACTCACTGTAGCTTGGGAGCAGACCTCTGATTCCCAGGCTATAGTGTGACTGAACAGCTCTGCAGACTCAGCCATCTCAGTTCCACCATACTGTGCAGGGCTGATGGAGACTTCAGAGCTGGGAGAAATCAAGTGTGATTGGGATGACAACTCAGAGGAATGGTGTTTTTTGGATGCGGTACTTGAAGTGGCTGAGAGGGCACTTGTTGGACCACTTGAGATCCATTCAAGCATTTTCCTTTTTTGCCCATCATCTACCTTTGTTCCTCTTGTTCGTGTCCGTAAAAAAGGGAGCACATCGGATTGTCCACAATAAGTAGTAGACATCTTACTTTTGCTAGTAGATGGTCTATCTTCAGCAGATGATAATGGAGCTTTGGCACCTTCCCCACTGACAAAACCTTTTTTGCCTTTTCCACCACGCCTCTTCCCCTTTCCACCAGCATCTGTCATTTTGCCACTCATGTTGATTGCGACAAGATTGTGGACTGAAAATGTGGTAGTAAAAATTGAGAGGTGGTGAAGATTGCAGTGGTGGTCTAGCTTTATTAACAGCAGAATAATAAAGTATAAATATCCCTGACAATGTAACTTAGTTATAATTCGTTGGAGTGTGCAACGCAGGTAGACGTGCTGCAAATGTCTTGGCACTAGTGGGACTATAGCAAAGTCCAATAGCCACGTATAGGATGCCACTAGGTTCACTGAGTGTGTGCTAGTATAATGGCATAGTTATAATTAGTTGGAGTGTGCAACGCAGGCAGATGTGCTCTGCAAATGTCTTGGCACTAGTAGGACTATAGCAAAGTCCAATAGCCACGTATAGGATGCCACTAGGTATACTGAGTGTGTGCTAGTATAATGGCTTAGTTATAATTAGTTGGAGTGTGCAACGCAGGCAGACGTGCTGCAAATGTCTTGGCACTAGTGGGACTATAGCAAAGTCCAATAGCCACGTATAGGATGCCACTAGGTACACTGAGTGTGTGCTAGTATAATGGCTTAGTTATAATTAGTTGGAGTGTGCAACGCAGGCAGACGTGCTGCAAATGTCTTGGCACTAGTGGGACTATAGCAAAGTCCAATAGCCACGTATAGGATGCCACTAGGTACACTGAGTGTGTGCTAGTATAATGGCTTAGTTATAATTAGTTGGAGTGTGCAACGCAGGCAGACGTGCTGCAAATGTCTTGGCACTAGTGGGACTATAGCAAAGTCCAATAGCCACGTATAGGATGCCACTAGGTACACTGAGTGTGTGCTAGTATAATGGCTTAGTTATAATTAGTTGGAGTGTGCAACGCAGGCAGACGTGCTGCAAATGTCTTGGCACTAGTGGGACTATAGCAAAGTCCAATAGCCACGTATAGGATGCCACTAGGTACACTGAGTGTGTGCTAGTATAATGGCTTAGTTATAATTAGTTGGAGTGTGCAACGCAGGCAGACGTGCTGCAAATGTCTTGGCACTAGTGGGACTATTGCAAAGTCCAATAGCCACGTATAGGATGCCACTAGGTACACTGAGTGTGTGCTAGTATAATGGCTTAGTTATAATTAGTTGGAGTGTGCAACGCAGGCAGACGTGCTGCAAATGTCTTGGCACTAGTGGGACTATAGCAAAGTCCAATAGCCACGTATAGGATGCCACTAGGTACACTGAGTGTGTGCTAGTATAATGGCTTAGTTATAATTAGTTGGAGTGTGCAACGCAGGCAGACGTGCTGCAAATGTCTTGGCACTAGTGGGACTATAGCAAAGTCCAATAGCCACGTATAGGATGCCACTAGGTACACTGAGTGTGTGCTAGTATAATGGCTTAGTTATAATTAGTTGGAGTGTGCAACGCAGGCAGACGTGCTGCAAATGTCTTGGCACTAGTGGGACTATAGCAAAGTCCAATAGCCACGTATAGGATGCCACTAGGTACACTGAGTGTGTGCTAGTATAATGGCTTAGTTATAATTAGTTGGAGTGTGCAACGCAGGCAGACGTGCTGCAAATGTCTTGGCACTAGTGGGACTATAGCAAAGTCCAATAGCCACGTATAGGATGCCACTAGGTACACTGAGTGTGTGCTAGTATAATGGCTTAGTTATAATTAGTTGGAGTGTGCAACGCAGGCAGACGTGCTGCAAATGTCTTGGCACTAGTGGGACTATAGCAAAGTCCAATAGCCACGTATAGGATGCCACTAGGTACACTGAGTGTGTGCTAGTATAATGGCTTAGTTATAATTAGTTGGAGTGTGCAACGCAGGCAGACGTGCTGCAAATGTCTTGGCACTAGTGGGACTATAGCAAAGTCCAATAGCCACGTATAGGATGCCACTAGGTACACTGAGTGTGTGCTAGTATAATGGCTTAGTTATAATTAGTTGGAGTGTGCAACGCAGGCAGACGTGCTGCAAATGTCTTGGCACTAGTGGGACTATAGCAAAGTCCAATAGCCACGTATAGGATGCCACTAGGTACACTGAGTGTGTGCTAGTATAATGGCTTAGTTATAATTAGTTGGAGTGTGCAACGCAGGCAGACGTGCTGCAAATGTCTTGGCACTAGTGGGACTATAGCAAAGTCCAATAGCCACGTATAGGATGCCACTAGGTACACTGAGTGTGTGCTAGTATAATGGCTTAGTTATAATTAGTTGGAGTGTGCAACGCAGGCAGACGTGCTGCAAATGTCTTGGCACTAGTGGGACTATAGCAAAGTCCAATAGCCACGTATAGGATGCCACTAGGTACACTGAGTGTGTGCTAGTATAATGGCTTAGTTATAATTAGTTGGAGTGTGCAACGCAGGCAGACGTGCTGCAAATGTCTTGGCACTAGTGGGACTATAGCAAAGTCCAATAGCCACGTATAGGATGCCACTAGGTACACTGAGTGTGTGCTAGTATAATGGCTTAGTTATAATTAGTTGGAGTGTGCAACGCAGGCAGACGTGCTGCAAATGTCTTGGCACTAGTGGGACTATAGCAAAGTCCAATAGCCACGTATAGGATGCCACTAGGTACACTGAGTGTGTGCTAGTATAATGGCTTAGTTATAATTAGTTGGAGTGTGCAACGCAGGCAGACGTGCTGCAAATGTCTTGGCACTAGTGGGACTATAGCAAAGTCCAATAGCCACGTATAGGATGCCACTAGGTACACTGAGTGTGTGCTAGTATAATGGCTTAGTTATAATTAGTTGGAGTGTGCAACGCAGGCAGACGTGCTGCAAATGTCTTGGCACTAGTGGGACTATAGCAAAGTCCAATAGCCACGTATAGGATGCCACTAGGTACACTGAGTGTGTGCTAGTATAATGGCTTAGTTATAATTAGTTGGAGTGTGCAACGCAGGCAGACGTGCTGCAAATGTCTTGGCACTAGTGGGACTATAGCAAAGTCCAATAGCCACGTATAGGATGCCACTAGGTACACTGAGTGTGTGCTAGTATAATGGCTTAGTTATAATTAGTTGGAGTGTGCAACGCAGGCAGACGTGCTGCAAATGTCTTGGCACTAGTGGGACTATAGCAAAGTCCAATAGCCACGTATAGGATGCCACTAGGTACACTGAGTGTGTGCTAGTATAATGGCTTAGTTATAATTAGTTGGAGTGTGCAACGCAGGCAGACGTGCTGCAAATGTCTTGGCACTAGTGGGACTATAGCAAAGTCCAATAGCCACGTATAGGATGCCACTAGGTACACTGAGTGTGTGCTAGTATAATGGCTTAGTTATAATTAGTTGGAGTGTGCAACGCAGGCAGACGTGCTGCAAATGTCTTGGCACTAGTGGGACTATAGCAAAGTCCAATAGCCACGTATAGGATGCCACTAGGTACACTGAGTGTGTGCTAGTATAATGGCTTAGTTATAATTAGTTGGAGTGTGCAACGCAGGCAGACGTGCTGCAAATGTCTTGGCACTAGTGGGACTATAGCAAAGTCCAATAGCCACGTATAGGATGCCACTAGGTACACTGAGTGTGTGCTAGTATAATGGCTTAGTTATAATTAGTTGGAGTGTGCAACGCAGGCAGACGTGCTGCAAATGTCTTGGCACTAGTGGGACTATAGCAAAGTCCAATAGCCACGTATAGGATGCCACTAGGTACACTGAGTGTGTGCTAGTATAATGGCTTAGTTATAATTAGTTGGAGTGTGCAACGCAGGCAGACGTGCTGCAAATGTCTTGGCACTAGTGGGACTATAGCAAAGTCCAATAGCCACGTATAGGATGCCACTAGGTACACTGAGTGTGTGCTAGTATAATGGCTTAGTTATAATTAGTTGGAGTGTGCAACGCAGGCAGACGTGCTGCAAATGTCTTGGCACTAGTGGGACTATAGCAAAGTCCAATAGCCACGTATAGGATGCCACTAGGTACACTGAGTGTGTGCTAGTATAATGGCTTAGTTATAATTAGTTGGAGTGTGCAACGCAGGCAGACGTGCTGCAAATGTCTTGGCACTAGTGGGACTATAGCAAAGTCCAATAGCCACGTATAGGATGCCACTAGGTACACTGAGTGTGTGCTAGTATAATGGCTTAGTTATAATTAGTTGGAGTGTGCAACGCAGGCAGACGTGCTGCAAATGTCTTGGCACTAGTGGGACTATAGCAAAGTCCAATAGCCACGTATAGGATGCCACTAGGTACACTGAGTGTGTGCTAGTATAATGGCTTAGTTATAATTAGTTGGAGTGTGCAACGCAGGCAGACGTGCTGCAAATGTCTTGGCACTAGTGGGACTATAGCAAAGTCCAATAGCCACGTATAGGATGCCACTAGGTACACTGAGTGTGTGCTAGTATAATGGCTTAGTTATAATTAGTTGGAGTGTGCAACGCAGGCAGACGTGCTGCAAATGTCTTGGCACTAGTGGGACTATAGCAAAGTCCAATAGCCACGTATAGGATGCCACTAGGTACACTGAGTGTGTGCTAGTATAATGGCTTAGTTATAATTAGTTGGAGTGTGCAACGCAGGCAGACGTGCTGCAAATGTCTTGGCACTAGTGGGACTATAGCAAAGTCCAATAGCCACGTATAGGATGCCACTAGGTACACTGAGTGTGTGCTAGTATAATGGCTTAGTTATAATTAGTTGGAGTGTGCAACGCAGGCAGACGTGCTGCAAATGTCTTGGCACTAGTGGGACTATAGCAAAGTCCAATAGCCACGTATAGGATGCCACTAGGTACACTGAGTGTGTGCTAGTATAATGGCTTAGTTATAATTAGTTGGAGTGTGCAACGCAGGCAGACGTGCTGCAAATGTCTTGGCACTAGTGGGACTATAGCAAAGTCCAATAGCCACGTATAGGATGCCACTAGGTACACTGAGTGTGTGCTAGTATAATGGCTTAGTTATAATTAGTTGGAGTGTGCAACGCAGGCAGACGTGCTGCAAATGTCTTGGCACTAGTGGGACTATAGCAAAGTCCAATAGCCACGTATAGGATGCCACTAGGTACACTGAGTGTGTGCTAGTATAATGGCTTAGTTATAATTAGTTGGAGTGTGCAACGCAGGCAGACGTGCTGCAAATGTCTTGGCACTAGTGGGACTATAGCAAAGTCCAATAGCCACGTATAGGATGCCACTAGGTACACTGAGTGTGTGCTAGTATAATGGCTTAGTTATAATTAGTTGGAGTGTGCAACGCAGGCAGACGTGCTGCAAATGTCTTGGCACTAGTGGGACTATAGCAAAGTCCAATAGCCACGTATAGGATGCCACTAGGTACACTGAGTGTGTGCTAGTATAATGGCTTAGTTATAATTAGTTGGAGTGTGCAACGCAGGCAGACGTGCTGCAAATGTCTTGGCACTAGTGGGACTATAGCAAAGTCCAATAGCCACGTATAGGATGCCACTAGGTACACTGAGTGTGTGCTAGTATAATGGCTTAGTTATAATTAGTTGGAGTGTGCAACGCAGGCAGACGTGCTGCAAATGTCTTGGCACTAGTGGGACTATAGCAAAGTCCAATAGCCACGTATAGGATGCCACTAGGTACACTGAGTGTGTGCTAGTATAATGGCTTAGTTATAATTAGTTGGAGTGTGCAACGCAGGCAGACGTGCTGCAAATGTCTTGGCACTAGTGGGACTATAGCAAAGTCCAATAGCCACGTATAGGATGCCACTAGGTACACTGAGTGTGTGCTAGTATAATGGCTTAGTTATAATTAGTTGGAGTGTGCAACGCAGGCAGACGTGCTGCAAATGTCTTGGCACTAGTGGGACTATAGCAAAGTCCAATAGCCACGTATAGGATGCCACTAGGTACACTGAGTGTGTGCTAGTATAATGGCTTAGTTATAATTAGTTGGAGTGTGCAACGCAGGCAGACGTGCTGCAAATGTCTTGGCACTAGTGGGACTATAGCAAAGTCCAATAGCCACGTATAGGATGCCACTAGGTACACTGAGTGTGTGCTAGTATAATGGCTTAGTTATAATTAGTTGGAGTGTGCAACGCAGGCAGACGTGCTGCAAATGTCTTGGCACTAGTGGGACTATAGCAAAGTCCAATAGCCACGTATAGGATGCCACTAGGTACACTGAGTGTGTGCTAGTATAATGGCTTAGTTATAATTAGTTGGAGTGTGCAACGCAGGCAGACGTGCTGCAAATGTCTTGGCACTAGTGGGACTATAGCAAAGTCCAATAGCCACGTATAGGATGCCACTAGGTACACTGAGTGTGTGCTAGTATAATGGCTTAGTTATAATTAGTTGGAGTGTGCAACGCAGGCAGACGTGCTGCAAATGTCTTGGCACTAGTGGGACTATAGCAAAGTCCAATAGCCACGTATAGGATGCCACTAGGTACACTGAGTGTGTGCTAGTATAATGGCTTAGTTATAATTAGTTGGAGTGTGCAACGCAGGCAGACGTGCTGCAAATGTCTTGGAACTAGTGGGACTATAGCAAAGTCCAATAGCCACGTATAGGATGCCACTAGGTACACTGAGTGTGTGCTAGTATAATGGCTTAATTATAATTAGTTGGAGTGTGCAACGCAGGCAGACGTGCTGCAAATGTCTTGGCACTAGTGGGACTATAGCAAAGTCCAATAGCCACGTATAGGATGCCACTAGGTACACTGAGTGTGTGCTAGTATAATGGCTTAGTTATAATTAGTTGGAGTGTGCAACGCAGGCAGACGTGCTGCAAATGTCTTGGCACTAGTGGGACTATAGCAAAGTCCAATAGCCACGTATAGGATGCCACTAGGTACACTGAGTGTGTGCTAGTATAATGGCTTAGTTATAATTAGTTGGAGTGTGCAACGCAGGCAGACGTGCTGCAAATGTCTTGGCACTAGTGGGACTATAGCAAAGTCCAATAGCCACGTATAGGATGCCACTAGGTACACTGAGTGTGTGCTAGTATAATGGCTTAGTTATAATTAGTTGGAGTGTGCAACGCAGGCAGACGTGCTGCAAATGTCTTGGCACTAGTGGGACTATAGCAAAGTCCAATAGCCACGTATAGGATGCCACTAGGTACACTGAGTGTGTGCTAGTATAATGGCTTAGTTATAATTAGTTGGAGTGTGCAACGCAGGCAGACGTGCTGCAAATGTCTTGGCACTAGTGGGACTATAGCAAAGTCCAATAGCCACGTATAGGATGCCACTAGGTACACTGAGTGTGTGCTAGTATAATGGCTTAGTTATAATTAGTTGGAGTGTGCAACGCAGGCAGACGTGCTGCAAATGTCTTGGCACTAGTGGGACTATAGCAAAGTCCAATAGCCACGTATAGGATGCCACTAGGTACACTGAGTGTGTGCTAGTATAATGGCTTAGTTATAATTAGTTGGAGTGTGCAACGCAGGCAGACGTGCTGCAAATGTCTTGGCACTAGTGGGACTATAGCAAAGTCCAATAGCCACGTATAGGATGCCACTAGGTACACTGAGTGTGTGCTAGTATAATGGCTTAGTTATAATTAGTTGGAGTGTGCAACGCAGGCAGACGTGCTGCAAATGTCTTGGCACTAGTGGGACTATAGCAAAGTCCAATAGCCACGTATAGGATGCCACTAGGTACACTGAGTGTGTGCTAGTATAATGGCTTAGTTATAATTAGTTGGAGTGTGCAACGCAGGCAGACGTGCTGCAAATGTCTTGGCACTAGTGGGACTATAGCAAAGTCCAATAGCCACGTATAGGATGCCACTAGGTACACTGAGTGTGTGCTAGTATAATGGCTTAGTTATAATTAGTTGGAGTGTGCAACGCAGGCAGACGTGCTGCAAATGTCTTGGCACTAGTGGGACTATAGCAAAGTCCAATAGCCACGTATAGGATGCCACTAGGTTCACTGAGTGTGTGCTAGTATAATGGCTTAGTTATAATTAGTTGGAGTGTGCAACGCAGGCAGATGCGCTCTGCAAATGTCTTGGCACTAGTAGGACTATAGCAAAGTCCAATAGCCACGTATAGGATGCCACTAAAAAACACTTAGTGTGTGCAAGTATAATGGCTTAGTTATAATTAGTTGGAGTGTGCAACGCAGGCAGATGCGCTCTGCAAATGTCTTGGCACTAGTGGGACTATAGCAAAGTCCAATAGCCACGTATAGGATGCCACTAGGTACACTGAGTGTTTGCTAGTAAAATTGCTTAGTTTAAAAAAGTTGTAGTGTGCAATGCAGGCAGACGTGCTCTGCAAATGTCTTTGCACTAGTGGGACTATAGCAAAGTCCAATAGCCACGTATAGGATGCCACTAGGTACACTGAGTGTTTGCTAGTAAAATTGCTTAGTTTAAAAAACTTGGAGTGTGCAATGCAGGCAGATGTGCTCTGCTAATGTCTTTGCACTAGTGGGACTATAGCAAAGTCCAATAGCCACGTATAGGATGCCACTAGGTACACTGAGTGTGTGCTAGTATAATGGCTTAGTTATAATTCGTTGGAGTGTGCAACGCAGGCAGATGCGCTCTGCAAATGTCTTGGCACTAGTGGGACTATAGCAAAGTCCAATAGCCACGTATAGGATGCCACTAGGTACACTGAGTGTTTGCTAGTAAAATTGCTTAGTTTAAAAAAGTTGTAGTGTGCAATGCAGGCAGACGTGCTCTGCAAATGTCTTTGCACTAGTGGGACTATAGCAAAGTCCAATAGCCACGTATAGGATGCCACTAGGTACACTGAGTGTTTGCTAGTAAAATTGCTTAGTTTAAAAAACTTGGAGTGTGCAATGCAGGCAGATGTGCTCTGCTAATGTCTTTGCACTAGTGGGACTATAGCAAAGTCCAATAGCCACGTATAGGATGCCACTAGGTACACTGAGTGTGTGCTAGTATAATGGCTTAGTTATAATTCGTTGGAGTGTGCAACGCAGGCAGATGCGCTCTGCAAATGTCTTGGCACTAGTGGGACTATAGCAAAGTCCAATAGCCACGTATAGGATGCCACTAGGTACACTGAGTGTTTGCTAGTAAAATTGCTTAGTTTAAAAAAGTTGTAGTGTGCAATGCAGGCAGACGTGCTCTGCAAATGTCTTTGCACTAGTGGGACTATAGCAAAGTCCAATAGCCACGTATAGGATGCCACTAGGTACACTGAATGTTTGCTAGTATAATGGCTTACTTAGAATGAGTTGGAGTGTGCAGAGGACAAGAGGGTACAGTGGCAGGATTGTGGTGCTCTGGGTAGAGGAATGGAAGCCTGCCTTTCTATTCCCTCCTAATGGTGAAATGCAGGGAGGAAATCCCTGACCTGGGCTACACAGACGCTGTTGCTGTTTGCAGGACCTGCCACTTATGGCTCTCTGACCCTGCCGCTTTGAGCCCTTAAAAGGACTGCTAGAATGTGCTCTCCCTAAGCTGTCTAACGCTGTGTATGCAGCGCATACAGCTGTATCGGCTATAGGACTCAGGAGGACGGAGCTGCGACACTGATGTCTGACACCAAAGACGCAGAAGGCAGATAATGGCGTTCGTGAAGAAAATGTCCAGTTTTATAATGCAGGGACATGTGACATGCAGATCCTATCACACATGCCGTTGCTTCTCTGGCTCAAAGTCCACTTAGGTGTGTGTGTGTCTGTGATTGGCTGACATGCTGGCCCGCCCCACAAGACGCGCGCGCTTAGGGAAGGAAGACAAGAAAAAAAAAAAAAAAATGGCGATCGCCATTATAGAAACAGCAGTGATCTGAAGGCGCTGTTCACGCACACTATACACTGAAATGTGATAATAGTTTGATTCACAGAGTGACTTACACTATTACAGCAGAAACCAAGCTAGGATTTAGCTGTTTTTTGGCTGCTAGAACCGTTCTCGAACGTTTCTAGAACTATCGAGCTTTTGCAAAAAGCTCGAGTTCTAGTTCGATCTAGAACATGCCCCAAAATCACTCGAGCCGCGAACTGGAGAACCACGAACCACGAACCGCGCTCAACTCTAATGCTCAGTAGCATGAAATACAGTCTCTGAAAAAAGACTATCAGCTTTAGCATGGTGTCTAGGCACAAAACAGGACTTAGACCCGGCACGGAATGTAAGTACCTGTGCAAAGAGGCTTTTGACACTTAGTGTGGGAGCATGCGCTGTATCCCTAAATGAAGACTTAGCGTCAGGAATGGCACAGTCAGGCTGAGCATACTCACTAGGCGAAACACTGTAGTTAGGCTGCAGCTGGGGTAAATCGGCACACGCATGCGCACTAGCTGCCTCTCCACACTTAGACGTGGAGGAGAAATTGCTCTTCGGGTGTGAACTTGGAGATGCTGTCTATGAACAGAAGGAAAAGCTAAAGGAAGACTCACTTTCTATCCCTCCGAATTATCAAATGCAGCAATGAATTCCCTGAGTTTGCTATAACATTAGCGTAGCAAAATGTGCATGAGGGTGTCATGTAGAGGTGCTAGAAATAGCTTGGCACCAGTGGGGCACTAATGGAATACAACAGCCAGTTCTATGATGCCACTAAATGGCAGTATTTTTTGCTATCATTATAGCTTATTAAAAACAGAGCAGGAGGGTGTCCTGCACAGGTGCTAGAAATCGCTTGGCACCAGTGGGGCACTAATGGAATACAACAGCCAGTTCTATGATGCCACTAAATGGCAGTATTTTTTGCTATCATTATAGCTTATTAAAATAGAGCAGGAGGGTGTCATGCAGAGGTGCTGCACATAGCTTGGTACCAGTGGGGCACTAATGGAATACAACAGCCAGTTCTATGATGCCACTAAATGGCAGAATTTTTTGCTATCATTATAGCTTATTAAAAACAGAGCAGGAGGGTGTCCTGCACAGGTGCTAGAAATAGCTTGGCACCAGTGGGGCACTAATGGAATACAACAGCCAGTTCTATGATGCCACTAAATGGCAGTATTTTTTGCTATCATTATAGCTTATTAAAAACAGAGCAGGAGGGTGTCATGCACAGGTGCTGCACATAGATTTGCACTAGTGTGACTAGACAAAAGTCCAATAGCGACGTTTAGGATGCCACTAGGTACACTGACTGTTTGCTAGTATAATGGCTTAGTTAAAAAGAGTTGGAGTGTGCAATGCAGGCAGACGTGCTGCAAATATCTTTCCACTAGTGTGACTACACAAAAGTACAATAGTCACGTTTAGGATGCCACTAGGTACACTGTCTGTTTGCTAGTATAATGTCTTAGTTAAAAAGAGTTTAAGTGTGCAATGCAGGCAGACGTGCTGCAAATATCTTTCCACTAGTTTGACTACACAAAAGTACAATAGCCACGTTTAGGATGCCACTAGGTACACTGACTGTTTGCTAGTATAATGGCTTAGTTAAAAAGAGTTGGAGTGTGCAATGCAGGCAGACGTGCTGCAAATATCTTTCCACTAGTTTGACTACACAAAAGTACAATAGCCACGTTTAGGATGCCACTAGGTACACTGACTGTTTGCTAGTATAATGGCTTAGTTAAAAAGAGTTGGAGTGTGCAATGCAGGCAGACGTGCTGCAAATATCTTTCCACTAGTGTGACTACACAAAAGTACAATAGTCACGTTTAGGATGCCAATAGGTACACTGTTTGCTAGTATAATGGCTTAGTTAAAAAGAGTTGGAGTGTGCAATGCAGGCAGACGTGCTGCAAATGTCTTTCCACTAGTTTGACTACACAAAAGTACAATACCCACGTTTAGGATGCCACTAGGTACACTGACTGTTTGCTAGTATAATGGCTTAGTTAAAAAGAGTTGGAGTGTGCAATGCAGGCAGACGTGCTGCAAATATCTTTCCACTAGTTTGACTACACAAAAGTACAATACCCACGTTTAGGATGCCACTAGGTACACTGATTGTTTGCTAGTATAATGGCTTAGTTAAAAAGAGTTGGAGTGTGCAATGCAGGCAGACGTGCTGCAAATATCTTTCCACTAGTTTGACTACACAAAAGTACAATAGCCACGTTTAGGATGCCACTAGGTACACTGACTGTTTGCTAGTATAATGGCTTAGTTAAAAAGAGTTGGAGTGTGCAATGCAGGCAGACGTGCTGCAAATATCTTTCCACTAGTTTGACTACACAAAAGTACAATAGCCACGTTTAGGATGCCACTAGGTACACTGACTGTTTGCTAGTATAATGGCTTAGTTAAAAAGAGTTGGAGTGTGCAATGCAGGCAGACGTGCTGCAAATATCTTTCCACTAGTGTGACTACACAAAAGTACAATAGTCACGTTTAGGATGCCACTAGGTACACTGACTGTTTGCTAGTATAATAGCTTAGTTAAAAAGAGTTGGAGTGTGCAATGCAGGCAGACGTGCTGCAAATATCTTTCCACTAGTTTGACTACACAAAAGTACAATAGCCACGTTTAGGATGCCACTAGGTACACTGACTGTTTGCTAGTATAATGGCTTAGTTAAAAAGAGTTGGAGTGTGCAATGCAGGCAGACGTGCTGCAAATATCTTTCCACTAGTGTGACTACACAAAAGTACAATAGTCACGTTTAGGATGCCACTAGGTACACTGACTGTTTGCTAGTATAATGGCTTAGTTAAAAAGAGTTGGAGTGTGCAATGCAGGCAGACGTGCTGCAAATATCTTTCCACTAGTGTGACTACACAAAAGTACAATAGTCACGTTTAGGATGCCACTAGGTACACTGACTGTTTGCTAGTATAATGACTTAGTTAAAAAGAGTTGGAGTGTGCAATGCAGGCAGACGTGCTGCAAATATCTTTCCACTAGTTTGACTACACAAAAGTACAATAGCCACGTTTAGGATGCCACTAGGTACACTGACTGTTTGCTAGTATAATGGCTTAGTTAAAAAGAGTTGGAGTGGGCAATGCAGGCAGACGTGCTGCAAATATCTTTCCACTAGTTTGACTACACAAAAGTACAATAGCCACGTTTAGGATGCCACTAGGTACACTGACTGTTTGCTAGTATAATGGCTTAGTTAAAAAAAGTTGGAGTGTGCAATGCAGGCAGACGTGCTGCAAATATCTTTCCACTAGTGTGACTACACAAAAGTACAATAGTCACGTTTAGGATGCCACTAGGTACACTGACTGTTTGCTAGTATAATGGCTTAGTTAAAAAGAGTTGGAGTGTGCAATGCAGGCAGACGTGCTGCAAATGTCTTTCCACTAGTTTGACTACACAAAAGTACAATACCCACGTTTAGGATGCCACTAGGTACACTGACTGTTTGCTAGTATAATGGCTTAGTTAAAAAGAGTTGGAGTGTGCAATGCAGGCAGACGTGCTGCAAATATCTTTCCACTAGTGTGACTACACAAAAGTACAATAGCCACGTTTAGGATGCCACTAGGTACACTGACTGTTTGCTAGTATAATGGCTTAGTTAAAAAGAGTTGGAGTGTGCAATGCAGGCAGACGTGCTGCAAATATCTTTCCACTAGTGTGACTACACAAAAGTACAATAGTCACGTTTAGGATGCCACTAGGTACACTGACTGTTTGCTAGTATAATGGCTTAGTTAAAAAGAGTTGGAGTGTGCAATGCAGGCAGACGTGCTGCAAATATCTTTCCACTAGTGTGACTACACAAAAGTACAATAGTCACGTTTAGGATGCCACTAGGTACACTGACTGTTTGCTAGTATAATGGCTTAGTTAAAAAGAGTTGGAGTGTGCAATGCAGGCAGACATGCTGCAAATATCTTTCCATTAGTTTGACTACACAAAAGTACAATAGCCACGTTTAGGATGCCATTAGGTACACTGACTGTTTGCTAGTATAATGGCTTAGTTAAAAAGAGTTGGAGTGTGCAATGCAGGCAGACGTGCTGCAAATATCTTTCCACTAGTGTGACTACACAAAAGTACAATAGTCACGTTTAGGATGCCACTAGGTACACTGACTGTTTGCTAGTATAATGGCTTAGTTAAAAAGAGTTGGAGTGTGCAATGCAGGCAGACGTGCTGCAAATGTCTTTCCACTAGTTTGACTACACAAAAGTACAATACCCACGTTTAGGATGCCACTAGGTACACTGACTGTTTGCTAGTATAATGGCTTAGTTAAAAAGAGTTGGAGTGTGCAATGCAGGCAGACGTGCTGCAAATATCTTTCCACTAGTTTGACTACACAAAAGTACAATAGCCACGTTTAGGATGCCACTAGGTACACTGACTGTTTGCTAGTATAATAGCTTAGTTAAAAAGAGTTGGAGTGTGCAATGCAGGCAGACGTGCTGCAAATATCTTTCCACTAGTGAGACTACACAAAAGTACAATAGTCACGTTTAGGATGCCACTAGGTACACTGACTGTTTGCTAGTATAATGGCTTAGTTAAAAAGATTTGGAGTGTGCAATGCAGGCAGACGTGCTGCAAATATCTTTCCACTAGTTTGACTACACGAAAGTACAATAGCCACGTTTAGGATGCCACTAGGTACACTGACTGTTTGCTAGTATAATGGCTTAGTTAAAAAGAGTTGGAGTGTGCAATGCAGGCAGACGTGCTGCAAATGTCTTTCCACTAGTTTGACTACACAAAAGTACAATAGCCACGTTTAGGATGCCACTAGGTACACTGACTGTTTGCTAGTATAATGGCTTAGTTAAAAAGAGTTGGAGTGTGCAATGCAGGCAGACGTGCTGCAAATATCTTTCCACTAGTTTGACTACACAAAAGTCCAATAGCCACGTTTAGGATGCCACTAGGTACACTGACTGTTTGCTAGTATAATGGCTTAGTTAAAAAGAGTTGGAGTGTGCAATGCAGGCAGACGTGCTGCAAATATCTTTCCACTAGTTTGACTACACAAAAGTACAATAGCCACGTTTCGGATGCCACTAGGTACACTGACTGTTTGCTAGTATAATGGCTTAGTTAAAAAGAGTTGGAGTGTGCAATGCAGGCAGACGTGCTGCAAATATCTTTCCACTAGTGTGACTACACAAAAGTACAATAGCCACGTTTAGGATGCCACTAGGTACACTGACTGTTTGCTAGTATAATGGCTTAGTTAAAAAAAGTTTGAGTGTGCAATGCAGGCAGACGTGCTGCAAATATCTTTGCACTAGTGTGACTACACAAAAGTCCAATAGCCACGTTTAGGATGCTACTAGGTACACTGACTGTTTGCTAGTATAATGGCTTAGTTAAAAAGAGTTGGAGTGTGCAATGCAGGCAGACGTGCTGCAAATATCTTTCCACTAGTTTGACTACACAAAAGTACAATAGCCACGTTTAGGATGCCACTAGGTACACTGACTGTTTGCTAGTATAATGGCTTAGTTAAAAAGAGTTGGAGTGTGCAATGCAGGCAGACGTGCTGCAAATATCTTTCCACTAGTTTGACTACACAAAAGTACAATAGCCACGTTTCGGATGCCGCTAGGTACACTGACTGTTTGCTAGTATAATGGCTTAGTTAAAAAGAGTTGGAGTGTGCAATGCAGGCAGACGTGCTGCAAATATCTTTCCACTAGTGTGACTACACAAAAGTACAATAGCCACGTTTAGGATGCCACTAGGTACACTGACTGTTTGCTAGTATAATGGCTTAGTTAAAAAAAGTTTGAGTGTGCAATGCAGGCAGACGTGCTGCAAATATCTTTGCACTAGTGTGACTACACAAAAGTCCAATAGCCACGTTTAGGATGCCACTAGGTACACTGACTGTTTGCTAGTATAATGGCTTAGTTAAAAAGAGTTGGAGTGTGCAATGCAGGCAGACGTGCTGCAAATATCTTTCCACTAGTTTGACTACACAAAAGTACAATAGCCACGTTTAGGATGCCACTAGGTACACTGACTGTTTGCTAGTATAATGGCTTAGTTAAAAAGAGTTGGAGTGTGCAATGCAGGCAGACGTGCTGCAAATGTCTTTCCACTAGTTTGACTACACAAAAGTACAATAGCCACGTTTAGGATGCCACTAGGTACACTGACTGTTTGCTAGTATAATGGCTTAGTTAAAAAGAGTTGGAGTGTGCAATGCAGGCAGACGTGCTGCAAATATCTTTCCACTAGTTTGACTACACAAAAGTACAATAGCCACGTTTAGGATGCCACTAGGTACACTGACTGTTTGCTAGTATAATGGCTTAGTTAAAAAGAGTTGGAGTGTGCAATGCAGGCAGACGTGCTGCAAATATCTTTCCACTAGTGTGACTACACAAAAGTACAATAGCCACGTTTAGGATGCCACTAGGTACACTGACTGTTTGCTAGTATAATGGCTTAGTTAAAAAGAGTTGGAGTGTGCAATGCAGGCAGACGTGCTGCAAATATCTTTACACTAGTGTGACTACACAAAAGTACAATAGCCACGTTTAAGATGCCACTAGGTACACTGACTGTTTGCTAGTATAATGGCTTAGTTAAAAAGATTTGGAGTGTGCAATGCAGGCAGACGTGCTGCAAATATCTTTCCACTAGTTTGACTACACGAAAGTACAATAGCCACGTTTAGGATGCCACTAGGTACACTGACTGTTTGCTAGTATAATGGCTTAGTTAAAAAGAGTTGGAGTGTGCAATGCAGGCAGACGTGCTGCAAATGTCTTTCCACTAGTTTGACTACACAAAAGTACAATAGCCACGTTTAGGATGCCACTAGGTACACTGACTGTTTGCTAGTATAATGGCTTAGTTAAAAAGAGTTGGAGTGTGCAATGCAGGCAGACGTGCTGCAAATATCTTTCCACTAGTTTGACTACACAAAAGTCCAATAGCCACGTTTAGGATGCCACTAGGTACACTGACTGTTTGCTAGTATAATGGCTTAGTTAAAAAGAGTTGGAGTGTGCAATGCAGGCAGACGTGCTGCAAATATCTTTCCACTAGTTTGACTACACAAAAGTACAATAGCCACGTTTCGGATGCCACTAGGTACACTGACTGTTTGCTAGTATAATGGCTTAGTTAAAAAGAGTTGGAGTGTGCAATGCAGGCAGACGTGCTGCAAATATCTTTCCACTAGTGTGACTACACAAAAGTACAATAGCCACGTTTAGGATGCCACTAGGTACACTGACTGTTTGCTAGTATAATGGCTTAGTTAAAAAAAGTTTGAGTGTGCAATGCAGGCAGACGTGCTGCAAATATCTTTGCACTAGTGTGACTACACAAAAGTCCAATAGCCACGTTTAGGATGCTACTAGGTACACTGACTGTTTGCTAGTATAATGGCTTAGTTAAAAAGAGTTGGAGTGTGCAATGCAGGCAGACGTGCTGCAAATATCTTTCCACTAGTTTGACTACACAAAAGTACAATAGCCACGTTTAGGATGCCACTAGGTACACTGACTGTTTGCTAGTATAATGGCTTAGTTAAAAAGAGTTGGAGTGTGCAATGCAGGCAGACGTGCTGCAAATATCTTTCCACTAGTTTGACTACACAAAAGTACAATAGCCACGTTTCGGATGCCGCTAGGTACACTGACTGTTTGCTAGTATAATGGCTTAGTTAAAAAGAGTTGGAGTGTGCAATGCAGGCAGACGTGCTGCAAATATCTTTCCACTAGTGTGACTACACAAAAGTACAATAGCCACGTTTAGGATGCCACTAGGTACACTGACTGTTTGCTAGTATAATGGCTTAGTTAAAAAAAGTTTGAGTGTGCAATGCAGGCAGACGTGCTGCAAATATCTTTGCACTAGTGTGACTACACAAAAGTCCAATAGCCACGTTTAGGATGCCACTAGGTACACTGACTGTTTGCTAGTATAATGGCTTAGTTAAAAAGAGTTGGAGTGTGCAATGCAGGCAGACGTGCTGCAAATATCTTTCCACTAGTTTGACTACACAAAAGTACAATAGCCACGTTTAGGATGCCACTAGGTACACTGACTGTTTGCTAGTATAATGGCTTAGTTAAAAAGAGTTGGAGTGTGCAATGCAGGCAGACGTGCTGCAAATGTCTTTCCACTAGTTTGACTACACAAAAGTACAATAGCCACGTTTAGGATGCCACTAGGTACACTGACTGTTTGCTAGTATAATGGCTTAGTTAAAAAGAGTTGGAGTGTGCAATGCAGGCAGACGTGCTGCAAATATCTTTCCACTAGTTTGACTACACAAAAGTACAATAGCCACGTTTAGGATGCCACTAGGTACACTGACTGTTTGCTAGTATAATGGCTTAGTTAAAAAGAGTTGGAGTGTGCAATGCAGGCAGACGTGCTGCAAATATCTTTCCACTAGTGTGACTACACAAAAGTACAATAGCCACGTTTAGGATGCCACTAGGTACACTGACTGTTTGCTAGTATAATGGCTTAGTTAAAAAGAGTTGGAGTGTGCAGAGGACAGGAGGGTACAGTGCCAGGATTGTGGGGCTCTGGGTAGAGGAATGGAAGCCTGCCTTTCTATTCCCTCCTAATGGGGAAATGCAGCGACGAAATCCCTGACCTTGGCTAAACAGACGCTGTCTCTGTTTTCAGGACCTGTCACCTATGGCTCTGACCCTGCCGGTTTGAGCCCTTAAAAGGACTGATAGAAAGTGCTCTCCCTAAGCTGTCTAGCGCTGTGTATGGAACGCATACAGCTGTATCGGCGATAGGACAAAGGACGGAGCTGCGACAGTGATGTCTGACACCCATGACGCAGAATAGATAATGGCGTCCGGACGGGCAGATACTCGTTTTTATAATGCAGGGACATGTGACATGGACATCCTATCACACATGCCGTTGCTTCTCTGGCTAAAAGTCCACTTAGCTGTGTGTGTGTCTGGGATTGGCTGACATGCTGGCCCGCCCCACTACACGCGCGCGCTTAGGGAAGGAAGACAAGGAAAAAAAAAAAAAATGGCGATCGCCATTATACAAACAGCAGTGATCTGAAGGCGCTGTTCCAGCACAGTATACACTGAAATGTCATAATAGTGTGAGTCACAGAGTGACTTACACTATTACAGCGGAAAGCCAGCTAGGAATTAGCTGTTTTTTTGCTGCTAGAACCGTTCTCGAACGTTTCTAGAACTATCGAGCTTTTGCAAAAAGCTCGAGTTCTAGTTCGATCTAGAACAGGCCCCAAAATCACTCGAACCTAGAACTGGAGAACCTCGAACCGCGAACCGTGCTCAACTCTAGTAATGAGAAAGCTGTGAAAAGATAAGGCGCAAATAGGGTCTTACCCGGTAAAACACGTAGGGGTGAATGTTGGCAGGAACACTCACCTGGTGCGGTTGTGCCAGTCACAACCCCTTTTGAGCATGTAAGTAACGAGGAGATGGCGTGGGAGGCAGCGGTCCTGCGGTGAAGAGACCATTCAAAAGGCAATAGAAAGCAGGTTTAAATTCCGCGCCAAACCACAGGAGTCCAGATGTTAGTAAATCCCTTTTTCTTTATTTACACAGGTGTAAATAAAGAAAAAGGGATTTACTAACGACATCTGGACTCCTGTGGTTTGGCGCGGTATTTAAACCTGCTTTCTATTGCCTTTTGAATGGTCTATGAGAGGTAATGAGCAGACCTAGAAGCAATGTAACAGCTGTATGGGTGACTCAGTAAATATAACTGTCCTGCTTTGCAGCCCCCCCTAGCTCTTTCTATAACAATAGACTTATGCGGGGTCCAGCATCCAGGCAAATGTTCAGATTCAAGTCCAGTGCCAAACCGGAATTTTTTTTTTAAGTACAACCAAACCCAAACATCTGTGAGTTCTCCCATCTCTAGTCTGGACCAGATGGAAAAGATGGAAAAGTGAACTATTCCATAAAAAAGAACCTCAGCTGTAAGACACTATCTATAATGGTACTGCAATCTCTTGTTCTGCAGTTTTGGTATTTACCCCTATATTGTCACCATATGGTGGTAACATCAGTATTAGTCCTTGTATAGAGATTTATTTTTCAAACCAGCAAGATCATCTGCTGGGGTGCGCCAACGTAGTTGTAATCAGTGTTTCCTGGTTAGGTTCCCACTCAGATGTTTCTTACTCATTTTATCTAAACCCTTTGTTACTACTAGTGATGGGCGAACCTGAACTGTAAAGTTCGGGGTTCGTATCGAACACATAGTGTTCGTGCACATGATCGTGAACACGAGCTTTCTTGGGAAGCTCGTGTTACAGTTTAGGCCCAGTTTGGGTCCATGGGCTGTATAGAAAATAAAAGCACATTATTAAAAAAACATTCTGATTATACTTACAGGTCCCGCGACGCATCCTGCAGACTCTGTCTCCCGACAGCTTACACTTCCGTGTTCAATCATTGCTGTGCCCCGGGTAGCCAACACTGACTAAAAGACCTTCCATAACGTCATAGCCATGTGATCAGTCTGGTGTGAATGTTGTACAGACATTGGCTTACAGACTGGTCATATGGCTATGAGGTCATTGACGGTCCTGTTAACTTCCGGGGGTATTCATTGCACTGCTCGTCACTTGGCAGTCTTCAGCTGTTTTCGGCCATGTTCGCAGTGACTTCAGTGTTCACCCGAGTTCGTGCCTCATGTACTTGATTGAACTTTGACTGTCACTGGGCGAGTGTCGCATCGCATCACCTGACATTTATTGCATTTATTTCCATGCAGCTAAACCGCTCCTGTCCGGAGAGTGTCAGGCTGTGCAGGGTGATGCAATACGAGAATGTAGGAGTCAATGTTGGAGTCATACGCAAGTGGAATCATACCCTCAGTGTCAGCCTGTTTCTTGCCTTGTTCAGAGCGATAAAGCAGAGCTGACATGGCTCTCCCTGCTTCTTGTTCTGTATAGACACTTGTCTGTACAGACTGATGAAGCAGAGCTGACATTGCTCTCTCTACTTCTCGCTCTGTAGAGACACTTGCCTTTACAGAGCGATCAAGCAGAGATGACATTGCTCTACCTTTGGACTATGTTGGACTAAGGAATTTTTTATAATAAAGATGGAGTCTCTAAATTTTTTTAGTTTTATTTCTAATAAAAAAGAAATTTCTATGTGTTGTGGGTTTATTTTACTATTAACTAGAAATTTATGGTGAACATGTCTAATTTGGCATGATATCATGAATTTCAGGCTTAGTACAAGCTGAGAATACAAATCTGGTATTAACCCCTTTATTACCCAGCATGCCACCGCCATTAGGGCCGCTGGACGAGGCGGGTAAAGCACCTGGAAATGACGCTAAAAACAATGCGCTATTTCCAGGGGCGGCTGCAGGCTGCAGTTTTTAGCATGGGGGGCCCAGAACGCTTGGGCCTTACCATGCTGAGAGTCCCAGGATCCAGTTGCCTGACTTTACCTAAGTGGCAATCAAAATATGGCAGGAACGCACGCATTTTTTTAACTATTTTTTTAAATAATTAAAATAAAATTAATGGGCTTCCCTGTATTTTGATTGACAGCCAAGGTAAAGCAAGGCAGATGGGGTGGCAGCACGTAGCTGTCTGCTTTATCTGCACTGAGAATCAAAAGTACCGTGGAGCGCTGCATATGTGTGAGAGACCCAACAGCCAATCACAGACAATGTCACGCAGAATGGGTGTCTGTGATTGGCTGTTGGAGTAACCTGGAATCTGCTCATACATTCTATATGCTAGAATGTATGAACTGGTTTCAGGTTACTGCAGCATCCAATCACAAATGCTCACTCTGTGACAGCGTCTGTGATTGTCTGTTATTTACATAGTAAAATAAAACAACAACACAGAGAAAAAATATTTTATTAGAAATAAAACAGAAGACATTTAAGACTCCATCTTTATTACTCAAAAAGAAACCTTTGATGTAGTCCAAAGGCAGGCGAGCATCTTCAGCTCTGATACATCTGACTTACAGGAACTTCCATGACGTCATAGTCATATGACCAGTCTGGTGTGAATGTTCGTGGGTTACAGGACCTTTTGTGACGTCATAGCCATGTGACCAGTCTTTAACCCAATGCTTGTACAACATTCACACCGGACTGGTCACATGGCTATGACTTCATGGAAGGTCCTGAAACCCGGGGGCACAGCAATGATCGGATATGGAAGCAGAAGTGGCCAGGAGACAGAGTCTGAAGGACGCATCGCAAAGCGGTAAGTATAATGACAATGTTTATTATTAACTATATTCTTTATTTTACAGCCCCACCGCCCCAGCCCCATAACTGTAAAGCCAAAGTTCGGTGTTCGGATGCAAGTTCTCGTTATCTCAGAACCCGAACTCGATCTTTACAAAACGTTCAGGCGAGGCTCGCAAACACAAACGGGGGGGTTTGCCCATCTCTAGTTACTTCTCTGCCCAGTGAGGTATTATCTCTCTCCTGCACAAAGTCATAAAGAGCCAAAAAACAGTTCCTCTTTTGCTTGTTTTGTGCACTTGTCGCGGGCGGGGAGGACGCCGCCGCTGCTGCGCTCTCGCTAACATTCTGGTCCAGCGCTGCTGCGGCTGCTGCTCGGTGGCTCGAGCGGTGGGCCGGATCTGAGGACTCGAGCGGCGCTCCTCGCCCGTGAGTGAAAAGAGTGGTTGGTTTTGGGGGATTTAGTCCGTGACGCCACCCACGGGTTGAGGTGAAGATAGGCACCACCGCTGCTGGTGACGGGGATCCCGGGTGCGATGGTAGGGAGCAGCTGGGATGTTGTTTTCCCCCTCCGTGGGTAGGGGGTCGGCGGTCCCGGGGCCCGATGATGTGACGGGGAGGCAGGGTTGGTGAGGTGCAGGGTTGCAGGGACAGCGCGGCGCAGTGCCGGATGGCACGGGTGTACTCACTCAGTAAGAAACCTACAAAGTCCTCAGTAACCCAAACGGCTGGATGGACGGGTCCCGCAGCCGGCTGCGGTGTCTCTCCCCGGACAGGTGATGGCGGCTGTCTTTCCCTGCACCTTGATGTTCTCAGTTGACTACTATGGATCCCCAACGGTAGTCCGCTCCCCGGTGTATGGGTACCGGAGGAGCCCGTTTGCCCGCAGGCGCTGGCCCTTGGGTCTCTAGCCTTAGGCGGTAGCTGTATACCCTCACGGTGTGGGCGGTTGCCTTCAATCGGGACTTTTGCTGTTAGGAAACCCCTGGGGTTCCGGTCACATTCGGATTTGACTATTGTCGGTGGCTCCAAGCCTGGTCGGGGTCCGATGGCCCTGCCTGTGTGTGCTGGCTTCACTTCGCTCCCCGGTCGGTACCGGCTGGCCAACGCCCGACCCCGGTCCTACGGTTCCGCGTTGCTTCACCAGTCCTGCAGACGGCCACCACCGTCTGCCAACCTTGCTGTCAGTGCCTGGGCCACAAACCCAGACACCCAAGTGTTTACTCCTCTCACTTCCACCTCCTGGACTAAACTAACCTTTTTCCTGCCTCCAAGCCTGTGAACTCCTCGGTGGGTGGGGCCAACCGCTTGGCTCCGCCCCACCTGGTGTGGACATCAGACACTGGAGGGAGGCAACAAGGGTTTTGTGTTTGGCTGGTGTCCCTGTCTAATGGTGGTGGGGGTGTTTGTGTGTTATCTGTGACGACCTGGCTAGTCCAGGGCGCCACACACTAAAAGTGGTTAATGTGAAACTAGTCTTACTGCTATGTGAACAATTTAGGTTTAGCAGCTTTGTAGCTATGTCAGCAAGCTCATGACTTCTACCTATTGCACTGGCAATGGTTCACACGGATGTGTAGCCATCCTTTGTGTCACAGATGTATTTAAAGCATCTATGACGTGGCTGGATAACTACCACTATAGTTAAATTAAAACATGAACATTTTCTACACCTATTAACACACTGTCATTATTGAATAGTTTCATGTACTATAAAAACCCAGTTAAAAATATTAGCATCCTTTTACATAACTTCACACAAAGCTTACTTTATTAATTTACAGAGAAGGAAATAATTATTTGATCCTTTGATGATTTTGTAGGTTTGCCCTCTGACAAAAACAAACAGTCTATGATTTTAAAGGTAGGTTATTTTAACAGTAAGAGACAGTATATCCAAAATAAAATCCAGAAAATCACATTGTATATATAAATTTATTTGCAAATTTGCTGGCAGAAATACGTATTTGATCCCCTACCAACCATTAAGAGTTCTGGCTCCTACAGACCACTTAAATGCTCCTAATCAACTCGTTACCTGCATTAAAGACAGCTGTCTTAAATTGTCGCCTAAAAGATTCCTGTACATAGACTCAATTAATCAGTCAGACTCTAACCTCTACAACATGGGCAAGACCAAAGAACTTTCTAAGGATGTCAGGGAAAATATCATAGACCTGCACAAGGCTGGAATGGGCTAAAAAACCATAAGTAAGATGCTGGGGGAGAAGGAGACAATTGTTTGTGCAATAGTAAGAAAATGGCATAAATACAAAATGAGTGTCAATCTATATCGATCTGAGGTACCATGCAAAATCTCACCTTGTGGGGTATCCAGGATCATGAGTAAGGTGAGAGATCAGCCTAAAACTACATGGGGGAATTTGTTAATGATGATCTCAAGGCAGCTGTGATCACTGTCACCAAGGAAACCGTTGGTAACACATTATGCCATAGGGGCTTAAAATCTTGCAGTGCTTGCAAAGTCCCACTGGATCGTCTGAAGTTTGCCAAGTAACACCTGGATGATTCTGAGAGTGATTGAGAGAAGATGCTGTGGTCAGATAAGACAAAAATTGAGCTCTTTTTCCTTAACTCAAATCGCCGTGTTTGGAGGAATAGAAATGCTGTCTATGACCCAAAGAACACCATCCCCACTGTCAAGCATGGAGGTTGAAACATTATGTTTTGGGGTTGTTTCTATGCTAAGGACACGGGACTACTTCACTGCATCAATAGGACAATGGATGGAGCCATGTACCGTTAACTCTTGAGTGGCAACTTCCTTCCCTCCACCAGGACATTAAAAATGGGTCGTGGCTGGGTCTTCCAGCATGACAATGACCCAAAACATAGAGCTAAGACAACAAAGGAGTGGCTCAAAAAGAAGCACATTAAGGTCATGGAGTGGCCTAGTCAGTCTCCAGACCTTAATCCCAGAGAAAACTTATGGAGGGAGCTGAAGTTCCGAGTTGCCAAGAGACAGCCTCAAAATCTTAGTGATTTAGAGATGATCTGCAAAGAGGAGTGGACCACAATTCTTCCTGACATGTGCACAAACCTCATCAATAACTACAAAAAACGTCTGACTGCTGTGCTTGCCTACAAGGGTTTTGCCACTAAGCATTAAGTCTTGATTGCCAAATACATATTTCTCTCTACAACATGCAAATAAATTGCTATAATTTATACAATGTGATTTTCTGCATTTTATTTTGGAAATTCTATCTCTCACTGATAAAATTAACCTACCCTTAAAATAATAGGCTGTTCATGTCTTTGCCAGTGGACAAACTTACAAAATCAAATTATTATTTCCTTCACTGTGACTCATTGCTAAAGGACATAATTGTCTTTTTCTTTTTCTTTTTCCAATGTGAAACTACCAAAAACTCATATTGCAAAGCTTAATCTTTTAAAATTGAATCTTAAGGTGGGTTTATTCCAGTTGTGGCATTAAACAGCTGTCAATCTGTGACTTATTTGTTGATTGGCAGTTGTTTAATAGTTTGTATAGACAGGCAGATTCCATTTTATATACTCAGAATGATCAGTAATAGATCCTTCTGTGAACACAGGCAGCCATTTTTTCTAGACAGCACATGATCTGTTTACACAGCGCTATGCGCTTTCAATAACGAGATCTTTTATGGAAGTCAAATGATGAATTCAACTGATAAATGAGCATTTAGCTCATTAGTTCAGCCTGTTTACAACGTTGTTTTAGTATTCAAATAACCTGCAGCATCATGTCTTTGCAGGGGCGTAACTACTGCGGTCGCAGCGGTCGCCATTGCAACCGGGCCCGGGAGGTCAGGGGCCCGGCAGCCACCAGGCAGATCAGGAGCCATCTCCTTTCAGTAAGAGAGGAGCTGCGCTGATCTGTCACAGACCACGTGGCCGCTATATGACCCGGTGCCGCCGCTGACACTGGGCTTCCCTGTCTGGCATCAGCGGCGGCAGCGGGGCCCCCTGCCTGGTGTCAGCGGCAGCACCGGGGCCCCCTGCCTGGTGTCAGCGGCTTCGGCGGCTCCCCAGTCACCGCGCACAGTAATGATGAAGCATAGCACGGCCGGTGCCGCGCTATGCATCATCATTCTCCCCCTGTGCCTGCGCAGTTACGTCACTCCCATGCGACTGCTGTGCTGAGTGCACAGCATGCAGGACGGGAGGACGCCAACCGCAGCACCGGGACAACAAGGAGAGGGGAGAACGAGCACCGATGGAAGAGGAAAGCGGTGAGGACAGAGCAGCAGCTGGGGAATGAGGACAGAGGTGAGGACAGCAGCAGTGGAAGGAAGAGAGAGGGTGAGTACTTGTTTTTCTTTTGTTTTTTTTTTTAAATATAAATTAGTGAGTACACGGTGGCCAGAGGCTTGGGAAGGCTGCATTATACATGCAGTTCTGGGGAGGCTGCATTATACAAGGAGGCCTGGAGAGGCTGCATTATACATGGAGGCCTGGAGAGGCTGCATTATTATACATGGAGGCCTGGAGAGGATGCATTATTATACATGCAGGCCTGGAGAGGCTGCATTATACATGGAGGTCTGGGAAGGCTGCATTATACATGAAGGCCTGGAGAGGTTGCATTATACATGGAGGCCTGAAGAGGCTGCATTATACATGGAGGCCTGGAGAGGCTGCATTATACATGGAGGTCTGGGAAGGCTGCATTATACATGAAGGCCTGGAGAGGCTGCATTATACATGGAGGCCTGGAGAGGCTGCATTATACATGGAGGTCTGGGGAGGCTGCATTGTTATACATGGAGGCCTGGAGAGGCTGCATTATACATGGAGGTCTGGGGAGGCTGCATTATTATACATGGAGGCCTGGAGAGGCTGCATTATACATGGAAGTCTGGGGAGGCTGCATTATTATACATGGAGGCCTGGAGAGGCTGCATTATACATGGAGGTCTGGGGAGGCTGCATTATTATACATGGAGGCCTGGAGAGGCTGCATTATACATGGTGGTCTGGGGAGGCTGCATTATTATACATGGAGGCCTGGAGAGGCTGCATTATACATGGAGGCCTGGAGAGGCTGCATTATACATGGAGGTCTGGGAAGGCTGCATTATACATGAAGGCCTGGAGAGGCTGCATTATACATGGAGGCCTGGAGAGGCTGCATTATACATGGAGGCCTGGAGAGGCTGCATTATTATACATGGAGGCCTGGAGTGGCTGCATTATACATGGTGGTCTGGGGAGGCTGCATTATTATACATGGAGGCCTGGAGAGGCTGCATTATACATGGAGGCCTGGAGAGGCTGCATTATACATGGAGGTCTGGGAAGGCTGCATTATACATGAAGGCCTGGAGAGGCTGCATTATACATGGAGGCCTGGAGAGGCTGCATTATACATGGAGGTCTGGGGAGGCTGCATTATTATACATGGAGGCCTGGAGTGGCTGCATTATACATGGAGGTCTGGGGAGGCTGCATTATTATACATGGAGGCCTGGAGAGGCTGCATTATACATAGAGGTCTGGGGAGGCTGCATTATTACACATGGAGGCCTGGAGAGGCTGCATTATTATACATGGAGGCCTGGAGAGGCTGCATTATACATGGAGGTCTGGGAAGGCTGCATTATACATGAAGGCCTGTAGAGGCTGCATTATTATACATGGAGGCCTGGAGAGGCTGCATTATACATGGAGGCCTGGAGAGGCTGCATTATACATGGAGGTCTGGGAAGGCTGCATTATTCTTCCAGTGTATTAATACTTCCTACTTCTGTGTGAACAAATGTCTTCTAGAAAGTCCCTTTATGTTGAAACCTATAAAAATATTTCCCTTGAATTAATCAAAACCAGGATGGGATATCTACATGTATGTAATTTCTGACAAACTGGTTCATGAGCCAAGAAACAAGTCCATGGACAAATTAATTTTTATATTTTAGTAGCTACCATCCTCAAGGTCAAAGTCCTTCCATTTTCACAGTGTATGCATATTAGACTAAGGGTCCCGTTACACGTAGTGACGCACCAGCGATCCGACCAGCAATACGACCTGGCAAGGATCACTGGAACGTCGTTTCATGGTTACTGTTGAGCTGTCAATCAGGCAGATCTCCACAGCGATCAGAGATCAGCTACCAGCCACCAGTGACCTGTGTAACAACAGCTCCCTGCTTATTCAGAACCAGTGCTCGTTGGTCTCCCGCCGTCAAACACGCCAATGCGTGCTGCACAGCAGGAGACTAACGAGTAAAAAATGGTCCTGATTCTTTTGTCACAATCAGCGACCTCGCAGCAGGGGCCCGCTCGCTGCTGCTTTTCACACACAGTGATATCGCTAGCAAGGTTGCTGATACGTCACAAAACCTGTGACATTTCAGCGATCTCACTAGCAATCTCGCTGTGTGTGATGGGAGCTTTACAGTATCATCTCTGAAAATGTTGTGTAAACAGTGAGATAGAGAGACATGACAACTAAATTCTGGAAGAGCTTTTAAAACCTACAAAAAAAATCTTAATACTATATGCATTACCACATTAATTGCAGGTAGCATAAAAATCTACCAACTCATTCACAAACTAAGGGCACATATTGCATAGTATGTGATGCAACATTTCTCTGCTTAGTGCATGTACACATGGATAGAAAGTTGTCAGCCATGTCCCAGATTTTACGAGACTATGAAAATGCACCTACTCATAGAGGGAGTCAGGCTGCATAAACCTCTTGTAAAAAAATGCTTGAGTTTCCCATTGACTTCTATTATAGTCGATACTCAAGCCCATCTGAGTATCATACCTGCTCGTTTTGAGTACCGAGCATTTGAGCAAAGTAGGGTTTGCTCATCAATAATTACCAGCTTTCTAGTTTTAAGACTCAGGTGAATATATGTTCTGCAAATCACATTTTGGGAGAAAACTTTGAAAATTCAAAATTCACAAGGTCCGCTCATCACTACTCATACTGAAAATAGGAGCAACTGAAACATAGAGAAATGTGTTACCAAGATAGCACACATTGCTTATAGTTGCTCTAGAGGTTGAGAGCAAAATGTACAGGTGTAATGATGGGCGGACCCAGACTGTAAAAGATCTGCATGGTTTCAAACTTCCCCGAGTGCCAACCAAGGGCCCCAAATTCTTAGAGAACTCCTGGTAATGATCTGCGTCCGGCAACTTGGGAACTAAAAAAAAAATAAAAATAAAGGAAATAAGAATGAAGCAAGCACTTCATACTTACCAAGTCTAAGTCTGTAACTGCTCCCACAGCCACTTAATTAACTTCCGGGGCCACTCATTACTACTAATTCAAATGCACTGCTTCCTCCACCCACCAGCAGTCCCCGTGTCTGTCATTGGCTGCAGTCAGATGTGCCCCCAGCCTGAGTGACAGCGTCTGACTGCTTACAATCACAGACCCTGTCTGCAAGTCCTTATCATGGTGTACAAAAAAATAAATTTAAAAAACTGGCCTAAGGGTCCCACCATATTATGATACCCAGCACAGATAAAGCATACTGGCTTTACTGCAGCCCTCTGTTGTGTGCTTATCAAAAATAGAGAAACTGCATGCGTTTGGTTTTTTTTTAAATTATTTAAATAAATCATTTTTTAAAACAGCGTGCATTCCCCCCAAATTTTGATACTCAGTGATAATAAAGCTGACAGCTGGGGGAGTGCATTCTCAGGCTGGAGAGACCCATGGTTACTGGGGCCCCCCCAGCCTAAAATAGCAGCCTGAAGCCACCCAGGATAGCCCCATCTATTAGTTGTGACAGTCCCGGAACTTTACCCTGCTCTTCCTGTTTTCCCTGGTGTGGTGGCAATTGGGGAAATAAGGGGTAAATGGTAGCTCACAGCTCCCACTACACTTTAGATTAGTAAAGGGAGGCATCTATGAGATCCCCCATTACTAATCTGAAAGTGAAAAGAAATAAACCCAAACAGCCAACTCCCAAAACACCCAGGTACTATGTAACCCACACAAAGTCCCACAACGATTCCAGCTCTGTTGCATCTGAAGTCTCAGCGAGCAGCTATAGAATATGAGCTTTAGTCACAAAATGAATGAGCCACAGTGGTGATGTCACTCAGGCTATTTGTGGTCACAGCTTGAGGTTCCCATGGTCCTCCACCTGTGATTGCAGGTAACCTGACCTCAGGTGACCTCAGTAAACTCCGGTTCACAGACCTGCATCTCTTGGCAGAAAACTGTGTTTTTTTGCCAAGAGATGCAGATTTCGTGCTGAAATTTCTATTCCATATTACTGCACCTAATCTACACCTCCTGGCAAAAAAAAAAAATCATTAGTACCGCATCATACCGCATGCAGTTTTGATGCATTTTTTTTGCCAGGAGGTGTAGATTGGTTGCATGAATATGGTGTAAAAATTTGATTACCAAATTTGCATCTCTTGGCCAAAAATGCAAAAAACAGTTTTTTTTTCTGCCAAAAGGTGCAAATTTGGTGCTGAGATCTGGTGCAGACATTTCAGCACCAATTTTACATCTCCTAGCAGAAAACTGCATTGAAATGGTGTCAAAACGTTGGTCCAAAAGATACAAATTTGGTGATGAAATTTTTACACCATATTCACGCACCCAATCTATACAGTACCACCTGGCAAAAAAAATGCATCAAAACCACATGCAGTATGATGTGTTAATGATGTATATTGTCTTTACAGCTTGTGTGGCACCCCAGGGTTCAGTTGCCACAAATATACCTGTACCTGGGCAGGGAAGGATCTCCACATCAGGTAATCCCACATACAACATTTCCACTCCAAGCCTGGAGGGGGAGCTCTACAAGTCGAGTTCAGGTGAGGTCCCCTTTAAAGCCAGGTTTGGAGGCGAAGTCAGAGAGACAGTTGACAGTTGGAGAAAAGGAGACTGTGCGAGCAGAGAGTGAGGGGAGACATCAAAATGGAGAGGGCAGTGCTTAGCCCGCACAAGTAACTGTGTGACCGCCTGAGGGATCAAGAGTGAGGCAAAAGAGGAGTGACCGGGGAGGTGGAGCCAGACCGGTCATCCCCAAGGAACAGCGCTGATTATCGGACACCGGCATCCGAGATTGTGAGGGATCTAATCTGCCCAGCAATAAAGACCGGGGGCCAGGGAGACTGCAGGTCTCCTGGCCGCAGCAGCACCTGAAGGCAAAGCCGCTACACAGAGCTTAGGGATCGCAGTGAGTACAGCAGTGCCCCGTAGAGAAGCTCCCGCCGCCTGCCATACAGGTGAAGACAGTGAGAGAGGGACAGAGCATAGCTACAAGCAGCCTAGTACCAAGGAGAAACATAGCGCAGCATGGAGGCCACACACCTGACCTGGTGCAGAGATCCTGAACTGTTCCCAGATCACCAAAAACTGTAACATCAGAAACTGAACCCCTTTTTAACACCTGCAAGTAAAATCTGGTCAGAGTTAATGAATTGGTGTGATGCACTTTATTTCTTCATCTGAGGAGCCATAGGCTGCTGCACTAAAGTGACAGTTGAAAAGGCTGTGAAGAAAAACCGTCATATCTGTGTACTACTAAAACTGCCCTGGGGACCCCACTTCACCTACGGGAAGCGTAAACAACTGGCTGCCTAACCATCACCCCAGAGGTCTGACCTGCAGCCCCAGTAACCATACTGGAACCGTAGGTGGCGTCACGAAATACTTTTATTTATTTATTTATTTATTTTTTTCTTTATTATTTTTTTTTTATTTATTTATTTATTTTTTTTATTTTTATTATTTATTGACTTTCAGCGACCACCAGGGCCACGGAACCGGGCACAGGCCCCCCGTGACATAATCCCATTAACCAACACCCGGAACCGAGTACCCCACGGCCCTGGGGCGGGTCACTTGCAGTCATGTTCTATGGTAGCTCGCTGTGACTTCAGATATAGCAGAGCTGGAATCATTGTGGAACCTTGTGTGGATTATGTCATACCTGGGTATTTTGGGGATTAATAAAGGGATGAAAGAGGGTAGAGTTGTTTTGCATTCTATTTCAAATAAGCTATTTTTTTCACTTACAGATTACTAACAAAGGTGTCTCATAGATGCCTCCAATTACTAATCTAGGGTTTAGTGGCAGCTGTGAGCTGTCATTAATCCCTTGATTGCCACCACACCAGGTCAATCGGGATGACCTGGGTAAAGCTCCGAGACTGTCGCATCTAATGCATGAAGCAATCCTTGGTGACTGGAGACTGCTATTTTTAGGCTGGGGGACCACCAATAAGCATGGGTCTCCCCAGCCTGAGAATACCAGCCCCTAGCTGTCATGCTTCATCTTGTCTGGGTATCAAAATGGAGGGGAATGCATGCTGTTTTTTTTTAATTATTTACTTAAATCATTTTTTTTAAAAGCTGCTTGTGGTTCGTTTTATTATGATACACAACCAAGATAAGGTCATGGCTGGGGGCTGTAGCCTGTAGCCATATCCTTTATCTGAGGTGGTTATCATAATATGGAGGGACCTTATGAGAAATTATTTATTTGTTTATTTTTTGCCTGCAGTCATAGAAAGCGTCTGTGATTGCAAGCAGCCAGATACGCTGTAACACAAGCTGGGGGCACATCTGACTGTAACCAATCACAGATGCCAGGACTGCTGGTGGGCGGGAGAAAAAGTGAATAAGCATGAGCAATAATGATCAGCCTCTGAAGGGGAATGTATAGCTACAGGAGCAGTTACAGTTGCGTTAAAAACTCGGTAAGTATAATGTGCTTGCTCCAATCCCCTTATCCCTTCTACCACCATTTTTAGTGCTGGATTCTGGTCCCAATAGACTTAAATGGGCACTGTCCTCTGGACATATATCCAGGATCAATTCCGGGCTGAAAACAGATTTTTTTTAATCCAGTTAGATCTTCTGATCTGCGAGTTTGCCCATCACTATACATGTGCCATTTTCACAATTTGTTATCTGTTTTTTGGACAATGGTTGTAGTAGTAAAGTCGACAACTAATATTAACTCTTTGAGACTTCTAAACTCTAAGTTTTACACTTGCATGAGTAACTTCGTTAATATCAGTACTATTACTCATTCAGCTACTGATTTGTAGTTTCTTAATATATATGCCAGACTATATTTTTTGTTAAAATAGAAGCAGACTATAACTTTATAGTTTTTTTTAACTTACAGTTATGTAGAAGATACATTTTACATGTAAAATGTAGCTGAGTACGTTGAGTTTAGAGATAATGAAATGTGTCAAAAGGCAAATCATCCCCATTAGTTATGCTGCATTTTAATTAGAGCATTTTTTATTCATACCAGTTAACTATAAAACTGTTAATTGATCCTTAACATATTATATGAATGGATTCCTCCCTGAAATTAATAAGCAGGTGATGCATTGAAATTATAGTCTTCTAGAAGATGAGGGCTTGCTCCTCTGAGGCCCTCCAGCAATTAACACAAGTAGGTTATTTGGCATGTTTCTATTTTAATATGAAGGCTGTATTTCATTTTCTGCAAATCTTAATTTAATATCTTGACATAACTACAAATAAAACTATGGCAAGTAAATTTGCATACATTAAAACTAATTGCCATGTTATTAAAATAATAACTGCATTTCATAGTTTGTCAATATATTCATCTCATGGTAATATTTATGAAAGCTACAAATCAAACTAGAGTCTTTGTCACAGTAGACAATTTCTGTTCCCCACCTCATGTGGACAGGATTCATATTCCTAAGGCCTCTTTCACACGTCAGTGATTCTGGTACGTTTGTGCTTTTTTTTAAACGTACCAGAATCACTGACATACGCAGACCCATTATAATGAATGGGTCTGCTCACACATCAGTGATTTTTCACTGCACGTGTCTCCGTGCAGCGTACCCGCGTGTGTGTGATTGCCGCACAGAGACATGTCCATTTTTTTCTGGCATCACTGATTTCCCACGGACCACGCAGTGGTGTGGTCCATGAAACACGTGCCAGAAAAAAACGTGCTTTTAAAATAAAAAACATTTTAACTCACCCGGCGTCCAGCGATGTCCTCTGCAGCCCATGCAGCTTGCTGCTTCTGAGCCGGCTCATTATTGTCGCGCATATTCATGATGCGCGACACAGCCGACCCGGAAGCAGCTGCTGCGGGGGTCAGCGCCGGCCGGATGCTGCACCGCGGGAGCGATCAGCACCATGGAGAGCGGGAGCGGGCGCAGGTGAGTTGATTACTAAGTGCAATCACGGGCCACGGAGAACGGAGCCCGGATTGCACTTAGACAACCCATGCGTGCCGTGATTCACGGCACATGCAGGGACATGTGCGTGTTTTACACGCCAGTGAAAAACGTCAGTGTTTTTCACTGACGTGTGAAACGGGCCTAAGGCAGCCGTGAACAGCTGAGATGAAAGTAACCTTTTAACACTAATTTGCCACACACCGACAACTAGACTTTAAAAAGGTCCCTCAAGGACTTTGTCTTGATGATGCACCCAAAACTATCTAAAGAAAAGAAATATAAATTATATCACACTTACTGCACCAGCTTTTTCCTACTAACATATAATTCCTTTGGATGATATTTACCTGTGCTAACACCCCTTTTGTCTAAGTTGGTCCTTTTCACTAATGCAGTAACTTTCTCCACCTACATGAGGAGCAGTTGGGACCTATTTACACCATGCAGTTTTTAGTGACTATGCCCACCAAATAAAACATGACTAAAGAAGTTCCCAATTGGCGATACGCCTCTTGAATGGGTAATAGGCGCACTCTTTACATAAAAATATTTTTATATCTAATGCACGAACCTGTTATTTTATGTGTTTTAAATCTATTGACGTCTTCTAGGTACTTGTTCTACAAGCCTTTCTTGTTTTGATTTTGCAACTTATCTAAGATTGGCAATATCTTTGTTTCATTTTTCACAAATCTGAACTAGAGAAATTAAAGTTTAGCATATAGTAAGCATTGTACTTAAATGTTTTATGCGGTGGAGTTTAATGTACCCTAAGTATTACCCATACATAGTATTGTACAAACGATTTTAGCAGATGGGAAAAAAATACTGCTCAGCAAAAATGCATTAAAAATTAGAAGTGTTAGTATATTTCATATTTTTATCAGTTGATAAAATGCAGGGAGTGAATAGAAAAGAAAATCTCAATCAAATCAATATTTGTAACCACCCCCTGATTATAAAGCTGCAGAAAAGCATCATTTCTTCTAGGTACTCTTGGAGACAGTATTTATCCCCTTCATGACCGTGGACGTATATATACGTCATCGGTTGTGTAACCCCCGGTAACCGCGGGTTACGGTGGTGAGTCTGCGTTAATCCCCACATATGTCTTCTGATCCAGTCAGCAGATATGTGTGGCTAACAGGCGTAGGTGGATCAGAGATAGTCTAACTATCAGAGGTGGATCAGAGATAGTTAGATAGATAGACTTAAGGGTTCTTTACACACTGCGACATTGCTAACGATATATCGTCGTGGTCACGTCGTTAGTGACGCACATCCGGCGCCGTTAGCAACATCGCAGCGTGTGACACCAAGGAGCAACGATCAACGATCGCAAAAGCGTCAAAAATCGTTGATCGCTGACACGTCGCTCCTTTTCATAATATCGTTGGGGGTGCATGCCGCTGGTTGTGCGTCGTTACTGTGGCATAACACATCGCTATGAATGAGGAACATCTTCTTACCTGCGTCCACCGGCAATGAGGAAGGAAGGAGGTGGGTGGCATGTTCCGGCCGCTCATCTCCGCCCCTCCTCTGCTATTGGGCGGCTGCTTAGTGACGCCACAGTGATGTCGCTATGACGCCGAACGCACCTCCCCCTTGAAGGACGGATTGTTCAGCGGTCACAGCGACGTCGCTGAAAAGGTATGTGCGTGTGACGCTGCCGTAGCGATAATGTTCGCTACGGCAGCGATCACCAAATGTCGCACAAACGACGGGGGCGGGTGCTATCGCATGTAAAGCACCCTTTAGGTCACACATCAAAATCTGACAGCCCAATTTAAATGGCCGCTGCAGGGATTGTACTGTTCCCCGCCGACATCGGTGGCCTCGTGATGTGATGCTAGGGCGCCAATGTGTCACCCGCAACAAGAACGCGGCACCACCTGGTGACAGAAGCAAAAACAGGAAAAGCAAACACTGATATAGATGTCGCAGTATCCCCCTCTTACAAGGGACCTATAAAACCTTAGAAGCATGCTTATCTGGAAAGGATCAACATAATCTTTTGACCAGGTTGTTGGTATTGATGTTGTTTGCTGACACCCACAATTTTTCCTCTGGCCCATAATATTTCCAATCAATGAGGTATTGAAGATATCCTCTCACAAACTAAAACTTTTGTACCTCATATTCAAGACTGCCTTTGTCCAGGAAAAGAGTGAGAGGATTAGTAAGAGGGTGAAGAGGTAAATGGTATAGTATAAGCAGGAATTTATAGATATTTGTTTTAAATGGAAGGCTATTGGGTTAATGATCTCAATAATTTTATATGGACCAATGATTCTGAGCCCTAAGATATGGGAGGGATCCTAAAGTTTAATTTTTCTGGTGGATAATCACAACTTGTCCTGAATATTTTGGGGTTCAGCCTGAACCCCAAAATATGGTCCATCAAAGTTTCTTCTATTTTCTGAGGATGCTTGTCTACTCTGTGCCCTCCTCAGATTTTCTTTGTTCGTAGGCCAGATTAACTTTAATTTGTCAGTGGATTCTCTTTCCTCAGGGGTATCCAAATCAAAAGTTAAAAATGAACCAAAGAAAAGATGATACCCAAGATTGCAGAACAGGGTTGTCATAGTAGATTCTTTATATTGATTGTTAATGATGAATTCAGCTAAAGGCAAATAATGCTCGCAGTCAGACTAATGGTCAGAGTACCACCAGACTTTGACCTGACTATCCCTACATTTTATAATCTGTTTTGTCATTGATATTTTATTTGAAGTGCATATGCTTGTTGGCCTTTTCTGTCAGTTCAAGCTTCTGGGGCTGGATTTCTGTATGTGTTAAAGGGTAAAAGCTAGGTTGCATCTTTGAATTTACTAATCTAAGTGGCCAGACCAAGCTGGACAATGAAAGCCTGTTTGAGCTAAAGAATTAATGTAACCTTATTTATAGCTGCTGGAGTCTAGATTATGATTTAAGTTTTAAAACCTATTTTTTTCGTACAGAATCGAGTCGAAATATACTCAAAATAAAAAATGGGGAAAAATATATCTGAGACTGCATATCATCAAGCAAAATATTTTGACAACTCAGTAATTCTATGAATACTTTGATAAACTGTTCAGTTAAAAGGATAAAAATTGACGGACAGGATATGAATAGTAAGTTATTATACAATTTGTGTTCCCAGCCAAAATGTATTATTTTACAGTAACTATATAAAGATAGCTTACTGAATGGCTTTAAGACATGAGGACTTTAATATTTGTGCAAAAGATTTCAAAACATTTTAAAATTGTGCAAAGTTTATCATATAGTTTACTTTTCACGTACAAGTGAACACCTGAGGCATGAAAGTGATATTTACATAATTGACATATCCTCACAATGTAAATTGCAGCATGTATTCATTATAAGATAATTATACCTGGTTACATCACCTTACTTGCAGAGATTACTGTGCAGATAATGTAGATGGAAACTTTAGAAAAAATCTATCCAAAAGGAAGATAGGAAATTCATAAAAAATTAATCCTTCCTTTATAGAATTAAAGGAGCTTTAGGGGTACTTCTCACATAGTGAGATCGCTGCTGAGTCACAGGTTTTGTGACGTACCAGTGACCTCATCAGCGATCTCGCTGTGTGTGACACTAAGCAGCGACCTGGCCCCTGCTGTGAAATTGCTGATCGTTACACAATGTTCTGGTTCATTTTTTGCTCATTGGTCTCCCGCTGTGCAGCACACATTGGCGTGTTTGACGGCGTGAGACCAACAAGCACCGACTCTGTGTAAGCTGCATAGCTGGTAACCAGGGTAAATATCGGGTAACTAAGCAAAGCGCTTTGCTTGGTTACCCGATATTTACCCTGGTTACCAGCGTACACCGCTAAGCGCTGGCTCCCTGCACACGTAACAAGGGTAAATATCGGGTAACTAAGCAAAGTGCTTTGCTTAGTTACCCGATATTTACCCTGGTTACCAGTGTACACTGCTAAGCGCTGGCTCCCTGCACACGTAACCAGGGTAAATATCGGGTAACTAAGCAAAGCGCTTTGCTTAGTAAGCCAATGTGTACCTTGGTTACCAAGAGTCACTGATGGCTGGTCGCTGATGAGATCTGCCTGATTGACAGCTCACCAGCAACCATGTAGCAATGCACCAGTGATCCTGACCAGGTCAAATCGTGGTCGAAATCGCTGGTACGTCGTTTAGTGAGACAGTACCCTTACACAATAAACATTGACTCCTGCAGTGCCTCTATCTGACTGGAGATTGTGCAATCCTAATAGTATGCAATATGCATACTGTCAGGGTTTTGTTCTGTCATCACATGACTGTTCATAAGTGATTTATTTACTTGCTGCAGACATGTGCTGATGAACAACTTATCCTTTTTCTCTCAAAAAGGAGAGAAGCTCATGAGAATCTAGTGGGCACATGAACACAAGTATGCATACTGCATTTAAGTAGTTATATGATGACTGCCTGAACAGCAACAAAGCTTTATCCTAAAAGATAGTATATTGCGCACACTCAAAATTTTGCCATCCGCAATGAGATAGAAACACTACAGCAGTTTATATTTAGGGAAAACTCCTTTAATTCCATCAATGACGAATTTAAGTTTATGTATTTCATATCTTTTTTTTTAACTGGAATCAGTTTAAAGATTTGCCATTTACATAAACAATGATCTCTGCAATTAAGCTGATCCAATCTAGTATAATTATTCTATAATTAATACATTCTGTAATTGATATTATGTGGATATATCAATTAAGCAAGTACATAGTGTCATGACTCAGATGATTCCCAGTATGTGGAAAGTAAACTACAGAATGAACTTACACACTGTCAAGATTGCACGCTCTAAGGATTCAGCAATTTACAGTGAGTGAGAGTCTTTGCAGAAATGTATTAATTTATCCACTATATAACCTGGACAAAACCAAGAATAAAAACAAATTGGCAAGTTTCCTGCAGTAAGTAAATAGTAATAGTACATATAAATAACATTTTGTTCAAGAGTGTAAAAGCCATCCCAACGTGAAAAGGTTGATCCTAATGACATATTCCATTTAAGAATATAGATTTACTTATAGTGATGAGTAGAGTTGAGCGTGGTTCGTGGTTCTCCAGTTCGCGGTTCGAGTGATTTTGGGGGGTGTTCTAGATAGAACTAGAACTCAAGCTTTTTGCTAAAAGTTCATTAGCTCGAGTTACGTTCGATAACGGTTCTATCAGCCAAAAGCCAAGCTAATTACTAGCTGGCTTTTCGCTGTAATAGTGTAAGTCACTCTGTGACTCACACTATTATGAAATTTCAGCGTATAGTGTGCAGAGGCTGCGCGTTCAGATCACTGCTGCTGGGATAATGGCGATCACCATTTTTTTTTATTTTTCTTCCTTCCCTAAGCGCGCGTGTAGTGGGGCGGGCCAGCATGTCAGCCAATCACAGACACACACACAGCTAAGTGGACTTTTTGCCAGACAAGAGAGGGCATGTGTCATAGGCTGTCCATGTCACATGTCCCTGCATTATAAAAATGGTTATCTGCCAGTCTGGACGCCTCTATCTGCCTTCTGCGTCTGGGTGTCAGTCACCGCTGGCGCAGCTCCTGTCGCCGATCCTGTTGTGTACGCTCTACACACAGCGCTATACAGAATAGGGATAGAAGTTTCTTTCAGCCCTTTTAAGGGCTAATTACAGCAGGCTCAGAGCCATAGGTGACAGTCAGGTCCGTGGAAACAGTTCTTAACAGCTACAGATAACAGCGTCTGTGTAGCTATGCTCAGGGACTTCCTTGCTGCATTTCACCATTAGGAGGGAAAGAAAGTGAGGCTTCCTTTCCTCTACACTGACCCACAACCCGGCCACTGTACCCTCCTGCCCTTTTTAGCAAAGCCATTTTAATTGCAGAGTGCTGCCAGTTAGTGGCCTAAAAGTGGCTGTTGTACTCCATTTGTGCCCCACTGGTGCCAAGATATTTGCAGCACCTCTGCATTGCACCCACAAACTCATTGTTACTAAGCCATTATAATAGCAAACACTGAGGAAACTTAGTGTCATCCTAAAAGTGGCTGTTGGACTTCATTAGTGTCCCACTGGTGCCAAGCTATTTGCAGCACCTCTGCATTGCACCCTCAAGCTCATTCTTACTAAGCCATTATAATAGCAAACACTGAGGAAACTTAGTGGCATCCAAAAAGTGGCTGTTGGACTTCATTTCTGCCCCACTGATGGCAAGCAATTTACAGCACCTCTGCATTACACCCTCCTGCTCATTTTTAATTAGCTATAATTATAGCAAAAAAAGCTGCAAGTTAGTGGCATCCAAAAAGTGACTGTTGTACTCCATTTCTGCCCCACTGGTGGCAAGCAATTTACAGCACCTCTGCATTACACCCTCCTGCTCATTTTGCTACGCTATTTTTATAGCAAACTCGTGGAATTCCTTGCTGCATTTCATCATTAGGAGGGATAGAAAGTGAGGCTTCCTTTACTGTCCTGGTACCCACAGAACACGGCCACTCTACCCACCTTCCCACTTTTGCCATGCTATTTAATTTGCCCAAAGAGCTGACTCTTTTTCTGCCATCCTAAAATTGTTTGGAATACTAAGTTAGTGTTCCTTTGCTGCCAAGCAAGGTGCAACACATGGGCATTCTACACTCCTTTCCATTTGTGGAATGCAATTATTAAATGCAGGTAGTCCAGCCAATCTTTGACGAAGGTGCAGGCCTGGATATAATGTTTCCTTCATCCAATGGTGGTTCTTTTGATGTCTGACAGCTCAACAATACCATCTGTTTGCACTTACAAAACAAGTGACGACCTGCCAATCACACTCCCGCTTACGGGTAACAGGGTGGAAGTTCAGTGTGAAAAAGCATGTGTGACTGCTGTCCTCATAGTCACAGAGGATGAAGAGCACGCAGATGCACTTGATGGGGCAGGTGTTGGTTGCACAGCCCCGCTAGGCCGCATTGTAGCACAGTGAAATTCCCATTGCGACTTATGCTTCATTTTAAGTCTTCTATTTGGTGGGCTCCCCAGTATGCAGCAAAACCTCGCAACATGAAAAACACTGTATGCAGTTGGGTTCATAAATGATTGTTTCACTTTCCCAAAACAAACAATAAGAACCATGCATAAAATTGAAATAATAGAACAATCTATTTAGTTGCCTACTACTTGATAAGCACTCTGCGTAGCAACAGTAATTATGTGTTTGTCTGTGTGTGTGTGTGTGTCTTCGTGTGTGTGTGTGTGTGTGTGTGTCTGCGAACACAACTTACTAGTGGCGCATCACAAGAGCTTCCCAGTTATCTACCTAAACATAGACAAAACACATCACCCACCCTGAATACCCTTGTTAGCTGAAGCCTCACAGATAAGGCAGATGATAACAGTGTGAATGCAAACCACACAGCTCTGCAACACAGTCATGGAAATCTTGAAAAGCAACAGTCAATGCAAACATGTGTCGCTGTCCCTCTATGATTTAAACTGTACGTGACAATTTGACAGTGCAGAGGCAGCAAGTCTGATTGTCTATATAGTCGTCCTACCTAGAACAGATATGTGTTTTCATAATAAAACAAAGTGTTGCGTGCACGCATTACTGTCTGAGCACAGCCTACCGTACCTGGGTACTGTGATGTCCATTTGCCATAAATACAGACTTTACGCTCCTATCATGGTAAACAGTATAGACAGCACCGGAAGAATGTTGGTCTGTGGCATAGGTTGCTGCTCACTGGCGTTACGGTACTCCTCACCAAACTCCAAAATGACTCCCCTCACAATTGAACAAAGTGTTTCCGCGGTTGCTCCTTGCTGTAACACACACTTTTATCTTTTCATTCTGTTCATAGACAGCATCTCCAAGTCCACACCCGAATATCGTTTTGCTATTGCTATACTGAACAAACAGACAAAAGCAGCTCAAAAAAACTGCAGCCCCTTGTGTGTAGTCTGCAACAATGCATGAAATGAATGGCAAATAAGCATGTTGCATTGACAGTGGCTAAAGCTGAGCAATACATCCTCACGCTATCAATTCATATCCATGTGACACTTCATGGTGGTAGTACTTAATGTTGAAATTGTTTGCCTTCTACTTAAAGATTGTTACAGATTACATGACTTGTGTGATCCTTTGCTGTGTCCAAAAAATTCCCAGGCTAGGCAAGGCTTACAGCCCATGAGAACTGCATAGCCAACATGACTTATGGTCATAGGCAGGGTTGTGGCCGAGGATTCAGTTGTTGACTTGCTTCCAGTACTTTGTCTTTGTCCATGAAGACACAACGTAAACTCGTCGTCAGTAGCATCCTCCTCCACCTCCACTGCTGACGTCATCGATTGGCTCACTTTGGTTTGACAGTAAGTGGTGTCTCCAACCTCATCATCACCCTGTGTGTTTTCATACCCCTCGTCCTGAGTCCTCCGTGACAACCTCTTCCTGCCCTGACGTAATAGCAAAGTTGACATTACAATCAGGTATCTGAGTCTCCTCATCATGTTACCCATTGTCTCCACCAGGATGATGTACGGTTTGGAAATGAGCGTGTACATTATGATCAGCACCTTCTTCATCGGGGCCTGGATCCAACTCACAAACCTTCTGGCCATATGTGCAGATCATTTCCCCTGTCTCCTGTAACTCGCTGCCTCAACACATCAGATTATCTGCTACACCCGCAAGCTTCAAACGGAACCTGAAAACTCATCTGTTCATAAATTACTATAACCATTAAATGACACCACCACGGTGCGGAGCTTCTGCCCAACCTACACCCCACCTACTGTCTACTCCACAAAATACTTTACAATGTAATCCCGCAAGGGCTGAGTCTTCTGCCCTCTGTACCAGTCTGTCTATTGTTACTTGTATATGTATTGTGTATGTAACCCCCTTCTCATGTACAGCACCATGGAATCAATGGTGCTCTATAAATAAATATTAATAATAATAATAATAATACTAATAATAAGAACTTCTTTCTCTGTACTCACTGGAGCTTTAGAGAAGACCTCTGATTCCCAGGCTACAGTGTGACTGAACGGCTCTGCAGACTCAACCATCCCTGTTACCCCTTATTCAGCAGTGCTGGTGGAAACTTGAGAGCAGTTATGAAGCAAGTGCCATTGGGTTTACACCCCTGTGGAATGTAGTATTTGTGATATTGAACTTGAGGTGGAGGAGAGCCCAATTTATTGCGCACTTCACATCCATTGAAGCAGCTGCTGTTTGGGTGCCTCCTCTACTTTTGTTAACGATGGTCGTATCCGTGAAAAAATGATCATATCAGATTATCTACGGGAAGAAGTACACCTGTTATTTTAGCTGTTATTTGTTGTTACGAATTGGTGCCGCCGTAAACGCAAGCAACCTGCTGTGGTTCCAGTTGCGCCCAGGCGTCAGCTGCCATTTAGGGCTGTGCCTTGGGTTGTCCAGCTGGCTGCTTCCTCAATCACGTGTAAGTGTGGAGAGGCAGCCAGTGCGCATGCGTGTGCCGATTTACCCCAGCCGCAGCCTAACTCCAGTGTTTCGCCTACTGAGTATGCTCAGCCTGACTGTGTTATTCCTGAGGCAAAGTCTTCATTTTGCGCTACAGCGCATGCTCATTTGGACTGTGCCTGAGTCATTCTGTGACCTGCGGCTCAACACACTTACACAGGGCCCTGGGGCTTGACTCACTCTCGGGAGGCCACTAAAACTAACTGCACCCAACATCAGCCCCAGGTGTCCCCTTAGACTGCAGTGGCGGTCCCCACTGACCGCAATACCGAGAGTGGCGTCACGAAAATACATATAAAGAAGCAACCTAAGTGTGACCAGACTTTTCCTCCACGTGGAGTCCCTGAAGGTAATGCACCAACACAACACCTGTGGGGCTTCACATTTAGTGCGAAAAGCCTTTTTGCACAGGTACTTGCACTGCATGCCGGGTCTAAGTCCTGTGTTGTGCCTAGACAGCATGCTGAAGCGGATAGTCTTTTTTTCAGAAACTGTATTTCGTGCTACTGAGCATGCTCAGGCACTTACTGCATCAGAGGCTAGGTCCGGTAATGAACTCTTTGGCCCTGCCCCTGATGTGGGGGGCCCATATAGACCACAGGGCATCAGGTGTCCTGACAATTTGGCCAGGCCACTCCCAACAGGCTTGCAGAGGCCCGCCCCTATGACTTGTCACCTCATTGTTGTTGGTCAGACGATGACTGTTGAGGTGTTTTGGTCATGGCAGCCATGAGGTCATCATTCAAGTGGCGGTTCCAAATAGGGCGCTAGTTATGCCACTCATGATGTGTCACTCTGCTTTTGTCTCCAGGAGGTGCATTGTGGTCCACCCTGGTTTAGGGCGGACCCAGGTTATAAAGGGGGCTGGAGCCAACAAGAAGGTGCCCAGTCTTTTATTATGCTACGAAAGAGCACACCTCCATGTGTTGAACACATTGCGGTTTTAGCCCAGAGGTAGGCAGGGATAGGTCGTCGATGCAGGCCGCCACCACAGTTGGTAACGCAGAAAGTTTAAGAACAGCTCCTGTCCTACCAGTCCTGCTAGTGCAGCCCAGTGGCATAAACAGCCATGCTGCTGATGCGCCTGCTGTCCACAGGTGTGTCCCCTACGCACACGGACAGCGTACCCAATGGCCCCTGTGTTGTTAACATGGAGTTCAGGGGCTGGGTGGTCGTGTGGACTCTGTGACGCTAACAGGGCTCCCAGTCTCCAGATCCGAGTGGCGTCTAACTCGGTTCAGGCTACTATTTGTTTCAGAGTCAACCTGCTCTGTATCCTCCACCTAACCTTCCAGTTGCCAACCTCTCCTTTTTCATCTGTGAGCACGGTGGACACCGAATGGCGATTTGGATATCTACCTTTCTCTTTCTTTTCTTCTTAATTTTTTTATATAGCGGTAACATAGTATATACCACCTTATCCAAATCTGCCAGTCCCACTATAACAGATGTTGTTTCTTCAGCAAATGTTAATGTTGCTTAACCACAAAACCCACGGACACAAACTTTTTTACCCTTTCCAACACACCTGTTCCCCTTTCCACCAGCATCTCTCCTTTTTCAACTCAGTTTGTATATGACCAAAAGTGCAACTCTGCAGGGACACCGTACTCAACGCCGTCTCATCACCGCAGCCAGCCCTTGGTCCCTCAGATGTGGACAAGTAAGACCATTTCCTCCTATCCATGACAAAGCGTTGACATTCACTCTGTGCACCACTGGTGTTTAGTGGAAAAGCATATCTAAGATTGCGTAACACCTTCTGCTGATACTCCTGCATACGTGCGTCCCTTTCTATGGCAGGAGTTATTTCGCAAAATTTTGTGTTCTACCAGGGATCTAACAGTGTGGCAACCCAGTAGTCAGCATGACTTGGAATTCGTACAATCCGAGGGTCATGTTGTAGGTAGGTAGTGCAGCAAGAAGGCGCTCATGTGTCTTGTATATCCAGGAGGACCAAGTCCTTGGTGTGTTGGTGGCGGAGAGGTGAGAATCGTGCCTCCTTCCTCTACCCTCTCCCCACCAACCTCGCACAACCGAAATGCGACCAAGCTCTCACTCATCTGATGAGTCTTCCATGCCCATCGCCAGTTCGTCCTCCATTTCTTCCTGGGCTCCCGCACCTTCCTCAACAGTTTTGCTGATACTATGCGCCCTTGATAATCCCTCTCCCCCACCATACCATGACTGCCTCCAAGGTGCCGCTGACTGTCTGGACCTTGTAGATCTTGTTATCCCTTCCGCATATGACTCCTCCAGTAATTCCTCCCCTTCCTCTTCTACCAGCACCTGACTCCGAATAATGCTTACAGTATGCTCCATCATGTAGATGACCAAAATTGTCACGCTGAGAATGGCATTGCCGGTGTTAAACATCTTCATCGATATTTGTAAACTGTGTAGAACGGTGCATAGATCCTTGATCTGACACCACTCCAGCAGCGTGATCTGCACCCCCTCTGGATCAAATTAGCCCAGGGTATACATCATAACTAGTGATGAGCGAGTACTAAAAAGCTCGGGTGCTCGAAGCTCGGGCCGAGACTCCCAAGATACTCGTGTACTCGGGCCGAGCAACGAGCCCAATGTTATCCTATGGGAGACCCGAGTATTTTTGTGAAATGACCCCCCGGCAGCATGGAGAAACCCTAAAAATGGCACAAAAGTCTCAGAAGAGTGCTCAAATGACATGGCAACAGCATGGGGAAGACCCCTTGAAGCATTTATCACTGAAAAGTCACAGCTGTGAACAATTTTGTCCGCGTTTTACGCCATTTTTACGGACTCACCAGAAAACCTTCCAAAATGACCCCAAAATGATTTTTCATGGCGGAAATGTTAAGGGCACATACCCAATAGTGAGATAGAGCTGGTGTATGTTACTTTTTGAGATTAATACATGAAAGATTTTACGTGAAAACATTGTGTGGCACTCCGATGTCCCTGAGAAGAGACGTACATGAAGGCCTCTTGAGTCTAATGTGCCCATTTTGAGGAAGTGAGTCTTTGTAGTATTTTCCTTTGCCAGGGCAGTCCAAAATTGTGAGGTTCACCAATGCCCCTGCATACAGACGTGCATGAGGGCCTCAAAACATTAAGTGTCCATTGTCAGGAAGTGGGTGTATTATAGTATAGCCCTTAGGCAGGGCAGCCAAAAATTGGGAGGCTCCACATTGTCCCTGGATAGAGACGTGCATGATGGCCTGTAAACCTGAAGTGCCCATTGTAAGGAAGTGGGTCTATTGTAGTATAGCCCTTAGGCAGGGCAGCCCAAAATTGGGAGGCTCCACTTTGTCCCTGGATAGAGACGTGCATGAGGGCCTGTAAACCTGAAGTGCCCATTGTAAGGAAGTGGGTCTATTGTAGTATAGCCCTTAGGCAGGGCAGCCAAAAATTGGGAGGCTCCACGTTGTCCCTGGATAGAGACGTGCATGAGGGCCTGTAAACCTGAAGTGCCCATTGTAAGGAAGTGGGTGTATTATAGTATAGCCCTTAGGCAGGGCAGCCAAAAATTGGGAGGCTCCACATTGTCCCTGGATAGAGACGTGCATGATGGCCTGTAAACCTGAAGTGCCCATTGTAAGGAAGTGGGTCTATTGTAGTATAGCCCTTAGGCAGGGCAGCCAAAAATTGGGAGGCTCCACGTTGTCCCTGGATAGAGACGTGCATGAGGGCCTGTAAACCTGAAGTGCCCATTGTAAGGAAGTGGGTCTATTGTAGTATAGCCCTTAGGCAGGGCAGTCAAAAAATGGGAGGCTCCACGTTGTCCCTGGATAGAGACGTGCATGAGGGCCTGTAAACCTGAAGTGCCCATTGTAAGGAAGTGGGTGTATTATAGTATAGCCCTTAGGCAGGGCAGCCAAAAATTGGGAGGCTCCACATTGTCCCTGGATAGAGACGTGCATGATGGCCTGTAAACCTGAAGTGCCCATTGTAAGGAAGTGGGTCTATTGTAGTATAGCCCTTAGGCAGGGCAGCCAAAAATTGGGAGGCTCCACGTTGTCCCTGGATAGAGACGTGCATGAGGGCCTGTAAACCTGAAGTGCCCATTGTAAGGAAGTGGGTCTATTGTAGTATAGCCCTTAGGCAGGGCAGCCAAAAATTGGGAGGCTCCACGTTGTCCCTGGATAGAGACGTGCATGAGGGCCTGTAAACCTGAAGTGCCCATTGTAAGGAAGTGGGTGTATTATAGTATAGCCCTTAGGCAGGGCAGCCAAAAATTGGGAGGCTCCACATTGTCCCTGGATAGAGACGTGCATGATGGCCTGTAAACCTGAAGTGCCCATTGTAAGGAAGTGGGTCTATTGTAGTATAGCCCTTAGGCAGGGCAGCCAAAAATTGGGAGGCTCCACGTTGTCCCTGGATAGAGACGTGCATGAGGGCCTGTAAACCTGAAGTGCCCATTGTAAGGAAGTGGGTCTATTGTAGTATAGCCCTTAGGCAGGGCAGCCAAAAATTGGGAGGCTCCACGTTGTCCCTGGATAGAGACGTGCATGAGGGCCTGTAAACCTGAAGTGCCCATTGTAAGGAAGTGGGTGTATTATAGTATAGCCCTTAGGCAGGGCAGCCAAAAATTGGGAGGCTCCACATTGTCCCTGGATAGAGACGTGCATGATGGCCTGTAAACCTGAAGTGCCCATTGTAAGGAAGTGGGTCTATTGTAGTATAGCCCTTAGGCAGGGCAGCCCAAAATTGGGAGGCTCCACGTTGTCCCTGGATAGAGACGTGCATGAGGGCCTGTAAACCTGAAGTGCCCATTGTAAGGAAGTGGGTGTATTATAGTATAGCCCTTAGGCAGGGCAGCCAAAAATTGGGAGGCTCCACGTTGTCCCTGGATAGAGACGTGCATGAGGGCCTGTAAACCTGAAGTGCCCATTGTAAGGAAGTGGGTGTATTATAGTATAGCCCTTAGGCAGGGCAGCCAAAAATTGGGAGGCTCCACATTGTCCCTGGATAGAGACGTGCATGATGGCCTGTAAACCTGAAGTGCCCATTGTAAGGAAGTGGGTCTATTGTAGTATAGCCCTTAGGCAGGGCAGCCAAAAATTGGGAGGCTCCACGTTGTCCCTGGATAGAGACGTGCATGAGGGCCTGTAAACCTGAAGTGCCCATTGTAAGGAAGTGGGTCTATTGTAGTATAGCCCTTAGGCAGGGCAGCCAAAAATTGGGAGGCTCCACGTTGTCCCTGGATAGAGACGTGCATGAGGGCCTGTAAACCTGAAGTGCCCATTGTAAGGAAGTGGGTGTATTATAGTATAGCCCTTAGGCAGGGCAGCCAAAAATTGGGAGGCTCCACATTGTCCCTGGATAGAGACGTGCATGATGGCCTGTAAACCTGAAGTGCCCATTGTAAGGAAGTGGGTCTATTGTAGTATAGCCCTTAGGCAGGGCAGCCCAAAATTGGGAGGCTCCACGTTGTCCCTGGATAGAGACGTGCATGAGGGCCTGTAAACCTGAAGTGCCCATTGTAAGGAAGTGGGTGTATTATAGTATAGCCCTTAGGCAGGGCAGCCAAAAATTGGGAGGCTCCACATTGTCCCTGGATAGAGACGTGCATGATGGCCTGTAAACCTGAAGTGCCCATTGTAAGGAAGTGGGTCTATTGTAGTATAGCCCTTAGGCAGGGCAGCCCAAAATTGGGAGGCTCCACGTTGTCCCTGGATAGAGACGTGCATGAGGGCCTGTAAACCTGAAGTGCCCATTGTAAGGAAGTGGGTGTATTATAGTATAGCCCTTAGGCAGGGCAGCCAAAAATTGGGAGGCTCCACATTGTCCCTGGATAGAGACGTGCATGATGGCCTGTAAACCTGAAGTGCCCATTGTAAGGAAGTGGGTCTATTGTAGTATAGCCCTTAGGCAGGGCAGCCAAAAATTGGGAGGCTCCACGTTGTCCCTGGATAGAGACCTGTTAGGTTCTTAGTGCATCCGTGCTTGCATTTAAAAACCGCACGTGTGTGCCTGTTGGTGGTGTTGGTGTGCTGCATTTGTGTGAGTTTTGTGTGAGTTTTGCAAAAACTTGGATATAACGCACAAGTCTAGTGAATACACATCAGCACAGCATTGCAAAATGCGCAAGGGCGTTGTCAACGAACAAGGAAGTGGACGTGATGTTGGTGCAGGCAGAGACCAAGGTTGTGTGCAAGCTCTAATTTCGCCACAACAAAGGGCCACATCTAGTCGCTCGCACGTCCTGTCCCAAATTCTTGGGGACCGCAGCAGTACACCGCTCTTGAACCAAGACCAGTGTCAACAGGTTGTTAGTTGGATAGCGGATAATGCTTCCAGTCAGATTGGCACCACCACAAACACTCTGTCTTCCACACGGTCAAGTGTCAGTAGCCGTGATACTGCACCGCACATTTCAGAACCTGATCCTCCTTCCTACCACCAGGCCGAGTACACGTCCACGGACATTACTGATCCCACACTTGGACACTCGGAAGAGCTGTTCGTTCACGTTTCCATTAACAAATTCTGGCCTCTCGCCAGCTCCTGTTGAAGTGGGCCATGACGAGATTGTATGTACAGATGCCCAAATATTTGAGCAGCCACGTACTCACGAAGTTGGCAACGTGTCTCAACAAGGGGTGGACGATGATGAGACACAATTGTCAGGAAGTCAGGAGGAGGAGCAGGGTGCGGAAGAGGAAGACGACATGGTGGATGATCCAGTAACTGACCCAACCTGGCAGGAGGATATGCAGAGCGAGGACAGCAGTGCACAGGGGGAGGGAGGCGTAGCATCACAACAGGCAGTAAGAAGCAGAGTGGTGGCCCCAGGCAGACGTCAGGCAACTGTTCCCCGGAACAACACGACACAAGGTGCCTGTACAAATGTTAGGTCTTCCCGAGTCTGGCTGTAATACTATTGTATGTATTGAGGATTTCGATTGCGTTAGGGCAATGACAACCAGAGACGAGTTCTTGGTGCAAGACGTTTATAATATGCAACCAGTAAATATGTACATAAACGGAACAAAAACACAGTAGAACATAAATACAGGAAATACCTTCCAGGGACGGAGCGAAAGGGAATTCCCGGGACCGCGCACCGGACTCCCCCAGGGAGACCACCAAGAGCGAACCCCTATACAGGGACTGTCTGGCAATCACCCCAGAAGCCCTAAATGCGCAGCAGCCGGGACACAAAAGGGCAATAGGTAAGTCCAAAAATGTCCGTACGTGATGTGAGTCCAGAGTGGTATTAAACGGAAGGAACCGGGCAGAAGTGCCGACCAAAGACGGCAAACGGAGTCCGGGCACAGCTAGATGATACCAGATGAAGTCCAGAGTCGGTGTCGGTTGTTTTCCAAGAGGATCTGAATAACAATCAGGAACCAAAAGCAGCAGGGCAGGAGCACACAGGAAGCAGTATACTCAGGCACTGGACTAAGCTTTAGGGGCGGCTTTTAAACAGATGGACAGGAAGTAGGGCAACAGAACAGAAAACTCCATGTTAACAAAGGGCAAGCTCTTTCAAAAGAAAACTGGAAAACCCGGAACTCTGACACTGGCAGTTTTTTAAGTTGGCTCCAGATGATTCTAAAAAGGCCATTTGCAACACCTGCCATGCCAGCATCAGCAGGGGTACCAAAACTAGCAGCCTGACCACCACCAGCATGATCAGGCACATGTCAGCCAAGCACCCGACTTTGTGGGAAGTACAACAGAGTCGAGGAGCAGTGCTTGCTGATGTCACTGCTACGTCTTCGCTGGTTGTGCATGCGAGCCAATCCCCTGTCCATGCTGCCTGCGAACAAGCCTCCTCCACTCCTGCACCTGCAGTTGCCTACGCAGAAAGAACACCATCATCAAGCACGTCCTTGTCCCAGCGCAACGTTCAGTTATCCATTCAGCAAACCTTTGAACGCAGGCGCAAATACACTGCCAACACCCCACATGCCACAGTTCTAAATGCTAACATTTCGCGACTGCTTGCGCTGGAAATGTTGCCTTTTAGGCTGGTTGAGACAGAAGCATTCCGCGACCTGATGGTGGCAGCTGTCCCACGTTACTCGGTCCACAGCCGCCACTATTTCTCCCGGTGTGCCGTCCCCGCATTGCATAACCACGTGTCACAAAACATCACACGTGCCCTGAACAACGCTGTTTCAGCCAAAGTCCACCTAACCACAGACACGTGGACAAGTGCATGTGGGCAAGGCCGCTACATCTCGTTGACGTCACACTGGGTTAATATTGTGCAAGCTGGGACCCAGTCTGAGCGAGGGACGGAACACGTCCTTCACACACCAAGTTTTGCAGGCCCTACCTCAGTCAGGGTTTCACACACACTCTACAGCTCCGGAATGTCATGCTCCTCAGCCTCCTCCTCCTCCTGCGCATCCTGATCCACTTTACCCTCCACACCAGTCCCAAGCTGGAAGTGTCGCGGGCGGAGGAGGGGACGGTGCGCTCTCCCACTGCTCGGGTCCGGCTGACGCTGCTCTACGGCTGCTGCTGCTCGTTGGCTCGAGCTATGGCCGGATCCCGGGGACTCGAGCGGCGCTACTCGCCCGTGAGTGAAAAGGGGTGGTTTGGGTTTTGGGGATATTGTCTGTGACGCCACCCACGGTTGTGGTGATTGTGTGGACACCACCGCTGCTCTGGACGGGGATCCCGGGAGCCTGTGACAGGGAGCAGCTTTGTTGTTATTTCTCCCCTCCGTGGGTAGGGGGGTTGGTTGTCCCGGGGCCTGGTGATGGGGTAGACATGGATGACAGGCGGGTTGCGGGGCCTGATGAGGTGCAGGGTCGCAGGGGCAGCGCTGTGCCGCACGGCACGGAGGTACTCACTCAGCCCAATGATGATGACACAGTTCACGGTTAAACAAGTGGCTGGATGGACGGGTCACTCGGACGGCTGCGGTTGTTCCTCCCTGCAGGTTAGTGATGACTGTCTCTCCCTGCACCTAAGTTAAGTGTTGGTAGTGATGGTTTCCCAACGGTAACCCGCTCCCCGACCTGGATATGGGCCGGAGGAGCCCCTTTTGCCCACAGGCGCTGGCCCTGGGAGACGGTTGCCCTTGGCGGTGGCTGTGTCTCCCCTTCACGGTTGTACGGTTGCCTTCTATCTGGACTTGGCTGTTTGGAAACCCTGAGGTTCCCTTCACTAACGGATTTGGCAAATTCACGGCGACACCAAGCCTTGCCGGGATCCGAAAGTCCTCTGCCAATGGTGCTGGCTTCTCTTTGTATACCGGTCCGGTACGGCCGGGTCACCACCCGTCCACGGTCCTTACGGCAGACTCCAATCGGCCTCCACTGCAGACGGTCACCACATCCTGCCAACCTTGCTGTCCTGTCCGGGCCACACACCCGGACCAACTTCAGGCTCTTTGCTGTCACTTTTCTCCTCTCTACTACTTTCCTCCTTCCACTTCCTTAGCTTAACTCTCACTGCCTGTGTTTTCCCTCCTCCTCGGTGGGTGGAGACCAACCGCCTGGCTCCACACCCTGGTGTGGACAACAGCCCCTGGGGAAGGCAACAAGGATTTTGTGTTTTGACTATGATATGCCTGCAGGGAGTGTGGGGTGTTTAAGTGTTGTGCTCTGTGGCCCCTGGCTTGTCCAGGGCAACACAGAAGCACTGCAGCACTGCCTCGGCGAAGCGGCAACAGGCAGTGCTGAAGCTAATCTGCATAGGTGACAAACCCCACAATGCAGAAGAGGTGTGGACAGCTCTGAAACAGCAGGCAGATCACTGGCTCACAACTCTGAACCTAAAGCCAGGAAAGGTCGTGTGTGACAATGGCCGGAACCTGGTGGCGGCTTTGAGGCGAGGCCAGCTGACACATGTTCCATGCGTGGCCCATGTGCTCAACCTCGTGGTTCAGCGGTTTCTAAAGTCATACTCAGAGCTGTCTGATCTGCTGGTAAAAGTTCGCCGCCTGTCTGCACATTTTCGAAAGTCACCTACTGCTTCAGCCGGCCTTGCCGGCTTAAGACGCCGTTTGCATCTTCCGGCACACAGACTGGTGTGTGATGTCCCCACGCGTTGGAATTCAACTCTGCACAAGTTGGTCAGGATATGTGAGCAGAAGAGGGCAGTTGTTGAGTACCTGCATCACCTAAGCCGTCGGGAAATGGGTCAAACTCCACACATAACACCTGAGGAGTGGAGATGGATGTCCGACCTATGCACCATCCGCCAAAACTTTGAGGACTCCACCAAGATGGTGAGCGGCGATGACGACATTATTAGCGTCACCATACCGCTTCTCTGCCTTCTAAAATGGTCTCTGCTCAAAAAACAACCATGATGCATTGCAGGTGGAGCGCGATGAGTTTGAGCAAGAAACAGTAGTGGGTGTGGGTGATGATAACACACAGCCCAGCCTCGTCTCATCACAACGTGCAGTGGAGGACTATGACGAGGAGGAGGATGAAGACATGGAGCAACTCTCTGGCCAAATTGAGGATATGACATGCAGTCATATCCTCGGTTCAGCGTGGCTGGCCAGAGGACAGGGTAGATGATGAGGAGGAGGAGGAGGAGGACAGCATGTTCAGTCATCGTGTTGGTCAGGATACTGAAGTGATGGCTGTTAAGAGTCTGGCACACATGGCTGACTTTATGGTAAGCTGCCTGTCTCGTGACCCTCGCGTTAAGAACATCTTGGCCGACAATCATTACTGGTTGGTAACACTGTTAGACCCACGCTAAAAGGAGAACTTTATGTCTCTTATTCCCGAGGCGGAGAGGTCAGGCAAAATGCAGCAGTTCCAGAAGGCCATAGTCACGGAAGTAGGCAAAGCATTCCCCTCACAAAACGCTAGCGGCATAGGTCATGAATCAGTGGACAACCGAGGCGTACAGCCGAGAGAGGCACAAGTCCAATCCGCCAGAGGTAGGGGAACAGTCTTTAAGATGTGGGACAGTTTTCTCAGCCCCTCACGTACCACAGCCCCTGAGGTGCGGGGTAGTGCCACAAGAAATCCTAAGTTTGCCCAGATGCTGAAGGAGTACCTTGCAGATCGAACAACTGTACTCCGACATTCCTCTGTGCCTTACAATTATTGGGTATCCAAGCTGGACACGTGGCATGAATTGGCTCTCTACGCCTTGGAAGTCCTGGCCTGCCCTGCTGCTAGCGTTTTGTCAGAGCGTGTTTTTAGTGCCGCAGGTGGAATCATTACAGATAAACGCACCCGCCTGTCAACTGAAAATGCTGACAGGCTGACTCTGATCAAGATGAACAAGGGTTGGATTGGGCCAGACTTCACCACACCACCAGCAAATGAGAGCGGAATTTAAAGTTTGCCATGTACCTCCACTCACCCATGGGTACACACTTCTGGACTTTGGATAATCGCTGGACTGCTCCTCCTTCTCCTCATGCGCCACCATGATGATGACCGTTACAAATTGCAATACTTAGGCCTTTGTTTCAGGTATACCCCCAGTGGTAAATTTTTTCGCCCATTCTTTGCAGAATGGACATTACAACAACAGGAGACCCGCTCCTTTGCAATGGGAACAATGTTTTGAGGCCCTCATGCACGTCTCTACCCAGGGACAACGTGGAGCCTCCCAATTTTTGGCTGCCCTGCCTAAGGGCTATACTACAATAGACCCACTTCCTTCCAATGGGCACTTCAGGTTTACAGGCCCTCATGCACGTCTCTACCCAGGGACAAGGTGGAGCCTCCCAATTTTTGGCTGCCCTGCCTAAGGGCTATACTACAATAGACCCACTTCCTTCCAATGGGCACTTCAGGTTTACAGGCCCTCATGCACGTCTCTATCCAGGGACAACGTGGAGCCTCCCAATTTTTGGCTGCCCTGCCTAAGGGCTATACTACAATAGACCCACTTCCTTACAATGGGCACTTCATGTTTACAGGCCATCATGCACGTCTCTATCCAGGGACAATATGGAGCCTGACGCTGCCACCGACTGCCACACACATGCTGTTTTTAAATGCAAGCACGGACGCAATAAGAACCTAACTGGTTTTTAGGAGCGACAATTACTGAGAAGTCTGACACTATCAGACACTGCTGACTGACGTGTATTATACACTAGACTTGTGCGTTATATAATAGTTTGTGCAAAACGCGCACCTGTACGCTGCCACTGACTGCCACACACGTGCTGTTTTTAAATGCAAGCACGGACACAATAAGAACCTAACTGGTTTTTAGGAGCGACAATTACTGAGAAGTCTGACACTATCAGACACTGCTGACTGACGTGTATTATACACTAGACTTGTGCGTTATATAATAGTTTGTGCAAAACGCGCACCTGTACCCTGCCACCGACTGCCACACACGTGCTGTTTTTAAATGCAAGCACGGACGCAATAAGAACCTAACTGGTTTTTAGGAGCGACAATTACTGAGAAGTCTGACACTATCAGACACTGCTGACTGACGTGTATTATACACTAGACTTGTGCGTTATATAATAGTTTGTGCAAAACGCGCACCTGTACCCTGCCACCGACTGCCACACACGTGCTGTTTTTAAATGCAAGCACGGACGCAATAAGAACCTAACTGGTTTTTCGGAGCGACAATTACTGAGAAGTCTGACACTTTCAGACACTGCTGACTGACGTGTATTATACACTAGACTTGTGCGTTATATAATAGTTTGTGCAAAACGCGCACCTGTACCCTGCCACCGACTGCCACACACGTGCTGTTTTTAAATGCAAGCACGGACGCAATAAGAACCTAACTGGTTTTTAGGAGCGACAATTACTGAGAAGTCTGACACTATCAGACACTGCTGACTGACGTGTATTATACACTAGACTTGTGCATTATATAATAGTTTGTGCAAAACGCGCACCTGTACGCTGCCACCGACTGCCACAGACGTGCTGTTTTTAAATGCAACCACGGACGCAATAAGAACCTAACTGGTTTTTAGGAGCGACAATTACTGAGAAGTCTGACACTATCAGACACTGCTGACTGACGTGTATTATACACTAGACTTGTGCGTTATATAATAGTTTGTGCAAAACGCGCACCTGTACCCTGCCACCGACTGCCACACACGTGCTGTTTTTAAATGCAAGCACGGACGCAATAAGACCCTAACTGGTTTTTAGGAGCGACAATTACTGAGAAGTCTGACACTATCAGACACTGCTGACTGACGTGTATTATTATACACTAGACTTGTGCGTTATATAATAGTTTGTGCAAAACGCGCACCTGTACCCTGCCACCGACTGCCACACACGTGCTGTTTTTAAATGCAACCACGGACGCAATAAGAACCTAACTGGTTTTTAGGAGCGACAATTACTGAGAAGTCTGACACTATCAGACACTGCTGACTGACGTGTATTATACACTAGACTTGTGCGTTATATAATAGTTTGTGCAAAACGCGCACCTGTACGCTGCCACCGACTGCCACACACGTGCTGTTTTTAAATGCAACCACGGACGCAATAAGAACCTAACTGGTTTTTAGGAGCGACAATTACTGAGAAGTCTGACACTATCAGACACTGCTGACTGACGTGTATTATACACTAGACTTGTGCGTTATATAATAGTTTGTGCAAAACGCGCACCTGTACCCTGCCACCGACTGCCACACACGTGCTGTTTTTAAATGCAAGCACGGACGCAATAAGAACCTAACTGGTTTTTAGGAGCGACAATTACTGAGAAGTCTGACACTATCAGACACTGCTGACTGACGTGTATTATTATACACTAGACTTGTGCGTTATATAATAGTTTGTGCAAAACGCGCACCTGTACCCTGCCACCGACTGCCACACACGTGCTGTTTTTAAATGCAAGCACGGACGCAATAAGAACCTAACTGGTTTTTAGGAGCGACAATTACTGAGAAGTCTGACACTATCAGACACTGCTGACTGACGTGTATTATACACTAGACTTGTGCGTTATATAATAGTTTGTGCAAAACGCGCACCTGTACGCTGCCACTGACTGCCACACACGTGCTGTTTTTAAATGCAAGCACGGACGCAATAAGAACCTAACTGGTTTTTCGGAGCGACAATTACTGAGAAGTCTGACACTATCAGACACTGCTGACTGACGTGTATTATACACTAGACTTGTGCGTTATATAATAGTTTGTGCAACACGCGCACCTGTACGCTGCCACCGACTGCCACACACGTGCTGTTTTTAAATGCAAGCACGGACGCAATAAGAACCTAACTGGCTTTTAGGAGCGACAATTACTGAGAAGTCTGACACTATCAGACACTGCTGACTGACGTGTATTATACACTAGACTTGTGCGTTATATAATAGTTTGTGCCAAACGCGCACCTGTACGCTGCCACTGACTGCCACACACGTGCTGTTTTTAAATGCAAGCACGGACGCAATAAGAACCTAACTGGTTTTTAGGAGCGACAATTACTGAGAAGTCTGACACTATCAGACACTGCTGACTGACGTGTATTATTATACACTAGACTTGTGCGTTATATAATAGTTTGTGCAAAACGCGCACCTGTACCCTGCCACCGACTGCCACACACGTGCTGTTTTTAAATGCAACCACGGACGCAATAAGAACCTAACTGGTTTTTAGGAGCGACAATTACTGAGAAGTCTGACACTATCTGGACTGTTTTACACTGTGTACACCACCCCAGATATGATGAAGGCTGGTATACGGTCACCACTACCCTGCCTGCCTGCCTGTATACTGCTACAATAGTCCTGACAAGGACTCTTCTGGTCACTAGCCTGTATTCCGACCTGGCTATACCCTGCCTGTATATAGCAACAATAGTCCTGAGAAGGACTCTGCTACTGTACTCCGACCTGGCTATACCCTGCCTGCCTGTATACAACTAGAATAGTCCTGAGAAGGACTTCTGGTCACACTGTTTGCAGCCCTGCTCCGGAACTAACTATAAAGGGCCGCAAAGCTTTCCCTGAATCAGCGACACTCTCCCTGCACTGACTGTCTGGATAGTTGTGAGCAGAGCACAGCGCGCCGGCCGATATAAAGGCTCGGTCACGCTGTGCAGGCCGGCCAATCACTGCAATTCCACAACTAACAGGGCTGTGGCATTGCAGTGGTCTGCCAGCCAATCCCTGCATGAGGGCTGGCTCTCAAAAGAGCGCCAACATGCAGAAATGAAGACCACGAGTACAGCACGAGTATCGCGAGATTACTCGGTCCCCGCCGAGCAGCCCGAGTACAGCGATACTCGTGCGAGTACCGAGTAGTGACAAGCATGCTCGCTCATCACTAATCATAACGTATTTCAGCAGGGCTCTGCGGTGCTGCCACAGACGCTGCAACATGTGCAGATTCCAATTCCTGCGTGTCGGAACATCGCATTTCAGGCGTTTAACCGCCAGACCTTAAGACTTCAGGAGCGATGAAAGTTGTTGAGCTGCTGGCTGCGAACGATGGAAGTGAGCACATAGCAAGCGTGCCCACTGTACAAGACCATGTAGGTCGGGATTTTGTTTTAAAAATTGCTGGAGAACCAGATTAAACACGTGAGCCATACAAGTCACGTGTGTCACATTGCCCTGACGAAGGCCCGCAGCCATGTTTGCATCATTGCATCATTGCACCACCGGAGTCCGCTACGTCAATTTGTACTCCTGTCGCAAAGTGACAACGTGTTCCTTTTGTGCATAGGGCTGATGATGGGAGAGGAGTCGATGCCAGCGGCGCAGGTGGACGCAGGTTATGGTCCCCCACTGGGCTGCGTTACCTTGACAGATGCAGAACCAATGGCTGAATGTAGGTGGTGGGTATCTCACAGATGAAGATAACACAACACCCTTTTTTAGGCCCCTTTTTTAGGCGAACCTAGCCTAAGGAGGTGTGTGGGATTCCTTGGGCGCAGTAAGGCTAGGTTTGCACACTGCGTCTTTTTGACGTTGCGTTTTTGTGCGGTTTTGGCCGCTAAAAACGCACAAAAACGCACCTGTGTCGAAAAAACGCATCAAAAAACGCATGCGTTTTTGCCGCGATTTGGTGCGTTTTTGGCTGCGTTTTGCTGCGTTTTTGATCTCTGCGTATTGCTGCGTTTTTCCAATGCATTGCATGGGGGGAAACGCAGAAAAACGCAGGAAAGAACTGACATGTCCATTTTTTTTTTTAACTCAAAAACGCAGGTAAAAAAACAGATGTGTGCGGACAGCAAAAATGAAAACTCATAGACTTTGCTGGGGAAGCAAAGTCCTGCAGTTTTGAGGCCAAAAACGCACCCGAAAAACGCGCAAAAAACGCCGCGAAAAACGCACTGTGCGCACATAGCCTTACAAGGAAGGGTTGCCTGACCACACAGGGTTTGGGCTGAGGTGCAGGAACAACACGAGGTTGATGAGGCAGAAGCAGTGGAGGAACTTGTACATTTGTACATACAGAGGAAGGATTGACACACAACTCGTGGGGACGGAAAGACTTGTACAGCAGACCCTTCTCCATCTCTCACCATAGTTACCCAGTGCCCAATTAGCAACATGCAACTCCCCTGTCCATGCTTACTGTTCCAAGTATCTGTGGTGAAATGCACCCTGTCACACACAGAGTTTCTCAAGGAATCGGTGATGCTGTGTGCGACCTGCTGTGGTAGCGCGGGCACCCCTGTCTTGGAGAAGGAGTGGAGAATGGCCATCGGCTCTTGGGGCACTGCAATGGGCATAAGGTCTCAATAATCCTCGGTGACAAAAGGGTGTAAAGGCAGCCTTTCTGTAGCCAACAAGTTTGAGATGCTGAAATTAAACCTCTTAGGCATGTCATGCACTTCGAAAATCATGTAAAAAACAGCGAGGGGACTCCACAACCCAACCAGAGTCTCCCTCGTTGCCACTAATTGGGCTACACACACCCCACTTGACTGGCATCAGTTGACCCCCAATTTCAAGATGAAAAAGATGCTTTGCATGAAGCACTCTCAAAAATACGCATGCCTTTCGCCTCCCCTGGATGACCCAGGGGAATAAAAGTCCTCTGTGAGGCATGACTTGTTCATCTTGGTTCTTTTAAACACAGCGAGGGGACTCCAACCACAGTCTCCCTCATTTCCACTAATTGGGCCACACACACCCCCCACTTGACTGGCATCAGTTGACCCCATTTTCAAGATGAAAAAGATGCTTTGCATGAAGCACTCTCAAAAATACGCGTGCCTTTCGCCTCCTCTGGCTGAGCCAGGGGAAGAAAAGTCCTCTGAGAGCCATGACTTGTTCATCTTGGTTCTTTTTTCAAAAGCGAGGGGACTCCAACCACAGTCTCCCTCGTTTCCACTAATTGGGCCACACACTCCCCACTTGACTGGCATCAGTTGACACCCATTTTCAAGATGAAAAAGATGCTTTGCATGAAGCACTCTCAAAAATACACGTGCCTTTTGGATGACCCAGGGGAAGAAAAGTCCTCTGAGAGCCATGACTACCTCATCTTGGTGAACGTTAGTATGTCCACGTTGTCAGTGGACAGACATGTGTGCTTATCGGTCAGCACACCCCCAGCAGCACTGAGGACACGTTCCGAGAGAACGCTGGCTGCGGGACACAACAAGATCCCCAAGGCGTACGTGGTGAGCTCAGGCAATTTATCCAGATTGGAAGCCTAAAATGAGCAAGGCTCAAGTTGCACAGTAATGGCATCGATGTTCCCTTGCATATACTCATATATCTGTGTCTCCTCCTCTTTTTCCTTGTCCAGCTCTTTTGTTTTTGCATGAGTATATGTCCTTGTAACTTTCCCATGTGTTTGTGTTGTGTTGTGAGTTGTTTGTCACCTTTTAGACACCTTTGAGGGTGTTTTCTAGGTGTTTTTATGTGTTTGTGATTGCCTCCCATTGTTTCCTATGGGTTCGAGTGGTTCGCCGAACCGGTTCGCTGACCCGAACTCGAACCAGACCTCGGTTCAGCGAGCCGAGCTCGAGCCGAACCGCGACCGGTTCGCTCATCTCTACTGATGAGTGAAACCGAACTGTAAAGTTCAGCGTCCATACTAAACAGCAGGTGTTCGAGTCCCAGACTCGGACACAGACTTCTCTTGGAAGTCCATGTTACAGTTCAGGTTCGGCCACAGGGATAATAAAAAAAGAGCAAAAAGGGTTAAATCAGGACCAATATATATTCCAAGCCTCCCCATGGTGGTAACACTAGTTAAACCAAAAAACCGATTATAGATACCAAGGTAGAGTACACTATCAAAAACCGAAAATTCCTTATACCTTAAAATCACAATATTTATTGGACATATATGCCACAAACAGAGTACATACAAACATAATTAATAAAATTATATTAAATTATCATTGGAAAGAAAGGCAAGAAGATTTTTCCCTTTTTCACCCTTCCTTACATACGGAGGTCGGCGTTCTAATTGGTCATAACGCCCCCGTTCCTCGTCGACTGATGTCCTATAATGACCCTCCACTCACTTTCAAGAGGACATAGAGTGTGGCTAAATAGCAGTGGGTAAGGTGTAACACCAAAGACAGAGCCCACGAAATTATAGGCACACATAAATGTGCAAAGGAGAACGCGTCCGTCACTAATCATCTGTCAGACTAGTAGGGATGGGCCAAACTATGTCAACAAGTCGACATACAATAAAATTACAAATACATTATTGACTTAAGCTGTTTTTTGTCCAGGATTCACCCTACGCGTTTCGCCCCTTAGTTAGCAAAAAGGGGGCTCATCAGGGGTATAACAGCATGGATCCTTGAAACACACAGCTTCAACCATTATAAACACATACCAGGACCAGTAGATAATATGGTACGTCCTCCAAAGAATAGTAATAAATCACCACTTCATGCACCTGGTAGAATCAGTTGCTAACCGCAAAGTCTGAATGAGGTTCAGGCCAAATTGCCACTACAGACAGTATCCATACATCCAGAAAATGTTCAGTCATATGGAGTATGCAACCCAGGTTTTTCAAAAAGTAACAAAAGAAGCAGAGTCCTAAGATAGCGTTCAAGTCCTCTGAATCGCATCAAGGAGACAGTCCCCAGGTAATGATATGTACTCCATCTGGGTGTTCATTCCATGAATGAATGGAATGGAATGAACACCCAGATGGAGTACATATCGTTACCTGGGGACTGTCTCCTTGATGCGATTCAGAGGACTTGAACGCTATCTTAGGACTCTGCTTCTTTTGTTACTTTTTGAAAAACCTGGGTTGCATACTCCATATGACTGAACATTTTCTGGATGTATGGATACTGTCTGTAGTGGCAATTTGGCCTGAACCTCATTCAGACTTTGCGGTTAGCAACTGGTTCTACCAGGCGCATGAAGTGGTGATTTATTACTATTCTTTGGAGGACGTACCATATTATCTACTGGTCCTGGTATGTGTTTATAATGGTTGAAGCTGTGTGTTTCAAGGATCCATGCTGTTATACCCCTGATGAGCCCCCTTTTTGCTAACTAAGGGGCGAAACGCGTAGGGTGAATCCTGGACAAAAAACAGCTTAAGTCAATAATGTATTTGTAATTTTATTGTATGTCGACTTGTTGACATAGTTTGGCCCATCCCTACTAGTCTGACAAATGATTAGTGACGGACGTGTTCTCCTTTGCACATTTATGTGTGCCTATAATTTTGTGGGCTCTGTCTTTGGTGTTACACCTTACCCACTGCTATTTAGACACACTCTATGTCCTCTTGAAAGTGAGTGGAGGGTCATTATAGGACATCAGTCGACGAGGAACGGGGGCGTTATGACCAATTAGAACGCCGACCTCCGTATGTAAGGAAGGGTGAAAAAGGGAAAAATCTTCTCGCCTTTCTTTCCAATGATAATTTAATATAATTTTATTAATTATGTTTGTATGTACTCTGTTTGTGGCATATATGTCCAATAAATATTGTGATTTTAAGGTATAAGGAATTTTCGGTTTTTGGTAACACTACTTCCAGGTCTGCTCATCAGTGCTCATACATATTCACTGCTTTCCCTGTCCACTGGCAGCTCTGATTGGCTGCTGATAGACCACACTCACACCCTCTCTAACAGTGCATGTGATTGGCTGCACTCACAGGAACTGTTTGCAGCCTTATACTGCTGTGTAACATAAATAAATAAGGGTCCTCCCTGTATACCAATACCAGCACAGAAAAAGCCATGGCTACAGGCTGCCAGACCCAGCCATGTGTTTATGTTGGCTGTGTATCAAAATAAGAGGAACCCCTTGCAGCTTTTTTAAAAATTATTTAAACAAATAAATACATTTTAATAACCTAATTTTGATACCCAGCCAAGATAAAGCTGATAGTTGTGGGCTGGTATACTCAGCTTGGGGAGGCCCATGGTTATTGGGAACCCACAGACTAAGAATAGCAGCCTGCAGCTGCCCCGGAATTGTCACATCCATTAGATGCGAGAATCCAGGCGCTCTACCTGGCTCTTCCTGTTTACCCTGGTGCAGTGGCAATCTGGGTAATAGGGGTCAATGACAGCACACAGCTATCTCTAAGTTCAAAATTAGTGATGGGTAGAGGTCTATGAGATATCTGAGATATATATTTATATAAGGTTCGGCATCTCGCAGATTTTAGAGTTCAATTCTAGGCCTGAACCAGACTTTTTTTTTTTTAAGTCCAGCCAGACCCATTGGACCTGAACATCTGCGGCATCGCTCATCACTGGCTACTAATTTAAAGCCATTAAAGATGATGCAGCGACAAAATTTGTAACTGATAAACTATCCTGATTACTTATTTCATAATGTGTAAGTCTATTGCTATAATTACCAATCGATGTCTGCTCTTGATCCAGCGTGGCTCTGGATTTGATGTTCTTTTGCCTGTTTGTCCTGATGAAGGGAGCTGAGTCTCCTGAAACGCGTTGACCTGAGCATGAAAGAAAGCAACATTAATCTTATACTTCCATCATCATTTGGTCATTGGTGCGGCTTTGGAAAACCCATCTCTACTACTTTCTGTTATCTGCAACCAATCAGAGGCACTGTGTGTGTTTCTCTATTGCTGTAAAAATAAATAAATAAATAAAAAAAGGCATAGGGTCCCCCTGTATTATGATACCTAGCATAGATAAAGCATACAGTTACAGGCTGTGTATCAAAATAAGAGGGACTGCATGCAGCTTTTTTTTTTAATAATTTAAATAAATAATTTAAAAAACAGCAAGCTGTTCCCTCCCAATTTCGATACCCATCCAAGATATATGTGACAGCTGGGAGTTAGCACTCTTAGTCTGGGGAGGCACATACTTAATAGGTCCCCAAACCTAAAAATAACAGCCTGCAGCCGCCCAGGATTGTTGCATCGATTAGATGTGACAATCCCGGAACTTTACACAGCTCATCCTGATTGCCCTGGTGTGGTAGTAATCAGGGTAATAAGGGGTTAATAACAGCTCACAGCTGCCACTAAGCCCTAAATTAGTAATGGTAGGTGTCTATGAGACCCCCATTACTAATCTGTAAGGGAAAAGAAATAAATACAAATACCAAAAAATCCTTTATTTGAAATCTTCACCAAAAAACTCCAACCTCTTTCATCTCTTTATTAACCCCCAATACACCCAGGTAAGACATAATGCACACAAGGTTGCATGACGATTATAGCTGTGCTACATCTGAAGTCACAGAGAGTGGCCATAGAACATGACCACCCACTGTGGCTTCAGGCAGAGATTGAGTCGTGCGATGAGCGATTATGTCACTCAGGTTATTTCCGGTCACAGCTGGAGGTTCACATGGTCCTCCACCTGTGATCACAGGTAGCCTCACCTGAGGTCACTCAGCTCAATTCGGTCACCTGAGGTCAGGTTAGTAAAGTGAGCAGCCTGGAAGTAGAGTTACACCTGCACAGAGATGGGTAAGTTAGTACAAATTGCATGCTTTATTCTTATTAACTTTTTCTTGTTTTTGAGTTTTTTTTAATACCCAGATGGCCCAATCTGGATCATTACCCGGACTTCTCTGAGAACTCTGGACCCGAGGTCAGTGCTCGTTTTCTTTTCAACCTATGTGGATTTGGACTTATACAGTCCTGATCTGCCCATCACTAGTCAGAGTCATTATCTGCCACGTATGGGTCGGACTCACTGTGAGCCTGCTCCATAAACTTGTAATGTACATGTACGGTGATTTAAAGGCTTAAAAAAAAATCATAAAATATTCACTAAAATACATTAATTTACTACAAATTTTGAAACCAGCAAATTATTTCTGCCATCTAAGCACATCATAAAAATTAAATTGCCCAGTAATTCATAAAAATTCAAGTCCCCCTTTTATTTGCTGCAAATCTCAAATATGGTAAGCTACTGTTTAACTTAGGGGTTTATTGCACAGGTGCATTGTGAAATTTTATATGTGGCATTTGCAAATATTAATAAGTCACAACAGGAAGAATATCATAAAGAGAGATAAATGCACGTCTTCTTGCCTTCAAGCCCAAAGATAATGGAGCTATTTGAAATATGAAGACAATTTTTAGCAATACAAAAATAATTTCAGCAAATGGTGTGTAGAACTCTTAGCAATATACAGTAAATGATCATTTAGAACTGAACACATTCAAGACACCCAGTGGGGTAGGAGAATATACCAAAACATAGCATTATGTTGGATAAAGTCTATGATTTTGTAACAAGTAAGCAAAACGAGTCAACCAGAAAAACCCAATGGCCCTTAGCTGTCATCAAGTTATATATTTTCATCATTTTCTCAGTTCTCATTATACACTCAGTCAGCGCTGATGATAATATCTGCAGAATGTGTGTTCGTGTGTTACTTTCAATTTAAAAACATGATACTTTCTTTCAATTGTATAACGCCTGCTGAGAAAAATTCATGTAAATAGAAACTTCGAAGAAATATGAAACCACTAGGTCTAGCTGAAGGTAATCAATCATAGTAATGATAACCGAGATAATTACATATTGAATATTGCTAAATACAAAAATACATATTTATGAAATAGTGATGACATGATCTTATTGGTATGTAAACGGAATATGAGATATAATAAAGTGAAAAACAATGCGCAACATCATTATGGAACAAGAAGGTCAGAGAGAAAATCATTAGAAGTATCTTTCACTTATACTTAAGCTGACAGTTAATCTGTACTACAAGGTATTTTCAATCTTTCTATTGATTTACATATAAAAATGAATATAATAAGATGCATAGTTTGTCATTAGGTAAAATGGAATGTTTACAGAATGTGAGAATATAAGAGGGTAATTATCATGCAATTCACTACACTGCAATGTGTACAGAAGATACACAGCTGATTATAAGCTAATTGGGTAATCTGCAATTTCCTTTTTTTTACTGTAGATGATACATTTGCTAATTACTTCCTAATTAATACAAGTGGATATCCTGCTAATTTCAGATCAGCAAGCTAATCCTTGTTTCATACATTTAATAACTCATTACGTTCTGTTGTTCTAATTGATAATGATTGGGGTCATTTACGGGAATTTTAAGATGTGAAAAACATATTTGTGGATAAATAGGATGTGATATGGTCGGGTACATTAAATATGTTTGTAAACGCATATTTAATTCATATTGCTATTAGTGGATGCATATTTTATAGTCAATTATAAAGTGCACTGCTAAAGCGGTAAAAACAAGAAAAATCGTAAACAGTAAAGGCCCTGTCACACACAGAGATAAATCTGCGGCAGATCTGTGGTTGCATTGAAATTGTGGACAATCAGTGCCAGGTTTGTGGCTGTGTACAAATGAAACAATATGTCCATGATTTCACTGCAACCACAGATCTGCCAAAGATTTATCTCTGCGTGTGACGGGGCCTTAAGTTGATATATGGATGGAATTCTCAAATATGTGCATCACCTATTTATGTGTACCACTGATACCTCCATTCCTAATATATTCCTCATGTAATGGGTAAAGCAGATTGTGAGAGTAAGTTATTGTCGAGACTTGGAACATATAGTGTGTATCCACCCTCTTTTATAAACTAGAACTCAAGAATGCAATTCATCATGAAAAAATTAGCAATATATTTTTTCAAGGAAGGAGAATACAAAGTCCAATTCAAATCAAATATAATGTTTATTAAAAAAATAATAATGAAAAAACAAGAACACCAACACCGATAAAATGAGATGTATGCAGAATATCAATATAGAAATAGGACTAGCAGCATCCTAAAAATGGCACATGATAAAATCCATAACCAATCATATAAAGTGACAAGTGCCTCGAGCTCAATCAGGGCTACTACAGATCTGAACAAGCCATTTCATAAATCTAAAGTGTATACAGTGCATTCAATTGCACATATCCCACTAGAAAAGGCAAAAACAGTTCTGGAAACCGTAGCTGCAATAACAGGAGCAACAGGCCCGCCACTCCTGAAGGTATGAACATATCATGTGCCACCACCCAGTATGGAAGGAGATCACACTGCTGTGTGGTAACCAATGCTGATCAATACTTACCGCAATGCACAGCGTTGGCGCAGTATTAAAGATATAAGTATAAGAACGTATCCATTACACTGTGCACCGCAGTAAATACAAACAAAGTAATAGGTGGTAAATTACCTGGGTGGAGAAGTACCCACGTGCTGCTGTCCTATACGTCCCGACACGCGTTTCGCAGCTGGCTTCAACAGGAGTGCATCACAGAATGCATCACAGAATGCATCACAAAAACCTCCAATCCACATTTTCTGGTTCCTGTACCCAATTCCCTATGCCTCTTGGTAATAACCAAAACTGTCCATGGCCCCTTGTCTAGTGTTGCTCTAAAATGAATGGAGCTGTCCAGTCAGAGGAAATTGAGGACATCATTATCATCTCAGTGGAGATCCAACACCTGCCACCCCAAATGATCAGCTGTTCTGGTAGTATCAAGTGTAAATAAATTAATTGCATGAAAAGCCAGAAGTATAGGGTCAATGCTCCCGATACTGTGGGTTGTGGATATGGTTTATGAAATAGGTATTGTGCACATAGGTTTAGAGTCCTAGATCTTACTTGTACGGGAACACAGAATGGAAGATGATGAGCAGATAAACATGCAATAATAATTGCAAACCTTGCAGCTCTATTGAATATGTAGATATAGGATCGGAACTGTGGTGCACTACTTAGTAGAGGCAGCTACGTTCCATGTGTTTACATCTGCTTCAGCTATAGTACAAAACAGCTGAATGGTGGGGATGCCATTGGTCAAACGCGCTCTGAACTGATATTGATGGTCTGTACTCATGAATACATCATCAATATCCTCTGACCATACAACCCCTTTAAAATTGCTTTGCCTGTTTAGAGTATTCTATGATCATCCTTTCTAAACCTATTTCTGGAAGTGGTTCAATTCCATTTTATAGCATTTTTATTAAAAGGGTTGTCCCATTTTTGTAAATGAGTAAAATTGCAAAGATCTTGTAAAATAAGCAATTTTTCAATTTACTTGATTTTAAAAATCCTCAGTGTTCTGAAGAATGGGGAGATTATAAATTGCATTTTTTATTGCTCTTTGCCTAGGTGACCTCCCGTCTTTGCAGTCTATCAATAGTCACCAGAGTTCTTGGCAAGTTGTTCAGCACTTACAAGTTCCTTACTTTAGCTGGGATTGCAACTCCTGGTCAGCTTTAGTACCCCTGCACTTATTTGATGCTACAGAGGTAAAGCTGCCTTTGCTTGCAACAACGAAAAATGCACATTAAAGGTATGGTAACGCTGAGTTTTTAGGAGTTTCTGGAACCAAAAATAAATTTTCGTTAAAAACTGCTTGGAAATCTCTTGTACATGTACTTGAGCAAGTACATGTCTCTTGTATGAAGTAGGTTCTGAAGGAAATTACTCCAAAATAGCCACTTTCCAATCAAAAGGCTGAAATAATTCTTAAGGAAAAAAAGCTCAAACATTCTAGCTCTGACAGTATGTTTAGAATTGTTTTCCTGCTGGAAGGTGTACCTATGCCTTAGTCACAAGTCTTTTGCAGTCTAACAGATTTTTCCATGTATTTAGCTTAATTTATCTTCCCATCAACTCTGACCAGGTTCCCTGTCCCTGCTGAAGAAAAGCATCCCCACTGCATGATGCTGCCACCACCATGTTTGATGGTGGGGATGGTGTTTTCAGGGTAATGTGCAGTTTTAGTTTTCCACCACACATAGTGTTTTGCATTTAGCCATAAATGTTCTACTTTAGCCTCATCTGACCAAAGCAGCTTCTTCCACATGCTCACTATGTCTTCTATGTGGCTTTTTTGCATACTGCAAATGGAACTTCTCATGGCTTGCTTTCAAAAATAGATTTTTTCTTGCCACTTTTCCATAAAGGCCAGATTTGTTAAATATATGACTGATAACTGTTTTCATAATGCTGTTTGATCCCTGTTTTCAAACAAACCTCTGAGGCCTTCACTAAACAGTTGTAATTATACTGAGAATAAACTACACACAGATGGACTCAATTTACTAATTAGGTGACTTCTAGAGGCAATTGGTTGCTCGTGATTTTATTTAGAGGTATGAGGCAACAGGGGGCTAAATACAAATGTGCATCTAAATTTTCGGATTTATATTTTTTTAAATACACCGTGTGTAAAATTATTAGGCAAGTTCTATTTTAGAGGATTTTCTTTTTATTGATCAACAACTATGTTCTCAATCAACCCAAAAGACTCACAAATATCAAAGCATAATATTTTTGGAAGTTGGAGTGGGGTTTTTTTTTTAAATTTGGCTATCTTAGAAGGATATCTGTTTTTGCAGGTATCTATTACTGTGCAGAATTATTAGGCAACTTAATAAAAACCAAATATTTTCCCATCTCACTTGTTTATTTTCACCAGGTAAACCAATATAACTGCACAAAATTTAGAAATAAACATTTCAGACATGCAAAAACAAAACCCCCAAAAATTAGTGACCAATATAGCCACCTTTCTTTATGATGACACTCAACAGCCTACCATCCTTGGATTCTGTCAGTTGCTTGATCTGTTTACGATCAACATTGCATGCAGCAGCCACCACAGCCTCCCAGACACTGTTCTGAGAGGTGTACTGTTTTCCCTCCCAGTAGATCTCACATTTTATGAGGGACCACAGGTTCTCTATGGGGTTCAGATCAAGTGAACAAGGGAGCCATGTTATTATTTTTTCATCTTTTAGGCCTTTACTGGCCAGCCACGCTGTGGAGTAGTTGGATGTATGTGATAGAGCATTGTCCTGCATGAAAATCATGTTTTTCTTGAACGATACCGAGTTCTTCTTGTACCACTGCTTGAAGAAGTTGTCTTCCAGAAACTGGCAGTAGGTCTGGGAGTTGAGCTTCACTCCATCCTCAACCCGAAAAGGTCCCACAAGTTCATGATACCAGCCCATACCAGTACCCCACCTCCACCTTTCTGTTATTTGAGTCGGAGTGGAGCTCTCTGCCCTAACTGATCCAGCCTCTGGCCCATCCATCTGGCCCATCAAGAGTCACTTTCATTTCATCAGTCCATAAAACCTTTGAAAAATCAGTCTTAAGATATTTCTTGGCCGAGTCTTGATGTTTTATCTTATGTTTCTTGTTCAAAGGTAGCCGTTTTTCAGCCTTCCTTACCTTGGCCATATCCCTGAGTATGGCACACCTTGTGCTTTTTGATACTCCAGAAACGTTGCAGCTCTGAAATATTGACAACTGGTGGTAAATGGCATCTTGGCAGCTTCACGCTGGATTTTCCTCAATTCATGGGCAGTTATTTTGCGTCTTTTTTGCCCAACACGCTTCTTGCAACCCTGTTGGCTATTTGCCATAAAATGCTTGATTGTTCGGTGATCACGCTTTCAAAGTTTGGCAATTTCAAGACTGCTGCATCCCTCTGCAAGATATCTAACAATTTTGGACTTTTCAAAGCCCGTCAAATCTCTCTTCTGACACATTTTGCCAAAGGAAAGTAAGTTGCCTAATAATTAAGCACACCTTATATAGGGTGTTGATATCATTACACCACACTCCTGCTCATTACAGAGATGCACATCACCTGATTTACTTAACTGGTAGTTGGCTCTCAAGCCTATACAGCTTGGAGTAGAACAACATGTATAAAAAGTATCATGTGATCAAAATACTCATTTGCCTAATAATTCTGCACATAGTGTATGTAGAAAACCCATGTCCTTTATACTTCACAAATATTTGCCTTTTTGTTTTGGTATGTCACATAAAATCCAATTAAAATGCATATACTTTTTTTTTGTGTAATATGAAAAAATGTGGAAAAGTTCATGGGATATGAATACTTTTTCAAGGCATTGTGAGGGCCTTTTGTATTGTATTCATTTTTCTGGTACTTACCAACAGGAATATTCTCACTATTGTAGGAAAAGCCTAAAGACCCCCGACTCCAGATAATCCTATGAGCAATGCCCTTTTTTTAACACCATACAAGTTAGCACTAAATTGAAGGCCCATATATCTGGTGATTGTTGATTAGCGGACCCATGGATGTTCGTGTTCACCAGTTGACATGTGTGCTTTGCAGGCGCAGGTGGAACCGCGATCTACCCGCACCTTATAACCCCTTAAACCGCACTGTCAAAATGTGACAGCACAATTTAAATGCCCGGAGCAGGTAACATGCATTTATACCTGCTGTCATCGGAAGCCACGTGACATGATCATGGGGAGCCGATGGTTGCCATGGTAGCACAGGGTCATGCCGGCTGCTACAAGAGATGAGTATTTCTCCTGTTCTGAGCTATGCAGCTCTGATTGGGAGAAATTAATGAATGACCAGAGTGCTAATAGTTATAGTGCCCTAGGGGGACTAGCAAAATAAAAAAAAGTAAAAAAAAAAAGTTTTAAAAAAATCCCAAAATTTGAAAGCTCAAATCACCCCTTTTTGCCCTATTGAAAATTAAAGGGTTAAATAATAAAAAAATGCACACTTTTGGTATTGCCACATTCAGAAATTCCCGATCTATCAAAATATAAAATTAATTAACCTGATCGGTAAACGTCATAGCACCAAAAAAATTCCAAACGCCAAAATTATGTTTTTTGGTCATCGCAAATTTTGCGCAAAATGTAATAGGCAATCAAAACGTAGCATCTTCGTAAAAATAGTAGCATTAAAAACATCAGCTCGAGAAGCAAAAAATAAGCAGTCACTGAGCCCCATATCCCGAAAAATGAGAATGCTAAGAGTCGCGGAAAATGGCATTTTTTTTTAACCCCTTAGATAAAAGAAAACCTATACATGTTTGGTGTTTACAAAAATATACCAACCTGAGGCATCATACTGACACATCAGTGTTACCATATAGTGAACACGATGAATAAAATATCCCAAAAACAATCATGCAATCGCACTTTTTTTTTTCAATTTTTCCGCATTTGGATTTTTTTGCTGTTTTTCAGTACACTATATTTTAAAATCTTGTGTTTCATTTAAAAGTACAACTCGTCCCGCAAAAAAACCCCTCATATGGCAAGATTGATGGAAAAATAAAAAAGTTACGGCTCTCGGAAGAAGGAAGCAAAAAAACCCCTTGAAAAATGTAAAATCGCCCGGGAGTGAAGGGGTTAAACACAATTTAGATATAACTGAAACATTAGCTTTATTTTGAGGATTGGTACGATCATGACAATATAAAAGTTTTATAGGTTTCATTTTGTTTTGATTCTTTTGTTTAAAAAAAGACATAATCAGTTTCTAATACCCCTAATTTTTAGAATTTTCCATATATGTTATTATGTGAGGACTGTATTTTTATTTGCAGGTCAAGCTACAATTTTTATTGGTGCCATTTTTTGTTACATATAACTTTCTTTTATCACTTTTCAATTCTTCTTTTCGTTTGAAGCATGAACAAAAAACATTAAATCTGAAATTATTTCATTTGATTTTCTTTGGAGTTCTCTATGAAGTATAATTGATCTATTCAGTCTATTCTACGATTTGAGGTGAATATCATGATACCCAATTAATATATATTTTTTTACTACTTTTTCACAAAAAAAAATCACTTAAAATAAAAAAAAATTGTTGTTGGAGTCAGCATAACAGGTCAGGCAGGGGCAGTGTTGGACTCACCCAGGGTTGGCCCGGAGATATCCTGCAGCAGGGTCGCCATTACTGATGATGACTCCAGTCGAGCTTGGGTGGCACCTCTAGGCGGGCCTCGCTGCTCCGACAGCCAAAGGTTTCTAATTGCCATTATCATCTCCTTCTTCCAAACGGCTATCTCTTGCCTGCTCCGCTCTTCCGTCGGCAATTCTTACCACTTCTACCTGCAGCTCTTCCGCAGTCATGGGCCTGGTCCAACCCTGCTCTTCCTGGTCACCTCTTGCAGATGCCATCTTATCTCTGTCATTGCTCATCAGGTTGTGGTCAAACTTCGGTGTTAGTTTCTTTTCTGGCTGTTCTCCTCCCTTTGGACTGGGACGTCCCCGCAGTCCGGGGACAGATCCACCCCCATCTTCTCTATTCACTGTGTCAGAGCGCTCTCTCCATGCTGGGGCAGTCACTTCTCTTTGTGGGCGGTTACCTTTCTTGTGAACGGGCTGCAGCTTCCAAATTCACGCGCTTTTAACAGCAACAAAAAGGCGGCGGTTCAAATTTTTCGTTCCGATTGCTGAGGCACACTGTCACCTGTCTAAACAGGTCTAGTGCTTGATCCTGTTTGTGACGCCAGAATTGTGTGTCACCCACCTGTAGCGGTCACCCCAGGGACCTCACTCCACCTCCAGGGACGCCACAGGGTCTTCACTTTGGTACTTCTGGCTACAGGTATGTCAGGTTTATTTACATAGGAGTCGTGACGCCACTCACGGTTTGCGGTGAGGGTTATGGGTGACCGCCACTGGAGATTTAACGAGCATCTGGGGCTGATGGAGTCTGCAGTCTGATGGTGTGGCCTCCCGTGAATGAGGCTGGCCCCAGGAGCTCGGGTAGTTAGAACAACAGGTCTCAGAATAACTCAGGCTCAGTCCGTATAGTCTTTCAACTTGTTTACTCACTTTCAGATGTTTTTGTGAGGTAACCCTGATGATGCTGAGACAAACCAGGTAGAACCAGGTATCCTTCAGGCTGGTCTAAGAGTAACCGTTAACTCGCCTTCCTAGCACTTCTTTGTTCGGATAACCCCTGACTTGAAGTACCGTGGGATTCATCCAAGGAATTTGCTACTGCCTTTTCTCCCCTTTTTGGCCTGTTTGCCGGCAGCATGGACCAAGGTAGATGGCTCCAGGCTTGATTCCCCTTATGGACCCCTTCGTTGCTGTTGAGGCTTGGACTCTAGTTGGTTAGTGAGGGACTTGTGATTCCCCTCACCGGCAGGTTTAGCAGATCATTAAATGGATGTCTACTCTAGGGACCTGTTTCCCGTGCGTGCCTAGTCACCAGGAGTCCCCGTACTCGACCAGCTGACTTCCTCAGAGTCTTTCTGACTGACTGGCTGGTAACTGTTCTCCCCCGCTAACGGCTACTACACGTGCAGGGTCTGACTATTATGTCCGCACGCCTGCTAGCCACTCCGTAACTCGCGCTCTCCGCTTCAGACTGGCTCTTCTACCACTTTCCTGACAGCCACTGCCACCTTAGCTTCCAGCCCCTCCCCTTCACCCTTAGCTGAGATGTGGAGGCACGCCCCCTCTTGGGTCTGCCCAAGTGTCCCCTCTAAGGTGTGGGAGACCTGGTTGCTATGTGTCTGTGCGTACACACCCTATTTCAGCCTTTAGGATTACCTGGAAGTACTGTCCCAGCATGGGTGCAGTTCTCAGTGGTGCCTAACCAGGTCAGGGGCGCCACAATTGTGCTGCGGGGTGCAGATGAGCTGACAGAGGGAATGATGATCCTTTATCTAACACTACAATTGCTACTACTGATGGCATCTGTAGGGTTAAAGCTCTGTCATGGGAGGTATGTATGGTCCTAGCACATTCAGTACACTGTATGGCTAAATTCACACATTGGGGTTTTTCCAGATTTTTTTCAGGAGTTTTATGTTAATTAAGAGCTGCTTTTTACAGTACAAGCAAAAGCTGAAATCTCAAAAGTTTCATGTAAGAAATAGTTTTTTTTCCTGACTGATAAAGCGGCATGTCAATGCTTTCAGCATTTTTGCAGCATTTTTAAAGCATTTTTTTCACCATTAAAAGCACAGCTGAATTTTTTCTGCTTTTGTGGTGAATAAAGCTAACTTTATGAGGCTATGTTCACACGTTGCATTTTTGCTGCATTTTTGTAAAGCAATTTTTTCATGTGTTTTATGCAAACTAAAAGCTGTTTTTTACAGTACCAGCAAAGCTGTGAGATCTCAGACATCTCTTGCACACACACTTGCTTTTTGTCCTGACTCAAATGGAAAACTGCTGCATTTCTGCAAAACCATTTTTTAGTCATTTTACTAGTCCCCTTAGGGGACTTTATGCCTGTACTATTCAAACGCTTGTGCTGTTTAGAGCGATGTTTCAGCATTGCACTGATCAGCAGATATGCTGGTGTCCTGTGAATGCGGGTGCTAATCCGGCATTCACAGGAAGTAAGTCATGACAGCAACAGGAATCATCAGCTGACCCCGCTTTGTGATTACAATCTATTGGCGCCCCATCATCGCGTCACGGGAGCGTCTATGGCAGCGAAGAGCAGTTCAATCCCCGCCGGAGAGCTTTAAGTGGTACTGTCAGAGGGCTTGCATGAGCCTGCATTAAAGGAAGGCGACCTAGGGCATATATACATATGTCCTAGTTTATGAAGGGGTTAAACATGTATTGCAGACAAATGACACACCAAAAAGGTAGGTTAAAAAACCCCACAAGAAACGCCAGCAAAAATGCTACAAAATCTGATTTTTGGAAGCAACTTTTTTACTGCCAAAACAGCAGCTTTTGCTGCAGGAAAAAAGCAGCAAAAAAGCAATTTGTGAACATAGTCTTAACCTCATAACGACGGCCGTACGACTTAAAGCGGCGGCAAAACAGGGCACGTATTCTGTTCCGCCACTTTAAAGCGGCGGCCCGAAAAAACCCTGTAGCGCCCCCCAGCGACCGAAAATCTCGAGGGTTTCAGTTACCGGGGGTAGCTGAGACCCCCCCCCCCGATTATGAATCGGGGTGTTTTTTTTGGACCCCGATCATGTGATCGGCGGTATACACGGTATACCGACGAACACATGAAAAAAAAATAAATGGCCAGTAAAACTGATTTCTTTTTCATCTGACATGATCAAACATGTCAGATGAGAAAGAAATATAAACCCCTAGTTCCCCCAAAGCCCCCGGTACCGGAGAGTCCCCCCCCACCCCTACCCCCCCTCCAGAGCAGTCAAAATGGCGCCGAAGAGCACAGAAAACTGCCGCCGGCGCCGGCTCTGCGTTCATTTCCCTCCGATCTGAAATGATCGAACATTTCAGAGCGGAGGGAAATGTTCTCCCCCTGACCCCTCCTCCGGTCCACCGGAGCCCCTCCGGTTCTCCAGAGCGGCCCCCCTTCCCCCCTCCGGAGCGTGCAAGATTGTGGCGCGCAGCGCACAGAGCGCGGCCGCATTCATTCTGCTCTTTCTGCCGCATGTGACACGTCACATGCGGCAGAACAGTCGTCCCCAGGTCCCTCGGTCAGCCCCCGGTCAGCCCCGTTACCTAGCTGCTGCTCCATCCCCGCGATCACTCTGCCTCCTAGAAAGCTGGCGTCGCATGCGCAGACAGCGGCTGTCAGCTGGATCCTTGCAAGCAGGGACGCTGACCTCGCTGCTGCACTGTGGACCGGGGGAGAGTGAGTGCAGTAATCTGCAGCCACACTCCTCACATGGAGAGCCTGCTGTTCTAGAAAATGGGGGATACATTCTGTGAGCATGCCCTGTTACACCTCGTGGCTCTCCTGTGGCAAGGAATGAGACAGTCGCCTTGCCTGACACGAGCGCTCCTGCTCCGCAGCGCCGAAGGTCTGCCAGACTGCGCAGAGTGCAGGAGAAACCTCCTCAGAGAGGCAGCACAAGGGTGACACCTAGTGGTACTCCTGTTGCAAGAAATGAGGCGGTCTCCCATTCCTTGCCTGCCACAGCTCCTCCTGCTCAGCAGCCTCGAAGGTCTGTGAGGTTGCGCAATGTGCAGAGATTTGCTGCTCAGGGAAGCAGTGAGACTCCCGTTATCTCTACACATTGTGAGACCGAGGATCCCGCCTCTATTTCCCAGAGGCAGGAGGGTGAGCATGTGCTATGCTTGGTGGATCCTGATTCGCCCACTGACGTCACACGGCTTGATGACAAGGCTGGTGACGTGGTGAATCCTGACTGGCCAGGCTGGGATGTCGTGGATCCTGATTGGGTCAAGTCCGTCATCTCCGCCTCGCGCCCGCCCTTGGCTGGAGCTACACCTCCTTAAAAGCTCCTCCTGCCATCATGGCGGCGCGCGACCGTCCTTCTATGTTTGGATGTCTGGCAGCGTGCTGCCACGCCACTGCTCAGGCATTATCTTCTTCTGTGGGCTTGGCCCTTGCTGCTTAGGCAGCACCTGGTTTGCAGGCCGTGTCCCTGCCTTGCTGCTCCGGCAGTAGCTCCTTCTACAGGCCGTGTTCCTGTCCCAGGTGAGCTCCTCGAGTCTCCACTGGACTCACCTGGTTATTGAAAGCACACGTGCGTGGGCACCTCTGTGCTACCCTCGTGCCATATTCTCGTGACTTCCACTGGCACACGTGCGTGGGCACCTCTGTGCTTCCCCATGCAACAGGTACACCGAGCCGTGTGATCCCTGCCATACAACCCACACGGGTTAGGGCAGACCGGTGTACATAGATCGTCTGTGACATTCCAGACGATCGCTAGCAGCAACCCGCTCACTCTTCACCCACCATAGCAGCGGTCCCTTACACCGCACAGTGGACCTTGACCGGCGGAAGCTGTCCATTCCCCATCTTGGCACGCTTTCCCGGGTCCCCCTCGTAACAGTGCCCCTCATATTCTGGAATGAGGTTACTGCAGGTCACTCTGCCCTACGTTGGATTGGGGCAGTGCAAGTGCAGTATTCTCAGATTACTGCACCCACACTACTCATGGAGAGCTTGCTCTTCCAGAAAATGGGGGATACGTTTCCTGAACGTGCCCCCCATATTCTAGAAGGTCCAGAATCGCCGAGGGACCTCCAAAATGGATTACAGCGACCGAAATTTATTTATTTATGTTCAATAAATTGGTGAAAAAGGAATGTTTCAGGGAGGTTTTTTTTCAAATAAATTTTTTTTTGTCTTTATTTTTTTCTATTACTGACTGGGTTAGTGATGTCGGGTATCAGTTTAGATGCCGTGACATCACTAACCCCAGGGCTTGATGCCAGGTGACATTACAGCTGGTATCAACCCCGTATATTACCCCGTTTGCCACCGCACCAGGGCGCGGGATGAGCTGGAGCGAAGCGCCAGGATTGGCGCATCCAATGGATGCGCCACTTCTGGGGCGGCTGCGGCCTGCTATTTTTAGGCTGGGAAGAGTCCAATAACCATGGCTCTACCCACCCTGAGAATACCAGACCCCAGCTGTCCGCTTCACCTTGGCTGGTGATCTAATTTGGGGGGACCCCACGTTTGTTTTTTTTTTGTTTTTTTTTTTAAAAACGCCTGGGGAGCCCTCCAAATTGATCACCAGCCAAGGTGAAGCTGTCAGCTGTGGTTTGCAGGCTACAGCTGTCTGCTTTACCCTAGCTGGCTATCAAAAATAGGGGGGACCCCACGTCGTTTATTTTAATTATTAATTTTTTGGGGGGCTAAATACAAGGCTAGGCACCCTTTAGTGCCACATGAAAGGCACTAAAGGGCGCCAGCTTAGAATATGCAGGGTGGTGGGACGTTATATATGTTTGACATCTATCCATTCATCCATTGTAGCATTTTTGGCTGTGTGCCCACAATCAGGGTTTGCAGCGTTTTGGGCGCAGAGTGTTTTCCCTGTGTCCATAACGCTGTGTTGTGCAGTAGAAGCACAGTGGAAAGATTTTTAGAAATCCTATGCCCAATGTGCTTCTTTTCTCCGCAGCATAAACCGACCAGTGGTGCAGCTTCCCGAGCCTCAGCATGTCAATTTATGCTGCGGAGACAAGAGTGTTCTCTACAGGTAGCTTAGAGCTCCACAGAAGCCTGAACCCAAATCGTGGGCATGGGCAGCTGCGTTCTCCCGTGGACAACACTCACATCTCTGCAGGAAGGCTGGCACTGTGTATTAGACGCCGTGTCGCTGGATCATGGCCACATAGCCTAAAAGTGAGAAATTTGTTGCTACAGCAACATTTTTGTGAAGTACCTGTGGAATCAAAATGCTTACTATACTCCTGAATAAAATCCAGTTTCCAAAATGGGGTCACTTGTGGGGGGTTTCTGCTGTATAGGTACTCAAAGGGCCCTGCTAATGTGACATGGTGCCCGCAATTTATTTCAACTTTTCCAGAATTCAAATGGTGCTCATCCATTCCAAGCCATCCCATTTATCCAAACAGAGGTTTTTGACCACATGTGGGGTATCCCTGTGCTCATAGGATATTGGATAACAACCTGTGGGGTCCACAGTTTGTTGTTGCCTCTTGAAAAAGTAAGAATTATGATGCTAAAGCAACATTTTTGTGAAAAAAATGAAAATATTCAATATGGCAACCTAAGCTTATCAAATTCTGTGAAGTACTCTTGGATTCAAACTGCTCAATATACACCTAGATAAAAGCCTGGAGGTGTCTTGTTTCCAGAATGGGGTCACTTGTGGGAAACCTTCACTGTTTAGGCACCTTAGGGGCTTTCCAAATGCAACATAGCGTCCGCTAATGATTCCAGCCAATTGTCCAGTCAAATGACGCTCCTTCCCTTCCGAGCCCTGCTGTGCACCCAAACAGTTGATTTTCACCACACATAAGGTATCAGCATACTCAGGAGAAATTGCACAATAAATTTTATGCTGAATTTTTTCCTTTTACACTTGTAGAAAAAAAAAGCTACCTGGTTGAAGTAACAATTTTGTGGTAAAAATGTATTTTTTTATTTTCATGGCTCAACATTATAAACTTCTGTGAAGCACCTGAGGGTTCAGGGTACTCACCAAACATCTAGATAAATTCCTTCAAGGGTCTATTTTCCAAAATGGGGCCACATGTTGGGGAGCTTCACTGTATAGACACCTCAGGGGCTCTCCTAATGCAACATAGCGTCCGCTATTGATTCCAGCCAATTTTGCAGTCAAATGGCGCTCCTTCCCTTCCGAGCCCTGTCATGCTCCCAAACAGTTGATTTCCACCACATATAAGGTATCGCCAAACTCAGGAGAAATTGCACAATAATTTTCATGGTGATTTTTTTCCTGTTACCCTTGTGAAAAAAAAGCTACCTGGTTGAAATAACAATTTTGTGGTAAAATTTTATTTTTTTATTTTCATGGCTCAACGTTATAAAATTCTGTGAAGCACCTGGGGGTTCAGGGTACTCACCAAACATCTAGATAAATTCCTTGAGGGGCCTAGTTTCCAAAATGGGGTCACTTGTGCGGGGTTTCTGCTGTTTAGGTACCTTAGGGGACCTCCAAATGCGACATGGTGCGCGCAATCTTTTTCAGCCAAATTTCCTTTCCAAAATTCAAATATTGCTCCTTTCGTTCCAAGCCCTCCCATTTGTCCAAACAAAGGTTTCAGACCACATGTGAGGTATCACCGCGCTCATAAAAAAGTGGTTAACAAACCTTGAGGTCAAATTTTTGGAATTACCTCTTCAAAAAGTGAGAAAATTGATGCTAAAGCAACATTTTTGAGAAAATTATTAAAATTTTCAATATGACAACGTAACCTTAACAAAATCTGTGAAGTACCTGTGGATCTAAAATGCTCACTATACCCCTAGATAGAAGCCTTGAGGGGTCTAGTTTCCAAAATGGCATCACTTGTGAGGGGTTTCTTCTGTTCAGGTACCTTAGCGGACCTGTAAATGCAACATGGTGCCCGCAATCTATTTCAGCTAAATTTGCTTTCCAAAATTCAAATATTGCTCCTTCTGTTCCGAGCCCTCCCATTTATCCAAACAGAGGTTTCTGACCACATGTGGGGAATCGGCGCGCTCATAAGAAAGTGGTGAACAGGTTTTGGGGTCAATTTTGTTGTGTTATTTCTTCTAAAAGTGAATAAATTTGGGTTAGAGCAACATTTTTAGGTAAAATTTAATTTTTGCTTTTTTTCATTCCACATTGCTTTTGTTCATGTGAAGCACCTGAAGGGTTAATAAACTTCTTGAATGCGGTTTTGAGTACTTTGGGGGGTGCAGTTTTTAGAATGGGGTCACTTTTGGGTATTTTCTGTCATCTAGGCCTCTCAAAGTCACTTCAAATGTGATGTGGTCCCTAAAAAAATGGTTTTGTAAATTTTGATGTAAAAATGAGAAATCGCTGATAAACTTTGAACCCCTCTAACTTCCTAACAAAAAAAATTTTGTTTCCAAAATTGTGCTGATGTAAAGTAGGCATGTGGGAAATGTTATTTATTAACTATTTTGTGTCACAGAAATCTCCGGTTTAACGGTATAAAAATTCAAAAGTTGAAAATTGCTAAATTTTCAAAATTTTTGCCAAAATTCAATTTTTTTCATAAATAAACGCAAAAAATATTGTCCTAAATTTGGTACTAACATGAAGTACAATATGTGACGAAAAAACAATCTCAAAATCACCAGGATCCGTTGAAGCGTTCCAGAGCTATAACCTCATGAAGTGACACTGGTCAGAATTGCAAAATTTGGTCTGGTCATTAAGGTGAAAATTAGCTCCGTCACTAAGGGGTTAAACATGCACTGTAGACAGATGACAAACCAAAAAGGCAGCAAAATGCAGCAAAATCTGCTTTTTGAACACATAGCCTACTGCAGCTTGCCCTTATGGAGGATGACACCAAGTGTCACCTATGAGACATTGTTGTATGATAGATTGTGAAAATCACCTCCAATCTGTATGTACATTTACGTTTATTTGTGGGAAAAGGATAAAGTCATGTTAACGTCACCAACTTCCTTAATTTTGACTGACCCGTGAGTGTATTGGTGAAGTAGGATTTCAATTGTTTCAATTATTTTAATATGCGTTAATCAACTTAAATTGTCTTGTGTACTTGTCCAGATTGACTCTACTTTATAAACAAATGTTAGCTTTTTGTTAGTGTAAAAGAAAATATAATATTAAGAAATACATTATATTCAGTCTGAAATTTACATGGGTAATGTTTGAACAAGGGGTCAAAAAATCTATGAACTGTTACTACAGGTCAAAAGGCTAATAGGAATTCAAACCAAATGGGAAAGGGCACTCTGGGACTGCAGAGAATGTGATTCCTTACACCTCAGCCTGGGAAGCTTCAGTTTAAATAGATGGTCAGCTAGTTCTAGGTATTTCACAGTGGACATTTAACCTTTACTATAGGAAGAAGGTTTGAAAAAAATGAGCTATTTGATATTCAAGGTACTGTCATGTGTGTGTTCTGCTCTGCTGAGTCTGGGACCGGAAGGTCACAACGCCTTACTGTTCGCAAGTCTTCAACTGGTATTTAAATATATCTACTTTATTTTAGTGCTGCAGGGGTTAAGGACTTTTTCCTATCTGGCTGTGCTTTGTAATATTCATCTCAGGTGCAGCTCTTTTGTGACCACTCACTTTAGACATATAAAGTCATGTCTTACCATCTCATCCTGGTTAAACAACCTCATTCTTATGCTGTCCACTTTGGAAGGAGAAAATCTCTGGAAAAAGGTGAGGTGCTGTGATTATTGCAGTGGTGGTGATTGGCTGCATTGAAGAAACTTGAAGTGTTTTCCTTTTGGTGTCTTTGTACCACTGTCTGTCTCCCTTACATTGTGTTGTATTAGTGTAGTGGTGAAACTAGTGTTCTCTCTGGCCTTCTCATAAGGCCCCCTTCACACGCAGGTGCCTCCGGTACGTGTTTGGCAGTTTTCTCACGTACTGGAGACACGTACACACGTAAACTTAGGAATTCCTATGGTGTCGGACACACATAAGTATTTGTGAACGGAACGTGTGTCCGTTCCGTATTTACGTGTGTCCATGTGTTTCTCACGCCGACATGTCCGTTTTCTCTCCAGCATCACGGGTGTCACACGGAACGCAAACGTGTCACACGTAACACACACGGACCACACGGATGTGTTCTGTGTGACACGCACCAGAGAGAAGACATGTGTCTGTGAGAAAAAAAAAAAACATTACTCACCTTCTCCAGCCCTCCTGTCTCTGCTGCTGCTGTCACTTGTTGCCGACCACCGCTCATTATGCTAATTGAATATTCACTTCACTGCGGCCGGAAGCAGCAGCAGCAGCGGGGAGTCGGCAGGGCTGGAGACCGAAGATCAGCACCACGGACAGCGACGCCAGGGACAGGTGAGTAGAAAGTTCCCGCTCTCCGTGTGTTATCACGGATAACACACGGAGAACACACATGTGCCATAAACACGGCTCACGGAGGGCAAAATGCACCTTTGACACGTCTGTGAAAAAGGTACGTGGTTTTTCACAGACATGTGAAGGGGGCCTAAGGCAGAGTGAGTTCAAAGCAAGCAAGGGCCTAGGCACATGGGGGGGATGGACCCATATAGGGAGGGTAGGGAGCATAGAGTACAGACTCAGGTGAGTTACAGGAGTTATCTTCTCTCCCTATTGTCAGAGCCTTCCTTTTATACCATCCCTGTTGTTACCCTTGTGTTACGCTGCACGCTGAACTTCTGTACACTATAGCGTGACAAGTATTTGCCTTCTTATTAGCTCACTGTCCAGTTACAGACCTGTGATTTCTCTTTTAAAATGATAGACCTTCATAAAAACCTGGGTCCAGGACTAAGTAAATAAAAAGATTGTTTCAACATTTGAGAAATGTTTGCATGGTGGGGGTCAACAAGACTGAGTATGATCCATTATTTTATTATTTATTTTACTCACTTGTTTAAAACCATTAACACTAGAACTACTGGACTCGTGACACCTATATAGAAATACATGGTGCAAAGTAGTCAAAATGACTACCTCAGTAGTTCTAGTGTTAAAGGAGTTGTCCAACATAAACTCAAAAAAATGTTTAAGCTAATCTGTGCTGTATTGTCATATAAAACGCCCCTACAATTTTTTTTTGTTTTCTAACTTTTGTTCCTCTTGAATTATCCCTTTATTCTCTGCAGCTCTTTGTTTACATTCAGCTCTAGCAAACATGACCACTTCCTGTGCCAAACCTAACAGTCAGAGCTGGCACCGCCCGGCCTCACTGTCCAGCCTCGCCCTCTGCATACATATTCCCTGTCAGTATTCTGCCCAACACTGACCTCTCATCACTCCAACATTGGAAATAACAGCCCCACATAGGGCTCTGCAGACCCCACCACATAGGGCTCTGCAGACCCCACCACATAGGGCTCTGCAGACCCCACCACAAAGAGTTCTGTAGACTCCACCACAAAGGGTTCTGCATGCCCCTCCACACGGCGCTCTGCAGCCCCTCCATGTCGCTCTGCAGCCCCCCCATGTCACTCTGCACCCCACCACACATCGCTCTGCAGTCCCCATGTTGCTTTGCACCCCCCCACACATTGCTCTGCAGCCCCTCATGTCTCTCTGAAGTCACCCACACATCGCTCTGCAGCCCCACATGTTGCTCTGCAGCCCCCCACACATCGCTTTCCCCAGTCCCCGCCGCTGCTCCTCGTTCGCCCGCTGCCTGCTCTGCCCATATCAGCACAGTTGTGACGTCACCGCTGTACTGAACTGTCAGAGCAGACAGCGGGACAATGATGAGAAGCAACACAGCTTCTCATCATTGCTGTGAAGTGTATCGGCATCTGTAATGCCAATACATTTGAAGTGTGATCCTGAGCAGGGGGTCCGGTGCTGGCGGCCACAGTGCGGGCAGCTGCCGCTAGGTCACTCCCCCAGCACACGGGCCCCACAGCAGGGGCGGGGGAGAGTAGGAATGTGGGGGGGGTGCAAAGAAAGGGGACATGTACTCTGAAGCCATGTACCAGCCCAGCAGGGTGGCTACATGACATCTTCTGTGATGCCCATCTACAAGGCGAGCATAAGCTCCGGCCCTGACATCGTGACATCACAGGAAGCAGCAAAATCACAGCAGGAGCTGTCACATGACCGCTCTGAGCCGGGGGAGAGGGGCTGAAAGCAGGGCAGGATAGTAGTCACTATCTACTTACCTGCCCCAATGTAGCCCAATAGTGCAATAAACAAAACTTAGCAAAGTAAGCCATATAACGCCTTTAATTTGGCAGTGCTTTAGAGACATTATTTTTATAGATGGGTGAATAGTCAAATATTCAGGTTTGGATACTTTGTGTCAAATAATCTCTATTATTCATGTATTCATACCGAATAATGAACCTAATGTAAGTCATTGGGAAACTTTTTCAATTTTCAGGAGGACCTTAGAAGTAGGTCGTGGAGGGCTGTAAAAATGCTGCAATGGATATAAAAGTGCTGAAACTGAATGAGAACAGCATGGGAAAGATGCACGGATGCATTTCTAACTGACAATTGGTTTCTGGGAATACATTTAACAAAGTATTATGGGGATTAAAGCAGGAGAATAATATTGAGTTTCCCGAAGCTGTTACACTGCTTCCTGGTCCAATCATTAAAGTTCATGAATAAACACTGCTTTCCCTGCCGACCTTCTGTAACAACGTCTGTGATTGGTTGCAGTCCTACTTCTCTCGCCCACCCTCTGTGCTGGCGTTTGTGATTAGCTGCCCTCATACTAGCTGTCTGGGCCCTCAAAGTGGACCACCAAATCTGGGGCAGCTGCAGGCTGCTATTTTTAGGCTGGGTAGGGCCCATTAACCATGGGTTTCCCCAGACTGAGAATACCAGCTCCAAGCTGTCTGCTTTATCTTGGCTGGGTATCAAAATTGGGGGGACCTCACAATGTTTTTTTAAATTATATAAATAATTTTTTAAAAAGCCACATGGGGTACCTCGTATTTTGATACACAGCCAAGATAAGCATACAGCTGGGGGCTGCAGTCTGTAGCCGTATGCTTTATCTGTGCTGGGTATCAAAATACGGAGGACCCTATGCCATTTTTTCCAATTATTTCTTTATTTTTTTTACCCTCCAATTTGGGGACTCAGACAGCTAGTGGGAGGGCAACCAATCACAGACACCGGTACAGAGGGTGGGCTGGCGAAGCAGGACTGCAACCAATCACAGATACTGTTACAGAGAGTGGTCAGGGAACAGTGCATATTCATGAACTTTAATGATTGGACCAGGAAGCAGTGTAACAGCCTCGGGAAACTCAGTAAGTATAATTCTCCTGCTTTAATCCCCGTAATACTCATTGCCGCACAGGTCACCCGGTAGCTCCCTTAGGGCACACATTCCTTGCTCTTAACGGTCCAGCAAGCCATTTCCCAGAAGTGCCTCTCAGCCTACTGATGTGATGCATTAGGTGATTATAGCCTTATCCGACTAGAGGAGGTGCTTGGGCATCTTTGTCAGTTAGTTAGTGTTGGTCGAGCTAGCTAATTTTCAAGTTCCATTTGTCCCATATCCGCTACCTGTACCCATACCCATTACCTGTCCCTGTCCCCACCTTCCCATACCTATCGGCATCTGCCATGCCCTCCGTACCTGTCTGCAACAGTTATATCCTGCCTGTACTGTCACCACTAGAAACAGTACCTGCCTGTATCTGAACCTGTCTCTGTCCTGAGGGTCAGCTTCCACAGACCCCAACAATGCCCTGGGAGGGGCACCTGGTGTCTACTGGCAGTCAACCCCATCCACACTATCTGGGGTGCTGATGTATACCCGGTAAACACTTAGTTAAGCCCCTTCTCAGGGTAAGCCCAGGTCCCCCTTCAGGTCCAGTGGGTCCACTTCCGCTCACCACCTCAACACCGGCAAGCTTTACATAATAATAATAATAATTAATAACACACATAGCAATTTAAATATTCTACAGACTTTGTAATAAAAATGCAACAACACATATTTTTGGTTTAATGGAGTTGTATTATAAAGACAATCCTTGTTCATATGCCCCAACAAGGCATGTGGGTATTATATAGGGGGTTCTTCAATTGGACCCCTATTTATGATCCAGGAAACACAGGTAATCTGGACCAGCAACTTTAATCTGGCATCCTTGAGCCATATTTGCATTACATGGACAGCAATTACTTTAGATGTTCCCTGCAGTGGTTACTATATGAGCAATATCTGGCCACAACTTCACAGCAGAGCTCAACGGACACAGCTTTCTGTACTAATCAGTCAAACAGCTGCTGTATATGCTTTTCACCTGTGTCCAAAAACACAAGTAACCATAGGTAAGTATAAAACCCAAATGCTTGTACAATACTAGAATCATAAACCTAAGTTTGTTCTTTCCATAGATCGCATGGTGATCAAGCTCTGATGAGACAATTGCATGAATATATCCTATGTATCATCTTCGAAAAATACAAAATTGCTTACGAAAGTGGTCTTTTATACTGTCAGGATTCATTTTATTCATATAAATAATCTTATGTTTCAGTAAAACTAAGCACTTTGCACGGTAAAGGTATTTTGTAGATAAATAAAGCTCTTAAATTATAATTCTAAAGTCAATTATAAGCAGAATAACATTTAGAATGCTATTTCTTTTTTGTGCAAGAGTGCCGCTTTCTGAAAAGCTTGGAAAGAAAAGAAATGAAGAGTTAGTAGTATTCAGACAGACTGTAAGTGATACTTTAATGAGGATTTAATTATTCTGGCATAAAAAGGTAGGTAAGCTAAATAAAAACAATTTATACAGACGGCATCTCTGCAGCTGTAATTGGAAGAGGACTACATGAGCTTTTAAATAATAGGTCCTTAAATCACAAATTGATGTGGGAGTGAATAATGACACCCAGGTGTAAATCTTTCAGCTGAGTACTGTGCCGAATACCTAATGACTTAATTACCTCAAATGCAGAATTTTAAGTCAGAGTGTCATCAGTGAGATTGCATTAAAATGCCAAGCAAGCCACCTAAAAGTGTGAAATAACAAACTACTACACAATAGTGGTGTACAATTAGTTATTGTACCTCGTGCATACAGCAGCAATTAATTTGGCAATGGTGTAACAGAAAAAATGCTGAAAGATATCTTCCATGAATATTCAGTGTTTAAATGTATTATTATTATTATTATTATTATTATTATTATTATTATTATTATATTAATAATAATAAACATGGCCTAGGCCATGCAACAAGTGCCAACACCTTGACAATTAACTTAAAGGGAACCTGTCATCAGAAATTTTGCACTAAACCTAAAAGATTCCCCCTCTGCAGCTCCTGGGCTGCATTCTAGCAATGTTCCTGTTGTTCTTGTGCCCCCATTCTGACCAAAGTAAAGACTTTATCAAGATCTGAATACAAAAAGGTACCACTTTATAATGGTACACGGGAGCGGGCTCTCTGGTGTCCGTTAGTCTGCCTCCTGACGCTTTAGGCCGTCCCCCATCGTGCAATTTCAAAGAGGTGACTTGAGGTAAGCTGGCCAGCGCTTGCACAGAACAGTGGAGGCGGCGGTGGAGGCAGTGGTGAAAGCGCGACCACGAGATTATGGGCGGGTACTTACTGATAAAAGTCACAGCGCCGGCCATAATCTCGCGCATGCGCAACACGTCACCAGCGGTCGCACATTGCACAGTCCCGCGAGAGTGGCACGGCACATGCGCGAGATTATGCGAATTTGGTCAGAAAGGGGGCACATAAACAACAGGAACATTGCTAGAATGCAGCCCAGGAGCTGCAGAGGGGGAATCTTTTAGGTTTAGTGCAAAATTTCTGATGACAGGTTCCCTTTAAGCACAATAATAATAATAATAATAATAATAATAATATTTATTCATTTATATAGCGCTATTAATTCCACAGCGCTTTACATACAATGGCAGCACTGTCCCCATTGGGGCTCACAATCTAAGTTTCCGATCATTATGTTTTTGGAGTGTGGGAGGAAATCAGAGAACCTGGAGGAAACCCATGCAAACACAGGGAGAACATACAAACTCCTTGCAGATGATATCCTTGGTGGGATTTGAACCCAGGACCCCAGTGCTAAGCACTGAGCCACCGTGCCACCCCAATGACCAAGACCATAGAGCGGTTTAGCAACACTAGTTCCACTCACCATGATCAACCAAAAAACTTGAGTGCACGTGCTCAGCATCCTATCCAAAGGATGGCTTTTCAAAAAAGATATATCAGAGCTGCCAGCATTGCTGCAGAGGTTAAAGGAGTGGGGGGGGGGCAGCCTGCAGTGCTCAGACCATACGCTGCACACTGCATCAAGTTGGTCTGCATGGCTTAGCATCACCAGAAGCATGGCTGCACCGGAAGCTCAGAAGATGCCCAAAAGGGGCATAATAACATTGAAAGAGGGCCGACTAGTCTGTGGAAACAACACCCCTTCGACTAGTCAAGGCCCTAATTAGCATATGAACAGGTTTTTTCAACATTTATATTAGTGAATAGCATTATACAGGGATGGTTAGTCAGGGAATTCTGACATGCATATATGAATGTTACTGGGTTGTAGGGCATAGGGGACCTTACAGGTTCTCTTTAACAATGGCTAAAAGTTTAGTTACACTTTATTGATAATCACAGTTCATTTCAATAATAAACTTTTAACAGTGAACCTGAAACAAGCATGGACGGAATATTCTTAGAAATATTAAAAATCCAGCTTATTTATTGACTGAAGGCAGGACACTCAAAGGTTTATCTTTTGATGTAGCTCCTTTTGGATATACTACTATGAGTGCCTGTGATTCATCATTTCGGAAAGCTGTTTCTAATAGATAAACTTTATTATATTATCACTCAAAAATAATTAACCAGCTTTCATATTTAACAATATATAATACTTGATTGTAATTTAATAATGTTGTCATTTTTCTCAGGGAATTTTGAATACTGTTTAAAATCTAATCCAGATCCAAATAGGATGTAATGATATTTTTTCTGCTGAAAAATAGAGATGGTTAATAAATAGTGGTGAGAGAGTATGCTCGCCACTGCCTTCTACTCGATTGAGCATTGAGCATCATAGTTTAAAATGCTTGACTACCATTATACTTGGTATTTGATTTGCACCCGAAAACCCCAATGCTCGAACGAGTAACGAGCAGTGGCAAGCATGCTCATTCATCACTATTAAAAAACAAATCAATGTGGGTAAAGTTTTTCTTGCTTTTGATATAACCACAATTCATACATAAATCATCATATACTATACTGTATGTGCATCATTGTGGTCTTTTGGAGGGAGTAACTTTCATTTTTATGAAGGCATTAGGGCAAATTCCATTAGTTCATCATGAAATGCATGACTGTATACATGTGCTCATGACATCACCTGAGCTGGCATGTGTCATCCTCATACCCTTCATTCTACCCCATGACTTCCTGAGGAATGGCATGTGAAGTGTGCAATGGAGTACTGGAACATGGATTTGGTCAATAATACTTTCTACCTTGTGTCTATTCCTTCACCTCTGTAATCGAGATGAGCAAACCCACTGATGTTCAGGTTTGGCAGGTCCAGCCGCACTTTTTAAAAAAAGCTGGTCCATGACCGTATTTGAATCCGAACATCTGCCCAGATGCTTAAACCCATTCAATATGTCTATAAAGACCTGAACATTGTGCTGTAAAATGGTAATAGAAAGGGCTAGGAAGATTAGAGCAGGATAGTTATACTTACTGAGTTTCTGGCGCGGCTGTAACACAGCTTCCTAGTCTACTGATTAACTCTCATAGATATTCACTGCTTCCCCTGCCCACCGTCAGTCTTGGCGTCTGTGATTGGTTTCAGTCATACTGCACCCCCATCCTGTGTGACATCATCTGTGATTGGTTGAAATCGCACAAACTGTCTGTGTCCCTATAGTGGTGTAAAAATAAATAAATAAATTGGTGTTGGGTTCCACCATATTGTTTAACAAGCTGCAGCCCCCTGCTGTGTGCTTATCTTGGATGTGTGTCCAAATAAAAGGGACCCTATGTGGCTTTTTAAAAAATTATTTCAATAATTAATTTTAAAAGCTGGCAGCTGAGGGATAGTATTCTCAGACTGGTGAGGCCCATGGTTATTGGGCCCTCCAGCAACAAGATAAGCAGCCTGCAGCCGCCCCGAATTGTCATATCCATTAGATGTGACAATTCATGCATTTTACCTAGCTCATCCCGATTGCTGTTGTGCTGTGCAAGATGGATAATAAAAGGGGTTAAGGACAGCTCACAGCTGTCACTAAGCCTACATTAGTAATGGAAGGCGTCTATGATTCCACCCCCATTAGTAATACTGTAAGTGAAAAGAAATAGACACAAATACCAAAAAAATCCCTTATTTGAAATAAAATACAAAAAACACCCACCCCTTTCTCCCATTAATTAATCTTAAATACCCAGTTACATCATGATCCATTTGAGGTCCCATGACAAACCTGGCTCTGCTACATACTGAAGTTGCAGCATGTGGGAACATTACAGAACATGACCTCATTCTGTGGCTTCATGCAGAGACTAACTGAGCAGCAGCTATAAATAGGGACGTCACTCAGTGTTACAAATCGTCCGCCAATGCCGCAAACAGCCTGCTGTGGTTTACGCCCAGGTGCCAGACTCCATTTATGGCCGTGCCTCAGGTTGTCCAGCTGGCTGGGCCACTAGGGCTCGTGTTGACACAGGGGCAGAGAGGAGCTTAATTTCCTCCTCCCTTGCCCAGCGTCACGTATCCTGCTGATGTGGCAACGCCTACTTGGCTCACAGATGCCTGCCCCTGTGACCTTGCAGCCCATGATTGGTCCTCGGACGATGACTGGTGAGTGTGTTGTCACCTCTGACGTGGCACTAACGGATTTGCCGCATGTGACGTCACTGCTGATGTGGCGCTCCAAGATTGGCCGCGGGTGACGCGATTGCCAGCTGAGCATTTAGGTTTGGGGAGTGGCTTAGGTTTTATAAGCCTCCCTCCAGCACACATGGGTGTGCAATCTTCACCTTTTGCTCTCTATGTGCCAGTGCATGAGGCCCTCTAGTGTGCTATTGCTAGAAATCTGATATCACACTGTGTTATTAGAGTGTGTACGATCTTACCCTCCAGTGTTCATCGCTTAGACAGGCAGGCTAAAGCATCGTGGCCTCACCGCATCTGGCATGTGGGTCCGGCAGTAAGCTGTCGGTACCTGGGTTGCATACCAGACAGGTTGGTGCAGCACCAGTGTTAGGGCTCATTTGTGCAGAGTCGCAATGGCCCTGCCATTTGTCTGCGGTAGTCATTCCTGCCTTAGGAAGCACAGTTAGTGCAGTGCCAACAGAATTATTTTATATTTAAATCGGGAGTAGTGCCTAGAGTCTCTGTGGTGTTAGCAGAGTTCTCTATTTTTGCCTGTAGCCTCTGTGGAGTTTATCGGAGACTACTGCCTGTCACTTTGCCTCTGTGGTGTGAACAAGGGCTACTACTTGCAGTGGGGTACATTTTCTGTGCAGTCTAAACAGAGATTGGGCCTTGTGTCCCTTCGTCCAATACAATGGAGTGGGTACACAGTTGCATTACTGTTGCTGAGGTATCTGCCAGGTTTTTAAGCTGCAGATTTCCATCTCTGCAGGGCGGACCCCGACTGGCAATTGGGATATTCTCACATCTTTATTCCAATCCGCCAGTCCTCCCGCAACACTCACTTTATCTGCGGTCACAGCTGGAGGTTCCCACAGTATCCCACCTATGAATGCAGGCAAACTGACCTCTGGTGACTTAATTGAACTCAGTGACCTCACCATAGGTGAACTCATTCAGTTCAATGAAACTTGCATCTCTTGGCAGAGAGATGCAGATTTGTTGCTGACATTTTTACACCAAATTCCTGCAAGAAATCTGCATCTTCTAGCAAAAAAACATCTAAACATGATGCGATTTTGATGCGACATTGATGAGATTTTTTTTTTTTTTGCCAGAAGATGCAGATTGGGTGCAAGAAATTTATGTATAAATTACAGCATGAAATCTGTATCTCGTGGCACAAAATCGCATCAAAACCGCATTGCCTTTTGATTCGGGTATTTTCCCAGGAGATGCAGGTTTGGTGCAGGAAATTGGTGTATAAATGTCAGCACCAAATCTGCATCTCCTGGTAATACATCATATCAACACTGTGTCAAAACCGTATCGCATTTAGATGCATTTTTTTGCCAGAAGAATGGAATGAATAGGTTTGATCCCTAATCTTATCAATTGTATATATTATTTGTTTATTATTTCCATTCTCATTCACTTCCATCATCTTGTCTATTTTTAATGTTTGTAAATTTTTGTTTTTGAACATGTTTGCATTGTCATTTGTATATACTGTATACTGTCTATATGTACCGGTATAATGTGTCTGATTTTCTTATGTAAATATGGATTAATAGTTGTTTAATTTATATATTAGTGCCTAAGTCCAGTTCAAGAAAGAAAGTAAAGCCATACATATTCATGTAGGTTAGTCTATTTTCATACGCCACATAAAAAAAGTTCCAAAACTTGCTTTTTGTATGATATCTAGACAGCTGAAAACCTTTTTATAGTTGCCTGCTTGTTAATATATCCTGAAGTTCAATGAGGTTTAGAGATTAGTGGCCTCATGGTGTTCAAGTTTGACCTAACTTTAGTTAAAAGTTTGGTTCAGTACCCAGACTTGACTCGAACTAGACCCCGGAACCAGAATGCTTTATAAGTCAAAGGGAACGCAAAAGTTTGAGCTGTAAAATGGTCATAGTAAAAGCTAGGCAACTGCAAAAGGAAGCAAAATGAGGGAAGAGCAGGACAATTGCCCTGCAAACATATATGGATAAGATAATTTAAAAAAATTGTGTGGGGTTCTCCTATTTTTGATAACCAGACATGGTAAAGCAAATGACTGTGGACTGCAGCCCACAGCTGTCTACTTTACCTTGGCTGGTTATCAAAAATAGCAGGGATCCCATGTCATGTATTTTAAATAATTTATTTAAATAATTTACAAATGGCCTGGGGCCTAGCCCTATTTTTGATAACTAGCCAAGGTAAAGCTGACAGCTGGGGGATGGTATTATCAAACTCAAAAAGCTTTGGTTATTTGGACCTTCCCAGCCTAAAAATAGCATCCCGCAGACACCCCAGAAGTGATGCACCCATTAGTTGTACTTTGCCAGGCTATTACCCATTGCCCTGGTGTGGTGACAATCTGGGTAATATTTTTCAGGTTGATGTAAGCTGTGACTTGACAAGTAGCATCAAGCCAAGGGGTTAGTAATGGAGTGTCATCAATCAGACACACCCATTACTAACCCAGTAAGTGAAATGTAAAGAAAAAACACACACAGGAAAAATTGTTAATTTGAATAGGCACACCCTCATTCACCAATTTATTAATTAATTTAAAAAAATACTCGAAGTTCTGATGTAATCCAATGATGTATTTTCCATATTGTCCATTAAATCCTATAGAGCCTCGTTTTCAGAACGAGGCACAATAGGTTACTTGCAGTGAGCAGTAGGCATGGAATTTTTCAAGAGCATGTTTTAGCTTGGTTGGTTATCAAGTAGGGGGACTCCACATCCTTATTTTTAAAATGTATTTATTATGTTCCCTGCAGCATCCAAGCATCTTCCCCATTCCGAAAGCTTGGTGATTGGCTGAATTGTAACCTTTCAACAAACTTTATTCAGCATACATACAGCATCCGAAATGTAAATGAGAAAACGGACTTCCGTGACAAGTCAATGTCTGAGTTCGTGCCCCTGAGACTAGGTGTACAGTATGAACCCTGAAATTTACCATTCGGGTTCACTCATCCCCCATAGAGGTTGTAATCCTGATAATCTTCCTGGTGAAAAGTGAGCAGACTTAAACTAAACATGTGTAGCTGTGGCACCCCAGTGGCCTGGTTGTCACAGTAGTGTTGCCCCCACAGAGGGGTTAATACTAAGCCTTGAAGCAAGCAAGGGGTCCCTTGGTCAGTAATACCTACATTCAACACAGTTCCTACTCTGGGCCACCAGAGGTAGCTCTAAATCTGGTGTTCCGGGGAGCTTCCCAGAAGCTCTGACTTGGGAGAGTAGTTAGAGGAGGGACAGTTGGGAGTGGACCATTGGAGAGAGAGGAGTTGGAGCCAGGAGCTTGAGGAGAGCAGACCGGTTTTTCGTGAGGTGGGGGAGCTGAGAGAAGCTCGGCCTAGGGGAATGGAGTCTGACAAAGAGGCAAAAAGGAGGAAGACTCTGGGGAATGGAGCTAAGCTGGCTCACCTCAGAAGGGCATGCTAGAAACTGGACACCAGAGTCCGTGACTGCTCGGGTACTCGAGCTCCGGTAGCTAGATCCGGAGGGCAGGAGGATTACAAGTCTCCTGGCCCCCACAGACCACCTGAAGGCAAAGCTGTCAGGAAAGTGGTACCTGTGACGGTTGGCGCAGCCTGCCATATGGGTGAGAGAATTACTACAAGTGACAGAGAAGAGGGCCTCAGCCTAGCTAATGCAGCTAGGGGAGCAATATCACCTCAGCTGTGCCATCATCATCTGCCCCAGGGAATACACAGTGCAGTGGCGGCCTACATAGCCGCTGTACCACAGGTGGCGTCACAAACCTTTACTTTTAACTACATCTCCCATCATCATAATCATCATCCCTTTATTATTGAAAGACACCACCAGGGTCACGGAACTGGACCACGCCTCTGCGACATCATCGGACTAGTCTGGCCTGATAATGAGTACCCCTCGGCCCTGGAGCTGGGCGTGTCATAGCAAAGCTACAGTAAATGACTATGCCAAATATAGTTTCTTGTGAATTACTCTGTGTATATAATTAGCTGGGGTGGTCTCTCAAATAAAAAGTTAAACAGTTACCAAGTACTCTGAAAAACTCAGTTCATAAAAAAAACAAATACAATTTACAAAAATAATTCAAGCTAATAATATAATTTAATTTTTCTAAAAATATTACAACATAATCTACAGTAGTGCCCTATTTATCATAATTGGACAGAAAGTACTCACGTACAGTCATTTTTTTTATAGAATTAATTTTTCTGACAAGGAGTTTACTGATGATTGACTAATGAGCATTTCTAAAGCCAGCAATAGACGTGATTTTTATCTGCAGACTATTGGCAAACAAACTTCAGAAGATCTGCAGAAAATCTATGGCAGCTTGGCTGTACAACACACAGCAAAGCTTTTGGTGCATTTTTTTTAAATGCATTTTTTGGTTAAATCAATGCCTAGAAGGGGTAAAAAAAACTCAGGAAAAAACAATTGACATGCTGCAGATTTTTTCTCTGCACCAAAACTACAAGGAAAAAAGAAGCAACGTGCACATGACACTTTAGAATTCTCATTGACTTTGTTGGCATAAGTATAGACAGATTTGGACAACAAACTGCATGAAATCTGCAACAAAAAACCCAGTGTGCACTTATAGCCTTAGGCCGGAGTCACACTTGCGAGTGACTCATGCGTGACTTGCGCGAGTCTCGCATCGCATCACCCAGCACGGCTGCACACTCTCCGGACAGTGTAGCTGAGATGCTCCTGTCCGGAGAGTGTGCAGCCGTGCTCGGTGATGCGAAGCGAGACTCGCGCAAGTCACGCATGAGTCACTCGTGTGACTCTGGCCTTATAGTACTATGCTTGTATTCAATGAGCTCTTTAAGGTGACCCATCATTTCACAAATGTCTGTCAAGTCAATCTGCATAGCGAGGGGCTGGATTTTATACACCTATGGCTATAAAGCTGAATGAGAAACCTGATTACAATGACGAAAAATGTGTCTCAATACATTTATAAATAAACTATATCAACTCCAATGGTACCAATAAATACAACAGCCCGTCTTATAGAAGAGCAAAATGAATAAGTCATGGGTCTCAGAAAACATTTACACAAACAAAATGTATTTACTTCTTTATTTTTTAAAAGTTGTAAATAAAAAATAAACATATACGTACATTTGATATTTCTTTAATCACACATTGACCTGAAGAATGAAGTTGTGATTTTTACTACATGGTGAACACCATAAAAAAAAACTCATATATAAAACCAGCAGAAATTTTACGCCCATAAATAGTTGGTTCTGTAAATAAACTATATTGAAAAATCATAAAATACACAGTCCTCGTGTAGCTATCTTCCTGGCAAAAAAATAGTTTTGACCCTCGGAATGCTGAGATGATGAGACAAATATCAAAAAAGGAAAAATGTCTGTGATGTAAAAGAGTTAAAACTTCTGATTATGTCGCGGGCGGAGGAGGGGACGCTGCGCTCACCCACTGCTCGGGTCCGGCTGCTGCTCGGTGGTGGCTCGAGCGGTGGGACGGATCCCGGGGACTCGAGCGGCGTTCCTCGCCCGTGAGTGAAAAGGGGAATGGTTTTGGGGATTGATTGTCCGTGACGCCACCCACGGTTGTGGTGAGATTGGTGACACCACCGCTGCTCTGGATGGGGATCCCGGGAGCGATGACAGGGAGCAGCCTGGATGTTGTTTCTCCCCTCCGTGGGTAGGGGGGTTGGTTGTCCCGAGGCCCGGTGAGGGAGGTAGGGATGGATGGCAAGCAGGTTACGGGGCCTGGTGAGGCGCAGGGTCGCAGGGGCAGCGCTGTGCCGCACGGCACGGTGGTACTCACTCAGCCAATGATGAATGCGAAGTCTCCGGTAAAACAAACGGCTGGATGCACGGGTTCCACAGACGGCTGCGGTAGGTCTCCCGATAGGTTAATGGTGACTGCCTTTCCCTGCACCTGTGTTGTGTTTACGGCTCCAATGGGTTCCCACCGGTAACCCGCTCCCCAGCTTCGATGGATGCTGAAGGAGCCCCTTTTGTCCGCAGGCTCTGGCCCTGGGAACTGTAGCCTTGGCGGTGACTGTGTTTCCCTTTTCGGTTTGAGCTGTTGCCTTCAATCGGGTCTTGACTGCTGGGAAACCCCGGAGGTTCCCTTCGCTAACGGATTTGACCAGTTTTACGGCGACTCCTAGCCTGGTCGGGGTCTGTAAGCCCTGCCGGATGGTGCTGGCTTCTCTTTGCTCTCCGATCCGGTACCGTCGGGCCACCGCCCGTCCACGGTCCTTACGGTTCACTCTAATCAGCCTCTCCTGCAGACGGTCACCACCGTCTGCCAACCTTGCTGTATGTGCCCGGGCCACGCACCCGGACACGGTCAGTCTCCTCTCCTACCACTTCACTTCACTCCTCACTTCTCCAACTTCCAACTCTATCTCCCTCTCCACTCAACTGAACTCTACTCTTTTTCCCGCCTCCAGGACTGTGAACTCCTCGGTGGGCGGGACCAACCGCCTGGCCCACCCCCTGGTGTGGACATCAGCCCCAGGAGGAAGGCAATAAGGATTTTGTGTTTGACTTCGGTGTGCCTAACCGGGGTATGGGGTGTGTTGGTGTAGTTCTGTGACGACCTGGCTTGTCCAGGGTGCCACATTCCCCCTTAGTAAAATGCAGACTGTCTGCGGGCTGCCCGTCCATCACCGGTTTTATTTTTCTTTAACTGCAAAAAGAGTAAAAACGGTAAAAACATGTAAAACATAAGCATTTTTCAATCTTCCCACATCGGGAGGTACATTACTTAAACGTTACTAAACGGTTGTCTTTATTAACGGTACGGCTTCTGCTCTTCTCCCACCCAAACAACCTGGCCCTGATGCTGCCCCTAAGAAGTGGGCAGCACCCCTTGACCCTAGTCCATCACCAGGCTGCCCGAGCAGGTTCTGTCTCTTTCAGGGGACCCGCGTCCATGGGGAACCCCTGAACCCCCGGAGGATCGCCACCGGTTACGGTAGTGGCGGGCCTGGGCCATCACTTTCCTCCAGGCCCATCCTCCCAAATCTGCCTCTCTGGAGGCGGTAACGGTTTCAAGCCAATAAACATTTTTATTTACATCCCACTAGTTTGTGGTTGCCCTGCAAGTTCTCGGGCTTGTCCGTAAACAGTTCCTTATGCAAGGATTGCAGACAGTCCCTACGGGGACAACAGTGCTTTGTATCCAACGGGCTACCACAAACAAAACTGTAGGGTCCCAACGGAGACTTGCTGTAGGGTCCCGACGGGGACTGTCAGCTGGGTCCCAGGGGCCATCCACAACGCTTGGCTCCGGTACAGCTTCCTCCTGCAGCTTTCCCACAGTCCACCACCGAACAGCACAAGCCCCAACGCCACCCTCACACAGGGGTGACACTGTCCCACAGGACTTCATTTTCAGCTGCCGATGATGCGGGTACGACTGCTCCTCCAACCGGACTCCTTAGCCTTGAGGGCCGTCTGGAACGTCAGTTGAGTCCCAATGGGGACCGACAGCAAGGTAACCGGAAACCACTACCGTGCTTTAACTTTTATTACTTCAAGGCCGGCCATTTGCACTGACCTGCAAAATGCCCCCACTGCCGGCAGTACCTGCAGCGTGCCATCCACGTGTCTCCGAAGGCGCGAATGACGAGTGGGGCCTCACCTTCCGACAGGGACTCCATGTCTTCCCCCGAGCTACTTCCATCTGTCGTCTCCTGTCCCGAGCTGGCACTCACTGGGTCTTCCGCGCCGGCTGACACCCCTGTCACGGTCGGGCGGATTGCCGGGGTAGACATCCCCTCTGCGGCAGGCGGGCTGCTGTCAGCTGCCGCATTCTTGGGGCCCGCTGCTCCTGCGACCGGAATAGGGGCTACAGCCATCTCGCCATCCTCTGCCCCCGCGGGCGCCGCTGTTCCATCGGTCAGCGTGGGGTTAGCATCAAACTCGGGAGCCGACATCTTCCATCCCGTTCCCCTTAGTCTTTTTCCGGCTCCTCCTCTAAAGCTCAGGATTTCGGCTTTCGCGCCTCCACTACTCGGGAAAACGCTCGAGCGGGAATTTTTCGCGCCCAAAATGGCGGCTTCTCAAAATTTTCGGCCGGACACCTCCGGCGGTCACAAGGCGCACCTCTACCAGACGGCAGAGTGGTAAGATCCTGTTCGTGACGCCAAGTTGTCACGGGTGGAGGAGGGGACGCTGCGCTCACCCACTGTTCGGGTCCGGCTGATGCTGCTGCTGCTGCTCGGTGGTGGCTCGAGCGGTGGGCCGGATCCCGGGGACTCGAGTGGCGTTCCTCGTCCGTGAGTGAAAAGGGGAATGGTTTTGGGGATTGATTGTCCGTGATGCCACCCACGGTTGTGGTGAGATTGCTGACACCACTGCTGCTCTGGACGGGGATCCCGAGAGCGATGACAGGGAGCAGCCTGGATGTTGGTTCTCCCCTCCGTGGGTAGGGGGGTTGGTTGTCCCGGGGCCCGGTGAGGGAGGTAGGGATGGATGGCAGGCAGGTTACGGGGCCTGGTGAGGTGCAGGGTCGCGGGGGCAGCGCTGTGCCGCACGGCATGGTGGTACTCACTCAGCCAATGATGAATGCGAAGTCTCCGGTAAAACAAACGGCTGGATGGACGGGTCCCACAGACGGCTGCGGTAGTTCTCCCGATAGGTTGATGGTGACTGCCTTTCCCTGCACCTGTGTTGTGTTTACGGCTCCAATGGGTTCCCATCGGTAACCCGCTCCCCAGCTTGGATGGATGCTGAAGGAGCCCCTTTTGCCCGCAGGCTCTGGCCCTGGGAACTGTAGCCTTGGCGGTGACTGTGTTTCCCTTTTCGGTTTGAGCTGTTGCCTTCAATCGGGTCTTGACTGCTGGGAAACCCCGGAGGTTCCCTTCGCTAACGGATTTGACCAGTTTTACGGCAACTCCTAGCCTGGTCGGGGTCCGTAAGCCCTGCCGGATGGTGCTGGCTTCTCTTTGCTCTCTGATCCGGTACCGTCGGATCACTCTAATCAGCCTCTCCTGCAGACGGTCACCACCGTCTGCCAACCTTGCTGTATGTGCCCGGGCCACGCACCCGGACACGGTCAGTCTCCTCTCCTACCACTTCACTTCACTCCTCACTTCTCCAACTTCCAACTCTATCTTCCTCTCCACTCTACTCTTTTTCCCACCTCCAGGACTGTGAACTCCTCGGTGGGCGGGACCAACCGCCTGGCCCACTCCCTGGTGTGGACATCAGCCCCTGGAGGAAGGCAACAAGGATTTTGTGTTTGACTTCGGTGTGCCTAACCGGGGTGTGGGGTGTGTTGGTGTAGTTCTGTGATGACCTGGCTTGTCCAGGGTGCCACAATTAAACCCTTGGTTGATGTATACAGATTTTGAACATGTCAATTTTCAATAATTTTAGAATTTACACAATTATATAAACAGAAAGTAAGATTAATTGGAAAAAAATCTTGTCTGCACTAAAATGTTCATTTCAAGGGGCTTTACTGTTGCCTTATATGCACTTATACTTCACCATACATAAAATTAGAGGGACCTTTGTCATAGCCAAAATAGTCTACTCATCTTTAAGGCCTCTTTCACATGTCTGTGAAAAACACACATTTTTCACAGACGTGTTGAAGGTGTGTATGGCCCTCCGTGTGGGCTGTGATTTTTGCACAGATAACACATGGAGAGCAGGAACTTTTTACTCACCTATGCCCAGCACTGCTGTCCATGGTGCTGATGTCTCCTGTGCTGCGGTCACACTTGCTTCCGGGTCCACGGTGCAGTGAATATGCATGAGCATAATGAGCAGACCCAGAAGCAAGTTACAGCAGTGCTGAAAACAGCAGCCCTGGAAACAGTTGAGTATATATAAAATAATTTATTTTAATGATACATATTTTCTCTGGTATGTGTCACATTGATCACAACACTGTGTGGACAGTGTGACATCAGTGCTGCTGGAGAAAAACAGACTTGTTTTACAGGGGAAACTGAACAGAAGCGGCAGCACCTGTCTTGCCACATACCACAGGTGGCGTCACGACATCTCCCTTGTAAATATAATTCCCACCATCATCAGCCATTATTGACACTGCCGGGGTCACGGAGCTGGTCCCTGCTGCCGTGACATCCCATAGCAGAACCGCAGCCCGGTAACGAGTGCCCCCAGACCCTGGTGCGGGCATGTCACATGAAGCATACTTTATGGTCTGTAAGAATAGATATAGCATAGCATAATCTTTTGGGTGATTAGAATAGATGGCTTGTAAAAAAATAATTTCAAGACTTAGAACAACAACATCCAGATTAATTTTTTTTACAAGTTTGACACATTTAAACCGGTTAAGAAAATATGTAAGACTGATAAAAATAGAAGAACTACAAAGTTGTCATATCTACAAAAGTTTCTTGAGAAATTATTGGGTATTTAAACTAATGTAAAATTCTACAACTTCTATGCAACATATTTATATTAAGGAACGTTGAGAACCAAATCCTTATAAAGGAAAGTAACAATCTATGTGTTTTTTGGCTTTGCACAGCTAAGATGGAAACAGTTATATCTCATTCTTGTGCTGGAAAAATATGTGAATATCCTGGAGTGTAATCAAGACGTTATATGCTCTGAAACTGGAACGTTCAACTACTGCAACTACTTGCCTTTGGAACAGAATTTAGTGAAATCATAAGAAATCCAATTTGTGTCTTCAAATTACTATTCAAAATATGGTTAAAATAATTCCCCGGGGTAAAACCTTACCACAGAGTTTTATTATTTGTGCGTTCACATCACGTAGAATGAGCCTGAGAACATCAAACAGGAAAACCCACATGGAATAAATTAGGTCACTCATGTTACAGCTTTCAGATCTCATAATGTGTGGCTTGTGGTTTTGTCATGTGTTTTAGATCTGAGGAGTTGGCTGATGATTTCCTAAAATACCACACTGCCCATGATCTTTAATGCACCTCAAGCATTGCAGTTTAAAATCTGGAATTGATCATGCATACTTATAAAATGTAGGCCTCTTCATTTAATTGCTATGAAACATTTTTGTGGCATGTCTAAGAATGGTTTAATTATTTATGTGCCTAACTGTTAATATTAAATGTACAAAGACTAGGAAATGTGCCTTAATGTACTTGGGAAATTACATATTTTGGTCGAGCTGAATTTGGCTTTGGTGTTGTGGAATGTTAATAACTCTATTGCGTAAGAACATTTCCTACAATTTTTTTTTTTACTCATTCGTTTACAATAATAATCATTATTTCTAAGATGACAGATGCGGTTAGATTCTACTAGAACGTACTTCTATATTTCCATAACATTTTAAGACTAAATAAAAACTTAAAGAATAGGGATGATCGAATACCTCAAATATTCGGCTTTGCAAATATTCGCCGAATAACTCACCGCTATGCGAATATTCGATGCGCAATATAAGTCTATGGGAATCCAGAATAGTTCTGAATAGTTGTTATTCGGCTTTACCATAGACTTACATTGCTCATTGAATATTCGCGAATAGTCGAATAGCGGCGACCTATTCGGAAAATATTCACAAAGCCGAATATTTGAGGTATTCGATCATCCCTATTAAAGAACACTTATCATGTCCGATTAGCCTCGTAACCTGTAGCTGTAGGGTTAAACTGCAGGTCAATAGCATTATGAAGGTGCCCGGCTGCAGAAAGTATGGCACCTTTGAAAAAATGAACTTTATTTCCTCTGGGAACAGGGGCGTGTTATAACCAACACCATCAGTGCTGTGAGCAGTGACTGTAAGCACCCCGTACACGCCTACATGACTGGAAACTGGAGGCTCCTGGGAGAAATAAAGGTTATTTTCTCCTCTGTACTGAGACAAGAGTCCTTTGTAACAGTATTAAAGGGAATCTGTCTGTAGGATCATCTCTAGTAAGTTTTAGGCATACTGATCATAGAAACTGGAATAAAATTATACCTTATTATTTGTGATCCAATGTCTTATTCCAGTTAATTCCACATTTTTCTTAATATGTAAATGACCTGTTAAGATCTTTGGACTGGACACTGATTTGCATGAGAATCTGTCTCTGGAGTCTATTTTCAATGAAAGAGGCTTTACCATTGTGAGACATGTAATAACTGACAGTGCCTGCTGTCTTGATCTACATGTCTCACGCTGATGAGAGATAAAAAAACAGGGCGCAGAGCACATTTCACCCACGTATAGAGAAAAGCCTAATCTGAATATGGTGTACTAGTTTCATTGTTCAAATTGATTGAAAATGTAAGTGCTAGTTTCAGTCTGTGAATCTGAATCCAAAATATATCTATATATTACACAGACAAAAATACTACTGTATATCCACATGTCTGCTCTAGACAATTACTGTTCCAAGTGGAGATTGTAGCATCAGGTGGAAACATGTACTGACTGCAACAAGGGAACACTACTGACCACTGAGCCACAAAAATGTAGTTACGTTTAGAACTTTACTCCCAAAATACTGAAATTTGACTTTTTTATAATATTTTAACATTTAGCAATATATTTTGTAGTGCTCTGCGACTGGCATAGCAATATACATATATATGAACTTTAGCTCTCCACAGACAGAAACACTCATGCAGCCCTAAACCATGACATTACAACCACCAAATTGAATGAAGGCAAGAGACAGTTATCTTTGTACTTCTCACTTGTACTTTGTATTTACACCATCTGAACAAAATAGGTTTATCTTATTCTTATTAGACCACAGAACATTCAGTAAACTGTGGGCTTTCTTGTGCATCATCATTAGAAGAGGCTTCCTTCTGGGACAACAGCCATACAGACCATTTTGATGCAGTGTGTGGTGTATGGTCTGAGCACCACTGTAACCTCTACAGCATTGCTGGCAGCACTCATATGTCTATTTTGAAAACACAGCCTCTGGATATGACGCTGAGCATGTGCACTCAATTTCTTTGTTCACTCATGGCAATGCCTGATCTGAGTGGAACCTGTCTTGTGAAATGCTGTATGGTTTTGGCCTTCCTGCTGCAGCTCAGTTTCAGAGTGTTGGCAATCCTCTCATAGCTTTGGCCATTTTTATGTACATTTTTTTTCAGATCCTCAGCGAATTTGTTTGCCATGAGGTGCCCTGTTGAACTTCCAGTGACCAGTGTGAGATGATGGCGATATCAACACTGTGAAACTGTACATTTTAGAGTGGCTTTGTATTGGGGCCAGCTTAAGGCACCCATGTGCAATAATCATGCTGTCTAACCAGCATCCTGATATACCACACCTATGAGGTAGATGGATTATCTCGGTTAAGAAGAAGTGCTCACTAACAAAGATTTAAACAAATTTGTGACCTATACTGTGTGTGTGTGTGTGTGTGTATATATATATATATATATATATATATATATATATATATATGTGTGTGTGTGTGAAGCTCTGGCAAAAATTAAGGGACCACTGCACAGTTTTATAAAAATCAGCTTCTGTACATGTCGATTCCGGTGTCAGTTGAATTCCATCCAGAGCACACCTCATTCTACTGACCAGGAATGGCATAAGGTCACCCAAAAGCAGTGTGAAAGACTGGTGGAAAGCATGCCAAGACGCATGAGAGCTGGGATTAACAATAATGGTTATTCCACAAAATATTGATTTCTGAACTCTTCCTGAGCTAAAACATTATTAGTATTGTTGTGTCTAAATGATTATGAACTTGTTTTCTTTGCATTATTTGACGTCTCAAAGCAATGCATTTTTTTTATTATTTTAACCTTGGAAATTCAGAGACGTTGCCAGTAGAGATGAGCGAACCGGTCCCGGTTCGGCTCGAGGTCGGTTCGCCGAACGGAGGTCCCGTTCGAGTTCGGTTCGTCGAACGTTCGACAAACCGAACTCGAACCGCATAGGAAACAATGGCAGGCATTCACAAACACATAAAAACACCTAGAAAACACCCTCAAAGGTGTCCAAAAGGTGACAAACAACTCACAACACAACACAAACACATGGGAAAGTGACAAGGACATATACTCATGCGAAAACAAAAGAGCAGGACAAGGAAAAAGAGGAGGACACACAGATATATGAGTATATGCAAGAAAACGTCGATGCCATTACTGTGCAACTTGAGCCCTGCTCATTTTAGGCTTCCAATCTGGATAAATTGCCTGAGCTTGCCACGTACGCCTTGGGGAACTTGTTGTGTCCTGCAGCCTGCGTTCTCTCGGAACCTGTCTTCAGTGCTGCTGGGGGTCTGCTGGCAGATAAGCACACGTGTCTGTCCACTGACAATGTGGACATGGCTCTCAGAGGACTTTTCTTCCCCTGGGTCATCCAGGGAACGTGAAAGGCACGCGTATTTTTGAGAGTGCTTCATGCAAAGCATCTTTTTCATTTTGAAAAGGGGGGTCAAGTGATGCCAGTCAAGTGGGGTGTGTGTGGCCCAGTTAATGGAAACGAGGGAGACTGTGGTTGGAGTCCCCTCGCTTTTGAAAAAAGAACCAAGATGAACAAGTCATGGCTCTCAGAGGAATTTTCTTCCCCTGGGTCATCCAGGGGAGGCGAAAGGCACGCGTATTTTTGAGAGTGCTTCATGCAAAGCATCTTTGTAAGCTTGAAAATGGGGGTCAACTGATGCCAGTCAAGTGGGGTGTGTGTGGCCCAGTTAGTGGAAACGAGAGAGACTGTGGTTGGAGTCCCCTCGCTTTTGAAAAAAGAACCAAGATGAACAAGTCATGGCTCTCAGAGGACTTTTCTTCCCCTGGGTCATCCAGGGGAGGCGAAAGGCACGCGTATTTTTGAGAGTGCTTCATGCAAAGCATCTTTGTAAGCTTGAAAATGGGGGTCAACTGATGCCAGTCAAGGGGGGTGTGTGTGGCCCAGTTAGTGGAAACGACGGAGACTGTGGCTGGAGTCCCCTCGCTTTTGAAAAAAGAACCAAGATGAACAAGTCATGGCTCTCAGAGGACTTTTCTTCCCCTGGGTCATCCAGGGAACGTGAAAGGCACGCGTATTTTTGAGAGTGCTTCATGCAAAGCATCTTTTTCATTTTGAAAAGGGGGGTCAAGTGATGCCAGTCAACTGGGGTGTGTGTGGCCCAGTTAATGGAAACGAGGGAGACTGTGGTTGGAGTCCCCTCGCTTTTGAAAAAAGAACCAAGATGAACAAGTCATGGCTCTCAGAGGAATTTTCTTCCCCTGGGTCATCCAGGGGAGGCGAAAGGCACGCGTATTTTTGAGAGTGCTTCATGCAAAGCATCTTTGTAAGCTTGAAAATGGGGGTCAACTGATGCCAGTCAAGTGGGGTGTGTGTGGCCCAGTTAATGGAAACGAGGGAGACTGTGGTTGGAGTCCCCTCGCTGTGTTTTACATGCTTTTAGAAGGGCATTACATGGCTTAGAGGTTGACTTTCAGCATCTGGAAACTGTTGGCTACCAAAATGCTGCCTTTCCAACCTTTTTAACCGAGGATTTTCGAGACCTTATGCCCATCGCAGTGCCCCAAGAGCCGATGCCCAGGCGTCACTCCTTCTCCAACAAAGGCGTGCACGCGCTACACCAGCATATCGCACTAAACATCACTGATTCCTTGAGAAACTATGTGTGAGAGGGTGCATTTCACCACAGATAATTGGCCCAGTAAGCATGGACAGGGGCGTTACATGTCGCTGACTGGGCAATGGGTTACTGTGGGGAGAGATGGAGAAGGGTCTGCTGTACAAGTCTTGCCATCCCCACGAGTTGTGTCAATCCTTCTTCTGTATGTAGAAGTTAATACACTGCTTCTGCCTCTTCAACCTCGTGTGGGTCCTCCACCTTGGCCCAAACCCTGTGTGGTCAGGCCACCCTTCCTTGTAACTGCGCACAAGGAATACCACACACCTCCTTACTATGCTGGCAGCAGAGCTCAATGCCATCAGGCGGTCAAAGGTTTACTTTGAAATGTATGGGAAATGTGAGTCACACCGCTGAGAAGTTGTGGACGGTTAGCTCTGGAGACCGAGTTTCATCAATGGTTGTCTCCACTCAACCAGCAGCCAGGGTGCGGCCCTTCGCTGTGACAATGTGACACACGTGCCTTGTGTGGCTCACGTGTTGAACCTGGTTGTCCAGTAATTTTTAAAGCACTATCCTGGCCCACATGGCCTTCTGCAGAGAGCACGGTGTAACGCCTTCCTTGATCCACACACTCAGATGGGCTGTAAATGATAGGCTAGAGGGAAGCCACTCACCAAGCAGGACCCCTAGAACCCTGAAACCCTTTAACCCCTATACAGGGATTAGGAATTACACAGGGCCCAAGGTGATCAATACCTGTGGAAGGCTGCAGTTCCAGAGAATAGTAGTCAGACAGGGTCAAAACATTAATTGAGGAACAGGAACAGAATGGGACGGCCAGGACTTAATCAGAAAACAAGCAGAGGTGAAATGCGGATCGGCCAACAAGGTACATAAACAGCAAGCAGGAAAAGTAGTCAGGTAACAAGCATACAAAATCATAAAACTGAACTGGGGGTAAAAGTAACCAGAGGTTCATAGCTATGTCTGGCAGTGGTCTGCAGACAGGATGGGCATAAAAAAGGGTGTGGTGTCTTCCCATTGGTTGTAGCTGAATGATGGTACTTCATCTGTGAGATACCCACCAGCTACATTCAGCCAGAGATTCTGCATCTGTCAAGGTAATGCAGCCCAGTGGGTGAGCATAACCTGCGTCCACCTGCGCCGCTGGCATCGACTCCTCTCCCATCATCAGCACTATGCATAAAAGGAACACGTTGTCACCTGGTGACCGGAGTACAAATTGATGGAGCGAACTCCGTTGGTGACTTAACAGCCGTGTGCGGCAATGATGCAAACCTGGCTGCGGGCCATCGTCAGGGCAATGTGACACACGTGCCTTGTATAGCTCACGTGTTGAACCTAATTCTCCAGCAATTTTTAAAACACCATCCCGGCCTACATGGCCTTGTGCAGCGGGCACGCTCGCTATGTGCTCACTTCCATCGTGCGCACACAGCAGCTCAACAACTTTCGTCGCTACAGAAGTCTTTAGGTCTGGTGGTTAAACGCCTGAAATGCGATGTGCCGACTAGAGTTGAGCGCGGTTCGTGGTTCGTGGTTCTCCAGTTCGCGGCTCGAGTGATTTTTGGGCTGTTCGAGATCGAACTAGAACTCGAGCTTTTTGCTAAAAGCTCGATAGTTCTAGATACGTTCGAGAACGGTTCTAGCAGCAAAAAGCAGGGCTTTTTACAGCTACAGTGAGCAGGAGCCATCGCTGGCAGCCTGCCACAAGCTGGTAACCAAGATAAACATCGGGTATCCAAGCAAAGCGCTTTGGTTAGTAACCCGATGTTTATCTTAGTTACGTGCAGGAAGCCCACACTTTCCCGCTCAGCTCGCTCCACCCCCTCCTGCCCGCGGCATGTACACATACATACACATACACAAACACACACACACACACACATCCACCCCCCCCCCCGCCCGCCCGCCCGCCCGCCCGCTCGCTCGCTCGCTCGCTCGCTCGCTCGGCTTACCTGCGGTGATGAAGTCCCGCCATCCCGACCTCAGCGCTGTCACTGTCCTCCATGGCCGCCGCTTGTCACATCACCTCTCGCTTCCGACCCGAGACTGACACTGGCGGTGACGTCACGGACCTCTCGCGATACTTGATGTGAAGGCGCCGGTCATTGACCTCAGTGACAGGGGCTGTCAGTGTGCTGGAGATCAGCGCAGGTAATGTACCTCACTGACAGCAGCACTTCTCATGCCCTGCAGTGACCTGGGCTGACCCATTGATGTTAGCTCAGGTCACTGCACTGCTCTCCCAGCCAATGGGGAACATCCTGCTCTTCATTGACTGGGACAGTGTGCATCGTCATGGCAACCCCTTGGATTACACCAGACCTGGATTTGTTTTTCAATCTAATAAATTGGTTAAAGAGGGAATGTTTTGGGGAGTGTTTTTTCAAATAAAAATGTGTTTGTCGTGTATTTTTTTTTATTACTGACTGGGTTGGTGATGTCGGGTATCTGATAGACGCCTGACCTCACCAACCCCAGGGCTTGATGCCAGGTGACATTACACATCTGGTATTAACCCCAAATATTACCCCGTTTGCCACCGCACCAGGGCGCGGGATGAGCTGGGGCGAAGCACCAGGATTGGCGCATCTAATGGATGCGCCACTTCTGGGGCGGCTGCGGCCTGCTATTTTTAGGCTGGGGAGATTCCAATAACCATGGACCTCCCTAGTCTGAGAATATCAGGCCCCAGCTGTCTGCTTTACCTTGGCTGGTGATCCAATTTTGGGGGACCCCTACGTGGTTTTTTTTTTTAATTATTTATTTAATTTAAAATAACAGCGTGGGGTGCCCTCAGTTTTGGATTACCAGCCAAGGTGAGGTTGCCAGCTGTGGTCTGCAGGCTGCAGCCGTCTGCTTTACCCTAGCTGGCTACAAAACTAGGGGGAACCCTATGTCATTTTTTTTTTCATTTTTTTGGCTAAATACAAAGCTAAGCACCCCTTAGTGCCACATGAAAGGTACCAAAGGGTGTTCCACTTTTTCTCCATTTTTTTCTCCACTTTCTCTCCACTTTTTCTCCACTTTTTCTCCATTTTTTTCTCCACTTATTCTCCACTTTTTCTCCTCTTATTCTCCACTTTTTCTCCACTTTTTCTCCACTTTTTCTCCTCTTATTCTCCACTTTTTCTCCACTTTTTCTCCACTTTTTCTCCATTTTTTTCTCCACTTTCTCCACTTTTTCTCCACTTTTTTCTCCACTTTTTCTCCTCTTATGCTCCACTTTTTCTCCTCTTAATCTCCACTTTTTCTCCACTTTTTCTCCACTTTTTCTCCACTTTTTTCTCCACTTTTTCTCCTCTTATGCTCCACTTTTTCTCCACTTTTTCTCCACTTTTTCTCCACTTTTTCTCCACTTTTTCTCCACTTTTTCTCCTCTTAATCTCCACTTTTTCTCCTCTTATGCTCCACTTTTTCTCCACTTTTTCTCCACTTTTTCTCCACGTTTTCTCCACTTTTTTCTCCACTTTTTCTCCTCTTATGCTCCACTTTTTCTCCACTTTTTCTCCACTTTTTCTCCACTTTTTCTCCACGTTTTCTCCACGTTTTCTCCACTTTTTTCTCCACTTTTTCTCCTCTTATGCTCCACTTTTTCTCCACTTTTTCTCCACTTTTTCTCCACTTTTTCTCCACGTTTTCTCCACGTTTTCTCCACTTTTTTCTCCACTTTTTCTCCTCTTATGCTCCACTTTTTCTCCACTTTTTCTCCACTTTTTCTCCTCTTAATCTCCACTTTTTCTCCACTTTTTCTCCACTTTTTCTCCACTTTTTCTCCACTTTTTTCTCCACTTTTTCTCCACTTTTTCTCCTCTTATGCTCCACTTTTTCTCCACTTTTTCTCCACTTTTTCTCCACTTTTTCTCCACTTTTTCTCCACTTTTTCTCCACTTTTTCTCCTCTTAATCTCCACTTTTTCTCCACTTTTTCTCCACTTTTTCTCCACTTTTTCTCCACTTTTTTCTCCACTTTTTCTCCACTTTTTCTCCTCTTATGTTCCACTTATTCTCCACTTTTTCTCCACTTTTTCTCTACTTTTTCTATGGTCGGTCTACCCATTAGCTCTGCCATGCATAGTGTAGCTCTACACCTACTGCACATGTTACTTTATGATTGACATCTCTTTCGTACCAGAGCTGTCTAAGTCTACTCTGACCCCATATTTGTCATTACTATATTGTCCTTGTACTGTATTATGACATTTGTATCATGTGTTTCATTTCTTGCTGTGTTGCAATTTTTTTGCTGCATCCCAATTGTACCTCTACATTGTTCGAGTTTATGTTATTGTTCTCTCACTCTTATGTGATACTGATTATTGTCATTTTTCATGATTACATGCAGATAAGTCCAATCTGACGAAGGCTCAGGCCGAAACGTCATTTGTAACTTGTTTTGGACAAAAACATATATGCTTATGAAAAAAAAATTTTCTTAATACGGACCAATAAAGAGTGATTTTGCATTACTATCCGTTGTGACTTACTGACTTAGTCTGGGAGATATAGAGTGCCGAGGTTACTCACTAATTTTATCTATTATTACCTCTGAGCACCTATATACCAGTGAGCAGAGCTTCCTCTACAGTAGTTCTCCTGATTAGGCATGCCCTTACCTCATGAGCAGGGCATTGCAGCTTTGGTAGCAACCATTACGACATGGACTCTGCTGCTGTGGACCCGGGGAGAGTGAGTGCAGATTCATTGCACCCACACTCCTCACATGAAGGGTCCGCACTCCTAGAAAATGGGGGATACGTTCCCTGAGTGTCTCCCCCCCCATATTCTAGACGGTCCAGAGTCGTCGTGGGACCCCTTTATTTTTTTTCTTACAATAAATTGGTGAAAGAGGAAATGTTTTGGGGACTGTTTTTTCAAATAAATTTCTTTTGTCGATTTTTTGTTTTTGTTAGTACTGACAGTTTATGATGTTGGGTATCTAATAGACGCCATGACATCACAAACTGCTGGGCTTGATCTCAGGTGACTTTACAGCTAGTATCAACCCGATTTATTACCCCGTTTGCCACTGCACCAGGGCACGGGATGAGCTGGGGTGAAGCGCCAGGATTGGCGCATCTAGTGGATGCGCCACGTCTGGGGTGCCTGCGGCCTGCTATTTTTAGGCTGTGAAGGCCCAATAACTATGGACCTTCCCACCCTGAGAATACCAGACCACAGCTGTCCGCTTTACCTTGGCTGGTGATCCAATTTGGGGGGTCCCCTACTTTTATTGTGTAATTATTAATATTTATAAAATAATTATAAAAAAGAGCCTGAGGGGACCTCCACATTGGATCCCCAACCACGGTAAAGCTGCCAGCTGTGGTTTTCAGGCTACAGCCGTCTGCTTTACCCTAGCTGGCTATCAAAAATGGGGGGACCCAACGTAATTTTTTTTTTTTAACTATTTTTTAAATAGAAAAAATTAATGGGCTTCCCTGTATTTTGATTGCCAACCAAGGTAACGGCAGGCAGATGGGGGTGGCAACCCATAGCTGTCTGCTTTATCTGCGCTGAGAATCAAAAATACCGCGGAGCGCTACGTCATTTTTTTAAAGATTTATTTTTACAGCACTGTGATGTCCAGCAATCAAAATACAGGGAAGCCCATTTTATTTTTAGTTATTTAAATAAATAATTAAAAAAAATATATGTTAGCTCCCACTGCATTTTTTGTATTGCTAGCTAAGGGTAATCCAAGCAGCTACTGGCTGCTAACCCCCACTGCTTGGTGTTACCTTCACTGGCAATGGAAAATCCAGGGAAGCATTTTTTTTTTTTTTTGCCAAAAAGCTACAAAAAAAGGACGTGAGCTTCGCCATATTTTTGTATGCTAGCCAGGTATAGCAGGCAGGTGCTGGAAGAGTTGGATACAGCGCCAGAAGATGGCGCTTCTATGAAAATGCCATTTTCTGAGGCGGCTGCAGACTGCAAATCGCAGCAGTGGGGCCCAGAAAGCTCAGGCCAACCTGTGCTGCGGATTCCAATCCCCAGCTGCCTAGTTGTACCTGGCTGGACACAAAAATGGGGCAAAGCCTACGTCATTTGTTTTCTAATTATTTCATGAAATTCATGAAATAATAAAAAAAGGGCTTCCCTTTATTTTTGGTTCCCAGCCGGGTACAAATAGGCAACTGGGGGTTGGGGGCAGCCGTACCTGCCTGCTGTACCTGGCTAGCATACAAAAATATGGCGAAGCCACATAATTTTTTCAGGGGGCAAAAAACTTCTGCATACAGTCCTGGATGGAGTATGCTGAGCCTTGTAGTTCTGCAGCTGCTGTCTGTCTGTATGGAGAAGAGCAGACAGCAGCTGCAGAACTACAAGGCTCAGCATACTCCATCCAGGACTGCATGCAGAAGTTTTTTGCCCACCAAAAAAATGACGTGGGCTTCGCCATATTTTTGTATGCTAGCCAGGTACAGCTGGCAGCCACGGGCTGCCTCCAACCCCCAGTTGCCTATTTGTACCCGGCTGGGAACCAAAAATATAGGGAAGCCCGTTTTTTTTAATTATTTCACTTATTTCATGAAATAATTAAAAAACAAATGACGTGGGCTTCGCCCTATTTTTGTGTCCAGCCGGGTACAACTAGGCAGCTGGGGATTGGAATCCGCAGCACAGGTTAGCCCGAGGTTTGTGGGCGCCTCTGCTGCGGATTTCAGTCCGCAGCCGTCCCAGAAAATGGCGCTCTCATAGAAGCGCCATCATCTGGCGCTGTATCCAACTCTTCCAACAGCCCTGGAGCCGGGTGGCTTGTTGGGTAATCATGAGTTAATACTGGCTTTGTTTTACCAGCCAGTATTAAGCCAGAGATTCTTAATGTCAGGCACGTTTGACCCGGCCATTAAGAATCTCCAATAAAGGGTTAAAAAAAGACACCACACAGAGAAAAAATACTTTAATAGAAATAAATACACAGACACATTAGAGACTCCATCTTTATTACCCCTGTCAGCCCTCCACGATCCTGCTCTTCTGTCTTCTTTCTTTCTAGTGTAGTAGTAGTGACGATTGTAGTGAGGGGCATCACTTGGGGCTGGGGAACCTCCATCCTAACTACAATGCTCACTACAATCGGGAAGCAGCGTGCAGCCTTCACTCCGTGAGTGATCACTGCTGGCTGCTAGCGGTAACAGCGGTAACGCTGACAGACGCGTTACCATAGCAACGGTGCTCCCGGAGCCGCGGTTAGCGGTGACGTCACCGCTAACTGCGTTGCTATGGCAACGGTGATCTCCGTTAATGACCGGCTGTGTCAGCCGGTCCCTAACGGAACGGGGAGTCGACCGTGTGCTAGAGCATGTCGCCGGTACACGGCGATACACATATGTGCACCGTGTACCGGAGAGATGCACTCGCAGGTCCTACATGACGTGTCATAGTCATGTGACCAGTCTGTAGCCAATGAGATAATAGCCACGTGACTGGTCACATGGCTATTTTGACGTCACGATAGGTCCTGCTTCTCTGCTGGCAGTGCAGGTCACCGGGAGGATTCAGCGATCATCGGATGGAATAGCGGCAGGAGACAGAGTGCAGAAGGGATCGCGAGGACCGGTAAGTGTTATGGCAATGTTTATTAACTGTTTGTGTACATTTATAATGCATTTTTATGTGTTTGTGATTGCCTCCCATTATAGCCTATTGGTTCTAGTTCGGTTCGTCGAACGTTCGACGAGCCGAACTCGAGCCAGACCCCCCGTTCGGCGAACCGCCTCGAGCCGAACCGGGACCGGTTCGCTCATCTCTAGTGCCGACACGCAGGAATTTGAATCTGCACATGTTGCAGCGTTTGTGGCAGCACCGCCGAACCCTGCTGCAATACGTTATGACATATAGCCTGGGATAACTTGATCCAGAGGTGGTGCAGATTACGCTGCTGGAGTGGTGTCAGATCAAGGACCTATGCACCCTTCTACACAGTTCACAAATGTCGACGAAGATGTTTAGCACTGGCGATGCCATTCTCAGCGGGACAATTCTGGTCATCTACATGATGGAGCACACTGTAATTATTATTCGGAGTCAGGTGTTGGGACAAGAGGAAGGGGAGGAAGTACAGGAGGAGTCATATGCGGAAGGGATAACAAGATCTACGAGGTCCAGATGGTCAGCGGCACCTATGCGGCAGTCATGGTGAGGGAGAGGGATTAACAAGGGCGCATAGTATCAGCAAAAAGTGTTGAGGAAGGTGCAGGAGCCCATGAAGAAATGGAGGACGAACTGGCGATGGGCATGGAAGACTCAGCAGATGAGTGAGAGCTTGCTCACATTTCGGTTGTGCGAGGTTGTGGGGAGAGGGCAGAGGAAGGAGGCACGATTCTCACCTCTCTGGCACCAACACACCAAGGACTTGGTCCTCCTGGATGCACAAGACACATGAGCGCCTTCTTGCTGCACTACCTACAACATGACCCTCGGATTGTACGAATTCAAAGTAATCCTGACTACTGGGTTGCCACACTGTTAGATCCCCGGTACAAGACAAAATTTGGCAAAATAATTCCTGCCATAGAAATGGACGCACGTATACAGGAGTATCTGCAGAAGGTGGTACGCAATCTTAGATCTGCTTTTCCACTAAACACCAGTGCTGCACAGAGTGAATCTCAACGCTTTGTCATGGATAGGAGGAAATGGTCTTTTACTTGTCCACATCTGAGGGACCGAGGGCTGGCTGCTGTGCTGAGATGGCGTTGAGTACGGTGTCCCTGCAGATTTGCACTTTTGGTCATATACCAAAATGAGTTGAAAAAGGTCAGATGCTGGTGGAAAGGGGAACAGGTGTGTTGGAAAGGGGAAAAAAGTTTTTGTCCGTGGATTTGGTGGTTAAGCAACAGTAACATTTGCTGAAGAAACACCATCTGTTACAGTGGGACTGGCAGATTTGGATAAGGTGGTATATACTATGTTACCGCTATATACCGAAAATTATTAAGAAAAGAAAGAGAAAGGTATATATCCCCATCAGCAGTCAGTGTCCACCATGCTCCCAGATGGAAAAGGAGAGGTTGGCAACTGGAAGGTTTGGTGGAGGATACAGAGCTGTGTGGCTATGAAACTAATAGTAGCCTGAACCGAGTTAGACGCCATTCGGATCTGGAGACTGGGAGCCCTGTTAGCGTCACAGGGTCCACATGCCCACCCAGCCCAGGAACTCCCTGTTAACAACACAGGGGCCATTGAGTACGCTGACCGTGTGCGTAGGGGCCACACCTGTGGACAGCAGGTGCATCAGCAGCAGCAGGCCTGTTAATGCCACTGGGCTGCACAAGCAGGACTGGTAGGACAGGAGCTGGTCTAAACCGTTCTGCGTTACCAACTGTGGTGGCGGCCTGCATCGACACCCTATCCCTGCCTACCTCTGGCCTAAAGCCGCAATGGGTTCAACACATGGAGGTGTGCTCTTTCGGAGCATAATAGAAGACTGCGCACCTCCTTGTTGGCTCCAGCCCCTTTTATAACCTGGGTCCGCCCCAAACTAGGGTGAACCACAATGCACCTCCTGGAGACAAAAGCAGAGTGACACGTCATGGGTGGCATAACTAGCGTCCTATTTGGAACTGCAACTTCAATGATGACCTCATGGCTGCCATGACCCAAACACCTCACCAGTCATCGTCTGACCATCAATAATGCGATGACAAGTCATAGGGGCGGGCCTCTGCAAGCCATTTGGGAGTGGCCTGGCCACATCGTCAGGACACCTGATGCCCTGTGGTCTATATGGGACCCCCACATCAGGGGCAGGGCCAAAGAGTTCATTACCGGACATAGTCTCTGATGCATTAAGTGCCTGAGCATGCTCAGTAGCATGAAATACAGTGTCTGAAAAAAGACTATCAGCTTTATGGTGTCTAGGCACAACACAGGACCTAGACCCGGCATGGAGTGCAAGTACCTGTGCAAAGAGGCTTTTCGCACTAAGTGTGGGAGCATGCGCTGTATCCCGAAATGAAGACTTAGCCTCAGCAATGGCACAGTCAGGCTGAGCATACTCACTAGGCGAAACACTGGAGTTAGGCTGCGGCTGGGGTAAATCGGCACACGCATGCGCACTAGCTGCTTCTCCACACTTAGACGTGGAGGAGAAAGCAGCCAGCTGGACAACCCAAGGCACATCCCTAAATGGCAGCTGACGCCTGGGTGCAAATGAAACCGCAGCAGGCTTCAGGTTACAGGTTTTGTAACAACAAATACCATCCAAAAGAACAGGTGTACTTCTTCCCATGGATAATCTGATATGATCCTTTTTTTCACGGACACAACCATCGCTAACAAATGTAGATGAGGCCAAAACAGCAGCTGCTTCAATGGATCTGAAGTGCTCCATAAAGTGGCCTCTCCTCCACCCCAATATCAAGATCCCAAATACTCCATTCCTCTGTGGTGTCAATCCAATCGCACTTGCTTCCTAACAGCTCTCAAGTTTCCACCAGCCCTGCTGAGTATGGGGTAACAGAGATGGTTGAGTTTGCATAGCTGTTCAGTCACACTATAGCCTGGGAATCAGAGGTCTGCTCCAAAGCTGCAATGAGTACAGACAAGGAAGTTATTATTATTTTTATTATTATTGATTTATAGAGCACCATTGATTCCATGGTGCTGTACATGAGAAGGGGGTTACATACAGAATACATATACAAGTAACTATAGACAGACTGGTACAGAGGGAAGAGGGCCCAGCCCTTGCGGGATTACATTCTAAAGGATTTTTGGGAGGAGACAGTAGGAGTGGTGTAGGTTGAGCATCAAGTACGTATGGTGGTGGTGTCATTGAAGGTTTTAGTCATTTCTGAACAGATGAGTTTTCAGATTCAGTTTGAAGCTTGCGGGTGTAGCAGATAATCTGACGTGTTGAGGTATCGAGTTCCATGAGACAGGGGAAATGATCTGCGCAGATGGCCAGAGGCTTTGAGAGTGGGATCCAGGCCCCGATGAAGAAGGTGCTGAGCCTAATCTACACCCTCATTTCCAAAAAGTAAATCCTCCTGGTGGAGACAATGGGGAACATGATGAGGAGCACAGATACCTGATTGGAATGACAACTTTACTATTCGGTCAGGGCAGGAAGAGGTTGTCTCAGAGGACTCAGGACGAGGGGAATGAAAACACACAGGGTTATTGATGAGGTTGGAGACCACACTTACTGTCAAACCAAAGTCAGCCAGTCGATGAGGTCAGCAGAGGAGGTGGAGGAGGATGCTACTGACGACGAGGTTACGTTGCGTCTTCCTGGCCAGAGACAAAGTACTGGAAGCACGTCAACAACTGAATCCTGGACCACAACTTTGACTCTGAGCAGAAGTCGTTTTGGCTATGCAGGTCGCATGGGCTGTAAGCCTTGCCTAGCCTGTGAATTTTTGGACATCACATAGGATCACCCAAGTCATGGAATCTGTAAGATTTGTCAACAATCTGTAAGTAGAAGGCAAAAACTCACACCTTTGAGTAGTTCCTCCATGAAGTGTCACATGGATATGAATTGATAGCGTGAAGGTGTATTGCTCAGCTTTAGCCACTGTCAATGCAACATGCTTATTTGCCATTGCATGCATTGTTGCAGACTACACACAAGGGGCTGCTGTTTTTTTGGATCTGCCTTTGTTTGGTCACTATAGCAATATCAAATTGCTCTTTGGATGCGGACTTGGAGATGCTGTCTATGAACAGAAGGAAAAGCTAAAGGTGTGTGTTACAGCAAGGAGCCACCGCGGAAACACTTCGTTCAATTGTGAGGGGAGTCATGTTGTACTTTGATGAGCCCCGTAATGCCAGTGAGCAGCATCCTGTGCCACAGACCAACATTCTTACAGTGCTGTCTATACTGTTTACTGTGAGAGGAGCGTAAAGTCTGTATTTCTGGAAACTGGACATCAGAGTACCCGGGTACGGTAGGCTGTGCCCAGACAATAATGCGGGCACCCAACACTTTGTTTTATTAGCAAAACACATATCTGTTCTGGGTAGGCCGACTATATAGACAATAAGACTTGCTGCCTCTGCACTGTCAAATTGTCACGTACAGTTTAAATCATAGAGGGACAGCAACACATGTTTGCATTGACTGTTGCTTTTCAAGATTTCCATGACTGTGTTGCAGAGCTGTGTGGTTTGCATTCACACTGTTATCATCTGCATTATCTGTGAGGCTTCAGCTAACAAGGGTATTCAGGGGGGGTAATGTGTTTTGACTATATTTAGGTAGATAACTTGGAAGCTCTTGTGATGCGCCACTGGTAAGTCGTGTTCGCACACACACACACACACACACACGCACAAACACACAATTACTGCTACACAGAGGGATTAGCAGGTAGTAGGCAACAGAATAGATTGTTCAATTATATAAATTGTATGCATGGTTCTTATTGTTTGTTTTGTTAAAGTTAAACAATCATTTATCAACCCAACTGCCTAGAGTCCTTTTCCTGTTGCCTGGTTTTGCTGCATACTGGGTAGCCCACCCTGTACACAACTTAAAATGAAGCATAAGCCGCAATGTGAATTTCACTGTGCTACAATGCGGCCTAGCGTGCCTGTGCAACCACCGCCTGCCCCATCAAGTGCATCTGCGTGCTCTTCATCCTCTGTGATTGTGGGGACAGCAGTCACACATGGTTTTTCACACTGAACTTCCACTCCTTTACCCGCAACAGGGAGTGTGACTGGAAGGTCATCACTTGTTTTGGAAGTGGAAACAGAAGGTTTTGTTGAGCTGTCAGACATCGAGAGAACCATCATTGGATGCAGGCTACATTATATCCACGCCTGCACCTTCGTCACAGATTGGCTGGACTACCTGCAGTTAATAATTGCATTCCAGAAATGGAAAGGAGTGTAGAATGCACATGTGTTGTACCTTGCTTGGCAGCAAAGGAACACTAACTTAGTATTCCAGACAATTTTAGGATGGCAGAAAAAGAGTCAGCTCTTTGGGCAAATTAAATAGCGTGGCAAAAGGGACAGATGGGTACAGTGGCCGTGTTCTGTGGGTACCAGGACAGTAAAAGAAGCCTCACTTTCTATCCCTGCTAATGATCAAATGCAGCAAGGAATTCCCTGAGTTTGCTATAAAATTAGCATAGCTAAATGTGCATGAGGGTAGAATGCAGAGGTGCTTGAGATTGCTTGGCACAAGTGGCACAATAAAGGAGTCCAACAGCCACTTTTTGTATGCCACAAAATGGCAGTATTTTTGCTATCATTATAGCTTATTAAAAACAGAGAAGGAGGATGTCCTGCACAGGTGCTAGAAATAGCTTGGCACCAGTGGGGCACTAATGGAATACAACAGCCAGTTCTATGATGCCACTAAATGGCAGTATTTTTTGCTATCATTATAGCTTATTAAAAACAGAGCAGGAGGGTGTCCTGCACAGGTGCTAGAAATAGCTTGGCACCAGTGGGGCACTAATGGAATACAACAGCCAGTTCTATGATGCCACTAAATGGCAGTATTTTTTGCTATCATTATAGCTTATTAAAAACAGAGCAGGAGGGTGTCCTGCACAGGTGCTAGAAATAGCTTGGCACCAGTGGGGCACTAATGGAATACAACAGCCAGTTCTATGATGCCACTAAATGGCAGTATTTTTTGCTATCATTATAGCTTATTAAAAACAGAGCAGGTGTTACACCTCGTGGCTCTCCTGTGGCAAGGAATGAGACAGTCTCCTTGCCTGCCACGAGTGCTCCTCCTCAGCAGCGCCGAAGGTCTGCCAGACTGCGCAGAGTGCAGGAGAAACCTCCTCAGAGAGGCAGCACAAGGGTGACACCTAGTGGTACTCCTGTTGCAAGAAATGAGACGGTCTCCCATTCCTTTCCTGCCGCAGCTCCTCCTGCTCAGCAGCCTCAAAGGTCTGTGAGGTTGCGCAATGTGCAGAGGTTTGCTGCTCAGGGAAGCAGTGAGACTCCCGTTATCTCTACACATTGTGAGACCGAGGATCCCGCCTCTATTTCCCAGAGGCAGGAGGGTGAGCATGTGCTATGCTTGGTGGATCCTGATTCGCCCACTGACGTCACACAGCTTGATGACAAGGCTGGTGACGTGGTGAATCCTGACTGGCCAGGCTGGGATGTCGTGGATCCTGATTGGGTCAAGTCCGTCATCTCCGCCTCGCGCCCGCCCTTGGCTGGAGCTACACCTCCTTAAAAGCTCCTCCTGCCATCATGGCGGCGCGCGACCGTCCTTCTATGTTTGGATGTCTGGCAGCGTGCTGCCACGCCACTGCTCAGGCATTATCTTCCTCTGTGGGCTTGGCCCTTGCTGCTTAGGCAGCCCCTGGTTTGCAGGCCGTGTCCCTGCCTTGCTGCTCCGGCAGTAGCTCCTTCTACAGGCCGTGTTCCTGTCCCAGGTGAGCTCCTCGAGTCTCCACTGGACTCACCTGGTTATTGAAAGCACACGTGCGTGGGCACCTCTGTGCTACCCTCGTGCCATATTCTCGTGACTTCCACTGGCACACGTGCGTGGGCACCTCTGTGCTTCCCCGTGCAACAGGTACACTGAGCCGTGTGATCCCTGCCATACAACCCACACGGGTTAGAGCAGACCGGTGTACATAGATCGTCTGTGACATTCCAGACGATCGCTAGCAGCAACCCGCTCACTCTTCACCCACCATAGCAGCGGTCCCTTACACCGCACAGTGGACCTTGACCGGCGGAAGCTGTCCATTCCCCATCTTGGCACGCTTCCCCGGGTCCCCCTCGTAACAGCAGGAGGGTGTCCTGCACAGGTGCTAGAAATAGCTTGGCACCAGTGGGGCACTAATGGAATTCAACAGCCAGTTCTATGATGCCACTAAATGGCAGTATTTTTTGCTATCATAATAGCTTATTAAAAACAGAGCAGGAGGGTGTCCTGCACAGGTGCTAGAAATAGCTTGGCACCAGTGGGGCACTAATGGAATACAACAGCCAGTTCTATGATGCCACTAAATGGCAGTATTTTTTGCTATCATTATAGCTTATTAAAAACAGAGCAGGAGGGTGTCCTGCACAGGTGCTAGAAATAGCTTGGCACCAGTGGGGCACTAATGGAATACAACAGCCAGTTCTATGATGCCACTAAATGGCAGTATTTTTTGCTATCATTATAGCTTATTAAAAACAGAGCAGGAGGGTGTCCTGCACAGGTGCTAGAAATAGCTTGGCACCAGTGGGGCACTAATGGAATTCAACAGCCACTTCTTGTATGCCACTAAGTTTACTCAATTTTTGGTATTATAACGTCTTAGTAAGTAACAATGAGTTTGAGTGTGCAATGCAGGCAGAGGTGCTGCAAATATCTTTGCACTAGTGGGACTATACAGAAGTCCAATAGCCACGTTTAGGATGCCACTAGGTTCACTCAGTGTTTGCTAGTATAATGGCTTAGCTACAATGAGTTTGAGTGTGCAATGCAGGCAGATGTGCTGCAAATATCTTTGCACTACTGGGGCAATACAGCAGTCCAACAGCCACATTAAGGATGCCACTAAGTTCACTCAGTGTTTGCTAGTATAATGGCTTAGTAACAATGAGTTGGAGTGTGCAATGCAGGCAGAGGTGCTGCAAATATCTTTGCACTAGTGGGACTATACAGAAGTCCAATAGCCACGTTTAGGATGCCACTAGGTTCACTCAGTGTTTGCTAGTATAATGGCTTAGCTACAATGAGTTTGAGTGTGCAATGCAGGCAGACGTGCTGCAAATATCTTTGCACTACTGGGACTATACAGCAGTCCAACAGCCACATTAAGGATGCCACTAGGTTCACTCAGTGTTTGCTAGTATAATGGCTTAGTAACAATGAGTTTGAGTGTGCAATGCAGGCAGAGGTGCTGCAAATATCTTTGCACTAGTGGGACTATACAGAAGTCCAATAGCCACGTTTAGGATGCCACTTGGTTCACTCAGTGTTTGCTAGTATAATGGCTTAGCTACAATGAGTTTGAGTGTGCAAAGGGCAGGAGGGTACAGTGCCAGGGTTGTGGGTCTCTGGGTAGAGGAAAGGAAGCCTTCCTTTCTATCCCTCCTAATGGAGAAATGCAGCGAGGAAATCCCTGACCTTAGCTACACAGACGCAGTCATCTTGTGTAGCTGTTAAACTCTGTTTTCAGGACCTGTCACCTATGGCTCTGACCCTGCCGGTATGAGCCCTTAAAAGGACTGATAGAAAGTGCTATCCCTATGCTGTACAGCGCTGTGTATGGAGCGTATACAGCTGTATCGGTGATAGGAGCTGCGCCAGTGATGTCTGACACCAAAGACGCAGAAGAGATAATGGCGTCCGGACGGGCAGATACTCGTTTTTATAATGCAGGGACATGTGACATGGACATCCTATCCCACATGCCGTTGCTTCTCTGGCTAAAAGTCCACTTAGCTGTGTGTGTGTCTGGGATTGGCTGACATGCTGGCCCTCCCCACTACACGCGCGCGCTTAGGGAAGGAAGACAAGGAAAAAAAAAAAAAAATGGCGATCGCCATTATCCAAACAGCAGTGATCTGAATGCGCTGTTCCCGCACACTATACACTGAAATGTCATAATAGTGTGAGTCACAGAGTGACTTACACTATTACAGCGGAAAGCCAGCTAGGAATTAGCTGTTTTTTTTGCTGCTAGAACCGTTCTCGAGCGTATCTAGAACTATCGAGCTTTTGCAAAAAGCTCGAGTTCTAGTTCGATCTAGAACAGCCCCCAAAATCACTCGAGCCTAGAACTGGAGAACCTCGAACCGCGAACCGCGCTCAACTCTAGTTGTCAGTAGTTTATACGATAAAAGAACAATTTACATTTTACATTTAAATTTACTTAAAAATATACCTATAAAGAGAAAAATCAATGGAAAGGAATGGATTTAATGCACCTACTTCATACATCTTCAGGTCTATGTGGATACATTTCTTATAAAATTCTCATTAAATTTATTGTATGTTTCAATATTCTCTGTAAGTTTTATGGGGGGCTACATATTAAATTGCAACTCCTTAGATGTTTTCACATTTTAGTGGACTAGTTTTAAGAAATGGCATACTGCAAGCAAAGAAGAAAAAACACAATCTCATAGACTGCATAGCATAAAAATGTGAAGATAAAAAGGAAAGCTAGAAAAAATGTTTGGCTTACAACCAAAAGCTTAAAATCTGAGAACTCAGTTAAATTGGGAACAGATACAGTAAATCTTACAAAAAAAAGAGGAAAAACAAAGGGAAAATATAAGGTAAATGTTTTCTTTCAAAAGGTGATAGAGTTACCTCAAATAAGAGTATAAGGCTAGGTTTACACTGATTTTTTTATAAGTTCAAAACCACAAGTTTTTCAGGCAGAAGCTACCTCAGGAAACTATTCTTTTTGTGGTAGTTTTTGGACAAGTTTTTCTTTCCAGAACCATTTCCTAAAATGGTTTTGATGACATTTCCTCGTGCAGCGCCGGCTGCCCTAGCACTGTGCAGCGCTGGATGCCCCACTATCGTACAGCGCTGGCTGTCCCAGCATCGTGCAGCGCCGGCTGTCCCAGCATCGTACAGTGCTGCAGCCCGCAGTGAGTATCTGGGCCCCCCTCTGCACCGCTGGTAGCATCGCCGCCATACTCTTATACCGACCCTGCCTCCTGTGACCCACCTCCCCGGTAAGACACCACCGCATTATAAAACGGACCCCATATTGTTTTAACCTTTTTTATCTCTAAATTTGGAGTGCGTCTTATAATCCAGTGCGTTTTATAAAATGAAAAATACGGTAACTAGAAAAAAAGTTATGCCAAAATAGAATTGTTTGCAACAAACATACTTTGTGAGTTAGATAGGTACAACTACATGTCTGAATTTTGTGAAATTTTTATTTTTGAAAACAATCCCTTACAAAAATGATTGCAGACATACAAAACCGCAGTACAGTCACTTGTGACAAGCAAGTACACTATCTCTGGTGTGTGTGTGTGTGTGTGTGTGTGTAATGCGTATGCACGCCGATTTAACCCAGCCAGAGCTCAAGTCCAGTATTTCGCCTAGTGAGCATGCTCAGCCTGATAGTGCCATTTCTGAGGCCAAGTCCTCGGTTCAGGCTACTGAGCATGCTCCTACACTTAGTGCAAAAAGCCTATTTGTACAGGTACTTGGATATCGTGCCGTGTCTAAGTCCTGTGTTGTGCCTACTGAGCATGTTTTCTGAGACTGTTGCTCAGGCTACTGAGCATGCTCAGGCACTTAGTGCATCAGAGGCTAGGTCCGGTAAGGACCTCACTGGGCATGTCCGTGAGGTGGCAGGCTCTGATAGGCCAACTCACATCAGGTGTCCTGATGATGTTGCCACTCCGGACTGGCTGGCAGAGGCCCGTTCCTATGACACGGCACCTCACCATTGGTCGTCAGACGATAACTGGTGATGTGTTTGGGGGCATGGCAGCCATGAGGTCATCAGTGACGTGGCGGTTTCGGATAGGCCGCTGATGATGTCACTGATGACATGGCACTCCGCTATTGGACCCTAGTGGTGCTATTGTGGTCCATCCTGGGTTTGGGGCGGACCCAGGTTATAAAAGGGGCTGGAGACAAAATGGAGGTGCGAAGTCTTCTCTTATGCTTGTTGTGAGCATAGCTCTATGTATAGAGCCCATTGCGGCATAAGCCTTTGTTGGAAGCGGTAGGTAGGGTTAGGCATACGGTGCTTGTCATGCCAAGACACCCGTGGCTCAGCACATTAGGGTCAGGCGCCAGGCTTCCACCTCCTACCATCCAGTCCTGCTTGTGCAGCCCAATGGAGTTAACTGGGCTGCGGCTGTTGTGCCTACTGTCCGGTAATGCCCCCTACGCACAGGGACAGTGTGACGCCCTGGATTAGCTAGGTAGTCACAGATAGCGCCCCACACAACACCAGTCCCACATTAGGTAACATCAGCCAAACACATAAACCCTAGTCACCTCCCTCAGTGCTTAATGGACACACTAGGGGGGCGGAGCCAGGCAGTTGGCACACCCACCAAGGAGTTAAGAGTCCTGTGGCAGGAAGTGCAAGTCAGTTAAGTCAGTTGAGTCAGATTAGTGACAGCAGTGGTGGAGGTCAGGCCTGTGATACAGGCCTGTGTCTGACCGACAGGTGTGAGGGTCATAGCCCGCACATCTTGGCAAGGAGGCAGATGGTGGCCTAGCCTGTAGGAGCCGGGAAGACAGCTCCGTGGACCGGAACAGGGTAGTGGCCCGCTGGTGCCAACCCAAGGAACCGACTGGAAACCGGAGCACACAGGGGGGTACTCAGACCCTGAAACAAGGTCCAGAAGCCACTGGACTGAGTTAATTCACTGATTGAGGTCTGGACTATAGGTCCTTTCCCACCCAAGTCCCGACTGAAGACAGTAGCCCACCGAGGGGGATAGAAAGCCACCACACATGCAGAGAGATCCCGCGGGCCAGCGTCTGTGGGCAAACGGGCTTTCCCGACATACATACAGCCGGGGAGCGGACTCCCATCGCTGAAGCGCAGGTAGTCTCTGCATACACTACACGGTGTAGAAAAAAGGCATAGACCACCGAACCGGGTGGGGGACCAGACACAGTCGGCTGCGGGCACCGACCACCATCAACTTTGTTTACCAGAGACTTGTGTGTGTCAATAACAGTGAGTATCACAGTGCCATCCGGCTGCACACCACCCTGCGCCACCCAGCTACTTCTCCCCAACGGGTCCTGGGGCCATCATCCCTGCCCACGGAGGGGTTAACATCTTGCTGCATAACCATCTCCCCTGGGTGCCCCGTAACTGTAGCGGTGGTGTCTACACCTTCACCACATCCCGTGGGTGGCGTCACGAACTCAAACATGACTCCGGCTGTACACCTACCTATCACCCCCCTACGTGGCGCCAGCATCCTTTCAGGGCGAAGTGACCCCGGGTCCGGAGGCGCTCGAGCCACCCACCAAGGAGCCTGGATCTGAGCGGCTCGGCTGCAGCCGAGAGCGGGGCGGTACAACAGCGTACCCGAGGACCCCTGTGGCATCAACAGGGAGTTCCTGGGCTGGGGGTGTGTACCCTGTTCCCCTCATATCGGCTTCTCAGTCAACACTATTGGTGTGACCACCTGGCCTGACTTGTCCTTCACACACGTGGCCAGTCGAGAGGTGACCAGAAACGCTAATTGGAGGATCGCTCGGCCTGACGTGTCCTACACACGTGGCGAACAGGGCGCTTTCATGGCGGTCTTCCGGTCAATGCTACCTGGTCAATACCTGGCCTGACGTTTTCACTGCACACGTGGTCGGTGTAGCGCCAGATGCACCAAAACTCCAAAATGCTCCTTTTGGGGCTTTTTTGGGGTTTTGGCTGTAAAATGGCCATAGTGTTAACGGGTTCTTATTTTTAAATTGGCTGCTGCTTACCAGAGATGAGCGAACCGGCCGCGGTTCGGCTCGAGTTCGGTTCGCCGAACGGAGGTCTGGTTCGAGTTCGGTTCGGCGAACCGCTCTAACCCCATAGGAAACAATGGGAGGCAATCACAAACACATAAAAACACATTATATATGTACACATAAAGTTAATAAACATTGCCATAACACTTACCTGTCCCCGTGATCCGCCCTGCACTCTGTCTCCTGCCGCTATTCCATCCGATGATCGCTGAATCTTCCCGGTAACCAGCACTGCCAGCAGTGATGCAGGACCTATCGTGACGTCAAAATAGCTATGTGACCAGTCACGTGTCTATTATCTCATTGGCTACAGACTGGTCACATGACTATGACGCCGACATGCTAGGACCTGTCATTGCATCTCTCTGTTACGCTCCAGCGATTCCACCCGCAACCTGACCTGGCAGGGATCGCTGGAGCGTCGCTACACGGGTTGCTGGTGAGCTGTCACACAGGCAGATCTCACCAGCAACCAGTGACCAGCCCCCATCCAGCAGCGACGCGTGGAAGCGATGCTGCGCTTGGTAACTAAGGTAAATATCGGGTAACCAACCCGATATTTACCTTGGTTACCAGCGCACATCGCTTAGCGCTGGCTCCCTGCACTCCTAGCCAGAGTACACATCGGGTTAATTTTATCCGATGTGTAGTCTGGCTATGTGTGCAGGGAGCAAGGAGCCGGCACTGACAACGTGACAGCGGCGGACGCTGGTAACGAAGGTAAACATCGGGTAACCAAGGAAATGGCTTCTTGGTTACCCGATTTTATTTTTTTTTTTAGTTTTTTGGCAAAAAAAATGCTTCCCTGGATTTTCCATTGCCAGTGAAGGTAACACCAAGCAGTAGGGGTTAGCAGCCAGTAGCTGCTCGGATTACCCTCAGCTAGCAATACAAAAAATGCAGCGGGAGCCCATATATATTTTTTTAATTATTTATTTAAATAACTAAACAAAAAAAAGTGCTTCCCTGTATTTTGATTGCCTGACATGACAGTGCTGTAAAAATGAATCATTAAGAAAAATGACATAGCACTCTGCAAAATTTTTGATTCTCAGCGCAGATAAAGCTGAGGTTGCCACCCCCATCTGCCTGGCGTTACCTTGGCTGGCAATCAAAATACAGGGAAGCCCATTAATTTTTTTTTATTTAAAAAAAATAGTTTAAAAAAAATGACGTGGGGTCTCCCCATTTTTGATAGCCAGCTAGGGTAAAGCAGAGGTCTGTAGGCTGAAAACCACAGCTGGCAGCTTTACCGTGGTTGGGGATCCAATGTGGAGGTCACCCTAGGCTCTTTTTTATAATTATTTTATAAATAATAATAATTACAAAAAAAAAAATAGGGTCCCCCCCAAATTGGATCACCAGCCAACGTAAAGCAGACAGCTGTGGTCTGGTATTCTCAGGGTGGGAAGGTCCATAGTTATTGGCCCTTCACAGCCTAAAAATAGCAGGCCGCAGGCGCCCCAGAATTGGCGCAATCACTAGATGCGCCAATCCTGGCGCTTCACCCCAGCTCATCCCGTGCCCTGGTGTAGTGGCAAACGGGGTAATAAATGGGGTTGATACCAGCTGTAAAGTCACCTGACATCAACCCCAGCAGTTTGAGATGTCATGGCGTCTATTAGATACCCGACATCACAAACTGTCAGTACTAAGAAAACAAATAAACGAAAAAAATGTATTTGAAAAAACACTCCCCAAAACATTCCCTCTTTCACCAATTTATTGTAAGGAAAAAAAATAAGGGGTCCCACTATGACTCTGGACCGTCTAGAATATGGGGGGACACATTCAGGGAATGTATCCCCCATTTTCTAGGAGTGCAGACCCTCTATGTGAGGAGTGTGGGTGCAATGAATCTGCACCCACTCTCTCCGAGTCCACAGCAGCAAAGTCCATGTCGTAACTGTAGCTACCAAAGCTGCAATGCCCTGCTCATGAGGTAAGGGCATGCCTAATCAGGAGAACTATTCTACATTTCCAAATATTGGTATTTGCTGATATTATTGCTATTCCACCTACTATATATTGGGGATAGGATCTTGGAGATGGAATACCCCTTTAAGTCCAGTTATCCAGCTGAATGAATACTAAACAACAGAGCTCGCTATTTAGACATGTTTTCTTGTGGCGCATAACGGACTCTCATGTTTGGTAGTCGTTCAGCAGGGCAACTATAAAAGCAAATCCCTCCATTTGGAAATGTAGTATAGCTCTCCTGATCAACTATATTCCTTACCTCATGAACAGGGCATTGCAGTAGTTTACAGATGCATGGTTACCACCACTCACTGTGTCTGAACACAGGAACTTGAGCTGACAGCCGCTCTGTCCATGCGGCAGCATCTATTGTGATGGAGGGGGCCGCGGGGGATCAACGCTGCACAGGTACCGTGGGACACCGGGGAACACTGGTGGGGTTATAGGGCGTGACCTGGCAGGGCCTGGGGAGGAGTTCTCTGTCGCATGTGTCATAGCACATGCGCCAGAAATCAGAGGAGTAGGGTGAATGCGGCCGGCGCGCTGCTGTGCGTGCGGCCATCTTGGATTTTCCGGGAGGGGGTCAGGGGGAGGCACTTTGGAGACACCGGGGGACTGGGGAGGAGATTTAACTCCCATCTGAGATGTTTGTTCATGCTAGATGGGAGATAAATATTTTTTTACCGGTGCTGTCATTTACTGTAACGTGATCACCGGTATACGGTGTATACCGGTGATCACGTGAGCAGGGACCGGACAAACCGACCTGAATAATGATCTCCAGGGTCTCAGCTACCCCTGAAACCCCGGAGATTTTCTGACGCTGGGGGGCGCTATTCACTTATTTCTGCCTGCTGTTTATAAACGGCAGGTTAGAATAAGGCTACATTTACACGACCGATCCGTTTTTGCGGTTTGCAAAAAACAGTCCGTTTTTTTCATGGGTGCATCCGTGTGGCATCCGTTTCCGTTCCGTATTGTTAGGTCCGGGTGGTGGATCCACTGGGCCGTGCACCCCACCGGAGGCCTGGGTGCAGGGTAGCCGGAGAACTAGCGTGGCAGGGACTGCGTCCCACAGGGGACGGGTAGAACAGTCACTGGGGCTTCAGAGTTCCTGGAGACAGTGCAGGAATCCGGCACAGGTGCCGGGTAGGAATGTCAGGCAATAGTATGATCACAGGACATGGCACAAGGGGGACCTGAGCACCTAGCTTTCAAGACAAGGCTTACAAGACACGTTGATCAGGCCCCGCCCACATGGCAAGGCCAGTCTTATATACCCAGCACAGCCTCATGTCATATCCTCCTGCAGCAGTGCTGGGCTCATAAGACCAGGAGAGTGGGCGCGGCCCGACACTATACAGAAGCATGAGTCAGACACATGAGACTGGGTACAGGACACAGGAGAGCATGAGCGGGAGCTGCAGCCATGACCGGTGGACACGTGGACCGGAACAGTGGGTAAGGAGTGGTGCCGTGCAGGTGCGACCGGATCAGTGGGTAAGGAGCGGTGCCGAGGCATCGGGAGCGTGACACGTATACGGTCTGTATGTCATCTGTTTGTCATCCGTGTGCCTTCCGTTTTTTTGGCGTACTGCTGAAAAACTGAAGGATGGAAAATACATAAATTTACCCAGGATCCATAGCTTCAACCTACATGAGGCGGTCACATGTTCACTCCAGTGCCATTTTCTACTGCCTTTCAGAGCGTACAGCGCTGTGGTTAGTTTCCTGTGCTTGTACACTTCATATCAGTCTTTTCTGTCATTATAATGGCAGGAAGACACATCATGTCCCACTCTCCTGCATTTTGTAATTTTGCACCTTTTGGTGCCTTTCATGTGGCACTAAGGGGTGCTTAGCCTTGTATTTACCAAAATAAATAAATAAATTAAAAAAAAAATGACCTTGGGTTCCCCCTATGTTTGTAGCCAGCTAGGGTAAAGCAGACGCCTGCAGCCTGCAGACCACAGCTGGCAGCTTCACCTTGGCTGGTATTCCAAAACTGAGGGCACCCCACGCTGTTATTTTAAATTAAATAAATAATTTAAAAAAAAAAAAACACGTAGGGGTCCCTACAAAATTGGACCACCAGGCAAGGTAAAGCGGACAGCTGGGGTCTGATATTCTCAGACTAGGGAGGTCCACTGTTATTGGACACTCCCCAGCAGCCTAAAAATAGCAGGCCGCAGCCGCCCCAGAGGTGGCGCATCCATTAGATGCGCCAATCCTGGTGCTTCGCCCCAGCTCATCCCGTGCCCTGGTGCGGTGGCAAACGGGGTAATATATGGGGTTAATACCAGATGTGTAATGTCACCTGGCATCAAGCCCTGGGGTTGGTGAGGTCAGGCATCTATCAGATACCCGACATCACCAACCCAGTCAGTAATAAAAAAAAAAATAGACGACAAACACATTTTTATTTGTAAAAACACTGCCCAACACATTGCGTCTTTCATCAATTTATTAGAAAAAAAAACAAATCCAGGTCTGCTGTAATCCAAGCGGTTCCCATGACGATCCATACCATAGTCACTATCCCAGTCAATGAAGAACAGAATGTTCCCCATTGGCTGGGAGAGCAATGCAGTGACCTGAGCTAACATCAGAAGGTCACTGCAGGGCATGACAAGTGCTGCTGTCAGGAGCGAGGTACATTACCTGCGCTGATCTCCTGCACTGCTGATACTTCACACTGACTTCAATCACCTTCACAGCCAAGTATCGCGAGCAGCCCGTGACGTCACCGCTAGTGACAGTCTCAGGCCGCAGTGACAGATGTGAAGCGGCAGCTATGGAGGACAGTATCAGCGCTGAGGTCGGGACGGGAGGGCAGGACTTCATCACTGCAGGTAAGCTGAGCGGGGCCATGTGTGCAGAGTGTGAGGTGGGCGGAGCCTAGCGAGGTAATATGTGCAGGTGTGCGGAGCCTAGCAAGGTAATGTGTGCAGGTGTGAGGTGGGCGGAGCCTAGCAGGGTTATGTGTGTGGTGCGAGGTTGGCGGAGCCGAGCGGGGCCATGTGTGCAGTGCGAGGTGGGCGGAGCCTAGCGAGGTAATATGTGCAGGTGTGAGGTGAGCGGAGTCTAGCGAGGTAATGTGTGTGGGTGCGAGGTGGACGGAGGCTAGCAGGGCTATGTGTGCGGTGCGAGGTGGGCGGAGCATAGCGGGGCTATGTGTGCGGCGGTGCGAGGTGGGCGGAGCGTAGCGGGGCTATGTGTGCGGTGCAAGGTGGGCGGAGCCTAGTGGGGTAATGTGTGCGGGTGCGAGGTGGGCGGAGCCTAGCGGGGTAATGTGTGCGGCATGAGGTGGGCAGAGCCTAGCGCGGCTATGTGTGCGGGTGCAAAGTGGGCAGAGCCTAGCAGGGCCATGTATGCGGGCGGCGGAGTGAGAAGTGGGTGGAGCCTAGCGGAGCCATGTGGCACTGAGGACGTCAGTGCCGGGGACTGCATGGCTGGGGACAGGTAAGTGTGAGTGTGTGTGTGTACATGCTGAGTGCAGGAGGCGGCGGAGCCTAGTGGGGAAGTGTCAGCTCCCTGCACGCGTAACCAGGGTAAATATTGGGTTACTAACCAAAGCGCTTTGCTTGGATACCCGATGTTTATCTTGGTTACCAGCTTCTGGCAGGCTGCCAGCGATGGCTCCCTGCACACTGTAGCTGTAAAAAGCCCTGCTTTTGCTGATAGAACCGTTCTCGAACGTAACTCGAACTGTCGAGCTTTTAGCAAAAAGCTCGAGTTCTAGTTCGATCTAGAACACCCCCCAGAATCACTCGAACCGCGAACTGGCGAACCTCGAACCGCGCTGAACTCTACTGCTTACCCTTGCTCTGCCTTTCTACAGTCTATGGTGATTTCTCCTTATTGATCATGTTTGATAACAACTGCAAGGTATTATGGGAATTCCCATGTGATTGTGCATGAGGTTATGTCAGTGTCTTGAGGTTGATGCAATCTTCTGCAAAGTGTAAAAAGACGGTGGGCAGATTTTTAGTGATTTGTTCAAACTGAATAAAAAAATGCTCAAAATTCAAGACTTTGATAAATTTGTTAAGAATTGGCTTAGTGATGTTTATTAATGAAACACACTTGGACTGAATCACAGTTATCAGTGGGGTACCACAGGAATCAGTGTTGGGCCCTCTTCTATTAAGGTATTTATTAATAACCTTTTCGGGTGCATACAGAGTAGCATTTCAATATTTGCAGATGATAGCAAACTCTGCAAGGTAATCAACACAATGGAGGATAATTTAATATTATAGAAGGATTTATGTAGGTTGGAGGCTGGGCTGAGAAATGGCAATTGAATATTAATGTGTATAAATGTAAGTTTTGTATTTCGGCAGAGGAAATAAAATATATAATCATGTATTTAATTGTGAAACAATTTGAAAAACTTTCACTAAAAAAGACTTGGGTGTACGGATTGTCAGCAAACTCAGTTTTATTGACCCGTGACGCATTAAAGGAAGAATCGATGCTCATGGGAAGAACATAGTTTTACTTCTATATAAGTCACTAATGTGCCAACACTTAAGGGTGCTTTACACGCTGCGACATCGCCAGCGATAGAACCCGCCCCCGTCGTTGGTGCGATATGTGGTGATCGCTGCCGTACCAAACATTATCGTTACGGCAGCGTCACACGCACATACCTGTTCTGCGATGTCGCTGGAGACACCGAACAATCCCTCCTTCAATGGGGAGGTGCGTTCGGCGTCACAGCAACGTCACAAAACGGCCGTCCAATAGAAGAGGAGGGGAGGAGATGAGCAGCCGGAACATGCCACCCACCTACTTCCTTCCTCATTGCCAGTGGACGCAGGTAAGGAGATGTTCGTCGTTCCTGCGGTGTCACATATAGCGATGTGTGCTGCCACAGGAACGATGAACAAACAGCAGCATGCACCCCCAACGTTATCATGAAAAGGAGCGACGTGTCAACGATCAACGATTTTTGCCGTTTTTGCGATCATTGCTCCTTGGTGTCACACGCTGCAATGTTGCTAACAACGCCGGATGTGCGTCACTAACGACATGACCCCGACGATATATCGTTAGCGATGTCGCAGCGTGTAAAGCACCCTTTAGAATACTGTGTACAATTTTGGTCTCTAGTGTATAAGAAGGACATAGCTGAACTAGAGTGGGTGCAGAGAAAAGAAACCAAGGTTATTAAAGGAATGGGTGGACTGTAATACCAAGACAGGTTATCAAACTTGGGGTTATTCAGTTTGGAAAAATGAAGGCTTAGGAGTAGAGATGAGCGAACCAGTCCCGGTTCGGCTCGAGTTCGGTTCGCCGAACGGAGGTCTCGTTCGAGTTCGGTTCGTCGAACGTTCGACGAACCGAACTCGAACCACATAGGAAACAATGGCAGGCAATCACAAACACATAAAAACACCAAGAAAACACCCTCAAAGGTGTCCAAAAGGTGACAAACAACTCACAACACAAACACATGGGAAAGTGACAAGGACATATACTCATGTGAAAACAAAAGAGCTGGACAAGGAAAAAGAGGAGGAGACACAGATATAGGCATGGCACGCCCTTCTAAAATCATGTAAAACACCGCAAGGTGACTCCAAGCGGAGTATCCCTTTTTTCCAAAAATTGGGGCCCACACACACCCAACCATTCAGTGGCAGCACTTGTGCCCTAGTTGTACACTTCACAGCTAGATTTGCATCAAACACATTCAAAAATACACCATACTTAACCGTCCCCAGGATGACACCGGGGTAGGTAGCAAAGTCTTTGCTAAACCATGACTTGTTCATCTTGGCTCCTTTTAAAAAACACAGCAAGCAAGGGTTACTCCAAGCGGAGTCTCCCTTTTTTTCCAAAAATTGTGCCCCAAACACACCCACCCATTCAGTGGCAGCACTTGTGCCCTAGTTGTACACTTCACAGCTAGATTTGCATCAAGCACATTCAAAAATACGCCATACTTAACCGTCCCCAGGATGACTCCGGGGTAGGTAGCAAAGTCTTTCTTGATCCCAGCTCTGTTCATCTTGGATCATTTTTAAAAAACACAGCAAGCAAGGGTTACTCCAAGCGGAGTCTCCCTTTTTTTCCAAAAATTGTGCCCCACACACACCCACCCATTCAGTGGCAGCACTTGTGCCCTAGTTGCAAACAGGATGTTTTGATTTGCATCAAGCACATTCCAAATCCACAAGCATTTACTCTCCCCAGGATGACACAGGGGTAGTAAATTCCTTGTGGATCCATGACTTGTTCATTTTGATGAACGTTAGTCTGTCCACATTGTCACTGGACAGACGCGTGCGCTTATCTGTCAGCACACACCCAGCAGCACTGAAGACACGTTCAGAGACAACGCTGGCAGCTGAACACGACAAAATCTCCAAGGCGTAAGTGGAGAGCTCTGGCCATTTTTCAAGATTTGAAGCCCAAAATGAGCAAGGCTCCATTTACAAAGTCATGGCATCGATGTTCATTTGGAGATACTCCTGTATCATCCTCTCCAGCTGTTGACTATATGTCAGACTTATTGTCTCTGGTGGCCTTTCAAAGGAGGGTCTAAAAAAATTATGAAAAGATGCCATAAAATTGCTGTTACCAGCACCAGATACGGTGCTACTGGTACGGGTAGACTGTTGGAGATGACGAGATCGTCCCATGTTTGTCAAGTTACAACTGGGAGATTCACTCCCTGCACCTGCATGGTTGTTTGGTGGAAAAGCCAAGCTAAGATCGAGTAACAGCTTCTGCTGATACTCCTGCATACGTGCGTCCCTTTCTATGGCTGGAATTATGTCACAAAATTTGGACTTGTACCGGGGATCTAATAGTGTGGCAAGCCAGTAGTCATCATCACTTCTAATTTTGACAATACGAGGGTCATGTTGGAGGTAGTGCAGCAAGAAGGCGCTCATGTGTCTTGCGCAGCCATGTGGACCAAGTCCACGCTGTGTTTGTGGCATAGAGGTGCTAACCGTTCTTTCTTCCTCTGACATCTCCCCCCAACCTCTTTCAATTGAAATTTGACCAAGGTCTCCCTCATCCGCTGAGTCTTCCATGTCCATGGACAGTTCGTCCTCCATTTCTTCATGTTCTCCTGCACCTTCCTCAACATTTCGCCTGCTACCATGCGCCCTTGTTGATCCCTGTCCCCCATGGTCCCATGCCTGCCGCGTTGGTGATGATGAACGTCTGGACCTTGGTGATGTTGTTGTGTCTTGCGCATATGAATCCTCCTGTAGTTCCTTCCCTTCCTGTTGTCCCACCCCCTGACTCCGAATAGTGTTTAGCGTGTGCTCCAGCATGTAAATGACTGGAATTGTCATGCTAATAATGGCATTGTCAGCGGTAAACATATTCGTCGCCATGTCGAAATTGTGCAGAAGGGTGCATAGGTCCTTGATCTGAGACCACTCCATCAGGGTGATCTGCCCCACCTCTGCATCTCGTTGGCCCAGGCTATACGTCATGACGTATTGCAGCAGGGCTCGGCGGTGCTGCCACTGTCGCTGTAACATGTGGAGAGTCGAATTCCAGCGTGTCGCCACATCGCATTTCAGGCGATGAACCGGCAGGCCGAAAGACTTCTGGAGCAAAGCAAATCGCTCAGCTGCGGCGGTTGAACGGCGGAAGTGAGCAGACAGTTTTCGTGCCCTGGTCAGAAGGCCATCTAGGCCGGGATAGTGTGTTAAGAATTGCTGGACAACAAGGTTCAACACGTGAGCCATACAAGGCACGTGTGTCACCTTGCCCAGGCGAAGGGCCGCACCCAGGTTTGCAGCATTGTCGCACACGGCCTTACCAGGCTGCAGGTTGAGTGGAGACAACCATTTATTAAACTCGGACCGCAGAGCTGACCACAACTCCTCAGCTGTGTGACTCCTATTCCCAAGACGTGTCAAGCTAAAGACCGCCTGATGCCGTTGCGCTCTGCTGCCAGCATAATAATGAGGGGTGCGTGATTCCTTCTGCGCAGTGAGAACGCTGGTGGCCTGACCAGGCAGGCTTGGGGCGGAGGTGGAGGACCCAGATTAGGTGGAGGAGGCAGAAGCAGTGGCGGAACTTGGACAGACAGAGGATTGACACACAAGTCGTGGGGATGGCAAGACTTGTGCAGCAGACCCTTCACCATCTATCACCATAGTTACTCAGTGCCCAGTCAGCGACATGTAACGTCCCTGTCCATGCTTACTGGTCAAAGTATCGGTGGTGAAATGCACCCGTTCACACACAGAGTTTCTCAAGGAAGCGGTGATGTTGTGTGCGACATGCTGGTGTAGGGCGGGCACACCTTATTTAGAGAAGTAGTGGCGACTGGGCATCTGGTACTGGGGCACAGCAACAGACATAAGGTCTCTAAAATCCTGTGTGTCCACCAGGCGGAAAGGCAGCATTTCGGTAGCCAAGAGCTTACAGAGGGATAAAGTCAACCTCTTAGCTTTGTCATGGGTCGCAGGAAATGGCCTTTTATTTGTCCACATCTGAGGGACAGAGATATGGCTGCTGTGTGTAGACAGTGTTGAGTAGGGTGTCCCTGGAAAAATGCAGGTTTGTGAGGAAAGTGCAGGCGGAGACATGATGTTGCCTTCATCCAACGTTGGTGCTATCGATGTCTGAGAGAGCTTTACACACGCACTCTTTTCCCCTTCCAAACCAACTGACAACCTACCAAGCAAACTGCCTGTTGCGGTTACAGTGGTGGAAGTTGTGCTTGGAAAACCAGGTGTGACAGCTGTCCCCACAGTCCTAGAAGATGAAGAGCTCGCGGATGCACTGGAAGGGGCAGGCGGTGGATGGTTCGCTCCGCTAGGCCGCATTGCAGCACGGTGAGCTTCCCACTGGGACATATGATATTTATTCATGTGACGATTCATGGAAGAAGTTGTCAAACTGCTGAGGTTTTGCCCTCTACTAACAGAATCACGACAAATTTTACAGATCACATAATTTGGGCGATCTTTCGCTATGTCAAAAAAGGACCAGGCTAGGCAAGGCTTAGAGGGCATGTGACCTGCTGCGCCCCCCCGACTAGTGCTCAGAGGCAGAGTGGTGGCTGAGGATACAGTTGTAGACGTGCTACCAGTGCTCCGACTCTGTCCAGGAAGGCGCAAGGTAACTTCGTCGTCGGTTGCATCCTCTTCCACTGCCTCTGTTGACCTCCTCGAGTGCCTGACTGTGGGTTGACAGAAGGTGGGATCTAGAACTTCCTCATCAATTGTTGTGTTTGCACTCCCCTCACCCTCAGACCGAGCCTCTTCTTGCCCTGACCGAATATTTAAGTTGTCATCCCAATCTGGTATCTGCGTCTCATCGTCATCAGTATGTTCCTCATTGTCTATAACAACAGGTGTTACAGTTTGTGAATAAGGGTCAACATTATGCTCAGAAACTTGGTCCTCACGGCCTGAATCAGAGTCACAAAGGTTCTGGGCATCACTGCAGACCATTTCCTGGTCTGTACTCACTGTAGCTTGGGAGCAGACCTCTGATTCCAAGGCTATAGTGTGACTGAACAGCTCTGCAGACTCAGCCATCTCAGTTCCACCATACTGTGCAGGGCGGATGGAGACTTCAGAGCTGGGAGAAAGCAAGTTTGATTGGGATGACAACTCAGAGGACTGGTGTTTTTTGGATGGGGTAGTTGAGGTGGCGGAGAGGGCACTTGTTGGACCACTTGAGATCCATTCAAGCATTTTCCTTTTTTGGCCATCATCTACCTTTGTTCCAGTTGTTCGTGTCCGTAAAAAAGGGAGCACATCGGATTGTCCACGGTAAGTAGTAGACATTTTACTTTTGCTGGAAGATGGTCTATCTTCAGCAGATGTTAATGGAGCTTTGCCACCTTCCCCACGGACAAACCCTTTTTTTTCCTTTTCCAACACGCCTCTTCCCCTTTCCACCAGCATCTGTCATTTTGCCACTCATTTTGATAGCGACAAGATTGTGCACTTAAAATGTGGTAGTAAACATTGAGAGGTGGTGTAGATTTCAGCAGTGGTCTAGCTTTATTAACAGCAGAATAAACAACAATAATTATCCCTGACAATGCAACTACGGCCCTTAAACTGGCAGCATAAATTGCTAGTATAATAGCTTTGTAACAATGAGCTTGGATGTTCAATGCAGACGTGCTGCAAATATCTTTGCACTTGTGGGACAATACAGAAGTCCAACAGCCACGTTTAGGATGCCACTAAGTTCACTCAGTGTTTGCTACTATAATGGCTTAGTAACAATGAGTTTGAGTTTGCAATGCAGGCAGACGTGCTGCAAATATCTTTGCACTAGTGGGACAATACAGAAGTCCAACAGCCACTTTTAGGATGCCACTAAGTTCACTCAGTGTTTATTAGTATAATGGCTTAGTAACAATGAGTTTGAGTGTGCAAAGGGCAGGAGGGTACAGTGGCAGGGTTGTGGGTCAGTGTAGAGGAAAGGAAGCCTGCCTTTCTATCCCTCCTAATGGGGAAATGCAGTGAGGAAATCCCTGACCTTAGCTACACAGACGCTATCATCTTGGGTAGCTGTTAAACTCTGTTTTCACGGACCTGTCACCTATGGCTCTGACCCTGCCGGTATTAGCCTTTAAAAGGACTGATAGAAACTTCTATCCCTATTCTGTACAGCGCTGTGTATAGAGCGTACACAGCAGTATATGAGATAGGAGCTGCGCCAGCGGTGACTGACACCAAGGACGCAGAAGGCAGATAATGGCCTGCTGGAGGAAAATGTCCGTTTTTATAATGCAGGGACATGTGACATGGACATCCTATCACACATGCCGTTGCTTCTCTGGCTAAAAGTCCACTTAGCTGTGTGTGTGTCTGGGATTGGCTGACATGCTGGCCCGCCCCACTACATGCGCGCGCTTAGGGAAGGAAGACAAGGAAAAAAAAAAAATGGCGATCGCCATTATCCATACAGCAGTGATCTGAATGCGCTGTTCCCGCACACTATACGGTGAAATTTCATAATAGTGTGAGTCACAGAGTGACTTACACTATTACAGCGGAAAGCCAGCTAGTAATTAGCTTGTCTTTTTGCTGCTAGAACCGTTCTCGAACGTATCTAGAACTATTGAGCTTTAGCAAAAAGCTCGAGTTCTAGTTCGATCTAGAACAGCCCCCAAAATCACTCGAGCCGCAAACTGGAGAACTCTACTTAGGAGGCAATCTTATCACAATGTACATATATATGAAAGGGCAGACAGATCTTTCTAATGAACTTTTTATATCTAGGCCTGCGATAGGGACAAGGGGGCATGTTTAAAGCAAAGAAGGTTTAATCACATATGCAGATTCTTTAATGGATGAGCAATGAGACTATGGAACTCTCTGCCACATGATGTTGTAATGGTTGATTTACTACTAAAAATCAAGAGAGGCCTGGATGCCTTTCTTGAAAAATATATTAATACTATGTTATGTGCACTAGATTCTGTGATTGGACATTGATCCAGGGAACTAGTCTGATTGCCGTATGTGGAGTCAGGAAGGAATTTTTCCCCTAATACAGAACTTATCATGGTTTTTGACTTCCATTGGATCAACACGTAAGGCTATAAGTTGAACTCGATGGACTTGGATCTACCTTCAACCTTCAAAACTATGAAACTACACTGAAAAAAAAATATAAAAGCAACACATTTGTTTTTGCTCCCATTTTTCAGATGAACTCAAAGGTCGATGACTTGATATATATGCACAAAATGCCTTTTTCTCTCAATTATTGTTCACACATTTGTCTTAATCTGTGTTAGTGAGCACTTCTTTGTCGAGATAATCCGTCCACCTCATAGGTGTGGCATATCAAGATGCTGATTAGACAGCATGATTATTGCACAGATAGAGTTAATATAATCCATAAGGCCATAGTGTGAATAGAAACTCAAAGGGTTCATAACATGATGATCCTTAAGTAGAGATAAGCGAGCCTCTAGAGGCTCGAGTTCGGTTCGTCGAACAGAGGCCGCAGTCGAGTTCGGTTCAGCGAGTCGTTCGACGAACCTCTGGAACCCCATTGAAAACAATGGGAGGCAATCAGAAACACATAAAAACACATTATAAATGTACACATACAGTAAATAAACATTGCCATAACACTTACAGGTACTCGCGATGCATCCTGCACTCTGTCTCCCTACGCTTTTCCTTCCGATAATCGTTGCATCCTCCCGGTAACCAGCACTAATGATAGGACCTATCGTGACGTCAAAATAGCATGTGACCAGTCTATTACCTAATTGGCTACAGACTGGTCACATGGCTAGACGTCATGCTAGGTCCTGTCAGTGCATCTCTCCAGTACGCGGTGATCGTTTGTGTATCTCCGTGTATCGGCGAGATGCTCTGGCACATGGTTGGCTTCCCGTTCTGCTTCCCCATTCCATTATTCACTGGCTGCCACAGCCGGTCAATAACGGAGATCATCGTTGCTATAGAAACGCGCCTGTCAGCGGTGACGTCACCGCTTAGAGCCAGCAGCCTCAGCTCACTCACGGAGTGAAAAGACTGCACGAGAAGCAGCAGTGTCTTCCTCCCATGCAGCGGTGCTGATGTAGCAGTGCTGCATGGGTTGAAGGACAAAGAAGACAGAAGATCATGGAGGGATAAGAGGGAGTAATAAACTTGGAGTCTATAAGTGTGTCTCTGTATTTATTTCTATTAAAGTATTTTTTCTCTGTGTGGTGTCTTTTTTCTTTTTAACCCTTTTTTGGAGATTCTTAATGGCCGGGTCAAACTTGCCTGACATTAAGAATCTCTGGCTTAACACTAGCTAGTAAAACAAAGCTAGTATTAATGCATTATTACCCAGCGAGCCACCGTCACCAGGGCAGCTGGAAGAGTTGGATACAGCGCCAGATGATGGCACTTCTATGAAAGCGCCATTTTCTGGGGCGGCTGCGGACTGCAATTCGCAGCAGAGGGGCCCAGAAAGCTCAGGCCAACCTGTGCTGCGGATTCCAATCCCCAGCTGCCTAGTTGTACCTGGCTGGACACAAAAATGGGGCAAAGCTTATGTCGATTTTTTTTTTTTTTAATTATTTCATGAAATTTATGAAATAATTAAAAAAAGGGCTTCCCTATTTTTTTGTTCCCAGCCGGGTACAAATAGGCAGCTGGGTGTTGGGGCAGCCGTACCTGCCTGCTGTACCTGGCTAGCTTACAAAAATATGTAATATAATTCATTGTTCCGTGGAGCTGATACAGCGCGATGGTGTTCTACGGTGCTGCTGCATCTTCAGGAAGCAGAGCTGACAGTGTCTTGTGGATTACGTCGGACCTGGAGGGGTATTTGGGGATTAATAATGGGGTGAAATAGGGTGGTTTTTTGTTTTTTATTCCAAATAAAGGATTTTTCGCTGTATGTGTTTATTTACTTTCACTTTCAGTTTAATCATGGACGGTATCTCGGGGAGACACCTGGCATGATTAACTCATTATTACCTCGATTGCCACCGCACCAGGGCAATTCGGGATGAGCTGGGTAGAGTCCCCTGCAACTGTCGCATCTAATGGATGCGGCTATTCCGGGCGGCTGCTGGGTGATATTGTTAGGGTGGTGGGCTCCCGATAACGTGGTGCTCTCCATCCTGACAATACCAGCGTCCAGCCTCTATTGCCTTAGTTTTCCCACAGCTATAATTTTTGGAGATGATGTCCACACAAACGGACACTTGTGTATCATTTTCTGTTTGCCCCCACAATACTTTTTCTCTCTCATTCACGTAAGTAACATTGTCTTTTATATGATGAATATTTGTTTAATAAAAAATGTATACTTTTTTACTAAATCTATTTTCTATTTTGGGGCTATTACTTTTTGTCCTCCTTCCTTTATCTTATTATATGCTTATTGAACAGGTGTGCCTAAGCCTGGCCACAATACAAGGCCACTCTAGAATGTGCAGTATTAAAATATTGGGAGGGTCTGGAAGGGTCTGGGGGGGCAGAAAACTAGTCAGTATCTGGTGTGACCTCCATTTTCCTCACGCAGTGCAACACATCTCTTTCGCAGAGAGTTGATCAGGTTGTTAATTGTGGCTTGTAAAATGTTGGTTCACTCCTCTTCAATGGCTGTGTGAAGTTGCTGGATATTGGCCGGAGCTTGAACACGCTGTCGTATGCACAGATCCTGAGTATCCCAAACATGCTCAGAGGGTGACATGTCCGGTGAGTATGCTGGCCATGCAAGAACTGGGATGTTTTCAGCTTCTAAGAATTGTGTACAGATCCTTGCAACATGGAGCAATGCATTATCATGCTGCAACATGAGGTGATGGTAGTAGATGAATGACATCCCAATGGGCCTCAGGGTCTTATCATGGTATCTCTGTGGATTCAAAATGGCATCAATAAATTGTCCATAACATACGACAGCCCATACCATAACCTCACCACCACCATGGGCTACTCGATTCACAATGCTTACATCAGCAAACCGCTAACTCACACGACACCATACACACAGTCTGTCATCTGCCCTGTATGGGGAGAAACAGGATTCATCTCCGAAGAAAACACCTCTCCATCATACCATTGCATGTGAGCATTTGCCCTCTCAAGTTACGACAACAAACTGCAGTCAGGTGGAGACTCTGATGAAGACGACAAGCATGCAGATGAGCTTCTCTGAGACGGTTTCTGACAATTTGTGCAAAAATTCTTTGGTTATGCAAACCGATTGTTGCAGCAGCTGTCTGGGTGGCTGGTCTCAGACAATTTTGGAGGTGAAGATGCTGGATGTTGAGGTCCTGGGCTGGTGTGGTTACATGTGGTGTGCAGTTGTGAGGCCAGTTGGATGTACAGCCAAATTATCTAAAATGCCTTTGTAGATTGATTATGATAGAGTTCTGTATAGCACGATACTCAAAAGCACCCTTCAAAAAGTCAATAATTCCTAATGGTACTATTCCAAATCTAAAATGTTGCAGTATAATTTAGACCCACATTTACGTCATTTTTTGCAGTTAGAATTTACGTTCGACTTGTCGTCCAATGAGCTTCTATATTTAGGTATAATCATCCCTTCTAATTTACAGAAAATAATTTCGGTTAATGTCAGGCGCGCCTTAGATGTAATTCAAGCCACTTTGATTACCTTAAAAATCACTGAAACGTCCTGGGTAGGGAAAATAGTCTCTTATAAAGCTCTTATTCTACCAAATATTTTGTATATAATGTGTTGTCTGCCCTTGACTATCCCTAAACAAATATTGATTAAAATGCAAGCACAGATCTCATCTTTTGTTTCGCGGTGGAAGGTTCCCAGAATCTCTAAACTTACCTTATTTAAGCATAAGAAAAATGGAGATATTGGCTTGCCTAATATCCAAGTCTATTATTTGACGAATTTGGTCAAGCAAACCCAAAACACATTACTGGATCATTTCAACAATAGTTGAAGGTACATTGAGAAAGGCCTGTGCCATAATCGTCATAAACGGGATGTGATCTTGTCATATTTAATAAAAAAAAACAAACATTTAGTGGATAATCCGACTACCAAGGCAGAAATAAGAGCGTGGAGATTACTGCAAGATATTTTATTACGCCAGGGCGAACCCCTCAGCGAGATTAGAGAGGTCTTGTTAGATTTATTAGAATTATTATTTTCCACGTATTAAACTAGATGGTTGGAAAAAGAAGGGAATTTTAAACGTGTCATTTATTAAGAAATAATTCTCTTTTAGGATTTGAGGCTCTTGCTAAGGTATACCATCTGCCTGATACAGAAAAGATTAATTGGGTTAGGATAAGTGAATTCTTGGCAGATACAACAACTTCTGCCTTCAAGATTCCGAGATTACTGAATGTTCTTTTGCACAATCTGACTAATGAGATCTTCTGGAAAACTAGTAATATTTACAGAATAGTCAATGATGATCTCCAATTGACTAAATTACAGTATATGAAATCTTGGGAAAGAGATCTGGATTGCTCATTCTCGCTTAAATGATGGCAAACTTCCTTGAAACACATATACGAATTGTGCTTGTGCTAATTTGCAGGAAACACGCTATAAATTACTTAGTAGATGGTATTATACGCCTCAGAAATTGAATGTCATCTCATCCTCTAATTCAAGTCTTTGTTGGAGCGGTTGTGGCTGTACTGGCTCTTTATCCAATAATTTTTGGAGTTGTTCTTTCTTGGGTACCCTATGGAAAGACACAGAACATCTTAAATATACGATGACCTCAGTTAGAATTAATTTGACCTCTGAGCTAGTTCTCCTATCTATTGGTTTGGAGGAGTTGAAAAAGTGGTGTAAACAAATTACTTGCCATATCCTTTTGGTCATTAAATCTTCACTAGCGTCCAAATGGAAGGAAATAGATGTCCCCTCAATACAAGAAGTTATAGATAGGGTTTCCTTACACAATATATATGAGTCCAACATAGCCATGAAGGAAGGTAACTTTTCTAGATATGCTGAGAGGTGGTATCTGTGGTCTCTTAAATTTAACCCAACCCTTAAGATATACGACCTTTGATGTTATTCTCTTGGGGGGGGGTTTTGGTTTTTTTTTTCTACATATATTAGTTGTTTGAATTTTCTTACTGTTTGCAAAATTTGCCTTATATTTGCAGTATGTTTCTTTTGCACAGTAATAGTTGCTAGGAATCCTGGAGTTGTATATTTTTATTTATTTATTTATTTTTTTAATGTTGCCTTTCAAATTATATCTAAAGCCTATTGTTTGTTAAAAAATGACAAAAATTGTAAAATAAGTAATTTCACTGCTTGCTACACCTCATTTTATGTTTCCCCTTTCCCTTTGCTTTGTTATAAATAAAGACAGTATACAAAAAGTCAATAATATTGTAGCAAGAGTGGACCATTCATGTCAATATAGCATGAAAAGATATTTAAAATATAACTTTTAATAGTGCTTTCTAAAAATGATATATTGTCATAATGAAAACGTGAATTTAAAATGAAGTACCTAATACCATGGTCACTAAGCTCAAATGGACCAAGGAATAGGGTACGACGCAAAAATTAACGTCCTCTCTAGGTCAGGCTTCTTGCCAATATTCCCTAGTTGTCTCAGAGATAGTTGCCACAGGGAACCGCCCTCCGCAATCTATCTCAGAGACTTTACGATTACAGAGGACAAATAAAAAATTGTTTAAAAGAACTGAAGTCCTCAGTGGTTGATACCTTTTAATGGCTAACTGAAAAGATGGTGATTTATTAATTTATTAGTGTGAAATTTATTGTAGAAAATATACCATTGGCTGATTGATACTATTACTGTGGTAACGAAATTTCTATGACAGTTTATGATGTTGGGTATCTAATAGACGCCATGACATCACAAACTGCTGGGCTTGATCTCAGGTGACTTTACAGCTAGTATCAACCCGATTTATTACCCCGTTTGCCACTGCACCAGGGCACGGGATGAGCTGGGGTGAAGCGCCAGGATTGGCGCATCTAGTGGATGCGCCACGTCTGGGGTGCCTGCGGCCTGCTATTTTTAGGCTGTGAAGGCCCAATAACTATGGACCTTTCCACCCTGAGAATACCAGACCACAGCTGTCCGCTTTACCTTGGCTGGTGATCCAATTTGGGGGGGACCCTACTTTTATTGTGTAATTATTAATATTTATAAAATAATTATAAAAAAGAGCCTGAGGGGACCTCCACATTGGATCCCCAACCACGGTAAAGCTGCCAGCTGTGGTTTTCAGGCTACAGCCGTCTGCTTTACCCTAGCTGGCTATCAAAAATGGGGGGACCCAACGTCATTTTTTTTTTTAACTATTTTTTAAATAGAAAAAATTAATGGGCTTCCCTGTATTTTGATTGCCAACCAAGGTAACGGCAGGTAGATGGGGGTGGCAACCCATAGCTGTCTGCTTTATCTGCGCTGAGAATCAAAAATACCGCGGAGCGCTACGTCATTTTTTTAAAGATTTATTTTTACAGCACTGTGATGTCCAGCAATCAAAATACAGGGAAGCCCATTTTATTTTTAGTTATTTAAATAAATAATTAAAAAAAATATATATGGGCTCCCGCTGCATTTTTTGTATTGCTAGCTAAGGGTAATCCAAGCAGCTACTGGCTGCTAACCCCCACTGCTTGGTGTTACCTTCACTGGCAATGGAAAATCCAGGGAAGCATTTTTTATTTTTTTTGCCAAAAAACTACAAAAAAAAGGACGTGAGCTTCGCCATATTTTTGTATGCTAGCCAGGTACAGCAGGCAGCCACGGGCTGCCTCCAACCCCCAGTTGCCTATTTGTACCCGGCTGGGAACCAAAAATATAGGGAAGCCCGTTTTTTTTTAATTATTTCACTTATTTCATGAAATAATTAAAAAACAAATGACGTGGGCTTCGCCCCATTTTTGTGTCCAGCCGGGTACAACTAGGCAGCTGGGGATTGGAATCCGCAGCACAGGTTAGCCCGAGGTTTCTGGGCGCCTCTGCTGCGAATTTCAGTCCGCAGCCGTCCCAGAAAATGGCGCTCTCATAGAAGCGCCATCATCTGGCGCTGTATCCAACTCTTCCAACAGCCCTGGAGCCGGGTGGCTTGTTGGGTAATCATGAGTTAATACTGGCTTTGTTTTACTAGCCAGTATTAAGCCAGAGATTCTTAATGTCAGGCACGTTTGACCCGGCGATTAAGAATCTCCAATAAAGGGTTAAAAAAAAACACCACACAGAGAAAAAATACTTTAATAGAAATAAATACACAGACACATTAGAGACTCCATCTTTATTACCCCCTGTCAGCCCTCCACGATCCTGCTCTTCTGTCTTCTTTCTTTCTAGTGTAGTAGTAGTGACGATTGTAGTGAGGATGAGATTCACCAGCTCATCACTTGGGGCTGGGGAACCTCCATCCTCACTACAATTCTCACTAGTGTAGTAGTAGTGACGATTGTAGTGAGGAAGGATGAGATTCACCAGCTCATCATTTGGGGCTGAGGAACCTCCATCCTCACTACAATCATCACTACAATCGTGAAGCAGCGTGCAGCCTTCACTCCGTGAGTGATCAGTGCTGGCTGTCAGCGATAACAGCGGTAACGCTGACAGACGCGTTACCATAGCAACGGTGCTCTCGGAGCCGCGGTTAGCGGTGACATCACCGCTAACTGCGTTGCTATGGCAACGGTGATCTCCGTTAATGACCGGCTGTGTCAGCCGGTCCCTAACGGAACGGGGAGTCGACCGTGTGCTAGAGCATGTCGCCGGTACACGGCGATACACATATGTGCACCGTGTACCGGAGAGATGCACTCGCAGGTCCTACATGACGTGTCATAGTCATGTGACCAATCTGTAGCCAATGAGATAATAGCCACGTGACTGGTCACATGGCTATTTTGACGTCACGATAGGTCCTGCATCTCTGCTGGCAGTGCCATCACCGGGAGGATTCAGCGATCATCGGATGGAATAGCGGCAGGAGACAGAGTGCAGAAGGGATCGCGAGGACCGGTAAGTGTTATGGCAATGTTTATTAACTGTTTGTGTACATTTATCATGCATTTTTATGTGTTTGTGATTACCTCCCATTATAGCCTATACGTTCGAGTTCGGTTCGTCGAACGTTCGACGAGCCGAACTCGAACGGGACCCCCGTTCGGCGAACCGGCCTCGAGCCGAACCGGGACCGGTTCGCTCATCTCTAGTTATAACAGCAATCAGGAAAATAAGAACATTCGACACTGTCTCTGAATCAGTTACGATTATATATATTTCTTGTGGTGTATATCTGCTGTTTAGAATCTTTTAATAACCTTTCAGAATGTCCTAGCCCAGCTTTAAGTGCACATCCATTTATCTTTACAAACCTCTGCACGCGCACTGCGCCCGTGCCTTCCTGCTGCTGGCGCGCTCGCCGTCGCTATGTTGGCTGCGCTCTAGCGGGAGCGGGATGATGCGTCCCTGCTCTCACGCGTGCGTGGTACCGCCCGACGGCTGGCCCGCCCGCATCATGACGCCGCTGGACGTATGTGCGCGTCACCCGAGGAAGTGACGTACGCGGAAGCTACTGGGCACATTACTTTAAAAAAAACCTGGTGATAACGAGCATGGCGCTGCCTTCTTCCTCCCTGAGGAAGCCGGATTTGAGCACTTGATCCCAAAGAGGCGAAACGTATGTTGGTGGGGTATGGGGTAACTCTTTCCATACGCATTCAGTATTTTGCACTGGCCACTTTAGATGCACTGGCCACTTTACAACATTACTTTTTTGTCATCATGTTATTTGACCTGAATTTTTTGATACAAGAGGGTTAGCGGGGCTTATTTATATGTATTTATTGTATGCACTTGCACTTTCTATATATTCCTTTGAAAATTGCCCCGATACCTTACCCTCATGATATGTATATGTAGATCGATCATATTCTGAAAAATCCTATTAACTCTTATTGCTGTCCTGTTATGCATATCACATCCCTTTGTGTTTTTATCCCCTTTTTTGCTGGTTGCACATGATTACTATAATAAAATAATTCTATTTTTGGCACTTTATGACTCTTGTCCTCCAATTTTTCACATGTCATTTTGAGTCTGTGCAATGATCTAATGACCAGCTTGGACTAAGTTACGCCATGCATGACTCTTTGTACTGCTGTATGGTGGTTCCTGTATTTAACACAGTAAAAATATATTGTAGCTTTCGCCATTTACTATCGTATTTTTTACTGAATCGAGTCAGTAATTTATTTTTACTAATGTCTGTTTAGTTTTTTTAATCTACCAAATTTTCATCATTTAGCCTCATACATTTAAAGGGGTGGTTCACTACTCAGCATAGTGGCCACACATTGATGTAAACCTCATAAAGAAGGCTTTTTTCCCATGCCTTGTTTAGTCAATTGTGCCTCTGAGCAACATTATTGTGGTCTGCTCAACACCATCATGTGACCCCCGGGCTCCATGACCCCTTAGATTCAGTGATGTCACGTCAACTTTCAGTTGACCTGACATTACCGAGGCCGGCCCCAGTTTCCCTGAGTGACTGGGCTGGGGGTTTCACCACTTGTCACAGCTCAGCATCTCACCTTTACTGTAGAGTGCTGCAAATAGGAGCAATGCTGGGCTGTGATGAGCAGTGAAACTCCGAGCACAGCCCAGTCATTCAGGAAAACTGGGGCCCACCTCTGTGGTGTTGGTTCAACTGGAAGTTGGCATGACATCACCGGATCTCAGAGGTCATGGAGCCCGGGGCTCACGTAATGTCGATGAGTAGACTGCAAGAGCGCTGCTCAGAGCACAATTGACTACTCAAGATATTTGAAAAAAACCTTCTTTAAGAGGTTTACATTGATGTGTGGCCACGATGCTGGGTAGTCAACCACCCCTTTAAGCAGTCACGCTTCATTGGAGATTGGTAAAATCACAATACACTACAATAGAGAAATTTTGCCAAGAATTGTGCTAGTGATCAAGTGCTTGCAGGTTTTTGATCCTTATATGAACTAAAAAAAAAATGTAACAGCCTTTTAAAACATTTTTAAATATATAAAAATAAGTAAATCAATTTCAGAATATTTCATTATTTACCATAAAATATATGAATTACTATTAATTTATGCAGAAATAAATGGCTATTACACAAGCATTGTTTTCATGCACCTAATCATTTCTCAAACATGACTTAAAAAGTGACGAAAAGTCATATGTGGTGCAAAATTGCACCAATATAACTAGAGATCATTCAACAAAGTGTTACTTCTCTTCATATATAGTAAAAATGAAAAAAAAAGTTATGATGACACAAAACAACCAAAATTAAAATGTTTATATTTTAAGAAAGATTTTTTAACCATACAAAAGGTATCCTACTTGACATCATCATATTGGAATTGACCTGACTATATAATGAATTATGTATATTATTTGATGTAAAACAAAACACTTTTTTTGCAGTAAAATTCACGTGATTACCAAAATATAAAACAATAAATATTGTTCCGGTAGCGGTGGCTGGGTAATCAGCCTGAAAAGTTATTGCTCCAATTAATAGCTTTTCGCCATAAAAAGTTGAACCCTACAGTTTTAGAGGTCATTTAGTACTATTCAAGATAGGAGATCTCCCTTAGGAACAGAGGAAGTGCAGCTTTAAATAGAAAGGTTATTAGCCCTAGACAGGAAACATCTGTAGAGTATGTGAATTCCAGACTACCTGTAGCATTCACTTCCTAACTACAAAGATTAACTTGACCCAAAAGTAAAACATGTCTGCAGTAGATTATCTTGTATCATAAAAATGCTGACTATTAGTTAAAGGTTATTTTGGCAAGTGAAGAATGTTTAAATATTCAGTTACTAGATATTTTGAAAATGATTGTTTTCCTTATATAATCATTTAAAATATATGTGCTGACGAGGCATAACATTTTAAATTGTTCTCTGAAAGCAATGCTTTGTTGTCTTTGCAAAATATATGCCTCCTTTATGTATGTGTTCAAGAGTTAGATGTATACCACTGTAGTTTTCCACTATATAAAATTTGCAGTGAAATCCATGATGGATTTTTCTGCTATGGATGTTACTGCACATTTTCCATTGTTGAATTCTCAGATGTAATACATAGTAAATGTCCTTCTCTGGATGACCCATACAAATAATTAGCTGCACATAAAGTGGGATTTGAAAGTGTCATACCCAGGTTAACCAGGTGAGATGGCCCAAAGGAGCGAACCTGGGTAGCCACCACGTCTTCACTACTACCACTGGATGCGACAGCAAGTGTCCACCTGGCAGCAGCCCTGGGAAGTCCCGATACCTCAGCAGCTGGCGCCACAGGATGTAGACCAGGAACAGAGACAAACGAGGCAGAGACTGATGCGGTCCGGGACTGGCTGCTATTGATGGCAACAGGCAGGCAGTAGGTGCTTGCAGGAACTGGAGGTAGACAGATGGATAAAAGTGGGTACACAGGCAGTACAGGACAGAAGCAGAGACAAGTCACAAACTGGTATGATGTGCGTGATAGCATGGAAGACCTGACAACTCGTAAGAGCAGTTAGACTACAGGGACACGTTGAACAGTCACCTCCCAATGGGGAAGGGTGTCTTAACACTGAACCTAATGGTGGGGACGAGGAGGCACTTCTTGGTAAAAGTCTTGCTGCCCCCTAAGAAAATGGAGAACAACGTGGCCGTGCCCTAAGCACGCTCCCGAGAGCTCGACCGTGCATTTGCGGGCATCGGGAGCCAGAGGATGAAGCTGGCAGAGGAGAGCAGAGGGGGACAGCAGAGAACTGGTGGTGCCCCTGACACACAGGCAAAGGAGCCCCGAGGCCTGTGGGATCAGACGGGGCAGTGGGCACTATGGGCACAGTTGAGGTGAGCCAGTGAGAGTGTGGACACTCCTGGGCTGGGGGTGATGACGGCATGACAGAAAGTTTGAAAACTTTTCAAAAGTTTGAAGATTTCTGCATAAATTTTGACTAAAACTACAACAGATTTTCACCCCAATTCTAAAAATAGATGAAGAGAACTAAATTAAACAATGGAGTAAAAAATGGATTTGATCGAATAACTCTGTGGTGAATCAACTTCAAATCTAATTTTCTGAAATTCGTAGATCCCTTTGAATTTGAACACTTTTGGCTTGCATGCATCGTTCCCCACCAAAAATAATATATATACAGTATACCTGGTGCCAATTCACGCTCAGAGTCTCAAAGCAGGCTACATCAGGCAAGGCTAGCTGAGCTTTCCAATAGTGACCTGCAGCTATAAACTGGTCTACTGCAGCCTATCAGGGAATTATCACAGCCAGTTGAAAAGGCGAGGGCCGGCTTAGCATAAATGTTGAATATTTCAATTTGACAACCTTACACTGCATAAATATTTTGCGGACAGTTCCTGCATTTTGAGCTTAGTTTCTACTTCCCAGTATCTGTTGTTACATGATTCATTTTGGGCCAGAGGAATGAAAGTCTTTAACCAAACATTTGAATATAAATTAGTAGCGAAAATATAGACATTTATCAGTGCAGGTTTGTTGTGGGACACCTGTTTAGATTGTCAAAATGGGACACATGCATTCCGCAGCAATATTACCAGCAGACTAGTGTTACATTGTCTTTTTGGCCATCATGTCAATCCTGCCTTGCAATTCTAATTGATTTTATAGTTTTCCAGGGTTGTTTAAGTACTTTAACATTATACATGTGTCTATAATGTATATGAAACCAAAACCTTTCACCGGCAATGGACTTGGTACTGAAAAGATAAAAACACTCATACCATGGCAAAAAATGTGGGAGCTCCTAGCTACAGCAGAACCAACAGCAATTCTGGAACCAATCATCCCAGCAGTACTATTTTTCCCTCAAAAATAAGACAGGGTCATATATTAATTTTTGCTACAGAAGATGTGTGTCACAAGTGTGATATCGCCTGATGTGACCTCAGGGGATCTCGCATCAGAAGGTCACAGCATTTAATTAATCACAAATTCTCTTTAGTGTCCGCTGATCATTTACCATGAATTTGAGCTTACTTAATTCCATCTGGTGCTGATGCCTGTCCCTTTGGATAGTGGTATGGGAATGAATGTGGTGGAGTCTCAGTTTACTAGGTCCCATGGTCTCTCCTGTACCATGCTGGTGAAGTTTATTACCATATTTGCTATCAATTCTGTGTCCCTTGGTCAGGGAAGTTGTACACATGTTGTGCATAGTATAAACATTCACATAGGGGTTCTTTATAACAGCTCCTTACTTACAATGTCCTTGAATGTCTCCCCATCCGTATTGTACTGGGCCTTTCTGGGTTGGTTATGCCCAATCTTTATTAAGTCGCAGTGCAAAGAAATAGTTACATGGAGTGATTCCTCTTAAAACAATTGCCTAAATAATATTCTCTCTACCATCTGTTCAAAAACCTTGCCCTCTTTTCTGTCTGAATTTGAGGATGTTTTCTCGGAAAAGGGTTGTCAGGAACTGCCTCGTCGCCGTCCATATGATGGCCCTGTTAATTTGTTCCCAGGAGTAAAACGACACAAGACCAGGTTTTACATCTTTTTAGCCCTGAAAGACAAGCTATGAAAGATTACCTGCCAATGGACACATCAGACCCTCTTCTTTTTTCATAGTGGTAAGGTTCTTTGTTTGTAAAAAAACATGGGGTTTTGCGACCTTGTTTAGAGTTGAATTGGATTAATATCTGAGACACTTATGCCCTTCTGATGATTACTGATTTGTTTAAGGAGATTGTTGGAGCTAAAAGGATCTAGGTTGGATCTCAGGGGGAGCTATAATCTGATTAGAATCAAAGAGGGGAATGAGTGAAAAATGGCTTTTAATACTCCAGAAGGTCATTATGAGAATCTCGTTATGACTTTTGGACTGATTAATGCTTCAGCCGTTTTTTATCATTTTCTCAAGGATATTTTTCGCCACCTGGTGAGCAGGTTTGTGGTTGTATAGCTCAATGATATTTTGATCATGAACGTATTACTCATATTACAAATGAATAAACTGTATATAAACTTCCGCAAAGGAGGTTAAATTTGGGGAGTTTTCTGGAATCATCTGGGGGGTTCCGGATGGTTCCTGATAAGATTTGTGCAGTTTTGGAATAAGAAAATCTGAAATCCTTACAAAACCTTCTAGGGTTTTCCAACTATTATCGAAAATGTATCCGCAACTTCTTGTCTATTGGCAAACCTCTCATCGACATGACTAAGAAAGGTACAGACTTTTCTAAGTGGTTCACCCCTACCCGCTGGGCATTTTCTTCCTTGAATACTTGAATACTCATTCAGCCCGATGTTTTCCTACACTCTATTATTGAGGTTGATGCATCCGAGGCAGGGGTTGGAACTGTGTTATCTCAAAAAAGTTGTTGCTGTCCAAAAGGAACTATGATATTGATAACAGGGAGATTTTGTTCATTAGGTTGGCTTTTGAGGACTGGTGTAATTTTTTGGAAGTGTGGCAGCTCACCCTGTTATGGTGACTATGAACCATAAAAATCTTTTGTATCTTGAAAGTGCTAAATGTCTCAATCCTAGTCAAGTTATGTCTTACTTATTTTTTTACCAGGTTTAATTTCTTTGTCCCTTACTGTTCGGGGTTAAGAACATCAAAGCTGATGCTTTGTCTTGGAGTTTCCCTGGGGGCTATAGTTCTGAGGACTCTGTTCCTATTCCAATAGAGGGAGTGGTCATTTTCATCATGAGCACCGACTTTGAGGGTGAGGTATGGAAGGCGAACGCCCCTACTGTTTATCCTTCAGGGAAATAATTTGTCTTTGCATCTTGGGCCTTGCAGTTCACCAAGGTAGTAAAGTGACCTTTGACCTCCTTTCTCATCGTTTTTGGTGGCCAAAGTTGCATCTGTGTGTGATTAATTTTGTGTCTACTTGTAATGTTTGTGTGTATTCCAAGACCTTGCATACTCATCCGTCTGGGTCTCTTCCACCTTTGGCTACAGCTGACAGACCATGGAAACATTTATAGATGGATTTTATTACCAACCTTCCACCATCCGCTGGAAAATCAGTGATTTTTAGTGATGGTGGATAGGCTTATCAAAATGTCAAACTTCATTGCTTTACTTGCTCTTCCTAATGCAAAAATATTGGCTCAAGTATTTGTCAATGAGATTCTGAAGCTTTACAGGTTTCCCTTCAATAGGGTGTCAAATCAGGAGAAGCAGTTTGTATCTAAATTGTGGAATGTCTTTAGTCCTCATCTGGGGATACATTTGTCCTTTCTCCCTGCTTTTCATCCTCAATGGAATGGCCACATTGAGCTCTTAATTGAAAGTTTGGCGTCATACCTTAGATGTTTTGTGTCTGAGAATCAGGAAGATTGGTCATCTTACGTACCTTTATGCTGAGTTTGCATTAAACAATCATCATAATGAGTCCACTGGTAGATCAAGACTCTAAAAATTCGGCAATGGATGGAAAAGTGCTGAAACTGAATAGGAACCGCATGGGAAAGATGTCCAGATGCATTTCTGACTCACATTTTGTTTCTGGGAATAATGTTATGAGAGTATTATAGGGGATAAAACAGGGGAATTATACTTAGTTTCCCTCGGCTGTCCCACTGCTTCCTGGCCCGATCATTAAAGTTCATGAATATGCACTGCTTCCCCCACCTACCCTCTGTAACAGTGTCTGTGATTGATTGCAGTCCCACTTCCTCAGCCCAGCCTCTGTGCTGCATCTGTGATTGGTTATCCTCACACTAGCTGTCCAGATCCGGAAGTGGAGTAAAAAATAAATAATTGTAAAAAATGTTGCAAAGTCCACCATATTTTGATACTCAGTGCAGATAAAGTAGACAGCTACAGGCTGCACACTGCGTTTTCTTGGCTGTGTATCAAAATATCAGCGATCCCATGCATTTTTTTTTAATTATTTAAACAAATCATTTTAAAAAAATGTTGTGAGGTCCCACCAATTTTGATACCCAGCCAAGATAAAGCGGATAGCTGGAGGCTGATATTTTCAGGTTTCCAACTATGGTTTCCAACTAGTACTCGGTCTCTAGTCAGGATATTAGATCAATATTAGGAAAGGAGTCAACAGGCCTACTGAACTAAATGGCCACCCTCAACTCTCCTGACGCGTTCCCCCCCACTTCCTAACGCAACAAAAGGGGGATCATCAGGGGATTTGTAAAGATGACACCTGTAAATAAAAAATATCGTTCAGTTTTTGAAAATTAATAATAGTACTATACATCATAGACTTACATAAATTACATCTTAGACTCATTTATGGGAGTCTAAGATGTATAGTACTATTATTAATTTTCAGAAAATGAACGATATTTTTTCTTTACAGGTGTCGTCTTTACAAATTCCCTGATGATCCCCTTTTATTGCGTTAGGAAAGGAAGGGAAACGCGTTGGGAGAGTTGAGGGTGCCTATTTAGTTAAGTAAGCCCAATAACTCCTTTCCTAATATTGATCTAATTTCTCCTGACTGGTTTCCAACTAGTACTTGGTCTCTATAGTATATTTAACACAATTTTTGTATTGTGTGTATGTGGTTTGTTTTTCCCCTTCTTCTGCACCTGGATCTGATGGTGGATACACTGCTAGTTAGTAACAGGGATTGTGAGGGTCAGCCACCTGGAACGGGGGATGTTAAAAAAATTATGACACCCTCCGTTGATAGGAAGGGCAACATAGGATGTAATTTAGCATCTCAGGTTTTATCCTAACAATTAATTACTAATCTGTTATATCCCCTCACTGTTTCCATCTGATACTGACATAGCTATCACTGGCACGTATTTATGCTTCATGTTGAATGAAAGGACACCCTTAGTGACTATTTTAATAATATTAATAAAATAATATTTTAGAGGTAAAATTTATTTTGTGGTTTTCCAGTAATATACCTTAGTGAATATTTGTTGTGGTTTGGCTAAGCCCTATCACTTACCATGCGAATGAACAAAGCAGGAGAGGTGTGATTCCTGCAACCCATATGTCCCTACTCAGACTAGGAGTACCCTAAATCTGACCATTTTGTCTCTGCCTGATCGCGGAGGTTCAATACAAAAGATTCACTGCACTCTCAAAAAAGTTTCACGCAAGTAAAGAGTTTATTGTGATATCTACAAGATCAATGAAAGCTGTTTGGACATCGTATTATAAATAGTAGAGTGGTGGAGGACAGAATAGGTGAATTTTAGAGCAACAAATGTAACATTTCCATGACACTTTCAATGTAAGACGGCTGAATATCTTATTTGCATGCAGCAGCTGAAACTTAAAAATGTATTTCTTTATATAGGTGACATATGGGTAATGTTTATGTATAAGTACAACAATTTATCTTTTTTTGATTAACTAAAATGTTTAATACTAAACACTATGCAACATGAAATGAAAGCATGATTTGTTCTATGTAATGAATACACAAATTCCTGTCAATCTAAGTAGTATTTATTCAAATCATTTTTTGTGTACATCCACAAATATGTCAACAAAAAGTAGCTGTTTATGCAAAAGGTTTATGTTCATTGCATTAAGAAAAAAAAATACATATCTATGTAATGGATGTAATACAGTTAACGTAACTGGCGTAATCTCTGATGTATCTGTATATGTGAACACAATCAAATGTCCATATGGTGGGATTAAACTCTATTTTTTGCATGCACTGGCAGGTCCACCTTGCGGATAACATCTTTTGCAGGGTACTACATTTTATCCTTTGTGTGAGGCCTGATGCATCCGTTTCTCCTCTTGGCACTGGTTACAATGCAAAAGTACTCCTGTGCATTTTAGCAAACCACAACAAAGGTCCCATTCTTCAGCATCCATGTTAGAAGTGATTGAAAACCATTTATCCTTGAAGACTGTGAGCCTTCGCGGGCAGGGACCTCTATCCTCCTGTACCTGTTTGTGTCTTGTATTGTTTATGAATATTGTACTTGTTGTTATTATGTATACCCCTTTTACATGTAAAGCGCCATGGAATTGATGGCGCTATAATAATAAATAATAATAATCATTCCATATTTACATACATGAAAGCATGGTAATATTACAGAGCACCGGATCTCAGTAAAATACAGACTCAGTAATATTACATTTCTTGGATTCCTGCTCGTTTTTCAATCCTGCTTGATATTACGGTGTTATCGGCTGAGTCACAGTGCCCGGAAATGTTTTCATTAAAATTAGGTCAAAAAGATTTTGCATGTATTCAGGTATCTTATGTTTTTTATATAAATGTCGGGCTGCACAGTAAATGTTAAAAATATATGCCTTTATAGAAAGACTATAATCATCAACACGGAACTGACTCCCTAAAAGGCCGTCGATGGGTTTCTTGTACCTCCTGAAGGACCAGAGGGAAGGCTACAACACAATATCTACAAGGGGAAAGAAAGGTGTGCATGATGAAACAAAAACCCAGAGTGAGAAAAGTAAAACACATTCATATTAAGGTGAAAGGACTAGGTTTTGGGAAGGAAATCAAACTGACTCACAACAAGAACTCAACTTGGTTTTACCCAAAGTTAAACTCCTAAACTGAAGGACTGGAACTCCTAGACAAAAGCCCAGCTAGAGATATAGCCAGGAAACTGCAGTGAAAGGTGAACATATACTGTATAACTCAATCAGAATGTGATAGGCCAGACCAAAATGGGAAAATGAGAAACACCTTGAGAGAAGAAAAGAAAGAAGAGAGAACAAAGAAAATAGGAACCATTCGATTTTGGACAGAGAAGATAAGGGAATAACCCAGTGGGCAGTGTAACTAACCATGGAAAAACAAGACAACAGATTGAATCTTAAAACTGAGCCATGACACTTTATTCATGTATGCTAAGTTCAGAGTAGAGCTGGGCTCAACTGCGGGTATGAGGGAGGTGCTTAAAGGGAAAATAGTTACAATAGTTAAATTAATCCCAAGCACACAATCAATTGCAACAGGGTAATGCAAAAAGTGATTTTTATTATAAGCAGAAAGAGAATGCCACTACCGAAAAAAGCAAAGACAGAGTCAAGCCAACGTTTCGGCCTTCACAAGGCCTTTATCAAGGACTTGCGTGTATCAAGAAGTGACGGGTATAGACGGATTAGACGTCAAATGGGTAAACCACAGGTAGGGCGTTCTGCTCTCAAAGCACAACTTGCCAGAGTCAAGGAGGCATGAAAGGTGAGTGGGTGGATGGAGGAAGTGCCTTACAGGGCACAAGGGCAGGGGGAAAGGGTCCCAGGGGTGCACGCCTGCTGCTTGCACCCCTGGGACCCTGTCCCCCTGCCCTTGTGCCCTGTAAGGCACTTCCTCCATCCACCCACTCACCTTTCATGCCTCCTTGACTCTGGAGATCTTGGGAGGACCGGAGATTACGTTTTGGAGTGTAGCGAGAGATTAGTTCAGAGATATATGGAGGAGACAATTTGTGGATGGCTTTGTAAGTCAGTATTAGTAGTTTGAATTGGATACGATGGGAGATTGGGAGCCAGTGAAGGGACATGCAGAGAGGAGAAGCGGGGTGGTAGTGAGGCGAGAGGTGGATCAGTCGGGCAGCAGCATTAAGGATGGACTGGAGAGGGGCGAGCGTGTTAGCAGGGAGACCACATAGGAGGATGTTGCAGTAGTCGAGGCGGGAGATTATGAGAGCATGCACTAGCATTTTTGTAGATTGAGAATTGATGAAGAGACGGATTCTGGAAATATTTTTGAGTTGAAGACGACAGGAGGTGGTGAGGGATTGAATGTGTGGTATGAAGGACAAGGCAGAGTCAAAGGTCACTCCGAGGCACCGAACTTTGGGTGCTGGGGAGAGCGTGATGTTATTTATTGTAATAGATAGATCAGGTAGAGAGTGTAGGTGAGATGGAGGAAAGATGATCAGTTCAGTTTTGGCCACATTGAGCTTTAGGAAGCGAGAGGAGAAGAAGGAAGATATAGCCGATAGGCACTCTGGGATTCTGGACAGCAGAGATATGACATCTGGGCCAGAGAGGTAGATCTGAGTGTCATCGGCATATAGGTGGTACTGGAAGCCATAGGACTTTATGAGTTGTCCCAGGCCAAATGTATAGATAGAAAAAAGTAATGGTCCCAGGACAGAGCCTTGAGGGACACCAACAGAGAGAGGACGGGATGAAGAGGTTGTGTGGGAGTGGTTGAGTGATACGCTTTTCAACTTCAGCTTTTTTACAAGTGGTGTTGTGTTTGCATCAAGGATTTGTTGAAATTTCATTGAATCCTTCTACCCATGAACATTTCCCCATGAAATTGGCTACAACACAACCCCAAAACATGATTTATCAACCCCCATGCTTAATGGTTGTCTAGATATTTTTTTCCTGAAATTACATGCCTTTTTTTCTCTACACATACTGTAGCTTTGATCATTGTGGCCAAAGAGTTTCATTTTAAGCTCATCAGTTGACATAACTTGTTTCCAAAATGCATCAGGCTTGTTTAGATGTACTCTTGCATACTTCTGACTCTGAATTGTATGGTGAGGATGCAGGAGAAGTTCTCTTCCATGAAGGCCATATTTGTGCAGGTGTCTCTGAATAGTAGAACAATGTACCACAACTCTGGAGTCTGCTAACTCTTCCTGAAGGTCTTTTGCAGTAAATTGGGGGTTCTGATTCGCTTCTCTAGCAATCCTACTAGCAGTTCTCATAAAAATTTTGCTTAGTTTTCTAAACCTTATCTTAACCTCCACTTGTGCCTGTTGACTGCCATTTCTGAATTACATTTCAAAGTGAGGAAAGGGTAACTTGAGCGCATTGCTACCTTCTTATAGCCTTCTCATGCCTAGTGGGCCTCCACCATTTTCATTTTCAGAGTGCTAGGCAACTGTTTAGTTTTTTGGCACAAAGTTGGAAGACGCTTGATGAAATTTGTTAAGAAGCCATAGCCCTAACAGGCTAATTTGGGTCTGAAACTTTGGTTTTAGAAATGTGAGCACAAATGTTTAAGGGTGCCCAAATTTTTGCATCGCACCATTTTCCTTTGGTAATTTTTCAAATGTGAATATGAAAATCTGTTTTTTTGCCTAAATAAATAAATAATAATTTTGACCAGGGGTGCCCAAACATTTACATACCATTATATATTTAAACTTAGTAGTAAAAACAAATCTCTTGAAATTATTAATTAGGCCAAGCATTGCTCAAGTTTTCCAATGACTGATCCTACAAAAAAAAAATACAGAATATACTGGGTATATTGCAGATTAGGAATGTCTATTACCTATAGTCAAAAATGAATAAATCAAATTAAGGTAAAAAGTTAGGGACAGCCAAAAACTTCTGTAGCCAGGAGCCACTGGGGTTTTCAAATTGCCTATAAGGCTATCATTTAATTTTGTAGGAAGAACAGCTGTTTCACCTGCAAATCCGTGCACCCATAACAACCGTCTATCTGGTTTTATCCATTTTGAAAATATAATGCCACCTCTCACTTTACCTGAAGGGCATGGGATTAAAAATGAGTGCAGCATGTATTCATACATACAATTACTGTACTTTAAAAATGTTTCAACTAATTGTTGCTTGTTTCACATGATCAAAAAATCTAAATCTGCAAAATTCTAACAAAACACCGAGACCAATGGCACTCACATGCTGTTGCTCATTTATTTGCTCACTTCCTTTCAATGGAAACATTTGAACATGTAATAAACTGAGATCAATAGTGTTTAAAACATCAAATACGAATTGTCTGGCTTGGCACATGTGGTTCTAATAGATCCATAATTGTTACAGTCTGATTAAATATGGCCATAAGAAGACAATAGACCACATTTTTTTCTAAAGAACGAACCACTACACCCACATTCACTAGCACAATTTGTTATTTAGAAATGTAATTGGAAGTGACAGTATTTACTAATTACCAGAAACCATCCTTAGTTTGCTTGCACAATTTTAAGGGTAGTTCACATCTATCATGTTGAAAAAAGTAGATCCCATTAGAGCTGGTCGAACTAGCAAAAAAACCGGGACCAGCAGGGATCCTGGGATCCGATTGGTACACCCGCGCCAACGATGATGTCGGATGGATGAGGGCGGTCCAGCGCCATGTTTAAAAAAAAGCATGGACAAGATACAGTTCTGTATCTCCCCCTGATGAAATGATGATACTATAAAAGATAGTGAAACGTACGTCGGGGTCCAGGTATCGGGGGACCTCTCTGCTGCGTCCATTGGACTTTGTACTTATGGGTATGATGGATTCTCTTGGGACATTTTCCGTTATGTGAATGCTGCTAGGGCGCTGTGCAATACTATCACGCAATAATGTTATGACGATCTTTTCATCCCTGCTGGTTACTTTTTACAACTAAGTGCTCATTATCCATATTGCATTAAATACACTGCAGCAGTTGTCTGTTTTCACATGATCTATCTATCCATGCTTTAAAAAAATGCTATCTATTATCACATGTGCATATGATCATTGTTATAAGGAATGATAGATTTATGATACTTACATACGCTGCTATGCTATCCTGCTAGGGCGAAATGCAATATTTATATATGATATTTTGATGGGGTTTATCTTTACCATTATTACTTGCTGCCCTTTATTGAAAAAATACCATTTACATCATTTGTAACAATGCTTTGATCAGGGCCGGCTCCAGGTTTTTGTGGGCCCCGGGCGGAAGAGTCCCAGTGGGCCCCATCCACACACAGACACCGATACGAACATATACATATTTAAAGACAAACTCACAAAAATACATATAAACAGACAAATATATACAGTCATATACACTTACAGACACACACACACACACACACACACACAAGTCTGCTGCATACAGACAGACACACACACACACAACTCTGCTACATACAGACAAACACACACAACTCTGCTACATACAGACAAACACATACAACTCTGCTACATACAAACACATACAACTCTGCTACATACAAACACATACAACTCTGCTACATTCAGACAAATGCACACAACTCTGCTATATTCAGACAAACACAACTTTGCTACATACAGACAAACACATACAACTCTCCTACATACAGACAAACACATACAACTCTGCTACATACAAACACATACAACTCTGCTACATACAAACACATACAACTCTGCTACATACAGACAAACACACACAACTCTGCTACATACAGACAAACACATACAACTCTGCTACATACAGACAAACACATACAACTCTGCTACATACAAACACATACAACTCTGCTACATTCAGACAAACACATACAACTCTGCTACATACAGACAAACACACACAACTCTGCTACATACAAACACATACAACTCTGCTACATTCAGACAAACACATACAACTCTGCTACATACAGACAAACACACACAACTCTGCTACATACAAACACATACAACTCTGCTACATTCAGACAAACACATACAACTCTGCTACATACAGACAAACACACACAACTCTGCTACATACAGACAAACACACACAACTCTGCTACATACAGACAAACACACACAACTCTGCTACATACAGACAAACACATACAACTCTGCTACATTCAGACAAACACATACAACTCTGCTACATTCAGACAAACACACACAACTCTGCTACATACAGACAAACACACACAACTCTGCTACATACAGACAAACACACACAACTCTGCTACATTCAGACAAACACATACAACTCTGCTACATTCAGACAAACACATACAACTCTGCTACATTCAGACAAATGCACACAACTCTGCTGCTCTGTGGGGCCCACACCCGCGGCTCGGCAGGGCCCACACCCGCGGCTCGGCGGGGCCAGCACCCGCGGCACTGGCAGCACCCGCGGCTCGGCAGGGCCCACACCCGCGGCTCGGCGGGTACAGCACCCGCGGCACTGGCAGCACCCGCGGCTCGGCAGGGCCCACACCCGCGGCTCGGCGGGTACAGCACCCGCGGCACTGGCAGCACCCGCGGCTCGGCAGGGCCCACACCCGCGGCTCGGCGGGGCCAGCACCCGCGGAATCGGCGGGTGGGGGCATTGGCAGGGGCCAGGGCATACATCCAGGGGGTAGAAGCAGCTCACCGGGGCCTATAATGGGGAGGCGGGGAGGGCACTTACCCGATTAGGTCACGGTGGAGAGGGGGCCCACACAGCGCCGGACAGAAGCTCGCCTCCTTCATCTGTGGGACTGAGAAGGCGGTAGCTCCGCCCACAGGTGAAATTCAAACGAGGATGTCTGCGCGCCTTAAAGTGACGGCGCCGCAGATTGCTGCCGAGGACTGCGGTCCCCGGAACTCGGCCGGGGACCGCAGAACTGTAAAGGCGAGTGGGCCCCGGCCAAGGGACAGGAGAACTAACGAGGCCGAGTGGGCCCCCCCGGCTCTCCAGGGCCCCGGCATTTGCCCGGGTTTGCCGGGTGCTGACGCCGGCCCTGGCTTTGATTATACTTCAGTGTCCTTTTTCTGCCTGTACCCATTTTTTGTATACATAATTTTTGCATTGGCTTGTATTGGTTACTTCAAAACTGTACATCTATTTTCCATCCATGTCCATGGATTGTTTTGCCAATTTCTCTTTGTGCCAGTTCCAATATTAAACATAATTTTACTTGCACTATATGTTTTTTCTCCTGTTTTTTGCCTCTTTTTCGAAGTGTTATGTGGAGTTAATAATTTGTAATGCTCCTTTGTTTTTCACTTACGGATATCTGGATACTAAAGTGCATATGAGTTTAGATATTGGCAATATAATAAATAATTTCAAATTATGCAAAAATAATTCCCATAATATAGATTAATTATTGCAGAAATCCACTGATGTAAAAATATATTACTCCAGAAATGTATTTTTTTTATATGTCTATTGCACTGAAGCCTCCATATTAGCTACATTACTGATTGATCAGTGCAATAGATAGATATATATATATATAAAAAAAATACATTTCTGGAGTGATATATTTTTACATTAGTGGATTTGTGCAATAATCGAGATTAATTATAGGAATTATTTTTCCATAATTTAAAATTATTTATTATATTGCATATTGCCAACATCTAAACTCATATGCACTTTATTGCACTTTGTACAGTTTGATTTTTTGTGAGCATTTTATTCTCCCATGTACGCCTTTTCTGGATTGCTTTTTGTTGGTGTCATTTCTACCTGATTTTGTTCCTTTAAATATCAAATAATAGTTAATAAAATCATATTTTGAACCATATCTCGGTTTTTGTTTTGTTGGTTTGGGTCAGTATAGTGGTATAAAAATAAATTAATAAAAAAACAATCAATGAAGGGTCCCCCATATTTTGATGCCAGCACAGATAAAACCTATGGCTGCAGCCCCCAGCTGTTGGGCTTTATCTGTGCTGTGTATCAAAATAAATCAATAGTCACACATGCAAGGGACTCACATCACATCACCCAACATAGCCTGCTGCTCTCCAAACATGAGCAAGCAGGCTGACTCGCTCCTGTCAGGAGAGTGTGCGGCTGTGGCGGGTGATGCGATGTGAGACTTGTGCGAGTCTGGCATGATGTCAACCGGCAGCCGCACACTCTCCTTACAGGAGCGTGCAGGTATAGAAACACATGCCGCCGACCCGCTCCTGTCAGGAAATTGTGCGTCTGTGCTGGGTGATGCAACGTGAGACTTGTGCAAGTCTGGCATAATATCACCCGACATGGCCTGGCGCTCTTAAGAGCTTGCGGCTGAGAAACACCACCGGATACTCTTCTCCCTCCCCATTTACCTGGCTAAGTACTGCACCCAGGATAAATGCACTGGCTTCTGTCTCAACTATGAACCGTCGGGTCAAGTCTGGGGCTTGTAGGATTGGGGAACTGGCAAGGGCAGCTTTCAATGCTCTGAAGGAGCGCTCACAGTCATCTGTCCAGGTGACTACTTGTGGTAGCTTCTTTTTGGTGAGGTCGTCAACGGCTTAGCAAGAGCACTATAGTTAGAAACGAACTTCCTATAGTACCCTGCTGTACCCAAGAAGGACATCACCTGCTTCTTTGACTTGGGGGCAGGCCAGGAGGTGATGGCCTCAACCTTCCCTGGCTCTGGTTTCATGGTCCCGCCACCCACTCAGTGTCCGAGGTACTGTACCTCCGTCATGTCGATCTGACACTTCCCTGGCTTTATATTCAGACCAGCTCTTTGGATCCGCCTAAGCACCTGCTCCAGGTGCCCTAGGTGTTCCTCCCAAGTGGGACTAAAGATGGCAATGTTATCCAGGTAAGTGACTGCAAACACTTCTAGTCCCTCGAGCAGCTGGTCAACCAATCGCTGGAAAGTGGCAGGAGCATTTCTCATGCCAAAGGGCATGACAAGGGATTCATACAGCCCGAATGGGGTGATGAAGGAGGACCTTTCTTGTGCTTCCTTGGACATAGGAATCTGCCAGTACCCTCGACTCAGGTCCATGATTGTCAGGTACCGGTCCCCGGCTAAGCAATCCAGTAGCTCATCGATGCGTGGCATTGGGTACGCATCGTGTGCTGTGATTGCATTTAGCCTCCTGTAGTCCACACAAAACCAGGTTGTCCGGTCCTTTTTTGGAACCAAAACTACAGGCGAGGCCCATGCACTTTTGGACCTCTAGATCACCCCAAGGGCTAGCATTTCATCGATCTCCCTTTTTATGTCCTTTTGTACCTCTAGGGAGACATGGTATGGGGGTTGACGGACTGGGGAATGACACCCTGTGTCCACCTAGTGGGTGGCTAGGAATGTCTTCCCTGGGGCATTCGTGAAGGTCATCAGGTAGGGCCGGAATACCTCCCGCAGCTGTGATCTTTGGTCCATGGATAGCTGTGGGTTGAATGCTGCCTCCTCGATAGACCCTCCACCACAGGCCGAGGCGAGCAAGTCCACCAAGACTTTGCTTTCGCCTTCCTCGGGAAGGCTACACACAGGAAGGGCGAAGGCTTCCCTGTCATGATGAGCTTTCATCATGTTGACATGGAAGACCTTTTGCCTCTTCCTGGTATGGTCGATGGTAACCACGTAACTTACGTCATTGAGGTGCTGATGCACAAGGTATGGACCCTCCCAGGCCGCCTGAAGCTTGTTCTTGGTCTTTGGGACACCTTCTGACCCACTTCGTACACCCACTCTCGAGCGTGTTGGTCATACCATAGCTTCTGGCTGGCCTGGGCTTGCACCATATTCTCATGCACCAGCCGTGTCATTGACTGCATTTTGTCACGGAGCCGAATGACATACTCCACAACGGACACTTCTGGGGAGTTCAGTCCCTCTTCCCAGGATTCCCTTACCGGACCAAGAGTCCCCCGGACTCGTCTGCCATACAGGAGCTCGAAGGGAGAAAACCCCGTTGAGGCCTGTGGTACCTCTAGATACCACTCCCAGTTGCGTCCATGTGACTCAACCAGCATCTTAAGCATCTGCTTAAGTGTACTATTAAATTGCTCACCCAAACCATTGGTCTATGGGTGATAGGCGCTTGATACCAGATGCTGCACCTGAATTTTCTTACAGAGAACCTCCATTAGACGAGATATGAACTGAGTCCCCTGGTCGGTAAGCATCTCCCTGGGAAATCCTACTCAGGAGAATATGGCCAAGAGGGCATCTGCCCCCTTATCGGCCCTAACTGAGGACAGAGCCACTGCCTCCGGATACCAGGTAGCATAGTTTACCACAGTAAGGATGAAACGTTTTCCAGAGCTGTTGGGGATGGCCAGAGGCCCGACGATGTCCACAGCGATCCTCTGGAAAGGCTCCTCTATCACCAGCAAAGAGATCAGGGGAGCTTTGGGAGCAGGCCCTGACTTTCTCACTCTTTGACATGTGATACAGGAGCTGCAGTATTTGGCAACATCTGTCCCCATTTTGGGCCAATTGAAGTGGTGAGACAGCCGGGCCTTGGTTTTGCTGACCCCCAAGTGTCCGGTGAGTGGGATCTCATGGGCAATCCGCAGCAACTCCCTCCTAAAGCGGAGAGGCACAGCCAGCTGTCTTTCCTTCAGCCACTCCTGTTGGGGGTTACAGGGAACAGTCTCCCGGTACAACCTCCCCTGGTCCCAGAATACCCTCTCCTTATCGGTCTCGGAGGAGGGCTTCTCTGCGAGATCCCTTAACGTCTCTAGACTGGCATCAGTTCGTAGAGCCACCTGGAACTCTTGGCTAGAGGCAGCCAAAAGTGACGTTAAGGTTCCAACCTCACTAGGACCCTCTGGGACCTGCTCTGGGTCCGTAACCAATTCCGTTATCCCTCTGGGTTAAGAGGTGTCAGAAGGCAATGTTTCATTTGCGTTCTGGGTACTCTGACTGCGGGTGACAGCACCGATGAAGGCTGTCTTCCCGGGGGATAACAACTCTTCCCCATCAGCCTGATCGGCTCTGGGTGCTACTTGCTCCTCATCCCATAGTACCTTAGGAGCAGTGCCAATGGTGGGGCAGCTACCACTGGCTGTGTGACTGTCCGCTGTGACACTGGTCAGCTGCATTTGACCACTTTCCTCGTGGTTCTCATGTCTGCCTCCATCTCTGTCAGCACAGACACTTACTACCTAGGGGTCGTCCTCAGCCATGTCACCCCGCAGCGTGGCATGGCTGAGTTCCCCTGTACAAACCTCCACTTTATTACCATGCACAACATTTGTAATCACATTCTGGATATCCCCATTTGGGTCACGTAACTTAACAGCGCTTGCATCACATGACTTAACAACATTTGCATCACATGACTTATTGGATTGGAGCAGGTCATCAGGGACAAATTGTGCAACCAATCGTCCAAGATCATTCCCCAATAAAACATTGGCTGGTAGATGTTCGGACACCCCCACCCCACTTCCCTCCACCCTCTCCCAGCACCCCAGTCGAGGGAAACCCAGGCCATTGGGAAAGATTGGCGAACACCCCCAATCCCAGTGACAGTCAGGAGTTTTCCTGGGATAACGTTTTCAGGAGGCACCAGTTCGGGCGGATCAGGGTTCGGTCGGCTCCAGTGTCCTTGAGCCCCATAGTGAGGGTGCCGCCCACGGTGACCGAGTGTAGGTTTTCACAGGTCCTACCACTCGCCTCCCCCACCAAAAAGACAGCTGCACTAGGCCCTTGGGCCTTGGATGTGGGGTTCTTCTTCTGCCTCTCTGGGCAAGCGGAGCTGAGGTGTCCAGGCTGGTTGCAGGAAAAACACCTGCGAGTGTCAGAGGTCATCTGGGCACTGGCTGGTAGGGGCAGGGGGCGTGGTAGTTGTCATCTTACCCCCTTTCCAGCTGGTGGAGGGTGGCTTCCGCACCCCCGATGCACGGTTGGTCTCATAGGTGTCAGCAATCTGTGCTGCTGTATTCACATCCTTTGGTTCCCGGTCCATCACGAACTGTCACACGTCCGCAAAACAAAGGTGTAGGAATTGGTCCTTTACCATCAGGTCTGTTATTTGCTCAGCAGTGGTGGTGGACAGTCCTTGGACCCATTGGTTAAAGTTGGTCCAGAGCCCATCCACAATGTCTCTGTTGCTGTCATGTGGTCCACGCTGGAGGGTCCGTAAATTTTTGCGGTACCTCTCTGGAGTTAGCTGATACTTCCATATTAGGGCCTGCTTGATGGCCTCAGAGTCTCCACTCTGCTCATGAGGGAGACTGGCAAACGCGTCCAGGGCCTTGCCTCGCAGCCCTGGGGTTAAGTATCGTGCCCATTGTGCTGGGGCAAATGGTACTGCAAGCAAGTCTTTTCAAATCCCCTCAGAAAGGTGTCCAAGTCCCCGTCCTTTTCCGTCACAGGAAAATGCTCCGGTCGGGGCTTAAAACTGTTGGCATTATTGGACTCACAGTTCAGTAGGGAAGATGTCTGCTGCCGGGCTTAGAGGACCTTCAATTCATGGTCTCTCTGGGCCTGACACTCTCGCTCGGCTCTGTCAGCCTCTCGCTCGGCCTCTCGCTCAGCTCTCTCCTGATATTGCTCAATGAGCTTCAGCCGTCCCTTCCTGTCATCTGCAGCAAGTTGTTGTAGGGCAATCTGCAGGTAGGAGTCCATGCTACTCCAGTTGCTGCTCTGGCTTGAAGCTGCAGAAGAGGCCCTGGCCGCAGTATCATCCAGGGCTTGGCTTGTCTCCCCATCATTAGCACTGGGGGAACGGACTTGCTTTGCCTCCCATTGTAACAGTTCTTTAATGAGGTCTGGCTTGTTTTTGCTATTGACATCAATCTCTCTGGTCATGCAGATGGCAATCAGAGTCTCCGTCAGCTGGCTGTACCAGGCTTCGGTCAATGCAGCCATAATTGCCAAATAAAAGATAGGATAGAAAAACAAGAGAGAAGGGAGGGGGGTAACTGCTACAAGTACAGTATTGTTCCAGGTATACTTAAACACTGAGTTCGATCCTCAAAACTTTTGCAAGTTTTTAGTGAAAGGGATGATTGCTCAAACCAGATCACTAATGCTCTATATCCCACCGCTTGCCACCAATTTGTCACGAACAGCCGTGGGAGTCACTCAGATATCCCGCAGCTGTTCACTAATTTGTCACGAACATGGCTACCCTCTAGCGCCCCCCTTGTTGGCAGGCCACTTTTGGTACTGCAGAACAATGAACAAATGAGGCTGCTGAGCTAATAATTCCAAATATTGGAGGTCTCACAGCAAGGGTAAATGTATATATGACCGATTCCCGCTAATGGAATATATATATACCTCGGTACCCTTAATGATAGCGCCCCAATAATTCTATGCAATAATAATTACGCTGCCACCATCCAACTTTCTACAGGTAGCTGGGGACCCGTTTCAGATAGCAGAAGGATTTTTGGACGGGTTTGGGTTCGTTAATAGAACAGAAGGAAACGAACTATTAAATTTTATATATTTAATCCGAAAATAGGCAGTGTTTAAAAAATATACAAGAATTTACAAAAGGCAGCAATACAAATACAGTATAGACAGTTACATAGAAGGTATAAACATGAAACTTACTAAACTCGTGCCATAGATGTGACGTCCGAATTTAGGGAGGGAGGGGCTCCAAGAGAATAAGCTAGAAAGATGACCAGCATCCCCACTTACTGATGCCCTCCAGTACCCCCCAGCAAGGAGCTAATTGCTCTTATGCCCTCAGGTAACCCCCCTCTCTGTGACCTCATTTTACAGTCTCTTGTGGGCTATGCCAAGAGTGTCACAAAGTTCTTTAATTCTAGCTTTTCACATGTCTTTGCTCCTGGGCCACACAGGTGAAAGATATTAGCGTCATATTTTATTTCTCGATTTTACATTTACATAGATACCAAACACAACGCATCTAGCATGATTTTACTGGCCAATACTAATTTGTTGTGATACCAGCGATCTCCCAGTCAAGCTAAATGGTGCACTGGGTTCAGCGCTCCACAGGGATTCTGGCAGTATGTTTTTCATTTTTCTAGCATTAACAGGACATGTAAAAAACTGTATTAGGTGTTTTCCCTCCAACGAAACAAAGGATTGTCTTTTCTGTACATCTCTTGGCTGTAGCTCTACCATCCCCAAGTCATAAATTCCTAAACTTTCAGGCCGATCAGATAATCGTCAAGGTGATCTGTGGCTGATGGTGGGGAGGGGGTAAGGACCCTTCAAGAGTTTTACATGACAGCATGCGGCTTTTTTTATTATCTAAATAAATAATTGTTGTAAAAAACAACATGTGGTCTCCCCCAATTTTGATACCCAGCCAAGATAAAGCCAGCTGGGGGCTGGTATTCTCAGCCCGCAGCCGCCCAGTATTGACACATCCATTAAATGTGACAATCCCTGTGCTTTACTGGCTCTTCCTGTTGCCTGTGCTTTACCGGCTCTTCCCGTTGCCCTGGTGTGGTGGCAATCAGGGTAATAGCAGGGTTAATAACAGTGCACAGCTGTTCCTAAACTCTAGGTTATTGATGGCACAGGCATCTATGAGATACCTGCATCACCAACCCTTAAATGAAAGTAAATAAGTACAAACACAGAAAAAATCCTTTATTTGAAATAAAATACAAAAACACACACTCTTTCCCCACTTTATTAACCCCAAACACCCCGCTTAGTCCGGTGTAATCCACACGAGGTCCCACGCCGCTTCCAGCTCTGCTACATCTCACAGCAAGTGGCCATAGAACAAGAATGATGGCTGTGAGTGAAGAGAATGACTGAGCTGCGATGAGCAATGAATGCAGGCAGACACTGTCACAGGCTGGAGGTGCATCTGACTGCAACCAATCACAGATGACAGGATGGCCGGTTGGCAGGGAAAGTCTAATGTGCAGTACAGGAAGTGAATATGTGACCCAAAAGCAGTTTGCCGCCATGACACAAAGTCTCTGTAAGTATGAAACGTTTGCTTAATTCTTTTTTTTCTTCATTTTTCCTTTAATTTCTCCAGTGCCGAATCTGGATCGTACACCTGGAATCCCGGACCCGGGTCCAGCACCCGGGCCTCTTTGAAACCGCGTGGATCCGAACAATAACAGTCCTGTCCTGCTCAGCCCTAGGTCCCATACATGCTTGCAGTAGCATTAGCTTTATAAAAGATATAAATAGAGAAAAGCTGATCTTTTGAAATTAGAATTCGCCAACTTTGTTGAATATTGCCAAAAAGTGATTTGCGGTGAATAAATTCCTGCAAATTGCATATATAAAAATCTCTAATTGCCTACAACATATGTGTAGAACATTGTCCTCTCTTTTGAGATGGGGTGCATGTATTGCTATTGTTTATAGTCAGGTAGAACAAACAAGCCGTGGCAGTTTCACATGGTTGGGTGCAAAAATCATCCCTGCTTTGTGGGTATATAAAGCTTTGCACTATTTTAGATGAAAGAATAAAAGCTTTTTTTTTATAAGCCGTCCAAAAAATTTATCCCTCTAATTAGGAAACATTACATGTGTACTCTAGTGTTTTTAATGTGAAGGAGTAATGGCCTCTCAACCAAAAGTGAAAGAAATCATCCCTTTTATTCAGGGCCGGCTCCAGGTTTTTGTGGGCCCCGGGCGGAAGAGTCCCAGTGGGCCCCATCCACACACAGACACCGATACGAACATATACATATTTAAAGACAAACTCACAAAAATACATATAAACAGACAAATATATACAGTCATATACACTTACAGACACACACACACACACACACACACACAAGTCTGCTGCATACAGACAGACACACACACACACAACTCTGCTACATACAGACAAACACACACAACTCTGCTACATACAGACAAACACATACAACTCTGCTACATACAAACACATACAACTCTGCTACATACAAACACATACAACTCTGCTACATTCAGACAAATGCACACAACTCTGCTATATTCAGACAAACACAACTTTGCTACATACAGACAAACACATACAACTCTGCTACATACAGACAAACACATACAACTCTGCTACATACAAACACATACAACTCTGCTACATACAAACACATACAACTCTGCTACATACAGACAAACACACACAACTCTGCTACATACAGACAAACACATACAACTCTGCTACATACAGACAAACACATACAACTCTGCTACATACAAACACATACAACTCTGCTACATTCAGACAAACACATACAACTCTGCTACATACAGACAAACACACACAACTCTGCTACATACAAACACATACAACTCTGCTACATTCAGACAAACACATACAACTCTGCTACATACAGACAAACACACACAACTCTGCTACATACAAACACATACAACTCTGCTACATTCAGACAAACACATACAACTCTGCTACATACAGACAAACACACACAACTCTGCTACATACAGACAAACACACACAACTCTGCTACATACAGACAAACACACACAACTCTGCTACATACAGACAAACACATACAACTCTGCTACATTCAGACAAACACATACAACTCTGCTACATTCAGACAAACACACACAACTCTGCTACATACAGACAAACACACACAACTCTGCTACATACAGACAAACACACACAACTCTGCTACATTCAGACAAACACATACAACTCTGCTACATTCAGACAAACACATACAACTCTGCTACATTCAGACAAATGCACACAACTCTGCTGCTCTGTGGGGCCCACACCCGCGGCTCGGCAGGGCCCACACCCGCGGCTCGGCGGGGCCAGCACCCGCGGCACTGGCAGCACCCGCGGCTCGGCAGGGCCCACACCCGCGGCTCGGCGGGTACAGCACCCGCGGCACTGGCAGCACCCGCGGCTCGGCAGGGCCCACACCCGCGGCTCGGCGGGTACAGCACCCGCGGCACTGGCAGCACCCGCGGCTCGGCAGGGCCCACACCCGCGGCTCGGCGGGGCCAGCACCCGCGGAATCGGCGGGTGGGGGCATTGGCAGGGGCCAGGGCATACATCCAGGGGGTAGAAGCAGCTCACCGGGGCCTATAATGGGGAGGCGGGGAGGGCACTTACCCGATTAGGTCACGGTGGAGAGGGGGCCCACACAGCGCCGGACAGAAGCTCGCCTCCTTCATCTGTGGGACTGAGAAGGCGGTAGCTCCGCCCACAGGTGAAATTCAAACGAGGATGTCTGCGCGCCTTAAAGTGACGGCGCCGCAGATTGCTGCCGAGGACTGCGGTCCCCGGAACTCGGCCGGGGACCGCAGAACTGTAAAGGCGAGTGGGCCCCGGCCAAGGGACAGGAGAACTAACGAGGCCGAGTGGGCCCCCCCGGCTCTCCAGGGCCCCGGCATTTGCCCGGGTTTGCCGGGTGCTGACGCCGGCCCTGCTTTTATTGTTGTCTGCAACTGGTTTGCTAATCACAAAAATCATCAGAAAATTTAAAACTTTTTACTAAGGCATCTAAAAGTTATCCCTTCATTTCTGGAGACAAAACAGTAGAACTGTTTTGAACTTGAAGACATTTGGGCTTGTTGTCTTCAAGACCTAAAAAAAATTGCCCTATTTTTAGACCTGTTTCTTGAGCTTTCAAAATCTTAAGAGTTTAGTAGTACAGTTAAGCGCTATGAAGCACAGTGGGCAGCCACGAGGTGTGTGGTGGCATGGCTGCAGCAGGATCAGCACAGTAGAGAGTTAACATGGAGCAGACAAGGAGATGCTTAGCAGTTTAGGGCCAGTAATGGCAGCTCTGCCAGCAGAAGTAGAGTCAAATACTATAAAACAAAGGTGGCATCAAGGAGGTGTGTGGCTGGCATGGTTGTGCCAAGGCTGTGGCAGAAGCATCATGCTTGATAGATAGGATGGACTAGACCATAAATTGGTTGGAACTTTAGGGCCAGCAACAGCAGCCTCAGCAGCAACAGTACTACAGTATACATGTCATAATGGACAGGGAGAACAGGGAGAATAGTTTATTGGCCCTGTTGTGACAGCAGGATGGTGTAGATGACAGTCAATGGACAGTCATGCTGAGTTGCAGACAGCTAGTGCATCCAAATTAATATTGACAGCTGCAAGCATCTACATTAATCCATTCTTAGTCTACTTTGGTGTGAAAAATCTATTAGCCATGCTGTACACCTTCTTTCACATTAACTTGAGGCTGGACATACTAAAACGCCTGCCTATAGAAAATTGTTACATTTTTTTCCATCAGTCCAATTTGTTGACACAGATATCTAAGCGATCAAAGTATCTTCTTGACCAAGGTCACAGTCAGTTGTGCTCAAAAGTTTACATACCCCGGCAGATTTTTGCTTTCTTGGCTTTTTTTCAGAGAAATGAATGATAACACAAAATCTTTTTTTACCACTCATGATTAGTGATTGGGTGAAGCCATTTATTGTCAAACTACTGTGTTTTTCTGTTTTTAAATCAGAATGACAACCAAAAACGTCCAAATGACCACAATCAAAAGTTCACATACCCTGGTGATTTTGGCCTGATAACATGCACAGAACTTGACACAAAAGGGTTTGAATGGCTAATAAAGGTAACATCCTCACCTGCGACCTGTTTGCTTGTAAGCAGCGTGACTGCAAAAAGCTGAGTGAGTTTCATAGATCCAGACAGACTCTTGCATCTTTTATCCAACCTCTGACGTTTCTGGGTTGTGAGTCATGGGGAAAGAAAAAGAATTGTTAATGGATCTATAGGAAAAAATAGTTGAACTGTATAAAACAGGAAAGGGAGACAAAAAGATATCCAAGAAATTAATAAGGCCAGTCAGCATTGTTCAAACTGTGATTAACAAATAGAAAATCAGGGCCTCAGTAAAAACCAAATCACAATGAGGTAGACCAACAAAAATTTCAACCACAACTGCCAGAGAAATTGTTAGGGATGTAAAGAAAAACCCACAAATAACATCAGCTGAAATACAGGACTCACTGAAAACTAGTGGTGTGGCCTGTTTCAAGATGCACAATAAGGAGGCACTTGAAGAAAAATGGGCTGCATGGTCGAGTCACCAGAAGAAAGCCATTACTGTGCAAATGCCACAAAGTATCTCACCTACAATACGCCAAACAGCACAGCGATAAACCTCCAAACTTCTGGAACAAGGTATCTTGGAGTGATGAGACCAAAATTGAATTTTTTGTCCACCACCATAAATGTTACATTTGTAGAGGTGTCAACAAGGCCTATGATGAAAGGAACATCATTCCTACTGTAAAGCATGGAGGTGGAGCACTGCTGATGTGGTGATGTGTGATCTACAACGGCAGAGGCAACTTGGTCAAAGTTGAAGGAAAGATGAATGCAGCCCATTATCAGCAAATACTGGAGGCAAATTTGCACTTTTCAGCCCGGTAGCTGCGCATGGGATGTACTTGGACGCTCCAATATGACAACAATCCAAAACACAAGGCCAATTCAACCTATATTGGCTACAAGAGAACAAAGTGAAGGTTCTGGAGTGGCCATCTCAGTCTCTTGACCTTAATATCATTGAGCCACTCTAAGGAGAAATAAAGCGCATAGTTCCTGCAAGAAAGCTCAGGAATTTACAAGAACTGAAGGTTTTGGCCAAGAAGAATGGGCAGCTTTATCATCTGAGAAAATAAAGAGCCTCATCCACAACTACCACAAAAGACTTCAAGCTGTAATTGATGTTAGAGTTTGCAATACATGGTGTTAAGAACTGGGGTATGTGAACTTTTGAGCAGGGTCATTTGCATGTTTTTGGTTGTTATGATTTAAAAAGAACACAGTAGTTTGACAATAAACTAACCATGAGTGGAAAAAAAGATTTTGTGTCATCATTCATATTCACTGAAAAAAAGGCCAAGAAAGCAAAAAATCTGGGTATGTAAACCTTTAACAGCCATGTTTAGTTACAGTTGTGCTCAAGGTGGTACAACTCTGTTTGCTGATATGCATCAATTTTTACATTAGCAAATAAACCATCTAGTCCGTCACGTCATATATATTGTAATTGGTGGTGCTGCCTCGGATATTTGTAAAATTGTTAATATTGTGAAAGAATATTGCACGTATATAAGTGAAACAATTTGATTTTGAAAACTGTAAACAATTTGTTGTTTCTGATATTTTTCCCTTCATGACCATCCCTGTGCAAGGGTCGCAAACACTAAAAAGAGTTGCCTCTGCAGAGAACATAGTGGTCACCTGTTTATACATGTGATCGGCAACCATCCACTGTGCAAAAGCTTTACCAATTAGAGAACTTACAGTATATTTGCCTGTTAATATGCTGGTTGACCCAAAAATGTCTTAATATTTTTGGAAGAAAATAATCTTTATTTTACACTAAATTAATTTTAGGAATTCAAAGAAGTTTGGTTTACATAATTTTAAAAATAATTTTTTGCTTTTATGACCGGCTTTGCAGATGGGCCGCACACACATAGAAGTGTTGTTTTTGCGAAGATTGGAAAAACATTTCCTGCTCAGACATAAGGCCACCAACCACTCTCTGCTACACCAATTAGGGGACACAGATTTACCTGCTAATTTCCAAAGTTTGGTGCCCTCCAAAAACTTGAAATTATTGATAATTAAAAAGAAAATTCAAATTCCCTCATGAATAGTAATGAGCGAGAACTAAACTGCTAGGATGGTCAGTACTCTAGTCAAGCAATTTCTAATGCTCGAATGCTTGTCTGAAGTAATGAGCATAATGGAAGTCAATGGAAAACTTGAGTATTTTTCCAGAAGACCCCCCCGGAAGGTTTGGGGAGGGGAAGAAAATTACTGAAATGGATGGAAACACTGCGGCAATGGAATGGAAACAGCATGGACACATTTCTGACTTACAGGTCGCTGCTAAAAACAATATTGTCAGAATTTTATGCCACTTACTGACAATAAAACATACAAAACCAAAGCTAAAATTTAAAGACAAAAACAACAACTCCTCCACCCTGTAGGCTATGTTCACAAGTAATGTTTTACCAGTGTTTCTGCACTTTATCATTGCTTTCAATGAGAAAACACTGAAAAACCGCCTGAAAACCACTGAAAGCATTGACATGCTCCTTCTTTTTAAAATGCAGCATTTTTCTATATTAGTCTGGAAAAAAAAAGAATTGTGGGCATGAGATTTCTCAATTTGGTTTCCCATTTGTAAGCAGTGGGACTCCTAGACGCGTAAAGCCAATGCACTAAGTGCAAGGTCTATAAAAATTTGAAAGGGAGAATTGCAATACACCCTAGAATACACATAGGGGATGGCCTCAGAAAACATTTTTTCCAATGTAGGAGTAGTGGGACTCCTAGACTAGTAAAGCTTATGCATTAAGTGCAAGGACTGCAAAAATTATAAGAACGAACTCCAATACACCCTGGAACACACATAGGGCCTCAGAAAATATTTACATTTAGAAAGAGTAGGTCCTCTGTAGCCAACTTTTGCGCAAGGTAAGGTGGGTGGCAGTTTGTCCATTGCTGGTCCATGGGCTTCAGGCAGCCCTGGGGCAAACAGCCGGCCCAGACTCAGAATTTTTAATAGGTCAGCTGCCGCCTTGTACTCAGAATTTTTAGTGGACCAATCATTAAAAGAATTTAAAAAACATGCAGCTGATGTGATTTATTTGGACTTTGCAAAGGCATTTGATACTGTACCACATAATAGCCTTATACTAAAGCTCCAGAAGCAAGGACTAGGGGAAACTATATGCAACTGGGTAAGGAATTGGCTAAAATATAGGAAACAAAGGGTAGTCATAAATGGTACATTATTTAAATGGGCGATAGTCCATAGTGGGGTGCCGCAGGGATCTGTGCTAGGACCGATTCTTTTTAATCTCTTTATTAATGACCTTGTGGATGGGATTGATAGTATAGTGTCAGTCTTTGCTGATGACACCAAACTATGTAGGATATTAAAAACTGACCTTGATAGTACAATATTACAAAAAGATCTGGATAAGATGTCAGAATGGGCTGATACTTGGCAAATGAGATTTAATGTTGATAAATGTAAAGTAATGCACCTAGGACAGAGTAATCCTATAACTGCGTATACATTAAATGGAAGTAAACTCGGGACTACGGAACAGGAGAAGGACTTGGGTATTCTTATTACAAATAAGCTGAGCAGCAGCACTCAATGTCAGGCAGCAGCTGCTAAAGCAAACAAGATTTTAGGGTGTATAAAAAGAGAGATTAGATTCCGTGATCCTAACGTATTGTTACCCCTCTATAAATCAGTTGTAAGGCCACATCTGGAATATGGGATCCAGTTTTGGGCTCCACATTTTAAAAAGGACATTCAGAAGTTAAAGTCAGTTCAAAGGTGAGCAACTAGACTACTACAAGGAATGGAAGGCCTCCCATATGATGACAGGTTGAAAAAGTTAGATATGTTTAGCTTAGAAAAAAGACATCTCAAAGGAGATCTCATTTATATGTATAAATACATGTGTGGTCAATATAAAGGACTGGCACATGACTTATTTCTTCCAAAGACAATACTAAGGACCAGGGGGCATACACTGCGAGTGGAAGAAAAGTGATTCAGACAGCTAAATAGGAAAGGGTTCTTTACAGTTAGAACAGTCAGACTATGGAATGCCCTACCACAAGAGGTAGTGTATCGCCCTGGGCAAGCCAGGGGACACAGGTCACACACCACCACACCCTACATCCCAGCTAGGAACATCTAAGCTAACCAAAAATCCTTGTTGCCTTCCTCCAGAGGCTGATGATTCACACCAGGGGGTGGGCCAAGCGGTTGGCTCCGCCCACCGAGGAGGACACAGCTCTGGAGGCGGGAGAGACCAGGCAGATTAGCCCAGGCAGGGCTTGAGTAAACAGCTAAGTGAAAGTAGTGAAAGTAGAAAAGTGGTAAAGGAGGAAAGCAAGTGAGGTGACAAGAAAGAAGGAAAGCCTGAAGGGTCCAGCTGTGTGTAGGACCAGGTCAGCAAGGTCAGCAACGGCGGTGACTGTCTGGAGGGGGGACCGTTTGGAAGTTCCTGGAAGGATCCCGTAGGCTGTGTGCCCGGCGGTCTGGAGCAGTGTTCCGAAGGACAGTCAGCACCAGGGCAGGGGCCTATCGGACCCCGGCAAGGCTTGGAGTCGCCATAATTTGCCGAATCCATCAGTGAAGGGGACGTAGATCCCCCAACAACCAAGTCCCGATTGAAGGCAACAGCCCAGCCAGTGTAGAAGAGACACCGCCACCGCCAAGGCACCCGTTTCTTAGGGCCAGCGCCTGCGGGCAAAGAGTAGAGCTCCCCCGGTCCAGCTTGAAGCCGGGGAGCGGGTTACCGGTGGGGACCCATCGCAACCAACAAGTACACCAAGGTGCAAGGAAAAGGGACATCACCGTCACCTACTGGGAGAGCAAGTGCAGCCGTCCGTGGGACCGTCTATCCAGCCGTTTGGTTTACCGTAAAAACTGTGTCAACGTCTCAGGCTGAGTGAGTACCATAGTGCCGCAAGGCACAGCGCTGCCCCCGCGTCCCTGCGGCCACCAGGCCCTGCACCTCCCTCACCATCACCGGGCCCCGGGATCACCAACCCCTACCCACGGAGGGGCAACACAACACCTGGCTGCTCCGCATCACCATCCCCGGGAGCCCCGTATAGAGCAGCGGTGGTGAAATCACCACAACCGTGGGTGGCGTCACGGACAATAATCATCCCCACACCCAACAAACACCCCTTTCACTCACGGGCGAGGAGTGCCGCTCGAGAAACCCCCGGGATCCGGCCCACCGCTCGAGCCACCACTGAGCAGCAGCCGCCGGACCCGAGCAGAAGGGGCGAGCGTAGTGTGCTGACACCCTCCTCCCCGCCCGCGACAGTAGTAATGAAAGATACTATAACAGCTTTTAAAAAAGGGCTGGATGATTTCCTCAGTACACAAAACATTGTTGGTTATAAATTACTTAGTGACCAAATGTAGAACTGGGGGAGAAAGGTTGAACAAGATGGACCTAGGTCTTTTTTCAACCTAAGTAACTATGTAACTATGTAACATGATCCATGTGCTTTTACAAAATATGATGGGACAAGAAAAGCTAGAAAGCTTCACATCACAATAGAAATCACCTGCAATAGGTGGCATGGGTGGAACGGATTGTTGCTCTTAGCTCCCAATTGACTTGTGAGGCCTCCAATGGAGAGGTTCTTGGAGGGTCACAGACTCCTGCTTCAGCTCCCTGTAGGTGAACTCATGTCCCAATGTGAAAACATACCTTTATTCTAATATTCATGATTGGGGTGCACTTCACTGTAGTCAACTGTAGAGTTGAGCGCGGTTCGAGGCTCTCCAGTTCGCGGCTCGAGTGATTTTTGGGGCTGTTCTAGATCAAACTAGAACTCGAGCTTTTTGCTAAAGCTCGATAGTTCTAGATACGTTCGAGAACGGTTCTAGCAGCAAAAAGACCAGCTAATTGCTAGCTGTCTTTCCACTGTAATAGTGTAAGTCACTCTGTGACTCACACTATTATGAAATTTCAGTGTATAGTGTGCTGGAACAGCGCATTCAGATCACTGCTGTATGGATAATGGCGATCGCCATTTTTTTTTTTTCCTTGTCTTCCTTCCCTAAGTGCGCGCGTGTAGTGGGGCGGGCCAGCATGTCAGCCAATCCCAGACACACACACAGCTAAGTGGACTTTTAGCCAGAGAAGCAACGGCATGTGTGATAGGATGTCCATGTCACATGTCCCTGCATTATAAAACCGGACATTTTCCTCCGGCACGCCATTATCTGCCTTCTGCGTCCTTGGTGTCAGTCACCGCTGGCGCAGCTCCTATCTCCGATACTGCTGTTTACGCTCTATACACGGCGCTGAACAGAATAGGGATAGAAGTTTCTATTAGTCCTTTTAAGGGCTAATACCGGCAGGGTCAGAGCCATAAGTGACAGTCAGGGCTGTGAAAACAGAGTTTAACAGCTACACAAGATGACAGCGTCTGTGTAGCTAAGGTCAGGGATTTCCTCGCTGCATTTCCCCATTAGGAGGGATAGAAAGGCAGGCTTCCTTTCCTCTACCCAGACGCACAACCCTGCCACTGTAACCTCCTACCCTTTGCACACTCAAGCTCATTGTTACTAAGCCATTATACTAGCAAACACTGGGTGAACTTAGTGGCATCCTAAAAGTGGCTGTTGGACTTCTGTATTGTCCCACTAGTGCAAAGATATTTGCAGCACGTCTGCCTGCATTGCACACTCAAACTCATTGTTACTAAGCCATTACACTAGCAAACACTGAGTGAACTTAGTGGCATCCTAAACGTGGCTGTTGGACTTCTGTATTGTCCCACTAGTGCACAGATATTTGCAGCACGTCTGCCTGCATTGCACACTCAAACTCAATGTTACTAAGCCATTATACTAGCAAACACTGAGTGAACTTAGTGGCATCCTAAACGTGGCTGTTGGACTTCTGTATTGTCCCACTAGTGCAAAGATATTTGCAGCACGTCTGCCTGCATTGCACACTCAAACTCATTGTTACTAAGCCATTACACTAGCAAACACTGAGTGAACTTAGTGGCATCCTAAACGTGGCTGTTGGACTTCTGTATTGTCCCACTAGTGCACAGATATTTGCAGCACGTCTGCCTGCATTGCACACTCAAACTCAATGTTACTAAGCCATTATACTAGCAAACACTGAGTGAACTTAGTGGCATCCTAAACGTGGCTGTTGGACTTCTGTATTGTCCCACTAGTGCAAAGATATTTGCAGCACGTCTGCCTGCATTGCACACTCAAACTCATTGTTACTAAGCCATTATACTAGCAAACACTGAGTGAACTTAGTGGCATCCTAAAAGTGGCAGTTGGACTTCTGTATTGTCCCACTAGTGCAAAGATATTTGCAGCACGTCTGCCTGCATTGCACACTCAAACTCATTGTTACTAAGACATTATACTAGCAAACACTGAGTGAACTTAGTGGCATCCTAAACGTGGCTGTTGGACTTCTGTATTGTCCCACTAGTGCAAAGATATTTGCAGCACGTCTGCCTGCATTGCACACTCAAACTCATTGTTACTAAGCCATTATGCTAGCAAACACTGAGTGAACTTAGTGGCATCCTAAAAGTGGCAGTTGGACTTCTGTATTGTCCCACTAGTGCAAAGATATTTGCAGCACGTCTGCATTGAACATCCAAGCTCATTGTTACAAAGCTATTATACTAGCAATTTATGCTGCCAGTTTAACGGCCGTAGTTGCACTGTCAGGGATAATTATTGTTGTTTATTCTGCTGTTAATAAAGCTAGACCACCGCTGCAATCTACACCACCTCTCAATTTTTAATACCACATTTTAAGTGCACAATCTTGTCGCAATCAACAGGAGTGGCAAAATGACAGATGCTGGTGGAAAGGGGAAGAGGCGTGTTGGAAAAGGAAAAAAAGGGTTTGTCCGTGGGGAAGGTGGCAAAGCTCCTTTAACATCTGCTGAAGATAGACCATCTTCCAGCAAAAGTAAGATGTCTACTACTTACTGTGGACAATCCGATGCGCTCCCTTTTTTACGGACACGAACAACTGGAACAAAGGTAGATGATGGCAAAAAAAGGAAAATGCTTGAATGGATCTCAAGTGGTCCAACAAGTGCCCTCTCCGCCACCTCAACTACCGCATCCAAAAAACACCAGTCCTCTGAGTTTTCATCCCAATCAAACTTGCTTTCTCCCAGCTCTGAAGTCTCCATCCGCCCTGCACAGTATGGTGGAACTGAGATGGGTGAGTCTGCAGAGCTGTTCAGTCACACTCTAGCCTGGGAATCAGAGTTCTGCTCCCAAGCTACAGTGAGTACAGACCAGGAAATGGTCTGCAGTGATGCCCAGAACCTTTGTGACTCTGATTCAGGCCGTGAGGACCAAGTTTCTGAGCATAATGTTGACCCTTTTTCACAAACTGTAACACCTATTGTTATAGACAATGAGGAACATACTGATGACGATGAGACGCAGATACCAGATTGGGATGACAACTTAAATATTCGGTCAGGGCAAGAAGAGGCTCGGTCTGAGGGTGAGGGGAGTGAAAAAACAACAATTGATGAGGAAGATCTAGATCCCACCTACTGTCAACCCACAGTCAGGCACTCGAGGAGGTCAACAGAGGCGATGGAGGAGGATGCAACCGACGACGAAGTTACCTTGCGCCTTCCTGGTCAGAGTAGGGGCACTGGTAGCACGTCTACAACTGCAACCTCAGCCACCACTCTGCCGCTGAGCACTAGTCGGGGGGGCTCAGCAGGTCGCATACCCTCTAAGCCTTGCCTAGCCTTGTCCATTTTTGACATAGCAAAAGATCTCCCAAATTATGTGATGTGTAAAATTTGTCGTGATTCTGTTAGTAGAGGGCAAAACCTCAGCAGTTTGACAACTTCTTCCATGAATCGTCACATGAATAAATATCATATGTCCCAGTGGGAAGCTCACCGTGCTGCAATGCGGCCTAGCGGAGCGAACCATCCACCGCCTGCCTTTTCAAGTGCATCCGCGCGCTCTTCATCTTCTAGGACTGTGGGGACAGCTGTCACACCTGGTTTTCCACGCACAACTTCCACCACTGTAACCGCAACAGGCAGTTTGCTTGGTAGGTCGTCAGTTGGTTTGGAAGGGGAAACAAGTGCGTATGTACAGCTCTCTGACATCGATAGCACCAACGTTGGATGAAGGCAACATCATGTCTCCGCCTGCACTTTCCTCACAAACCTGCATTGTTCCAGGGACACCCTACTCAACACCGTCTACACACAGCAGCCAGATCTCTGTCCCTCAGATGTGGACAAATAAAAGTCAATTTCCTGCGACCCATGACAAAGCTAAAAGGTTGACTTTATCCCTCTGTAAGCTCTTGGCTACCAAAATGCTGCCTTTCCGCCTGGTGGACACACAGGATTTTAGAGACCTTATGTCTGTCGCTGTGCCCCAGTACCAGATGATCAGTCTCACTACTTCTCTAAGGAAGGTGTGCCCGTGCTACACCAGCATGTCGCACACAACATCACCGCTTCCTTGAGAAACTCTGTGTGTGAACGGGTGCATTTCACCACCGATACTTGGACCAGTAAGCATGGACAGGGACGTTACATGTCGCTGACTGGGCACTGGGTAACTATGGTGATAGATGGTGAAGGGTCTGCTGCACAAGTCTTGCCGTCACCACGACTTGTGTGTCAATCCTCTGCTGTCCAAGTTCCGCCACTGCTTCTGCCTCCTCCACCTCATCTGTGTCCTCCACCTCTGCCCCAAGCCTGCCTGGTCAGGCCACCAGCGTTCTCACTGCGCAGAAGGAATCACGCACCCCTCATTACTATGCTGGCAGCAGAGCGCAACGGCATCAGGCGGTCTTTAGCTTGACATGTCTTTGGAAATAGGAGTCACACAGTGACTGAGTTGTGGGCAGCTCTGGAGACTGAGTTTAATAAATGGTTGTCTCCACTCAACCTGCAGCCTGGTAAGGCCATGTGCGACAATGCTGCAAACCTGGGTGCGGCCCTTCGCCTGGGCAAGGTGACACACGTGACTTGTATGGCTCATGTGTTGAACCTTGTTGTCCAGCAATTTTTAACACACTATCCCTGCCGAGATGGCCTTCTGACCAGGGCACGAAAACTGTCTGCTCACTTCTGCCATTCAACCGCCGCAGCTGAGCGACTTGCATCGCTCCAGAAGTCTTTCGGCCTGCCGGTTCATCGCCTGAAATGCGATGTGGCGACACGCTGAAATTCGACTCTCCACATGTTACAGCGACTGTGGCAGCACCGCCGAGCCCTGGTGCAATACGTCATGGCGTATAGCCTGGGCCAACGAGATGCAGAGGTGGGGCAGATCACCCTGATGGAGTGGTCTCAGATCAAGGACCTATGCACCCTTCTGCACAGTTTCGACAGGGTGATGAATATGTTTAGCGCTGACAATGCCATTATCAGCATGACAATTCCAGTCATTTACATGCTTGAGCACACGCTAAACACTATTCAGAGTCAGGGGGTGGGACAACAGGAAGGGGAGGAACTACAGGAGGATTCATATGCGCAAGACACAACAACATCACCAAGGTCCAGACGTTCATCATCACCAACGCGGCAGGCATGGGACCATGGGGGACAGGGATCAACAAGGGCGCATGGTAGCAGGCGAAATGTTGAGGAAGGTGCAGGAGAACATGAAGAAATGGAAGACGAACTGTCCATGGACATGGAAGACTCAGCGGATGAGGGAGACCTTGGTCAAATTTCAGTTGAAAGAGGTTGGGGGGAGATGTCAGAGGAAGAAAGAACGGTTAGCACCTCTATGCCACAAACACAGCGTGGACTTGGTCCGCATGGCTGTGCAAGACACATGAGCGCCTTCTTGCTGCACTACGTCCAACATGACCCTCGTATTGTCAAAATTAGAAGTGATGATGAGTACTGGCTTGCCACACTATTAGATCCCCGGTACAAGTCAAAATTTTGTGACATAATTCCAGCCATAGAAAGGGACGCACGTATGCAGGAGTATCAGCAGAAGCTGTTACTCGATCTTAGCTCGGCTTTTCCACCAAACAACCGTGCAGGTGCAGGGAGTGAATCTCCCAGTTGTAACTTGACAAACATGGGACGGTCTCGTCATCTCCAACAGTCTACCCGTACCAGTAGGACCATATCTGGTTCTGGTAACAGCAATTTTATTGAATCTTTTCATAATTTTTTTAGACCCTCCTTTGCAAGGCCACCAGAGACAACAAGTCTGACACATAGTCAACGGCTGGAGAGGATGATACAGGAGTATCTCCAAATGAACATCGATGCCATTACTTTGCAAATGGAGCCTTGCTCATTTTGGGCTTCAAATCTTGAAAAATGGCCAGAGCTCTCCAGTTATGCCTTGGAGATTTTGTCGTGTCCAGCTGCCAGCGTTGTCTCTGAACGTGTCTTCAGTGCTGCTGGGTGTGTGCTGACAGATAAGCGCACGCGTCTGTCCAGTGACAATGTGGACAGACTAACGTTCATCAAAATGAACAAGTCATGGATCCACAAGGAATTTACTACCCCTGTGTCATCCTGGGGAGAGTAAATGCTTGTGGATTTGGAATGTGCTTGATGCAAATCAAAACATCCTGTTTGCAACTAGGGCACAAGTGCTGCCACTGAAGGGGTTAGTGTCTGTGTGGCCCAATTTTTGGAAAAATGGGAGACTCCGCTTGGAGTAACCCTTGCTTACATTGTTTTTAAAAATGATCCAAGATGAACAGAGCTGGGATTAGGAAAGACTTTGCTACCTACCCCGGTGTCATCCTGGGGACAGTTAAGTATGGCGTATTTTTGAATGTGCTTGATGCAAATCTAGCTGTGAAGTGTACAACTAGGGCACAAGTGCTGCCACTGAAGAGGTTAGTGTCTGTGTGGCCCAATTTTTGGAAAAAAGGGAGACTCCGCTTGGAGTAACCCTTGCTTACATTGTTTTTAAAAATGATCCAAGATGAACAGAGCTGGGATCAGGAAAGACTTTGCTACCTACCCCGGGGTCATCCTGGGGACGGTTAAGTATGGCGTATTTTTGAATGTGCTTGATGCAAATCTAGCTGAGAAGTGTACAACTGGGGCTTAAGTGCTGCCACAGAAGTGGTGGGTGTGTGTGTTGCCCAAGTTTTGGAAAAAAGGGAGACTCCGCTTGGAGTAACCCTTGCTTGCTGTGTTTTTTAAAAGGAGCCAAGATGAACAAGTCATGGTTCAGCAAAGTCTTTGCTACCTACCCCGGGGTCATCCTGCTGACGGTTAAGTATGGCATATTTTTGAATGTGCTTGATGCAAATCTAGCTGTGAAGTGTACAACTGGGGCACAAGTGCTGCCACTGAAGTGGTGGGTGTGTGTGTGGCCCAATTTTTGGAAAAAAGGGAGTCTCCGCTTGGAGTCACCTTGCGGTGTTTTACATGATTTTAGAAGGGCGTGCCATGCCTATATCTGTGTCTCCTCCTCTTTTTCCTTGTCCAGCTCTTTTGTTTTCGCATGAGTATATGTCCTTGTCACTTTCCCATGTGTTTGTGTTGTGTTGTGAGTTGTTTGTCACCTTTTGGACACCTTTGAGGGTGTTTTCTAGGTGTTTTTCTGTGTTTTTGATTGCCTGCCATTGTTTTCTATGCGGTTCGAGTTCGGTCCGTCGAACTTTAGACGAACCGAACTTTAACGAGACCTCCGTTCGGCGAACCGAACTCGAGCCGAACCGGGACCGGTTCGCTCATCTCTAGTCAACTGTGCACTAGCATCTGTTAAAAGCACTTCTCTTTCTGACTTCTCATACATGTGCCTTTCACTTCTCCTGGGTTTCTCCCCTTTCCCTTTATATGGCCTCCCTAACCTGGGTCCCGGTCTATTGGACTTTCCCATCTATCAAATATCATGAGCTAGCACGTATTTTGTCATGTTTCCTTAGTCCTTAGGATGTGTTATCTGACATCTGGATCTCCCACTTCTCTCTGCACACACTCTGTTACATGGCAGTCTGCTAAATGCCAGACTTTAGGTCCTTCTTATCTGGAAACCAGACCCTATCTGCATAGTTATCAGGACGTTGCTCCTTGTATTCTTTTGTAGCTCCTCCCATCCTAAGTCAAGCTCTACTGGTAATCCTAGATGTGCCAAATAAAATATATGTCATTTACCAAGCACATAAAACCACATTTTAAAACAGTGCATTGCATTGCAGAATATCACATTTGTTACAAGGGGGTGTGGGCAGCACTTCCACTTCCTTAAATAGGTACATATATTAAACTATTGCAACAACAAAGTTTGCAAATATATATGTATATATACTTTTTTTTTTTTTTTTTACAAGGCATACATTTTGTAAGGTTAACATTCGGGATTAAATTTCTAAATTATGGAGATTTCTCCTTAGACTGTAAAAAACTGTCTTAGGCTATGTGCGCACGTTGCGTTCTCTGCAGTGCGGAAAAGAACGCACCCTCTGGCAGACTGGACACTTCGTTTATAAAATAAAATGCATCCACAACGCATGCATTTTGTATGCTTTTTCCATGTGATTTGTATGCATTTTTGACAGTGCGTTCCCCCGACAATTCATCTCTGCTACATGCCGGCTGACAGCCAACACAGACAGAGTCGCGCGATGTGAATGAACTCGGGTGAACTGCACCTGACTTCATTGTCATACCGCAGCTCTGTCTGTGTGTGGAGTCCCGACTATCATCTTCACCGCACACATCCCGACATTACCGCCGACATCCCCGTATACAACCCGACATTACCGCCGACATCCCCGCACACAACCCGACATCCCCGAACAAGTCCCGACATTACCGCCCACATCCCGACATTACTGCCGACATCCCCGCACACAACCCGACATTACCGCCGACATCCCCGCATACAACCCGACATTACCGCCGACATCCCCGCACACAACCCGACATCCCCGCACACATCCCGACATTACCGCCCACATCCCGACATTACCGCCGACATCCCCGTACACATTCTGACATTACCGCCGACATCCCCGCACACAACCCGACATTACCGCCGACATCCCCGCACACAACCCGACATTCCCGCCGACATCCCCGCACAAAACCCGACATTCCCGCACACATCCTGACACTACTGCCGACATCCCTGCACACGTCCCGACATTACCACCCACATCCCGACATTACCGCCGACATCCCCGCACACAACCCGACATTCCCGCACATATCCTGACATTACCGCCGACATCCCCGCACACAACCCGACATTACCGCCAACATCCCCGCACACAACCCGACATTACCGCCGACATCCCCGCACAGGTCCCAACATTACCGCCACATCCCCGCACACAACTCGACATCCCCGCACACATCCCGACACTACAGCCCTCATCATCACCGCATACACACCGGCATTACCTCATTGACGTCCCCGTTGACAGTGCGATTCACTTCAGTTGCTGCGTGGAGCTCACAGGGGCGGCGGTGTTCTACTGCCGCTCCTGTCAGCTTCATATAGCAGAGCTGGATGTGTCGCGGGACCTCTGGATTACGCCGGACCTGGAGGGGTATTTGGGGATTTTAATAAAGTGGTGAAAGAGGGTGTTTTTTTGTCTTTTATTCCACATAAATGATTTTTTCGGGTGTATGTGTTTATTTACTTTCACTTACATGTTAATAATGGAAGGTATCTCGGGGAGATGCCTGTCATGATTAACCTAGGACTTAGTGGCAGCTATGGGCTGCTGCCATTAACCCCTTATTACCCCGATTGCCACCGCACCAGGGCAATTCGGGATGAGCCGGGAAAAAGTCCCGGGACTGTCGCATGTAATGGATGCGGCGATTCCGGGCGGCTCCTGGCTAATATTATTAGGCTGGAGGGCTCCCCATAACGTGGCGCTACCCATCCTGAGAATACCAGTCTTCAGCTGTGTGGCTTTATCTTGGCTGGTATCAAAATTGGGGGGTTCCGCACGTCGTTTTTTTTTTTAATTATTTATTTATTTTACTGCACAATATAGACCCGCCCACCTGCGGCTGTGATTGGTTGCAGTGAGACAGCTGTCACTTATCGTGGTAGCGTGTCTGACTGCTATCAATCATAGGCATCGGTGGGCGGGGAAAGCAGGGAATACGAGATTGAATAATGAGCAGCCGGAATTTTCAAAAGAGGAAAAGCCGCTAGAGCAGTGTGAATGCCGTGCAGCACCGCACAGCGCCGCGCTGGTGATCGGGGAACGGTGAGTATGAGAGAGGGGGGGGAGACTGACCGACGGACAGAGAGAGGGACAGACAGACAGAGACACTGACCGACAGAGAGAGAGAGAGACAGACAGAGCGACCAACTGACAGAGAAAGAGACCGACCGACCAACAGACAGAGGGAGATTCACCGATATCCACAGACAGAGATTGACCGAAATTGACAGAGAGAGACTGAAAAGACTTGCGTTTAAAGCATGCGGAACGCAACAAAAATGCAGTCCAAGTGCATTTTGGTTGTGTTCTGACCCACATCATTGATTTCAATGGGTGGAGAATGCAACTACAACGCACAAAAGAAGTGACATGCTGCTTTTTTTTCCGCAGCGATTTTGGGCATCCAAAACACTGTGTTTAGAAACACAGCGTGTGCATTGATTTTTCGGCTTTCTTATAGACTTTGCTGGGGAAGCTGAATGCATGCAGTTACGCTGCAGTTCAAAACGCAGCGTTTCTGCGGGAAAAAACGCAACATGCGCACATAGCCTTACCCATCTTACAATGCAGGAAGCAAACTTTCTGTCACAGCTTTTTAGGATTTTATTTTAGTTGCAAATAAGGACTGAGGAATTCAATACTGATGTGTTTCAAGAGTAAAAAAACCTGTTTTTCATGGCGCCCCTCTCTGGATTTCAGCCGGTGAGCCTGCTTTGTGTTGGTCCAACTGCTGAAGGATCTCTTTTCTTTCTTTCTTATGCTTTGCCTTTCTGATTCACGTCTATTCAGTTGTGTGCACTTTCTCATTTGGTTTGTCCAATCACATTTTGGGAGAACATTTATGCTTACTACTCACATGCCTCAATGCTGCTTATATTTCTGGATGGATGGTTATCTGGAGTCACAGCTCCATGTCATGTCATGTTTTAAATAAACCTGCTTTATTTTTGATACTTCTTGGAATTTGGCATTGACGAAACTTCATTTGCAGATTACATATCGTACATTTTTAGTGCCTTTACACAGTAGAAACGTACTAAAAACATACAAACATTTTTTACCTGCAGATTTTACACTTGTAATGCAATTCTATGCAGAAAATCTGCACATTAAACTCACCATACCCAAATTGACACGCTGCAGATTTAGAAAATACAGGTCAGTTTACGTTTAGTAAAACAGCTGAGTGGGCATAAGATTTCTATAAATCCCATTGCTGGAACTATAAATGTCTGTGTTTTTGATGCAGAAAAAATACACAGCATTAAAAAGTCATCAAAAACATATTGTGGGCACAAAGCCTTATACGTCTCTATTTGAACTAACTTATAAAAGCTTTACGGGATCAAAGCAGTATCATTGATGCATTGTTTATAGTGTTGTAGTCAGAAAGTAAATACATTTCTTAGTTTATGCAATATATCACACTGGCTTACCCCTGTGTACTAGAGAATCCAATTTTCTCTTGCGTGGAGGCTCTGACATCACGGTTCCTATGAGTGGTTGCTGCAGCTTGTCTCTCCACATCTAGAATATGGGATCCAGTTTTGGGCTCCAGATTTTAAAAAGGACATTCAGAAGTTAGAGTCAGTTCAAAGGTGGTTAACTAGTTTACTACAGGCTGAAAAAGTTAGATATGTTTAGCTTAGAAAAAGACGTCTCAGAGGAGATCTCATTTATATGTATAAATACATGTGTGGTCAATACAAAGAACTGGCGCATGCATTATTCTTTCCAAAGACAATACTAAGGACCAGGGGGCAGATGTGGAGCCCACCTGCAGTAGTCGCCCCAGGGACATCACTCCACCTTCAGGGATGCCACAGGGTCTTCTTTTGGTATTTCCGGCAACAGGTATGTCAGTTTTGTATGTATATGAGTCGTGACACCACTCACGGTTTGCGGTCCGTGATATGGGTGACCGCCACTGCAGATTTAACGAGCGTCTGGGGTTGATGGAGTCTGCAGTCAGATGGTGTGGCCTCCCGTGACTGAGACTGGCCCCAGGGGCTCGGGTGGGTAGAACAACAGGTCCCAGAATAACTCAGGCTCAGTCCAAAATGTCTTGCAACTGATCTTTACTCACTTTTAGATGTTTTGCGAGGTACCCGGGCGATGCTGAGATTAAACCAGGTGAAACCAGGTATCCTTTAGGCCGGTCTAAGGGTAACCATTAACTTGCCTTCCTAGCACTTCTTGTTTTGGATAATCCCTGACTTGAAGTAATGTGGGATTCATCCAGGGAAGTCGCTACTGCCTTTTCTCCCCTTTTTGGCTTGTTTCCTGGCAGTGTGGACCAAGTGAGATGGCTCCATGCTCGATCCCTCTTATGGGCCCCCTCATTGCTGCTGAGGCTCAGACTCTAGATGGTTGGTGAGGGACTTGTGGTTCCCCTCACTGGCAGGTTTAGCAGATAGATAAACTTGAGCCTGCTCTGGGAACCTGTATCCCGTACGTGCCTAGTCACCAGGAGTTCCCGTACTCGACCGACTGACTCCCTCAGTGTTTTACTGACTGACTGACTGGTAACCGTTCTCCCCCACTAACGGCTACTTTACGTGAAGGGTCTGACTAGAGTGAGCACGCATCTGCGTCTCCTACCAACCGCCGCTCACCACTACTAGACTGGCTGGCTCCACTCCTTTCCTTTCAGCCTCTGCAACTTTAGCTCCCAGCCCCTCCACTACACCCCTTGATGAGATGTGGAGGCAAGCCCCCTCTTGAGTCTACCCAAGGGTCCCCTCTCAAGGTGTGGGAGTCCTGGTTGCTATGTGTCTTTGCATACACACCCTATTCTAGCCTTTAGGATTACCTGAAAGTACTGCCCCACCAAGGGTGCAGTACTCAGTGGTGCCTGACGAGGTCACTGGTGCCACACATACACTGCAAGTGGAAGAAAAGCAATTCCAGCAGCTAAATAGGAAAGAGTTCTTTACAGTTAGAGCAGTCAGACTGTGGAATGCCCTACCACAAGAGATAGTAATGGCAGATACTATAACAGCTTTTAAAAAAGGGCTAGATGATTTCCTCAGTGCATACAACATTGTTGGTTATAAATGACTTAATGAGAAAATGTATATTTGGTGGAGGAAGGTTGAACTAGATGGACTTAGGTCTTCTTTCAACCCATGTAACTATATAACTATGTAGCTTATGAAGGAAAACAGCTCAATGGTGGGTTGGTACCAAGAAAAGTTATTAATCTATCTTCAAATTGCACTGGGAGGCTCCATGTTTTATTTTCTTTATCCATAGTCTATAAAATATCCAATTTGAGCTATGAATTAATGTTGTGTTTTGTATAAGGATAACAACCAATGGTGGGCTATAAACGTAATGGTGGGCCATTTGTGAGCAATGAGAACTTCCTCTGGTGGAGCTGAAGAACCTCAGTTGGTCATTAATGTCATATATCACATTACAATGAAGTAATAAGCACTTTTCTTACATTTTGATTCACAGCTATGTTTCCTTCGACATGCATACAGTAAGAATGAAAATAGCAAACATATGGCCACGTTTCCTAAGATTATTTGGTCGAAATATGTTATGTATTTTACTAATATTCAGACTTCTCTCTCCTTTTCGAATAAATTGGCATCATTTTCTAAATATTATTCTTTCCCAATTCTTACATGGGCTATAAGTTTCGGTTTGATCATCAGCAGCTGTAATTTTACATTCAAGTCAATTTTCACACCCAAGTGAAATCAATATCAAGATTGAAGAAAAAAAAATCAACTTTGCTTAGTCAAAGCAGATATCAATATATAATTTGTCATTTTATTATGCCATGTGGTTTTCATTTAGCATAAGACCTCAGAAACCAGAACAGATATCCTCGCACAAAAGCTGTTTCAAATTATGTGCAGCAAGTTTTTAAGCACATTAGCAACAAGAACAAGCTGTCCTCATGCTAACTTGCTCTGCTTTGTTCTTGATTGTGGAAAATCTTGCTTTAACTGTTCACTAATTTGATGCAGATCGCTACTGCACCAGCAGCTGCCTTGGCATGTGATTAAACACACACAAAAACATTATTTTTCCATATAAAATATTACCGTGCCAAAAGCCACAAAATCCCCTTTGGAAAATTCTTTTCAACCAAGCCAAAATAATAGATGCCTGCAAAAAATTACACCTTTCCCTTTCCCCTCCGTACAATTCACTTTACAAGTGATTTTATTCATGTTTTTGATGAAAGGCTTCAGAAGAAAACCAACTTTGATTTTCATTTGAATTTTCCAGAGGGAGAAAAAAAAACCCCGAACAGTACAACTCAAGGGAATGCTAAATGGGGATGAACCAATGAAACGTGTTATCGTTTAAGTTTTAATATAATGAGCGGGCTACATAGGAGAACAGCTTTTCAGGCTAGATTTAAATGATTTATATAAATCTTAGCTGTTCTTTGAAATGTGAAATATCAAAGATTGTATGGAGGAAGATGTGAAGTCTGGGTGTCTTTGAATTGGAGAACGCAGCCCTTTTTAAGTATTATTATTTATGGCTTGTCAAAAGAAAACTTGATAAATCTGAGTGTGTCTTGATTGAACACAGACATTGAAGATTTATTTTGTGATGGAAAAGTAATAGTGAAATAAACATAGAATGAAGTCTGACAAGGTATTAGTTTGTGAAAAAAAGTCAAACAACCTTGAGCAATCATAACAGAATTTAAAAGTAATAGTCATAGTTGTGACATTTGACAGGTCACACATAGAAAGTATAGACAAGCTGTTCATCTCTAATTGATAAATATACAGAAATAAATTTGGGCAAATGTATTAGGACACACTTCTAAATCATTAATTTCAGCTTTTCCATTTAGGTTGCGGCCATCCAAATGGTAACACTGCGGTTTATAACCACAACAAGCCTGTGCTGCTGCGGTTATTTTACTGTTTCCGTGCACAACCACTTGTGGTTCTTGCAGGGAAACAGCTGTATTACCTGCAACCTGCAAGATAATGTGGATGGTCATAATGGCAGTGCATTTTTTCCTGTTAAATAGCTGTTTCCCTACGAAATTAGAAGATTGTCCCAGGAACTGTTTCCTGTGGAGCCTGAAGGGTGCTTTACACACTGCAACATCGCTAGCGATTGCTAGCGATGTCTCGAGCGTTAGCACCCGCTCCCGTCGTTGGTGCAATATGTGGTGATTGCTGCCGTAGCGAACATTATCGCTACGGCAGCGTCACACGCACATACCTGCTGTGCGACGTCGCTGGAGACACCGAACAATCCCTCCTTCAAGGGGGAGGTGCGTTCGGCATCACAGCGACGTCACTGCAGCGTCACTCAGCGGCCGTCCAATAGCAGAGGAGGGGCGGAGATGAGCGGGACGAACATCCCGCCCACCTCCTTCCTTCCTCATTGCGGGCGGCTGCAGGTACGAGGTTGTTCCTCGTTCCTGCGGTGTCACACATAGCTATGTGTGCTGCCGCAGGAACGAAAAACAGCCTCGCTACCGACGAGACAACGATTTTTGGTAAGTGAACGTGTCACAGACCAACGATTTTTGCCTCTTTTGCGATGGTTTAAGGTCATTCATAGGTGTCACACGCTGCGATGTCACTAATGACACCGGATGTGTGTCACAAACATAGTGACCCCGAAGATATATCGTTAGCGATGTCGCAGTGTGTAAATGGCCCTTTAGTCTCATTATGTAAGGTCCAGGGTTTCCATGGAACTTGTTGCATTTTCTTGCCCTCATCCAGATGGAGTCTGTTCCTTCATCTTGCCCTGGAACTTCCTGTCTGTCTTGCTTATAATTCCCGTTCAGGGATTTATTCCTTGCCTGAGTATTTTGTGTTGTTTGCTCCTAAATGACTCCTAGTTTGTTTCTGGACTTTCGGTTGCTGCATGTTAGTTCTGTGCTCCACTTCACTACTGCGCAGCTACCTGCAATCTACCATGCACTATCCTGATCCTGGGTGTGGTTTCCTCACTTCAAGGCTTCTAGAAGAAGAGCTCCATGCTGCTTGACTTCCTTGATCTGTAAGAACTTAAATTCTTGTTTACTGATCAGTGTACTTAATCCAGGACTTATTCTGTCCATGCTGTGTGCTGCAGTTGTTGTGGGATTTTGTCAGCCCCAGGAAGTACACTGGTTACCATTTGTTTACTGTGTGCACTCCTCCATATTACTCTGGACATTCACATAATTAATGTTGTGTGCATTCCTGCACATTATTCTGGACGTTTACATAATTGTGCTGGCTGCACTCCTGCTTATTATTTCTGGACATTCATGTAATAGTGCAAAATGCATTTCATATATTATTTCTGGACATTTACATATTAGTGTTTTTTGCACTTGCATTTAGTTTGTAGGTTCCTACTGTTACTTTCCGTTATTTACATTGTGTGTTTATTATTTGTAAAACAGAGTATTCACCCAACCCATGTCTCAGTTTCATTAGATTCCAGAGTATCTATGTGGCGCCCCTGAGTGTAAGGTGCTACAGGGTACATCTACCCCAGATTCCTGGAAGACCAGTGCTGGTAACGAACACAACACAAACACAAATCCACGCCCTTTTCCCCAGACTGAGTGACAGGCTAGAGATGGACCTGACGGGCGGTCACCTATTGGCTGGGATGCATCCAATCCACTAGTCAGGAACATGGGAGGAGGACGGGCTAGTGAGTGAAGTGGATGGATGACGGACATCTTGACAACCAGTTAGTCAGTAACTAAGTAGTGAGAAAGAAGTGAGAAGTTGACGTGCTGACAGGAAAGTGTGAAGTGACTACTGAGTAAAAGGGAGTACAGTCGCTTGGAGAGTACGTACCAGTACTCACAGGACTGAGCAACGGCGGGGCACAGGACCTTAGTTGAGGAAGATGCTTCAGGCCCACCTGATAAACACCTACCCAGTGAGGGTACCATCAAGGACCTTACCGACATTAGTGTCCGGGGAACAGCAGCAGAGAGGGAACCTGGGAACTGGAAAAGAAGTCCGACCCAAGAGAGGTTCAAGCTGTTTGCTGTATGGGCCAGAACTGAGACAACAGGAGGGGGACCCCAAAAACGCTCCAAGCCACGGCGACACACCAACTACTACAGGGTGCATGGAAGTAAAGCTCACCAGTTCACCACACCAGCACTGGAACAAAGGGAATATCAGACTGGTAAAGACCAGCACAAACCGGGTAGCAGCAACTCCAAATCAGTGAGTAAAGCACAAGTTAAACCGCAGTTCCTGTATTGTCTGAATTCTTCCTACACATCTGCACTAATATACTACAACCACCATCATCCTCCCCTGGGGCCTAGCTCTATGTAACGCCTGCCTGGATCAACAGACTCAGATGGCATGTAATGGACAGGCTAGAGGGAAGCCACTCACCAAGCAGGACCCCCAGAACCCTGAAACCCTTTAACCCCTATACAGGGATTTGGAATTACACAGGGCCCTGGAGATCCCTACCTGTGGGAAGGCTGCAGTCCGATGAGAGTAGTCGTCAGGCAGGGTCAAACCAGGAATAGCAGAACAGGGACAGAATCGGCAGGCAAGGACATAATCAGAAAACGTAGCAGAGGTCAAATCCGGATCGGGCAGCGACGTACAAAAACAGCAGGCAGAAGAGTAGTCAGAAAACATGCAGAAGTCAGCAAACAGGAATCACAAAACAGAATTGGGCGGATCAGGAGCCAGGAAATCAGAACTATCTCTGGCAGAGGTCAGCAGACAGGAGGGGAACTAAGAAGGGCGTGGTGTCTTCCCATTGGCTGTAGCTGAACGCTGGCAACTTCAGCTGGAAGACACATGCCACACACAGTCAGCCAGTAATACTGCAGATCCCAAGATATCTCAGCTCAGTGGATGATTAGAGCCTGCGCCCACCGATGCCGCATGGCATCGACTCCTCTCCCATCACCAGCACCATCCACGGCAGGAACACGGCGTCGCCTGACGATCGGAGCAGAAGTCGCTGGAGCAGACTCCGGTGGTGACGTAACACTCTACTTGTGGAAAGCCATTACATTTAAGCTGCCCAATATCACCAGCCCTAGCAGTGAGAGACTTTGCAGCGGCGGCTTTTCCCATATAGCCGCATACCGTAAGTGGCGTCACGAAAACCATTTTTATTTTTATTCTTCCCTTGTACTAAAAAACCTTGTAGGCGACCTAAGGGTCACAGAACCGGGCAACAGCTACCCAGTGAACTTTCCCTGTAACAACAGCCTGGGACCGAGTACCCCAAAGCCCTGGGGTGCATCATCTACACAAGTGTTACACATTGCCATAGTTGTACAAAATCCATCAACATGAAATATCTTTCCTTCAAAATATTCTATAATCAACTGTGAGTGGTATAATTGAAAGTTAATGTATTTAGGACCCACAGAGAGGGGCGGACATACCATTCTTGCAACTTGCACAGCCGCACAGGGGCCCAAGAGGTAAGGGGGCCACTTCTACCTTCAAAGTAAGTGGGATTGTGTATTATGACGAGTTATTGGACAGCAAAGGGCTCATATATTGTTCTTGCTCATAATGATGGGTGAACCCGAACTGTAAAGTTCGGGTCCGTACTGGACACCTAATGTCCATGCATGGACCTCGAACAAGGACTTCTCAGGGAAGTCTGTGTTACTCTATGGGGGGTTTAGCCACCCAAATAAAAATGTAAAAAAAGCAAGCAAAATGGGGGTTAGAGCAGGACAGTTACACTCTTCGCACGGCTCTCACACTGCTTCCGGGTCTGCTCATTAAGTCTTATACATATTCACTGTTTGCCCCATCTATTCACTCTGTCAGCATTTGTGATTAATTGCAGTCAAGCATCTGTGATTAGTTGTGGAGTGTAAAAATAAATAAATAATTGTAAAAATTGGAGTAGGTTCCCGGTATATTAATACCCAGCGCAATTAAAGCAGAAGGCTACAGGCTGCAGCCCCTAGCTGGGTGCGGTATCTTGTCTGCGTATCAAAATATGGGTGACCCCTTGCTGCTCTTTTGAATTATTTAAATAAATAAATTAAAAAAACTGGTGTGTGGTCCCTCCCACAATACCCCACCTGTGTCCTCAGGTGAAGAGAACTCATTGAACTCAGCAAGCTTACCTCAGCTGAAATTATTGAAGTCAGTGCCGGATTATTGGATTAAGCTATGACCGCATATTGAGTATTTGGTTGCAGACGTTTCTGCATCAAATGTGTAGCTCTTAGCAGAAAAATGTACCCAAACCGCATCAAAAATGCATGCAGTTTTCGTGCAATTTTGGCTAGGAGATGAAGATTTGGCGCATCACAGCTGCGGCTTCGTCAGTGTGCCCCCAACGTTACTGTGTTCAGTCACATTTTCGAATGTAGTTGTTTAATCATACAAAAACACACCATCAAATGTATCTTACAAGCGTAATAGGCGTGTATATAGAGACATGGAAAACTGCCCTATACAGATGCTATGGCATCAAAGGAGAAAAAAAGTCTGTACCATGACAAAAATTCATAAAATGACAAATTTTATTAGTTTATTAAAAAAAGCATTTTCTAATGTGACCGTGCACTGTGACCTCAGATGTAGCAGAGCCGGGATCGTCGATGGATGTTGTGTTTTTACGTCGAACCTGCAATGGTGTTTGGGGGGGGTTAATAAATTGGAGAAAGAGGGTTTTGTTTTGTTTTTTTTCGTTTTGTTTATTATAAATAAAGGATTCTTCTGTGTGTTTTCTGTTTATTTCTTTTGTCTTTACAGGGTTAGTAATGGGATTTCTTAAAGATTCCTTCTCATTACTAACCTCAGGCTTGATAACAGCTGTACTCCTTTGACAAATCACAGCTAATGTAATCACAGTGCATCTAATAAACGCAACAATTCTGGGTCGGCTGCAGGCTGCTATTTTTAAACCTCCCCTCCTTTGTCAAGGACACTACGGAGGTCCTCAACAGGGTTGATGGGATCTTTGTCGAGGAGGACATGTTGATTGTCACGGCCGACATAGAGAGCCTTTACACTTGTATCAGTCATGATGATGGATTGGCTGCGGTCCATTTTTTCTTGGGGATGGACTGTCGGGATGGCAAGATGGGCGATTTAACCCTCGAGCTGCTCCGCTTTGCCCTTACGCATAATTTTTTCATTTTTAAGGATCAATTTTACCTTCAGAGGTGGGGCACTGCGATGGGCGCGGCCTGTGCACCTTCATACGTTAATCTTTTCCTGGGGTTCGGGGAACGGTCCATCTTTGGTGACGGAGGCGTCGGTGCATGCGCCCATGTGCATTGTTGGCTAAGGTTCATTGATGATATTTTGTTTGTTTGGCAGGGCACGGCGGAGCAGCTTGATGATTTCATGGGGCAACTGAATGTTAATAATTATAACATCAGACTTACACATAGACATAGCAGCAGTAGCATTGACTTCCTTGACATCAAAATTGAGGTGGGTCCAGTACATCTTATTTAGACAGACACCTCAGTCAATGCACTGCTGCATGCCTCTTCCGCCCACACACCAGCCACTATTCGCGCCATCCGGACTGGCCAGTTCTTAAGAATGAAGCGGATTTGCTCATCTAACGACAAATTTGAGGCCCAGCCGGCCGATCTTGGGCGACAATTCCAGGAGCAGGGTTACAGAGGCAGGATGATCAAGAAAGGCTATCTCAGGGCTAAAAGAACCACAAGGGCACAGCTTCTCACATACAAGCCTAAAAAAGAGTCTATTGATAATGAGCCAAGGTTTATTGGCACATACAATCATGAGTGGGGGACCATGAGGGAGATTCTCTGTAGGCACTGGCCAGTTCTTCTATTGGACCCAGTGCTCTCGGAGATCCTGACGGACGCCCCACTCATGACTGCAAGACGTTCTCGCAACATCAAAGATATCCTGGTGAGAAGTCACTGTGTGCCAGACATCAAGAACCCTTTTTCCAACCGCAGTCCAACTTATGGATGCTTCAAATGTGGCCATTGTATGGCATGCAGCAATGTTGTCCGGAGCAAGACTTTTCACTCATCTGATGGGAGAAAGATATTCACCATCCAGAAATACATTTCGTGTGGCACTACACATGTAGTGTATTTCGCTACTTGCCCCTGCTCCCTGATCTACGTGGGGCTGACTTCACGTGAGCTCCGCGTCAGGATCAGGGAGCATGTGCGTGACATCGCGGCAGCCGCGTCAGTAGAGGATTGGACGCTGCTAAAAACCCTCCCCTGTCACTTTAAGCGACATCATGCCTGTGACCCCACACTTCTCCAGATTCAAGGGATTGATATGGTTAGTTGTGGTTCCAGAGGGGGCAATATTAAAAAAAAGTTAGCCCAGTGTGAGACGCGTTGGATTAGTACCTTGGACACTCTTGTTCCTAAAGGACTCAATGAAGTGATTAGCTTTGTTCCATTTCTGTAGGGGGTCCTTCTCAACCTTCTCCCCTCTTTTTGATGCCATTCACCACTATCAGTGTGCTGTTTTTAATCTTGTTATCATCTAATTTTAACCTCTCATATATCTATCTTTCTCTATTTATTGTTATATGCATGGTTAGCTCCTTTTAACCGGCTGTCCAAAAATTTGTCATATCTTGCCAGCATTATTTTAAATATGTATATTTGTTCATATCCAGAATCAGGCGGTGCCTCTTGATTTTTCCATACGAGATAATGAAAAATGGTGGAGCTGAAGAACATTTCCCCCTTCCCCTTCCTTACCGTTGAATCATCTTTATCGTGTATTCCCACTACAATGGACTACTGGACCTTTCTTTTTTCCATGAGGACTTTCTATGTGTATTTGCACAACGGACTATTGGACTTTCTTACTGTCATATGAGGATTACCTATGCAAATCTCCACATTGGACTTTATATTTCTTTACACGATTATCATGTTTTGATGTGGAAATTCATTTTTATTCCCCTTGAGTACATGATTATGTTCCGCCCCCTACAGCCACATGATTGGTACCTTCAGTCTGGTCTCCTCTCTTCCCTGTGTGCCTCCCCCTGTACGCGCGGTGTGGCTGGGCCCTCCCACTTACTGACGAGACCGCTGTCATTGCTGGCAGGTGCGCATGCGTGGGATATGGGTGACTTATCCCTGTTCCCGTTCGTGCGCTCCCTTTCCTGACGACGCTCGCGTCACTGGTGGGGTGGGCCTGAACGCATCATGCGTCATGTGTGGAAGCGGCACACCCAGAAGTAGAGAAATGAGCGGGCACTTTAAAAAATCTCCGTTTTGGACGCTGGTAACATCGCCTCTTCTCTCTGATGAAGCCTGAGCCACATGGATCTTTAAAATTATTCGGCGAAACGTGCGTAGGAAGATATGGGGGCCTTTTCATGAGGGGATTTCCTGCACTGGGGCACTTCCCTGCTGCACTCAGCACTTTATGAGGCATTCCTCTGGCGTACACTCTCTGGACAACGTAATTTACCTGTTCAGATACTATTGCATATATTCCCATTCTGGTGTTTATGAGTTACATACTGTTCAGACCGTATATTGTCCCACTTAGGGGTTTTCATACTAATCTTATCTTTATATGTATTTATATACACTAATGCTATATCTATTGCATATGGGTGCCTGCATATTGTCAACATCAGTGTTTCCCCACATCCAGGGGTTTTTCCCCTTCCATGCTGTTTTTAACATCCTTTTAATCATGGCCATTTTTCCTTGTGTATGTCTTCACTTGCATTTATTTAATAAATATTTGTGAGAATTTTGCACTATTCTGTACTCCCATTCTCCTGTATGTCATTATTTTTAAACCTGTCAAGCTATCACTAGGGGGCATAGGGACTCAGGTAGGAAAATAATTCCTTAGTGTGGTTAGACGGAAGCCCACTAGAGGTCGCTAATAGAGATGAGCCACCCCCCTGGAGTTCGTGTTCGGTGCCCCGTTCGATGAGCCGTTCGACGAGCCGTTCGACTAACCTCTCGAACCCCATTGAAAACAATGGGAGGCAATCACAAACACATAAAAACACATTATAAATGTACACATACAGTTAATAAACATTGCCATAACACTTACCGGTGCCCGCGATGCGTCCTGCACTCTGTCTCCTGCAGCTTTTCCATTGGTAATTGCTGCGTCCTCCCAGTAACTAGCAGTGATGCAGGACCTATCGTGACGTCAAAATAACCATGTGACCAGTCACGTGTCTATTATCTCATTGGCTACAGACTGGTCACATGGCTTTGACGTCATGCTAGGTCCTGTCATTGCACTCTCCAGTACATGGTGCACGTTTGTGTATCGCCGTGTACCGGTGACATGCTCTGGCACACGGTCGACTCCCCGTTCTGCTTCCCACCATTACTGACCAGCTGACACAGCCGGTAAATAACGTAGATCACGGTTACCATAGCAACGTGCCTGTTAGCGATGACGTCACCGCTAACAGCCGCAGTGACACCGGGAATAACGTGATCGGAGCACCGTTGCTATGGCAACCCGTCTGTCAGGGGTGACGGTACCGCTAACAGCCAGCAGCACTAATCACTCACGGAGTGAAAAGCCTGCATGGGGAGCAGCGTCTTTCTCCCATGCAGTGCTGCTGATGGAGCACAGCTGCAGGTGTTGAAGAAGAAAGAAGACAGAAGACCATGGATCGTGGAGGGATAAGAGGGACTAATAAACATGGAGTCTCTAAGTGTGTCTGTGTATTTATTTCTATTAAAGTATTTTTTCTCTGTGTGGTGTCTTTTTTTTAACCCTTTATTGGAGATTCTTAATTGCCGGGTCAAACTTGCCTGACATTAAGAATCTCTGGCTTCATACTAGCTAGTAAAACAAAGCTAGTATTAACTCATTATTACCCAGCAAGCAACCCGGCTTCAGGGCTGCTGGAAGAGTTGGATACAGCGCCAGATGATGGCGCTTCTATGAGAGCGCCATTTTCTGGGGCGGCTGCGGACTGCAATTCGCAGCAGAGGGGCCCAGAAAGCTCGGGCTAACCTGTGCTGCAGATTCCAATCCCCAGCTGCCTAGTTGTACCCGGCTGGACACAAAAATGGGGCAAAGCCCATGTGTTTTGTTTTTTTTAATCATTTCATGAAATTCATGAAATAATTAAAAAAAAGGGCTTCCCTATATTTGTAGTTCCCAGCCGGATACAAATAGGCAGCTGGGGGTTGGGGGCAGCCGTACCTGCCTGCTGTACCTGGCTAGCATACAAAAATATGGCGAAGCACACGTCTTTTTTTGTAGTTTTTTGGCAAAAAAAATAAACAATGCTTCACTAGATTTTCCATTGCCAGTGAAGGTAACACCAAGCAGTGGGGGTTAGCAGCCAGTAGCTGCTTGGATTACCTTTAGCTAGCAATACAAAAAATGCAGCGGGAGCCTATATATATTTTTTTAATTATTTATTTAAATAAAAAAAAAAAGGGCTTCCCTGTATTTTGATTGGTGGACATCACAGTGCTGTAAAAATAAATCTTTAAAAAAAAGACGTAGCGCTCCGCGGTATTTTTGATTTTCAGCGCAGATAAAGCAGACAGCTACGGGTTGCCACCCACATCTGCCTGGCGTTACCTTGGCTGGCAATCAAAATACAGGTAACCCCATTAATTTTTATTATTTAAAAAAAGTTAAAAAAAAATAAATGACATTGGGTCCCCCCATTTTTGATAACCAGCTAGGGTAAAGCAGACGGCTGTAGCCTGAAGACCACAACTGGCAGCTTTACAAAAAAAAAGTAGGGTCCCCCCCAAATTGGATCACCAGCCAAGGTAAAGCGGACAGCTGTGGTCTGGTATTCTCAGGGTGGGAAGGTCCATAGTTATTTGCCCTTCACAGCCTAAAAATAGCAGGCCGCAGGCGCTCCAGAAGTGGCGCATCCAGTAGATGTGCCAATCTTGGTGCTTCACCCCAGCTCATCCCGTGCCCTGGTGCAGTGGCAAATGGGGTAATAAATGGGGTTAATACTAGCTGTGAGGTCACCTGACATCAAGCCCAGCAGTTTGTGATGTCATGGCGTCTATTGTGGAGACACGGGGCTCAGTGGGTGCTCTCGTCCACTAAAACCCGCCGCCTTTAGAAAGACAGCGTGGCTCAGGGCTCATCCCAACTGAACGCCGGCCTCCTTAAATGTGGGCGTAACACTACTCAGACAACACAGGGTGAGGGAACCACAATAATTAGACTTTATTGGATCCCCAAACAATTAACGGCACATAACACATAACCAGCAAAACACAAATGTAATAGGCAACAGAGTCTCACCCTTCCGCTGGCTCACCAGGGATGTAGAATGTCCATGCCTCAGAGGTTCCAGGGCTATTTACTCCAATCCAGCAGCACCCCGCTTTCGGCGGGCACCCACCGAGAAAGGAATAATGCCAGATTTAGGAAGCTGTCTGAGGTCTGCAAAGTCTGTAACAGGTGACTGAACTGTCCCAACCTGAGTGTCCTCCTTAGGTAGTCCTGGTATGATGTTACAATCCTGGCAGCCGGAGTCGAAATCCCTAGGCTGTGGATATGGTCTCCAACCGGAACCGGAGTCCCTAGATTGAAGCCATAAGTTATCCTGATCCTCTAGTCAGCTCCAAAGAGCTTAGACTGGATCCATCAGCATCCATCAACAACCTGGTGGCTTAAAGAAGTCCCTTTTATTGCCACAGCCTTCCACTTAGATACACTGCGTCCTCATCGATTGGTTGGACAAGAGCGCCTCTGCCATTGGATGAATCTCAAGCTGCATAGACAATGTTCATCCAAATGATGTCTACAGAAAGACTGAAGATATCTACATGGAGTCTGCAAGTCACAGACTCAACAATGGCTACTAAGGTAATCACATTAGCAATACACAACTACAATACAATGGTTACTGGAAAATTCTGGAGAACAATACGTCTGGCTTTAGTGGCCAAAACAATTACATTGAGTCAACAAGAGTCTTGTAAAAACAATGAGGGACTTCTCCCCCGTCTATAGACAATCTATCATGCTGTGTGGCTGAATTTTAAGAAACTTTAACCTATGAGAGTCCATGTCGTCACATCTATCACATACCCGACATCACAAACTGTCAGTACTAACAAAACAAACAGACAAAAAAAATGTATTTGAAAAAACACTCCCCAAAACATTCCCTCTTTCCCCAATTTATTGTAAGGAAAAAAAATAAGGGGGTCCCCCGATGACTCTGGACCATCTAGAATATGGGGGGACATGCTCAGGGAACGTATCCCCCATTTTCTAGGAGTGCAGACCCTCCATGTGAGGAGTGTGGGTGCAATGAATCTGCACCCACTCTTACCGGGTCCACAGCAGCAGAGTCCATGTCGTAACGGTTGCTACCAAAGCTGCAATGCCCTGCTCATGGGGTATAGGCATGCCTAATCAGGAGCACTATTCTACATTTCCAAATATTGTTATTTGCTGATATTGCTATTCCACCTACTATATATTGGGGATAGGATCTTGGAGATGGAATACCCCTTTAAGTTCAGTTATCCAGCTGAATGAATACTAAACAACACAGCTCGCTATTTAGACATGTTTTCTTGTGGCGTATAACGGACTCTCATGTTTGGTAGTCGTTCAGCAGGGCAACTATAAAATCAAATACCTCCATTTGGAAATGTAGTATAGCTCTCCTGATCAACTATGTTCCTTACCTCATGAGCAGGGCATTGCAGTAGCTTACAGATGCATGGTTACCACCACTCACTGTGTCTGAACACAGGAAGCTGAGCTGACAGCCGATCTGTGCATGGGGCAGCATCTATTGTGAAGGAGGGGGCCGCGGGGGATCAACACTGCACAGGTACCGTGGGACACCGGGGAACACCAGTGGGGTTATAGGTGGTAACCTGGCAGGGCCTGGGGAGGAGTTCTCTGTCGCATGTGTCATGGCACATGCAACAGAAATCAGAGGAGTAGGGTGAATGCGGTCGGCGCGCTACTGTGCGCGTGGCCCTCTTGGATTTCCGGGAGGGGGTCGGGGGGCACATGTTTGTTCATGCCAGATGGGAGATAAAAAATTTTTTACCGGCGCTGTCATTTACTGTAACGTGATCATCGGTATACGGTGTATACCGGTGATCACGTAAGCGGGGACCGGAAAAAACGGCCTGTATCATGATCTCCAGGGTCTCAGCTACCTCCTGAAACCCCAGAGATTTTCTGATGCTGGAGGGCGCTATTCACTTATTTCTGCCTGCTGTTTATAAACGGCAGATCAGAATAAGGCTTCATTCACACGACCGATCCGTTTTTGCGGTCCGCAAAAAACGGTCTGTTTTTTTCACGGGTGCATCCATGTGGCATCCGTTTCCGTTCCGTATACGGTCCGTATGTCATCCGTTTGTCATTTGTGTGCCTTCCGGTTTTTTTTGCGGACTGCAAAAAAACTGAAGGAGGGAAAATACATAAATTTACCCAGGATCCATAGTTTCAACCTACATGATGCGGTCACATGTTCACTCCAGTGCCATTTTCTACTGCTTTTTACAGCGTAGAGCGCTCTGGTGATTTTCTTGTGCTTGTACACTTCATATCAGTTTTTTCTGTCATTATAATGGCAGAAAGACACATCATGTCCCACTCTCCTGCATTTTGTGGGGTTCCCCCTATTTTTGATAGCCAGCTAGGGTAAAACAGATGGCTGCAGCCTGCAGACCACAGCTGGCAGCTTCACCTTGGCTGGTAATCCAAAACTGAGGGCACCACATGCTGTTATTTTAAATTAAATAAATAATTAAAAAAAAAAAACACACATGAAGGTCCCCCAAAATTGGATCACCAGCCAAGGTGTAAAGCGGTCAGCTAGGGTCTGATATTCTCAGACTAGGGAGGTCCATGGTTATTGGACTCTCCCCAGCCTAAAAATAGCAGGCCGCAGCCGCCCCAGAAGTGGCGCATCCATTAGATGTGCCAATCCTGGTGCTTCGCCCCAGCTCATCTTGTTGCCCTGGTGCAGTGGCAAACTGGGTAATATATGGGCTTAATATCAGATGTGTAATGTCACCTGGCATCAAGCCCTGGCGTTCGTGAGGTCAAGTGTCTATCAGATACCCGACATCACCAACCCAGTTAATAATGAAAAAAAATAGACGACAAACACATTTTTATTTGAAAAAACACTTCCAAACACTTTCCCTCTTTCACCAATTTATTAGAAAGAAAAACAAATCCAGGTCTGCTGTAATCCAAGGGGTTCCCATGATGATCCATACCATAGTCACTGTCCCAGTCAATGAAGAACAGAATGTTCCCCATTGGCTGGGAGAGCAATGCAGTGACCTGAGCTAACATCAATAGGTCAGCCCAGGTCACTGCAGGGCATGACAAGTACTGCTGTCAGGAGCGAGGTACATTACCTGCGGTGACGATCTCCTGCACTGCTGATAGCAGAGCTGTCACTGACTTCAATGACCGCCGCCTTCACAGCCAAGTATCGCGGGAGCCTGTGACGTCACCGCTAGTCACAGTCTCGGGTCGGCAGAGAGAGGAAATGTGAAGCAGCAGCCATGGAGGACAGTGACAACGCTGAGGTCAGGATGGCAGGACTTCATCACTGCAGGTAAGCCGAGCAGGGCCATGTGTGCAGAGTGTGAGGTGGGTGGAGCCTAGCGAGGTAATGTGTGTGGAGTGTGAGGTGTGTGGAGCCTAGCGGGGTAATGTGTGTGGAGTGCAAGGTGGGTGGAGCCAAGCGGGGCCATGTGTGCGGAGTGCGAGGTGGGTGGAGCCTAGCGGGGCCATGTGTGCGGGCAGCGGAGTGCGAAGTGGGTGGAGCCTAGCGGGGCCATGTATGCGGGCGGCGGAGTGTGAAGTGGGTGGAGCCTAGTGGGGCCATGTGTGAGGGCGGTGGAGTGCGAAGTTGGTGGAGCCTAGCGGGGCCATGTGGCACTGAAGACATCAGTGCCGGGGACTGCATGGCTGGGGACAGGTGAGTGTGAGTGTGTGTGTGTGTACATGCCACGTGCAGAAGGTGGTGGAGCCCAGCGGGGAAGTGTCGGCTCCCTGCACACGTAACCAGGGTAAATATCGGGTTACCAAGCAAAGCGCTTTGCTTGGATACCCGATATTTATCTTAGTTACCAGCTTATGCAGGCTGCCAGCGATGGCTCCCTGCACACTGTAGCTGTAAAAAGCCCTTAAATATAAACATATAAAAAGACTTATCTGGGGTTCGGCATCTGGGCTCATGTTCAGGTTCAAGTCCAGACACAAACCAGACTTTTCTTTTAAGTACACCCACATCTGTCGAACCCGAACATCTTCGGGTTCGCCCATCTCTAGTATGGAGTTCCAATATGACACCCCCCAAAAAAGTTATTGGGTTCCAATGCACGTTTGCTTCCCTCCTATTTCATAGAACAAAACATGATATGTCCTATTGGATGGCCTATTACAGAGATTTTCTAAGTGCTCGCTCATACCACTGTATAACGCGACAAGTGCTATCTGAAGTTTTATCAAATAGCACTCGGACTAATGTTATACTATAAGGCAATGGCGATCAGTAATTTTTCGTTAATGACGATTTAGCATGTGAAAAAAATCAATGCATGCTGTGAGTGATAGTCTATTTTGTATCACTCGCATACATACAAGCCTCTGGGTGTGTGTGAAACATTGGACTGCACTCGGATAACATCAGTACAGTCCGCTATACGCAGAGACAGACAAGGGAGAGGATGGAGAGATGCATCACTCCAACCTCTCCACACCTGGAAATGCAAGAGAATTGGATTACAGTAAAATGACATGGTTCACGCTCAGGGCATAGTTTAAAAAATCTACACTGCCAGTTGATTTAAGGACAGTTTAGGGGCATATGTAAAGGGGTGCCCCGAACACAAAAGTTCCATTTAACTTCATTATTATAGTGTATTTTAACTGTTTACTGCTATCATTGAATCTAACTAGACATTGTTGCTGTTTAATGTGTTATGCCAATGCGTGTTTATTGTTAATAATGTCAGCAGTCCATCTTCTGTGCACTATTACCATTCTTTGATGAGACATCCTATAGTGAACTGATATATTACCCATCTACAGGTGAGTATAATGGTATGTTTTTGATGTCCTTTTTGTGGAAATTGCTTTCAATTTTAGTATAGGAACTCACAAGTTAATGATACAAACTATTTAGATGAATACAGTGGATATTTCTTTCATTTGTTATGTTTGTTTATATAGCACCAATATATTAAGCAAGGTTTTACTGATGTTGACTTTACGGTCTACATTGTGGTTCATAATCTAATTTCCCTATTTATGTTTGTAGAATATGGGAGGAAACCAGATTACCAAGAGGAAACTCATCCAAACATGGGGAGGGCATATAAACTCCATGCAGATGTTGTGTTTATATATCAGACATGTCTACATCAAATCTGCACATTTGAAAAGGCATTTATACTAAAAATCACTGTCAATGATAAATTCATCACTTATCCAAAGGACAGTCTGCTGGGCCCCCATTACCCCAAGAACAGGTGCCCGAAATACTGTTGTACTTGGTATTCCAGAGAAAATTTATGGAGCTTGATTCTTGCATCAGTGAGTATCCCACTGGTCGTACCCCTGTTGATCTAGAAAATTTTCAAATACGTACTGTATATTTCAGATAAGTGATAGAATTAAGCATTGGCAATAACTCTTCAAGGATGCATTGAATTTAACTGTGATGCTGAATGTGGCTGGTAAATTCATGTATTTGTATGTACAGTATAAGCATGTGCGCAAACATGGAACTTACCTAGCATCTTGGATCCTTCTACAGAATCCTTTTGAATTTCATATCGATTAAAGATATTCGTTACTACCCTGAGCTCTATTGATGATCATGTGTCGGTTGTCAATTGCAATGTATGCTTAGTAGGAGCTTCCTTCTCACTGTGCTATTATTTTATAATACCCAGTAACACTGCACACCCTCACTGGCTCTAATGAGAAGTGAAAAGCCAGAAAGGGAGTGCACAGTCAGTGCGCATTGTAAGGAGAGAATGGGGTGAGCAGGAAGAAATAAGTTGGGGGCAGGCCTCTGCTCTCCCTGCTTGCCTCATTCTCTCCTCCACAGTGCATTACCTTCTTGGCTTCTCAGTTCACAATTGAGCTGGTGAGGAGTGCAGTGCCACTGTGCATATAAATATATATATATATGTGTGTGTGTATATATATGTATATATATATATATATATATATATATATATATATATATACACTAGAAGGTGGCCCGATTCTATGTATCGGGTATTCTAGAATTTACGTATTGTGTAGTTAATGTATGACTTTTGTTATATATATATATATATATATATATATATATATATATAGATGTTGTTGTCTGTAGTTACCAAGTGTTTGTGTAGGCGCTGTACATGTTCTGGGTGTTGTCTGGGTGTGGCAGGGGGTGAGAGCGGTGTTGTTTGTGTGTTTCATTATTTGCGGAGCGCTGTGTGTCTGTAGCGTTGTGTGTTGCACGGTTTGTGTGGGTGTTGGGTGTTACACGTCGTGGCTCTCTTATTGCAAGGAATGAGGTGGTCCCCCATTCCTTGTCTGCCACGAGCCCTCCTGCTCAGCAGCACCAAAGGTCTGGGAGACTGCAGGAGTTGCCTTCTCAGAGACACAGCAGAAGGGTGACACCTAGTGGTTCTCCTCTTGCAAGGAATGGAGCAGTCTCCCATCCCTTGCCTGCCACGAGCTCTCCTGCTCAGCATCACGGAGGCTCTGGGAGGTTGCGCAGTGTGCAAAGAATAGATGCTCAGGGAAGCAGCAAGACTTCCCATGTCTCTGCACATTGTGAAACCGGGGATCCCGCCTTTATGACCCAGAGGCAGGAAGATGAGCATGTGCTCCACGTGACGTCTTCTGATTCGCTCACTGATATCACACGACCCGATGACGAGGCTGGTGATGTGCTGAATCCTGACTGGCTGGGCCAGGACGTCACGAATCCTGATTGGGTCACGCCCGTCTCGCGCCCGCCCTTGGGTGGAGCTACACCTCCTTAAAAGCTCCCCCTGCCATCATGGCGGCGCGCGACCGTCCTTCTATGTTTGGATGTCTGGCAGTGTGCTGCCACGCCACTGCTCAGGCATTATTGTCTTTTGTGGGCTTGGTCCTTGCTGCTTAGGCAGCACCTGGCTTGCAGGCCGTGTTCCTGCCTTGCTGCTCCGGCAGTATCCCCTTCAGCAGGCCGTGTTCCTGTCTTGCTGCTCCGGCAGTATGTCCTTCGACAGGCCGTGTCCCTATCCCAGGTGAGCTCCTCTAGTCTCCACCGGACTCACCTGGTTATTGAAAGCACACGTGCGTGGGCACCTCTGTGCTACCCTCGTGCCATATCTTGTGACTCCCGCTGGCACACGTGCGTAGGCACCTCTGTGCGTCCCCGTGCAACAGGTACACCGTACGAGAAGCCCCGAGCCATACAACCCTCACGGGTTAGGGCGGACCGGTGTACATAGATCGTCTGTGACGTTCCAGACGATCACTAGCAGCAACCCGCTCACTCTTTCCTGACCATAGCAGCGGTCCCTTACACCGCACAGTGGACCTTGACCGGCGGAAGCTGTCCATTTCCCATCTTGGCACGCTTCCCCGGGTCCCCCTCGTAACATTACGGTCGCGCAAAAGGTCTGGCTATGGCGGAAGAGCAGCAGCAGCAGTTGCTGCGTTATGTGCAGCAGTTGGAGTCACGATTGGCAGCAGTGGAACGGTCTTCCCCCGATAAGGCTGCTCTAGCAACAGTCGCCACCCAGGCGGCTACTCAGGCTGTGGAATTGTGCGGAAGGTCGCCTCGCCTTGCGCTCCTAGAGCGCTTCAGCGGGGACAGCTCTGAGTGCCGTGGTTTCATAAACCAGGTTACCACCTACTTGGAGTTGTCCGCGACTGATTACGCTACTGAGAAGGCGAAGGTAGCCTTCGTCCAGTCCCTGCTCACAGGGAAAGCGCTAAAATGGTCCACCCCGTTGTGGGAGCGCGGAGATCGGGTGGTGAATCACCTTCCAGTTTATCTTGAGGCCATGAGAAAGGTGTTCCTCGGGCCTCAAGTCACCCACGACTCCGCGCTGCGGCTCTTACGCCTTCGGCAAAGGTCCGCTTCAGTCGGGGACTTTGCAGTACAATTCAGGACACTCGCCGCAGAGCTGGACTGGCCAGATAAAGTCCTGGTCCCTGTGTTCTGGGAGGGTCTGGCAGGGTTCGTCAAAGACGCGCTGGCCACGCGTGACGTGCCGACCACCTTAGAGTCCTTGATTCGGCTTGCCTCTCGCATAGACATCCGCCACGCGGAGCGGAGGCTCGAGGTCTCTTCGGCACCCACGTTTACCTGGTCTACAGAGCCTCTGACTTCCCTTCCCCCCAGACCGGTCTCCCAGCCAGCTCTGTTGATGACTCTGTGGAGCCAATGGAAGTCTCCAAAGTGGTCTCCTCTACCACAGGTTCTCTGCCGTCGACCGATTGCTTTGCCTGTGGGCAGGGGGGACATGTAGCTACCCGATGTTTGAAACCTTCGGAAGAAAGTCAGTGTCTTGTTTCACCTTCAATCAGCGTGAGGAGGGTCATTTCCACTTCCCAAGACCAGGTGCCACCTGGTAAGACCCTCACTTCCTCTGACTCACGGAACGGTGTGCTGTCATGGGGTCATGCCTCCAAAGTTGGGGCCCATTTAGGGGTCGACAGGACCAGAGACCTAGGGGTCAGGCATTATTGGGGGCCGGCGGTAGCTCAGGATGTACAGAAGAATATGGGAGTCCGTACGTCGTGTGCGTATAATATACCGTTCAGGCGGAGGCCTGCGGGTCTTCCACATCCTGTGCCATCTTCTGCACCTGGTGACCTAGTGTGGCTGTCTTCTAAACATATTAACCTTCCGGTACAGACAGCCAAGTTTGCCCCTAGGTACCTTGGCCCGTTTACAGTAATAGAGCAGGTAACCCCGGTAATATATCGACTCCAGCTCCCTCCGCGCTGGGCTATTTCTAATATGTTTCATGTATCTCTTCTGAAACCCGTACGACCTAAAACCTCGGGGTCTCTGCTGTCCCAGGTTGGCTTCTCGTCCGACGACCATGAAGTAGCGAAGCTAGTAAGAACAAAAATTGTACAGGGCAAGAGGTACTTCCTCGTGGAGTGGGTCGATCGTGGCCCGGAGCATAGGTCCTGGGAATTGGAGGAGCATGTCCACGCCCCCGGTTTGGTGGCGGCCTTCAGGCGCAGGCGAGGGGGGGGGCCCTAGACGGGGGGGTAATGTTACACGTCGTGGCTCTCTTATTGCAAGGAATGAGGTGGTCCCCCATTCCTTGTCTGCCACAAGCCCTCCTGCTCAGCAGCGCCAAAGGTCTGGGAGACTGCAGGAGTTGCCTTCTCAGAAACACAGCAGAAGGGTGACACCTAGTGGTTCTCCTCTTGCAAGGAATGGAGCGGTCTCCCATCCCTTGCCTGCCACGAGCTCTCCTGCTCAGTATCACGGAGGCTCTGAGAGGTTGCGCAGTGTGCAAAGAATAGATGCTCAGGGAAGCAGCAAGACTTCCCATGTCTCTGCACATTGTGAAACCGGGAATCCCGCCTTTATGACCCAGAGGCAGGAAGATGAGCATGTGCTCCACGTGACGTCTTCTGATTCGCTCACTGATATCACACGGCCCGATGACGAGGCTGGTGATGTGCTGAATCCTGACTGGCTGGGCCAGGACGTCACGAATCCTGATTGGGTCACGCCCGTCTCGCGCCCGCCCTTGGGTGGAGCTACACCTCCTTAAAAGCTCCCCCTGCCATCATGGCGGCGTGCGACCGTCCTTCTATGTTTGGATGTCTGGCAGCGTGCTGCCACGCCACTGCTCAGGCATTATTGTCTTTTGTGGGCTTGGCCCTTGCTGCTTAGGCAGCACCTGGTTTGCAGGCTGTGTTCCTGCCTTGCTGCTCCGGCAGTATCCCCTTCAGCAGGCCGTGTTCCTGTCTTGCTGCTCCGGCAGTATGTCCTTCGACAGGCCGTGTCCCTATCCCAGGTGAGCTCCTCGAGTCTCCACCGGACTCACCTGGTTATTGAAAGCACACGTGCGTGGGCACCTCTGTGCTACCCTCGTGCCATATCTTGTGACTCCCGCTGGCACACGTGCGTAGGCACCTCTGTGCGTCCCCGTGCAACAGGTACACCGTACGAGAAGCCCCGAGCCATACAACCCTCACGGGTTAGGGCGGACCGGTGTACATAGATCGTCTGTGACGTTCCAGACGATCACTAGCAGCAACCCGCTCACTCTTTCCTGACCATAGCAGCGGTCCCTTACACCGCACAGTGGACCTTGACCGGCGGAAGCTGTCCATTTCCCATCTTGGTACGCTTACCCGGGTCCCCCTCGTAACAGTGGGGTGTGTGTGTGTGTTTTGGGGGGAGGTATGTTTTGTGCAATGTGTGTGTTGTGCGGTATGTGCGTATATTTGTGCCGCGGTGTTTGTGTGTTGGGTGTTGTGTGTGTTGCGGCGTTGTCTGTGTGTGGGTGTCTGTGTAGGGCAGTGGTTGTGGTTCCCAGTGTGTGTGGTGTGTTATGTAGTGCGTGTGTGGTAGTGTGTGTGTGTGTGTGTGTGTTTTGGGGGGAGGTGTGCACCCCCCATCGTGCTCCATCCCCCAAGCTGCGCATTCCCCATTATGCTCCATGCCCCATGCTGCGTACTCCCCATTATGCTCCATGCCCCATGCTGCGTACTCCCCATTATGCTCCATGCCCCATGCTGCGCACTCCCCATCGTGCTCCATCCTCCATGCTGCGCACTCCCCATCGTGCTCCATCCCCCATGCTGCGCACTCCCCATCGTGCTCCATCCCCCATGCTGCGCACTCCCCATCGTGCTCCATCCCCCATGCTGCGCACTCCCCATCGTGCTCCATCCCCCATGCTGCGCACTCCCCATCGTGCTCCATCCCCCATGCTGCGCACTCCCCATCGTGCTCCATCCCCCATGCTGCGCACTCCCCATCGTGCTCCATCCCCCATGCTGCGCACTCCCCATCGTGCTCCATCTCCCATGCTGCGCACTCCCTATCGTGCTCCACAGTCACACATCAGACAGTATACACGCACACATCTGATCGCATACACTCACTCACACACACACCCCACTTCTCCCTGTGCCCACTGGTGGGCGGTCCCAGCAGCTGTGCTGCACGTCGTGCTCCACTGCCGACACTCACAGATCCGATCGCATACACACATACATACACACACACTCACACATCAGAACACACTCACACACATCCGATTGCATACACTCACACACACACACACTGAAGATATCGCACATACGCGCTAACACAATCACAACATCCGGAGATACCACATGCTTCCTGCCATGTGATCCTCCGGCAGGTCCTGGAAGGTCACTGCACAGTATCGCCGCCGAGAAGCAAGCGATATCACGGGATGTTGTGAGTATGTGGATGCGATCTGATGTGTGTGAGGTGTGTGTGTGTGTGTGTGTGAGGTGTGTGTGTGTGGTGTGTTTGTGAAGTGTGTGTGTGAGAGTGAGTGTGATCTGATGTGTGTGTGTGTGTCTGATCTCACCTCGGAGTTGGGTCTCTGTATTGGTTCGGGGAATGCGTGTGGGGGCGGGGCCAGAGCGAGCGTGCAATGCGTGAGGGGGCGGGGCGTGGCCTAGTTGCCAATGCGTACAGGGGGCCGGGGCGAGAGGCCAATCCGTTGGAGGGGCGGAGCCTGGGCGAGCGGCCAATCCGTGCGGGGGGTGGAGCCGAGGTGAGGCGAACGGCCAATCCTTGCGGGTGGGCAGAGCAGAGGCGAGGCGAGCAGCCAGCGGGGGGCGGAGCCGAGGCGAGGCGAACGGCCAATCCGTGCGGGGGGGCGGAGGCGAGGCGAGCGGCCAATCCGCTGTTTGTCACCGTAAGGACACAATTTTGGAGCGAGACAGACAGACAGACAGACAGACAGAATAAGGCAATTATATATATAGATATGTGTATATATATATATATATATATATATATATATATATATATATATATATATATATATATATATATAATCTCCAAAAAAACAAATGAAGTCCAGCTCAAACTAGCAAGCCACCTGGGTCCACAGCTCATCTGGTAGCTTTAGCCCTGAACGGATAATGATTGGGAGTCAATCCATGTTACCAATGAAAGAGGTGAAGTAATCCATCAATGAATCGATGCAACCAGGATGCTGATGTAAAACACTTCAGTTTATTTTCAAATAGTACATTAACCTAGTAGGTTCCAGGAACAAAAATAGCTGCAGGAGAAAGTGCAGATGGGACTACGCGTTTCAGCGCTAACAACCGCCTTCTTCACGGTCCTAACCTCATATAAAAGGAAGTTCCTACCGAACATATGTTGGTATTGAGACCACTGCCACATGCTCAGTTGAGCAGGGACTATCTCAGCCCCTGAAATGGATGTCACTGATGATACTTCATTTTAGAGAGGGGAAAACGGCTGCGGCAGTGACCGCAGTCCTTTTTCCCTGGTGATTTCTCGTTTGCATAGTATAATGTAAAAGAACAATGCATAGGGACTATAGGCATCAGAATTGGATGCTTGAACCCACATTTACTATACACAGGTAGCATTTTAGTGGCTTACTATAGAAAGGCTTACTGATTACAATTTTTCTTTGCTCCTATTTAATGCTTCTGATTCTTATGAGATACCAAATTAGACAGACAGATGCACAACTTGAGGTCACCAGTTTCATTTCCTTTCTTATGTTATCTGTTAATGTGGTTTATTTCATTAATTTATACTTCATTATATATCTCATATAGAATGCTTATAGTTGACTCATTTAGGTAGATATGACTCATTTGGTTGGTTTCATGAGAGGAGGTTTCACTACAACATTAAAACAAACATTTATAACTGCCGTGTGCTATCTGATCCTGATATACACCTACCACAGATGTTCATGTCACCGCCGTACATCTGACATGAAAAGAGTCCTCGATTGACTCAGAAATATCTTAAGAGATATTAGATTTTCCAGTATGTTATACATTAGATGTTTAAACTTCCCACAAGTAGATTAGATTTGGCCCATAAATGTATGTTTAGTTTGTGTACTAAAATTATACAGATTTATGCTTTAAATTCTCATAGGTTTTAATTGTCAAAATGTATGCATAGGCCGTGATCATATAGACATATTTAGATATTGTTTCTTAATTATATATGTTCGCCCCTGACTACATCAGGGTGCTACAGGGAACTTTATCCTGTACCCCAGGGGGCAGGGCCTACTCCCCATGGTTCCAGGTTCCCATCAATAGTGTCACTGACATCCGCACTACAAATCCCAATCACACCTCACACCAGGACTGGACAGACACACCAGTGGGTTGGTCAAGTTGGAACACGGCCATCCACCTAGGGGTCAGGCAGACTGGAGGAGGGGAGACAAGGAGTTGAGTTGTAGCCCTCACAGAGTGAGGAGCTGGGGAGTTGGAGCTCCCAGAGAGGCGACAGGTTGGGTCGCAAACGGTGGTCCGAGACCACAGGACTCGAGGACCGGTATTAGGAACACTGGACAGGAGTGTAACAGACGCAGTCTAGAAGGACTATTGGCACCAGAAAGCCCAGCCACCTTACCGGTACCAAGCATGGCGGGGTACTGGACCCTAGATCAGGGAGAAACTTCAAGCAACCTGATAATTAACCTAGAAGGATAGTCTCTTTATGAACTTTCCCCAAGAGCTCAGAGATTGGAGGAATTAGCATAGTGAGGGGGATAGGGTTCTCCAAAATACACAACCCACTGAAATTCCTAGTGCCAGCCACCAAGAGCACAGCTGCCATACACACAGGTAGCGAGGCCCTGACAGTTTCAAGCCAAGGGGCCACAACTGTAAATCAATTTGTGCACGGAGGCAGGGCTCCGAACTTAGCAAGTGACACTGATGGGAGCGGGACCTGGACGGGCTCCCCCCGTAGAGACTGCGGTGCCTAGAGACTTTGGTTTATCATCTGTGTCTGCTTATTCCACCTGATCCGGCACCATGACTACTGCAGTGAGTAATCTGACCCCTGCACCCTGCTTCCCAAGGCCTAGCCACCAATTCACCAAATCCCCACTATCCAGGGCCTTCTCTACCTGCGGTGGGACTGACACCTGGCTGCCCCACACTATCTGCCCTGGTACTCCAATCAGCAGCGGCATTACTCCCCTTTACCGCAACCCACAGGTAGCATCATGAACATTCATCCCCTGTAAATATCCCCTTACATTTGAAGTGGCCGCAAGCCCCCGGGTCCAGAGACCCTCGAGTCACAGCAAACCCGGATCCAAGCAGTCCGACTGCTGCTGGGGCGGCACACCTTCAATTCCTTGTGTCACGAACAGGATAAGAACTGGGCCCGCTAACCCCGGGTGACGTGCGCCTTACAGAACTGTCAAAATCTGAAAAGTGACTGTAAAAATACCTTGCCGCCATCTTGCCCGCCATATTTTGGCGCCAAAAACAACAACTGTGCCATCATCCCCAGCAAAAGAGTGCAAAGCCAAAGCCCCGCCCCTGTCCCAGAAGAGCCTGGAGACGAAAAACCGAGGAGGGGAGACAGGATGTGAAGGCAGAGCTTGGCGCAGGGACACCAGGACTCTGCATTAAAGTTCCTGGTAGGAGAAGCAGCAAGATGTCGGAACAACGAGACTGGTCACCTGAGAGTGCTGTTCCTGGGACGGCTGACTGAATAAAGAAAGAGACGGAGCAACTTTGCAGGTGAATGCGGACGTGGATCCTGTTCATGCTGGATGACTGGAGAGTCAAGATGAGGAACGTGGCCACGGTGGTGCTGGCCCATGAAGCGGATGCCCTGCGTGTGGAGCGGATAAGCAGTAACCCAATTCCGGTTGATCCAGCCTACAGGGCTGTGGAATCCAGTAGCCATGCTACCTCCTCCACTCTCGGCTGCTGCTGCAGCCGAGCCGTTAGCCCTGACACCGGCAGCGGAACCAACAGCCCTTATGGAAGATGAGCAGGCCGCAACGTCTCCGGCCTCCCCACCGGCCAGACCAGACCAGTCCGCAGTGCCCCCGGCCTCACCACCAGCCAGACCAGACCAGGCCGCAACGCCTCCAGCCTCACCACCGGCTATCGCAACCCCGGTTGTGAAACCACCGGCATGTCTTGTTGCAGCTGCAGAGGAGGAACCCGCCGACATGTCGGTCCCACTGCAGCGTGGCCTACCGGTAGCTGCCGGGGCTGCGGGTCTCCGGTGATTTGTACAGCAGACATGTACGGCTATCAGGCGCAAATGGATCTGTTATCCACCCAAGCCTGTTAACCCCTATCAAAATGTGATTTAAAGCACCGCAGCGGGAAGCCCCCTATTACTCAACACCATCGGAGGCCCCGTGACATGATTACAGGAAGCCGATGGTTGCCATTGTAGCACAGGGTCATGTGATGACTCCTGTCGCTATCATGACTCCCTTCCGGTTACAGCCGGCAGAGCTGTGCATTTTTGGTAATCTGAGCTGTGCAGCTCTGATCAGGAGAAATAAACAACAAGCAATCAGACTTCTGATCTTTATAACCCCCTAGGGGAAATAGCAAACTAAATAAAAAAGTAAAAAAAAGTTAATTTTTTTTAAAAAAAATAAAAGTTCAAATTACCCCCCCACGTTCACCCCATTGAAAATTAAAGAAGTAACAAATTTAAAAATATACACAGATTTGGTATTGCCACATTCAGAAATACCCGATCTATCAAAATCTAAAATCAATTAATGTGATCAGTAAACGACGTAGTTGAAATAAAATGGCAAACGACAAAATTACGGTTTTTGGTCATCGCAAATTTTGCGCAAAATGCAATAACAGGTGATCAAAATGAAGCATCTGCGGAAAAATAGTACCGTTAAAATCATCAGCTCAAGGCACAAAAATTAAACTGTCACGGAACCCCATACCCAAAAAATGAGAACGCTACAGGTCATGGAAAAAGGCACAAAAAGTGCGCCTCTTTTTTTGGACAAAGTTCTGAATTTTTTCTAACCCCCTAGATAAAAGTAAACCTATACATGTTTGGTGTCTGAAAAGTCATATTTACCTAAAGCATCCCAATGACACATCAGTCTTACCATAAAGTGAACAACGTGAATAAAATACCTCTAAAACAATCATGCAATTGAAATTTTTTTTCTACTTTTGCCCACTCGGAATTTTTTTGTTGTTTTCCAGTACACTATATGGTCAAACTCATTGTTTCATTTAAAAGTACAACTCGTCCCACAAAAAAAGCCCTCATATGGCAAGATTGACAGAAAAATAAAAAAGTTACAGCTCTCGGAAAAATGGGAGCAAAAAACAAAAATGAAAAAAACGGAAAATCACCCGGGAGTGAAGGGTATCAACAATTTTGTCCTGCATGTTTTTGAGATTTTGTATGAAATTATGTACAATTTGCTTTTTATCATTATTTTTTTCTGTGTTGTTTCAATATACACAAAGGAAATAAACATGTGTATAACAAAATGTGTAATTGCAATTATTTTCTAGGAGAAATTCTTAAATTTTTGGAACAACGTCACGGGTGCCAACACTTTCGGCCTTGACTGTGTAATGTATTATGGCCCACTGCTTCCTCACCCTGCTTTTACACTTCAAATTTCCACCAAGTTATGTTGGGACTTTATTTTTAGCTCTCACCTGTGCAAAGTGTTAATAACCACATACAGGAAGAGGCCCCACATTCTGAGAATTAGCAGAACAGTTGTTCATAATGCCCCAGACTGTCAAAACCACAGCAACCAAGTGTCAGAACATCATATTTGTGTCTGTGCAGCAGCAAATGTCTAGCGGTGCCTCGAATCAGCCAGTGATGCCTCACTTCAGCCTCTTGCCCATAGAGCTATTCATTTGATGAAGGTGTAAAACGTGGTAAAAAGATATAAGACCTCACCGCAGACTATTGCATCACGATGTATCTAACTACACCTAATCAGCAAAGTATGAAGAATGTCCAAAATATAGGACATTTTTAAAAAGGATAAATTATAGACTGTATAGTGTTGCGCAGATGTATACTGCATTATAAGCAATGCTATATGTGACTTCATTTGATCCTTAGAGGTTAATTGAGGCAAAATAATAGAAACCTGCTGCATAAAACATTATTGTGCTTACACTTTATACGATTGCCTATTCATTGCAGTCTGCCACTGTTTGCCATAAACTTAATGTTCAGTAAAATAAACAATCCATAAATCAGTCTGTAAAACATTATCTGATGGTTTACATATTTCATCTATGTGATTTCCACAAGTTATTCCCTTTACCAATTACATAAGATGACTAGTAAACCTACTGCCATGTAGTCCTCCATATTCATGAGCTTTGTATAACCCTGACGCGACTACTGATTGCCAGCTTTCTACCTATACACAAAGTACACAGGGAACTGTCAATCAGTGGTGTGGGCGGGGTTATACAAAGCTCAGCATTCAGAGAACTGGTAAAAATGCAGCAGTAAAGGAGAAATTGTATTTAATCAAAACTGCATTAAGCAGCTAAGTGATACATTGTTAGAATCAGGGTTTATGCCCGAATTTCATGCTACTTTCAAATAGGGTAGAAATATCCTGGTAACTGATTCAGCTTAAATCAGTCTAATAGATCTGACAATTCACAGAAGTCTTTAGCACAATTGCATGAAATGAATTAAATTACAGTATACACTATTCACACAAAGTTAGGGATATTTGGCTTTGTGGTGAAATTTCAGCAGGATCCTAAAATGCCCTCTAACCTTTTCAGGTGAACTTCATGTGACCTCCTCTAAACTTTTGAATGCACATGTCACATGTCCAACTGTTCAATGTTTCAGTACTTTTTGCACAACTTGCTGTTTTCTAACAAGGAGCTTGATGGCAAAATTCACAACAGGTGTTTGATCCATGAACTGCCTAATGAATTTCTGGGTTCAATTAGAATTGGTATTTAAACAGTCCTCCTCATCATGGTGTTCACATTTTGACATCATGAGTCCAAGATGACACCTAACAATTGATACATAGTACTTCGCCATAGCAGGGCTTCAAGCAGGATGTTCTCAGATGGAAGTGGTTAATGAGTATAGTGTCATCAGAAGGTTGAAAAAGAGATACAGAAAGACTCAAAGAGTCACAGAAATGCATAGAAGTAGACATCCTTTGGCCACATCCCACACTGATGATGGCTTCACTATGAACAATGCTTTTCAGAACCAGATGATGAATGCCTCAAAACTCCAGGCACATTTAAGGGAAGCGAGAGGCACCCAAGTGTGACATCAGACAATTCAAAACAATTCCTGCATGATAGACGACCTGTAAGGCTACCTGACCACACAACAAGGTATAGGCATCATCGTCTTAGACGAAGGACCAGTGGGCCTCAGTGCTATTCACTGATGAAAATCAGTTGATGCTGAGCATAAATTATGGTAGCCAACAATGTTGGAGATGTCAAGGAAAGCACTATGCATCATCTACTGTTGCCCCCAGATGCGCTTTTGATGGTGGTGGTGTTACAGTGTGGGCAGTTGTGTCTAGTCAATACAAAACTGTCCTAAACTTTGTGAATGGTACAGTGACAAGCCACTACTACTTGAATAATCAAGTCATTATGCCTCTGCGTGAACAACACAAGCCTAATTTCATCTTCATGGATGGCAATGCTAAAGCTCATTCAAGGTCACATCATTAACCCCTTCAGCCCCCAGCCTGTTTTCACCTTAAAGACCCGGCCATTTTTTGCAATTTTGACCAGTGTCACTTTGACAGGTTATAACTCTGGAACACTTCAACGGATCCTAGCGATTCTGAGATTGTTTTTTCGTGACATATTGTACTTCATGTCAGTGGTAAATTTAGGCCGATATGTTTTGCATTTATTTGTGAAAATTTTGGAAATTTTGCGAAAATTTTGAAAATTTTGCAATTTTCAAAATTTGAAATTTTATGCCCATAAATCTGAGAGATATGTCACACAAAAAAGTTACTAAATAACATTTCCCACATGTCTACTTTACACCAGCGCAATTTTTGAAAAAAAAAAAATTTCCGTTAGGAAGTTAGAAGGGTTCAAAGTTCATCACCAATTTCCCATTTTTCCAACAAAATTTACAAAAAAAAATTGTTTAGGTACCACATCACATTTGGAGTGATTTGAGAAACCTAGGCGACAGAAAATACCCAAAAGTGACCCAATTCTAAAATCTGCACCCCTCACTCTGCTCAAAACCACATCCAAGAAGTTTATTAACCCTTTAGGAGCTTCACAGCAACCAAAGCAATGTAGACGAAAAAATGAAAATTTGACTTTTTTAACACAAAAATGTTACTTTAGCCATAAAAATTAGTATTTTCACAAGGGTATCAGGAAAAATGCATCATAAAATGTATCGTGCATTTTCTCCTGAGTACGCAGATACCCCATATGTGGTGGTAATCAAATGTTTGGGCACACAGCAGGACTCAGAAGGCAAGGAGCGTCATTTGAATTTTTGAGTGCAAAATTAGCTGCACTCATTAGCGGACGCCATGTCGGGTTTGAAGACTCCCTGAGGTGCCTAAACAATGGAGCTCCCCCACAAATGACCCCATTTTGGAAACTAGAGCCCTCAAATATTTTTTCTAGATGTTTGATGTGCACTTTGAACCCCTGGGGGCTTCACAGAAGTTTATAACGTTGAGCCGTGAAAAGAAAAAAATTTTTTTTTACCACAAAACTGTTGCTTCAACCAGGTAGCTTTTTTTATCACAAGGGTATCAGGAAAAAATGCACCATAAAATGTATTGTGCATTTTCTCCTGAGTACGCAGATACCCCATATGTGGTGGAAATCAAATGTTTGGGCGCACGGCAGGACTCGGAAGGCAAGGAGCGCCATTTCACAGCAAAATTGGTTGGAATTATTAGCGGACGCCATGTTTCATTTGGAGACCCCCCTGAAGTGCCTAAACAATGGAGCTCCCCCACAATTGACCCCATTTTGGAAACTAGACTCCTCATGGAATTTATCTAGCTGTTTAGTGAGCACTTTGAACCCCTGGAGGCTTCACAAACGTTTGTAATGTTCAGCCGTGAAAATATTTTATTCTTTTTTTTACCACAAAACTGTTGCTTCAACCAGGTAGCTTTTTTTATCACAAGGGTATCAGGAAAAAATGCACCATAAAATGTATTGTGCATTTTCTCCTGAGTACGCAGATACCCCATATGTGGTGGAAATCAAATGTTTGGGCGCACGGCAGGACTCGGAAGGCAAGGAGCGCCATTTCACAGCAAAATTGGTTGGAATTATTAGCGGACGCCATGTTTCATTTGGAGACCCCCCTGAAGTGCCTAAACAATGGAGCTCCCCCACAATTGACCCCATTTTGGAAACTAGACTCCTCATGGAATTTATCTAGCTGTTTAGTGAGCACTTTGAACCCCTGGAGGCTTCACAAACGTTTGTAATGTTCAGCCGTGAAAATATTTTATTCTTTTTTTTACCACAAAATAGTTTTTTCAAACAGGTAGCTTTTTTTTCCACAAGGGTATCAGGAAAAAATGCACCATAAAATGTATTGTGCAATTTCTCCTGAGTACGACGATACCTCATATGTGGTGGAAATCAATTGTTTGGGCGTACGGCGGGGCTCAGAAGAGAAGGAGCGCCATTTCACAGTAAAATTGATTGGAATTATTAGCAGACGCCATGTTTCATTTGGAGACCCCCTGAGGTGCCTAAACAATGGAGCTCCCCCACATGTGATCCCATTTTGGAAACTAGACCCCCCCCATACAAAAAAAATTAGTTTGGCGAAATAAAAAATACAGACATCAGTAAAAAAAAAAAAAAAAAGAGCGCCTGCCACTAAGACCAGTGCCAAACGTGAGAGCAATGCACGAGTCTCGCATCGCATCATCCACTGCAGTCTGGAAGCGAGCAACTGCGCTGGATAATGCGATGCGAGAGGGCGGGGCAGCAGATGAGAAAGGGCGCAGCGGATGGAAGATGGGAAAGGGCACAGCGGGTGGAGGAGCGGCAGAGGATGGGAAAGGGCGCAGCGGATGGATGATGGGAAATGGCGCAGCGGATGGATGGGAAATGGCGCAGCGGATGGATGGGAAATGGCGCAGCGGATGGAGGAGCGGCAGAGGATGGGGGGGGGGAGGTGAGATGGGGATACCTACCTTACAGGATGGATCTAGGCAGCAGGATCACAGCAGACAGAAGAGGCAGCAGATGAAGGAGGCAACAGATCGAGGAGGGTGAGAGGGGGCAGTAGATGGAAAATGGGAGAGAGCAGGCAGCAGATCGGGGAGGGGGGCAGAGTCTGATGGGAGAGAGAGATGGCACATGGAGGAGGGGGGCTTGCAGCACATGTAGGAGGAGGGGGGCTTGCAGCACATGTAGGGGGAGGGTGGCTTGCAGCACATGTAGGGGGGTGGCTGGCTTGCAGCACATGTAGGGGGGAGGGTGGCTGGCTTGCAGCACATGTGGGGGGAGGGTGGCTGGCTTGCAGCACATGTGGGGGGAGGGTGGCTGGCTTGCAGCACATGTGGGGGGAGGGTGGCTGGCTTGCAGCACATGTGGGGGGAGGGTGGCTGGCTTGCAGCACATGTGGGGGGAGGGTGGCTTGCAGCACATGTGCTGCAAGCCAGTCACCCTCCCCCCACATGTGCTGCAAGCCAGCCACCCTCCCCCCACATGTGCTGCAAGCCAGCCACCCTCCCCCCACATGTGCTGCAAGCCAGCCACCCTCCCCCCACATGTGCTGCAAGCCACCCTCCCCCCACGTGGGGGGATAGGTGGTGTGGCGATGGAGAAGGGGCAGCCGATGAAGGAGGAGGCGGCGGCGGCGGCCGCCGATCGGGAACAGTGGGGGCCGATTCGGGGGCAGCAGCGGCTGAAAAAGGTGGGTGCGACGGCGGCGGGGACAGTGGCGAGCATGGCGGCGGGGACAGCGGTGCAGCGGGAGCATGGCGGCGGGGACAGCGGTGCAGCGGGAGCATGGCGCCGGGGACAGCGGTGCAGCGGGAGCATGGCGCCGGGGACAGCGGTGCAGCGGGAGCATGGCGGCGGGGACAGTGGTGCAGCGGGAGCATGGCGGCGGGGACAGCGGTGCAGCGGGAGCATGGCGGCTGGGACAGCGGTGCAGCGGGAGCATGGCGGCGGGGACAGCGGTGCAGCGGGAGCATGGCGCCGGGGACAGCGGTGCAGCGGGAGCATGGCGGCGGGGACAGCGGTGCAGCGGGAGCATGGCGGCGGGGACAGCGGTGCAGCGGGAGCATGGCGGCGGGGACAGCGGTGCAGCGGGAGCATGGCGGCGGGGACAGCGGTGCATCGGGAGCATGGCGGCGGGGACAGCGGTGCAGCGGGAGCATGGCGGCGGGGACAGCGGTGCAGCGGGAGCATGGTGGCGGGGACAGCGGTGCAGCGGGAGCATGGCGGCGGGGACAGCGGTGAAGCGGCAGCAGCGGCGGGGCGATCGGAGACAGCGGCAGCAGCGGCGGGGCGATCGGAGACAGCGGCGGGGACAGCGGTGAAGCGGGAGCAGCGGCGGGGCGATCGGAGACAGCGGCGGTGAAGCGGGAGCAGCAGCGGGGACAGCGGTGAAGCGGGAGCAGCGGCGGGGCGATCGGAGACAGCGGCGGTGAAGCGGGAGCAGCGGCGGGGCGATCGGAGACAGCGGCGGTGAAGCGGAAGCAGCGGCGGGGACAGCGGTGAAGCGGGAGCAGCGGCGGGGCGATCGGGGACAGGGGCGGGCGGCGGGGACAACAACTTACCGCTCTCCTCGGCTTCCAGGGACGGTCACAGGCCGCAGATCCACATTGATTGGAGAGAGCGGTCACAAGACCGGTCTCTCCAATCAGAGCTGGGGGCGGGTGAAGCATCGATCACCCAGCTCCAGCCAATGGCCAGTGCTACAGCAGCACTGATCAGGGCTGGATTGCAATGTTCCAGCCATTTTCAATGGCTGGAACATTACAGTGGCTGTAATTGGCTGAGCGGCGTTCGTCAGCCAATCACAGCCTCTGTAGGTTCGGGGAGGAGGCACCACCCCTCCTGAGGTCAGGCAGAGGTCCCCTCCTTCCCGAATCTACCGTTTAATTAAACAAATTTCACTCCCCGGTGCTCCGGGGGCCGCGATTTCGCCATGACGGATCTAGCCGTCATGGGTCTTTAAGTACCAGGGCACCATGACGGCTAGATCCGTCAAAGGTCGTGAAGGGATTAAGTAACAGCTTCTGGAGACTGGGGTACCTCAAATAGAGTGGCCTGCACTTTCTCCAGACCTGAATCCCATAGAAAACCTATGGGATCAGCTGAGTCACCTATAGAGGCTCATAAGGCCTCTGCCACACTCACGTGAATTTCACGCACGTGCCGAGAGACACGTATTTTCCCTGCGTGTTGTGTGCAGGTAAGTACGTGTCTCTGGTACGTGCGTGACACGTGTGTTCTACGTGTGCTATCCGCGATAGCACACGTAGAATCGGTAATTATTATACTCACCTGGTCCTTCCTGATGTCCGCGCTGCTGTCCGTGGTGCTGATCTTCGGCTCCAGCTCTCCCGTCTCCCCGCTGCTGCTGCTGCCAGGCTGTGAAGTGAATATTCAATGAGAATAATGAGCGGCGGTCGGCAGCAAGAGGCAGCAGCGGCAGAGACAGGAGGGCTGGAGAAGGTGAGTTAATGTTTTGTTTTTTTTTCACTGACATGTGTGTTTTCTCCGGCGCGTGTCACACGGGACCGCATCCACACTACACCCGTGTGGTACGGGTGCGGGCCGTATAACACCCGTGCTGCCGGCGAAAAACCGGACATGTCAGCGCTTTGAAAATCGCACACACGTACAAACGCACACGGACACACGTTCCGTGTGGTTTTACGTGTGTGTGCCTGCTACAATAGGGTAGCATTGGTTAAAGTGTCTCCGTGCCGCCGGTACGTGTAAAAAATGACAAACACGTGCCGGCAGCACGGATGTGTGGCACAGGCCTAACTCTGTGCCCCAGAACCTCAATGATTTGAGGGTCACCCTTCAAGAAGAGTGAGATTTGGTGTCTCAGCAGACAATAGCTGCACTTGTGAACAGTATGAGACAACATTGTCAAGCTGTAATTGATACTCAAGACCACATCACAAATTATTGAGACATTGCAATTTTTGGGGGTATACCTACCACTTTTATTGGTTTTTGTTTCAGTAAATCATGTGAGATCAGGAATCAACATTGTGTGCTTATAGCTAAATGCCGTACTTTCATGATCAAATATCATTCTAACGTGAACTTTTTATGTTTTACATAAATGTCACCGAAAGCAACTAACTGAGTAGGGTATGTTGGATTACAATCAACCACATTATCTTATTTTGGTACAGTATATTTCATCTCATGCCTATTCCTGAGCCGTTTTAACTTGTTTACATGTTTTATTGCTTGATACCTTTGTATTCTATTTTTGTATTTATTTAATGGTGAATACATTTCCAAGAGTAGGGAGTCTTTAAAGCAACTCTTGGGGAAAAATATAAAAGTATAGAATAACACATTGTATCTTGTTTCACCTATAGGTGTTTACCCTGTAAATATCATGTGGTGTACTGCTCTGCATGCACCAGGTGTCATGGTGACTTCGGACTGTGTTCACACTGCAGAGTCTGACACGCAACCTGGTGCCTCTTGGTTGCTTAGTCAGAGACGGGCGTTGACCAGTTTTGTGCTCATAGATGATTGGTCTGGCAGTTGTAAATTCCTGCTAGCCTGTGATTTGATGCTTGGGTCACTGGTTACTGAAGACCTATAACAGCCGCCTTCGCCCTTTATAAGATGGTGGATCATTTTCCTCCATGCCAAATATAGTGAAAGCAACATCAGTCTTGGTGCCTGGTGAGTCAGCTACTGGAGCACTGTTGTATGCTAATTTAGTGTATTGTGCAGACACCCTTATCATTGTGTGTTTTCTTCCTTTCCTTTATTTTTTCCCTGTGCACATATTTACTCTTTACTTCTATTTAGTTTAGTTAGTTCTGTTTACCGTCTATATATTTTCTACTATTTAGTCTTTACTTCTGTGAATGACTACTGTGAGTTGGAGTTTTAGTTCCTCCCTGTCTGTCTATTTGTGTGAGAATTTATCACTCCAGTCCTGACCCCCTCCAGGGCTGGGGGTGAGGGGTGTAAGATCAGGGCTTCTCAGGAGTTAGGGTTACGCTGGGGGGCCAGACCTCGCCAGCATCAGCCGTAGCTCAGGGGTAAGGGAGAGTTAGGGGCTCATTTAGCCTGAGGGTCAGCTTAGGAGTTCTGATTCCATCAGTGTGTGACATAGAGAGATGCTTATTTGTAAACAAAAATGGTTTTGAGTTTTTCCTGTATATTTGTAGAGTGGGAGTCTGACTATGTCTTAGGGGTACTTTTTACGTTGCGACATCGCTACTGCGATATCATCGGGGTCAAATTGAAAGTGACGCACATCCGGCGCCGGTAATGACGTTGCAACGTGTAAAGCCTAGATGCGCCGATAAATGATCGCAAAAGCATCGTAAATCGGTGATCTATGTAGCGTCGGACATTTTCATAATGTCACACCAATAGGAGATACGATGTTATTCCTCGTTCCTGCGGCAGCACACATCGCTGTGTGTGAAGCCGCAGGAGCGAGGAACATCTTCTTACCTGCCTCCACCTGCTATGCGGAAGGAAGGAGGTGGGTGGGATGTTTATGTTCCGCTCATTTCCGCCCCTCCGCTTCTATTGGATGGCTGCCGTGGGACATCACTGTGACGCCGCACGACCTGCCCCCTTAGGAAGGAGGCAGGTCGCCGGCCAGAGCAACGTCGCAGGGCAGGTAAGTGCGTGTGAAGCTGCCGTAGCGATAATGTTCGCTACGGCAGCTATCACAAGATATCGCATCTGCGACGTGGGCGGGTACTATCGCGCTCGGCATCGCTAGCATCGGCTAGCGATGTCGCAGCGTGCAAAGTACCCCTAAGACCATAATGCACTAGTAAATCAGCCCAAATAGCCATGATAGTTAGATATATTCATAGACAGACAGACCGATAGTTCAATATAATGCTATATTTTCTGCACTTATGGTAAGAATTATTCCGTTGCCTGCTTCTTTGGCTTGTATCTTCTTGCAAAAAGCTATGATTTTAACGATTTTAGATAGAAAGTAACAACTTCATAATGCCAGCAATTTTGTGACATAATGAAAGGCACATGTGTGAAGATTTCAATCTAAAACGCTATAGTGAGACATGAACTAATTCTAATTGATAACATTAAACCCACCATCTAGCTTATCCGATTCAGTCAACCCTAGTAATGAATTGCAGAGCTTCAAATTACCCTTTGCTTTTCTTAGCATTTTATACCAGGAGAAGCTCAATTAGTCCACTTGGATGAGTGAGCAGAGGAGATGCTGCAGCCTTAAGTACTGAACTAAAATGCTTTATCTGATTGTCTAAAATTACATCTTAACTGCAATTACTGAACAAGTGGACAACTCACTGTTTCCCAGCTTTTGACCTTGCTCTTTCTGGTACACTTGACTGAGTTCAGCTCCAGATAATAATACTGGTTAATGATGAGCTATTATAAAATTAAAAATAATCACTCACAAATAACAATTAAATGTGAAATGCCACATAAAATAAGATACTGCAGACACACTACTCATTAAAAAGAGACACTGTATGATATCCTAGACTAATTATATATATATACTTTTTTAACAAGAAACACTTAGCAATATGAGAAAGTAAAACTACAGCTTGAAAATGGAATAGAAGGGCACATAAACACCAGACTTGTTACAGATTGCTTACTTAGTTCCAGGGGATTTTTCTGACAAATTAGTATAATATTAAATCAGATAAAGAAAAATGAAGTAAAAAATAAAATAAAATTGAGCTTTTGGCTTGTTTCTTGTCACCCTTCATCATCATCACTATGTACCTAATTAGCTACGGTGTTCCTCATGTGGATTGAAACTTATTATTAATATGCACCTGAACTTCTCATGACACCAGTAAAGCCAATTGGACATGGCTGATATAAGTACATCTTATGCTAATGCATTTTGTGGGTAATAGGACTACCAATTATGTGTTATTACCATGTTTAGTTTTTCAGGTAATGTTACAGGTGAGAGCTGTAGGCTAAGGAAGAGCCTACACTTACGGGGGCGGCAACGTGGCGCCACACTGGCTCTGTGTTACTGGCTGTGTGTGATGTGCCGACAGTAAATGGAGACCTGCCTATGATTGGTGATCTGTGGAGAATTCTGTGGGTCTTTAAGAGTTCATCTCTGAAAAAGCCAAGCTCCTATGTATTGGTTTTGGACCAATATCAATGCTCTGACAGCAAGCTACCTCCTCCCTCACCGGGGTTGCCAACCATCCAAGAATTCCAGGACAGTCCATAAAAATAGTCACTTTTTTTTACCTGTCTTTAAAAAAATTAGGGCATCTGTGATTTTTTTGAAGCTAAAGAAACTTATACAGATTATTTTGACTTTAATTAGCATCATTTTACAGTTTACAGTGAATGCAGCTGATGCCTTCATATCAGAACTATGGGCTGTAGACACGGATCCCTTATAACCATAATGAATTATTAAGGTCTTCCAAAGTATCCATAAAAAAATTGTCTCTCCATGATTTTTTGATAATCTGTCCAGGAAAATAAAAAGACAAGCTGGCAACCCTGTCCATCACTATTGTCCTGATCTAACTACATATCCTAGTGCACATATGAAAAATTCACAATACCAAAATGAACAGCAATTTTATGTCATGATAGCAAAATATGTAACAGAAAGACTTTCAGTTTTAATATTTATAGAATATGTCAACACATATATGCTGCTGTCTCTGAGGGGGGCATGCATTCGTGTCAGACAAAATGATTGCAGCCACACAATTTTTCAGTGGAAAAATATATTCAGACATGCCGATGAAGAAGACACGAGATTGCTGAGCCCAATAGATTAACTTTAGCAGTGCAATGAATGTGCTGTTGTTGTGATGTCACCACTATAGCAATGACAACAAAGACTGGGGCAGCATCAAAGTGGAAGTGCTGGAGCAGCAGAGAATAAATAAGAATAATTTTTCGAAAGATTAAGCAAAATGTGCTCCTTCCTTTGTAACCCTGTGGGCAACAAGTGAAGGTGACCTGGAGAGTAGGTCACTCACTTGACTAGAACTAAAGGTACTGTCACACTAAGCGACGCTCCAGCAATCCCACCAGCAACCTGACCTGTCAGGGATCGCTGGAGCGTCGCTACACGGGTTGCTGGTGAGCTGTCACACAGGCAGATCTCACCAGCAACCAGTGACCAGCCCCCAGCCAGCAGCGACGCGTGGAAGTGATGCTGCGCTTGGTAACTAAGGTAGATATCGGGTAACCAACCAGATATTTATCTTGGTTACCAGCGCACACCGCTTAGCGCTGGCTCCCTGCACTCCTAGCCAGAGTACACATCGGGTTAATTACCCGATGTGTAGTCTGGCTATGTGTGCAGGGAGCAGGGAGCTGGTAACGAAGGTAAATATCGGGTAACCAAGGAAAGGGCTCCTTGGTTATCCGATATTTACATTGGTTACCAGCGTTCGCAGAAGCCGGCTCCCTGCTCACTGCACATTCAGTTGTTGCTCTGTCGCTGTCACACACAGCGATGTGTGCTTCACAGCGGGAGAGCAACAACTAAAAAATGGTCCAGGACATTTAGCAACAACCAGCGACCTCACAGCAGGGGCCAGGTTGTTGCTGGATGTCACACACAACAACATCGCTAGCAACATCGCTGTTACATCACAAAAATCGTGCCTCAGCAGCGATGTTGCTAGCGATGTTGCTTAGTGAGACGTGGCCTTAAGTGAAGAGTGATGTATAATCCAATCATGGCTGCTGCTCCAGCTTCTGTATTCAAAACAAATGGAGCGAGGACAAATCAAGTAAAGCAGAGAAGAGGGCAGTGTTTCCTGGTCGTCGGTGTATAAAATCTTTCAAAATATTGCAACACGATTTGAAATAAAACATATTCTTTCCTCAGCCATCTTGCCTGAGGAAGGAGTAGGTTCTACTCTGAAAGATTTTATACACTGACGAGCAAGAGAGTAACAATGTTCATCTTTTTCCGGGCCACCATTACAGGCCTGTGTAATGTTCATTGCACAGTACTTTCATGGATGTCTGTGATCTCACTATCATGCAGCTTATGAGTCACCTCCAGTGTCGTGATTGAACTGATAGACCTTGTCATGAGCTGACTTCTTGACTCTGATAATTTGCCTCGATGTCTACCTGCTGGCTTTTGAATGGATGGACAGACTTCATTTCACATTCTTCCAAATGTCATGCATTCACATGATGCAGTTTGGCATTTTTCTTGTCCAGAACCCGAGACCGCTATCGATGTTCTGGATAATGCTATTTCTCTTTTCTTAGGAAATCTTCTTCATGGCTGTTCCTTGAGTCAAACCAGTGACATATCAGTGTACTGTGGCAGATTAAACTTTGCGAAGAACGTATGAATCAAGCCGCATAAAAAGGTAATTCTGGAAAAAAAACTTTACTTTCTTCTGCTTAGGGAATGTTCCCCAACTCTGAGAACTGTTTTTTTCCAGCAGGACAATGTGCCATGCCACACTGCTAGGTCAATCAATGTGTAGATGAACGACCACCACATTAAATCCCTGTCATGGCCAGCCCAATCTCCAGACCTGAACCCCATTGAAAATCTCTGGAATGTAATCAAGAAGAAGATGGATAGTCATAAGCCATTAAACAAAGAAAAATTGCTTACATTTTTGTACCAGGAGTGGCATAAGGTCACCGAAGAGCGGTGTGAAAGACTGGTGGAAAGCAGCCAAGACGCATGAAAGCTGTGATTAAATATCATGGTTATTCCACAAAATATTGATTATTGAACTCTTCCTGAGTTAAAACATTATTAGTATTGTTGTTTCTAAATGATTATGAACTTGTTTTCTTTGCATTATTTGAGGTCTGAAAGCCATGCATTGTTTTGTTATTTTGACCATTTTCAGAAAATAAATACAAAATGTATCGCTTGGAATTCCAGACACATGTTGTCAGTAATTTATAGAATAACAAAACAATTTACATGTTACTCAAAAATGTACTTACAAAGAGAAAAATCAGAAAAACATATACATGTATGTTTAATAAATCATCAGTACATAAATGATAGTATAGCTAAACAAAATAAACAAAACAAAGTTCTTTTTGGAAGAAACAACTTTTTTTATGTATTATTGATATGCGATCATTTATCTATTGATGATTTACTAAACATATATATACTTTTTCACAACAGTTGATAATTTGAAATGTACCATCTGACAATGTGGTGTCTGTTACCCACATGCTTTTTATTTATTTTTTTTACACTAATTGTCTTAATTAATCCTATGAATGTATACACATCCCTGTTTGTACTCCTACCTATATGTGATTTTTGTCCGGATAAAGGCGATTGAGTCTCAGAAATATATTGACAATTTAAAAAAAAAATCACCAAGTCACCATCGTTGAATCTGTGGTTCTTCTAAGGCCTCCGACACACATCCGTGCCGCTGGTACGTGTTTGGTACGTTTTTGCACGTGCCTGCGGCACGGAGACACATACACCAATGCTACCCTATGGAGCAGGTACACACACGTAAAACCACACAGAACGTGTGTCCGTGTCCATTTGTACGTGTGTGCGTTTTCCATCACGCTAACATGTCCATTTTTCTCTGGCATGACGGGTGTCACACGGCCCACACTTGTACCACATGGATGTAGTGTGGATGTGGTCCCGTGTGACACGCGCCGGAGAAAACTCACGTGTCAGAGAAAAAAAAAATCTTTACTCACCTTCTCCAGCCCTCCTGTCTCTGCCGCTGCTGTCACTTGCTGCGGACCGCCGCTCATTATGCTCATTTAATATTCACTTCACTGCGGCCGGCAGCAGCAGTGGGGAGTCGGCAGGGCTGGAGACCGAAGATCAGTACCCTGGACAGCAGCATGGACCACGTGAGTATGCAAATTACCAGTTCTCCTCCGTGAGTTATCGCGGATAGCACACGGAGAACACATGTGGCCTGTACGTGCCGGAGACACGTACTTGCCTACACACAACACGCAGGGAAAATACATGTCTCGCGGCACGTGCGTGATTTTCACGTGAGTGTGGCAGAGGCCTAAGGCAGTGCATTTTTTACCTTTTTCATCCTTCGAAACAGGTCATCCGCTACAGGCATGCTGCAGCAGCCGTTACATACGTTTAATAGTGGTTGTGGCTCTCAGAACTACCCAAAGTGAGCATCGCAACCGACACTAACCTCATTTTGTTTCCAGGTAAGACCCTATTGTGCTCCCTGTCTTTCCAGTGTTTTATTTAGTAATGTCAAAGTCACCTCACGATAAAAACGGATGCTAGTGACCAACAACCCATTTAGAGGGACTCAGCAAGTTTTTACTATGTAATATGAGGTAGGGTCTGAGACCATGATTCATCAATGTATCATTTAGTTTATGGGGTGCATCAGTTGTGATAGATTCAAAGTTTTCTCTGCTGCAGATTTTGCAGAGCATGGCAAGTTGAGCCCACACACACCACTGAGTTTTCAGCTTCCTGTGTACAATGTATATTGACAGAGAGCTGCTAATAGGTTGTGGGGGTGTGGTTAGACCAGCAAGCAGAAGACAGCTAGTAAGATAGTAATAATCACCTGTTGATTAAACACTTAATTTATTGAAACAGAAACACATAGCCTAGTAACAAACACATCCCTGGAGTCAGGTTCTCTGCTTCTACACCACAATGATGCTTTCAGAACATATAGCATAAACTTGATTACGAATTCCCTTTAATGATACAGTGCACTGACAGACTTTTCTTGCGTTTTAAGATTAAAAGTAGATCCAAGAATTACTCCTCTTAGCCATTTGTGATCAAGCAGATAGCCATGTTCTAAAAAATGATGCAAACTGACAGTGTCACTGTCAGAGGTAATATCATCCTGCTATCCTGCTATGACTGAAAGGAGTAAAGTGCCATATATTCCATAGTGGTCTCATCTTTCTCCCCATCAATATACATGCCAGAGGAAATGGTAACCAATTGTGGCCTGTGTTTGACAGTATTATTTCCCAAATGACTGATGCCAGTTATAGTAATGGTGCTTCAGGTTTTGCTAGCTGCTTCCACATTTTTAGCAATAGCATGTTTTTACTCTTCTCCATTGATTGCCAAATTCACTTTTTAATTTAACATACATTTTGTTTAACTATGTAATTATCTTTTAACAGTTTTTTAACCCTAATTAGTCAACCTTTGCCAAAAAGGGGAAGTCCCAGTGACTGAAGTCATGTAAGACGTCTGAGAATAATGCAATCTTCTGCAATGTGTAGAAAGGCGGTGGGCATTCTATTAGTCATTCAGCTTGAATCAAATTGTATCTTGTTCGAACTTGCCAGATTTGCCAAATAAGTTTGAACATTTCCAGTAACTGTCACACACAGATTTTTACAAACTACGCCAACTGTCATAGCAGCTTCAGGATCTGTTCAGACTACAGATTCTGAAACTGTGCCTGATAACGTCTCTGGTAATTGTGATCAATGCAGGCAGACTCTGGCATTGACCTGCAGAGTGGTATAGTTCATAGGCAGGCAAGAGTTAATCTCTGCTAGTCTGATTGTTAATCTGCTTTGATCACATTTTGTGGGGAGCCTATCACAATTGCTCCCCTCCTATAAATGCTGGCTAGATCCTTCCTTCTATGCCAGCTATAGCTTATTTTAGCTGGTCTCGTGGGGTGTTATGATCCAGACTATCTGGTGGTTGTAGTACTTTTTTATGAGTGCAGTTGTGGAGTTAACCCTTTTGTCTGTTGTTGCTACCTTCCTGCTCATGCTTTTCTCCTGAGTTTCTCATTGACTATTAATGTGTGTGTGCAATGTGTCAGAGTTTTTCCCCTATCTGTCTTTAACTGTGTTTTCATGTCACTCCTGCTGCTTCCTTCCCCAGATTAATTCTGCTCAGGAGCATATCCAGGCATCAGACTCAAGCATCTCCACCATCAGGAGTAACCCTGAGGTTAGGGATAGCCTAGGATCCCCTAGCGAGAAGGACAGCATAGAGTCCCTGTCCCTCACAGTCACATCATAAAAGTAACTATGTCTGGCAACCCTGCCATAAAGTCATCTAATAGAAAGAAGTAACTTGAAGAGGCCAGACCCAATAATTCCAATCCAAGAGTGAAAGACAACCATTACATAGTTAAAATGACTATTTAATGAGACTAGTATGTAATGAGATTAGTGCATAATGAAACAACTGCATACCATAACTACAATGTAATGAGACTAGGATGTAATGAAATAGGTTTGGCAGGGTTAGGTATTAGATGTGTCGCGGGCGGGGAGGACGCCGTCTCTGCTGCACTCTCGCTAACGCTCGGGTCCGGCGCTGCTGGGGATTTAGTCTGGGATGCCACCCATGGGTCGTGGTGAAGATAGGCACCACCGCTGCTGATGACGGGGATCCCGGGAGCGATGGTAAGGAGCAGCTGGGATGTTGTTTTCCCCCTCCGTGGGTAGGGGTTGGTGATCCCGGGGCCTGATGATGTAACGGGGAGGCAGGGTCGGTGAGGTGCAGGGTTGCAGGGACAGCACGGCGCGGTGCCGGATGGCTCGGGTGTACTCACTCAGCAAGAAAGGTACAAAGTCCTCGGTAAACCAAACAGCTGGATGGACGGGTCCCACAGCCAGCTGCAGTGTCTCTCCCCAGACAGGTGATGGCGGCTGTCTTTCCCTGCACCTTGATGTTCTCTTTCTGACTACTATGGATTCCCAACAGTAGTCCGCTCCCCGGTGTATGGGTACCGGAGGAGCCCGTTTGCCCGCAGGCACTGGCCCTTGGGTCTCTAGCCTTAGGCGGTAGCTGTATACCCTCACGGTCTGGGCTGTTGCCTTCAATCGGGACTTTTGCTGTTGTGAAACCCCTGGGGTTCCAGTCACATTTGGATCTGACTATTGTCGGCGGCTCCAAGCCTGGTCGGGGTCCGATGGCCATGCCTGTGTGTGCTGGCTTCACTTCGCTCCCCGGTCGGTACCGGTGGGCCGTTGCCAGACCCCGGTCCTACAGTTCCGCATTGCTCCACCACTCCTGCAGACGGCCACCACCGTCTGCCAACCTTGCTGTCAGTGCCTGGGCCACAAACCCAGACACCCAAGTGTTCACTCCTCTCACTTCAAACTCCTACACTCAACTGTCACTTTTCCCGCCTCCAGGCCTGTGAACTCCTCGATGGGTGGGGCCAACCACTTGGCTCCGCCCCACCTGGTGTGGACATCAGACACTGGAGGGAGGTAACAAGGGTTTTTATTTGGCTGGTGTCCCTGTCTAGTGGGGGTGGGGGGTGTTTGTGTGTTATCTGTGACGACCTGGCTAGGCCAGGGCACCACATTTCCCCTTGGTGAAATGCAGACCGTCCGTGGGCTGCCCGTCCATCACCGGTTTTATTTTTCTTTTCAAAACTGTAAAAATATAAATAACATGTAAATATTTTCAACATAAGCATTTTTGTTAGGACACTTGAACGTTGCACATATTATCATAAACATTTTTAATAATGACGAGCGGATGGACGGATGTCTTCTGCTCTCCCACCCAAGCAACCTAGCCCTGATGCTGCCCCTAAGAAGTGGGCAGCACCCCTTGATCCCAGTCCAGGTTCAGGCTGCCCAAGCGGGAACGGGTACGGTTTCTCGCACCCGGCTGTCATTTTAGGGGACCCCATGTCCTTGGGGGACCCCTGACCCCCGGAGGATGGCCACCGGTCCTTGTGGTGGCCGGGCCCCAGCCTGCTCTGCTGCGGGCCCTTCCTCCAATCTGCCTCTCCGGAGGCGGCTCCAACGGAATATCACCCCTCAACTTATTTACAAGCCCACTAGTTCGTGGGTGGCCTGCCAGTTCTCGGCCGTGTCCATGAGTAGTCTCTCATGCAGGTTGTAAACACATAGGGTCCCTCCGGGGACAACTTGCCGGCAACGGCTGGAATAATCACACAGTCAATCAGGTAAAGCTTCGGTTTGATTTACTGTCATTCATTCACACTGCTGAGGGTTCCAACGGGGGACAACTGCTTGCAACGGTGGACCACTGCCACTACTTTAGGTCATACTCCTCCAGGACCTCTTCTAGCTCCACATCCGGATGGCTTGGTGGAGATGGAGGGGGCTGGGGCCGCGCCTGCTCACTGCGGATCTTCCTCTGTTTTACATCCAGGGCGAACCAGCCCCTCTCTCCGCAGTGGCGGGTATAAGTCACTAGGTCGCCCGGCAATAGGTCACGACCCAGATGGCCCGTGGGGAGGTGCGAATTGACATCGCTGCGGGCCACGAATACTTCGGCCTCCAGGCCCGGCTCATAGATGAAGCCAAACCCCCTCCGTTGGTCGAACTGCCGGACTTGACCCTCGTACACCAGGCCCCGTACCCGAAAGGTGGCATGGCGGAGTGCATCCTTTTCCCTGATCACCCTTGCCAGCACTTCGGCCCTCTGCTGCTATCTAGCGGCGATCTCCCGACCCAACGGGTTTGGTTCCCTGTCCCAGTATGGGGCGTTGGCAGACCCCTGCGCCCGGGTCGGGCCCTGCTGGACCGCACCCACACCGGCCACTACCGGTTCTCTTTCGTGGGGGTCCTGCGGTGACATGGCCTGGACTGTGGCTTTGCAGTTGCGGCCCGACGCAGCCTCAGCCGAGGCGGGGGACTCAAGGTTTGCTGACCTCACCAGTTGAGCCTTCAGGCCAGCAGCGGCCAGTTCTTCCACGGCTGGGCGGACTGTCGGAGCCGGGACGGCTTCAGATGCGGCCACTTCCGGGGCCAATGGCTCCTTGTCGCGGACGGCTACTTCCCGCGGGGCCTTCCACGGTAGCGCAAGGGACACAGGCCGTTTCCGAACAACGCCCCCAGGCCGTTCCTCTAGGGCGGACGGGCTGGCTTCCGCTACCGGTGTTGGGGGTAGTGGACCGAGCGGAGGGGCAACAGCAGCCGGTACGGATGGCGGGGGAAGCAGGAGGATGAGCAGGCGCAGGCCGGGCCCCTCAGCCGCAGCGGCCGGTCCTTCTCGGATATAGGGGCGTGGGTTGCTTACCCGCTCCTCCAACTCTGTCTCCACCTCGCATCTCCACACGGCTGCCGCTACTCCCTCCATCTCAGCCACCCAGCGCTCCATCAAGAACCGGACCTGGGCTTGAAGGCGGCAGCACATCTGTGCGGTCCGGGCTTCCACCCACGCCGCTGTTCCTGGCGTGGGCTCGGGGATTTCCGCAGTGCTGGATGGACGGGACATCATGCGTGGCCGTGTTCCAGGAACCAAATGCTGGCAGAGTCCTGGCATTCCTGCTTTTATAGCCTCGGCTACATCAGGCAGACACACTCTCGCGCCCCCTTGGTACTCTTCAGCACTTCCGTTTGTTGGGAAGTTGGGGGCGGGGCTTCACTTTCGCGCCTTCCCTGCTCGGAGAAGATGCTCGAGCGGGAGATTTTCGCGCCAAGATGGCGGCACTTCAAAATTTTCGGCCGGACACCATCGGCGGAGATCACAAGGCGCACTTCTACTGGTAAGTAGAGGGGTTCAATCCTGTTCGTGACGCCAAGTTGTCGCGGGCGGGGAGGACGCCGTCGCTGCTGCGCTCTCGCTAACGCTCGGGTCCAGCGCTGCTGCGAAGGCTGCTTGGTGGTTCGAGCGGTGGGCCGGATCCGGGGACTCGAGCGGCGCTCCTCGCCCATGAGTGAAAGGGGTGGTTGGTTTGGGGGATTTAGTCTGTGACGCCACCCACGGGTCGTGGTGAAGATAGGCACCACCGCTGCTGATGATGGGGATCCCGGGAGCGATGGTAAGGAGCAGCTGGGATGTTGTTTTCCCCCTCCGTGGGTAGGGGTTGGTGGTTCCGGGGCCCGATGATGTAACGGGGAGGCAGGGTCAGTGAGGTGCAGGGTTGCAGGGACAGCACGGCGCGGTGCCGGATGGCACGGGTGTACTCACTCAGCAAGAAAGGTACAAAGTCCTCGGTAAACCAAATGGCTGAATGGACGGGTCCCGCAGCCGGCTGCAGTGTCTCTCCCCGGACAGGGGATGGCAGCTGTCTTTCCCTGCACCTTGATTTTCTCTTTCTGACTACTATGGATTCCCAACGGTAGTCCGCTCCCCGGTGTATGGGTACTGGAGGAGCCCATTTGCCCGCAGGCGCTGGCCCTTGGGTCTCTAGCCTTAGGCGGTAGCTGTATACCCTCACGGTGTAGGCTTTTGCTGTTGTGAAACCCCTGGGGTTCCAGTCACATTCAGATCTGACTATTGTCAACGGCTCCAAGCCTGGTCGGGGTCCGATGGCCCTGACTGTGTGTGCTGGCTTCACTTCGCTCCCCGGTCGGTACCGGCGGGCCGTCGCCTGACCCCGGTCCTACAGTTCCGTGTTGCTCCACCACTCCTGCACAGACGGCTACCACCATCTGCCAACCTTGCTGTCAGTGCCTGGGCCACAAACCCAGACACCCAAGTGTTCACTCCTCTCACTTCAAACTCCTACACTCAACTGTCACTTTTCCCGCCTCCAGGCCTGTGAACTCCTCGGTGGGTGGGGCCAACCGCTTGGCTCCGCCCCACCTGGTGTGGACATCAGACACTGGAGGGAGGCAACAAGGGTTTTTGTTTGGCTGGTGTCCTTGTCTAGTGGGGGTGGGGGGGTGTTTGTGTGTTATCTGTGACGACCTGGCTAGGCCAGGGCGCCACAGATGCATCTAGATTCCTTTGAGTAGTTTGTACTTTGCATATATCTACGGTACGTTTTAGCTTCTCTACACCACCAGAAAAGGGGAGCAATATATCAGAACTATAACATGTACTCTGATTGACCTTACATAATCTGACCACATTTCCCTGGCTCTCTCCCCCTCATCATAAAAAGTCTATTTCTTACAAATTACACAAAGGCTACACCTGATCCCACTAGCTTACAGTTTTAAAGTAAATCTAATACTTAAAAAATATGCGCTTTAACAGAAAAAGGATCAATGTTTAAGTGTATCCACATAGAGCATACTTGAGAAGTCAGAACTATAAGGCTGGAGAGGTAATCCATTTATATTTAGCCTTTGAAGTTGAAAATCAAACACAAAATTGATTGGGTACTGAGTAACTACTTTAATTCCATGGGCTACAAAGAAAGTCTATTAGAAGGTAATAAAGCTTGATTCACTATCATTAACTAAATGGTTTTAGTGGTTACCCAAACATGAAACGATATTGTAGCCAAAGCGTCAGACAAATCCACCATTAGTAGCAGATTTGTTATAACATTTAGATAATTAAAGTACTAAGATAAAATCTCATATGCAATTTACAAAAAATAAAAAATATTGAAATTGAATCATATCAGGATTACGTTATGCAAGGTATTGACGAAACCTACAAAATTATAATGATTAGAGATGACACTAGACGGAAATAAAATCAGTAAGGTACAAACTTAGCTACCATGATTACTAATTGTTTCAATTTAAAAGAGAGCGAAGTCTACCAAATGGCAAGTCAAAAAGTCATAAATAATGGATGCAGAACTAAAAATAAATCTGCTGAAAATAAAATGAAAGACCTAACTAATTAATGTATGCTAATTGTGTTCTTTATTCAGTCAAATCTACATTGATTAAAAAACTGTCATATACTACTAAGAAATGAAAATGTGCAATACATCTATTAACTTGCATGAAAATGTGAGCTTAGCTATCATGCATATCAAATAATGTGGTTTACATGCAAAAATATGCCTCCACATGACTGATTTCAGGTTAAAAAAAATACCATAATATAAAATACTGAACAATAAAATAATATTAAATACAGTAGCTTGATGAAAACAAGACTTTTCTCAATATATCTTATAGTAGAAAGTGGTTTTCGGCTCAGGACACTCTATGAGCTATAGAAGAGAGGCACTAACAAAGACTTTCTGCTCCATAGATCTGACTTGCCCATACTTTACACCATAAACATTAGTCCTAGTCTACAACTTCATGTAAATATATTTTAAAAATACATTTTTTTCTAATTTTAGCCCTTTGAACTGCAAAGCGATTATTTTAGTTGCAATGGTATAAATTAAATTAATTTATATAAGAAGTCCAACGTAAAAAATTGAGTCATAAATGAGCATAAAACTTGTCTCACCAGTAATTCATTATTCGGGGACTGTCCATATTCAGGGTGGCATGGTAGCTCAGTGGTTAGCACTGCAGTCTTGAAGCACTGGGATCCTTGCTTCATATCCCTCCAAGGACAACACCTGTGTCATGATCCAGGGCCAGGGCCAGGATTCTCCGCTCCAGATTTTCCCAGACCCGGCCTGGACATGTCAGGGGTTAACTCCCATCAGCCTCGTTCTGGTTTCAGAAGACACCATATATGGCCTCTGCAATTACATCCTGGTGCTGGTTATAGTTTTGCTCTGCAGCCTGTGACTAGCTCTGGTGAGAATTCCTGTTTGATCTGATTCCTTGTTACCGTGCCCTGACTTGTACCATTCCTCGTTCGTCCATCTGTCCCAACCCCTGACTTCCCGCTCCTGTCATTTGTTCGTGTTTCCCTCTGAATACCTGATGCATCCTCGTTCTGGTTTCAGAAGACACCATATATGGCCTCTGCAATTACATCCTGGTGCTGGTTATAGTTTTGCTCTGCAGCCTGTGACTAGTTCTGGTGAGAATTCCTGTTTGATCTGATTCCTTGTTACCGTGCCCTGACTTGTACCATTCCTCGTTCGTCCATCTGTCCCAACCCCTGACTTCCCGCTCCTGTCATTTGTTCGTGTTTCCCTCTGAATACCTGATGCATCCCGACTTCGGACTCGGTTCTGTTTTCTAACTTGGTTTTGTTCCTCCCTTTGCAGGGACTCGACTTTCCTGGCTTTAGACTCTGACTGCTTGACTACTCTTTTGCCCCCTGATGGTTCACCTGTTAACTGCCAGCTGAAGTTACTCTGCTGTACTTCAGCTGCCTTTCTGTTACTGTGTTACTTTGTCTCTCCTTCACTACTCTGCTGCCACCTAGTGGAGAATACCCTGTACTACGTCCTACCAACCCTTTGTACAGCGTGACAACCTGCAAGGACTTTGTATGTTCTCCCCATATTTGTGTGGGTTTCCTTCAGGTTCTCCATTTTCCCCCAACACTACAAAAACATACTGATAGGGAATTTATATTGTAAGCCCCGATGGGGACAGTGTTGCCAATGTGTATAAAGCGCTGTGGCATTAATAGGGCTATATAAGTGAATAAATGCTATTATTATTTTCTTCTATTACAGAATGTAACATGGATTGTAATACAGGTTCTTATTTCAGTGGACTGATATTGGTTCTCAGGTTCACTAGTTAAAATTAAATCTGTACATTTTGCAGTTTTTGTACATTATCATTAGTGCAGTAACTTTTGTTAATATAGCTTAACACTAGAGGGCATCGAATAAAGGTATGTGCAAATGTAAAGTATTTCATGCAAACATTTCCGCCCCTTTTCTGCATCTCTTGGAAGGAAAAGGCAGTTCTTGATGCATTTTTGCCCCATGTTTTTAGAGCACATTCTTCTCATACATTAGTATGGGTGAAAAGTGAAGCAAAAATGCTGAAAGAATTGACATGCTGCAGATGTAAATCTGCACCAATATACTGTATAAACCTATAAGCAATTTCCTCAAGAGAAAGGTCCACTTTTTACCACCCTTTTGGTCCTCTGTTTATGGTTTCCCTTGTGCAATGATTGTCCATGTCTTTCACTAAGGTTGTCGAATTTTTCATTTTTTAAATCTGCAAGAAGAAAATGCTCAATATCTTCATGATTTCCATTCACTTTGCTGGCATCAGGAAATCCTTCAGGTTTTGTGACAAACGCATCAAAACACAACATATCTGTAATGTGTGCACACAACCTAAGGCCTCTTTCACACGTCCATGAAAAACCACCCACATTTTGCATGGCCCTCCGTGTGCCATGATCTTGGCACATGAGTGATCTCTGTGTGCTATCCGTGATAATACACAAACAGGAACTTTCTGCTCACCTGTCCCTAGCGCTGCTGTCCGTGGTGCTGATGTTTTCCACTCTGCAGTCTCTGGCCCTGCTGACTCCTCGCTGCTGCTCCCAATCCTCTGTGCAGTGAATATGCGATGAGCATAATGAGTGGGGATTGGGCCAAGTGACAGCAACGGCAGAGGCAGCAGTGCTGGAGAAGGTGAATATAGAAATTCATTTTATTTCACAGAAACGTGATTTTCTCCAGTACGTGTCACACTGATGTCACACGGATCACATCCGTGCAGTCTGTGCAGTCCGTGTGACACCTGCTGCCGGAGAAAAACAGACATGTCTGCGTGTTGAGCACACGGGCACACGTATGCTCCACACAGCCCATGTGAAAACACGCACATTTGCGCAGACCCATTGATTTTAATGGATCTATTTGTGTCAGTGTCTCCGGTACGTGTGAAAATGGACATCACACATGCCAGAGACACAGATGTGTAAAGGGGGCCTAAAGCTCATACATGCAAATTGCCTCTTCAGAGAGTGAGATTTTACCACTAGTGCCACCTATTAGAAGTAGCAATTCTAAAAGCCAAAACCAGAATCTCAATAAAAATGGTACAAATTTAAAGCAGTGATGCCTTGAAGTGGTTATACATGTGTGAAAATCAATTGTCACTTAAACAACAGGAAAACTAATGCATGCACCTAATAGAATCAGTAAAAGTTCTAAATTATTATTATAGCATTTTATATTTCCCATTAGATTATAATGCAGGGAAAAAAAGTTTCTGTAAAATGACCTCATACTTCTACTTTCATTCTGTTACATGCACTGTTCACATTAGAAAAGGCATATTCAAAATTCATCCCATATCGTATGACCATCTACAACTCTATGATCAGATGTAAGAATATGTGCACACTACATCTTTTAAACTTGGGCCAACTCGGCAGGTTTTTTAGCGGAACACATTTCAGGAAATACTGATTAATATAGCATTTTTAAATAGCTACAAAAGGCATTCTCTATCTGTCTTTTGGGGCTTCCCACCCACTTCTTTATTTAGTTTGCAGAAGAAACCAGAGGAATAGTAACGTTCTTTTAACAGCTTTGCGTCTTTTGACACTAGAAACAGGTAAATGTGAATAAAGGGGGTGTCCACTACTAGGACAACCCATTTTTATTTTACATATTTCACCCAATTAAAATAAAAAAGCCTATGTTAACCTGTCATGCCGGTGTGATTCCAGTGGTGTCAATACTCACCTTCCCGGGACTCATGTGAGGTTGTGATATCATGTGAGTCCCGTGTCCAACCACTGTCGCTTCTCTCTCCCCATCTTCAAACAAATAAATGAACCAACAGTAAGTGAGAACTGTAGTTGCCGCTCACTACCTGTTTATTACTCCTTCTGAAGAGGGTAGAGCGAAGCCGTCGATGACTGGATGTGGGGCTCGGAAGATGTCACATCCTTTTTGTAAAGTCCACATACACAGCATTTGGTTAGAGGCTTTTTTTGTAGAGTTCTTTTTAGGTAAGTGGTATTGAAAACAGTTCAAGATCGGGCTTTTTACCCCTATGCTGACCAGCCACATTTTACTTACGGTTTAAAAGGGCTGTTAAAAATGTTCTCATTCTGATATTCAAGTAATTTCTGTGGAGTTTTTCATATATATGGGGTTTTATTTTTATTTCACTATTATATTCTCATTTATTGATTTTTTTTTACTGATAGAGTGATATTGGTAGATACATAAGCGAAATAAGTGTCAATTTTTCCCATTTGTTTATGACCACACATGACCTTTAAAATAAATTAAAAAGTTTGTCTCCTATTCTGTAACAAATATTTGTATATATTGGACATTTTTTTTGATGGTGGCGGCGTTAGTAACAGCGATTGAAGATTGACAAAATATTTTTTTATTTATTTATTTTCTACCTAAAATCTATTATTTGTTTATTTTTTTTATTTATTTTACATATTGTGCCCTTGATGAGGTCATATAAGACTTTTGTGGGCATTTAAATATTTAAGTATTTTTATTATCATGTAATTGCTCTTGTAACTGGGTCTGGTATATTAGCCCCAGTTGCAGGGGAAATGCAGCCTACTGGCTTCATGGCACAGCTGTCTGAGACTCCAATGATGCTGCAGCTCCTGCTTCTACATGACCACTGTACCATCAGCTCTTCTTATTACTGTATACACAGTGCTTGCTTAGCTCTGTGTATACTCAATGGAGAAGGCTCAGATGGTAAACCACCACTTCTTCAGCTACATGAACGCATGTAGCTGCACCTGTGACACCCTGGCCTATGAGGTCGTCACAGGGTATTATGCAATTTGCCCTTCTGCACAGTATCCACTCCTCCTTGGTTACGGATCCTGGTCCATTGGTGTTGATAACAGCTTAGCCAGTCAAAATCCAAGGAACACTTTGCACCAAACCCACCAGACACACCATTGGGGGGCCTGAAGGGAATAGGGCTACCCACATGGGGGGTTGGTAGGGAGAAGTGAGAAAGTGACAGAAGTGAGAAAGGAGTGAAAGGAGTTGGAAGGTGGGAGGTGACTCTCCGAGAGGGAGAGGTCACTGTTCCGGAGCAGGGCTCCTGAAGTTTACTAGGTGACAGACGTTAGTCTAAGCCTGGTAGGAGCTAGAACCCTGGTCGCAGGGGATCGCGTAAGGGGGCACGGACTGCCGAGTAGGGCAGCTGGCAGGCTTGAGCCCCCACCGAGTAGGGGCCAGGGCACAACGGGGTACGTGGACCCTAGGCCGGGAAGTAGCTTCACGTGTCCCGGTAATTTACCCGACGGGGGTGAAGACTTCAAGATTCATCCCCAATTCGCTCCAAAATCGGGGTACTAGCGCACCGATGGGATAGGACTTTCCCAAATACAGTCCAAAGTAATCCTATGCGTGAACCCTGAGAGCAAGCTCGCTCTGTTAGTCATACGGGTGAGCGGGACCCAAAAAGTTTCAAGCTTGAGGGTCCAACTGGTGAGAAGGTGCCATGGAAAAGGCCACAGGCTAACAGCAACACCAAGGGCAGGGATCCACATGTGCTCCCTCCATGCTGCAGCGGTGCTCAGAATTCTGGTTTACAAACTGTCTGAGTTGTTATTCTTGGACTGAGTGAGTATGCTGAAAAGCTGCTTTTCCTCTAGCCAATGGCACCCCATTCACCAATGCCCAACGGGCCTGGGGCACAAACCCCCTACCACCGGGCTCACCAACAACAGCGGTGGTCTCCTACATTACCACACACCGTGGGTAGCGTCACAAACTTACACAAACCCTGTACATATATATCCCCTCTCTTTTGAATTCGAGTGTCTGCGCATACCCCCGCGTCTGGAGACCCCTCGAGCAACCGCGGCTCCGGATCCGAGCAGCTCGGCCGCTGGCATGGGTGCGGTACACACCCCTATGGAGTAATATTTTAGAATATAACTGCAGAGTAGGACTGGAAATGTCTGGATGTTTAAATTCTATTGGCAGTCAGGTAGTAGTAAATTCAACAACTCCTGCTCAAGGCTTGGCATTTTTCTCCTTAGGACGCTCCATTGTACATCTAAATTGCCAGGAAAGTCTTAGATAAAACTATAAGATTCCACAAAAAAAATAATTTAATAATTCATTCAAAAAGATGTATGAGAACAAGGCCTAATAAGCTAACAGCAACACTTGCATTCTTATAAATTTATAATGAATAAGGGCGAATCAAGGCTGCTGCTCTTTTATGTTTAGGTTGTACTATCAAGATATTACACCATCATCCAAATCAGAATTACAATAACTTCTATGGTCTGTTTTTTATCTTCTTTGCTGGATGAGCTAAAACATAAACAGGCTGCTGTTCATTTGACAAACAAGCAAAATACATCATCAAGTGAAATGATCTTTTGTGCTGCGTAACATCACTGTACTTGGCAATGCATCAAGTGTAAAATGGACTTGTGTAAACAGGACCTGTGCTATTGAGAATGCTGGTGGTTAGTGATGGGTTGACCCGGACTGTAAAAGTCTGAAACCACGCGGTTTCAAATGTAACCGAGTGCCAGGCCCGGGCTTGGAATTCTCAGGGAATTTTGAGTATTGATCAGGATCCGGCACTTGGGTAATGGAAAAAAAAGGAAAAATTAACAAAAAAATAATAAAGCAAGCGCTTCATACTTACCGAGGCTCTGACATGGATGTCACTGCTTCCTGGCAGTTCATTCACTTTTGGAGCTGCTCCTTAATTTCATTGCATATTCACTGCTTTCCCTGTCCACTGGCATCTGTGGGTGGCTGCAGTCAGACACATCCCACCCTGAGTGACAGCGTGTCTGATGCCCCCTATCATAGATCCTGTTTGTAGGTCTATATCGTAAAGTAAAAATAAATAAATAAAAATATTGGCGCAAGGTTCCCCCCATATTATGAGCACAGCGCATACAGCTACAGGCTGCAGCCTCCAGCCATGCGCTTATGTTGGCTGTGCATCAAGATAAGTTTAACCACATGCAGCTTCTTTAAATCATTTAACTTCTTCACCTGCAGTCAATTTTCCGTTTTACATTTTTTTTTTGCTCCCCTTATTTTGAGAGCCATGACTTTTTTATTTTTCAGTCAATCTTCCCATGTTAGGCCTTATTGTTTGCGGGACGAGTTGTACTTTTAAATGAAACCATGAGTTTTACCATATAGTGTACTGGAAAATCGCAAAAAAATTCGAAATGTGGAAAAATTGCAAAAAAATGCAATTGCACAATTTACTGTGTTCAATATATGGTAAAACTGATATGTCAGCGTGATGCCTCAGGTCAGTGCAAGTTTGTAGACATCAAACATCTATAGGTTTACTTTTATCTAAGGGGTTAAAAAAATACAGAAGTTTGTCCAAAAAAAGTGGCACACGTTTTGCGCCATTTTCTGCCACCTGTAGCGTTCTCACTTTTCGGGATCTATGTGTAACACCTGCCTGGATAAACAGACTCAGGTAGGATGTAATGGACAGACTAGAGGGAAGCCCCTCACCAAGCAGGACCCCAGAACCCTGAAACCCTTTAACCCCTATACAGGGATTTGGAATTACACAAGGCCCTGGAGATCTCTACCCGTGAAAGGCTGCAGTCCGATGAGAGTAGTCGTCAGGCAGGGTCAAACCAGGAACAGCAGAACAGGGACAGAATCGGCAGGCAAAGGCGTAAACAGAAAATGTAGCAGTGGTCAGATCCGGGTCGGGCAGCGAGGTACAAAACAGCAGGCAGAAGGGTAGTCAACAACAAGCAAGTCAGTGCACAGGAATCACAAAACAAACAGCACATGAGCCAGAATCAGAACTATCTCTGGCAGAGGCCAGCAGACAGGAGGGGGAATAAGAAGGGTGTGGTGTCTTCCCATTAGCTGTAGCTGAATGATGGTACTTCAGCTGGGAGACACCCGCCACCTACAGTCAGCCAGCGGTACTGCAGATCCCAAGATAACCCAGCCCAGTGGATGATCGGAGCCTGCGCTCACTGGTGCTGCTGGCATCGACTCCTCTCCCATCACTAGCACCATCCACGGCAGGAACACGGCGTCGCCTGGCGATCGGAGCAGAAGTCGCTGGAGCAGACTCCGGCGGTGACGTAACAGTACCCCCCCTCCACGAGGGGCCTCCGGACCCTCAAACCCAGCTTCCCAGGAAATTGGAGGTGAAACTGCCGGACCAGATCCTTAGCATGAATATCGCTTGCAGGGACCCATGACCTCTCCTCAGGGCCGTAATCCTTCCAGTGCACCAAATACTGTACCGCCCCTCTGACAATATGGGAATCAAGTATTCTCTGTACCTCATACTCCAAGTTACCTTCAACCAAAACAGGAGGGGGGTCACTGACTGAGTGAATGGGGACACGATATAACTTGAGGAGGGGCTTATGGAACACATTCGATATCTTAAAGGACGGGGGGAGTTGCAGACGTCAAGCTGTGGGATTAATGACCTCGATTATCTCGTAAGGTCCAATAAATCTCGGACCCAGCTTAGCAGAAGGGACCTTGAGTTTAATATTCCGTGTGGATAACCATACCTTGTCCCCAACTCAAAGGCTAGGGCCCTTGGAACGTCTCTTATTAGCAGAGGAGGCTTGACCAACCTTTGCCTTCTTCAGATTCTCTTTCACCTCAGACCAGATAGCCTTCAATTAGTCCACAGTTGATTCAGCCTCAGAAGTATCCACCACAGCGGAAGAAAAAGAACCAAAACGGTGATGCAACCCTAAATTGCAGAAAATGGGGGTAGTCTTGATGGATTCCTGATACTGATTATTGATTGCGAACTCAGCTAGCGGCATATATTCCACCCAGTCAGACTGACGGTCAGACACATAACACCAGAGATATTGTTCAAGGGTTTGATTGGAACGTTCGGTCTGACCATTGGTCTCTGGGTGGTAGGCAGAAGAAAAAGATAGCTCTATATTGATCTTCTTACAAAATGCCCTCTAGAATTTCGAGATGAACTGTGTTCCTCGGTCAGAAACAATATTTTCCGGAACCCCGTGTAACCGCACAATATGCCTAATAAACAACTTGCTAAGAGTTTCAGAATTGGGTAATCCGGACAAAGGAACAAAATGACACTGTTTGCTGAATCTATCCAATACTACCCAGATACAGGTCTTCCCATCTGAGGGTGGAAGGTCAGTGATGAAGTCCATGGAGAGATGTGTCCAAGGGCTTACTGGGGTAGGTAGGGACTGGAGAAATCCGGCAGGGCGGGTACGAGATGCCTTGGCTCGAGCACAAGTTTCACAAGCCAGTACATATTCCTTACAATCTTTCGCTACGGTTGGCCACCAAAAATGCCTGGTTACTAACTTATTATGGACAGGAGTGGTTTCAGGAGCTTGGTCTTGGGTATTATTGACCTCTTCTATCAAATCTAAGGAAACAGATGACATAATAATGCCTTTAGCTAAAATATGCTCTGGTTCAGAGTTTTCAGACTGAGAGGGACAGAAGCTATGGGAAAGTGCATCAGCTTTAGTGTTACTGGTACCGGGCCGGAATGTTACTACAAAATCAAATCTGGAGAAGAACAATGCCCACCTAGCTTGCCTAGGGGTGAGTCTCTTAGCAGATTCCATATAAGTGAGGCTCTTATGGTCTGTGATGACTGTGACCTTATGTTTGGCGCCTTCGAGGAAGTGGCGCCATTCCTCGAAGGCCCATTTAATTGCCAACAGCTCACGATTACCAATGTCATAGTTTCTCTCTGTGGGAGAAAACTTGCAGGAAAAGAAGGCACAAGGACGAAGCTGAGTGAGAGACGGAGTACCTTGTGACAGCACCGCTCCCACTCCAACCTCGGATGCATCGACTTCCACAATAAATGGACGCATAAGGTCAGGCTGAACCAGAATCGGGTCTGAGGAGACACATTCTTTTAATTTTGAGAAGGCATGGATCGCCTCTGGCTTCCAGTTAACCACATCATCCCCCTTTTTAGTCAAATCAGTGAGGGGTTTGGCAATTTTTGGAAAAATCTAATAAATTTGGGGTAATAATTAGTAAACCCAAGGAAACGCTGCAAGGCTTTCAGAGACTTGGGTTGTACCCACCCCTTAATTGGTTGAAGCTTAGAGGGATCCATGCGGAAGCCTTCTGCGGACAATATATAACCCAGGAAATTAACCTCTGCCTCAAAAAAAACACATTTCTCATATTTAGCAAATAGGGAGTTCTCTCTGAGTCTCTGGAGTACAGTGCGGACATGTTGGACATGTGACGTAGCATCAGGAGAATAAATCAGGATGTCATCCAGATAGACCACCACATATTGACCACAAACATCTCTGAAAATGTCATTTACAAAGTTCTGAAACACCACCGGCGCATTACTCAATCCAAAAGGCATTACCAGATACTTATAGTGTCCCTCTGGAGTGTTAAATGCCGTTTTCCACTCATCCCCTTCTCTGATGCGGATTAGGTTATATGCTCCCGTTAGATCCAGCTTGGTGAACCACCGGGCTCCTATGAGCTGGTTAAACAGATCGGGGATGAGTGGCAGAGGGTACTGATTCTTTACAGTAATAGCATTCAGTTCACGATAGTCAATACAAGGTCTGAGGCCACCATCTTTCTTATCAACGAAAAAGAATCCAGCACCGACTGGTGACCTGGATGGTCTGATGAACCCTCTCTGCAGACTGTCTGCTATATAATCTTTCATGGCCTGATGCTCCGGACCAGAAAGATTATATATTTTACCCTTGGGGAGTCGGGAATTGGGGACCAAATCTATGGGGCAGTCATAATCTCTGTGCGGAGGTAATTTTTCAGATTCAGACACAGAAAACACGTCAGCAAAATCCCTGAATGCATGAGGTATGAAGATAGGTTCAGCTCTGGTCAGGTTAACAGATAACGACATACACGTCTCCTGACACTCAGGGCTCCATCGCACAATCTCACCCTGATGCCAGTCTATGACGGGGTTATGCTTACGTAGCCATGGCATGACCAAAACCACCGCTGACATCAGATTCTCAAGAACAAAAAATTACACGGATTCTACATGCAGAGCCCCAACAAGCATGGAGATCTCTGGAGTTACAAAAGTAACCACACCCTGTGTGAGAGGTGTACTGTCAATAGCAGAGATTCTAACAGGCGCATTTAACCTTAGCAAAGTCAAACCCAGCTCTTTTGCTACAATAGTTTCTATAAAATTAGCAGCAGATCCACAATCAACAAAGGCCTGCAGCCGCAGAGATTTACCCTGGTGAAACAATGAGACAGGTATCATTAACCTCATAGGGTCTTCAGGAAGTACCTGGACACCTGAGCGGGTATCCTGGGGCCCGCTCAGGTGCGGTTGCTGCCTTGGAAATGATTCCCTCAGAGGTCCAGGCCCTCCACGATCGGCTCCACAACGGGATCTGTTCCTTTGCAGTCGACGGGACTCTGTACATGCGGAGGTCGGTGCTGTAGGGGCTTGAACCTGAGCAGACCTGAGATCCTGCACTTGCTGTGTAAGTCCATGTACCAGGCCAGAAAGGGTGTGCACCTGATTCAGCACAGCATGGAGAGAATCCATTTTTTTTTTTGTTTAGTGGGCCAGAGATAATGTAACACCTTCCTGGATAAACAGACTCAGGTAGGATGTAATGGACAGACTAGAGAGAAGCCTCTCACCAAGCAGGACCCCAGAATCCTGAAACCCTTTAACCCCTTTACAGGGATTTGGAATTACACAAGGCCCTGGAGATCTCTACCCATGGAAGGCTGCAGTCCGATGAGAGTAGTCGTCAGGCAGGGTCAAACCAGGAACAGCAGAACAGGGACAGAATCGGCAGGCAAAGGCGTAAACAGAAAACGTAGCAGTGGTCAGATCCGGGTCGGGCAGCGAGGTACAAAACAGCAGGCAGAAGGGTAGTCAACAACAAGCAAGTCAGTGCACAGGAATCACAAAACAAACAGCACATGAGCCAGAATCAGAACTATCTCTGGCAGAGGCCAGCAGACAGGAGGGGGAATAAGAAGGGTGTGGTGTCTTCCCATTAGCTGTAGCTGAACGATGGTACTTCAGCTGGGAGACACCCGCCACCTACAGTCAGCCAGCGGTAATGCAGATCCCAAGATAACCCAGCCCAGTGGATGATCGGAGCCTGCGCCCACCGGTGCTGCTGGCATCGACTCCTCTCCCATCACCAGCACTATCCACGGCAGAAACATGGCGTCGCCTGGCGATCGGAGCAGAAGTCGCTGGAGCAGACTCCGGCGGTGACGTAACACTATGGCTCAGTGTTGGCTTATTTTTTGCGTCTTGAGCTGATGTTTTTAAGGATACTATTTTTGTGCAGATGCAACGTTTTGATCGCCTGTTATTGCGCAAAATTTGCTGTAACTTCAGATATAGCAGAGCTGGAATCGTCGTGAGACCTCGTGTGGATTACGTCAGACCTGCAGGGATGTTTGGGTGTTAATCAATGGGTGAAAAAGGGTGCGTTTTTTGTAATTTATTTAAAATAAAGGATTTTTGGGGTGTTTATTTGTAGGGATGGGCGGACCGGGACTATAAAATTTCCGGATCTGCACAGTTTAAAAGAAAAATAAAGAAAACTAAAGAAAATGAGAATGAAGCGAGTACTTCATACTTACTGAGGCTTCTGCCCGACTGTATGCTGCTTCTGTGGCCTCCCTGGGCCACTAATTATTGCTCATTTCATATGCACTGCTTTCCCCGCCCACCAGCCGGCCTTACCTCTGTGATTGGTTGCAGTCAGATGGGCCCCCAGCCTGTGTTACGGCGTCTGCCTGCAGTCATCGCTCATTGCGGCTCATTCATTCTCTGGAGCTCACAGCCAGCAGTCATGTTCTATGGCCACTTGTTGCGACTGTGATGTAGCAGAGCTGGAATCGCCGCAGGACCTTGTGTGGCTTACGTCGGACCTACAGTGGTGTGTTGGGGTTAATAAAGTGGTGAAAGAGGGTGCTTTTTTGTATTTTTTTTTAAATAAAGGAGTTTCGGTGTTTGTGTTTATTTACTTTCACTTATAGATTAGTAATTGGGTGTCGTATATGCTGCCATCTCTAATCTAGGCTTTAGTAGCAGCTACGGGCTAGGCTTATTAACCCTTTATTACCCAGATTGCCACCGCACCAGGGCAATCGGGAAAATCCAGGTAAAGCACCAGGCTTGTCACATCTAATGGCTGTGACAATTCCGGGCAGCTGATATTTTCAGGCTGGGTCTCTCTAGCCTGAGAATATCAGCTCCAGCGGTCAGGCTTTATCTTGGCTGGGTATCAAAATTGGGGGAACCACAGGCCGTTTTTTTTAATTATTTTTTTAAATAATTTAAAAAAATAAGCCACATGTGGTTCCTCTTAGGCTGGAGTCACACTTGCGAGGGACTCTCACGAGTCTCGCATAGCATCACCTGGCACGACTGCACACTCACAGGAGTAGGTCAGCTGCATGTATTTCTATGCACATATCCGGAGAGCATCAGGCCATGCCGGGTGATGTGATGCGAGACTCGGGAGAGTCCCTTGCAAGTGTGACTCTTGTCTTATTTTGATACACAGTCAAGATAAATCCTGACAGCTGGGGACTGTAGCCTGTAACCATGGGCTTTATCTGTGCTGGTATCAGAATACAGAGGCACTACGTGGATTGTTTTATGTATTCCTTTATTTTTATACCACGATACTGACCTGCAGACATTTGCACTGCTTTCCCTGCCCACCGGCCGTCCTGGTGCCTGTGATTGGTTGCAGTTATCTGACATGCTGTCACATCTCACTGCAACCAATTACACACTCCAGTGAGTGGGGAAAGCAATGAATATTCAATGAGGGTTAATTGTCGTCTCTGGAAGGGAATGCGAGACCTGGAAGCAGATTGCCGCCATGACAGATCTTTGGTGAGTACACCATGTTTCCCCTATCCCTTCTACCAAACTTTATAATATCTGGATTCTGGTCCCCATAGATTTATATGGGTACCGGATTCCAGACCGGATCCGTTTTTTTTTGGGTTTTTTTTTTAAATTTAGCAGGGACCTGCCGATCCCCCTAAATGATGACTCAATAATTCAGGACTCATCTGACTTTTTAGAGTCCATGAAACAAGTGTTCCTGGGACCTCAGGTCACCCATGACACCGCCTTGCAGCTACTGGCATTGGAGCAAGGTAGTACCTCTTCCAGTCAGTATGCTGCAAGGTTCAGGACACTTGCCACTGAACTTAGGTTGCCAGACAGGACTCTAATTCCCCTTTTCTGGAAAGGGTTAGCTTCACATGTAAAAGATGCCCTGGCATCTCGTGAAGTACCTACAACTCTTGAAGGCCTGATTACCCTGGTGACCAGGATTGACCTGTGCAACTTTGAACGTCAACTGGAGTTGATGCACAGCAGTTCAGGAGGTCTTTCTGCCGAACCTGTAGTTGATCCCATTTCATCACACTTGGAAGATGTGCCCGTCTCTATGGGCATCTCTAAGGTTGGGGTTGCGGGGTCACAGAGTCGCAAAAGTCCTACTTGATTTGCTTATGGGCAGCCTGGCCATTATGTTAACCATTGCCCAGAGCGACAGGCTATGCGACCGAGATCAGTGACCATAGCTTGTGGCAGTTTGCATCAGGCGTCATCTCCCAGGATCATGTTTCTGGTATCTGTGTCCCTTAAAGGGTCTACCTGGTCTACTAGGGCTCAGATTGACACTGGGGCTGAGATGAATTTTATTTCCTTCTCTTTTGCTCAGCAGCATGCCATCCCGCTGGTGCAAATGTCAAGCCCTGTGCAAGACTGTGTGGTGTATGGGTCCTAGCTACCTAAGTTAATTGTCCACTGGACTGTTCCCATCACCCTGGCCATGCCATCTGGGCATAGGGAGACCATTTCTTTCTTGGTTCTCCCTAAGGGTGCAGTGGATATTCTGCTGGGCATGCCTTGGTTACGGCGGCATTCCCCACACATTGAGTGGTTGTCTGGAGAGATTGTGCAGTGGAGCAAGTTCTGTGAGTCTCATTGCTTGTCTCAATCTCCAGTTCGTTGCACAGTGGCTACTGTTACAACCACGACTCATCCGTGTGTGAAGGCTGCTAGAGAGAGTTCTGCTAAACATCATCGGTGCCGTGGCCGCAAGCAGTCTGCTAAGATTTTTGTTTCGCCCCAGAGCCGGCCTCCATTTTTGGCTTTGCCCCAAGTCATCCAGTTGTCTGCTCTGTCCTCCATGCCTAGGGGTGGAGTGGCAGCTAGTGCACATGCATGTGCTGTGATCTTGTCTCAGCCAGGAAAAGGGTTCTACCTTGGGCATGAACCTGGAAACCTGCTGTGTGTGTTCATGCTTCCAAGCTCATGGATGCCTATGAGCACAGAGATGAGGGGGGGGTGTTAGCGGGGGAGATAATGTTAGGCATCGGGTTGTTTCTGGTTCTGAAGTGGAATCCAGGGATGCTTTGGTTCCAATGGCCTCCCTTCAGTTTTGGCTGCTGGAACTGCTGCTTAGCTTCACTGTTAAACCCAGCACCCAGCCTGGACAAGTGATACCCAGGATCTTAGTGGAGACTTTGTTCCTGACAGCATAGTGAATGCTGTAGAGCATGCCCAGTTGTGGAAAGCAAGGTCTCCAGAGTTTCTCTGAAATTCACAGCACTGAGCATGCCCGTGACGTGGCGGGACGTGATTGGTGGTCTAGCATCAGCAGACTTGATGATGTGGCACCATCTGATTGGCCAGTGGGTGACATCATCGGTGATGCGGCCGGGAGCGTGGCTTAGCCTTTAAATAGTGCAGCTGCAAGCATGGCAGTGTGCTCTGATCATTCTTTGTTTGCTGGTGAATGTGTGTGGATGCCCGCCATCTTGGCTTCATGTGCTCATCCACCATTTTAGCTTCCAGCTATTCTGTGACCTGTAGTCCAGCGAGACGGTTACTCCGCAGCTAGTGCAGGTTGCTTAGGTAGGTGCTGTGCTTACTGCTACCTGTTGTCCTGCGAGAGGGTTACTCTGCAACAAGAACAGGTAGCTTAGGCAGGTACTCTGTGTGATTACAGTCTGGCTCCGGTGAGAGGGGTACTCCGCACATTAGAGCAGACTGCTAGGCACAGACCGCTAGCCGGACAGTGAGAGGGTTACTCCACTGTCCAGTAGTCACCTAAGCAGAGGCATTTACTACACGGTGTGCATTGACCTTCAGCTTGTTCTTCCTTTTGTGCGTAGCCTCTGTGGATGCTAACAGAGGTTACGGCGACTAAGTTTTGCTGTGTGGCGTAATACAGTCAGTGCTAGTGCTACACTATTATTATTTATATCTGCCTAGCTTCTGGGTTATTTAGCAGCAGCATTACTCATTGCATCATGGACCCCGGGCTATGTTTGTAAATTTCATTACATATTATTTCCAAAACCGTCAGCCCTTCTAACAACAGCAAACTCTTCTTTTCAACTATTTATATAAATAATTAAAAAAAAAAAAGCCGTATGCGGTTCCTCTTTTATTGATACACATTCAAAATAAGCACACAACTGGGGGCTGCAGCATGTAGAAGTATTCTTTATCTGTTCTGGGTATCATAATATGGGGGGACCCTACGACAAATATTTTATTTATTTAGTTTTATACCACGCTAGACGCGCATAGCGTCTTGAATTGGAAGCAGTCAGGTGACACAGTTCCACTAAGCATGGGGGTGCGACTGACTGCCACCAATCACAGATTCTGATGGGTGGGGAAAAGCAGTGCATATGCAATGAAAGTAATGAGTGGCCCCGGAAGCAAATGAGTGGCCAGGAAGTATTTACAGCCGCATCGGAGCCTTGGTAAGTACAGCCCACTTGCTCCTATCACCCTATCCTATCTACCACCATTTTTAATTGCCGGATTCTACTCCCCATAGACTTAGGGGTACTTTGCACACTACGACATCGCAAGCCGATGCTGCGATGCCGAGTGCGATATTCCCTGCCTCTGTCACAGCTGCGATATGTGGTGATAGCTGGCATAGCAAAAATTATCGCTACACCAGCTTCACATGCACTCACCTTGCCCTGCGAGGTCACTCTGGCCGCTCACCCGCCTCCTTATTAAGGGGTAGGCCGTGCGGCGTCATAGCGACGTCACATGGCAGGCGGCCAATAGAAACGGAGGGGCGTAGATGAGCAGGACGTAAACATCCCACCCACCTCCTTCCTTCCGCATAGCCGACAGGAGCCGCGGTGAAGGAGGTAGAAGATGTTCCTAACTCCTGCGACTTCACACACAGCGATGTGTGCTGCCGCAGGAATGAGGAACAACATCGGACCGTCACAGCAAGGTAATTATGGTTTTCACCGACGCTACACCGATGATACGATTACGACGCTTTTGCACTCGTTAATCGTATCATCTAGGCTTTACACACTACGATTTCGAGAGCGACGCCGGACGTGCGTCACTTTCGACATGACCCCACCGACATCGCACCTGCGATGTCGTAGTGTGCAAAGTACCCCTTACAGTGTATGGGGATTAGGATCCGGCCAGATATCTGGGATCAATCCTGAGCTGGAACCGGGTTGTTTTTTTTAACCCGGTTAGACCCACTGGTCCCGGTTATCTGTGATGTCGGCAATCACTACAGGTGGTCTAGGTGCACTGAAGGACCTATTAGGTCATATGCACATGTTGAGTATTTGGTGAGTTTATTTACCTCAAGTAAAGTGTTTGTAAGCCAAAACCTGGAGTGGGGAAAAATGAAGCGATGCATATGTTTCTATTATACTTTTCCTCTGATTATTCCACTCTTGATTTTTGCTTAAAAATACTGACTTGAAAAACTCACCAAATACTCAACGTGTCCACGTGGCCTTACAGATCGTTAAGTGCATATCTGAAGCATAGTTTGCCTATGTAAATAGGATATTAAAAGATCACCAACCAGGAAGCATGGTGCTGATTGGCCATCATTACACTGCTGATGGTACAGTGTAAACAAACACTTAATCTACCAAATGCAAATGTTTTGGATAAACTTGACTCTTCTGTCATATGGTTGTAGCTTAGCAAGTCTCTTGAATATTACAAGTTAACAGAGGATAAATGAATAAAAGTTTAAGTGATGGGGTCATTTAAGGATAAGATAAACCACTGGCGTGACAGTTAAAGAAATCTTCTTCACCTCCTGACTTAGTCAGTCTCATAAATTTATACAGCAAGTGGCATAGGAGAATAACGAATTAATAAAACTTTTCCGAGAACTAATCTATGTAACATTTCCCCCATAATAAAGGGGGCTGCAACCAGATATTTGGGCAAATTATCTATTGTTCAACACAACTCACAGATATTATATATTTTAGACATATTAACCAATTCACCCACCGGCGATTTTTTTTTTTTTGTTTATATTTTCTCCTCCCTTCCTCCAAGAGCCATAACAGTTTTTTTATTTGTCCACCAATATAGCCATAAGAGGTCTTGTTTTTGTAAGATGAGTTATACTTTTGAATGAAATCATTAGTTTTACCATATAGTGTACTGGAAAATGGGAAAAAAATTTCCAAGTTAGGTGAAATTACAAGAAAAAGTGCAATTGCATTATTATTTTTGGGGTATTTTATTTACCATGTTCAGTGACACTGACATGTCTGTATGATGCCTCACATTGATTTGAGTTTGTAGATACCAAACATGTATAGTTTGGCTTTTATGTAAGGGGTGAAACAAAATTCAGAAGTTTGTCCAAAAAAAGAGTAGCGCTTTTGTCACCATTTTCTGAGACTCGTAGCGTTCTCATTTTTTGAGATCTTGGGCTCAGTTATGGCTTATTTTTGTACATTGAGCTACTGTTTTTAATCATACCTTTTTTTTAATAGATACAAATTTTGATTGCCTGTTATTACATTTTAATGCAATGTTGTGGCGACCAAAAAACATAATTTTGGCATTTGGAATTTTTTTTCTTGCTACTCCGTGCACCGATCAGATGAATTGATTTTATATTTTGATGGATAGACCATTTCTGAACATCACAATACCATATATGTGTATTTTTAAATTTTTTTACTGTTTTATTTTTAATGGGGCGAAAGGGGGATGATTTGAACTTTTAGGTGTTTTAATTTTTTCATATTTTTTAAAACTTTTTTTTATTTTTTTATTAATTTTAATAGTCTCTCTGAGCGACTTTATCACTGCACTATCCAATGTTTTGTGCTTATCAAAGTGATGCTGTAGCATCGCTCCAACCAGCAAAAATGCAGTGTTCCTATGAGCACAACATTCTGTCAGGTCTCACAGGAAGTGAGTCATGGTAGCATCAGGTGTCATCAGCTGACTCCACACTAATATTGGAAGCACCATGGCGTGCCATGATCGCAACACAAGGCCACTGATGATGGCGGGGAATGCCGCAATCACCGCCACAGCCAATAAGGATGGCTGATGTGCTACCAATATTTAAGACAGGTAAAAGGGTGAATCCAGGCAACTACTGTCCGGTAAGTCTGAGAGCAGTGGTGTGCAAAGTTTTTGAGGGCATTATAAGAGATGACATGCAACAATATATTAGAAAGAATTATATAGTAACTGATAACCAGCATGGATTCATGAAAGATAAGTCGTGTCTAACCAACATGTTGGGTTTCTATGAGGAGGTAAGAGCAAATCTGGATGTTAGTAATGTGGCTGATGTGATTTATCTGGACTTTGCAAAGGCATTTGATACTGTACCACATAGTCTTAGGTCTCGGATCCACTTGCGTTTTGCACGGATGAGTGCAATCCGATAAAACATCGGATTGCTCTCACTCTAGTGCAAAACTTTGGGTCAATGTCCATCTGCGATTGATATCTCATGCCATAGCAGCATGCAGAATGAATCCCAGCATGCTGCCTTTGGCAGCAAGCCTCGGCTTATGCAGCCCCACAGAAGTCTTTGTGAGCATGTGAAACATCGCAATGTACTTCCATGTCATTCAATTGCAATGCAATATACAAAGAGACAGGCAGCGGAGGAGATGAGGAGAAACTGCTCCGTCCCTCTTCTCCGCAGCTGTGATACGATGGCAAGATTGCATCACAGTCACATGACCGTCAGCTGACACCCGCAGCAGAGGGTTATTAGCATATTGCTTTCTCTCGCATCAGAAGCTATATGTAAGGCCGGCTTCTCACTTGCGATTTTCTCGCAGTAGTGCAATGCGAGAAATTCTCGCATTGCACTCGGACACATGTTAATCAATGAGGCAGCTCCCATCTGCTATTTTTTTCTCAGTCCAAATCGGACTGAGAAAAAAATCGCAGCATGCTGCGTTTTGGAGAGTTTCTCGCGCGAGTCTCTCCAATGCAACTCTATGGGAACGGGTAAATAAATGGATGTCACACGGACCGGCACTCACACCATCCTAGTGACATTTGTTTTTCTAAATACATTTATCGCATGTTTCACAAAATACTGGAAATGAGTGAGGTCTCACAATGTCGGTCAATCTATATCTCTGTCAGTCGGTCTCTCCCTCTCGGCCTCTATTCTCCCTCTATCGGTCGGTCTGTTGTTCGGTCTCTCTCTCTCTGTCGATCTCTCTCTCTCTCTGTCCATATCGGTCTATTCCTTTCCCCCCCTCTCTCATACTCACTGATCCCCGATCACCGGCGCGGTGCTGCACGGCGTTCACACTGCTCCGGCGGCTTCACCTCTTTTGAAAAAGCCAGCCACTCATTATTCAATCTCGTTTTCCCTGCTTTTCCCGCCCACCGGCGCCTGTTGCAGTCAGACACGCCCCCACGATGAGTGACAGCTGTCTCACTGCAACCAATCACAGCTGCCAGTGGGTGGGTCTATATCATGCAGTAAAATAAATAATTAAAAAAAAACGGCGTGCGGTCCCCCCCAATTTTAATACCAGCCAAGGTAAAGCCACACGGCTGAAGGCTAGTATTGTCAGGATGGGGAGCCCCACGTTATGGGGAGCCAACCACCCTAACAATATCAGCCAGCAGCCGCCCGGGATAGCCGCATCCATTAGATGTGACAGTCCTGGGACTGTACCCGACCATCCCGAATTGCCCTGGTGCGGTGGAAATTGAGGTAATAAGGAGTTAATGGCAGCAGCCCATAGCTGCCACTAAGTCCTAGATTAATCATGGCAGGTGTCTCCCCGAGATACCTTCCATGATTAACCTGTAAGTTTAAGAAAATGAAGATATACACCAAAAAAAACCTTTATTTGACATAAATAACAAAAAAACCCAACCCTCTTTCACCCCTTTATTCAAGTCCCCAAATACCCTTCCATGTCCGACGTAATCCACAGAGGTCCCTCGACGCTGTCAGCTCTGCTACATCGGAAGCTGACAGAGAGCAGTCACATACCACGACCGCTCTCTGTGAGCTCCCCGCAGCGACTGAAGTGAGTCGCACTATCCGCTATGACGTCACTCAGGTTACCCGCGGCCACAGACCTCAGCGGGAGGACTTCTGCTGTGGCCGTGGGTAACCTCAGTGACGGCACCGCTGATCGCGCGGCTCACTGCGGTCACTCAGGGGATTTGCGGTCATTGGTGAGACCTTCACCGGTGACTGAAAATCAGGGGCCATGCCACACAGACAGAGCCGCAGGATGACAATGAAGTCGGGTGAACTTCATGGGTTCTCTTAAGGCCATATTTTGTACTACTAATAGGACTAGTGCATAACCGATACATATGTATTATTTAAAATAGCCAGTACCAAACAAATCTCAAAGTTTTATGAATTAAATATTCCTATATAGAGTAATTGCATCCAATGTTCAGTCTCTGGTTCCTATGCAAGTCTTTTAATGCGTAAACAACATAGCTTTGCAAAGTGAGTGATTAGTTTGATTTTTGCATGAATGAATACACAAACCCTGTCATTACGTTCATCCGCTTATCATAATCCTCCCGTTAAGTAGTGTATAGGTATCAGCTCTGCACATCACTTCAGCAGTGACTGATTATTTTACTTCCAGCGATAGCAGAAATAAAGTAATGTGATAAATAAAGGCCCCATGTTGATTGAAATTATGTGTTACACGTGTAGGAAAGAGACTCTAGATGGAGCAGTTCACATTTACATCTTCTCGCCTAGTTCTGGCTTTATATAACTCCTACATAAATGATTGGCAGTACTGTAATAGCTCCGCGATGTATAAATATGCAAAAAGTGAAGTTGATTTGTTTAATAAAAGAACTGAAAGTCAATGGCAAGGAGGTTTTCAAGTCAGTGTTTACACACTAAAATTATTATTTGGCTATAATACTAAAGACAAATGATGAAATAGTGTGGTCAGGAAGAATGTCTTCAACGGTTAAGTTATTGCATATATACATATTCAATAAGCTGGGAGTCGGAGGCCCTATAGAAGATGGCTATGTAATTGTTAGCCTTAATAAAAATGCATGGGAAACCTCGGCGCTGTCACATACAGTTTGAATATCATAATAAGCCTTTGCTGAGCCCTACCAAAGAGCCATCAATAAATAAACATCATTCTGACGCCTTTGAAGAGGGAAACAATCAGGCACTAGTTAAATTAGGTGACAAAAACAACAATAATGCCCATGTGATGAAAGTTAGAAAGCAGATAAAAGACCTGTCATCCTTAGGTAAAAGGTTATAAAATAGGCCTACTCGTCTAATTTACATGTTCTCGGCAAAGAATGAGATGTTTGAACAGAAGGTAGGAAGTATCACTCCAATTAGCCCACAATATGTCGGGATGGTAAATTGCAGGTGATGATACACGGCTGGCTAAAAAAAAAAGGAAAAAAGCCTTCGAAATATTTGCACAAGTAAATGTGCTCTTCTCGTCATTGTGAAAGTCACCATTGACCTAACAAAGAAGGATGGTTATATTCAAGGATAGTAATTCAATCACTCTCCTTCCTGTCCCTGCAGTGGTTTCTGCTTATTAGTAGGGAGCAGCCCCTACAACAAACCCCACCACTTTACTTTAGGTGTCACACCCATTGTGCATTCATTGACTTAGAACAGAAGGTGCCAGTAAATTTGCATTGTGAATGTAGAAAGGTGTCTCGCCTCCGGCTCCCTGAAAGAAAAGACAAGTAATCTGTTCTCAGGCAATGCAGACATGACAGTCATCCAACCCATGCCTTTGAGGCTTTCAGGACAGCTGTAATCAGATGGGAATTTACAATACCATGTAGCCTGTTTATTTTGAGTCTTTTTTTTCTCAGCAGGGTGGTGGAGGAGGAAACCACTGCAATTCTCATCTATGCATATATGGGTCATGATGACAGATCTCTTGTCCTATATCCCACTTATCCACTAATAAAAGGAGGACAAGCTGTTGAGATTTAGAATTAGTCTGGATCAACATTGCATCGTTTGATTAAGTGATTAGTATACATTGTATAAACAAGCGGAGAGCAAATATCAGTGCTCTGTGTTTACTGATGGAACAAGTAAAACAATTCACATCCACAGATTGTTAGAAGATTAATTTGCTTCCTTTGCTTCTATTTTCATTATATTGATCGTATATTGATTTTCTCTCTGCGATTGGGTCACTGAAATCTGAATAATCTATGCACTGACAAGATTTTCAATAATTTTGTCAACTATTTCCAGAACACAAAGCACATGGGCATTCTACTGCCAAGTATAATAGAAATATAACCTTCAAGGCATGCACATTTTGCTTTAACCACATCAAGCCCTAGTGCTGGTGGTTGTTGCATTGTTAGGCCGGGGCCACACAGGGATTAATGCGATCCTCGCATGACACTTGGCTCACGCTGGCAGCACAGCAGGAGCCGAGTGCCATGCGAGTGTCACTGCGACTGAAGCCCAATCATGTGATCGGACCTCAGCTGCAGAGGGGGGCAGTATTGAGGAGGGGTGGGCTGTCACGGAGGAGGAGAGGGAGGCATTTATCTCCCTCTCTGCTCCGTAGCCGGCTATTGCCATTCTTGCCCTGCACTTGCGGTACACCGGTGTAATGCGAGTGTCATGCGATCTTTCTCTCGCCTCATAGACTTGAATGGGTGCGAGAGAAAGAGTCTCGCATTAGTCACAGCATGCTGCGATTGTTTTCTCGGTCCGATTGGGGCCAAGAAAATAATCGCTCATGGGTGCTGGGACATAGGTTAACATTGTTCCGAGTGGAATGTGATGTTTTATCACATTCCACTCGGTCCGATTTTCATGCCGTGTGGCTTAAGCCTTACTGTCATGGTTCTGATCCAAGGTGCTCTACTCTCCAGCAGAGCCAATGTTCTGTTTTGTATTTCGTACTGGTGGATGGGTGCTTTCCTTCCTCAGTTCCTGCCCTGGTGTTGGGAGGGGCCTCTTTCCAGGCGCCTCATTATGGGTGATTGCTCTGCATCATTAGGGAGAAGCCTCACATGAAATGCAGCCAGTCATAGTTCCTGCCTGCAGTAAGTGGTCTGGCTTCCTTATGTACTTTGCTCTTGTCCTCCTACCCCGGACATGTTGCAATACCTCTCCTCCCGTGTCCCTGACTCTGACTTTGTTCCCCAGCTCCTGTCCTTTGACTTGTACCCTGACCTCGGCTCCGATTTTCCCCAGTGTACCTTATGGGAATTACTGGCTTCTGATCTCCAGCTTGTACCCTGACCTCAGCTCCCGAGTACCTTACGTAAAATCCAGTTTGTTTGACTTCCCCGTAACTAGTTGCATCTGGTGACACCTAGTGGTAGTTCGCAACAGTTACCATAATCTTTTTACATGTGGTACCATGGTTTCCATAGACTTTGCTCTAAGAAAATGTTCCTAGGAATTTTTTATATATATATACGGTGATCATGGTAAAACGGTGCAGATACTACCCTATGTGAATGGAGGCTAAATTCTCATGCCAATTAAAGACCATCAGAAATTAAGCAAAAGAGGAAAGTCCTAAAAGACTAAAAAAACATCTAAAAACAGATATTTATTAGTTATAGTTAAAAATTGTCAAGGCCATGTAACACATACAAAAGTATTATTAGTACTATTATCAATATCCTCAAATACTGACTTTGTGCAATGTATGATTGAATTATTCTGACTTCAGCACTAACTGCACCTTTCTGGGTGATGGGTAATAATCTGGCACGCTGCTGAGTACAGGGTTAAAAGGGCGAGTGGTGCCCAAAACATTATGGTGTATTAATCTCCGCAGTTAGGTAGGATTGAGACTAGGGAATTTTAGCCCAGCCCTATAAGCTAATACTCCAATACCATTTCTGAGAGATTAGTTATTCCGTATACACCGGGCTATCCCGCACTACATAGATAACCCTATCAATGTGTACCCACCCCTGTACGACATCTGTGTGTTTACTGACCGTTGTATCTAACTGTGTTACATGGCCTTGACAATTTTTTAACTATAACTAATAAATATCTGTTTTTAGAGGTTAAATTCTCATGCCCAAAGCCATTCAATGTCTCCATTTTTTACATATCAGGAATGGAGGTATGTGTGGCCTCTGTTGTATGTCATTATGCCTTTTAGATTATTACTGAGCCATACAAAGAGATTTTTATAATCAGTATGCACCGGAGAGTAAAAAATTATCTTATGCTCAATTTGACTAGATCTGTATTGAGGTATTTATCCATTACAAGAATTCATTCCAGGTAACATTATCACCATATAAAAGTAGTCAAATTATGGCTGTACACTTTGGGTTTTCAAAAAACAGAACTCTCAATGTATAACTTTTTTAGAGTATTTTACCCAATAATTCAATATACCCTGAGTTTTGAGGGGGTGTCTGGCATAACATGGAGTCTTACTGAAAATGGGACATGGAAAAACAATATATTGTTTAGATGGAAAAAGAAGAAACACAATTTAAATGAAGCTACAATAGTCATGTCGCTTTAGTACAAACAAATTCAGTAAACTTTGAAATAGTTTCACATCTTCCCACAGAAATATGCTTACTTCTCGTGAACTACTGTATTTTTCGCTTTATAAGACGCACTTTTGTTCCCCCACATTTTGGGGGAAAGTAGGGGGTGCGTCTTATAAACTGAATATATGGGGGGGTGTACATATATATATATATATATATATATATATATATATACTGCGGGGTACGCTCTGGAGCGGTGCTGGGGGCAGGTGACAGCTGCGGGCAGCAGTGTTAGATCTCCTGCTCCAGCTCATATAATATGCACAGCCGCTGTCCATCAGCAGCGTGGTGCTGAAACCGCATCACGCTGAGGGGCTGGGGCAGTGGGGCATATTATATCTGCCTGCGCCCTCCTTTGATCGCACATGATCCCCCTTGTGTTAGATATGTCCCCCGTGCTGCTGCCCATTGTAAAATAAAAAAGCTTTAATTACCTCCAGCGCTGATCTCACAGTCTCCTGCTGCTGCTGTCTGTGATAAGGCACACAGAGATGATATCCTCTCCTGTGCTGATCACATGACCGGCAGCAAGAATAAGGAAGTGGAGAAGGGAGGACTCGGAGCTCAACTGCGAGGAGGGAGACAGAGGAGGGACAGCGCTGAGAAGGTAAGGAAAGTGTTTTATTTTATTATGGGCAGCAGCATGGGGGCCATATCTAACACCGGGCAGATGTGCCATCTATAGGGGCCATGGGCAGCACACATGGGGGCCATATCTAACACAGGGGAGGTGTGCCATCTATAGGGGCCATTGGCAGCAAACATGGGGGCCATATCAAACACAGGGGAGGTGTGCAATCTATAGGGGCCATGGGCAGCATACATGAGGGCCATATCAAACACAGGGGAGGTGTGTCATCTATAGGGGCCATGGGTAGCACAGGGGGACGTGTCCCAGCACAAGGGGGCTATATTCAATAAAAGGGGGCCATATCCAGATTAAGGGGGGCTAATTTTAGGATGGGGGGCTATGAGGGACATATATCCTATATGATTTGTTAGACGGACACTGGCATTATAAGATGGACCCCATTTAACATTAAAAAAAATTCTCTTTTCCTTCACCAAATTTGGGGGTGCGTCTTATAATCAGGTGCGTCTTATAAAGTGAAAAATACGGTACTTCTCCTGCACCTCCTGAATGTATCATTCATTCTGAAAAACAGGTAAAATCCATTTTGGTCAAAACAAGCTGGATGCCTGAAATATAAGATTCAAGTTGCCTATAAAAGTCTACGGACAGGGGATGGATGAGGATTAGGGAGGAGATGAATGAGGGAGTTGCACAGATTGTGCTTCTGTTTTTTAGTAAGTGCTGGATTCCCAGCTACGCAGCTCAGTACTGCTGTTTAGTGCACGGGAGACAAGGAATTTTTTATGTCTGTATGTGCTGTGTATAAAGCAACTAGTCTGCACACACTAGCTCTGAGACAAATGAAAACAAGAGATAGAGATTGCAGAGAGGAACACTGGTGAAAAATGCAGAATATAAGTCACATAATGGGCAGAAATAGTGCTATTCCTCGTGAGTAGTACTGGAACCAGAATAATACCACCAATGGTGGATTTCATGAAGAAGTAAGGTTTTCACTTTGAAATGCATAGAAATAAAATACCTTGCACACATCACCCGGTGTACTTGATCTACATTTTATTTCTAGCAGCGCGTTTCTTCCTCCATGGTTTAATTCTACTTCCAATACTTCTCCTGTGGCCTTAGGACACGTGGATTCTGTACAGCTGTACTATGCCTGTATTATTGGTTGAAGCAGATCAGGAACAAAGGAGATGTAGAGATGATACTGCACTGCCAAAGATTTGACATAACTCCAAAGATGATCAAATGAAGGTGGTTTTATTCAACGCGTTTCGAAGTGTCTCCCCATTTCTTCATCAGGAAATCCACCAATTTTTTTTTATTTTTTTTTGTATTACTGGTTGTGTGTCACACATCCATACAAGGTGAGCAATCAGCCCACTTGATCTTTTCTGTTTGTTTTTTTTTTTGTAAGAACCTTGTCTTTACACAGTAATCTATTCTTCATGAACACACATATGACAGCTTATTTTGAAATGTCAGGTGAAATCACAGGTATGTTTTAAGGCTTGGTTTAGGTGATGACTTGTTGTGTGCTATCTGCCTTAGGCCCTATCATATGTAGAACTGTGCTGCTATTTGCAATTCTACAGTTCATTTTACTGTCAAAGTTAAGGGACCTATTCCTGACCTTGGTAAGTGTCCTATATATTCTAGTTACAACCTTGAATCTGCACTTCATTATAGTTTTGAAATGAAGTGATGGCTGAATGGCAGGATTGTAAAGGCTGTAAGGCGTGTTAAACATGTCATCTCTATTCTCTTTAAGCCTCTATACTTGCAGTTAATATCATGAAGGAAAAAAAATCATTGGCAGTAGCAAGTAGTTTTATCTGACCTCCTATCTTCAGTGTATAATCTGATTCTTCATATTAAGGTGAGAAGCATATTATTTCATGGCCTTGAGCATCACCCACCCCAATAAGAAGCTAAGCAAAGATGAATAAAATGATTTGGAAAAGTTCAAGAACATCACAATTTCAGTGATTAGAGCAGGCAAATCAATTTGCTAAGGTCAAACTAAGAGATAAAATTGGAAAATTACATAAGAAACCTTTCCCAGGAGGTGATCATAAGAAAATTGGCACATTCACATACATTTACAATTTTACAGGTTAAACTAGAAAATGTTATCTCAGGCTTGTAATCAATTGATAAACTGAAACCCTCTTGGTCAATGTAAAATACAAAAAATCAATACTAGATAGATTTGTGGTTAGATCCCTGCCCAAGACTTGTTTAAATCAATCAAATCTAATATGATTTTCATAATTCGGTAAAACAAAGAATAAGGTTTAACTTGAGGTAAAGGCCACGTCTCACTAAGCGACATCGCTAGCAGCATCGCTGCTGAGTCACGTTTTTTGTGACGCAACAGCGATCTTGCTAGCGATGTCGCTGTGTGTGACATCCAGCAACGACCTGGCCCCTGCTGTGAGGCCGCCGGTCGTTGCTGAATGTCCTGGACCATTTTTGGTCGTTGCTCTCCCGCTGTGAAGCACACATCGCTGTGTTTGACAGCGAGAGAGCAACGATCTGAATGTGCAGGGAGCAGGGAACTGGCTTCTGAGGACGCTGGTAACCAAAGTACACATCGGGTAACCAAGCAAAGCGCTTTGCTTGGTTACCCGATATTTACCTTGGTTACCAGCGTCCTCAGCTTCTAGAAGCTGGCTCCCTGCTCCCTGCACACGTGGCCAAGGTACAAATTGGGTAACTATAAGCAAAGCGCTTTGCTTAGTAACCCGATGTGTACTATGGTTACCAAGCATAGTGTCATTACACAGGTCGCTGGTGGCTGATCTCTGATCGCTGTGGAGATCTGCCGGATTGACAGCTCACCAGCGACCATGTAGCGATGCTCCAGTGATCCCTGCCAGGTCAGATCGCTGGTGGGATCGCTGGAGCGTCGCTAAGTGTGACTGTACCTTAAGACTAGAAAAGACAGGATTTAGAGCTCTTAATTTATTTTTTTTTTTAAATCTCAAGATGGAGTTCTCATTCCATGTTTACGTGGACTTTCGGCAATAAAGTCACTCCAACGTCCTCCGCTTCTCCCACAACCTTAAGAGTTCTCTTCCTTTACCCAGTACAATGGGTCTAGTTCCGGGTTCTCAAGTGAAATTTTACATGGATCTTCAGCAATAAAGTCACTCCAAACTCCTCCTCTTCTCCCACAGCCTTATGAGTCCTCTTCCTTTATCCAGTACAATGCGGCTAGTTCCGGGTTCTCAAGTGAAATTTTCCCAATCTTTTTTTCGAACTTCCTTTTAAATAACATCAATATATTTTATTTCCATTTTTACTGGAGAATGGCAAAAAATGTACAAAAAAAATGAAACATGAACACACTGTGTTATTCCTTCAACTTTTCAACCACAATTATTTTTTAATATTTTTCTTTGACATAGCTGAATATGGATTTGGTTTTTGTAAAATGAAAATCGACTCCAAAAATTCCAGACCACAATGTGAATGAAAATATTGAAGTGACACAATAAATATGCTTAGAAAATTAATATTATTAATTTATTAAAAAAAAAATGAAAAAATATGTAAAAAATATTATTCAGCAACGGTGCTTCATGGCAAAAGGGAACGCAGCCCCAACAATGAAATTGTATGTAGTAAATAATGACAATAGGAATACAATAGTAGCACAGTGGCTAAGAAAACAACACAGATGCCACAATATAATGTCTCTAAATAATTTAATTATATGCCCATTCAAATGGGAAGTACAATATCAAGTAGAGAAATATAAAGTGCAAGTGCAAAGATCAAAAAGTAGACATGCCTCTCTGAAAGCATCCATATGGTATTTAATGAGATAATACGAGGTGCAGGATATAAATGTGCAAAACAAAAACATTACCTTAAAGGGAATCTGTCACCAGTTCTTTGCCACCTAATCTGAGAGCAGTATAATGTAGAGGCAGAGATCCTGGTTCAAGTGGTGTCACTTATTGAGCTGCTTAGTGTAGTTTTGATAAAAAACAAAGTATAATCAGCAGGAGATTATCATTAGAGGACTGTTTGGCTTCCTGACAGGTAGTCCAGCATATTCATGAGCTCTGTATAACTGCTAGATCTTCAGCAGAGTAAACATTAATTTTATCAGAATTACAGAAAACAGCTCAGTATGTGACACATTGCTGAAATCCGGATCTCTGTCTGTACATTATGCGTCTCTCAGATGGGGTAGCAAAAACCTGGTGATAGATTCCCTTTACTGGAGCTGTTAGGTAGAAGAATCATAAGAGGTCGCCTTCCATCAACCCAGACTCGCGTTTTGCCCTGGCCTCTTCGGGGATGTCAGTAAATCCAAAGTGAACAGTAGACAACCAGTAAAGAGGCTGCAACAGCAGGACAGGTAAGAGATAAGCATAAAACTTGTGAGTATTACATACAGTTAGGTCCAGAAATATTTGGACAGTGACACCATTTTCGCGAGTTGGGCTCTGCATGCCACCACATTGGATTTGAAATGAAACCTCTACAACAGAATTCAAGTGCAGATTGTAACGTTTAATTTGAAGGTTTGAACAAAAATATCTGAGAGTCATGTGGGATTAGTAAATGAGGGCAGGTATATCTCACCCCGGTGTCGGTCCTATGTGACATAGCCTGGTCAGGATCACCTGGCTACTAATGGAAAGAAGTCTGAGAAGTTGGGGGTGGTCTCCAGTTGGGAACACAGAAAGCCTGTCTGTGTAGGAGACACTTGTGAGTGGGAGCAGTGCTTGATGTCTGTAGGGTTTAGCTGGAAGGGAGAAGCCCGAGCGTGTTATCACAATATATATACATACAGTATATATATACACAGTATATGTATGTATATATATATATATATACAGTTAGGTCCAGAAATATTTGGACAGTGACACAAGTTTTGTTATTTTAGCTGTTTACAAAAACATGTTCAGAAATACAATTATATATATAATATGGGCTGAAAGTGCACACTCCCAGCTGCAATATGAGAGTTTTCACATCCAAATCGGGGAAAGGGTTTAGGAATCATAGCTCTGTAATGCATAGCCTCCTCTTTTTCAAGGGACCAAAAGTAATTGGACAAGGGACTCTAAGGGCTGCAATTAACTCTGAAGGCATCTTTCTCGTTAACCTGTAATCAATTAAGTAGTTAAAAGGTCTGGGGTTGGTTACAGGTGTGTGGTTTTGCATTTGGAAGCTGTTGCTGTGACCAGACAACATGCGGTCTAAGGAACTCTCAATTGAGGTGAAGCAGAACATCCTGAGGCTGAAAAAAAAGAAAAAATCCATCAGAGAGATAGCAGACATGCTTGGAGTAGCAAAATCAACAGTCGGGTACATTCTGAGAAAAAAAGGAATTGACTGGTGAGCTTGGGAACTCAAAAAGGCCTGGGCGTCCACGGATGACAACAGTGGTGGATGATCGCCGCATACTTTCTTTGGTGAAGAAGAACCCGTTCACAACATCAACTGAAGTCCAGAACACTCTCAGTGAAGTAGGGGTATCTGTCTCTAAGTCAACAGTAAAGAGAAGTCTCCATGAAAGTAAATACAAAGGGTTCACATCTAGATGCAAACCATTCATCAATTCCAAAAATAGACAGGCCAGAGTTAAATTTGCTGAAAAACACCTCATGAAGCCAGCTCAGTTCTGGAAAAGTATTCTATGGACATATGAGACCAAGATCAACTTGTACCAGAATGATGGGAAGAAAAAAGTTTGGAGAAGAAAGGGAACGGCACATGATCCAAGGCACACCACATCCTCTGTAAAACATGGTGGAGGCAACGTGATGGCATGGGCATGCATGGCTTTCAATGGCACTGGGTCACTTGTGTTTATTGATGACATAACAGTAGACAAGAGTAGCCGGATGAATTCTGAAGTGTACCGGGATATACTTTCAGCCCAGATTCAGCCAAATGCCGCAAAGTTGATCGGACGGCGCTTCATAGTACAGATGGACAATGACCTCAAGCATACAGCCAAAGCTACCCAGGAGTTCATGAGTGCAAAAAAGTGGAACATTCTGCAATGGCCAAGTCAATCACCAGATATTAACCCAATTGAGCATGCATTTCACTTGCTCAAATCCAGACTTAAGACAGAAAGACCCACAAACAAGCAAGACCTGAAGGCTGCGGCTGTAAAGGCCTGGCAAAGCATTAAGAAGGAGGAAACCCAGCGTTTGTTGATGTCCATGGGTTCCAGACTTAAGGCAGTGATTGCCTCCAAAGGATTCGCAACAAAATATTGAAAATAAAAATATTTTGTTTGGGTTTGGTTTATTTGTCCAATTACTTTTGACCTCCTAAAATGTGGAGTGTTTGTAAAGAAATGTGTACAATTCCTACAATTTCTATCAGATATCTTTGTTTAAACCTTCAAATTAAACGTTACAATCTGCACTTGAATTCTGTTGTAGAGGTTTCATTTCAAATCCAATGTGGTGGCATGCAGAGCCCAACTCGCGAAAATTGTGTCACTGTCCGAATATTTCTGGACCTAACTGTATATATATATATATATATTATAAGCACCTTTTTGGGATTCCGTTCAATATTCCTTTGGAGTCTGGAGAAACCTCAGATCATGCTAAATATCTTTTAAAGTGACTTTTGATTCATAGAGAATGAATTCTTTCTGAATCAAATTTTTTACTTTATTCGAATGAATCAATTTTTTAAAGATTTGCTCATTTCTAGCCATGATGTGGTATGAAAGGTTCCCTGCTACCATCTATAATGCCAGTGTTGCATATCCTGTTGACGCATCAAATAAATCTATAATTGGTAAAGCATTTTAAAGGAAACCAATCACCTGGATTTTCGTATATAACCTAAAGCCAGTGCTATACTGGCACTATCATAGTATCATAGTATCATAGTTTTTAAGGTTGAAAGGAGACTCTAAGTCCATCTAGTTCAACCCGTAGCCTAACATGTTGATCCAGAGGAAGGCAAAAAAACCCCAATGTGGCAAAAAAGTTCCAATGGGGAAAAAATTTCCTTCCTGACTCCACATCCGGCAATCAGCCTAGTTCCCTGGATCAATTCCCTGTCATAAAATCTAATATACATAACTGGTAATATTAAATTTTTCAAGAAAGGCATCCAGGCTCTGCTTAAATGTTAGTAGTGAATCACTCATTACAACATCATGCGGCAGAGAGTTCCATAGTCTCACTGCTTGTACAGTAAAGAATCCTCGTCTGTGATTATGATTAAACCTTCTTTCCTCAAGACGTAGCGGATGCCCCCGTGTTCCAGTCGCAGGCCTAGGTGTAAAAAGATCTTTGGAAAGGTCTCTGTACTGTCCCCTCATATATTTATACATTGTGATTAGATCCCCCCTAAGCCTTCGTTTTTCCAAACTAAATAACCCCAAGTTTAATAACCTGTCTTGGTATTGCAGCCCACCCATTCCTCTAATAATCTTGGTGGCTCTTCTCTGCACCCTCTCCAGTTCAGCTATGTCCTTCTTATATATCGGTGACCAGAATTGTACACAGTATTCTAAGTGCGGTCGCACTAGTGACTTGTACAGAGGTAGAACTATATTTTTTTCATGAACACTTATACCTCTTTTAATACATCCCATTATTTTATTAGCCCTGGCAGCAGTTGCCTGACACTGTCCACTAAAGTGAAGTTTACCATCCACCCATACACCCAAGTCTTTTTCTGTGTCTGTGTTACCCAGTGTTCTACAATTAAGTACATAATCATAAATGTTATTTCCTCTACCCAAGTGCATAACCTTACATTTATCTACATTAAACTTCAATTGCCACTTCTCAGCCCAATCCTCCAATTTACATAAATCTCCCTGTAATATAAAATTATCCTCCTCTGTATTGATTACCCTGCAGAGTTTAGTATCATCTGCAAATATTGAAATTCTACTCCGCATGCCCCCAACAAGGTCATTTATAAATATGTTGAAAAGAAGCGGGCCCAATACTGACCCCTGTGGTACCCCACTATGAACTGAGACCCAGTCCGAGTACGTACCATTAATAACCACCCTTTGTTTCCTATCACTGAGCCAGTTTTTAACCCAGTTACATATATTTTCCCCTATCCCCATTATTCTCATTTTATGTACCAACCTTTTGTGTGGCACCGTATCAAAAGCTTTTGAAAAGTCCATATACACAACATCCACTGCATTTCCCTGGTCCAGGCTTGAACTTACCTCTTCATAGAAGCTGATCAAATTAGTTTGACAGAATCGAACCCTCATAAACCCATGTTGATACTCTGTCATAAGGTTATTTTTCTTGAGATACTCCAGTATAGCATCTCTCAAGAAACCCTGAAGGATTTTACCAACCGTAGAGGTTAAACTTACCGGCCTATAATTTCCCGGCTCAGTTTTTGTCCCCTTTTTGAATATTGGCACCACATTTGCTATGAGCCAGTCCTGCGGTACCGACCCTGTTATTAAGGAATCTGAGAAGATTAAAAATAATAGTCTATCTATCACAGAACTCAATTCCTGTAGTACTCTGGGGTGTATGCCATCCGGGCCCGGAGATTTGTCAACCTTAGTGATTTCGAGGCGGCGGCGTACTTCCTGCTGGGTTAAGCAGGTAATATTCAAGGGTGAATTTATGGTATCACTGGTCATGTCATCTGCCATGGCATTTTCTTGTATAAAAACCGTAGAAAAAAAGTCATTCAGCAGGTTGGCTTTACCCTCATCCCCTTCCACCATTTCACCAAGACTATTTTTAAGGGGGCCAACACTATCGCTTTTCAGTTTTTTACTGTTTATGTAGTTAAAGAATATTTTAGGATTATTTTTACTTTCTCTCGCAATGAGTCTCTCTGTCTCAAACTTAGCTAACTTAATTTGCTTTTTACATATTTTATTTAATTTTCTATAATTATATAATGCCTCATCACTACCTACCCTCTTTAATTCTTTTAAGGCTTTCTGTTTTTCTTTTATTGCTTCCCTTACAGCTCTATTTAGCCATAGGGGTTTCCTCCTATTTCTAGCATGTTTGTTCCCATAGGGTATATTTTCTGCACAAGCCCTATTCAGGATGCTCATAAAAGTCTCCCATTTGCTTTGTGTACTTTTATTACTTAGTACATCATCCCAGTTTATTGCACTAAGATCATCTCTCAACCGTTTAAAATTTGCTTTCCTGAAGTTTAGTGTCCTTGTAGCCCCTCTACTATACATCTTACTAAAAAATACATGAAAACTTATTATTTTGTGATCACTATTCCCCAAGTAACCCCCAACTTGTATATTTGATATGCGGTCTGGCCTATTGGTTAGTACAAGGTCTAGTAGTGCTCCCCCTCTTGTGGGGTCCTGTACCATTTGTGAAACAATCTTTCATTGTTATCAAAAATCTATTTCCTTTGCTGGAACTGCAAGTTTCTGTTCCCCAATTTATATCAGGATAGTTAAAGTCCCCCATAGTAATTACCTCTCCGAGACTCGTTGCTTTATCAATTTGCTTTATGAGGAGATTCTCTACCTCTTCCATAATATTCGGCGTCTTATAACACACCCCTATCAGTATTTTATTATTCATTCTCCCCCCCTTATCTCCACCCATAGGGACTCTACATTCTCAGTACCCTCACATATGTTGTCACGCAGGATGGGTTTTAAGGATGATTTTACATATAGACACACACCTCCCCCTCACTTATTTGTATGGTCATTCCTGAATAGGCTATAACCCTGTAAATTAACAGCCCAGTCATAGCTCTCATCCAGCCATGTCTCTGATATCCCCACTATATCATAATTTTCTTCCAACAATATTAATTCTAATTCCTCCACCTTTTTTGTGAGGCTTCGGGCATTAGTGTACATGCACGTTACGTATGACTCTGTACCTGTATTCCTGCTTACTGTATTGACTGTCCTAACCCTTCCCCCCGTACCAGCCCCAATTTCATTACTTGTGCCCTGGTCACTATCTGCACTACATTCCCCTTCTATAAAGTGAATACCCTCGCCCCCCATTCCTAGTTTAAACACTCCTCCAACCTTCTAGCCATTTTTTGCCCCAGCAGAGCTGCACCCTCCCCATTAAGATGCAGCCCATCCCTAGCATAGAATCTGTAGCCAACTGAAAAGTCGGCCCAATTCTCCAGGAACTCAAAACCCTCTTTCCTACACCAATTCCTGAGCCACCTGTTAACCTCCCTGATCTCTCTTTGCCTCTCTGGTGTGGCTCGTGGCACAGGTAGTATTTCCGAAAATACTACCTTTGAGGTCCATGCTTTAAGCTTACAACCTAATTCCCTGAAATCATCTTTAAGGACCTTCCACCTACCTCTAACTTTGTCATTTGTGCCAATGTGTACAATGACCGCTGGGTCCTCCCCAGCCCCTCCCAGTAATCTGTCAACCCGATCAGCGATGTGCCAAACTCGAGCACCAGGAAGACAACACACTGTTCGGCGATCCCTGTCTTTGTGACAGATTGCCCTATCTGTCCCCCTAATAATTGAGTCCCCCACTACCAGTACCTGTCTTGCCTGCCCTGCACTCCTATTCCCCCCCTTACTGGAGCAGACACTCCTCTGGCATTCAGAGGTCATGCCTTGCTGCAGCAATGCTACCCCTGTAATGACATCCCCCTCATCTGCCAAGTTTGCAAACCTATTGGGGTGTGTCAGTTCAGGACTAGCCTTCCTAGCACTTTTCCCTTTACCCCCCTTTCTAACTGTCACCCAGCTACCTACCTCACCGTCCTGCCGCTCCCTACTATGATCCTCCCCCACATCTGACCCAGCAAGCTGCTGCTCAGTGAGCAGCAGACTCCTTTCCATATTGCTAATGCATCTCAGAGTTGCCAGCTGCTCATTTAGATCCAGTATCTGGGCTTCCAAAAGTGCAACTTGCGCACATCTCGAACAACAGTATGCACCCTCGAACGGCTTTTCAAGGACTGCATACATGAGACAAGATGTACACTGGATCTCATTAGCAATAGTGGAGCACATTTTCTAATGGGGATAGCACTAAACAAATGTTAAGTAATTAAACAACTAAATACAAACAATTCTACTCACACTTACTTTTGCTCACACTTTGCTCACTCACTCTCACAATGAAGAAGACAGGCTACAATTTGCGCGCCGCTAGGCGCGCAGCTTTCAGAAGTCTTCCTTCCGGCTGTAACGGCCAAAACCCGGAATATCAGGCTGATTCTATACATACCTGTGGTGGTCAGCTCGGATGTATAGGTTTTGAAATCCAAAAAAGTGAAGTTTATAAAATGAGCAGCTTCTTGAGTGACAGTTGCACTGGAGCAGATCATATATTCATTGTTATCTCTTCCCTCTGTTAGAATTAGCATAAGTATTATACAAAACGACTCAATGTGTCTGTGGAAGGACCTGTGTGAGGTCATACCCATGTGACCTGGTATCCAGCTTTGGTGGCTGAGGCCTCGCCCCTTCTGGTCACATGGTTATGACCTCACCACAGGTCCTGCTAGACAAAGTGAATTGCTTGTATAATACTTATGCTAATTCTAACAGAGGGAGGAGATAACAATGAATATATTATCTGCTCCAGTGCAACTGTCACTCAAGAAGCTGCTGATTTTACAAACTTCACTTTCTTGGATTTGAAAACCTAAACATCCGAGCTGACCACTACAGGTATGTAGAGAATCAGCCTGATAGTGCCAGTATAGCACTGGCTTTAGCTTATTTACGAAAATCCTGGTGATTGGTTCCCTTTAAAGGGAATCTGTTTCATGAAAAAACTCTATTAACCTGCAGATATGGGGTTAACTTGCAGGTTAATAGCATTTGGAACTTGCCCAGTGTCTATACATTGAACCCTTCTGTTGCTAGGAAATGATCTTTGTTCCTCCTGTCCTCATTAGGATTTCAGTCATCGGGGTGGCGCCATATCAGGTTCAGTCACCCCTCAGTGCATAATTAGCAGCTGTAACCGCTCCCTCGGCACTGACTGACAGCTGCTCTGCATTAGACCTGACTGTCTGTCAGTGCGGGGGCACAGTTAGAGCCGCCACTGTCAAAACGCAAAGCTGTGACTGAACCCATGCTGGCGGAAACCCAAACACTGCCGTGAATAATAAAGTTAATTTCTTCCCGGCAGCGGGGTTTGATGTGCCAGGCAGGTTCCAAACACTATTAACCTGCAAATTAACTCCATATCTGCAGGCTAATAGCATTTTTTCACCTAAAAAGTTCCCTTTAAGTTAGTTTTAGGGTCTATCCTGTATACAGAGAACTTCTAGTGGCAAAAGGCACTAAAATACATAAAAATGTTCAATCTTCATATTTTTTATATATTTAATTTTTTAAAATGATTTATCACATGGAGTTATCATGTAAGTGATTGATTTCAGCACATACACAATCTATATATAGGTGTTTTAAAGTATCTGCATATATTTAATTACAATAGCATGGAGGAAAGTCCTCAATCTACCAAAAAACAACACCACCTAAACCTTCTAGTGAGTCATAAAACACAAAGACAAAAGTGAAAAAGCATGCCCATTCATGTGTGCCTGTTATATATATATATGTGACACTTCTTAGTTCACTTGGAAAATACTGTCTTACCTACAGGATGTGGTTTTGGGGTTGGCATTACACATAGACTTTTGTGGCTTCAGTTAAACAATTTCTCTCTTGTACATGATACAGATCATGTAGACATAGAAGCATATGACAATCACACACAGTCTTGTTTTCTCAAGCGGTAACGTGAGTCATGCCACTAATAATATTTTGATAAAAAAGTTGAAATCATCATTTCATAGCATAACACATGGCAGTAAAAGGTTACAGTAAACCTATAAAGCTCTTGTACCCCTCACCACAATGGTACAATTGACTTTGAGGATTCACTTACAACCTCGCATATAAAAAAAATATAGAAAGTTTCGTATTAAAATTAGGAAAATTCATTGTGTTTGAATAAAAAGGAACCTGACAGCAGGAAATACCCCTAGGGCAGGGGTCTCAGACTCAGCTGGGTGTATGGGCCTCATATAGAAAAAAAAAATTGAGAGGGGCCGCATTCTTTGCAGGACAAAGTGACATTTTTAATGAATCCATGTTTTTTTTCTATACATCTTTGGATCACTTTTCTGAACATTTTTTGTTGTTGCCCATGACAATCGCAGCTCTATGCCCGGGAACTGGCGCCGGCAGGACTTTACTACAATTGAATCACTTGCGACAGCGGTGCCGCGCAGAGGAGCTGTCTGCACTATATCAATAGCTACCGCCGACCAATCAGATGCAAGGAGGTAACATCATACAGCTATGTCACTTTCTTGCATCTGATTATCAGGTAGCAGACAGCTCCTCTGCGCGGCACCACTGCCGCAAATGATTCAATTGCAGTTAAGTCCTTCTGGCGCCGGTTCCTGGGCATAGACCTGCAATTGTCATGGGGTCTGCTGGCCACAACAAGCAGCCTCGGGGGACGCATGCGGCCTGTGGGCCGTGTGTTTGAGACCTCTGCCCTAGGAGGTATTAGGAGCATTATATAAGCCACATAATACAGTTGTTAATGATGTCTTTTGTTTTTGTTTTTTTTGAAAGCCTGAGATTGTGCTTTCCACCTGAGTGCACTGAAAAAAGACTAAAAGTTGCCTTATAAAAGTACACCAGGATATTTGTCTCTTGAAATCCTCTCCAAAAAGTAAAATAGCCCCCACAAACAATTGTCGTCCCTCTGAGCCAGAAGGCCATGGCAAGTGTCAAGGATAAGTTACCTCCCTTTGATGAAGCCAAGGAAGACCCAATCTTGCTCCTAGCATCCCCGCAGGCTTCCACCCTGAGTAAAAACTAACCACTATCGACTGTAGGCTTCCAAGACAAGAGAGTCAGGGCTTAGGGGGTAGTGGAATCTGATGGCCATATACTCCCCCCTTAGACCTATCAAGAGAGGAACTCATAAGGAAACTGCTTCTGACAAAATCCAAGTGCAGGATATACATGTAGAAGTGACAGTACACAGTACAAAATCAAATAAGTTTTTAATGATCCCTGTGTTATACCTAAACTAACTATAAAATGCTTACTCTCTACAGGTGAGAGTAATAGTGGACCCTGCTGACCATATCAACTTATACAGTACATGAGTAAGCAAGAACTTTGCTGACCATGACAGCATAGAGTATATAGGAGAGGGAGAGAAAGGATCCTCTCTACCCATCATAAGTGTGCCATGACTCAGTTTGGGAATAGATCCGGTGATTTGTTGTTGCATGTTTGGTTCCTCAGTCTGCAGGGCTATTGCTTTTTTTTCCTGTCCAAGTGCTGATGTTTTCTATTGTCTTTGTTCTCACTTCTTGGTTCGCTCCTCTCCAGCTGTTTCTCATTGTTTTGCACTATCCCATTCTGGGTTGGGTTATAATATCACTGAACATCCTTGCTGGCTGGCTCTAGGTAGTCAGGTGTCTAGGAGTTCCAGCCTTTTAGCTTAAGGATTTACTTTTTAGTAAACACCAGTTAAGTTCCTGCTGTTAGTTGGTTTGTTTTCCTTCCTAGCACCAATTCCTTTACCTTGTATGATTGTGGTTTAGTTCTTTCACTCTGGGTTTTTTGTGTCTTCTTGCATACTCTCCTCTCACCTGGTTGGCAGTGGGTGGCATCCTCCCCACCGGTCATTCAGCAGGTATGAGAAACACCTTGATGACCTTTAAGGGAGCCAGGTCTAAAGTGATGTTGTTAATTGTGTGGCTAATGACTTTTCTAGACTGTACAGGGACCAGTTGCATGTGGTCAGATCTTCTCCCTGTATCTCATCTTCCCAATTTCCGTTACCCATGTGTGTGTGTGTGTGTGTGTGTATGTTTGTAATAAAGAGCTTGCTTACACTCTACAGAAGAGAGAAATGACCGTGCTTACACTGTATGAGAGAAAGAGGACCCCACTGACCTTAAGAGCTTACACTTTAAAGAAGAGAGAGGACCCTACTAATCATAAGTGCTTAGCCTGTATAGAACAGAGGACCCTGCTGATCATAAGACTTTACACTCTATAGAAGGGAGAGGACCCTGCTGTACATAAGAGCTTACACTCTATATGAAAGAAAGAGGATCCCACTGACCTTAAGAGCTTACACTTTAGAGAAGATAGAGGACCCTACTAATCATAAGTGCTTGCCCTCTATAGAAGAGACAGGACCCTGCTGATCATAAGAGCTTATACTTTATAGAAGAGAGATGACCTTGCTGACCATAACAGCTTACACACTGTAGAGAAGAGAAAAAACCCTGCTGACCATAAGAGCTTACACTCTACGAGAGATAGAGGACCTTGCTTAGTATAAGAGCTTGCATGCTCAGGTGAGAGGATGAGATTGCAGCAAAATGAGTATGTAAAAAACAGTTCACATATGGGTTTTCAGTAGTATGTCATATGTTTTTAATTGATATGTTACAATTATTAATATGGGAAACTATATATGACCTATTATTATTTATTAAATTGTTTAAGTAAAAACAGATGCAATATGTGTATTAGAAAAGGACATCCAGAACCCTAATGTGAACCCGGGCCTAAAGAGCAATTTGGATTTACCATTTGTAGATGACAGCTCTTAACCTGCTAATGCATAATGACAGGACAGGTGGCGATCACACTTATTGTGTTGCTTTACCTGTTTGACTAGTCTAAAGGGATGTTTGGAGAATACCCTTTTGACGTCCCAGCTACCGTTTTTGCAAATGAACTTCTCCCAGTGGGGAGCTAAGTACACTTTAGTCATGTCTCCAGAGGACTGAGTAGCCATTGAATGTACTTCCATATTCTTAATTGGAAAATGAAGCATTGTTCTTTAATTGTGCACACTTTTAATAGTGCTTGGTGTGGGAAAAATAATAGTGCTTGCAGGGAAATCTGAAACAATGTGGAAAGCTTTGATTAATTACTGCAGTAACTAAAAATACATGTCTAGACTGCTAATTACAAAATTTGTCTTGCCCCATGTTGTTTTCAGTTTTGTCTCTTTTCATTGCTCATGCTTCATTCAAGCCCCCTATTAGTGTTTGCAGCTGAATATATTCCCCACGTCTACATTTAAGAAGAACACCAAATTCAAATCCACTCTTTTTTATTTTTAGCATGATTACCTTGTAAATAGCCATTTATTCTTAACAATAAACAATATCTCATGCTAAAATAATTACACCTTCCGTTTTGGAGCTTATAATTTCTTAAGCTGAAAGCTTTTCAATGTCAGCAATAGGTCACTTTTGACAAATTGAACTCAGCTACAAGCAACTTGTTAGAGTTAATGCGTACCACCATTTGGCTCTATTTTCAGAATTAATGTCAGGAACTACTTCCCAACTAGTATATCTAATGTTCCCATGTAGTTCTATTGGTCAGACATATGCAAAAATTAAATACTTTAGGCATATATTTGTCAAGTTCCATTGGCATACCTTTATTTAAATAGAATAGAAACCCCAGCCATTTATGCTTTCATTACAACCAGATGCAAAAAAAGTCAATAGAAGACATACATAACTGTATATGATTACACATGCAATCATCTACTGTATGTAATACATTAAAGGCAAACCCTATTCTTCAAAATTGGCATGTGGGTTGGGATATTCGATATTCATTATTTACAAATAGGAACTGTTTCACTTATGTGGTTTCAAAAGTTCTGTATTTCAATAATCATTTAAGACTAATTAATAAAATATTCAAAAGTATTTTAATGTGTATTAATATTATAGATTTTGATAGTCTTATAATTCACAAAACAATCCTATATGCCTCAATATTATCCCAACTCAGGTTCTGAAAAAAATAATCTTCCATATTACTATGTGCCAATTTAATTAAGTTCATACAGTATTTATTTGTACTCTGTTTCCTTAAAGGGAACCTGTTACCACGTTTTTGGCGTCTAAGCTGCGGCCACCACCACTGGGCTCTTATATACAGCATGTTAGAATGCTGTAAATAAGAGCACAGGCCACTGTGAGAACATAAAAAACACTTTATAATACTTACCTAACGGTCACGCGGTTGGCCATTGTTCGGTGCCTCCTCTTTCGGCCATCTTCGTCCTCTTTCTGAAGCCTGTGTGCATGACGCGTCTACGTCATACACACGTGCCGAACCTGCGCAGGCACACTACAATACTTTGATCTGCTCTGCTCAGGACCTGAATGCCAGTGAGTGTGTATGATGTCAGACGCATCATGCACCGCAGCTAGAGAAGAAGGACGAAGATGGCCGAAAGAGGCGGCGCCGGCACCAGAGAACAGAGACACCCATATAGCCTACCACACGACCCTTAGGTAAGTATTATAAAGTGATTTTTATGTTCTCACAGCAGCCTGGGCTCTTATATACAGCATGTTAGAATGCTGTATATAAGAGCACGGTGGTAGTGGCTGCAGCTTCTACACCAAAAAAGTGGTGACAGGTTCCCTTTAAAGGCTTATGCACATGGCCATATTGCGGTTGTACTGAGCTATAATATGGCACCCACCAAAGCCTAAGAGTCTTTCTATACCTCTATATACCTCTACTTTCGTATGGAGGTATAAAAAGATTTTTTTCAGTTGGATTCTGTGTGAATTAGGCCCCAGGTTGAACATTTTGCTATTCTATTCATATGAATTTCAAATACCTAGCACAATTTTACACATTGCGAAAGATTACATCAACCAAAGAAGACTCACATGACCTCAAGCGTCACCATAATGTCTCGCAGCTATTACATCACATGGTAAAGCGCAGACAATCAGTAAAGAGTATCTTTTTTAAAAGCTGAGGCAAGGAATGCAGCAGCCATTTTAAGATTATTTTATTTATTTTTATCCATAGCACTTCTCTTACATCATTATTGTCACTGTTCCTACTGGAGCTCACAACTAGAGATGAGCGAACCTGAGGTTCAAGGTTCAGGTTCGGAAGCCGACTTCCAAAAACCAAGGTTCGGGTTCAATGTTTGAGTGACTTACAAGTGTAAACCACTCAAGCAAGCAGCACTGTGCTTGGGTATGAGTGATGCTCAGGCCTGTGCATTGTTTGAACGGCCTAAATTTGGGGTGAAATCAGCGTGATCTGATGCTGTGTGCACATATAAAGAAAAAAGCTGCCCACCATCCCACAGAAGTGTTCTGTTTATGGCTGGCTGCATGTGGGCAGAGACACAAACTGCCCAATTACTGATTTCCATTGAAGTTCGGTTCAAATCAGGGTCACAAATCAAACGTTATCTAGGGTTCGAATGTACCTGCAAGAGTTCGATAATCTCTACTTACAACCTAGATTCCCTATCAGTATGTCTTTAGAGTGTGGTAGAAAACTGCTGTACCAGAGGAAACACACATAAATGGGGAGAACATACAAACTCTTGAAGATGTTGTTTTTGGTGGGATGTGAACCCTAGTGCTGCAAATCTACTTTGCTAATCCATGAGCCACCATGCTGACCTATTGGAGCTTAGGGGGATTTAGGTTAGTTAGGTAACATCAGAGCTCACAGCTCATCAATAGAGATAGGATGCGAAAATCCTAAAACATTAGATTAATAGTCATCATTTGCATATTATTATCGATACTGTGATTTTCGTAACTCCACGACTTTTTCTTCTTGATGTGGCAATTTCAATGTTGAGAAGTGTAAAAAGACTGCAACAAAAAGTCCAGAGCAGCTTGTTTTAGAACTCTGCATTGGGCTACTTCTGTTATTAATACTAAAAATGTATTAATAAACTGACAACTGGGTTCTACTATAACCCTTGTCAAGGCATGATGTCCCTTGATTTTTGTCAGTCAGTTCTGATAGTGCTAACTGCATAGTGACAAAACCCTCTTTACAATGGGAATACAGTGGTAACACTCAGTTGTCAATTTGCGCTTCATTCTCACCTCCATTGGAGCATAGCATGCTGTCCTATTTTTCCAATAAAATGTCTGACAACCTACTAGAAATCCAGAGCTCTCCATTATAGTCAATGATGATGTTTTTTGAACATTGTATCCATCATGTGATCAATTTGATTCCCTGATAAGTTGTTTTTTAATGCCTATAACAGAACAAGTCAACTTAAAGTGCTTGTTTGAATGTAGTCTTCATAAATATTCATGATAAAAAATGAAAGGCACATTGCAACATTTTAAGAGAAGTTTCTTCACTATTCTTATTTCAGACGAGATACAAGTACTATAGGCATGACATGAGTGACAGATGAAAACAGATGGAAATAGGTAAGATATAAAGTGCTAGAGCCCCCAACTGTTTCACCATGTACAGTAGTCTAAGAATGTCTCCTATTACATACATTGTATTCCACCTTTGTTGTTGTGATGCTCTGGTTTTCTGTAATACCTCCCTAAGGCTTACAATGATTTCTTGTAACTGACAACGATGATGCAATGAATTACAGGTCTGCAATCCTGGCCTTTTGTTTGGTATCCTATTGCCTCAAGTTATGCCCTCAGCTGCAACTGATGCATCATACCTGCATGGATACGCTGTCAACACAAATTATCTGATCAATTTCCTTATTATCAGCATTCTTCAGTTCGTGAGTTTGAGGGAAACAACATTTTGTCATGTTCATTTTGTCATTTCATGTCACTTTGTCACTTATACTGTGAAAATTAGAAATATGCAAATTATACCATGTTTCTGATTTTTAACTGGAACAGTTTATGTCAAGACTAGTGATAATCAAGCACTAAAATGCTCACGTTCTCAATACTCGAATCCAGCAAGTTGGAAGCTCGACCTGAGTAACAAGTATAATGGAAGTTAATGGAAATCTCAAGCATTTTTCCATCAGGAGGTCCGGGGGATAGGAAAATTCCTGAAATGTATAAGAACATCATTGAAATGGTATGGGAACAGCATGGGTAATATGCCTGGACGCATCTCTAACTCCCAGGTTGCTGCTGGAAGCAATCCTGTGAGAGCATTGTGCTGCCTTTACTGTGTGACAATAAAACATACAAAACTGAACATAAAATTGATTTTATAGGAAAAAAATGTTAAGAAACATTATTTCCAGCATAATGACATGTATATAAGTAAATAAAAAAAAGAGAAAAAAATCCACCATTATCCTTCTCTGTATTGATTACCCACGAGGATCGTGATAACATGTAAAGAGGGCCGACTAGTCTGGATAAATAACATCCCTTCAACTAGGGAAGGCAAGGTTTAGAAGTAGTTTTATTAAACATTCTTATTAGTGAATAGCATTATATAGGGATGGTTAGGCAGGGAATTTAGGCATATTGCAATGAATGCTACTGGGTGGGAGGGCATAGGGGACCTGACAGGTTGCCCTTAACAAAAAAAAGTCAGTAATTCTTTGAATGCATTTAATTCTGGTCCATGTCTCACAGATGGCATATGGATGTCCCACAAAGGCCATTTGTGTGTTGTACATGTTTTTCATGGACCCATATACATCTATTGACCCTTTTTTATCTGTGCTGCCGGGAAAAAATGGACATGTCTCTTGTGGATCACATGGACACAAGTGTTGTTCACACGAACACACAGGGGTGGGAAAATAAATACATATTTTCATGAGTCTGTGTGTGAATGTGTCCCCAGTACATGTGAAAATGGACACCATATGTGCCAGAAACATGTACATGTGAAGGAGGCCTTCGCATGAACTTTTGTTCTACATGACATAAAGGAGAAATATAATAAATTGGTCATAATTATGTGAGTACATTACAGAAAACCTTACTTACTTGGTCCTCCAGATTATTTGGTTAACACTCAGTTATGAGTATCAAATGTATGCAAGTAACTGAGACTTTCTCTTCAAATGTATTTCGAAAGCTAAATTTCCTTTAATTGTCACTAGTTTTTGCATCACTGCATTTAGGATAACCATCCAGGTATTCTGCTACAGGTTTCAACTGTCTTCCTTTATACCTGAGCCAACTTAACTCTATTGGAAACTGTAAATTGCAAGCCGTGAAATTACTTTGCATAGAAGCTGGAAGCAGTTATATGATTTCGTTGTTGACTGTTTCAGAGCTTTAAAGCCAAGAACTGTACATATCAGAGAAATAAAGTAGATGGACGTCATCAACGCATTCACTACTTTACTGGAATACTCTAGGCTACATACATTGATTCAACCCTTCATGACGCAGCCAATTTTCAATTTAGCATTTTTTGTTTTTTTCCTCCCCATTTTTCTCAGAGACATAATTTTTTATGTTTCTGTTCACATAAACATACGAGAGCTGTTTTTTGCGAGACAAGTTGTACTTTTGATTGACACCATTCATTTTACCACATAGTGTACTGTAAAATGAGGAAAAAAATCCAAATGGAGAGAAACTGTAAAAAAAATCCACAGCTCTGACATTTCTTGGGGGGGAATTGTTTTTACTGTGTGCATGTGGTAAAAAAAAAAAAATACCTCACAATATGATTCTCCTCATCAGTATAATTACAGCTATACTAAAAAATTTTAGGAGGGTTGTGTCGCCATTTTTCAAGACCTGTAACTCTTTTTTTCCAATAATTTTGTGAGGCTTTTTAGACGTAAAGTGAGTGACCGCAATCCTGATCCTGATGACAATTTATTTCAGGGTGGTCACAGAAGTTGTGACTGCTGTAACTCACCCTGCTTCTATCACTGCCCCAATATTGTGGCCACAGAAGAATTTTGGCCTCAGAGATAGAAACTGCTTCTGTGCAGTCACTTCTCCCTGGTTCATCACTGTAACTGATTAAGGATATTATTAAGGGTAAGCAGCAATAAAAGAATCTATGCTATCTGACCTCAGTACTGCCCGCTGATGACGTCCTGCTCCTGGAGGGGTGACAGAAGGTGTGAGGTAATGAATTCCAGGCCTCCATCTCACTGATGACATCCCATTTGATACTCAACCTAAATGAAACATCAGAGGAAGTAAAGTAAAAAAAACAAACAGAATTTGGGATTAACAAATATAGGAGAGCCAAAGGGAATTTTCAAGTAAAGTCCTGTAGTTTTTGGATTATAAGACTCACTTTTCCTCCCAAAAATCTGGGAAGAAAATAAGGGATGCGTCTTATAATCCGAAAGTAGTTTACTAGGAGGTGGAAAATGGGCACTATGCTGGCTGCGGGCGCTGTGCAGGCTGCGGGCGCTGTGCAGGCTGCGGGCACTATGCAGGCTCCGGGCACTGTGCAGGGTAGGGCTGTGCAGCGGGTGTCTCAGATGTTCTGTTAGCCGTGCGAGCCTAAAATAATGGCACCCGGAGTTGGCGTGTGCACAGATGGAGATCTCGGCTCAAGATCTCATCTGCATATGCACTGCCTCCGGCCCATTGATCTCCCAGTAGCAGGCTAAAGGAAAAGGGCACCAGGAGGTGGTGCGTGCACAGATAAGATCTCGGCTTGTCATTGAGCCGATGGTTCAATCTGCACATACGCGGACTTCAGGTGTCATTTCTTTGAAACCCTCACTGCCGACAAAGCATCTGGGACACCCGCCACACCGCCTGCTGCATTGCCTTACACCAGCACCACCCCTCCCTCCCGTGACCCTGTTCCACCACCACTGCCACCTGCCCCCCCAGTAAGACACTAACAGATTACAAGACGGACCCCAATTTTTTTTTTTTATTTCTAGATTTGGGGTGCATCTTATAATCTGCTGTGTCTTATAAAACAAAAAGCACGGTAAATTACAAAAGTGGTTACTTAGATCTTAAAAATAGATTTTTTTAGAGCATTTTATGCATCAGACAACTCCTTTAAGTTGTACTGTCCATTAAAAAAAAAAATCAGTAACACAAAGTGCGGTCACATTGGTAACACCTTTTCTCTCATTTTCTACATTCAGACACCTCAGTTCAGTGATGCTTATCCCACTCTTATCCTGTCCAAATCAGAAGAAATGGCTTCATTGCATCTTGAAAAACAGAACATTTCTTCATTCTCCTCTTCAGCACCAGATTAGGCTAAGTTTACACACTGCGTTTTTTTGACGCTGCGTTTTTGTGCGTTTTTGCGGCAAAAAATGCACAAAAACGCAACCGGGGAAAAAAACGCTGCAAAAAACGCATGCGTTTTTGCTGCTTTTTGCTGCGTTTTGCTGCGTTTTTGCTCACTGCATTTTTATGCGGTTTTTATCAGTGAACAATGCTATTAAAGATTGTTGAAAAAAAAAAGGTCTGATGTCATTTCCTTCTTCAATATGTTCTTCATTCTCCACTAGTGTATGCAGGAGAGCAGACAGCTGCAGAACTACAGGGCTCAGCATGCTCCATCCAGGACTGTATGCTGGAGGGAGAGGCAGGGGTAGCAGAACTACAAGGCTCAGCATACTCCATCCACGACTGTATGCAGGAGTTTTTTGCCCCCCAAAAAAATGACGTGGGCTTCGCCATATTTTTCTATGCTAGCCAGGTACAGCAGTCAGGTACGGGCTGCCCCCAACCCCCAGCTGCCTATTTGTACCCGGCTGGGAACCAAAAATATAGGGAAGCCCTTTTTTATTAAATTATTTCATGAATTTCATGAAATAATTAAGAAAATAAATGATGTGGGCTTCGCCCAATTTTTGAGTCCAGCCAGGTACAACTAGGCAGCTGGGGATTGGAATCCGCAGTGCAGGGTGCCCAAGCTTTCTGGGCACCCCCGCTGCAAATTGCAGTCCGCAGCCACCCCAAAAAATGGTGCTTTCATAGAAGCGCCATCTTCTGTTGCTGTATCCAACTCTTACAGCTGCCCTGATGCCGGGTGGCTCGCTGGGTAATAATGGGGTTAGGGCTAGCTGTATATTATCAGCTGGCCCTAAGCCTGAAATTCATGGTGTCACGCCAATATTAGACATGGCCACCATGAATTTCTAGTAAAGATAAAAAAAACACATAGAAAAATATTTTTATTAGAAATAAAACACAACACAATTAGTGACTCCATCTTTATTGAAATAAAGAACCCCCCTCCGGAGTAATCCTGGGTCAAGGGTCCCGCGCCGTCCAATCCAGATCCAATATCATCTGATTGCTTTGCTGGAAGGCATACCGATCAGATGATGTGTCAGGTTCTAGGACATGAATTACATGGCACATCAGCTGATTGTATGAAAGCCGTTTATACAATCAGCTGATGCATCAGTGCAAAAAAAAAACTACACACGTCCGTGCTGACTCCTGTCCGATCACTGCAGGAGCTGCCAGTAATCAGTGAAGCGGTCTCCTGACGGCATCAGCTGATAGCCGGCTGGGCAGTAAAAAGCCGGCGTCACCGCGAGAATTACGATCAGCTGATGCGTCAGGTGCCGCATCAGGTGACCGCATCAGGTGATCCACCGCCAGGTCCTGCAGCCATCAGACGTGCCTGGGACGGCACACAGCTGTCATTTTACTGCCCACCCCTTGCCTTTATAGCTGTGTTTTTAGTCATAGAAATGCACTAAAACGCAGCTATATTTGCAGTTTACGTTTTTCATTGCATTTTTGAACATCTCATTGAACCCAATGGGTGGAAAACGCAGTGAAAAACGCAAAAATAATTGACATGCTGTGTTTTTGTGGGCATCACAAAAACGCAGCTAAAAAAAAACGCTGTGTGCAGACAGCAAAAATGAAAACTCATAGACTTTGCTGGGGAAGCAAAGTCATGCAGTTTTCTGAGCAAAAACGCACCCAAAAACGCGCAAAAACGCCGCAAAAAACGCACTGTGTGAACTTACCCTTAACCTTACAAATTGAAGGACACAAAGTTAACCCTTTAACATTTCACCTGATCTTGTTTGAACACATTACAGTAGATGATCCCAATACGTTTCTAGAGAAAAGTACATACACAGAGCAGTCATGAAGCTATCTTATCTACAGTATTTCTTATTTTTAGGAGTCATATAGAGGATGAAAATCACTGTTGTGCAGTCTAAATGACTAAATACATCTGTAAGGTGGTAAACCTCACATACCCACCTTACTTCAAACTGTGTGTCTGTGACTTAGGAAACATTTGTTTTAGTAAATGTGCCATGATTTTGCTGTACGTATAAACACTGGCTGTCATTGTCAGAGTAGCACTCAATGTTTCTTGGCTGCCAGCTTTCGGGAAAATGTGCCGTCAATGACACAGGTCTAACAAGAGCTCAGCACTGATGTAATAATGTGGAGTGAGGCACTGAACAGTGTGCCACACTTCTTGTAAGAGCACCTAGAGGTGATCATATATATAGGGGTAGTGTTTGACAACAAATAGGGAGTGTGCAGTAAGGAGTGGACAGATATTTCTCAGGGCTGGAGTTTCAAGTAGGCCAGTGTTCTCCCACTGTGCAGCATAGGCTGGAGGCAGAGGTCAACAGAAACAAGGGACTAGCAGCATGAGAGGAAGAAGGTGATTGGGGTCCTTGATGGAGTTGACCACTTTATCATTATTTAACAAATGTGTTGGGGACATGATTTTGTGCCACTTTTATAAGGTTCTCTTCCTGCACTTGTTAGTACATCATACACAACGTGCCAACATGTATTTTGCATGTTAGTAGCAGTGGGTGGTTGAGAGGGAATTCTGTAAAAGTTAGTGAAGTGGTTATGCAAACTTGAGAACACGTAATCTCAGGGCAGAAATATAGTAACTGGTTGATGCCACTCTGGAAGGTTCGCTATAACAGGGTGTAGCCTCCCAAGGATTCACTGGTGGACTCAGAGTTCCCATGTCTACTACAGAACAGCTCAGAATTTATTTGAAGATTAATTCACTGTTGTGAAAAAAAAAAGATCTTCTGTTATTTTTTCAAATGCTATAATTCTGTGTGATTTCAGGAGAGACTCTATTATATAACTGTATTTGGAATATCAAAATCCAAACTCAATTTCCCTCTAAAATATGACATCATGAAGAAAAAAGAAAACTCCAAATCACCCCTTTACAGTTAAGTCAATAAGAAAAGGAAACAATATGATATAGCTGTAAAGCAGCCATATGCTCTAAATCATCAATGTAAGGCATGTTAGCGTCAGATGCTCCTAGTACACAAAGAGGTGCATAGATCTTAATGAATCAGGAGCCTCTGATGACTGGTGCCTGCCTCTGTGTGCCACGCTAGAAATCTTACTCCTGTCAGTGACAGGAGAAGCATTTTTGGAATAGAGAATGCAACAGCTCGTCATGAATTAGACAAACTATGGCGTCACACCACAGCCGTTCCCCTGATCAACCTTAGCTTTGTCAATTTTGACATAGTTGAGAGAAAATGAAGAAAAAACATCTAAAGTCCCAAAACATTTATACAACTTCTCATTGCTCAAAACGTTTGAGACTTTTCAAAGCAATTTATGTCAGAATTTTGGCAAAATTGCTTTGATGAATCGGAGCTTAGCAGTACAAGAAGGTGCGCTAATAAAAAAAGACCAACAAAAGACTGACCGATGCAATACTAACCTAAACCTACAGTCCCACAGTTGTAATTGCTGCCCAATAAATGAACATGAATCTACAGCACATGAAAGTATGTTAATTGTTATAGGCAAGAGAGGTAGACCCAGAACAAATCATTACACAGTGTCCATTGATAAATCAATTGCACCAGAGGCAAAGCAGTTGCTTTCGAAGAATCTTGAGCAGGAGACTACTTTTATTAAATCTACCAAACAACACTAATATAGACTTTTGACACCAGAGATTAAAAAATCCCATACTAAATAGTGTACTTCATATTAGAGTAACAGTGCTATAACAAAAAAATCTGCCCTTACATTATTAGGCATTTGAAGCATCTACTGTGTAACACAAAAGTAAACCCTCACATTTTTGAAAATATTTTATAATATCTTTTCATGGGACAACACTGAAGATATGACACTTTGATAGAATGTAAAGTAGTCAGTGTACAGCTTGTATAACAGTGTAAATATCTTGTGCCCTCTAAATAACTCAACACAGACATTAACCCCTTAATGACCCATGACGTACTGGGTACGTTATGGTGACATGGTGCTTAAACACCCATGACATACCCAGTACTTCATGGCGATATTGCGGCCCCAGAGCCCCGGCGAGTGCGATCGGTTCACACAAACCTTTGATTCGGGGAGGAGGGGACCTCTTCCTTACCTTAGGAGGGGTGGTGCCTCCTCCCCAGGCCTATGGAGGCTGTGATTGGCTGACGAGCGCCGCTCAGCCAATCACAGCCACTTTAATGTTTCAACCATTGAAATTGGCTGAAACATTGAAATCCAGCCAAGATCAGTGCAACTATAGCACAAATCATTGGCTTGAGCTGGGTGATCGCTGATTCACCTGCCCCCAGCTCTGATTGGAGAGACCGGCATTGTGACCGATCTCTCCATTCACCATGGATCTGGGGCCGGAGACTGCTCCCCTCAGCTTAACTCCGGCATCTGTGGAAGCTGGAAGGTGAGGAGAGCGATCCCTGCAAGTGCCCTGGTTAGCCCCTGCCCCTAATCGGCCACCCTGCCCCTGATCCCCTGCCATCGCCGATCTCCTTTATCTGCTGCAGCCCACTCCATATGCCACCGCTCTCCCCCATCAGCCGCTGCCCCCCTCCATGAGCTGCTCCTCGCTCTCTCCCATCCTCATCTGCTGCCCCCTCCACCATCTCTCACCCTCACCTTTCTGCTGCCCGCTCTCTTCCATCTGTCTCCCTCCCCTTTCTGCTGCCCGCTCTCACCCATCTCTCACCCTCCCCGATCTGCTGCCCACTCTCTCCCAGCTCACCCTCCCCGATCTGCTGCCCGCTCTCTCCCAGCTCACCCTCCCCACTCTGCTGCCCGCTCTCTCCCAGCTCACCCTCCCCGATCTGCTGCCCGCTCTCTCCCAGCTCACCCTCCCTGACCTGCTGCCCGCTCTCCCTCATCAGCTGATGCCCCCTCCCTGATCTGCTGTCCCCTCCACCATCACTCACCCTCCCTGATCTGCTGCATGCTCTCTCCCATGTCTCACCCTCCCTGATCTGCTGCCCGCTTTCCCTCATCAGCCGCTGCCCCCCTCTCTAATCTGCTGCCCCCTCTCTCACCCTCCCTGATCTGTTGCCTGCTCTCTCCCATCCTTTTCATCTTCTGCCCCCTCCCCCACCTCTCAATCTCCCTGATCTGCCTCCACCATCTCTCACCCTCCCTGATCTGTTGCCCCCTCTCTCACCCTCCCTGATCTGCTGCCTGCTCTCTCCCATCCTCTTCATCTGCTGCCACCTCCCCCACCTCTTACCCTCCCTGATCTGCTGCCCCCTCCACCCTCTCTCACCCTCCCTGATCTGTTGCCCCCTCTCTCACCCTCCCTGATCTGCTGCCTGCTCTCTCCCATCCTCTTCATCTGCTGCCACCTCCCCCACCTCTCACCCTCCCTGATCTGCTGCCCCCTCCACCCTCTCTCACCCTCCCGATCTGCTGCCTCCTCCACCCCCTCTCACCCTCCCCAATCTGCTGGTCCCTGAAGGAGCGGTGGAGGATGGGAGAGGGCGGGCAGCAGATCAGGGTGAGAGGTGGTGACCTCTCACCCTGATCTGCTGCCCGCCCTCTCCCATCCTCCACCGCTCCTCCATCCTCCGCCGCCCTCTCTCCCATCCTCCGCCGCCCTCTCTCCCATCCTCCACCGCCCTCTCTCCCATCCTCCACCGCCCTCTCTCCCATCCTTCGCCGTTTCCTCTCCCATCCTCCGCGGTGCCCTCTCCCATCCTCCATCCATCTTTTTTTCCATCCCACCTAGTCCCCCCCTTTTTGCAGCACATCTGTGCGTGTGTCCTGATTTTTTTTTTTATGTAAACTAAGAAAAAAGTACAAATAAACTTAGTTTAGGGCCAGTAAAATTATACTGTAGTAATCATCAACTACAGTATTTTTTTACTGAATATTGTAAGGGTCAGCCTAGTGGCACACATGAGAGCGATGCACGAGTCTCACATTGCATCATCTGGCACGGTCGCTCTCTTCCAGACAGGATGATGTGATGCAAGATTCGTGCATTGCTCTCACATGTGGCACTTGCCTTATTGTCAGTTGCAGGCGCTCATATTATTTTTTTTTATTTTTTTTTTTTCACTGACGTCCGGATTTTTTATTTTGCCAAACTAATTTTTTTGTATAGGGGGGGGTCTAGTTTCCAAAATGGGGTCACATGTGGGGGAGCTCCATAGTTTAGGCACCTCAGGGGGTCTCCAAACGCAACATGGCTTCCGTTAATAATTCCAACCAATTTTGCTGTGAAATGGCGCTCCTTCTCTTCTGAGCCCCGCCGTGCGCCCAAACAATTGATTTCCATCACATATGAGATATCGGTATGCTCAGGAGACATTGCACAATACGTTTTATGGTGCATTTTTATTTTATTATAAAATTTAAAATTTTGAAAATTGCAAAATTTTCTACATTTTTGCCAAATTTCACAAATAAACGCAATAAATATCGGCCTAAATTTACCACTGACATGAAGTACAATATGTCACAAAAAAACAATGTCAGAATCACCAGGATCCGTTGAAGCGTTCCAGAGTTATAACCTCATAAAGTGACATTGGTCAAAATTGCAAAAAATGGCCGGGTCTTTAAGGTGAAAACAGGCTGGGGGCTGAAGGGGTTAATGTCTAAACTGCTGGCAAAAAATGACTATACCACTAAGTGAAAATGTCCAAATTGTGCCCAATAAGCTATTTTCCCTTACCAGTGTCATGTGACTCAATATCGTTACAAGGTCATGTGTAATGGGGAGCAAGTGTGTTAAATTAGGTGTTTTCGTTCACACACTCTCTTGCACTGGTCACTGGAAGTTCAACATGGCACCTCATGGCAAAGAATTCTCTAAGGATCTGAAAAAAAGAATTGTTACTCTACATAAAGATTGTCTATGCAATAAAAAGATTGCCAACATCCTGAAACTGAGCCAAGACCATAAAGCAATTTAACAAGACAGGTTCTGTTCAGAACAAGCCTCGCCATGGTTGACGAAAGAAGTTTAGTCTAACCTATCAACAAGCTTTGTTGCAAGCAAAAGTAGTCTGTACACTGCTGTAAAAAATAAAGAAAAAAATGATGTGGACTCCCAACAATTTTTGATAAGCAGAGCAGGTAAAGCAGACAGCTTTGGGCTGCAACCCTCAGCTATCAGCTTTACCATGGCTGATTATCAAAAATAGGGGGGATGCCAAGGCATGGTGTCCCCCCTATTTTTGACCACCAGCCAAGCCGAGGGCTGGTATAATCAGGCTGGAAAGGCCCACAGTTATTTGGACCTTTTCAGCCTAAAAATAGCAGTCACAGCAGCCCTAGAAGTGGTGCATTCATTAGATGCACCAATGCTGAGCTTAGCCCAGCTCTTCCCAATGACAATCGGTATAATACCTAATCATAATAAATTCAGCCATTTGTTGGATTCCTTTCATTTTGATGGAGCTCAAGGAGCTGGTCATATTAGTGATTGATAGCTATCTCTGTAGGTGCACTTAAGGTATATTTACACTACATGAGCATCCTGAATACATGTTGCTAAGAATGCTCATTGCATCATAACTGTGCAGTCTACACAAGCTGCTGCACCAGATAAACAAGAAAAAAACTTGCTCCTTGAGTGAAATTTTCTTTTGTGCTGCATAAAAGATCATTGTTCTGCCAGCACATCATCCTATAGAAACAGGACTTGTTGCTCAAAACAATAGCAGCCTATGCGCATTGAGAAATTAATTACATATTGTTCAGTGTGCATTTGTATAGTGGTTTTTCAGTGTAAACAGGCTGTTAAACAACCACCGATTGTGAAATATTTACCCCTTGCATAGGGGAAGCTGCCAATTTCTGTTGTTATTCATAGAAAGAGCAGGGATGTAAATAAATAACATACAAGGTATACCAAATCTTGTACCACAAATCTAAATATCAGTCTAATCAGGTTCATCTGTTCTTTAACATAATGCCCAAAGGCAAGTGCTGATAGGTTCCTCTTTATTTACAGACAGCCGCTCCACCATTGAGCCACTGCCTGAACTGAAAGGTATGACTGTTATAAGAAGATTTGGTATTCTTGACCTGCATTGTAGACAGGGAACCAAGAATAATATTCAGCTACATAACTATATATATATATATATATATATATATATATTTATATATATATTTATATATATATATTTATATATATATACACCGCAAGGAGCACTTATGCAGCAAAATGGTAGTTTAGTGTTACCTTTATTTTTTGGTGCAATATATATATATATATATATATATATATATATATATATATATATATATATATATATATATATATATATATATATTTATAGCTGTACTACCCGGCTTCGCCCGGGTTAATAACTGCTGTTAACAAAATAGAATGTATTAACAAAAATGTAATCTGCACACAAAAACCACAAAACAAATAGATATAAATGGAATTATAATGTCTGTCTCCCACTCTGTATATATCTCTCTGACTCTCTATCTTTTTGTCTGTCTGTCTCTTTCCCTGTCTGTCTCTGACTGTCTCTTTCTCCATCTGTTTCAATCTCTTTCCCTGTCTGTCTATCTATCTCTTTTCCTGTCTATCTATCTCTGTCACTTTCCCTGTCTCTGTCCCTGTCTGTCTCTTTCCGTCTCTTTCCCTCTCTTTCCCTATCTGTCTCTTTCCCTCTGTCTCTTTCCCTGTGTCTGTCTCTTTGTCTGTCTCTTTACCTGTCTTTTTGTCTGTCTCTTACCCTGTCTGTCTCTTTCCCTCTCTTTCCCTGTCTGTTTCCCTGTGTCTGTCTCTGTCTCTTTCTCTGTGTCTGTTTCTTTACCTGTCTGTGTATGTCTCTTAACCTGTCTCTCTCTTTCCCTCTCTTTCCCTGTCTGTCTCTTTCCCTGTCAATCTGTCTCTTTGTCTGTCTCTTTGTGTCTGTCTCTTACCCTGTCTATGTCTGTTTCTTACCCTGTCTGTGTCTGCCTCTTTCCCTGTCTGCGTCTGTCTCTTTACCTGGCTGCATTGTGACACGCCAACATTCCATATAAGGGCGTGGCTGCGCATTATTCTGAAGTTCTGGCTGTACTGTGGCTCCCAGCTCCATTCAATTTAATGGAGGCAGGTTTTTTGGCGAATAACTATGAAGCTCAGGGTTAAAATTTCCCCTCAAAACATAGCCTATGATGCTCTCGGGGTCCAGGCTTGTGAGTGTGCAAAATTTTCTGGCTGTAGTTGCGACGGTGCAGATGCCAATTCCGGACATACACACATACACACACATTCAGCTTTATATATTATATATATGTATATATATATATATATATATATATATATATATATATATATATATATATATATATATATATAAAACTAGAGAGCATGTGTCTCTACAGAGACCAAGCAAATGATTTCTGAACTTCAGTTTTCTCGGGGGAAAGCTGACAAACAGAGTATACGTATATTTATTCATGCTACGTGTGTATGCCCCTAAATGATGTATAAATAATACTTATCTGGAGTATTCTGAGATTATTGTGACAAAACCTAATTTATTTTTCATTTTTGATTCTCAAAAGTATGTAATACAAACATCATGCATTTATTCATTTGTATGTGTTGTGAGGTAGCAGCGTTGTTTGGGCAAAAACGTGAGGCAGTGAGGCAGCAGTGTGTTCACACCAACAGTCTATTTATTGTTGCAGCATAAATAGATCCAATTTCCCACAGTCAAAGTCTCTTCCGGATCATAGCCGGTGCATATAGACAAATTCTTTGCATCAAAAAGTCTTGTTACCTTAGGACCCCGATAACCGCAGGGATCTGTATAAGGTTCTCCTAGGCTGACACTCTTGACCTGTGTTCACTCCACACAGAGCCAGCCCAGCTCACACCGCATGTGTTAGCTTCACCAAGCCTGGCTCTCAACTGAGACACACCCTGCTGTGCTCTGCATGATTTTAAATGAAAATGCCGGACATGAGGATTGCTACAAAACCTGGACTGGGAGGAGGGATCTGTCTCCCTGTTACCCATTGTGCTATACTCCCAGTAATAGCTATAGCAAACTCAGAGGGTTTCCAGACACATTCTAGGGGACACATAGCGGTCTTCAAATATTACCCCTGTCACTGCCTCACATATCCCCCCCCTCAGTTCAAACGGGCGGGGTTGAACTTTTGCCAACATACAGGGACCTCTGGACAGGGCATCCGCATTGCCCTGCAACCTACCAGCCCGGTGTTCCACAGAAAAGTGAAAGTTCTGCAAGGAGAGAAACCACCTGGTGACTCTAGCATTTCTCTCCTTAGCATTCCTCATCCAGACCAAAGGGGAGTGGTCTGTCACCAGGCGAAAGTGTCGCCCCAGCAGGTAGTAGCGTAGGGATTCCAGAGCCCATTTTATGGCCAGGCACTCCTTCTCCACTATGCTATAGTTCTTCTCTGCCGGGGTGAGTTTTCTACTCAAATAGGTGACCGGGTGCTCTTCTCCATCTGCCTCCTGGGACAGAACCGCACCCAGACCCACCTCAGAGGCATCTGCCTGTACTATAAACTCCTTTTGAAAGTCAGGGTTTACAAGGACAGGCTGACCACATAGGACTACCTTTAGCACCTGAAAGGCTTCCTCTGCTTGTGTATTCCGGTGGACCATGACCGACTTCTTCCCTTTTAAAAGATCGGACAAAGGCGCCGACCGTCCATCAAAATTGGGTATGAATCGTCGGTAATACCCCATTATACCCAGAAAGGCTCTTACCTGTTTTGTGGTAAGGGGACGAGGCCAGTTTTGAATGGCTTCGATTTTGTTTACTTGTGGCTTGATAACCCCTTGGCCTATCACATACCCCAAGTAACGGGCTTCTTTGAGACCCATAGCACATTTGCTTGGATTCGCCGTCAGACCAGCCGCTCTGAGCGAATCCACTACCGCTTGTACCTGAGATAAGTGGGTGCTCCAGTCACTGCTATAGATGATGATGTAATCCAAATATGCAGAGGCATATGGTTGATGGGGTTCTAACACTATGTCCATTAATCTCTGAAACGTGGCCGGAGCCCCATGTAAACCAAATGGCAAGACGACATAGTGATAGAGCCCCCCTGGCGTGACAAAAGCGGTCTTTTCTTTTGCCGCCTCTGTCAGCGGCACCTGCCAGTAACCTTTAGTGAGATCGAGAGTCGTGAAGTACTGGGCCCGTCCCAGTCTCTCTATCAGCTCGTCGACCCTGGGCATGGGATACATATCAAACTTCAATACCTCATTTAACTTTCGGAAGTCATTACAGAATCTTAAAGAACCGTCTGGTTTCAGGATCAGTACAATGGGACTGGCCCATTCGCTCGTGGATTTTTCAATAACCCCTAGTTGGAGCATCTTTTTTACCTTCTCCGCAATGGCTTTCCTACGAGCCTCTGGTACCCGGTATGGCCTCAGGCGTACCCTTACTTGAGGCTCGGTGACAATATCATGGTGGATTACGGTTGTTCGGCCGGGTAGGCTTGAGAACACATCCGTATTCCGCTGCACTAATTTCTGAGACTCCCGTCTCTGCTGTTTTGAGAGAGAATCCCCTATCCTCACTCCCAATTCATCATCAGGGGACTCCTCCTTTGTTGTTGTCAAGGCACCTGAAAAGGTTAGGTCCAACGTTACATCAGCCACCATACATTCCCTGTCTTTCCACGCCTTCAGCAGGTTTACATGGTAGATTTGCTCTGGTTTTCTTCTACCTGGCTGATACACTTTATAGTTTACTTCCCCCACTTTCTCCCGGATCTCATAGGGACCTTGCCATTTGGCTAAGAACTTACTTTCTGCAGTAGGTATTAGGACTAAGACACGATCTCCCGGTTTAAAAGACCTGATGGAGGCCTTTCTATTATACTGAGTACTTTGGGCTGCCTGAGCATCCAGCAAATGCTCTTTAACAATGGGCATTATTGCCGTGATACGATCCTGCATACCCATAATGTATTCCACTGTGCTTTTGTGAGGGGTGGGCTCCTGTTCCCAAGTTTCCTTAACTATATCCAGCAGTCCCCGTGGATGTCTGCCATACAGTAACTCAAATGGCGAGAACCCGGTGGAAGATTGTGGGACCTCGCGGATAGCGAACATTAAATAGGGCAATAACATGTCCCAATCTTTCCCCTCTTTGGAGACCACCTTTTTCAACATAGCCTTTAGAGTTTTATTAAAACGTTCCACTAGACCATCAGTCTGGGGATGGTACACCGACGTGCGTAGCTGCTTGATCTGGAGGAGTTTGCAAAGTTCCTTTGTAATTTTAGACATAAAGGGAGTGCCCTGATCGGTCAGGATTTCTTTGGGTAAGCCCACGCGACAGAACATAGCAAACAACTCCCGAGCAATAAGCCTCGCCGAGGTGTGACGTAGTGGAATGGCCTCTGGATAACGTGTCGCGTAATCCATCACTACCAGGATGTGCTGGTGACCACGGGCTGATTTTACAATGGGTCCGATCAGATCCATAGCAATCCGCTCAAAAGGCACCTCTATAATGGGTAAAGGTATCAGAGGACTACGGAAACGGTGCGTTGGTGCGGTCAACTGACAAACTGGGCAGGACTCACAGAACCTCTTAATTTCTGCGCCGACCCCTGGCCAGTAAAACCGCTGAAACATGCGTTCCCGCGTTTTCTCTTCACCTAGGTGCCCACTCATTAGGTGGTTATGAGCCAATTCCAAGGTCTGACGGCGGTACGGCTGAGGGACCACCAACTGTTCCACTATTTCCCCCCGGATTGTATCAACCCGATAGAGCAACTCTCGCTTTAGAGCCATGTAGGGAGTTTCCAGCCTGGCACCAGGCCGCTGGGGTACCCCATCAATTACCTGTACATTTCCACGTCCAGGAGCCAATGTGGGGTCCCGGAGCTGTGCTGTTCCGAAATTATCTGGAGACACGTTCAACTCCGGGATTGCCTCGGGTGGCTCAACCTCTCCTGCCATTACCTCTAGGGGGAACCTGGCAGGGTTACACTCTGTCCCTATACTGGTGACCCCTACGGCAGGTATCCCTGAGTCGGGATCGTCCGGCTCAGGGCCTGGTTCAATCATACACCTCGGAGGGCTAGGTCGCCTCCCACATAATGTCCAGAACAGGGGCAAGTCTCTTCCCAAAATAACAGCATATGGAAGTCTTTTCATCACCCCCACTTCATGTTGTACCTCTCCACACGAGGTAGCAATGGTGACCCTTTCCATAGGGTATTCACGTAGGTCTCCGTGAATACAAAGTACCCCTACTTTATGTCCCGTAAGGTTTTCCCCGGAGACCAAGGAGGCATGTACAAGAGTCACTAAACTTCCTGAGTCCAACAAAGCCTCTGCTGTATAGCCATTAACACGTACTTTGCAGAGATGGGGCTCCTCCCCCATAGTAACAGTGCTTACGGTACAAACAGTATGGGCATACATTGATAGCCGGCGAGCGTACCGGCAGTCCATGGGTTCTGATGTGAGTGGGCACTGTGCCATCACATGCCCGAGCTGATGGCACCGCCAGCACATAACAGCAGAGGTGTCCCTGTTTCGGGTGTCTGACTTTGGGGAACCGGGACTCCTGCTGACCTTAGTCTGGGGTTTACTCTCTGCCAGGGCTGAAGACGGGGCAGCACCCGAGGAGGGACGGGAGTCTTTTACCAACTGTGAAGGGGGCGTATCCCTACGGAGTGCCCGCCGTGAAGCAGAGTCCCGGACCAACTCCTGGGTAGCTGTGTAGCGTTCCACCAAATTCACTAGCTGGTCTAGGGTACCGGGGTCCCCCTGTCCCACCCACCGTTGAATGGGGGCTGGCAAAGTCCGCACAAACCGTTCAATCACCACCCGCTCAATCATCTGTCCGGGGTTCAAGGTCTCCAGCTGCAGCCATTTTTTTACAAGGTCCAGTAAGACATGGGCCTGTGAGCGTGCAGGTTTTCCCTCCTCAAAGGACCACTGATTCACTCGTTGGGCCCGGAGATAAGTGTTAACCCCCATTCGTGCAAGAATCTCACCTTTCAGTGTGCCATAGTCCTTGGCATCCTCCGTGCTGAGATACAGGTAGGCTTTTTGGGGTTCACCTACCAAGAACGGGGCCACGACATCAGTCCAACGGTCGATAGACAATTTCTCTCGCTCAGCGGTCCTCTCAAACACGGAGAGAAAGGCTTCTGGGTCATCCTCTGCACTCATCCTCGTAAGTGCTGCCCTTACTCTGTCCTGGGCCGCAGGAAGGACTGGATGACCTGGAGTTACCGCTGGGAGCGCTTCTCGCAGAGCAGAAAGCTGCTTAGCCAACAAGCTGTTTGTCTCCTGTTGCTGAATGAACGCCCGCTGGAGCTGGACATTGGTTTGTTGCTGCTGAGCATTAGCCTGGGACAGCTGCTTTACAAGATCCTCCATGGTGGCTGCTGAGTTAAACTGTAACTTTGCAGGCTTGATCATAAACATGTGAAAACTGGGTTGTTGCCCCTAGCAACCAGGCTGCAACGCCTGCAGGCTTCGTGGACCCGCCGATCCACCGCAAACAGTCAGTAGAAAAAAAAACATTTTTTTTTTTCTTCCGGGTAAGTACCTCTTAGGCCATTGCCCTTAGCAACCAGGCTGCCATGCCCGCATTCTCCACCATAATGTGAGGCAGCAGCGTTGTTTGGGCAAAAACGTGAGGCAGTGAGGCAGCAGCGTGTTCACACCAACAGTCTATTTATTGTTGCAGCATAAATAGATCCAATTTCCCACAGTCAAAGTCTCTTCCGGATCATAGCCGGTGCATATAGACAAATTCTTTGCATCAAAAAGTCTTGTTACCTTAGGACCCCGATAACCGCAGGGATCTGTATAAGGTTCTCCTAGGCTGACACTCTTGGCCTGTGTTCACTCCACACAGAGCCAGCCCAGCTCACACCGCATGTGTTAGCTTCACCAAGCCTGGCTCTCAACTGAGACACACCCTGCTGTGCTCTGCATGATTTTAAATGAAAATGCCGGACATGAGGATTGCTACAAAACCTGGACTGGGAGGAGGGATCTGTCTCCCTGTTACCCTTTGTGCTATACTCCCAGTAATAGCTATAGCAAACTCAGAGGGTTTCCAGACACATTCTGGGGGACACATAGCGGTCTTCAAATATTACCCCTGTCACTGCCTCACCGTGTGTATATACAGTATCTCACAAAAGTGAGTACACCTCTCACGGTTTTGTAAATATTTTATATCTTTTAAAGGGACAACACTGAAGATATGGTATGTGATACAATGTAAAGTAGTCAGTGTACAGCTTGTATAAAAGTGCATATTTGTTGTGCCCTCTAAGTAACTCAAAACACCGCTATTAATATCAAAACAACTGGCAACAAAATGAAGTACACTCGTAAGGGAAAATGGCCAAATTGTGCTCAAAATGTGTATTTTGTGTCACCACCATTAATTTCATACACTGTCTTAACTCTCTTGGGCATGGAGTTCACTAGAGCGTCACAAGAACCACTGGAATACTATTCCACTCTTCCATGACAACATGGAGTTGCTGGTGGATGTTATACACCTTGTGCTTCACCTTCCATTTGAGGATGCCCCACAGATAATCAGTACGATTTACGTCTGGAGATATGCTTTCCCAATAAAGCACCTTTACCCTCAGTGTCTTTAGTAAGGCAGTGGTCTTCTTGGAGGTGTGTTTGGGGTCGTTATCATGTTTGAATACTGCCCTATAGCCCAGTTTCCAAAGGGGGGATCGTGCTCTGTTTCAGTATGTCTCAGTACATGTTGGCATTCCTGGTTCCTTCAATAAATCGTAGCTAGAGTTGAGCGAGTACCTAACTATTTGTACTCGCTATACTCATAACGAGTACTGTCTAATACTCGTGTATTTGTTCCAAATAGCATGTGCAATGCAAATCAATGGAGAATACTCACAAAGTAATGAGTGACCTGAATTCCGCACTATTCGATACTCGCATGAATAGTACGGCATTCGGGTTACTCATTACTTTGTGAGTTTTTCGCCACTGACTTGCATTGCACATCCTACTCAGAACGAATATGCAAGTATTACACAGTACTCGTTATGAGTACCGCGAGTACGAATAGTTAGGTACTCCCTCAACTCTAATCGTAGCTTCCCACAGCCAGCAACAGTCAAGCAGCCCCAAACCATTACACTTGCTTGACATCATCTGAATCAAACAAGTTTATCTTGGTTCCATCAGACCACAGGATTAATTTCCTTAGCCTGATTATCTTCATCAAACTGTTTGTGAGCTTTCTTGTGCATCATCTATAGAAGGAGCTTCCTTCTGGGAAAACAGCTATCCATACCAATTTGATCCAGTGTGTGCCATATGATCTGAGCACTGACAGATTGACCTCCACCACTTTAATCCCTGCAGCAATACTGGCACCACTCAGATACTGTATCTATTTTGAAAAGGCCACTCCTGGATTTGACGCTGAGCACGTGCACTAAATTTGTTTGGTTGACGATGGTGAGGTCTGTTTTGAGTGGAACCTGTCTTGTTAAACCAATATATGGTCTTGGCCACTGTGCTTCAGCTCAGTTTCAGGGTGTTTTCAATCTTCTTATAGCCTAGGCCAGCTTTATGTACATCAACAATTCTTATATTTCAGATTCTCAGAGAATTCTTTACCATGAGGAGCCATGTTGAACTTCCAGTGACCAGTATGAGAGAGTGTGTGAGCGATAACACCAAATTTACCACACCTGCTCCCCATTCACACCTGAGACCTTTTAACACTAATGAGTCACATGACAATGGGGAGGTAAAATGACTAATTGAGCACAATTTGGCCATTTTCACTTAGGGTGTACTGACATTTGTTGCCAGCAGTTTAGATATTAAGGGCTGTGTATTGCGTTATTTAGAGGTCACACCAAATTTACACTGTTATACAAGCGGTATACTGACTTTACATTGTATCAAAGTGTCAGATCTTCAGTGTTGTCCCTTTAACCCCTTCACGACCGCGGGCAGTAAAATTACGTCCTATTTTAACGTGACTTAACGACCAGGGACGTAATTTTACTGCCTAAACTTCATTTGATTGCCATGGCCATAGCAACGGCTTTCAAATGATGTCCCCTGCTGTTTCTTACAGCAGGGGACCTTTGCTTGACCCCAGGGGGGGTGGCATCGCCACCCCCTATCGACGATCGATGTGATTGGCTGTTCAAATCTGAACCGCCAACCACATCGATCGCACTAATTTCGGCAAAAATAATGCCCGAATTAGTGCGATCCTGTGAGATCCAGCTATGAGATGCCGCAGCTGCTGCAGCATATCATAGGTGGACCTCAAACATGCCGCCCCCAGCCCCTGCAGCACTGATTGGAGCGATCGTGCTATGACGCGCAATCGCTCCAATCAGTGTGCAGTGGGGCGGTCTGATCTGCCGGTGGCCGCCCTCCCCAGGCCTGTCCTGCTCTGGGGACCCTCCCCCAACATGGCTGCAGCGTGGAGTGGCTGGTACTTTTGGTACCACGCCACCGCTGCTGCCGCCGCAGACGCCGCCTCTGCTGTCACTGCGCCAGCTCCAAAGGTAAGTATTGCGCTCCGGCGATGGCCCCTGCGCGCTCCCGTGAAGGCCCCTGCGCGCTCCCGTGAAGGCCCCTGCCCGTGCCCCCCCAGATCTGCCCCCCTACGCCCCGATCTGCCCCCCTACGCCCCGATCTGCCCCCCGGCATCCCGATCTGCTCCCCACGCGATCTGCCTGCCTCCTCTGTCATCTCTATTCTGCTTCCAAGGTTCCTTCCTTCTGCCTTTGCTTCTCCGCCCCCTCTGCTCTCCCTCTAACCCCCCCCCCATCTGCCCCCCCCTCTCCCCATACCCCCCTGCCCCCCCCGACGTCCTCTTACCTGCCTTCACGGGTCGTCCGAGGTCTTCACTGGCCCGATCACATCTGCCTCCATCGCTGGGTCCTTCTGCTGATCTGTCCAACGTCCTGCCTGCTGCTGGTGTAAAGCTGTCTATCTCACTGCCTTCTTGTTCCTCTGCAACTCTTCTGGTCAGTGATCCTCTTGGTACTGTGAGTATAACTTTTTTTTTTTTTTTTTTCTTGTATCCTGTCCATTTTTACACTTCATCTGTCCGTGCGTCCCGCCAAGCGCTGATCAGGGATGCAGATAACGGATCTGCATCCGTGGTCAGTTTTTGGCATGACTTTTTTCCGTATTCGCGACGCTTTTTGTATCGCGTCCGTCCGTGCGTCCCGCCGAGCGCTGATCAGGGATGCAGATAACGGATCGGCATCCCTGCTCAATTTTTGGCGTGACTTTTTTCCGTATTCGCGACGCTTTTTGTATCGCGTCCGACCGTGCGTCCCGCCGAGCGCTGATCAGGGATGCAGATAACGGATCGGCATCCCTGCTCAATTTTTGGCGTGACTTTTTTCCGTATTCGCGACGCTTTTTGTATCGCATCCGTCCGTGCGTCCCGCCGAGCGCTGATCAGGGATGCAGATAACGGATCGGCATCCCTGCTCAATTTTTGGCGTGACTTTTTTCCGTATTCGCGACAATTTTTGTATGGCATCCGTCTGTGCGTCCCGCCGAGCGCTGATCAGGGATGCACATAACATATCTGCATCCATGGTCAATTTTTGGCGTGACTTTTTTTTTTACGTATCCCAGACGCTTTTTTTATCGCATCCGACCGTGCGTCCTGCAGCGGCCGATCAGTGCACTGCGTCTGTGCGTTTGAAAAGTCAAATGGCGCTCCTTCTCTTCTGAGCCCCGCCATGCGCCCAAACAATTACTTTCCACCACATATGAGGTATCTGCGTACTCAGGAGAAAATGCACAATACGTTTTATGGTGCATTTTTTCCTGATAGCCTTGTGAAAAAAAAAGCTACCTAGTTGAAGCAACCGTTTTGTGGTAAAAAAAATTTTTTTCTTTTCACGGCTCAACGCTATAAACTTCTGTGAAGCCCCCAGGTGTTCAAAGTGCTCACCAAACATCTAGAAAAATTATTTGAGGGCTCTAGTTTCCAAAATGGTGTCACTTGAGGGGGAGCTCCACTGTTTAGGCACCATAGGGGGTCTCCAAACGTGACATGGCGTCCGCTAATGATTCCAACCAATTTTGCTGTCAAATGGCGCTCCTTCTCTTCTGAGCCCCGCCATGCGCCCAAACAATTACTTTCCACCACATATGATGTATCTGCGTACTCAGGAGAAAATGCACAATACATTTTATGGTGCATTTTTTCCTGTTACCCTTGTGAAAAAAAAAGCTACCTAATTGAAGCAACCGTTTTGTGGTAAAAAAAATTTTTTTCTTTTCACGGCTCAACGCTATAAACTTCTGTGAAGCCCCCAGGTGTTCAAAGTGCTCACCAAACATCTAGAAAAATTATTTGAGGGCTCTAGTTTCCAAAATGGGGTCACTTGTGGGGGAGCTCCATTGTTTAGGCACCTCAGGGGGTCTTCAAACCTGACATGGCGTCCGCTAATGAGTGCAGCTAATTTTGCATTTAAATGGCGCTCCTTGCCTTCCGAGCACTGCCGTGTGTCCAAACATTTGATTTCCACCACATATGAGGTATCTGCGTACTCAGGAGAAAATGCACAATACATTTTATGTTGCATTTTTTCCCAATACCCTTGTGAAAAAAAAAGCTACCTAGTTGAAGCAACAGTTTTGTGGTAAAAAAAAAAATTTTTCTTTTCACGGCTCAACGTTATAAACTTCTGTGAAGCCCCCAGGTGTTCAAAGTGCTCATCAAACATCTAGAAAAAATATTTGAGGGCTCTAGTTTCCAAAATGGGGTCACTTGTGGGGGAGCTCCATTGTTTAGGCACCTCAGGGGGTCTTCAAACCCGACATGGCGCCCGCTAATTAGTGCAGCTAATTTTGCATTTAAATGGCGCTCCTTGCCTTCCGAGCACTGCCGTGTGTCCAAACATTTGATTTCCACCACATATGAGGTATCTGCGTACTCAGGAGAAAATGGACAATACATTTTATGTTGCATTTTTTCCCGATACCCTTGTGAAAAAAAAAGCTACCTAGTTGAAGCAACAGTTTTGTGGTAAAAAAAAATTTTTTTCTTTTCACGGCTCAACGTTATAAACTTCTGTGAAGCCCCCAGGTGTTCAAAGTGCTCATCAAACATCTAGAAAAAATATTTGAGGGCTCTAGTTTCCAAAAAAGGGTCACTTGTGGGGGAGCTCCATTGTTTAGGCACCTCAGGGGGTCTTCAAACCCGACATGGCGTCCGCTAATTAGTGCAGCTAATTTTGCGTTCAAAAATTCAAATGGCGCTCCTTGCATTCCAAGCACTGCCGTGTGTCCAAACATTTGATTTCCACCACATATGAGGTATCTGCGTACTCAGGAGAAAATGGACAATAAATTGTAGGGTGCACTTTCTCTTTTCTCCCTTGTGAAAATGAAAATTTTATGGCTAAAGTAACATTTTTGTGTTAAAAAGTAAAATTTTCATTTTTTCCTTCCACATTGCTTTGGTTCCTGTGAAGCACCTAAAGGGTTAATAAACTTTTTGGATGTGGTTTTGAGCAGAGTGAGGGGTGCAGTTTTTAGAATGGGGTCACTTTTGGGTATTTTCTGTCACCTCGGTCTCTCAAAGTCACCTCAAATGTGATGTGGTCCCTAAAAAAAATTATTTTCTAAATTTTGTTGGAAAAATGAGAAATTGCTGATGAACTTTGACCCCTTCTAACTTCCTAACGAAAAAAAAATTTGTTTCGAAAATTGCGCTGATGTAAAGTAGACAAGTGGGAAATGTTATTTAGTAACTATTTTGTGTGACATATTTCTCAGATTTATGGGCATAAATTTTCAAAGTTTGAAAATTGCGAAATTTTCAAAATTTTCGCCAAATTTCCTAAATTTTCACAAATAAACGCAAAAAATATCGGCCTAAATTTACCACTGACATGAAGTACAATATGTCACGAAAAAACAATCTCAGAATCGCCAGGATCCGTTGAAGCGTTCCAGAGTTATAACCTGTCAAAGTGACACTGGTCAGAATTGCAAAAAATGGCCCGGTCATTAGGGTGTTTTAGTGGCCGGGGGTGAAGGGGTTAAAAGATCTAATAAAACATTTACAAAAATGCATGAGGTGTATATACACATACAAATTAATATATAATGTTTATACTAAATACTTTTGAGAATGGTAAATAATACAAAAAATTAGGTTTTGTTACAATAATCCCAGAATACTGCAGATAAATATAATTTATACATCATTTAGTTCCATACACACGCAGCATGAATAAATATATACTCTGTTTTGTCAGCTTTCCCCTGGAAAAAAAAAGTTCAGAAATGATTTGCTTGGTCTCTGTAGAGACACATGCTCTCGCCTGCTGTTTATCAGCCTTGATTTTGATGGGATGATTTTTAGTCAGCTGTCTCTATCAGTTTGGCACAGACAAAAATCCTTTAAAAATGTTACACTTCATCAAAGTGTATCATGAGACTTCACGGTCATTATCTCAATGGCTGCTCTGATGTGCCACAATTGGCAAAGACACAGACGGTAGGGGGTGTATTAGAAGAAAGCCAGCGTTTCATGTGGAAAGCTGGCAAGCCTCTCCAAGCTTCTGTCAACAACTCAGCAGTCTGATCCGATGCACTGAGTGCTGATTATGCTCTTGTTTCTGTAGGAAATAAACAAGAAAATGAATTCCACGGCACAACACAGCCTCTTTGTATCATCAAAATGGTGTCACTGGAATCGGTCCAACTATGCTGAAAGTTTGGCCATTTATGTCACTAGTGCCTTGATATTACCGGAGCTTTGATTAGAGCTTAGAATCTGCAATAAGACCATTCAGGGCACAGACACTCAGGAAATAAAAGAATTGATCGGTTCTCGGGTAAACAGCATTGTCCCTCTAAAAGGCACTAACGTACATATAGGCAGTCCCACTGATGGCTTTAGCTTCGAGTACACTCAAACACCAAGTTTAAGAACGGCTTCTTCATTAAGTGGTTATCAATAATTTGGATGAAAGGATCACATACAAAGCAATTTAGTTAACGCAGATGTCCCAATTAATGTGTCAACAACTCTTCAAATACAGTGTCGAAAGAAAAATATGACTTCATGTATTGCAACATGCCAGTATTTTTAATTTGTCTTTTTTGACAAAAAGCTGCAAAAAAGTATTTTTTTTTACATTTAACCCACTACAGCCAGTTACAATTTTTTGAACTGTGTTTTTTCACCTCCCAAGAGACATGTTTTTTTTTTTCTTATTGATGTCATAGGCTCATTAGGAGCTTTTTGCAGGGTTTTTGGTATTTTTTAATCTCTGAATTTATTTTACTATTTAAACATTTGAAAAACAGATGCAGCAATGTAAATTATGCTTATTGGTAACACTAACAATAGAAAGAGCGGGACTCATTATAGATTTTATAAAATAATCTGTATTGCCAAAGCGGTTAAAGCACATACAGTGCCTTGAAAAAGTATTCATACCCTGGGAACTTTTCCACATTTTTTTCATGTTGCACACACAAGCTTAAATGTATTTTATTAGGATTTTATGTGATCTTGTAGACTGTAAGCCTCGCGGGCATTGTCCTCTCTCCTCCTGTACCAGTCTCTGCCTTGTTTTGTTTATGATTATTGTACTTGTCCCTATTATGTATACCCCTTTTCACATGTAAAGCGCCATGGAATAAATGACGCAATAATAATAATATATCAACACAAAGTAGCAAGTATTTGTGTAGTGTAAAATGAATGATACATGGTTTTTTAAGTATTTTAAATATATAATCTGAAAATTGTGATGTGCATTTGTATTCAGCCCCCTATAGTCTGAAAGACCTAAATAAAATCCTGAGTGATCAATTTCCTCCAGAGGCCACATGTAGCGCCCTGGAAAACCAGGCAGATGTACATGTAGGCCGCCACACAACACCTATCCCATGAAGGGTTAAACCAGCCGACCTGAAACCCTAGTCACCCCCCCTCAGGGAAGGACGGACACACCAGTGGGCGGGACCAGGTGGATAGGGAACGCCCACCTAGGGGTCTAGAGAGCCCGGGGCGGGAAAACAGCAGAGGAGTGTACGTTCGAGTTCAAGTGGAGTGGAGGTGCAAGCTGACAGGTGCCAGGGTCGGAGCCCTGACACTTTGGCTAGGTGGCAGACGGTAGCCAGAGTCTGCAGGAGACGGGAAGATGGCTGCTGGGGATCCGAGGTGGACAGGGGCAGGGTTGGAGCCCGCCAGTACCGACACCGGAGAACCGCCCCGGAAACCATGTGCACAGAGGGGGTACTTGGACCCTGAAGCCAGGACCGGATCCAACGGCCTAGCTAATTAACCAATTGAGGGCAGGATTTTAGGTCCTGTTCCAACCTAAGTCCAGGAAAGTAGACAACCACCCACAGAGAGGGATGGGGCAGCCGCCAGGGCCCCTGTAGATCCCAAGGTTCAGCGTCAGATGGGCACGGCTCCCAACCAAAGGACCGGGAGTGGACTCCCGCGTTTCACACCGGGAAGTCCTACCTACAACACACTGAGTACAGAGGAGAGAGAATTTGACTACCAACCCGGGTGTGGAATCAGATACACCCGTCTGCGGCAGCCGGCCACCATCACCTTGGTTTACCACAGGACTTGTGTGCTTTATTCAACCGTGAGTAACATCCCCGGCCTGGCCCGGTGCGCTGGCCCCTGCACTCACTATCCTCAGCATAGAGACACTGGACCCCGGGACATCCATCCCTACCCACGGAGGGGTTAACATCCAGCTGCCAGCCTAACATCCCCAAGAGCCCCGCAACGGCAGTGGTGGTGCTACATCTCACCACACACCGTGGGTGGCGTCACAGACATCTTACAACCAATCCCGTATAAATACGTGCCCTTTTATTCGGAGTGTCCGCGTGACCCCCGGGTCCGGAGAACCACTCGAGCTGCACTGTAGACCCGGATCCGAGCAGCACCGGCTGCTGGCATGGGGGTGGCACACACCTAATTAGGATAAATTACACACTGGTGGACTCAATTTACTCTGCATAACTACAGCAATGCTGTGAAGGCCTCAAAGGATTGAGAACAATAGGGATAAAACGGCATCATGAAAACTAAAAAAAGCACCAAACAAGTCAGGGATATAGTTGTGGAGAAGAGTAAAACAGGGTTAAGTTATAAAAAATAGCCCAAGCTCTGAAAATCTAATGGAGCACAGTTCAATCAATCATCCAATAAGGAAGGAGTATGATACAACTGCAAACCTACCAAGACATGGCTGTAAATCTAAACTGACATCCAAAGCAAGGAGAACACTAATTAGAGAAGCAGCTAAGGGGTGCTTCACACATAGCGAGATCGCTACCGAAATCGCTGCTATGGCACGGTTTTGGTGACACAACAGTGACCTCATTAGCGATCTCGCTGTGTGTGACACTGAGCAGCGATCTGGCCCCTGCTGCGAGATCGCTGCTCGTTACACACAGCCCTGGTTCGTTTTCTTCAAAGGCGCTCTCCTGCTGTGATGCACAGATCGCTGTGTGTGACAGCGAGAGAGCGACGAATGAAGCGAGCAGGGAGCAGGAGCCGGCATCTGGCAGCTGCGGTAAGCTGTAACCAGGGTAAACATCGGGTAACCAAGGTGGTTACCCGATATTTACCTTAGTTACCAGCCTCCGCAGCTCTCACGCTGCCTGTGCTGCCGGCTCCAGCTCTCTGCACATGTAGCTACAGTACACATCGGGTTAATTAACCCGATGTGTACTGTAGCTAGGAGAGCAAGGAGCCAGCGCTAAGCAGTGTGCGCTGCTCCCTGCACTCTGCACATGTAGCTGCAGTACACATCGGGTTAATTAACCCGATGTGTACTGTAGCTAGGAGAGCAAGGAGCCAGCGCTAAGCAGTGTGCGCGGCTCCCTGCTCTCGCGGTTATGATCGCTGCTTCGGCTGCTGTGTTTGACAGCTAAGCAGCGATCATAACAGCGACTTACAAGGTCACTGTTACGTCACAGAAAATGGTGACGTAACAGCGACCTCGTTGTCGCTGTCGCTTAGTGTGAACCAGCCCTTAGAGGTCCATAGTCACTCTGGAGGAGCTGCAGAGATCCACAGCTCAGGTGAAGGAATCTGTTCACAGGACAACTATTAGTCATATACTTCACAAATCTGGCCTTTATGGAAGAGTGGCAGAAATAAATCCATTTTTGAAAGCAAGCCATAAGAAGTCACGGTTACAGTTTAAACATACTGCCAGAGTTCTAATTAAGTGGTTTAGATCAAAGCATATTCATATGTCTACTCATGGCCCAATCACTGTCTCTGCATTGTGGGATGGGGGGGTTGATAGGATGGCAAAGGGTCTGAATGATGCAGTCAATGCTGACTATGACTATGGCATCTAAGGGTTAAACATCCAGATCTTGGTAGATTTGCTGACTCTTTCAGAGATTAGTGGCCTCTCTTTATTTTGCAGCTTACCAGACATTCTGAGAGTGTTGATAAGTATGGCTTTAAACAATATGCAATTCTACATTCCCTTTAAAAATGGCCATTGCTACTGTGAAAAAAAACCAAGTCCTCACATAATTGACTGCTGCTGGATCTGTTTCAAACGGTTGATTACTGGACATGTGAACTTAGCCTTAACCTTTTCTAAAGCTAGTTCACCTAGTCAAAGAAATTGCCAAGAACTTGCAGATCTACGATCTTGAGCCAAGTTACTCTGCAGACAGCATATTACACTGCAAATTGCAAGTGCCTAATCATACATAAATCTCACTACACAAATTACACTAATAATGAAAAACAATAGGACACCAAGCTGAACTAGAGAATGTTGATCCTCTATTCACTCGGATACCTCAAGCAGAGGACTCTAAAACTAAAACTGGTGTTCAAAATCAAGGTACTTGTTGAATAATTTTTAGAATATTAAAGTAAATAACTATCTGACCCCTCCTATTCATCTGTCACCACATCCTCCATGCACCCAATAACACACGATAACTGCATTTAGACGGATCGTGGCTGATGACCGGATAATGCAGCTTTTTAAGATAAGCCCTATTTATTTTAATGATAGCTGGACCGTACATGATGAACACATTCTACCTACCATGTCCCCCTATTTCCTTATAGATTGTAAGCTTGTCAGGAGGGCCCTCACTCCTGTAACTCATAGAATCATAGAATAGTAAAGTTGAAAGGGACCATGAGGGCCATCAAGTCCAACCCCCTGCGAGTGAAGACATTCCTAAATCATCCCAGCTAAATATTTATCCAGTTTCCGCTTGAAGATTTCCATTGATGGAGAGCTCACCACCTCCCGTGGTAGCCTGTTTCACTCCCTGACTGCCCTCACTGTCAGAAAGTTTTTCCTAATGTCTAATCTGTATCTTGTTCCATTTAGTTTCATCGGGCAGCATGGTGGCTCAGTGGTTAGCACTGTAGTCTTGCAGCGCTGGGGTCCTGGGTTCAAATTCCACTAAGGACACCATCTGCAAGGAGTTTGTATGTTCTTCCCATGTTTGCGTGGGTTTCCTCTGGGTATTCCGGTTTCCTCCCACACTCCAAAAGACATACAGATAGGGACTCTAGATTGTGAGCCCCAATGGGGACAGTGTTGCCAATGTATGTAAAGCGCTGTGGAATTAATAGCGCTATATAAATGAATAAAATTATTATTATTATTATTATCCCATTGCTTCTTGTACTTCCTTGTGCTAATGAGAATAGGGTAATTCCCTCTGCACTGTGACTATCTTTCAGATATTTGTAGACCGCTATTAAATCTCCTCTCAGTTTTCTTTTTTTTTTGCAAGCTAAACATTCCTAGTTCTTTTAGCCGTTCTTCATATGACATGGTTTGCAGACCTTCCACCATCTTGGTTCTCTTCGCTGGACTTGCTCCAATATATCGATGTCTTTCTTGAATTGAGGCACCAGAACTGTACACAGTATTCCAGGTGGTCTCCGACCAGGGCATAGTACAGTGGAAAATGTATTCTCTTGTTCTAGATTCAATGCTTGTCTTGATACATCTCAGAATTTTGTTGACCTTTTTGGATGCAGGATCACATTGTTGTCTCATGTTGAATCTGGGATCCACTATGCCCAAGTCCTTTTCTCCATTGCTATCACCTAATTCTATTCCTCCCGTACTGTATATGTTTTTTACATGTCTTTTACCGTTTAGCCGTTCTTCATATGACGTGGTTTGCAGACCTTCCACCATCTTGGTTCTCTTCGCTGGACTTGCTCCAATATATCGATGTCTTTCTTGAATTGAGGCACCAGAACTGTACACAGTATTCCAGGTGGTCTCCGACCAGGGCATAGTACAGTGGAAAATTTATTCTCTTGTTCTAGATTCAATGCTTGTCTTGATACATCTCAGAATTTTGTTGGCCTTTTTGGATGCAGGATCACATTGTTGTCTCATGTTGAATCTGGGATCCACTATGCCCAAGTCCTTTTTTTCCGTTGCTATCACCTAATTCTATTCCTCCCGTACTGTATATGTTTTTTACATGTCTTTTACCCAGATGTAGGACTTTGCATTTGTCCCTATTAAACACTATTCTATTTGCCTCTTTTAACTATGTTTAACTGTTTAAGTGTTATTTTGTTTTTATTGCTTGTACATGTTCCTGCTAAGTAATTAACACTGCAGAATATATTGGCACGATACTAAGTTATTAATGTTATTATTGAGAACAACATAATGTAGGCAAAAAGCTGTCAATAAGTGGAGTGGGCACAGTTGGACTATATGGCACCAGGTTTACTAGTCCTCTAGTGATAATATCCTGCTGATAAAACAGTAATGTTATGAAAACTACACTAAACAGCCCAATACAATGCTGTCTCTACATTAGGCTTTTCTAAGATTTGGTAACCTGCGGACAGATTCCCTTTAATGACTGCCTACAGTGCGACCAGTGGAAATTCTCTTAATTGATTTCAACAATTAAAAAAATAAATTCTCTTGACGTACCAACTTTCGGCAAACCAACACTGAAAATTGTCAAAGTAATGGTCAGATTAGAGTAAATTAAAATGTAAATAGGTAACTATATGGTTCAATAAAAAGCTTGCTTTACATTGACACAATCAAGTATATCGAAATGGGCAGAAACAACTAATTGCACTGTCAGTTGAAAAGGTAATGTGCACTTATCCATATTTAAGCCAGCCAAAGCAAAATAAGAGCTTGTGTGTAGGGAAATCCTGTCACCTTTCCATCCAGCTATGTGTTGCCAAAATATAAACGCTTATACTTATGTATATTTAACATGTTTTTTTTCCATTTAGGCACGGAGTTAAGAAACAACGATGCATTTAAAGTTAGGATTCCATCGTCCTTCAATTATGTTATTACAGCATAATTATTACCTAGTACAACACATAGGCACTGAGCAGCAATTCATGTAGAATGTGACACCATAAGTACATAACTACATTATTTACCTAATGATATCAGAGAGGAAAACTCTGGATTACTTTACATAAATGCATTTAAATGATGTCTATGGAATACACAAAGGTGTGTTTTGTTAAATATGACCTCCTTACAAATAATTTTTCATGCAATGTGTGGTTGGTTAGGAATTTTATATTTTTAGTGAAAGACCTTTTACAGGGTTCACGGTAGGAAATGTGAAAAATAAACTAATATACAGAATGTAAAAAAAAATATATATTTCACTTTAATATCTAACAACATTTTTATCATTCCAGAGAACTAAATTGTTTTTAAGAAAGTAAGTAATATGATTGCTCAGGTTTCATCTATTCGATGAACTAGGCAAGAACTAGGAATCACATTAGCTGCCTGCTTCCATACTGATATCTGCAGTCACAGAAAGATCAATCACAAGGTTTAAGATCAAGTTTCTAGAAAAATATTTGAAGCATAATATTTTTAAAGAAATTCATTTATTGTGACACAATTTCATAAATATTATATATACACAGTGTAATGTAGGTTAGACTCGAAGCCAGTGGTGTAACTTGAAATCTATGAGTCCCAAAGCAAAATACCCAACAGGTCGCTCAACTATTATGAGTCTCTTGCACCCACTAGATTACACCCCTGTTTAGAGCTGCCGTTACTTGCCAGAAGCTCCTTTCTATTTGAGTAAGATAACTAATTAAAGTAATCTAGATCACATTTAAATGTAAATTTTTGATTCAGGCACCCCTACCACATTCATAACACCAGACCACAGTTGAGTTTGTAGCATATGAAACATGAGGTAAAACAGTGACACTGAGTCACTTCTCATGGACAAGCTGAGAGGCAGGGAAGTCAAAGAGTCTGAGGTCAAAATCCAGAAGGGTACATCAAAAACAAAGGGATCAAACCAACGGATAGTCAGAGGCAAAATGGAGGGAAAGGTAACTAAGGTCAAAGTGCATCAAAGACAATAGGGGTAATCCAAATGAGTAGTCAAAAGGTAAATAAAAGGTCAGGCAGCAAAGATCAGAATATCAGAACACAGAGCAAACACACAACTGAGCAAAGCTACAACTGGCAATGATCTGAACACTGCCAGCCAGCTAAATAGCCAGATAATCACCCTGAATAGGCAACACCTGGAGTAAACCTCATAGGCCCGGACAGATAGGGCAGCTGGGCTATCAATAGCAATGCCAACAGCCCAGCACGCTCCTGCCTCAGATTGGATGGCTGGGTTGTCACTCACAATATTGAAAGACCAGGATGCCCTTGATCCCATAGGTTAGCTGAGCTGTCACTCACAACATGCAAAGCCCGCCATGAGTAGTAGAACCATGTCAAATCCTATCAGTAGTGTTGAGAACTTAACTGAAAATGCAATAATATGTTCTGTGTAACTCAAAAATTAAGACTGCTATTAAAAATTAATGTTTAAAACTGAACCAAAATGTATGTAGGACATTCAAGGCTTGCCGTCAATTTAAACGCTACTAGCTATATTTTTAGCTAATCACACCGACTGTAAGTGAACCATTCTAAAGATTAGCCTACAAACACTAAGAAAGCATAAGGATTATCCTCTAGAACAGAGCTACTTAAACTTTTTCCACTTTGGCCTCATCAGTATGGGGATTTCTTGCTTTCACTAGTGACTACAGTCCATACTAAAGGCCCCGTCACACTAAGCAACATCGCTAGCAACATCGCTGCTAACGAACAACTTTTGTGACGTAGCAGCGATGTTGCTAGTGATGTCGCTGTGTGTGACATCCAGCAACAACCTGGCCCCTGCTGTGAGGTCGTTGGTTGTTGCTGAATGTCCTGGGCCATTTTTAGTTGTTGCTGTCCTACTGGGAAGCACAGATCGCTGTGTGTGACAGCGAGACAGCAACAACTAAATGTGCAGGCAGCAGGAGCCGGCTTCTGCGGAAGCTGGTAACCACAGTAAACATCGGGTAACCAAGAAGCCCTAACCTTGGTTACCCGATATTTACCTTTGTTACCAGCCTCCGCCGCTCTCACTGTCAGTGCCGGCTCCTGCTCTGTGCACATGTAGCTGCAGGACACATCGGGTTAATTAACCCGATGTGTGCTGTAGCTAGGAGAGCAGGGAGCCAGCGCTAAGCATTGTGCGCTTCTCCCTGCTCTGTGCACATGTAGCTGCAGGACACATCGGGTTAATTAACCCGATGTGTGCTGTAACTAGGAGAGCAAGGAGCCAGCGCTAAGCGGTGTGCGCTGCTCCCTGCCCTGTGCACATGTAGCTGCAGCACACATATCGGGTAATGAACCCGATGTGTGCTGTAACTAGGAGAGCAGGGAGCCAGCGCTCAGTGTGCGCTGCTCCCTGCTCTCTGCACGTGTAGCTCCGTGCGCTGGTAACCAAGGTAAATATCGGGTTGGTTACCCGATATTTACCTTAGTTACCAAGCGCAGCATCTTCCACGCGGCGCTGGGGGCTGGTCACTGGTTGCTGGTGAGCTCACCAGCAACTCGTGTAGCGACGCTCCAGCGATCCCTGCCAGGTCAGGTTGCTGGTGGGATCGCTGGAGCGTCGCAGTGTGACATCTCACCAGCAACCTCCTAGCAACTTACCAGCGATCCCTATCGTTGTTGGGATCGCTGGTAAGTTGCTTAGTGTGACTGGACCTTAAGATGAAAAATGTATTTAAATGTAATTTGCATTCTGACCCAAGCATAATATTAAAATAACCACAAAATGATCCGTTATGTTGCTAAACAAGAGATAGGTGTAGTAACAAAAAGTCCTGTGTAGCTTGTGATCACTTCTACAAAATCTGCGTCCATAACAACTGTGAAGGCACCTCAGCAGAAGACCTGCCAGAAAGTTTAAGTAGCACAAGTCTAAAAGTCTGCTATAAAGTAGAGTTCAAAGCTCCTTGGACAAAATATTGAAGTTAGGATGCCATTGTGAGGATACTGTAGTTGTTAGAGATGAGGGGATCTTTTTAAATTAAAAAAAAAATAAGGCTGGCTTTACACGCTTCGATATTTGTCCCGATATCGCTAGCATGTGACCCGCCCCCATTGTTTGTGCGAAACGGGCATATCGCTGCCCATCGCGCACAAAATCACGCTCCTGCGTCACACATACTTACCTGCATAGCGACGTCGCTGTGACCGGCGTACCGCCTCCTTTCTAAGGGAGCGGTCCTCTCAGCGTCACAGCGACGTCACTGAGCGGCCGCCCAATGAAAGCGGAGGGGCGGAGATGAGCGGAACGAACATCACGCCCACCTCCTTCCTTCCGCATTATGGCCGGCAGCAGGTAGGAGATGTTCCTCGTTCCTACGGGGGTCACACACAGCGATGTGCACTGCCGCAGGAACGAGGAACAACAACGGGAAAGCGATAGTATCGATAATTGGGAGCCGACCCCCCATGTCAACGAGGAGCGATTTTGGACGTTTTTGCAACAATCCAAAATCGCTCCTAGGAGTCACACACTACGAGATCGCTACAGCAGCCGGATGTGCGTCACAAAATCTGTGACCCCAACGAGATCGCTGTAGCAAAATCGTAGCGTGTAAAGCCCGCTTTAGAGAAATGTGCTTGGCAGGGAAGCGGTACCAGGACGGGGTATGAAGTGCTCATCAGCTTATGGCGCTGACATGCAATGGCTTGATCAGGTCAGCACGACATTAACTCACCCTGCTTCTGTCATTGACGTGCAGCAGAGGCGGCAATGACGTGGAGAGGAACTCTATGGTGGAGACAGTCACTGTACAGTTTGTAGATATAGTGTTGCTGTGAGTCCACATTATGGGAAAGTGAGTGAAAATAGTGAGAGCAGCAAGGTGGTGGGTGAAAGGTGAGAATGAAAAATGAAATAAAAAAAGCAAAACCTGTCTACATGACCAAGAGGCTGAGAGCAGGTAAATTGTAAATGCTATTAGTTTTGAAATATTTATACAGTTGATGTAACTTGTACTGGTTGCACTGGTAGATCAAGAAGTTTAGAACAACTTTACTACTCAAAGACAAGGTTTAATTTTCAGACTGTTTGTAGTAAGGTAAAATAACTAGTAATGGGCGAGCACTAAAATGCTTGGGTGCTCGGTTCTCGAGTAAAGCAGGTCAGACTCTCTGAAAGGGCTCAAATTGATTAACGAGTATAATGGAAGTCAATAATTGGGTATTTCGGCTCTCTGCCCACATATAGCCAGCCATAAAGTGAGCAGTTCCAAGGGAGAGGAAGGTTTTTTTTTTGGGGGGGGGGGTTTGTTTGGACACACTACTAGACATGAGCGGTTCCATTGAGTCTCGGTTCACTGTCAGCAAACAAGCCTAGCTCCACAGGCTTGAGCTTGACCCGAACCCCGTATCAAGTCACTGATTGGCACTTTGAGTCTCCACCCACATACAGCCAGTTTTAAGCAGATCAGTTCCAGGGCAAAAAGGGAAGGTTTTTTCAAACTTTTTTTTGTTGCACACTACATGTGATCCCACTGTTGTTACCCCCAGCATGCGCCGTTCAAACACTGCAAGCGGCTCGCACAGGGCTGAGCACCGAGCATACATGAGCACAGCTTTGCTCATGCGAGTTTTGTTCGCACGTAAAGCATCCGAACCCCGAATATGAACCTTGATTTTTAAATTTGGTGTTTGGTTCGAAAACCAAACCTCAGGTTTTCTCATCTCTACAAACTACATCTGAAAATGTTGTTTCATCTGCAGTGAGAGCCATACAGATTCTGCGGATGGCTCTCTTCGGGGTGCCTGCACACATCACCCAATGAAGCAAGGCTGTACTTTGTGCTCTTGTTTCACGAACAACACACCCCCAATACTCAACAAAGCACTATGAGCACTCAAGCAGTGCCGAGCACACTTGCCCATCATTAAAGATAAGCCTTAAATTGACATGTTCACAGGCAGCCAATGAAAGCCAGTGCTTAGGATCTGAAAAGGCAACGCTGGTGGAGAAGCTGTGTGTATGAAGACCGCCATTGATCTCTGTTATAGCAGCCAATGGATCCAAATAACATGAGCGCGAGGGGGGTAGCTGCAGCTTTTCCTTACTTGTCACTTATGCTGCCTTAGGTAGTTTACTAATTTACCTAAATATTAATAAAGTATTTGACAAATAGTTATAAATATTGAATATGAATAATGCCAAAATAATATTAATGGCAGACATCAATAGCCACCATCTGAAACATTGTGTCTTCCATATGACAAAGTCTTATTTGTTCAGCAGTAATATAGTAAAATACATATTTGTGGTTAAATACGAAGAAACCATTAACAGTTAATTGATGAAAACCCAACTTGTGAATCTCTCAATTAACCTATATTTGTTTAATTCCTCTAACCTAATTACAAGCCCATGCTCAAACACACAGCCCCTTTCGACATTTTAAGTGCCACACAAAGTGCTCGCGAACCGCTTACATCAATTCACACTTTGCACTGGAGATTACAACATAGGAAACAGAATTGTGAAAGCAATTATTTCAGTTATCCAGATGTGTTTCAATCATTTTGTCAATGTTTTTCAGCCGAAATGCTTCTGCTAGCTATCGTGCTGGCACAGAGCTCACATCTTTTCATTATTAATTCAACTCATGAAGCTTAATTGGACAAGGCTAGAGCGAATTTGACAAACATCACAGCAGCAGGAAAAGCAATCACTCTTTCAAGATGAAAATTTGTTTGATGTCTTACTGTGTAACTCATTTACTCTCCTTGGGAGTCATGTGATCGGAATATTAATCAGTCATTGATTGGCTTCTCTTGTTGGACAATCACATGATCGGAATAATAATGGCTCGGCACTTGGCAGGAACACTGTTAGGCAACCTTGTGATTGGACGCCAGGTTAATATAGGGAGATAAGTGGGTTCTTGATGAGTACTTGACAGAACTTCACAGAAAATTAAGGCCCTAAAATAGCATGAGAAAGTCTTGTCAAATCAAGCATGATTATCATTGAATGCTTAAGGAATTCATCATCTGCATGAAATTAATACACTTCAGCTCCAGCAGACCTCACAGTCTGTGGGGACTCATCAGATTTTTATTTATATGTGTTCACCAAATCACATTAATTCTGAGAGCTAAAACAAGGTAAAAATGAAGGTTATTTTCTGTTCAATCTAATTTATCTATAACAATAATCATCAGTAACGTGTCAAATTCAATTGCAGTCCTTCTTTGCATGAATTAAGCTTCCAACATAGTAGTAAAATGTCTTATAGTACCAGTTTATGCAGAAAATATACATATTTTTTTTTCAATATGTATATCATATCAGACAGACATTTTTGTCATCTGTACAATTACAACCTATTACCACCAGTGGCAAAGTTGTATTCCTCATGAATACTTATGCATTTTCAAAAGCCCATGTACTGTTATACCTCAATTGGAATGGAAACTGGGTGTTACCATTACGCTTATCGAGTTGGTGTATTCCTACATAGTCTGGTATTGTCAGCACCTATTCACACTCCTCAACCTTGTTAGACCCAGAGGTCAATTTATTCATAAAATTCTATAAGGAACAACATAATGTGGACTTAGGCTAAAAGATACTCCATCATTGTCATATTATGAAAGAACAAAAATCTAGAGCAAACACAAGTATGACAGTTAACAAGTTGTTTTTTAAGTACAATTGTAAGCATGGTCTATTCTTCTTATTGTATAGAAATGTCATTATGAAAAGCTTCAGAATTCTGATGAGTATTTGCATTTCTTATTTAATAAATAATTACACAAAAATAAAATTCCCCTTGTTGTTTTTAGGAAAGAGTAGACAAACAGTTTACTTATAGGATCTTTTTTTGTGAAACTTTTGTGAACTGATCTTACACGGGATAAAAACTAGATATAGGGCTTTGAAAAAGTATTCATGCCCTGTGAACTTTTCCATGTTTCTTCACATTTCACCCACAAACTTATCTATTCTTTATTGGGATTTTATGTGATATACCAACACAAAGTACTGAGTATTTGTGAAACATAAAGAAAATGATACGTGGTTTTCTAAGTATTTTAAAAATATATATATTTAGCCCTCTATATCTTATACCTCTAAATAAAATCTTAAATGACCAATTGTCTCCAGAAGTCACCTAATTAGTAAATTGAGTCCACCTGTATGTAATGTATTGTTAGTATAACTACAGCTGTTCTTTGAAGGCCTTGGAGGTTTATTTGAGAACATTAGGGATCAAACGGTATCATGAAAACCAAGGAACACACCAAACAGGTCAGGGATAAAGTTGGTGAGAAGAGTAAAGCAGGGTTAGGTTATAAAATTGAGTCCACCAGTGTGTAATGTATTCTTAGAATGAATATAGCTGTTCTGTGAAGGCCTCAGAGGCTTATATGAGAACAAGAGGGATCAAACAGCATCATGAAAACTAAGGAACACACCAAGCAGGTCAGGAATAAAGTTGTGGGGAAAAGTAAAGAAGGGTTAGGTTTAGGGATTATTGAATATCACAAATATTTGGCAATATTCGGCTTCATGAATATCTGACAAATAGGTCGCCGCAATGCGAATATTCGATGTGCAATGTAAGTCTATGGGAAGCCCGAATAGTTACAATTCGGCAACTATTCGGGTTTCCCATAGACTTACATTGCACATTGAATATTCGCAAATAGTCGAATAGCGGCGACCTAATTGGCGAATATAGGCGTTGCCGAATATTTGAGGTATTCAACCATCCCTAGTTAGGTTATAAAAAAATAGCCCAAGCTCTGAACATCTCACAGAGCATTGCGCATACACATTGCAGGCACAACAAATACATATATACATTGCACACATATAATTACACACATTTGTGCTAGTGCAACAATGCAAATGAAGCTGTATTAGGCAAAACCAAGCCTGCTTCCTGCCTAAGCTGCTCTCTGCACTGGCTTGCTTTTACATCTGTTTATCCTTGAGAACATTAGGTTATAAAAACATCTAAGGGTACCATCTCACTAAGCGACGTGCTAGTGATTCCGACCACTATACGACCTGGACAGGATCGCTGGTGCGTCGCTATAGGGTCGCTAGTGAGCTCTTCCCAACGACCAGCGACCAGCCACCAGCCACCAGCGACTCGTATAACGATGCTGCACTTAGTAACCAGGGTAAATATCGGATAACTAAGCAAAGCGCTTTGCTTGGTTACCCAATATTTACCCTGGTTACCAGCGTACACCGCTTACAGGCTGCCAGCGCTGGCTCCCTGTATACGTAGCTAGGGTACTGTGAAGATGTAATTTACCCTCTCACTGTATATGCTGTGATACTATGTCATGATATGTATATTTCCCTGGTTGTATTAGTTGTAATTCATGTATTTCCTTGGGGGAGGTGTATCTTGCTGTACAGACTCCTATTTCAAGCTGGGTTCATTGTCTTATTTGAACTACTTCTGTGTACATTCCTATTGTTGTAGGTAATCACCCCCTAAAATGCAAGGTTATATCCTCTTGAGGCACTTCCATCCCTGGGAGTAGGGGGAGGTGGGCCTAGAGTCCAACTAGTGTAAACTCTGCTTACCTGGGAGATTCCGGCAGAGTGAGCTGAAACTTGAAGGGAGCAGGAGCTCCAGCCTGTGTGGCTGTGGACACGGACGGAGCTAGGCCTGTGTGGCGGCCCGTGGGATTGTGTGGAACTCTTTGGACTACTGTAAGGACGATTGCTTTGTAATCCGGTCCGAGGATTGTCAAGAAGGGCCCCCGAATCTGTTTTACGTGGACTTATCGTGTGCTGTTCCAGTGTTCTTGTGAATAAACCTGTTGGATCGTTCCTCGGCCTGTTGTCTCTCCTTGCTCTGCTGTATACCCCGTCACAAACTGGTGGCAGCGGCGGGATCAGAGCAGAAGAAATGGAGGACAACAGCCAATCGACGTCTGAAACCAGAACCTCAGGATACAGGAACTGGACTGTGGCGAGTCTACAAACAAAGGCCCGTGAATTAGGTGTCGGCTACAAAGGACTCTCTAAGGAGCAACTAATTGAGGCATTGGAACACGCTTGCCTGCAAGATGGCACCGAGGAACAATTTCCACAGCAAGGGGAGCAAAGAGGGGGAGCCGGAGGTGAATACCCAAAAAAGTCAATGGGTTGTGTGGTACAAGGAAAAGATGGCACTGCTTGGAGATGAGGCCACCATAGAAGATAAGAGGGAGGCCATGCGTGGAGCTGAAGAGAAGGAGCGCAGGATGGAGGACATGGCATTGCTGGATAAGCAGCTCGCTGTGGAAGCCGCGAGAGGTTTCAGACAGACTGTAACCCCAGCACCCATCATGAGGGAACTTCCCAGGGTGTCCCGCAAAGACTTTAAGCCGTTTAATGAGGCTGCAGGCGACATTGAGGGCTTCTTCCAGGACTTTGAGCATCAGTGTCGATTAATGGAAGTCCCGGACAGGGAGCGTGTCCGGCATCTGGTTGGGCTCCTAGAGGGGGGAGCTGCTGAAGCTTATAGAGCTATGGACCCTCGGTGGAACTGTGAGTATGCGGATATTAAACAGACTATTCTAGAACATTATGCTGTGACCCCAGACACTTACAGGACTCAGTTCCGTGCTTTAGCCTGTGATGGGGAAGTGTCTTTTAAGATATATGCTCATAGACTCAAACAAATATGTAATCGCTGGCTGGAGGCAGAGGAGGCCTTATCTTGGGAGACCTTCCTGCAGGTCATCCTAAAAGAACAATTCTTTGCCCAGTGCCCCGCTGAGATCCGGGAATGGGTGCGTGAGAGAAAACCAGCGACAGTGGAGGAAGCTGCTGCTCTCGCTGATGAGGCTCTCACCATCAAGCCTCAGTGGAGGGTTCTGTTGGAGGATGGAGAGACGCCTAACAGCTCCACAACACCGGATGCCCCCAGTTATTCTGTCCCCATTGTTCCCCGTTCCTCTAAGCCACCACATGTTGATACCCGTGTTAATGTGCCTCCAGTTGCTTCTACTGCACTTTCTGGAATACGCCGGGGAGAGGAAGTAACAGAGCGCAGGTGTTATGTTTGTAGGCATCCCGGGCATTTGCAGGCCTCATGCCCAGCCAGGCCATGGAGGAATCATCCTCAAACCCCTACAGCACCTTCAGGTGGGAGCCGGCCTCCAAGTTCCCCTACCCCTTACCCAAGAGGACGCCTTGGATGGAGGGAGACCCAGCTCAGATGCTATCAATGTGGACAGCCAGGGCATCGGCAAGTCTCCTGCCCAGCTGTTCAAATGAGGACTGATCCTGCGCCCAATCGGATTGTTAATTATTTACAGCCCAGCGCCATGGAGGAAGATGTGGCACCGCTATGTGAGGACTGGCCTAGTGACTCAGCCCCCCATGTTGCACCACCAGGAGTTTACGGGGTGCGACCTGCAGTTATGACGACTTCTGCTCATCGAGGTAAGCACTTGCAGGAGGTTGTGCTGGATGGACAGAGACTTGTTGGATTTTGTGACTCGGGTGCTTTCCTCACACTGGCTGATCCCCGAGTGGTTCGGCCTGAGGCAATCCATAGAGGACCTGGGATTGTTATTGAACTGGCTGGTGGACAATGGAGGATTATTCCCACAGCCACTGTGGATCTGAACTTTGGTTTTGGGGTCAGGCGATGTGTGGTTGGGGTGATGGGTGGTCTGCCTGCAGCTGTTCTCCTGGGCAATGATGTGGGAGAGCTACGATGCCAATTCGTGGCTGCATGAAGCCACATGTAAGTAACGCTCTGCCTGTGTGTACTTAACCAGTGACCTGTAGAGGTCCCTAGTACGTACACAAGTTGGGAGGGGGAGGGATTGTGAAGATGTAATTTACCCTCTCACTGTATATGCTGTGATACTATGTCATGATATGTATATTTCCCTGGTTGTATTAGTTGTAATTCATGTATTTCCTTGGGGGAGGTGTATCTTGCTGTACAGACTCCTATTTCAAGCTGGGTTCATTGTCTTATTTGAACTACTTCTGTGTACATTCCTATTGTTGTAGGTAATCACCCCCTAAAATGCAAGGTTATATCCTCTTGAGGCACTTCCATCCCTGGGAGTAGGGGGAGGTGGGCCTAGAGTCCAACTAGTGTAAACTCTGCTTACCTGGGAGATTCCGGCAGAGTGAGCTGAAACTTGAAGGGAGCAGGAGCTCCAGCCTGTGTGGCTGTGGACACGGACGGAGCTAGGCCTGTGTGGCGGCCCGTGGGATTGTGTGGAACTCTTTGGACTACTGTAAGGACGATTGCTTTGTAATCCGGTCCGAGGATTGTCAAGAAGGGCCCCCGAATCTGTTTTACGTGGACTTATCGTGTGCTGTTCCAGTGTTCTTGTGAATAAACCTGTTGGATCGTTCCTCGGCCTGTTGTCTCTCCTTGCTCTGCTGTATACCCCGTCACAGGTACACATCAGGTTACTAAGCAAAGCGCTTTGCTTAGTTACCCAAAACCAGAACAGTGTGTAATGATCAGCGATTTCACAGCAGGGGCCAGGTCGCTGCTTAGTGTCACACACAGCAAGATCACTGATGAGGTCACTGGTACGTCACAAAACCTGTGACTCAGCAGCGATCTCGCTATCGATCTCGCTTTGTGAGAAGCACCCCTAAGAAGCTCATGATGTTTTAACATAAAGGGGTAAACCCACTATATCAAGTTGTAAACTATCCACAAGATAAGAAATAATAGCTAGAATGGAGGGTTTTGAGTGCTGAAAAACCATTGATTGCAACAACAAGGGGTGGGGGGAGGTGGGGGTGTGTACTTTTCATCAATTTGAATAGAAAGGTTATAGCTCTCGGCTATCTCTATCAGCCCCACACACTTTGAATTGAGCAGGGGTTAATATTGGTGGGGTGCCATTTTTTCTAAAAAAAATATAGATGTCCTTATTGTCCCAACTAGAATTATTACTACTAATTTGATGGAAATCGGTAAATGAACTAGAGATTTGTTATCCATATTGTAGCAACACATGATTGTCATCTATTTCATTTTATTGTTTTGCCTTGATCTGGATCAATAGTGCAAGATAGTGGGATTTTAAAGTTATATTATGCCATAAACCAAATATTATAGTGTGACTGTTACATATTCTAGGAGTAGTAGTGATGCTCTCAGAACATTTAGATTGGAAATGATCATATTCAGTGGCGTAACTAGAGTTGGATGGGCCCCGGTGCAAAGTTTAGACCTGGGCCCCCCCTCCACATACACAGACACTTGGGGTAGGGGATAATGACACTGACACTCGGGGTACAGGATAATGACGCTGACACTTGGCTCTCACCCACAGCACCCTGAAATCCCTCTATCAGCACCCAGCTTTCCTATGTTCTGATATTTATCTTGTCCTCAGCACCCAGCTTTCCCATATCAGAGCATGAGAAAGCTGGGTGCTGAGAGATGTATATCAGAACATGGGAAAGCTGGGTGCTGAGAGATGTATAGCAGAGCATGGGAAAGTTGGCTGCTGAGGGAAAGAGCCTTTTTCCCTCAGCACAAAACATTTCCATCCCATACTTGTATCTTTGTCCCCCCCTGTATAAAGTTCTCAAAATACTATAACAGCCCCCACATAGCCTTCCAAATAATTGTATAAAGGGTCCCACATAACCCTTCATATATTGGAATGCAGATACATAGCCCTCCATATATTATAATGCACCCCCATAATCCTCCATGTATAAAGTAGCCCTTCAATTATAATGCATTTCCCATAGTTCTCCATGTATTAAAATTCACCCCATAGTTCTCCATATATTATACTGCACCACATAGTCCTCCATGTTTTATAATGCAATTCCATAGTCCGTGTATAAGGTAGCCTCCATAGTCCTCCATATATTATAATGTAGCCCCCATAGTCCTATATGTATTATAACACAACCCCATAAAACTTCAGATGGTATTATGCAGCCCCATACTCCTCCATGTATAATTCACCCCTATATTCCATGTATAAGGTGTCCCTTCATTTTGTATTATACAGCCCCCCCGACCTCCATTTTAATGCAGCCCTATAGACCTCCAGTATAATGCAGCCTCATAGACCTCTATGTATATTACACCTCTATATTCAATGTATAAGGTGTCCTTCATGTTTATTATGCAGCCTCACCAGGCCTCCATATATAATAATGCAGCCAACCTCTCCAGGCCTCCATGTATAATATAGCAGCCAGCCTCCCAGGCCTCCATGTATAATATAGCAGCCAGCCTCCCCAGGCCTCCATGTATAATATAGCAGCCAGCCTCCCAGGCCTCCATGTATAATATAGCAGCCAGCCTCCCCAGACCTCCATTTATAATAATGCAGCCAGCCTCCCCAGACCTCCATGTATAATAATGCAGCCAGCCTCCCCAGGCCTCCATGTATAATAATGCTGCCAGCCTCCCCAGGCCTCATGTATAATAATGCTGCCAGCCTCCCCAGGCCTCCATCTATAATAATGCTGCCAGCCTCCCCAGGCCTCCATGTACAGTATCATGCAGCCTCCCCACCCCAGGCCTCCATGTACAGTATCATGCAGCCTCCCCACCCCAGGCCTCCATGTACAGTATCAGGCAGCCTCCCCACCCCAGGCCTCCATGTACAGTATCAGGCAGCCTCCCCACCCCAGGCCTCCATGTACAGTATCAGGCAGCCTCCCCACCCCAGGCCTCCATGTACAGTATCATGCAACCTCCCCACCCCAGGCCTCCATGTACAGTATCAGGCAGCCTCCCCACCCCAGGCCTCCATGTACAGTATCAGGCAGCCTCCCCACCCCAGGCCTCCATGTACAGTATCAGGCAGCCTCCCCACCCCAGGCTTCCATGTACAGTATCAGGCAGCCTCCCCACCCCAGGCCTCCATGTACAGTATCAGGCAGCCTCCCCACCCCAGGCCTCCATGTACAGTATCAGGCAGCCTCCCCACCCCAGGCTTCCATGTACAGTATCAGGCAGCCTCCCCACCCCAGGCCTCCATGTACAGTATCAGGCAGCCTCCCCACCCCAGGCCTCCATGTACAGTATCATGCAGCCTCCCCACCCCAGGCCTCCATGTACAGTATCAGGCAGCCTTCCCACCCCAGGCCTCCATGTACAGTATAATGCAGCCTCCCCACTCCAGGCCTCTGACCACCGTCTACTCACTTATATATATATATATATATATAAAAAAAAAAACAAGTACTCACCGCTCTCCTCCTTCCACTGCTGCTCTGTCCTGACGTCTCCTTGTTCCACTGCTGCTGTACTCCCTGGTCTCCTCCTTCCACTGCTGCTCGTCCTCCCCTCTCCTTGTTCTCCCGGTGCTGCGGTCGGCGTCCTCCCTCCCTGCGCTCTGTGCACTCAGCACAGCAGTCGCACAGGAGTGACGTCACCGCGCAGGCACAGGGGGAGAATGATGATGCAGAGCGGCGCCGGCCGCTCTGTGCTTCATTATTACTGTGCGCGGTGACGGGGGAGGGGGGCCCCAGTGCCGCCGCTGACATCGGGCAGGAGGGCCCGGTGTCGGGGGCGGCAGCGGGTCATATAGTGGGCGCATGCACTTTGACAGATCAGCGCAGCTTCTCTCTCACTGAGAGGAGCTGGCTGCTGATCTGCCAGGTCCCCGCGGGCCCCAAACCGCCCGGGCCCGGTCGCGATGGCGACCGCTGCGACCGCGGTAGTTACGCCACTGATCATATTCATATCAATCTGCGCAAATCCAATTAAAGCCAAATTTCCTAAATTTCGTATTTGCATTGATTATTCAAAACAAAGTGACCAACGCCATTTCACACAGTGCTGAAGAGTCACGGAGTGAGCTAATGAGGACATATGTGGCCAGGCATAATGCCCTGCAACTATCACATCACATGGTGTAACAAAGCAAATCAGGGCAAATCTTCATACCTAGAATTAAAGATGAATGCTGTGTAAGTAGTACTAAAGTATTGTTGCTTTTATATTGCAGGTATAAAGGACAGGGCACACAGCCCATTCCCCATATGGACAGAAAAAAGGCACTCTTGGTGATGAATATTAAGTTGCATCAATATTATTATTATTATTATTATTTATAGAACACCATTGATTCCATGGTGCTGTATGTGAGAAAGGGTTACATACAAAATACAGATATGTTACAGTAGACAGACTAGTAGAGAGGGCCCTGACCTTGGGGCTTACATACTATAGAATAATGGGGAGGCAACAGTAGGTTGGGGAGTTGCAGCAGCTCCGATGATGGTGAGCAGGTAGCGGAGTCATTGCAGACTGTAGGCGTGTTTGAAGAGAGGGGTTTTCAAATTCCTTTTGATGTTTGCCAGTGTAGCAGATAATCTGGCCTGTTGAGGCAGCAAATTCCAGAGGACGGCGGGTATTCAGGAGAAGTCTTTGAGGTGATTGGATGAGGAAGGGATATGTTGAAGAGAAACGACGGTCTTGGGACGACCGGAGATTACGTGTTGGAGTATATCTGGAAAGATAGACATATGGCCGGTGGCATCTGCAGTGCCAGTGTAATTGATTAAAGTGTTACAATGACAATTATTTCTCATCCTTTTTACAGTAAAAACGTTTTGTCTTTGAATGAGTTTTCGGGGAAAAATTTGCCAAACCTTGTGAATTTGAATTTTAAAAGGTTCGATCATCTCTGATCCATTTTATTATGCTTTTTAAAATTTTCTTGAACACTTAGATCCCTATGTACCTTCTTATCTACAATAGTCATTCTGCAATATTTTTCAAATTCCTTTTTCATGGAGTAGAAACATTAAGTGGATAAATCAGAAGTTGTTCATTTTTACATAAAAATAACTTTCAAGGAATAATAATTTTAAGGGGTTATCCGCTTATCTGTTTTCATAACTGAAAAGCTGAAAAGAAAGACACGAGTCTATCAAGTACAACCGATATTTTTAATATTACTCCAGGTGCAGAATAAAATTTCATGAGCCAGATACCAACTATGTGTTATTCCTGAATGACCTTTGATACAAATTTCCATCATAGGTCACTAAAAGCTGTATGAAGCCGGCTCAGGACCTGAGCCTGCTTTATTCCAGGCAGATGCTGGCTGTGACATCTGATTTTAACTGTAGGGACCGGAAATTGCTTATTTTACACCATGTATTTTCTCCATCAATACCATGGTAGAAATCTTCAAAATTTGTGCAATACGGCGTTATTTATACATTTATTGAGCCCATGTTTACATTGTGTTTTCATCTATCTCCCTCTCCCTTTCCCTCTCCCTCTTTATTGATTAAATGAATCTGCTCGAAAGACTGGTTCCCAGGCTCTTTGATCTAATCCGATCTGATCTTATCCAATCGCTTCAGCAGGACATTGAGGAATTAACAATAAGCAGCTTTAGCACAAGTGTTTAATAACTCAACACAATCTCCTTATGGCTCCGAGCTGCTCATGTTCTCATCCAGTCAACAGCTCATGGTGTAACAGATTGGACATCCCTCTGAACCTGAGGAATTTTTATGCACTATGAAACTAATCGCTTCAAGTTCCTTCATAAATCACACAAAGCAGATTTCACCATCTTAGCAAATTGAAAAAAGGGAGAATTCATCTACTGAGCTAAAGACCAGGAATGAGGAGGAAAAAAAGTATAATCTGAATTCTGTCATCTTATTTAATGTGCTTCTCATCTGCTTAACTTTCACAAGCATGAAATAATTCAAGCAGGCTAAACCTTAGAAAGCTCTCCAAGCTCGTGCTGACCTTATTTTTATCCTGCCCCACAGAAACAACAACAGTTGTCTTGTTACAGTGCTCGGTACAGTAAGCAAGTTATGTAACACTGCTAAGAATGCTTGGCTGGCAGATTGAAATAATAAATAATGAAAAGAAAGTAAAATGATAATATTATAAATGGAATAGTATACTTAAAAAATGAACCTCCATATGCTGTATATCAGTAAAAAAAATACATTTTTTAATACATCTCTCTTTAAATAATATGTTTATGGATGGAATTCTGCAAGAATAGACATCTCATAATAAAGCAGTTTTGGATGTCTGCAGTCCACAATCCATAGTCCACAGGATCATAGTACGTGAAAAAGACGAGAACGCAGAACTCCAGATAGTAAAGGACTAAATGTGGTTCTGGTAGCAACACCGTCACGCTTGCCAGCTGTAGCAAGCGTGGTGAGGTGCATTCAGCCCTACGTGCGTCTAATGCACAACAAGAAGCACAAGAAAATAGGGGCACCAGGGATACAAAAACATCGGGAGGCCCTGGAACTAGGGAGAGGGGTTGGTGGTGCACCTCTTAACCTCACCTGAGATGTCCCTACTCTCGTCACCAGTCCCTATACAGTCTCCACAACTGTCACCGAACAGGAACCTGAGACCCTCGGAAGATGCTATAGTAGCCCTGACAAATGAGGGGCAGGTGGGGTTCACTTGACCTCACCACTGCACTAACAACACACCAGGGAAGTAAAGACAAATAGGGGGGGGGATAACCAAAAGGATATAGCCTGAGCACAGGAAACTGTTACTGCAGAACCTTCCTCTAAGGAAGCCAGAGACCAAAAGACTTTGTATCTTTAGCAGGGAATGCTGGGATACACCACTATTTAACCCTGAAAGACTTGACTACAAAGTAAGTGCAGCTGAAAACACTCAGCAATGAACTGTTTGGAAAGGCTGTAAGAGTAAAAACTGACCCTTAACCACTTCAGTTCCAAGAGAAATGAAACCCATTTAAATGTAGAGAGCCAGATGAGAGGCTCCAGTCCAAAAGCTGCCACTGATCGCTACATGCAGGGAGACAAATGTGACAGACACTGCTGGAACCAGATGTAGTGAATTGTACACTCCTTTTAGGGTCCCTTCCTAAAGGGGTTACAAGAGGCCTGAGGGGGTTCTACAAGTGGAATATTTTTATGAGCGTGTGTGAAAGTGTGAACTGTGTGAACTGTTCTCCTTTGGAACCTAAGCACTGTTCTCAGGACAATATCCCTTCCAGGCAATTAATAATAATGTTTTCACGCACGTTCCTGAACTTGGTTAGCATCAAAATCCAATGAGGAGTAAAAAGCATAGGGTGTAAAAAGTATTTGTAGAAAACTTGTTGATAACCTGAAGTCAGAAAAATTATGTGAAAACTTTGGGGAAAATGAAAATTTGCAGCTTTAAGTAATCTGACCCAGTAAAACATGAAGCAAGTTTGTGAAATGAAATTTTAACCTTGTTAATTCTCACAGACCAACACATTCAAATAGTTTTGGGATCTGGTCACCAGTGCTTACCAGAAGAGATGACAGAATAAATGCATAAGTAAGAAAACTCAATACGAATTTGTTGAAAATGTAAGATTCTCGTTCATCAAAATTTTTTGGGAATAGTGGGAATCCATCAAAATGGGGGTTACTAAGCCTCATTTTTTCTAGATTCTTTGAAGGACTGGGAAGGCCCTAAAGCCTGCTTTACATGTTGCAATTTCGCATATGATATCGTATGCGATTTGCAACGCCCCCATCGTATGTGTGGTACATTCAATTTGTTGAATGTGCCGCACAAACGATTAACCCCCGTCACACGTACTTACCTTCCATACGACCTCGCTGTGGGCGGCGAACGTCCACTTCCTGGAGTGGGAGGGATGGAGGGGCGGAGCTGAGCGGGACGTAAACATCCAGCCCACCTCCTTCCTTCCGCATTGTGGGCCGGGAGCCGCAGGACGTAAGTAAGATCTGTTCATCGTTCCCGGTGTGTCACACACTGCAATGTGTGCTACCCCGGGTACGATGAACAATCTGGCGTGCAATTCTAGAGAAAGGTATGATGTGTATGCGATGAACGTTTTAACGTTCAATCGCAATTGCACGTACCTGTCACAAACTGCAATGTACCTTACAATGCCGGATGTGCGTCACTTACGACGTGACCCCGCCGACAAATTGTAAGATATATTGCAGCGTGTAAAGCGGGCTTTACCTGAATCCTTATACCACATTGGCAGCCATAGATTTACTGGTCCTTTGTGGCTCTTCCGACCTTGAGTCCTATAAGGTCACTTGGGGATGACGCACATCATTGATGTCACCCCTCCACATGACTACGTGGGTCTCAGCACTAGAAAAACCATAGCAGTTCATGCAAGCTTCAGTGATGGTTTAGCTAACAGTCTAAAGTGAATGGGGACCCATGTCTCTCCCCCAACAAATGATGTTGAGACATAAGGATCCAGCATTTCAAATTTCATATTGATGATCCTTTTGTTGTTTTCTAAGAAATATGCAGCTAGAGATGTCTGGAAGCATCTTTCTCACAAAGAAACACAGGAGCGTTCGGCAGAGTGGGTGAATTTTGCTATTATTCTATTATCTTGAACCCATCAAAATGGTCACCAGCTATCATTTTGCTGACTTTATTTTAGGGAAGGTAAGTCATAAGAAAATAAATAAACATAATACTTTTCATCACCTCTCTGCGGCCCTCTCATGTCTTTTTGTGTAGCTCAATGTCACATAAGGCCTAGCCAGCTCAGGTGGCTCTGAAAAGCCCTGAAGAGTGATCAAAGCCAGAGGCAGCTGGGCAATGTGACAAATGGGGGCTTGAGAGTGGTATTTTATTTATTGTCTTTTAACTCTTTGTTTATTCTGCTCTAGAATCTGGAGTGATGCAAAATACGTTTTCCAGCTAAAATTGAAGGAGTCTGCCTAATTATAATTTCAGCAGATTCACTCATCTCTAAAAGCATTATCCCTTGTCCCTCCTCCAGCTGATAAGGTTTGGGCATATACAGATCCAGCATGTCAAATTTTGGACTGCCAATCCTTTTGTTTTCTAATGGATAAGTCACCGCCATAGATGCCTGGCAGCATCTAGAGAAAACAAGAGCATTCAGTAGAATGGGGGAACATTTTATATAAAAATGGAGGCTGGATATCATTTTGCTGACTTCATTTTAGGGATGGGATGGAGTATAAAAATACTCAAGCTCCAGTCATTCCTCTGAAGAGCTCTTTAGCATTGACTAAAGGCCCCATCACATGCAGCGATATTGCTAGCAATGTTGCTGCCAATCGTACCCACCCCCGTCTTTTGTGCGTTACGGGCAAATCGCTGCCCGTGGTGCACAATACCGTTCGGAGCCGTCACACGGACTTACCTGCCTAGTGACGTCGCTGTGGCCGGGAACCGCCTCCTTTCTAAGGGGGCGGTTCATGCGGCGTCACAGCAGCGTCACTAAACGGCCGCCCAATAGAAGCGGAGGTGCGGAGATGAACGGCCGTAACATCCCGCCCACCTCTTTCCTTCCTTATTGCCGGTGGCCGCAGGTAAGCTGTAGTTCGTCGTTCCTGGGGTGTCACACGTAGCGATGTGTGCTGCCTTGGGAACGATGAACAACCTGCGTCCTCAACAATTAACGATTTTTTGAAAATGAACGACGTGTCAACGATGCACGATTTGGTGAGTATTTTCCATTGTTAATGGTCATTCATTAGTGTCACACGCAACGATGTCGATAACGATGCCGGATGTGCGTCACGGAATCCGTGACCCTTGCGATATATCGTTAGATACGTCACTGCATGTGACGGGGCCTTAAGCCTCTTGACAAGGTGACACATGATTTCACATAAGGCCTAGTCAGCACAGGGGGCTCCGAAAAGCCCTAAAGAGTAGAGATGAGCGAACCGGTCGTGGTACGGCTCGAGTTCGGTTCACCAAATGGAGGTCTCATTCAAGTTCGGTTCGGCGAACTGGTTCAGCGAACCACTCGAACCGCATAGGAAACAATGGGAGGCAATCACAAACACATAAAAACACCTAGAAAACACCCTCAAAGGTGTCCAAAAGGTGACTTACAACACAACACAAACACATGGGAAAGTGACAAGGACATATACTCATGCGAAAACAAAAGAGCTGGACAAGGAAAAAGAGGAGGAGAAACAGATATATGAGTATATGCAAGGGAACGTCGATGCCATTACTGTGCAACTTGAGCCTTGCTCATTTTAGGCTTCCAATCTGGATAAATTGACTGAGCTCGCCACATACGCCTTGGGGATCTTGTCGTGTCCCGCAGCCAGCGTTCTCTCGGAACGTGTCTTCAGTGCTGCTGGGGGTGTGCTGACAGATAAGCACACGCGTTTGTCCACTGACAATGTGGACATACTAACGTTCACCAATATGAGGAAGTCATGGGTCACAGAGGACTTTTCTTCCCCTGGGTCATCCAGGGGAGGCAAAAGGCACGTGTATTTTTGAGAGTGCTTCATGCAAAGCATCTTTTTCATCTTGAAAATGGGGGTCAACTGATGCCAGTCAAGTGGGGTGTGTGTGGCCCAATTAGTGGGAATGAAGGAGACTGTGGTTGGAGTCCCCTCACTTTTGAAAAAAGAACCAAGATGAACAAGTCATGGCTCTCAGAGGACTTTTCTTCCCCTGGGTCAGCCAGGGGAGGCGAAAGGCATGCGTATTTTTGATAGTGCTTCATGCAAAGCATCTTTGTAAGCTTGAAAATGGGGGTCAACTGATGCCAATCAAGTGGGGTGTGTGTGGACCAATTTTTGGAAACAAGGGAGACTGTGGTTGAAGTCCCCTTGCTGTGTTTTACATGCTTTTAGAAGGGCATGACATGGCTTAGAGGTTGACTTTCAGCATCTGCAAACTGTTGGCTACCAAAATGCTGCCTTTCCAACCTTTTTAACCGAGGATTTTCGAGACCTTATGCCCATCGCAGTGCCCCAAGAGCCGATGCCCAGGCGCCGCTCCTACAAAGGCGTGCCCGTGCTACACCAGCATGTCACACCAAACATCACCGCTTCTTTGAGAAACTCTGTGTGACAGGGTGCATTTCACCACAGATACTTGGCCCAATAAGCATGGACAGGGGCGTTACATGTCGCTGACTGGGCAATGGGTTACTATGGGGAGAGATGGAGATGGGTCTGCTGTACAAGTCTTGCCGTCCCCATGAGTTGTATCAATCCTTCCGCTGTATGTAGAAGTTAATACACTGCTTCTGCCTCCTCAACCTCGTGTGGGTCCTCCACCTTGGCCCAAACCCTGTGTGGTCAGGCCACCCTTCCTTGTAACTGCGCACAAGGAATACCACACACCTCCTTACTATGCTGGCAGCAGAGCTCAATGCCATCAGGCGTTCAAATGTTTACTTTGAAATGTATGGGAAATGTGATACAAGTAAAATATATCTTTGTACCGTGTTAGCCAGTAGAGATAAAAAAATTGTTTAAAAGAACAGAGAGTCCTCAGTGGTTGATACCTTTTAATGGCTAACTGAAAAGATGGTAATAATTGCATGGGAAATGTGAGTCACACCGCTGAGAAGTTGTGGACGTTTAGCTCTGGAGACCGAGTTTCATCAATGGTTGTCTCCACTCAACCAGCAGCCAGGGAAGGCCGGGTGCGACAATGATACAAACATGGGTGCGGGCCATCATCAGGGCAATGTGACACACGTGCCTTGTTTAGCTCATGTGTTGAATCTAATTCTCCAGCAATTTTTAAAACACCATCCCAGCTTACATGGCTTTGTGCAGCGGGCACGCTCGCTATGTGCTCACTTCCATCGTTCGCACACAGCAGCTCAACAACTTTCATCGCTACAGAAGTCTTTAGGTCTGGTGGTTAAACGCCTGAAATGTGATGTGCCAACACGCAGGAACTTGAATCTGCACATGTTGCAGCGTTTGTGGCAGCACCGCCGAACCTTGCTGCAATACGTTATGACATATAGCCTGGGCTAACTTGATCCAGAGGTGGTGCAGATCACGCTGCTGGAGTGGTGTCAGATCAAGGACCTATGCACCCTTCAACACAGTTTACAAATGTCGACGAAGATGTTTAGCACTGGCAATGCCATTCTCAGCGTGACAATTCTGGTCATCTACATGATGGAGCACACTGTAAGCATTATTCGGAGTCAGGTGTTGGGACAAGAGGAAGGGGAGGAAGTCCTGGAGGAGTCATATGCGGAAGGGATAACAAGATCTACGAGGTCCAGATGGTCAGCGGCACCTAGGTGGCAGTCATGGTGGGGGATAGGGATTAACAAGGGCACATAGTATCAGCAAAAACTGTTGAGGAAGGTGCAGGAGCCCATGAAGAAATGGAGGACGAACTGGCAATGGGCATGGAAGACTCAGCAGATGAGTGAGAGCTTGCTCACATTTCGGTTGTGCGAGGTTGGGGGGAGAGGGCAGAGGAAGGAGGCATGATTCTCACCTCTTTGCCACCAACACACCAAGGACTTGTTCCTCCTGGATGCACAAGACACATGAGCGCCTTCTTGCTGCACTACCTACAACATGACCCTCGGATTGTACGAATTCGAAGTAATGCTGACTACTGGGTTGCCACACTGTTAGATCCCCGGTACAAGACAAAATTTGGCGAAATAATTCCTGCCATAGAAAGGGATGCACATATACAGGAGTATTAGCAGAAGGTGGTATGCAATCTTAGATCTGCTTTTCCACTAAACACCAGTGCTGCTGTGACGCCCTGGACTAGCCAGGGGTCACAGGTAACAACACACACACACCCCCACCCTAGGCAGTTACAACAGTCAGACAAAAACCCTTGTTGCCTCCCTCCAGTCCAGGGGCTGATGTCAACACCAGGTGGGGCGGAGCCAGGCAGATGGCCCCGCCCATAGAGGAGTTCACAGTCCTGGAGGCGGGAAAAGGAGTCAGATCAGTTTGGAGTTTGAAGTGAAAGGAGTAAACTACTGACGTGTCTGGGTTGGAGCCCAGGCACCTACAGCAAGGTTGGCAGATGGTGGTGGCCGTGTGCAGGAGTCAGCGGAACTCTGCGGAACTGTAGGACCGGGGTTGGGCGGTGGCCCGCCGGTACCGAACCGGGGAGCGGAGTGAAGTTGAGCACACAGGCAGGGCCATCAGACCCCAACCAGGCTTGGAGCAGCCGACAATAGTTAAATCCGAGAGTGACAGGAACCCCAGGGGTTTCCCAACTACCCAAGTCCCGATTGAAGGCAACCGCTCACACCGTGAGGATATACAGCTACCGCCACAGGCTAGAGATCCAAGGGCCAGTGCCTGCGGGCAAAACGGGCTCCTCCGGCACCTATACGTCGGGGAGCGGACTACCGTTTGGGAAACCATCGGAGTCAACACAGTACACAAAGGTGCAGGGAAAGACAGCCACCATCAGCCGTCCGGGGAGAGCACAACATCAACACTGCAGCCGGCTGCGGGACCCGTCCATCCGGCCGTTTTGGTTTACCAGAGACTTTGCCAGTGATTGTCTGAGTGAGTACACCAGTGCCGTCCGGCACTGCGCCGTGCTGTCCCTGCAACCCTGCACCCTAGCCATCTAGCCTCCCCATCACACCACTAGGCCCCGGGGTCACCAAATCCCCCTACCCACGGAGGGGACAACATCTCAGCTGCACCCTACCACCTTTCCCGGGATCCCTGTTACCAGCAGCGGTGGTGCCATCATCACCACGTCCCATGGGTGGCGTCACGAACAATCTCCCTAACCAAAACCATCCCTTTTCACTCACGGGCGAGGAGCGCCACTCGAGTCCCCGGGTCCAGCCCACCGCTCAAGCCACCGAGCAGCAGCCGCAGAAGTCCCCTGACCCGAGCGTGGAGAGCGCGCCCCGCCGCCCGCGACACTGCACAGAATGAATCTCAATGCTTTGTCATGGATAGGAGGAAATGGTCTTTTACTTGTCCATATCTGAGGGACCGAGGGCTAGCTGCTGAGCTGAGATGGCGTTGAGTACGGTGTCCCTGCAGAGTTGCACTTTTGGTCATATACAAAATGAGTTGAAAAAGGACAGATGCTGGTGGAAAGGGGAACAGGTGTGTTGGAAAGCTAGTGGAAAGGGGAACAGGTGTGTTGGAAAGGGGAAAAAAGTTTTTGTCCGTGGGTTTGGTGGTTAAGCAACAGTAACATTTGCTGAAGAAACAACATCTGTTACGGTGGGACTGGCAGATTTGGATAAGGTGGTATATACTATGTTACCGCTATATAACGAAAATTAATAAGAAAAGAAAGAGAAAGGTATATATCCCCATCGGCAGTCAGTGTCCTCCGTGCTCCCAGATGGAAAAGGAGAGGTTGGCAACTCGAAGGTTAGGTGGAGGATACAGAGCTGTGTGGCTATGAAACTAATAGTAGCCTGAACCGAGTTAGACGCCACTCGGATCTGGAGACTGGGAGCCCTGTTAGCGTTACAGGGTCCACACGCCCACCCAGCCCAGGAACTCCCTGTTAACAACACAGGGGCCATTGAGTACGCTGACCGTGTGCATTGGGGCCACACCTGTGGACAGCAGGCGCATCAGCAGCAGCAGGCCTGTTAATGCCACTGTGCTGCACAAGCAGGACTGGTAGGACAGAGGCTGGTCTTAACCGTTCTGCGTTACCAACTGTGGTGGCGGCCTGCATCGACACCCTGTCCCTGCCTACCTCTGGTCTAAAGCCGCAATGGGTTCAACACATGGAGGTGTGCCCTTTCGGAGCATAATAAAAGACTGCGCACCTCCTTGTTGGCTCCAGCCCCTTTTATAACCTGGGTCTGCTCCAAACCAGAGTGGACCACAATGCACCTTCTGGAGACAAAAGCAGAGTGACACGTCATGAGTGGCATAACTATCGTCCTATTTGGAACCGCAACTTCAATGATGACCTCATGGCTGCCATGACCCAAACACCTCACCAGTCATCGTCTGACGATCAATAATGACATGACAAGTCATAGGGACGGGCCTCTGCAAGCCATTTGGGAGTGGCCTGGCCACATCGTCAGGACACCTGATGCCCTGTGGTCTATAGGGCAGGGGCAGGGCCAAAGAGTTCATTACCGGACCTAGTCTCTGATGCAGTAAGTGCCTGAGAATGCTCAGTAGCATGAAATACAGTCTCCGAAAAAAGACTATCAGCTTTAGCATGGTGTCTAGGCACAACATAGGACTTAGACCCGGCACGGAGTGCAAGTACCTGTGCAAAGAGGCTTTTCGCACAAAGTATGGGAGCATGCACTGTAGCCCGAAATGAAGACTTAGCCTCAGGAATGGCACAGTCAGGCTGAGCATACTCACTAGGCGAAACACTAGAGTTAGGCTGCGGCTGGGGTAAATCGGCACACGCATGTGCACTAGCCACTTCTCCACACTTAGACGTGGAGGAGAAAGCAGCCAGCTGAACAACCCGAGGCACAGCCCTAAATGGCAGATGACGCCTGGGCGCCACTGAAACCGCAGCAGGCTGCTTGCGTTTAAGGCGGCACCGTTTTGTAACAACAAATACCATCCAAAAGAACAGGTGTACTTCTTCCCATGGATAATCTGATATGATCCCTTTTTTCACGGACATGACCATCGCTAACAAATATAGATGAGGCCAAAACAGCAGCTGCTTTAATGGATCTCAAGTGCTCCATAAAGTGGCCTCTCCTCCACCTCAAGTTCAAGATCCCAAATACTCCATTCCTCTGTGGTGTCAACCCAATCGCACTTGCTTCCTAACAGCTCTCAAGTTTCCACCAGCCCTGCTGAGTATGGGGTAACAGAGATGGTTGAGTCTGCATAGCTGTTCAGTCACACTATAGCATGGGAATCAGAGGTCTGCCCCAAAGCTGCAGTGAGTATAGATAAGGAAGTTATTTTTATTTTTATCATTATTGATTTATAGAGCACCATTGATTCCATGGTGCTGTACATGAGAAGGGGTTACATACAGAATACATATACAAGTAACTATAGACAGACTGGTACAGAGGGAAGAGGGCCCTGCCCTTGCGGGATTACATTCTAAAGGATTTTTGGGAGGAGACAGTAAGAGTGGTGTAGGTTGAGCGTCAGGTACGTACGGTGGTGGTGTCATTGAAGGTTATAGTCATTTCTGAACAGATGAGTTTTCAGATTCAGTTTGAAGCTTGCGGGTGTAGCAGATAATCTGACGTGTTGAGGTAGCGAGTTATAGGAGACAGGGGAAATGATCTGCGCAGATGGCCAGAAGCTTTGTGAGTGGGATCCAGGCCCCAATAAAGAAGGTGCTGAGCCTATTCTACACCCTCATTTCCAAAAAGTAAATCCTCCTGGTGGAGACAATGGGGAACATGATGAGGAGCACAGATACCTGATTGGAACGACAACTTTACTATTCGGTCAGCGCAGGAAGAGGTTGTCTTGGAGGTCTCAGGACGAGGGGAATGAAAACATACAGGGTGATTGATGAGGTTGGAGACCTCACTTACTGTCAAACCAAAGTCAGCCAGTCGATGAGGTCAGCAGAGGAGGTGGAGGAGGATGCTACTGACGACGAGGTTACGTTGCATCTTCCGGGCCAGAGACAAACTACTGGAAGCACATCAACAACTGAATCCTGGGCCACAACTTTGCCTCTGAGCAGAAGTCGTGTTGGCTATGCAGGTCGCATGGGCTGTAAGCCTTGCCTAGCCTGTGAATTTTTGGACATCGCAAAGGATCACCCAAGTCATGGAATCTGTAAGATTTGTCAACAATCTGTAAGTAGAAGGCAAAAACTCACACCTTTGAGTACTTCCTCCATGAAGTGTCACATGGATATGAATTGATAGCGTGGAGGTGTATTGCTCAGCTTTAGCCACTGTCAATGCAACATGCTTATTTGCCGTTCATTGCATGTATTGTTGCAGACTATACACAAGGGGCTGCTGTTTTTTGGATCTGCCTTTGTTTGGTCACTATAGCAATATCAAATTGCTCTTCGGGTGTGGACTTGGAGATGCTGTCTATAAACAGAAGGAAAAGCTAAAGGTGTGTGTTACAGCAAGGAGCCACCGCGGAAACACTTCGTTCAATTGTGAGGGGAGTCGTGTTGTACTTTGATGATGAGCACCGTAACGCCAGTGAGCAGCATCCTGTGCCACAGACCAACATTCTTACGGTGCTGTCTATACTGCTTACCGTGAGAGGAGCGTAAAGTCTGTATTTCTGGCAACTGGACATCACAGTACCCAGGTACGGTAGGCTGTGCCCAGACAATAATGCGGGCACGCAACACTTTGTTTTATTATGAAAACACATATCTGTTCTGGGTAGGACAACTATATAGCCAATCAAACTTGCTGCCTCTGCACTGTCAAATTGTCACGTACAGTTTAAATCATAGAGGGACAGCGACACATGTTTGCATTGAATGTTGCTTTTCAAGATTTACATGACTGTGTTGCAGAGCTGTGTGGTTTGCATTCACACTGTTATCATCTGCCTTATCTGTGAGGCTTCAACTAACAAGGGTATTCAGGGGGGTAATGTGTTTTGTCTATGTTTAGGTAGATAACTTGGAAGCTCTTGTGATGCGCCTCTGGTAAGTCGTGTTCGCACACACACACACACACACACACACACGCACAAGCGCACAATTACTGCTACGCAGAGGGATTAGCAGGTAGTAGGCAACAAAATAGACTGTTCAATTATTTCAGTTGTATGCATGGTTCTTATTGTTTGTTTTGGTAAAGTTAAACAATCATTTATCAACCCAACTGCCTAGAGTCCTTTTCCTGTTGCCTGGTTTTGCTGCATACTGGGTAGCCCACCCTGTACACAACTTAAAATGAAGCATAAGTCGCAATGTGAATTTCACTGTGCTACAATGCGGCCTAGCGTGCCTGTGCAACCACCGCCTGCCCCATCAAGTGCATCTGCGTGCTCTTCATCCTCTGTGACTGTGGGGATAGCAGTCACACATGGTTTTTCACACTCAACTTCCACCCCTATACCCGCAACAGGGAGTGTGATTGGCAGGGCATCACTTGTTTTGGAAGTGGAAACAGATGGTATTGTTGAGCTGTCAGACATCGAGAGAACCACCATTGGATGCAGGCTACATTATATCCACACCTGCACCTTCATCACAGATTGGCTGGACTACCTGCAGTTAATAATTGCGGTCCATAAATGGAAAGGAGTGTAGAATGCACATGTGTTGTACCTTGCTTGGCAGCAAAGGAACACTAACTTAGTTTTCCAGACAATTTTAGGATGGCAGAAAAAGAGTCAGCTCTTTGGACAAATTAAATAGCGTGGCAAAAGTGGACAGGTGGGTACAGTGGCCGTGTTCTCTGGGTACCAGGACAGTAAAGGAAGCCTCACTTTCTATCCCTCCTAATGATCAAATGCAGCAAGGAATACCCTGAGTTTGCTACAAAATTAGCGTAGCAAAATGTGCATGAGGGTAGAATGCCGAGGTGCTTGAGATTGCTTGGCACAAGTGGCACAATAATGAAGTACAACACCCACTTTTTGGATGCCACTAAGTTGCAGCATTTTTTGCTATTATTATAGCTTTTAAAAACAGAGCAGGAGGGTGTAATGCAGAGGTGCTGTAAATAGCTTGGCACCAGTGGGGCACAAATTGAGTACAACAGCCACTTTTTGTATCCCACTAAGTTGCAGGTTTTTTTGCTATTATTATAGCTTTTAAAAACAGAGCAGGAGGGTGTAATGCAGAGGTGCTGTAAATAGCTTGGCACCTGTGGGGCACAAATGGAGTACAACAGCCACTTTTTGTATGCCACTAAGTTGCAGCTTTTTTTGTTGTTATTATTATAGCTTTTAAAAACAGAGCAGGAGGGTGTAATGCAGAGGTGCTGCAAATAGCTTTGCACCAGTGGGGCACAAATGGAGTACAACAGCCACTTTTTGTATGCCACTAAGTTGCAGCTTTTTTTGCTATTATTATAGCTTTTAAAAACAGAGCAGGAGGTGTAATGCAGAGGTGCTGTAAATAGCTTGGCACCTGTGGGGCACAAATGGAGTACAACAGCCACTTTTTGTATGCCACTAAGTTGCAGCTTTTTTTGTTGTTATTATTATAGCTTTTAAAAACAGAGCAGGAGGGTGTAATGCAGAGGTGCTGCAAATAGCTTTGCACCAGTGGGGCACAAATGGAGTACAACAGCCACTTTTTTGTATGCCACTAAGTTGCAGCTTTTTTTGCTATTATTATAGCTTTTAAAAACAGAGCAGGAGGGTGTAATGCAGAGGTGCTGTAAATAGCTTGGCACCTGTGGGGCACAAATGGAGTACAACAGCCACTTTTTGTATGCCACTAGGTTTCCTCAGTGTTTGGTATTATAATGGCTTTGTAACAATGAGCTTGAGTGTGCAATGCAGAGGTGCTGCAAATAGATTTGCACCAGTGGGGCACTAATGAAGTCCAACAGCCACTTTTAGGATGCCACTAAGTTTCCTCAGTGTTTGCTAGTATAATGGCTTAGTAACAATGAGCTTGAGTGTGCAAAGGGCAGGAGGGTACAGTGGCAGGGTTGTGGGTCAGTGTAGAGGAAAGGAAGCCTCACTTTCTATCCCTCCTAATGGTGAAATGCAGCAAGGAACTCCCTGACCTTAGCTCCACAGACGCTCTTATCTGTAGCTGTTAAAATCTGTTTCCACGGACCTGACTGTCACCTATGGCTCTGAGCCTGCTGTAATTAGCCCTTACAAGGACTGAAAGAAACTTCTATCCCTGTTCTGTATAGCGCTGTGTGTAGAGCGTACACAGCAGTATCGGAGACAGAAGCTGCGCCAGCGGTGACTGTCACCCAGATGCACCACGCAGATAATGGCGTCCGGACGGGCAGATGCCCGTATTTATAATGCAGGGACATGTGACATGGACATCCTATCACACATGCCGTTGCTTCTCTGGCTAAAAGTCCACTTAGCTGTGTGTGTGTCTGGTATTGGCTGACATGCTGGCCCGCCCACTCCACGCGCGCTTAGGGAGGGAAGGAAGAATAGAAAAAAAAAATGGCGATCGCCATTATCCCAGCAGCAGTGATCTGAATGCGCTGTTCCCGCACACTATACGCTGAAATTTCATAATAGTGTGAGTCACAAAGTGACTTACACTATTACAGCGGAAAGCCAGCTAGTAATTAGCTTGGCTTTTTGCTGCTAGAACAGTTCTCGAATGTAACTAGAACTATCGAGCTTTTAGCAAAGAGTGATGTCGCAGGGCAGGCGAGTGCATGTGAAGCTGCCGTAGCGATAATGTTCGCTACGGCAGCTATCACCATGATTTCGCAGCTGCAACGGGGGCGGGGACTATCGCGCACGGCATCGCAGCATCGGCTTGCGTCGTAGTGTGCAAAGTGCCCCTAAGAACTGAAACTCTACAGAAGAGAGAGAGATAACCCTGTTGACCATAAGAGCTTACACTCTACAGGAGATAGATTAATATGTGACTCCTGAGTTTAAAAATGACTCTGCCGTACAAACTGTGCTCTGCTGGGAACTGATGATCTCTGATGTACTTGGCCCTGACCGTCACTGTACAATTTATGACTCTCCATAACATGGTATAGCTGCTGGGCACTATTGGCCTTCAATGTGGCAACGAAAAATTACATTATCCTATTTTTTTGCTTCAAAAATGTGAGAAAAAGTTTTGGGGTTTTTTTAAACCATGAATCAACTTTCAAAATGTTTTCATTCAATTGAACCCAAGAATTGTAGGAAATTCAACTCAGACTTGATCCTTCGAGGAAATATTAAAGGGAATCTGCCACCAGAATTTTGCTAAATAATCTGGGAGTAGTGTAATGTAGGCGTAAAGATCCTGCTTTAGTGATATATTATTTATTAGGCTGCTTGATGCAGTTTTTATAAAATCATTGTTTTATTAGCTGGAGATGATCACTCGAAGACTACTTAGCTTGTAACCATCTAGTGCAATCATGCTCCCAACACTGATTTGCAGTCTTCTGTTTATGCACACTACACAGAAAGCTGCCATTCAGAGATTAGCTTTTTTAGAACTGATAAATCTGTAGCACAAAAAACTTGGATTTTATCAAAACTTCAGAAACCAGCCCAGTAAGCGATACATTGTTGGAATCAGGGTCTTTGATGATACATTATGCTGCTTTCATATGGAGTAGCAAAACCTGGTGACAAATTCCCTTTAAGACTTGTGGTCTGTGTTTGGGAATCCCTACTACTCTGTGTCCCAAATGTCCAAGTGGTCAGTCCAAACGCTCTACAATCACGCACTTTAATGATTATGCAAGCTTTTGCTCTTGTCAGTTTGTAAAGGTAGTTGTAAAGTTATCTAGGAAAATGATGCAAATGGTGGAAATACAAAGTAGTTAGATAGAAAAGTCACAAAATGTTACAATCACTTGTATTTGCTTAGCACACAGCAAACTCAAGCACTTGATATCCATCCAAAATATGTCATTATTTACTTAAAATGTTTCAACTAGCCTGGTTAATTTACAATGTTTGTTTTCTTTTATCTCATGACTCTCATTACTTTGTTGACCAGAGCCAGTGACCTCTCTTTTGGCCGGTTTGTGCTGTGATTGAATACACTAAGTTCAAAAGTTTTGCTACAGAAAAATATCCAAGTTCAAACTCATGACCATGTCAAGACCAAAATCAATAGCATGAATGAAGATAATGATGCCAGAACAAAACTGAAAACACGAACCTGACCAACAACAAAGATGACTAAGGTTTTTTAATAGATAATAAAACATGATAACTTAGTAAAGGTCAACGTCTATACATACTAAATGGGAGGCCAAATAAAATATTTTAATTTATCTTTCTATTTATTGAATATTAATAGCACAAAATACTCAACACATGAACTTGCAACATCCTTATAAAATCCATGTGTGTTATAATGAAAAGATTGTAAAGTCAATAACCATCTTCACTGCTTCAATATAGTGTCACATGGAGTTTTCCTCAAAACTCAGCGAGTGTCATGGCAGCATCAGACGCTGTTTGCACTATAGATTCTGACACTCCACACTATGGTTTCTCTGCTGTTTCTGAGTTACACAGGTAGGCTCGGGCATCAACCAGCTGTGAGTTCATTAATAATCAGGCTAACAAGTATTAATCTCTGCTAGAATGCTGATTACCTCTAGGATCACATGTTGTTGGAAACCTATCACATTTACACCCATCCTTTTTAAGATGGTGGAATCTGTCTTCCCATGCCAACTATAATCTATTGCTGTTTTGGTCTGTGTACTGTTGTGTCCCAGTCCTGCAGGTGATTATATTGCATGTTGTTTGGAGTTGTTGTGGAATTCTCTCATCGTCTTGTTTCCTCACTGCTCCTATTTTCCTCCTTAAGTCTTATTGTCATTTACCTTTGTGTGAGCGTGCTGTTAGAGTTTTGGTTTCCCCTGTTTGTCTATCTCTGTTGGTGTTATCACACTCCATGAATAAGGAAGGAAACAGATGGCACTCACCATGATAAATTTATTCTTTTATTTCATGCAAAAGTAAAAAATAGCAGGAGGGGAATGTGAAAGATGTCCTGGATGACGGCAGCCGTTTTAAGCAAAGTCGCAAAGTGGAGCTTCATTGGGTCCTGACAAAGCGCCACTGTGCACGAAACATCTGCCATTGTCCAGGTAGTCTCCCACATCCCCCTCCTGCAATTTTTTACTTTTGGATAAAATAAAAGAATAATCTTATCAGGGTGAGTGCCACCTGTTTTCTTTCTTCTTCGTGGATATGTTGGATTTATGCTAATGTATAGGTTGGGCACCACCCTTAATTGATCCGATAGTCTGTCCAACACTAAATACTATGTGAAGTGGAGCTAGGTGTATTGAATCATTGGTGCCAGACTTGTTTCTCCTTTTGGGATTTGTTATCACACTCATGTTCCAGCCCTCCCCTGGGGTAGGCAGGAAGGGAGTATAAGATCAGGGCTGGTCAGGAGAAGGGTCAGGCTGGCAGCTAAGACATCCTCCCCTTCAGAGGTAACTCTGTGATAAGGGATAGCTGGGGGCCCCTTAGTCTGAGAGCCAGTCTAGGAGCCCAAATCCCCTGCTCTCCCCCCTCATCATGACATATAGTTTTTTCATAAAGTACTGACTGTTTCAGGCAGAAGGGGACATGGCTTACATTAAAATTCTACTCAATGGAGACCGGTGATATGGGTAATAACAACCTGAAAATTTACTTACGACAATACTGACTATGCATTAAAATTTGTCTCTTTGAAGTATTGGAGTACATTGAACTTGTCATTTTCACTAACTTGGCTTGTTATAGCTTATATAATCTAGAATAGTTATTAAAGGAGCACACTCTGATTGGTTCACAGTGTGGTACCATAGGTGTCAGTATTGGGCTCTCTTCTTTTCATTCTATTCATTAATGTTAATCTGCATATTTTTATAGTTTTTATTTGTCCTTTACTAGCTAGCCAACTAAAGCAGTGCTTTGCTGTATGCGATGGAGCATTGTCGTGCATAAAAATCGTGATTCTCTTTGAACATCCAGACTTTTTCCTGTACCACTGCATGAAGAAAGTGTCTACTAAAAACGGCACTAGATTTGGGTGTTGATTTTGGGTCTATCCGTTATACCCGAAAATGTTCAATTAGCTCATATTTAATAATACCAGCCGATAAATGTAGACTACCCACACCTTGCTGGCATCAAAGTGTAGGACTGTCCCTGTTACTAATCCAGCAATTGGCCCATTCATCTAGTTCATCAAGAGTCACTCTTATCTCACCAGTCTATAAAACCCTTGATAAATCTATTTTCAGATATGTCTTGGCCCAGTCTTTACATTTCAGCTTGTGTGTCTTGTATAGTGGAGGTCATATTTCAGCCTTCCTTATCTGAACACCTTCTCTTTTGGGCACTTCAGGGATCTTGCTGCTCTGGAATATGACAGTACTGGAGGATAATGGATTTATGTTCAATTCAAGCTTGATTAATGTGTGTCTTTTTTTCTCAACATGTTTTTTTGCTACCCTGTTGATTATTTGAAATGAAATGTTTGAGGATTGTATGATTGCGCCCCATTTTTTTTCACCAATTTCAAGATACCTACATCCCTCTGTAGGACAATTTTTAACTTTTCAGACCCTCTTTTCCCATTTAGCACGAGGAAAACAAGCTGCCTAATAATTGTATACACCTTGATAAGGGGTGTAAATACCTTTAGACCACTCACTCCCTCAATATAGAAATACACATCACCTGATAAGCTTTAAACCAATAAATAATCAAGTTTATACAGCTAGGAGTTGAAAAATATGCGTAAAAATGGTGATGTGAACATAGTGTACATCCTAGGGTGTGGTTTCCAAAATTGGATGAAATCTCTGGGGTTAAGGCCGATTTACACGCTGTGATATCGTGACCGATATCGCTAGCGTGCGTACCCACCCCCATCGGTTGTGCAACACGGGCAAATCGCTGCCCGTGGCACACAACATCGCGCGGACCCGTCACACTACTTACCTGCCTAGCAATGTTGCTGTAACCGGCGAACCACCTCCTTTCTAAGTGGGCGGTTCGTTCAGCGTCACAGCGACGTCACAGCAGCGTCACTGAACCGCCGCCCAATAGAAGCGGAGGGGCGGAGATGAGCGGGACGTAACATCCCGCCCACCTTCTTCCTTCCTCATGTTCATGCAGGTAAGGTGAGGTTCCTCGTTCCTGCGGTGTCACACATAGCGATGTGTGCTGCCGCAGAAACGAGGAACTACATCGCTAGCTGCAGCAGCAGCGATAATCGAGAATAGGGGAGCATGTCAGCGATGAGCGATTTTGAACGTTTTTGCGACGATTCAAAATTACTCATAGGTGTCACATGCAACGACATCGCTAAAGCAGCCGGATGTGCGTCACAAATTCTGTGACCCCAACGAGATCACTTTAGCGATGTTGCAGCGTGTAAAGCGGCCTTTAGTTTTATTCTTCAACCTTAGAATCTCTGCAGTTGGTCAATTTTTTGTAAATATCCAATGCTCATTATGCTCTTTTAGTCCTGTGCCACCTCATATTGACACCCAAAAAATGAGTACCATATGTGCGGTATTTATAAAACCAGCAGACACAAGCACAATAAGAGAACAGCCCTTTCACAATAGCAGCATTCCTGCAAAATTCAGTGTGACCATTGTTTATATTTTTATTTCATAAGTCAATAGAACACATATCAAATATGTTTTCAAATTTTATCAGACAAATCAGCTTCTTTCTCTGAAAGAATTGATCAGTCATTATCAAAATTCTCAATTTTGAGGTAAAATCTGTATTCAGTGAAAATTTTCCCATTACGGAGATAGGAGATGGCAGTTATTACTGATGAAATTCTATGTAGATTAAATACAGGAGAGGGTGGAGCTCTGCATCTAGCCCCTCCCTCTGACACTAGATCCTCCCTCCTCTCTTTATCATAGGATCTCTTGTAGAGCTGTAGGGGGAAAAAGCGCAATAGGGTCTTACCCGGTATGAGGGTAGAGAGACAGAAAGAGGTACACTCACCTGGTAGGGTTGTGCAAGTCACAACTCCTTATGATCGCATGTGAGTGCCTTTTTGTGGTTTAGCAGCGGCCCCGGAATGCAGTATATAAAATATAGGTCAGGTAAAGAGAAAACCGGTTTAAATGCCGCGCTAAAAACCACTGATGTTGTAGATGAAAAAGATTTCCTTTATTTCATAATTCTACGCGTTTCAGAGACATCTCCGTCTCCTTCCTCAGGAAAATAAATCATATTTATGATTTATTTTCCTGAGGAAGGAGACGGAGATGTCTCTGAAACGCGTAGAATTATGAAATAAAGGAAATCTTTTTCATCTACAACATCAGTGGTTTTTAGCGCGGCATTTAAACCGGTTTTCTCTTTACCTGACCTATATTTTATCATAGGATCTCATCAGTAACAGCTACCATCTCCTATCTCCGTAATGAGAAAGTATTAACTAAATACAGATTTTACCTCAGAATTGAGAATTTTGATAATGACTGATCAATTCTGGCAGTGAAAGAAAGAAATTTGTCTGATAACATACATGACAAAGTTGTTTATTTTCATTCGTACTATAGATTTATGAAATAAAAATTAAAACGATGGTTACTCTTTAAGTTCCAATAGCCAAATGACAATCCTTCACTTTTGAGCCATGTCATGTATTCTGACAGTAAGTGTTACGTATCCTGGCTCCATTGCTGGGCTTTGCTCCCTTCTATGGTATGCATTTTTGCAACTCCTGTTTCCTTTCCAACTTTAAACTGCTAATTCCAAGCTTAATACTGCGGATCCTATTGCTATTGCTTTTTCAGCCCTGTTGAACTAAGCTACAAGTTACAAGTAACTGGTCTTTGCTTATTAAAAGCTCTGCTAAGTCAAATTACAAATTTCAAATTCTTTGCTACTATCAAGATACCTATTTACATAAACATGTCTGCAATTTCTGTGGCTAATGGTACCTCTGCTTTAAGTTCCTGATTGCATATATCTCTCTGCTATTCTTGTGGTTAACCATATTTCTGCTGCAAGTTTCTGATTGCATATGTTTTTGACATTCCTGTGGTTAACCATATGCTTGCTTCAAGTTCCTGGTTGCATACATTTCTCTGCTGTTACTATATTAAACTACTCTTCAGTTGTATCTTGCCCATCTGCCATCCTGCATACCTGCTGTCCTGGTTTTTGCTTACAAATGTATTTCCCACCGAGTGCCCAGTCCTGTTCCACTACATCAGTGCTTCTGGCCAAGCTGTTCACCCTAACCTTTCACTTTGTGATTCCATTTGACCAGGTAAACCCTAAGCAGAAGGGTTTGACCAAACATTGGGTATTTTTGTACTCAGAAGGAATTAAATAACACATCTTTGGTTTCTCATTTGATTTTTTTTTTACCCATTGGGAAAATTTAAAACTAAAATCAACATAAATTTTGAAAAATAAAAAGTAATATTTCATTTTGAGATTCTGATCATAAAAGAAAACGTGAAACAAATGGGGTCAAGAATAATCACTCCACTTCTGGTGAATTCCTGGAGAGAGTTAGTTTCCAAAATAGTATCGATTTAAAGAAATTTGGAAAATTAAATAAAAATTAATAGAATATTTTTTGAAAAATATAGGTTTTCAAAGCTATACCAATATTATGAAACACCAGTGAGGTAAAAAAAAAATCTCACTACAACCTAAGGTAAATTTCTAAAAGTATGAAGTTTCAAAAAGTGTGTCATTTTGCATTAAAAGGGTATTTTCATGTTATTAAATTGCTTTAATTAGTCATTCAGCATAAAAATAAGCAAGTTTGCATTTGATTTGCTTCATCTATCTGCTTTCATTATCCTGCTCTAAGAGCTTTTCATTACATAACATACAGCCTGAAGCCACAGTGTGTGGTAACATTTTGTCATGTGCCCATGTGTTGCGACTTCTGTATGTAGCAGAGCCGAGATCGTCATAGGACGTTGTGTGGATTACGCCAGAAACTGCATGTTTGTGAACATTTCTTTTCATTTAATAATGGGAGGGTCTCATAGATGCCTTCCTTTACTAATTTAGGGCTTAGTGACAGCTGTGAGCTGTTATTAACCCCTTATATTACCCTGACTGCCACTGCAACAGGGCAATCGAGATGAGACAGGTAAAGTGCCAGAATTGTAATATCTAATACATGTGACAATTCTGGGTGGCTGCAGGCTGCTATTTTTATGTTTGGGAACTCAATAACCAAGGGCCTCTCCAGCCTGAGAATACCAGTCCTCAGCTGTTGGCTTTATCAATGCTTTGCATTTTGTATCAAAACTGGGGGGACCGCACACCTTTTTTTATTATTATTTATTTGAATAGTTTTAAAAAAAGCCTCATATGGTCCCTCTTATTTCGATACACAGCCAAGATAAGCACACGGCTGCGGGCTGCAGCCTGTAGCTGTATGCTTTATCTTTACAGGATATCACAATATGGGGGGACCCTACACCTATTTATTTTTACACTATAGGGATGCAGACAGCGTGTGTGATTCCAACCAATCACAGATGCTATCACACAGGGTGGGGGGGCAGTCTGACTGCCATTAATCACAAACTCCGGGTCTGCCGGTGGGTGAAGCAGTGAATATGTATGAAAGTGAATGAGCAGACCTGGAAGTAGTGTTTCTGCCACGCAGGAGACTGCTTTATTCCTTATTTTCTTTCTTTTTAGTTTATTTTTTTAATTGTCCGGGTGGTGAAATCCTAACAGATACACAGAGGTCACTGTCAACTCTGTGTTCAGGATTTGTGCACGGACACTAGGTATCCGCTACAGACCCTGAACTTTACAGTTTGGGTTCGTTAATAAAAAATGTTGATCTGTTCAAGTGTAGAAACAATAAAATTCTGAAGACTGTACATTTATCCAAATTGTTTTGAAAAGGTCAGGTTTTCTGAATGAACTCAAAACACGTCAATCTAAATTTACTATTTGCATGAAGCATAATGTGTTAACATAAACAATCTCAGAATCACCTAATAAGAAAAGTATTTCATAGCTACTACAGTGTAAAATGGCACACATCAGATGCAAAAAAATGCAGTCTCAAATTATATCAATTCTTTAAGGGGTTAATATGGATTCAATAAAGTTTCAATATTCATAGTCAATTTTTATAGTTAAAAATAATAAAATACTAAAACTGTGCAAAAAAAAAAAGTAAATAAACAGAGTAAGATGCTCAGTTTTGCAGAACTTAATTTTGTACGGATTTCTTTTTATCCGCACAGATTGTCAGTGGTCAAAGTTGCATAATTATTTTGATTGTGTAAATAGTTTTGCCAAACCATAAGTGGATAAGTAGGTAAAAGTGTTTATTTAAGAAAAAAGAATAAAACTATATCATGGTTTTGTACATTTTTTTAAACATAGCCAAGCTAAACATTTAAACAAGGATTTTGTTTCATAAAGTCTGCAAACCATCCAGCCACTAACCCACCATACCAATCAGGAAGCGCCAAGCAAAATAAGGAAAGATTATTTTAGCTCAACCTCTAAACCAAATGTTACAAGTTCTAGACTTCATCATTAGGCTACTTGCATATGAAGAGAAAACTTCACATTTATTTTTTCATTGACAGATGCTGACCACTGGATAAATAGGGAGTGCTTAGAAATTTTGCATGGATGGAATAAATACTGATATCTCTTCTAACCTGGTGATAATAAACTACCACTCTAACTTAATGGGGTAGGGATTGAATCTGGTTTAGGTTGTGAGAATAAGAGGGCACAACCAAACGTCAAGGAGATAAGTATAAAAGAAGTGAAGGCACTCACCGATCTTTGCTGTGCAGTGAAAGCTTTTAATCATGGGTAGAAGTTACATGCTGTGAAAGTGGGGAGGGGGTGAGATGGGACAACGCATCAGACGACGGCCGTTTCGCACTCTTTCACAGTGCTTCAATGGGTCTAAGTGTTAAGGCCCTGTCACACACATAGATAAATCTGCGGCAGATCTGTGGTTGCAGTGAACTTGTGGACAATCAGTGCCAGGTTTGTGGTTGTGTACAAATGGAACAATATGTCCATGATTTCACTGCAACCACAGATCTGCCAAAGATTTATCTCTGTGTGTGACGGGGCCTTTAGACCCATCAAAGCACTGTGAAACAGTGCGAAATGGCCGTCGTCTGACACGTTGTCCTGTCTCACCCCCTCCCCGCTGCCACAGCATGTAACGTGATTAAAAGCTTTCACTGCACAGCAAAGATCAGGGAGTGCCTTCACTTCTGTTAAACTTATTTCTTGGATTATTCTGGACCTTTGAATGAGCACCCTGTAGCTGTTGCAGGACCTTCTCTACCACGTCATTTTGATTGTCGCAGAAAAAAGCGCAATCATAACACAGAATGTGAATAGCGGCCTCTGCTAAAAATATTCTTGTGTTGAGCAGTGCCCTGATTTTCTTTCTTTCTCAATTTTTTGAAACGTCAAGGAGATGGTTTGTAATAAAATAACTACTTTTATTGGATAATAAATAAAGTAAAATCAGGAATAAAATTAAAATTGGGAGTACATATATAAATCTCCACTTGGAGGTGTTGATGAGCATGTCCTGATGAGGGTCTTTAGAACAGATTGGTAGGCACAAGACCTGTTGATAATAAATATAAAAAATGAGTGTGAATGCATTATTGGTAGGGATTGGAGGATCTGAATTTGGATCAAAAATTATCTAATGGTTGTGGTCATATGAAGAATGAAATGAAATAATTTTGTAGATGGCGAGAAAAAGAAAATCAACTCCAGAAATTTCGTCTAAAATGACTAAACTTTCCTCTAAAATTTAGACGAAATTTCTGGAGTTGATTTTCTTTTTCTCGCCATCTACAAAATTATTACATTTCATTCTTCATTCTTCCTCACTCACTAGGCCAAGACTTTCAGGTTTGATAGGTCCAGGAGAGCTCTACACATGCACCCAAAAAGTTTGCGGTGATTATTGTGACATCATACATATGATGAGCAAGGCCAAGGGATTTTAGTGCAGGAGATAGAATTCCAAAGATGCAATGAGGACCCCTCTAATAGCGGTGGAGGAGGAGCAGTGGGTTCAGAGAGATGAGCGAGAACTAGAGTATAAGGATTTTCTTTTTTTTCATTATTTGGAGAGACCCTAGAGCATAATAAGGGACAATAAATTCACAGAGATTGACTTCTCCGCTAATCAAAAAAATGTGCAAAAAGGCGAATTGAAGTTTTGCCTGATCCACTCATCTCTATTGATGGCTGTAGTCTCTATATCTCCACGAGGCTGTTATTGTTTATGGATTGATAGATGACTTTTAAGAAGGCAGTCACAAATCAGAAACATCTTTCTTGATACTACCCCATCAGCGGTCACTGCCAGTATTATCTCATGTAAATTTGCCAAGGTGACTAGATATAACTTTTGACTATATGAAGCTATTGTTACGCTGCCAATCCCTAGCCTTTTTCATTTTAATTATAGCATTTGACCATAAAGGCTACCCAGATTGGGAACATGCACCACTGTCCAGCCGCACACATACCAGCAAGGCGCTTTATTATTACAAATTATAGCATGCTGTTGCAAAATGCCAGACCAGGCGCTCTGTAATCATTCGCCTTAATACAGGCAATGACTTTTTCGTTCTGTTGTTTTACTTTTCCATTGCATTAGTGTATCCTGTGATGACATTTGTTCCTTAATACATTTTGTGTTGCTGTCAAGCAAATGTCAAATATTTAATTACAAATGGAAGAAAGGAAGAAAGAACATAAAGGAACATTGACTACATCCAGTTTTTCTTCTGGACTATTTATAGTCTTCTGTTTTCATTGGTTGCGGATTTACGTTGACTTTAACAGTGAAATCGCAGAAGAAAAAAAATGTATCAATAAAACACAAACAGAAACAAAGTATAATAATTATATTTGCAAAAAGATATTTTTACTTTAAATGTTTTATTAAGCTTATATTTATATCTCCTTGCTCATCTGGTCTATCCAAGTAGATACAAAGTGTTTATAGCGAGCATGTGTTGCTCCTGGCTATATTCTATGTTTATTTACATGGAGGAAAGCATCTTACCCACACACAGACAAGCTTAATTCAACTTCCTCTCCTCATTGAAGGCTTTATTTTCCAAACAGAGCACAATATACCTCAGTAAATGGAGAGACACTAGACCCCAGGTGTAGGCCACATGGGGCGTCACAGCCCGTCTGGTTACCAAAAAATACAAACTTTGGTGTTTCATACAATTTCAGTACAAATTTAACAGAAAGACATCAAAAAGTAAGTTACACCTAATAAGTGTAAAATAATTCTTAGTTATATCCTCAACCCACAATATAATAAAACACTATACATCATTGTGTACCTATCACTCTGTAAACTGAGATGAAAATTATATCATCCTAGTATGGGATCATTTAACTGCAATTCAAGGGGAACATTTAGCGCCAATGTTTTGAGCTAATGGTAGCAATTAGGTAAAGGTCAATATTTGTTATTAACTCTTACTTCTGAAGAGTAAATTTGTTTGACAAATTTTCTCAATCATCCCCACTTATGACAGTATTTGATTTCAGTTAATTCATGGGTTAGTAGCACTTTTAGTAACTGCATCTTTTATCCAGAATTACACATATTGGTAGGTTTATGCAACAATCATTGCCAAATTCTTCTACATGTATGTTAGTTTAATGGTGTATTTTTTGATTACTTTCATAAATGGTAATTATATAATGCCAGACCAGATGAAGTGGGATTCTAGCCCAACCGAAGTCTTCCAACTGTAGTTCTGCAAATATCTCCTCCAAGTCCATCACAGCACCTCAAACATATAGCTTGTCCGGCAGAGCTGTGTTGATTCTCCTTATTTTTAGTTAAAAGAAAAAGGTTTTGGTACCGTGTTAGCCAGTTGAAAAATGATTGATTGCTCTCAGTGAGTAGTGATACCTTTTAATTTTAATTTTAATTTTTTTATTTTAGTTAGCCATTAAAAAGTATCACAACTAGAAAATTTTAATTTTCTTTCTCTCACTGAGAGCAATCAATCGATTTTCCTTATGACTCACTATACACAAGACCGCACTATCACACCAGGCGCACATAAAGAGCAGCAACCCTAGCTCCTACAGTCATAAAGCCCTGCTGAGCCGGATCCCAGAACCAGTCAGGAACCCTGGCCGCTCATCCAGCCACCAACACACCCTGACAAAGGCCCAAATAAGAGGATCTCAGAGAGCGGCAATATGCACTATGAACTAGAGAACTACCAAAAACTCACCATTAAATAGTACAGCACCGACAGACATACAAGTTGCGGGAGAACAGACTGTGCATACAGGTGCCCTGGAGTATGAAGTGTACTTGCTGCTGCACTGCACTGCAAGAAATACTCAGCAGTCAAAGCCTCCCAGTTCCAGAGAATCTTCACTAACATCCCAGACATCCCATCCATGGACGAGGAGAGGAAACTCTGCATCCTAAGATGAATCAATGTTAGAGACTGCCACCCAGTATGTCACCACATGTCATAAGGTGAGAAGAACTTAAGACCCCCGAAAGGATTATTATTGCCTAAATTGTGCCCCTTGACACTCTATCCCCATAACCCTAATCCCCTCCCCTGTTCACATCATTTTTTTCTTGATTTTGTATCACTAATTGTATTTTGCTCCTGCCAATAAAGCCTATTTGAATTGAATTTAAATTCAGGGAGAGACAGGACCCTGCTTATCACAAAAGCTTATGTGACGCCCTGGGCAAGCCAGGGGTCACAGGTCACAACACCACACGCACCCCACATTCCCTGCAGGAACACCAAGGTCAGAACACAAATCCTTGTTGCCTTCCTCCAGGGGCTGATGTCCACACCAGGGGGTGGGCCAGGCGGTTGGCTCCGCCCACCGAGGAGTTCACAGCTCTGGAGGCGGGAAAACCAGGCAGAGTAAGTGGAGAGTTCAAAGTGAGAGGAAGGAGAAGGAGGACAGTGAGAGTAGTGACAGAGAAAGTGACAGTTGAAAAGCCTGAAGTTAGTCCGGGTGTGTGCCCCGGACTGAGACAGCAAGGTTGGCAGACGGCGGTGACCGTCTGCAGGAGAGGCTACTTGGAGGTTGCCGAAAGGACCGTGGACGGGTGGTGGCCCGGCGGTACCGGAGCAGTATACGAAGAGAAGCCAGCACCAGTGGCAGGGGCCTTTCGGATCCCAGCAAGGCTAGGAGTCGCCATAATTTGCCAAATCCGTCAGTGAAGGGGACCTCCGGGTCTCCCAGCAGCAAAGTCCCGATTGAAGGCAACAGTCCGACCGTGAAGGGGAGACACCGCCACCGCCAAGGCACCAGTTTCCCAGGGCCAGCGCCTGTGGGCAAGAGAGGGGCTCCTCCGGCTCATATCCAAGCTGGGGAGCGGGTTACCGGTGGGAATCCATCGCTACCAAAGAACCGTACTTAGGTGCAGGGAAGTGACCGTCACCGCTAACTGCAGGGAACATCAGCACCATAGCCGTCCGAGGGACCCGTCCAACCAGCCGTTTGTTTACCGTGAACTGTGTCATCATCCTTGGGATGAGTGAGTACCTCCATGCCGTGCGGCACAGCGCTACCCCTGCGTCCCTGCACCCCCACAGGCCCCATAACCCGCCTGTCCACCATTCCAACCCCATCACTGGGCCCCGGGATCACCAAACCCCCCCTACCCACGGAGGGGCAAATCAACAACTAGCTGCTCCATACCACCACTCCCGGGATCCCCAGACAGAGCAGCGGTGGTGTCCACACAATCACCACAACCGTGGGTGGCGTCACGGACAATAAATTATCCCAAAAACCAAACCCCTTTTATTCACGGGCGAGGAGCGCCGCTCGAGTCCCCGGGATCCGGTCCATCGCTCGAGCCACCGAGCAGCAGCAGGCCGCAGCAGCAGCGGCAGCCGGACCCGAGCAGTGGGAGAGCGCAGCGTCCCCTCCTCCGCCCGCGACACTTACACTCTACAGGAGAGAGAGGGAGAGGGCGAGAGAGGGGGGAGAATCTTCTGATCACAAAAGCTTAGACTCTACAGGAGAGAGCGAGAGAGGACCCCAGAGATCATAAGAGCTTAAACTCTACAGGAGAGGGACAAAAAGAGAGCGAGACGACGCAGCTGATCAGAAGATATTGCACTGTACAGTAGTGAGAGGTCCCCGCTGATCATAAGTGCTTACACTCTACAGGAGACAGGAGAGAGAAAGAGAAAGAGAGGGCCCAGCTGATCAGAAGAACTTGCACTCTATAGGATAGTGACAAGAAGAGAGAGAAAGAAATGGCCAAGCTGAGTAGAACAGCTTATACTCTACAGCTCCACAGGAGAGAGAGGGAGAGAGGGAGAGAGAGGGCCCAGCTGATCATAAGAGCTTGCACTCTACAGTAAAGAGGGAGGAAGACAGAGAGAGAAATGGCCAAGCTGATCAGAAGAGCTTATACTCTACAGGAGAGAGAAGGTCCCACTGATCAGAAAAGCTTGCACTCTACAGTAGAGTGATGAGCTCACTGACCATGAGAGCTTACACTCTATAGAATAGAGAGACTTGGGCTAAGTTCAGATGTCTGGTAATCAGCAGTGTGGGAAATGGTGCTTAGCAAGATTATTTTTACGATACATGAATTGAATCTCCAAGTATTTGAATTTGTGTGAAACTGTAAATCTCAGGAAATTTGTCTCAAAATGATTCTCCTCAAATCTTTCCGCTCATTTCTACCAAGCATCCATGCTCTCGGTCAGGTTCTAGTACACCCTGTATTGCAATTTATAACAGCTCACTATGCTGGCTCAAATAAGTATGAGCAAATGGTTAAATATGTGTCCAGTGGATCAACAATTGGAATCAGGGGGGACTGGATAATGCCTCTTTGGGGTGGAATTGATCATGCATTATGGTTGTTCATATTACCCTTCCTTCTGTTCTTGATTGACATTTGTCTTTTCTTACTATATTAACTATGTAACTATGTGTCTATTTGCAATTGCAACCAATAGAATTGCACAAATAGTTCTGGGCACAATACTTGTCACTAAGAATTAATGCAAAATAAGTAATGCAGTGTAGTAACAAAGTTACACAATCGTATCTATGTATAATCTCTGCTGGGGAGTTCAAATAGCACAATACGTACTTCACATTCGGAGGCTTACATTATACAGTCTTATCAAAGAACATATTGTATTGTGGATTATCGACTTACTTTTGCCTGACCACAAAAATAGCTCAATAAAATAATGACTCTCTCAGATGTCTGGGTCATATCGTAGAATAAATACAATGTTTATAAATCAGATTAAAGTTATGAATTACTTACTAAGGTAATGATGATAAGCATGAAATGAGGCATGATGTGATTCATAATATGACATATTGTATGACATGCTACCAAGGGAATGTACCTGTTGAAATGAAAATACAGTGGTTTAAAAATATGACCAGCATATCATTTTTTCAATAATGAGTCCCAAGATAAATTAATTCATATTAGAATGAAAATGAATGTTTTGTATATAATTTATATTTTTTTTATAAAGTATAAATGCAAGGTACCATATTTTTCGGATTATAAGACGCACTTTGGGAGGAAAATGAGGGGTGCGTCTTAAAATCCAAATATAGATTACCGAGGGGGCTGCCTGTGTGGCGACTAGGTGCGTTCGGGCAGCCGGGCGCCTGTGGCTGCGTGTGAGCGGCCGGGTGCCTGTCGCTGCCGGCTCCCTCTCTGCCCTGGAGGCCGGCTGCCTCTCTGTGCGGGTGGGCGAGCGAGCGGCCTGCTGGCTGCCACTTTGTGCGTGCGGGCAGGTGGCTGTGCGGACTGCAGTAGCTGTGCGGTGAGTGTCCCAGTTCAAATGATGGCGCCGGGAGTCAGCACATGTGCAGATGGAGCTCTTAGATGAGAGCTCCATCTGCGCACCCACCGCTCCGGGAGTCAACGCGTGCGCAGATGGAGTGCTTGGATGAGAGCCCCATCTGCGCATGCGCCACTCCAGGCGCCATCATTTGAACCGGGACTGCGGACACTAGGACACTCACCGCACCAGTCTGCTCCACTACTGACCCGCCGCTGCTGCCGCCACTGACACCACAGACCCGCCGCTGCTGCCGCCACTGACACCACGGACCCGCTGCTGCCACCACTGACCGCCACCACTGCTGCTGCCACGGACCCGCCGCTGCTGCTGCCGCCACGGACCTGCCGCTGCTGCCAGCACAACCTCTGCCTCCTGTGACCCACTTCACCAACACTGCTGCCCCCCTCTGGTAAGACAACACCGGAGTATAAGACGGACCCCATTTTTATTTTTTTATCTTTTTTATCTCTAAATTTGGAGTGCGTCTTTTAAAATGAAAAATACGGTAATTTATTCAGCGGCAGAGGACAAGCAGGCAAAGATTGCTACATGCTGCTGCTACATCGCGTCATAATACAAGCAAAAGGATTGCAGACTATTTTATGAAAGTATTTTGGTTGTTCTTAATTTCTGAATTCTTAACATGTAGGTCTTCTTTTCATGGATGTTTTTCTCAAATGCTAATGCTGGAGTTATTGTCACAGCCAGCGCATAACTCTACTGAGTGCATGGTAAAAATGAGCAAATCGATTCATTGTGAATTGAACGTGTGTTGCATTTTATGGAATTTGCAGGTCCCAGTTGAAGAATGTTATCAAGACCATGGAAGGTAAAAAGAGCAAATAAATCAATTTTGGAACAAATCAAGCCAGACATGTCACTCAAAGCAAGGATCACGAAGCTACAACTTGCCTATTTTGGGCACATCATACAAAGAGAGCAATCACTGGAGAAGGATATAATGGTCGGAAGAATAGAAGGAACAAGGCAAAGAGGTAAACCAGCAACCCAATGGTTTGAAAGAATCATGATAATGTAATGTAAGCCCGCAAGGGCAGGGCCCTCTTCCTCTGTACTAGTCTGTCTACTGTAACTTGTATATGTATTTTGTATGTAACCCCCTTCTCATGTACAGCACCATGGAATCAATGGTGCTCTATAAATAAATAATAATAATAATAATAATAATGATGGAGAAGACCTTGTTGAACCTATCTAACCTTGTAGAAGATCAATCTTCCAACAGGGCATTCATCCCTCAAGTCACCATGTTTCGAGATCGAATTAATGTCTGTTAAAAGAAGGAAAGCAGTTGACGAACTTGTTATTCTACTCATAGGAATCACAATACAATGCCCCACCATTTTATGCATTCAAGAAGATTCCATCAAAGAAAGCTTACATCACCTTAGGGCAGTATAACTTTAACCTGGCATCAAATTTCTGAGACTTAAAATTGACACTAATATCAGGAGAACTAACCTGTCTTAATAATATGCTGTTATTAAATAGGGCAACATAGTCTGATGACAGAGCACTGTATTTCTATTCATTTTACTATATACTCTATTTGCTAAACAGAACTCTTATATTGACATATCATCCTCCTGTCCTAGGAACCATTATGCTTTCAAACTGTTAAGATCATGTATATAAAGGAAATCATTAATCATATCTCATGGTTTTAGTGATGTAAACATCCAACCATGGTCTATGTCAAGTAGTTCAGCTGTGTCCCATTCACAGGGATTAGTTATCACGCTGGGCACAGGCCATGGAGAAGAGTAGTGCTGTTTCTGTAAAATAAATCTAGATCCTTTCTTCTAATCCTCTACAACTCCTTGAAGTCATAAATAGAAAATAATCACTGCCTGCATTTCCTGTTAGAAGAACACAGACCAGTTGTTTCATCCTGGTAATGTAAATACGAGGTAACAATTGCTGGCAAACACTTAAAAGACATCTAGACACGATCTGCTGTATTTACAGATGGGCGCTAAGTATTCTGTGTGTCTGGTATTCCAAACAGTAGGGGTTCAGAAGTACAAGTATGCTGATGGAGGTGACCTAATGCTGAAGTATATTATACAAATGAGCCTTTTACCTGAATGTTGAGGCTCCTTTATATCAGCTGGTGGACACCATGCTGAGCTGGAATTCTACTCAATAAAAAAGTTTTCTGAACCGGCAGACGTTGCGCATTCTATTATGTCAGCCATGAATGAAAATTCATTGCACCTTTTATTGGTTGAACTGGTTGGAAATATACGTTCTTACAACTGATATAGACATATATATATATATATATATATATATATATATATATATATATATATATATATATAAAATAATAGTTTAATAATTTATTCATTTATATAGCGCTATTAATTCCACAGCGCTTTACATACATCAGTAATACTGTCCCCACTGGGGCTCACAATCTAAAGTCCCTATCAGTATATTTTTGAATTGTGGGAGGAAACCGGAGTACCCGGAGGAAACCCACGCAAACACGGGGAGAACATACAAACATATATATATATATATATATATATTTTTTTTTAAATAAAGGTTGTAGACCAGCTCACCTGTCTGAGCTCAAGCCCTGGCGTCCTTGTTCTCCTTATTGCACGGACCCGAAGTGGGAGACTTCCAAGATATGTAGAACAACATGAAGAAGGATCCAGCAAGGCAGAATGACTCCAAAGGGCAACTAAAGTTTTTTTTTTTTTTTCTCTGACTTTATTATCTAAGAATAAAAAATTCCGCGTTTTGGCGGACGCAGTCACCTTCTTCACGGTCCCAAGACAAAACTCAAACTGTTTTGTCTTGGGACCGTGAAGAAGGCGGCTGCGTCCGCCGAAACGCGTAGTCCATACTGCATATACCTTGCACTTAACAGCTTGTCAAGAGCTCTGGAATTTTTTATTCTTAGATAATAAAGTCAGAGAAAAGAAAAAAAAAATTTTGTTGCCCTTTGGAGTCATTCTGCCTTGCTGGATCCTTCTTCATGTTGTTATATATATATATATATATATATATATATATATATATATATATATATATATATATATATATATATATATATAAAATATGCATATATATATATATATATATATATATAAAATATGCATATATATATATATATATATATGTATATATATACATACACATATATATATATATATTTAAAATAGAAAGAAAGAAATAGAAACAATGTTTTAGAGAAAAATAGACAAGAAAATATAGTATACATTGGAGAATAAGAAAACAGAATACCTGAATTTCGCTAAAAGAATTGACCCACCTTTTTGTGGATTATAGACTAATTATATGAAAAGTTTTTAAAATTATTTTAAGAGATTCAGATCATATGTGCACCTTATTTATCTTTTAATTTCCACCTTTTATTTAAAGTCTAGTTATTATTTGTTTTTTCTTATGGTTGATTTATTTATCACTCCAAAGACATACTGATTGGAAATTTAGATTGTGAGTCACATTTTACATGCTTATATAGCGTCATTATTCCACAGCACTTTACAGACATCATCATTTATGTTTATCATTGTGAACAGTAATTGCGGGTGTCTGACTTATCAACTGCAATGTTTTAAAAAGTCACATCACTTTTCCACACTTGCACTTTAGGTTTCCCCTAGAGTGATTCATGTACATCTGAAATTTTGGGTCAAAAAACATTACAGACAAACAGCATTTCGAATTTTGTGCAAAGGTAATAAATTACATGTGCCATTTTGAAGAATTTGTGCAAAAAAGTCAATGAATAACGCAAAAAAAAGAAACAAATGCAAATGATGAATCAGGCCATATGTCTACTATATTTTTTCTATTTGCCATGTGATTACTGCATTGTGGGAGGTTTTCAATTGGATTATTGTAAAAAGTGGAGAAGTCTTGGAGACGAATGGCTGAAGAACATATAAGTATAGATGAGAGAGAGTGGTCTTGGGAGGACACAGACTACGTGTGAGGAGATATGTGGAGTAGACAGATTATGTAGGTCAATGTTGGTTGTTAACTGGATCCATTTAGGAATTGGGAGCCAATAAAGAGAGTTAAGGCCGCTTTACACGCTGCGACATTGCTAGCGATGTCGTTAGCGATCGCACCTGCCCACGTCATTTGTGCGTCACGGACAAATCGCTGCCAGTGGTGAACAATATCGCTAGGACGCATCACATATACTTACCTTCCTAGCGACGTCGCTGTGGGTGACAAACAACCTCTTTTATAAGGGGGCAGTTCGTGCAGCGTCACAGCGACATCACACAGTGGGCCACCAATAGAAGCGGAGGGGCGGAGAGCAGCCGCATTCACGTCACTCCCACCTCGTTGCCAGAGGACGCAGGGATGCTGTTGTTTGTCGTTCCTGGGGTGTCACACGTAGTGATGTGTGCTGCCTCAGGAACGACGAACAACCTGCGTCCAAAATGAGCAATGATATTTGGGAAATGCACGACTTGTCAACGATCAACGATTTGGTGAGTATTTATGATCATTAGCGGTCACTTGTAGGTGTCACACGCAACGACGTTGCTAACGAGGCCAGATGTGCGTCACGAATTCCGTGACCCCAACGATATCTCGTTAGCAATGTCGTTGCGTGTAAAGCGGCCTTTAGGCCTCGGTTACACCTGCGCATAGCTTCCAATGTGAATAATTATTAAAAATAGATATACCTACAGTATATCTAAGCAACAGTTTTAGACTGTCATTTATGCATTAGGTTACATTGTTGTATCTCAGGATATGCCCCTTTCCGCTAGCTGCAGCTCTTCAATATTCTGGGAAAAAGTGCCTAAAACCTATATCGAATGTTGTGCAAGTCATGTTAGTTTTTTTAAGACAAGTTAAGCAAATACTGTGACTTATTAAGCTTTGTTAATCTCTCCAATGTCTTTTTCTCTTTATATGTACTACTGTCGGTATTTAAGTACCTGGTGATAATGGCACTCTTTTCTTCACAGATTTCAGCTCCAATATTTCTATTAATAGTATTAATTCTAATAAAATGATCCTTTACAAGTCTACTCATTAGTTGGTTTGGCTTTATACATGTTTGCCCTCTTGCACTTAAGCACTAACATATATTATGGAAACCTACTGCATAGACACATTCAGGTTTTAGGCCTCACCTATGCTATTATAATCCTTGAACAACAGATAAAAAGGGTTAGGCCACAAATACACTGAGTCACTCCAGATATGTTTATTCTTGCTGAGGGAAGTATAGTGATTTATCTCCAATTACTGCAGAGGAAGTAGTTCTGCCTATTTACACTATATATTGAGTTACACCCCCATGCTATTGCTCATATATTTTGTCAGAAACAGCTGTCCTCTCTTCCTTTGGCACTTTTCTCAACTTAATGCAGTCATATAATTAAGTAAATTACCCTTTGATAATAGCAACTTAGCAACATTTTATATCCAGTATTTACAGCTATCCTAGTTCCATGTTTATACGCCAATAAAGACATTGCGTAAAACTAGCAAAGCAATGACCTATGTATATAATAACACAAATGAGATAAAAGTTGATTCCTGGTTACTATGTTAAAGCTAATTACACTAGAAATCTCTAAAGCCATGCTAAAACAGAAAGTATGTTTCTATGCCATCATCTATGGAATGATAAGACATATATGAGATATATAAATATGTATGTATACGTGTACATATACATACATATCTCTCTCTCTCTCTCTCTCTCTCTCTCTATATATATATATATATATATATATATATATATATATAGTGTACACATATTCAGTATATATATATATATATATATATATATATATATATATATATATATATATATATATATATATATATATGTATATATATATATATATATATATACACAACACTGCTGGAAAAAAATCTCAATTTTTCCCTTGGACCTGTCATAGTGTTTTTTTTTCTCTATTAAAACACGTCATTTGTTACTTGTGAATCAACTGATAATATCTGTATAAAGAATTAAAAGATACATTATAGACCAATAGTTGCTGTATTAAGCTCAGAGCTTGTATAAAGCTGTAATATGAGCTGTACATACTGTAAGTTCTATGGTCCATACACAAAGGCCAGTTTTGTCCAAAACACATATTGTCTTTTTCAAGCTGTTGAAGATTTCAGCTTTCAGCAGAATCATCTGCATTCAGACACTGGAGGAGAATGACATGTTATACTTGGAATATACAGAAACCATTATCATCATCATCAACAAGGAGGATTACAGAAGAGTACTGACACAATGGGGTCACATAGAACAGTAGTTACAAAAACCAAACAATTATTACAGCTTTTTCTGCTCATAATAATCCCATACAGCATAAAACTACAACACAACTTTCCCATAGTTAAGATACAAGCAGCCACGTTTTCTCCAAAAGGGCCCAATTTAGAGACATTAGTAGCATAAAAAATTGCTAATAGTGCGAATGATAGTCTTCATAGGGAAGAAGGTATATTGCTAGTAAAAGAGGTCCCATAAGTAATTGTGATCTTCCATTAATTGCACAAAACTGCTGGGCAAAATGTAACAGGAAACTCCCTTTGAGACTTGGTTTTTATGTTATACTCTGTAACAAAAGTGTCAAAACAATGGGTGTCATGTGTTTTCAGGGCCATGGGGGGCCATCTGTTACTAAAGTCCATTAAAAGGTCAAATGGATTTCTGGTAATGATGATCCCGTAGCACATGTGGTGATTAATTACTGAGCACTATCACTGGCCATAAACATACACGTCATTTTTGGCTATGATGTGGCACAGCTAAGGTTGCACTTAAGCCCGACCTATAAATGATTATTTCATTGCCTTCTCAACATAAAAAATGGAAGGATCACATCTCAATTTTAAGCAGGTCTTATTTACAAAATTGCTATCTTAATTTTATTAATGAATAAAATCAATCTCTATCAGACTGCTAACCTTCAACATTTCCAAATACCAAATTAATATACATGTTCATCATCCTTCCAAATAAGAACGTGCAAGAGGTATCTGACAGCTGCTTATCTCTTGTCTACTGTTTTGAAGTAAATCTATTTGGACAAGCTAAACATATACAGATCAGTGGCCAAATCAGTAGTGATACAAGCTTGTTTGAAGGTCACAGCAAATGTAGGGAACAACTTTTATGGGTATAAGGGTATGTATGCACTCTGCAGTTTTGTGTTCACCACAAAACTGTACCCTGTGGCCACAAAAACGCAGCCTGTTGCCCAAAACTGATCCAGAAATGCATGTGTTTTCCATGCCTGTTTGGTGCGTTTTTGATAAGTTTTTTGACCATGTGTTTTTGATGCATTTTTTATCACCAATGGGTGAAAAACGCAAAAATAATTGACATGCTGCAGTTTTGTGGTCAACATCAGTGAGTTTTGAAGGTCGAAACCTCACAGTGTGGGGTTGTTTTTGAGCATACAGCACTGGTAAACTTCATATAATTGAAGGAAGGATGAATGGACAAATGTACAAAGACATTTTTGATACAAATTTGCTGCCATCTATCAGGATAATGAAGATAAAATGAGGGTGGATATTTCAGCAAGACAATCTCAAACATACAGCCAGGGAAACTCCTAATTGGTTTCCGAGAAAGAAAGTAAAGCTGCTAAAATAGTCCAGCCAATCACTTGACCTGAATCCAATAGAAAAGTTATTGATGGAACCAAAGAGTTCATAGAAGGAGGCCATGAAACCTTCAGGATTTGAAGAGTGTTTGTATGGAAGAATGGCTCCAAATCACATCTGATCAATGCATGCGACTAGTTTCTCCATACAGGAGGTGTCTTGAAGCTGTCATCACCAAGTAAGGCTTAAGAAAAAATAATTTTTCTGCACTTTTGAGTGTGGTATGCCCAACACAAAACTTTTGACATGTTGCATGCCTTCAAGCCTTAATTCTCAGCACGAACAATACAACTGTCAGTACTTGAGCAATCAGTTTTTTCCAATCATTTTACTAACTCCACCATTTGCTTTACCCAAGCATTAATTTATACCTATCGAGTATTATAATTTATATCATGCTAATGTTATGGACATGATTATATGAAAATACCCAAAATAACAGTACTCAAAATGGTGGCTGCACTGTGTACTGCACCCATGTCTGCATTCAGAAATCATAAGACACAATTACAAGGTATGGTGTGATTCATGCTGATTCAGGTCATTAGAGAATGATATATATGTCGGTTTAAGTTTCTTTCCTACAGCTTGACCAATAGCAAAAGAATATGCACCCTTGTCTATTGGCAAAAATGGAAACTGTAATGTTTAGGCGCAATGTGCTGCGAGAATGAAGATCCTTGATATTTTAAATGTTGCCCCTGCATACTTGGTCTTTATACCTTGAGAAAGCTGCAGAAATACATTGGTATTAATAAAAGCAAATTTGGAATCCCAAGTCTCTTCATTCCTGCAGTGCAACCCACCTAAACATGACAGTTTCCATTTATGCCATGATACATCTGGAAGAACCAGTTCCTCCAGCCATGGGGCAGCAGCAGCTTTCTAGGATTTTTTTCCTGCACATAACACCTTCAGGGGAGAGCTACCATCGCATTTACTTTTACTAGATGATATTACCATAGTTTGTGTGCATTTCTGCCCCTCTCCAGAGCTTCTCAATAGTGATGGGTGAACCCCGTGATGTTCGGGATCGGGAGCCTCACCTGATCTTTTTGGAAAGTTCGAGTTCAAATCCAAAGATAACGTAAACATGCATCCGAACCCCGAGCTTGGACTTTACAGCTATAGGATGGGGTAGGGGGGGGCTATAAATAAAGAATATAGTTAATAATAAACATTTTTATTATAGCCAAAAAGTTCATAGGAAGAAATGCAGGGCACTGTTCAGTATGACATATATTCAGTGGCTCTAACAATTGTTCCACTATAAAACTGCTCAAAACCTTTGTGCAATCACGGTAATCAGCCATCCAGGTCTATTTATTCACCAGCAAGCCATAGTGCTCATTCTCAGGTGCAAAGACGATTAAAGCTGAAAAATATAGATGCGAAGGCACTTACCAGCTTTTGCTGTGCAGAAGTCTTTTTTCACAAATGTAGGGTTACATACTGTGGCAGCGGGGGAAGGAGAGACAAAACTTGTTGTTCTGAGTGAGAGCCGGTGAGTGCCTTCGCATCTATATTGTTAAACATTATCATTATACTTAGTGGTCCTGCAACGTGTCCTGGAGACCCGCTCAGCAGCTGTCTCTCGGCTGCTTCTGCTTCCAGGTCCGATCATTAACTTCCGGTGGTACTCACTGCACTGCTCGTCACTGAGCAGTCTTTGGCTTTTTTTGTCCATGTTCACGGTGACGTCAGGGTTCTCCCGAGTCCATGGCTTAGCCATGGGTTTTATTGAACTTTGACTATCCCTGACAGCCTGCTTCTTGCTCTATATAGATGCTTGTCTGTACAGAGTGATGAAGCAGAGCTGACATTGCTCTCCCTGTGGACTGTGTCAGACTAAGGATTTTTTTTATAATAAAGATGGAGTCTCTAAAAAATTTTTAGTTTTATTTCTAATAAAAAAAAAATCTATGTGTTGTGGGTTTTTTTTTTTACTGTTTACTTGAAACTCATGGTGGCCATTTCTAATTTGGCGTGACACCATGAATCTCAGGCTTAGTACCAGCTGAGAAAACAAAGCTGGTATTAACCCTTTTATTACCCAGTGTGCCACCGCCATCAGGGCCGCTGGACGAGCCATGTAAAGCACCTAGAAATGGTGCTAAGAAACAATGCCCCATTTACAGGGGCAGCTGTCGTTTTTAGCGTGGGGGCACAGAACGCTTGGGCCTTACCATGCTGAGAATCCCAGCCCCCAGCTGCCTGGTTTTACCTGACTGGTGATCAAAATATGGTGGGAGCTCACACTTTTTTTTAATTATTTTTTTTAAATAATAAAAAATTAATGGGCTTCCCTGTATTTTGATTGTCAGCCAAGGTAAAGCCAGGCAGGTGGGGGTGGCAGCCCGTAGCCATCCGCTTTATCTTTGCTGAGAATCAAAAATACTGCGGAGTGCTATGTCTTTTTGTTATTATTTATTTTTACACTACTATATGTGTGAGAGACCCAACAGCCAATCACAGACGCTGTCACGCAGAATGGGCGTCTGTGATTGGCTGTTGGAGTAACCTGCAATCTGCCCATATATGTTAGATGCTAGAATTTATTGGTTGGTTTCAGGTTATTCCAGCATCTAATCACAGATGCCCACTCTGTGACAGCATCTGTGATTGTATGTTACTTTAATGTCTGTTATTTTAAATAACACAACAACACAGAGGAAAAAAAATATTTTATTAGACATAAAGCAGAGGACATTTAGGACTCCATATTTATTACCCAAAAAACCCTCTGACATAGTCCAAAGGCGGGCGAGCATCTTCAGCTCTGCTACATCTGTGAGAGGAGACAGACAGGTCTGCTCACATAGACGAGCAGGCACAGACTCAGCTGAGTGCTGTCAGAGACTTCACCTGAGTGCACAGCTGAGGCCGGTCAGCTGTGCCCCCAAGTAACCTTGATTAACGTCACAGCAACACTGCCGTTAAGTGAGTGCTTGTCGGCAGTGAGAGCGCTGTCGTCTGGTCACATGGCTATGATGTCATGGTAGGTCCTGTAACCCACAAGGTAACAACAACATTCACACCAGACTGGTCAAATGGCTATGACATCATGGAAGGTCCTGTAATCAGTGGAGGTTACCCGGGGGCACAGCAGATCGGCCTCAGCTGTGCACTCTGGTGAAGTCTGTGACAGCTCTCAGCTGAGTCGGAGCCTGCTCTGCGTGAGCAGACCTGTGTTTTTCTCCTCACACAGTTGTAGCAGAGCTGAAGAGATGCTCACCTTTGGACTACATCGGATGGGTTTTTTACGGCCCCTGAACCCAAACTGGATCCAAACTGTAACATGGATTTCCCAGTAAAACGTGTTCGGGACCTTGTGCACTAACACTATTTGTTCGGTACGGACCCCAAACTTTACAGTTTGGGTTCGCCCATCACTACTTCTCAATGCTAATGTCTATTACTTTGGCATTGATTTTTGGATACATAAGATCTATAGACATTTCAATGAGTGAACAGCCATAAAATTGTCATGCCTTTAAAAGCCTACTATCTATTCAATCAGTTAGAAGTTGGCTTTAAATCCTAGTATCCATAGAAGCAAGCTTGAATACAGATGATCTGAACAAAGGTATTATTGCTTTAGGCAGGCTGTTTACATTCATCAACATTTCTCTAATACTTGTCAGTATTTTGAAACACTTTTCTAAAGTGCCAATGGCAGCTTGCCACTTCTTCTGAGGATCACCGACTACAGAAGGGGCGAAACCAGAACATAGCAAAATCCCCTTGGGCTTTTTTTCTGTCATTGAAATGCAAAGGTTCCACTTATCCCATTGAGCATTTAGCATACTCGTTATTAATCTGAACATGGGTGGGACATGGCAGTCATATCAAATAAGGGTTTCACTTGTCTTATTTGAGTTTCCCAAGTTACGAGATTTAATGAAAGTGATAAGAAATCACTAAATGTTAATAGTTGTAAAAGGATAATTACTTTGCGGTATCACGCAATCAGTTAAAAGCAAAATTAAACACTCAACATTATATATGCAGAGTTCAATCTGGGAGTGTGATGAACTACATTGTCCAGCTTTCTTTACATTACACATCAGATATAGGTAGGGTAAGTCAGCATTAGAGGATCTTTGCCAAGCTTCTGAGTCATTGATAGGTGTTTAGAGAAGGCATGAAATAGTATTAGCTAGCACTTTATAATAACACTTCTTTAAGGAATTATGGTAATGGAACCTGAATTTTGCATTGTGGGCAAAACTCAGCCAGATCTGTCAGCTTAAACCCCTTCCCTATTATCTTTGTACACACACGAAAAAATGTTTGCACAAAGCAGAACCAATTCTAGAGAAACACTTGGCTTCCTTCAGCTTTACATAAATAAATATTCTTAAACCCTGAAAGAACATGATGTAACCCTTTCAGACCTGAAGAAGGCTTTCCCATGCATATGACTCAGATCCACAGGGGTTAAGAAACAGCTTCCATTGTGTGAAGGTCCAATAAGTCACAGTTAATCAGTAGCTTTAGTGTGACAGCTAGCACAGTTAGGCAGTGAGAATAAAAGAAATGTCTTCAAAAGGATTGTTTCACTTGAGATAATGGAGCATTGTTCTGAGGGCAAGGCTGATTCCAGGAATATTTATTTGAAGGAAGAGAAAACTACAACTGAATTCACATACTCAACCGCAGGTCACAGGGCCGCAACCTTTAACCCAACGCCCAAACACAATAAATAATTCCGCTCCATCCCAACCTCCCGGATTGAATGCCTTGTTTAAATGAATGATACATCAAACATTATTTCCAAATAAACAATAATCATACAGATGTTAGATACTTGGGCTAGATAGCTAAGAAGACTGTAGGAGGCATGCTGAGTGTCAGTGCGGAGTGACCCAGAGCGCTAATAATAGTTTATACATTGTGTGCACAGGTTAAATATGAAATCCACGAGTCGCCAATTTCATCATTAAAAACGCTACAACTAATATTATAAACAGTAGGTCTAATTTACATTCTAACAATTGGTACAAGTGATTTGGTGAGAACTACAATATTGTCATTCTAGTGTAAGAGTAAAGGCCCCGTCACACTAAGCAACATCGCTAGCAACATCGCTGCTAACGAACAACTTTTGTGACGTTGCTAGCGATGTTGCTGTGTGTGACATCCAGCAACAACCTGGCCCCTGCTGTGAGGTCGTTGGTTGTTGCTGAATGTCCTGGGCCATTTTTTAGTTGTTGCTGTCCCGCTGTGAAGCACACATCGCTGTGTGTGACAGCGAGACAGCAACAACTAAATGTGCAGTGAGCAGGGAGCCGGCTTCTGCGGAGGCTGGTAACCACAGTAAACATCGGGTAACCAAGAAGCCCTGTCCTTGGTTACCCGATATTTACCTTTGTTACCAGCCTCCGCCGCTCTCACTGTCAGTGCCGGCTCCTGCTCTGTGCACATGTAGCTGCAGGACACATCGGGTTAATTAACCCGATGTGTGCTGTAGCTAGGAGAGCAAGGAGTCAGCGCTAAGCATTGTGCGCTGCTCCCTGCTCTGTGCACATTTAGCTGCAGCACACATCGGGTAATTAACCCAATGTGTGCTGTAACTAGGAGAGCAGGGAGCCAGCGCTCAGTGTGCGCTGCTCCCTGCTCTCTGCACGTGTAGCTCCGTGCGCTGGTAACCAAGGTAAATATCGGGTTGGTTACCCGATATTTACCTTAGTTACCAAGCGCAGCATCTTCCACGCGGCGCTGGGGGCTGGTCACTGGTTGCTGGTGAGCTCACCAGCAACCCGTGTAGCGACGCTCCAGTGATCCCTGCCAGGTCAGGTTGCTGGTGGGATCGCTGGAGCGTTGCAGTGTGACATCTCACCAGCAACCTCCTAGCAACTTACCAGCGATCCCTATCGTTGTTGGGATCGCTGGTAAGTTGCTTAGTGTGACTGGACCTTAAAGAACAGGTGTTGGCATCTCCAGAAGTATCATTGTAGAAAAGCGTAAAGTCCTAACTACTTTCTGCAAAAAAAGTCTCTAAAATAATGAATGACACTAGCTTTCTCAGTAAGTGTAAACAATTTAAGAAAAACTATAATTTTTCTGCACAATGTAGACAATTCAAAGATTGTTAAAGCTGAATGAATGAATGAATGAATGAATCAACAGTTCTAACAAATGTAAGAAATGTTGTAAAATCTTATCAGAGAAGTTTGCTTCTTCCCTCATTTGAGAGCCTCTTCTTCTCTTTTCCCGTACCTTCTGAACTCCTCATTCACTCTGAAAAAAAGGCTCAAATTGATTTTGTTGAAAACTACTGTCCACTTAGTTTAGGTTATAATTATCTATTAAAGCCTATGAAAAATGGATGCAGGGGTGATAGGGGCAGATTGGAAAAGGCATAGAGAAAGATTGTGTTTCTGCTTTCTAGTTAGTGTTTCTCTCACCCCATAGGTTTAATCAAAGCTACATTACTCAGTATTGTTGTAAAATGTCTTCAATGCTGCTGCTGCTTTTGAGGGAGTACTACATAGAGATAGCAAAACATAAATCTTACCGATTTCTGTGTAGTATGTGAGCTCAGAAACAAATGGAGAATAGAGGAAGGGCCAGAAGAAAGGAAACCTGGTGATAAGTGCGAGAAGGTATATATATGCCAGAAAAAAAAAATATTATTTCTCATATAAAGATTAATGATTATGAAAAGTCAACTGAAATTACAGTCACTGTTTAAATTTTTTTTTCCAGAACTAATTACCATTTTGATAAAGGTAAATTAAATTAGAAAAAAATCCATTGTACCCACTCCTAAACCATGCTGCCCCACTAGTCTTTGTTTATTTCCTATAGTGTAAGGTGAAATACATAATTAATGTAACCACTGCAGCCACTCGTTATCCTCAGTGGTGCCCATTGCCCTCAGTGGTGACCATTGTCTTTAGTGGTGACTATTGCCCTTAGTGGTGTACATTGCCCTCAGTGATGACCATTGAAGCCAATGAATAATCATATGAGTTATCTATGATATGATCCCTGCAGGAAGTTAACAGAAACCCAATGCGAGCCACAGTTATTGAAGATCTGAGTATGGGATATCTTTGTGTTTTGACCCCTTCACCGCGGGCAATTTTCCATTTTTCCATTTATTTTCTTTTTGCTCTCCTTCTTGCGAGAGCCGTAGCTTTTTATTTTTTCGTCAATCTTGCCATAAAATGGCTTGTTTTTTGCGGGACAAGCTGTACTTTTAAATGAAACAATGGTTTTACCATATAGTGTACTGTAAAACAGTAAAAAAAAATTAAAGTGCGGAAAAACAGCAAAAAAAGTGAGATCGCAAAATAGGTTTTGGGATATTTTATTCACCATGTTGACTATATGGTAAAACTGATGTATTGGTGTGATGTCTCAGGTTGGTACAAGTTCGTAGACATCAAACATATATAGGTTTACTTTTATCTAAGGAGTTAAAAAAATTCACAAGTTTGTCGAAAAAAAGTGGCGCAATTCTTGTGCCATTTTCCACAATCCGTAGCATTCTCATTTTTCAGGATCTATAGCTCAGTGATGACTTATTTTTTGCATCTCGAGCTGATGTTTTTAACGGTGTCATTTTTGCACAGATGCTCCATTTTGGTTGCCTGTTATTGCATTTTGCGCAAAATTTGTTGCAACCAAAAACGTAATTTTGGTGTTTGGAAATGTTTTGCCGCTACGCTGTTTAGCGATCAGATTAATTGATTTTATATTTTGATAGATCAGGCATTTCTGAATGTGGCGATACCAAATATGTGTATATTTTTTATTGTTTTAACTCTTTAATTTTCAATAGGCCAAACGGGGGGGTGATTTGAACTTTTAGGTTTTTTGTTTTTTTTCTAAACTTTTTTTTACTATTTTTTTTATTTTGCAAGTACCGCTATGGCGCTATAAGGATCAGCTGTCTGATCGCTCTTCCATTTCTCCAGATCACAGCTACACAGCTGAGATCTGGAGAAAAGTTGCTTTACTCTCACACACTGCAGTCTGCCAGCAATGAGAGAAAGTGACTCATGATAGCTACAGAAGTCACCACATGACCCTGTGCTACCATGCCAACCACCGGAAGTGACGTGATCATGTCACATGACTTCCGATGGTGCTGGGTAATTTAATGCTTACCACGGCGTGCTGTTACATCTCACTGTCAGATTTTGACAGCGAGATGTAAGGGGTTAATAGGCGCAGGTGGAGCGCGATTCCACTTGTGCCTGGCAGGCACACATGTCAGCTATTGAAATCAGCTGACATGTGCGTGGATCGTCACGGACTGCCCATGGCAGGCGGTGAGATTTAACCTCACATGTTCCATGACATACCCAGTACGTCATGTGTCGTGAAGAGGTTAATCAAATCCAGCGCATGGTGTTGGCTAAAAATATACAAATCTTTAAAACCCCTTTAATACAAATGCATGGAGAACTTTTTATGCTGCTTTGCTTCACAACATATTTTGTGATCATTTAGCAAGCATAACATGTCTACAGTGAAATAAAGAATGGCTAAAAATGAAAAGTGTGTTGTATCAGTTCAAAGCTACTCAATTAAACGGCAAGGAACTTATCAATGCTATCTCCATGTCTAACCTCTTGTAGTTAAAGTGACTCAAAACAATAGAGCAAAAAATAAAAAGTGAATACTCCCTGAGTTATTCTTTTTCACCAGGTTCAGTTACTTAGTTATAATCTTCCATATGTGTTTTCCAAAATCAATGGATAGAGATGGTAGCTTCTGTACAGGTTATCACATATATCTGGGTAAGCATGGGGCTGTTGTCATTGCAGTAATTGGCAGATTAATCATTCTTGAGTCTAGGCTAGTAAAAGTAAATGAGAATCCTGAATGGAAATGTAATGGTTGCCACTTTATGTTAACACTTTGAGAAAATCTAGGGGAAATATCAGATATAACTAAGAAACTTCTAAAGTAGACTCAAGGGCTTATGAATATTGGTTATCAAAGTTGAGCAACTCTTTAAAAATTCTCTTTACAAATAGTTCTCCAAATTGTAAATCACTTTGATTCACTACATACTTTGAAGCTGATGAATCAATTCTACCGTCTACATTAGAGCTTTTTTTTCTATTTTTTATGTATAAATTCTTTTTAAAGTATGACTTCACTTTAGGGAATAATCGTCATTATAACAATACAGTGCTTAAAAGTTATAATGAGTGTGCTATATAGCTATATAGTGTGACAACATTATAAAATAAATTGGATGAAATTACCATATATATTTCCATACAGTATCCAAATACAAATCTTGTACATTGTCTACATAATGAACATTCCAGAAATAATTGTAAATGTAACATGAAATACAGATGTATATTAGTTAATATTCTACTGGAGCATTAAACACTATATTTCTTTCCTCTCATGTTCTTACTCTTGACCATATTAATTCCTGCCCATGTTTCTCTTTTAGGATTTATCCTCATAGACGAACACTCTGTTTGCACGTATCTGCTGACTTCTTAATCATTGCCAGTTACAACATCACATAAGAAAACAACATCTGACAGTTCTGAAAGTGTTACTACCATGCTGGAGGGAAGGTGTGATCATCCTTTAAGGTTTTGATTCCCAAACTTTTTTTTTTACTGAAGAAATATAACATCACAGTTATCCATGAGTCGTCCACAACCTCAGGGAATTGACATGTCCTGAAACATCTGTCAACCTTTCCATTCTCAATGTCAGTGTTTAGGAAATAAATTTAAAGGAAACACATTTTGTTAACAAATTAATAACTGTTGTTAGGTTGACCTAACGGTCACAGCTGTTGCCAGCGATGTCCGAATGCAGAGAAGGTACCGGTGACCCCCCCTCTGCTACTCCGTCTCAATGAAAACAAGCGAACGCCGTTATACACATAAGACTGGAGATGTGCGGCTCCGAATAGAAAGTGTATTGGTATTGTTTACATTACAAAGTTATACAAAGTTGATTAGGGCGTAACTATGCAACATACATATTCATTAATCTACATTCATTAAGGCGTGGATTGCATATTCCCAGCAAGAGAAATTAATATAATGACTTATACTCCCATAATAGTCTATTCCGCCTCTCATTCTCATAACAAGATGTTTGTCAGTCATTTCTAAGTCAAAACATTCTGCGTCCTTGAAGTTGGTCTCATAGTTTATTACGCAAATAAGTCTGGTTCGGTCTTGCCAGGGAGAATGAATTTCTATTATTTTCTAAGTCAGTGAAAAAGGTTAACTCTTTCCTCACAATCCCCCCTATTGGCGTGATTGATGGACAGGGGGCCATCGAGAAGCTATGGACTATAGAGAAAGCAGGCTAGCCTCCAGATACTTTCTGAGCCGTGGGTTTGCTCAGGGAGTGTCGTCTCACATCCGTCACCCAGGACTGCCTGCATGCCTCTCGATAGGAGTCTCATCATGATACGCCAAGGTGATTTCTAGAGGAAAGAGTAGAGAAGAGAAAAAGGCATATTAGTGATTTCATACGGGTGCTGAATAATCATTGTATCTACATTGCTTCAAGCAGCGGGAAAACAAAGCCATTAGCAACTTGAACACTACATAAGCAACTAGTAAACAGAGTAACACTTGGAACACTGATAGTCTGTTGTAACAGCCTCCCCATTGAAACACTTTGTTTATTGGGACTGGTATGGCTAAGTATGGCATGGAAGAGGCTGTCACAAGTGCGTGTGTACATATCCAGCAGTCTGTGATCTCAAGTTTTTCAGCTAACACTTCATGATGGGTCTCAAATTAATTCTGCCGTGGTGTAGAAGGCCCCAAAAAGGGAGTACACATAGAAATACTTATCAGCGGTATTAGGCCTTCTTGCAGTGGCTGGCATGGACACATATCGATCTCCCCTCAAGTTTGACGGAGGTTGGATTGGTCAGCTGGACAGTCAAAGGCCCTTCGAATCGTGGCTCAAGGGTCTTTTTCACGTGCTTCTTTAAGTAGACCCGGTCACCAGGCTTTAGGGAGTGGGTTCCTGGAACAGCATCAGCAGGATCAGGTAGAGAAGAGTAGACCCTTTGGTGGGTTTCAGTTAGTCTCTTCTGCAGGGAAACAACATAAGACGTTAGGCTATCACATTGCAGGTGTAACTCCTGCGGGAAGTAGCATCCTAATCTGGGTGCACTACCAAAGAGTATTTCAAAGGTGAGAGCCTGTGCTTTCCCTGCGGGGTAGTCCTTATAGAGTAAAGAGCTATGGGGAGACATTCTGTCCATGGTCTACCAGTCTCCTCCACTGCCTTGGCTAGTTTGACCTTTAGAGTCCCATTTAACCTTTCCACTTTCCCTGATGACTGTGGGTGGTAAGGCGTGTGTAAGGCTGACTGAATGCCTAACAGGGCACAGGTGTTCTGGAAAACTTGTCCAGTGAAATGAGTACCTCGGTCTGACTCTATGACTTCAGGGAGTCCAAACTGAGGCACCAGCTCACAGGCCAATTTCTTTGCTGTAATTCGGGCTGTGGCTGAACTGACAGGGTAGGCCTCTGGCCATCCTGAGAAGAGGTCTACACAGACAAGTACAAACTCGTAGATGCCATGTTTTGGCAACTGTATATAGTCTATTTGTACTCTTTGAAATGGGGCGAACGTCTTTGGCATGTGTCTTTGCGGGGTTTTAGTTAGCTGGCCTGGATTATGTTGTTGACAGATGTGACAAGCTTTTATTCTCTGGGAGGCGTATTGTCTGAAGCCGGGGGGCTATCCAATATGGTTGCATCTGGTTCATGATTGAGTTTGTGCTACCGTGTGTGGGGTAGTGGAGTACTTGGAAAATGGCAAGGAACCAACTGCGTGGCAGGACGGGAAGTCCGTTTAGGCGCCAAATCCCCTCCACCTTTTCTGCCCCCTTGGCCCGCCATCCGGCCTTTTCTTCCTCAGAGGCGTTTTCTTGTGTCTCAAAGAGGTTCTGCATTTCTTCCTCCGTCGTTGACACTGTTTCCGTCTCCTTCAAAGGGAGTAAGGCGGCTTGTTTTGCTGTTTGATCGGCCAAGCGATTTCCCCTTGCCTCGGGTGTTTGAGCCTTGGTGTGGGCAGCAACCTTTATGATTGCTAGCTGTTTTGGTATCAAGGCTACTTCCATTAGTTTCTTCACTGAAGCTCCATGTCTGATAGGATTTCCTGTTGCTGTGAGGAATCCTCTAGTCTGCCAGATGGTGCCAAAATCGTGCACAATGCCGTGTGCATAGGCTGAGTCCGTGTAGATGTTCGCTGTTCGTTCTTCCAGAAACTCAATTGCCCAAATGAGGGCAAGAAGTTCTGCTTCTTGAGCAGATATGCGTGGAGGTAGCGGTTGTTTGGCTAAGGCTGCATATAGAGTCACTACTGCAAATCCGATGTGGAACTTGCCTGCTTCATCAGCGTATCTGCTACCATCCACAAAAAATTCAAAGTCTGGATTTGTAAGCGGTGTTGTCTGAATATTGTGCAGGGGCTTTGCCTCATGTTCAATGAGTTCCTGACAATCATGATCAAATGGTGCGCTGGTACGTTTGTCACTCTCTGCTGTCCTCTCTTCTGTCCCCCCCCTCTAAACTTGTAAAGATCAGCAGATCAGCAAGGTTTAGACTTGTAACTCGAGCAAATTAGATGTTTGGGGGGTAGCAACAGCGTGCACTGAAGTCTGACTTGTCTTGCCATGGAGAGGTATTTCAGTTGCACTTGATTGAGAACAGCATAGATGTCATGGCTGGTAAGGATGGTAGTCGGGAAATCGAGTGAGATTTCAGATGCTTTCTGCAGTATGTTTGAAACTGCTGTAACAGCACGGACACAGGTTGGTGCTGCTTTTGTGACGTTGTCAAGTTTCTTCTGTAAGGGAAAAAGGAACATTCTTTGTGCAATCATACAGCGGTTGCATGAGTAGTGACGCATTGGGAATCCACCGTCTGCATTTATCTCTGCTTGCTTTGCATCCTACTTCTGCCAGAAAGGTAAGCATTCCTCTTCACTAGGGAAGCACAGTAGTAAATCATCCACGTACTGGTAGATGCACTGCGAGAGGTAGCGGGAGGGGGGATTGTCTCAGCTGCGGTGGCGTAATTCCAGGCTTTACTGAAACCTTTACGGGGGGCACGGGTAGTGTGCCGAGGTCAGTTTTTGATGTGGACCAGAGTTTTGCAGGAACTTGTAGAAGTATTGGGTCCGTGTTTACTTCATGTGTAACTTCAGATTCTGGTTGATCTTCTATCATCTGGAGAGTGCACAGGATTTCTTCTGGGATATCTTCTGGAATTTGCAGGATAGCAGATCCATCTTCATTGTATACAATCTGAGTTTGTAGTCTTGATAGTAGATCTGCTCCCACTAGGGCATCTCCACCCAGGGGGGACACTAAGAATTTAGACACGAACATGTGTGGTCCCAGTTTCACCTTCAGTGGATGTGTTATTGGGATTATCTGGGCTTGTCCATCAAATCCGGATACTACAGTAGCTTCAGATGAGATGGATCCTTCAGGCACTAGGTTCCTGGGGTTCAGGAGCGTGAGGCTCCTGAGTCCACCAAAGCTCTTATTTCCTTGTTGCCAATGTGAAGGGGGACATTTTTAAATGGACCTCTGGCATCCCTATCCCGTGCTGCCGCAAGTCAGGCAGTCTTCTCCTCCTGACTCTCGCGTTGGTTTTGAGTGTCCCTCTTCTTCTTTCTACAGTCTCTGATCACGTCCTCTGACTCCACAATAGTAGCAGGTCGGTGCCTTCCTTCTTGTACCTTCTGGCTGACCGTCCACTGCTGCTATGACAACTTTCTTGTTGCTCCTTTTATCCTTTGCGTCGGTTTCTAAGCCACTTGCTTTGTTAACTAGAAGATCTATGTCTTCCATGTTTCTCCATTCTGGGCAGCACGCTTTCAATCTTTCTGCCAGAGGTGCATGTATTCCATCCATGAAGGATCTTACCATCAGGCGACGTATTGCACCCGCTTGTAAGTCCAGCCGTTCATCTGCGAATGACTGCATCAATCTGTAGTAAAATGAGCTGACATTCTCCACAGGACCTTGATGCAATGGTCCCATTGTGCCCTTAGTTCTTTGCTCCTGGGCGCAGAAAAGATTGAGTCTTATCATGAAGTCTTGGCCCGATTCCACATTACGGGTATCGTCCGGAACATGTCCTGTCAGGTTGGCAGTGAGTTTGGCATACAGTTCGGGAGACATTTTAACTCTACACAAACCTTCCATGTCCAACCAAGTGCTTCTGTAGGAGACCTGTATTTGGTTCAGGTAACGTGAAAAACTGACTGGGTTTCTAGTCGGATCTGGAGCATTTTGCTCTTCTTTCCACTACGGGATAAAGAGGCACTGGTGCTGTGGCTTGTAGCTTGTAGCTTGTGCTGTGGGGCTGCACAGGCTAGGCATGTTTCACTCCAGTCCGGATTTTGTTGGCCACAGTTTGTGCAGGTCCATTCCGGGGATCCTGCTATTTTTGAAGTTGTTCCAGGAGTAGCTGACAGGTACGGAGGGGGCTGCGGATCCTTATTAGCTTGCTTCCCAGCTTCCTCCCATGTGTCTGATTCTTCATGATATATCCAACCTTTATCGTGGGCTGTTTTTGCAATGTCAGAAAGAGTTCTGACTAGTTCAGTCCATGATTTATCTGCTATCACTCCTGCTCTAGTAGCTGTTATTGTATCCCATTTGTTGGGGTCCAATTGATCCTTCCCCTTCAATCCAAATGTCTTGAAAACTTCCTTGGACTGACTGGCTGTTCTTTTGCCATGATAACACGTAATGAGATGTTGCAGGGTGCATCCAGCTCTTCTGTCTTTTGATATTCGTTGCCCATTCTTCTTCTTCTATCTTCTTCAGCTTTTAGACCCTTGAACGTCCTTTGGACTAAACCTACCTATCCTGGAGATACTCAGAGACTAACTCCTTTTGTATTCCTACCTAAGGTGAGGTCTAGAACCACCTTTCCTGGAAGTACCCAAAGACTGATTCTTGATGTGTATTCCTACTGAAAGGTGGTGTCCTAACTTCAGAGGGGGCTGAGAATGTTGAATGGCGCTGGGTTACCCTTCTTGTAACAGAGATACACTCTATATCCGATAGCAATGGCAAACAGGGCTATTCCCACTAACACTAGGGCAGTGAATATCACATCCATTGGACAGAGCAGGTACACTATTCCCTTTCAACACTCACTAATGTATGAGATCTATTACAACCAACAAGGACAACAGCACAAAAGTAAAGCGCAGGAGAGCAGACACACGACACACGGAGAGGCAGAGAAACACAGAGAAACAAACAAGCAAACAACCAAACAAGGCACAGAAAACATCAGCTGGCAAGGCTCTCTCAGAGTTCAGTAGAAACCCGCCAATAACCCAGTATCTACTCACAGTGTACCATTTTGCACGTTGAGGAGAGGGGAGATCAGATGTGGGGAGCATAAAGAGAAGAATAAGGTTCAACTCTTACCTGGCCAGGTGTTTCTGGTCCCCACGTCTGGTCCACTCCTCCTCTGAATGGCAAGACAGTCCACTGCGTCCTGGGATTAGAAACACGGGTCCCTGCTTTTCGGGCGCCAGATAATGTTAGGTTGACCTAACGGTCACAGCTGTTGCCAGCGATGTCCGAATGCAGAGAAGGTACCGGTGACCCCCCCTCTGCTACTCCGTCTCAATGAAAACAAGCGAACGCCGTTATACACATAAGACTGGAGATGTGCGGCTCCGAATAGAAAGTGTATTGGTATTGTTTACATTACAAAGTTATACAAAGTTGATTAGGGCGTAACTATGCAACATACATATTCATTAATCTACATTCATTAAGGCGTGGATTGCATATTCCCAGCAAGAGAAATTAATATAATGACTTATACTCCCATAATAGTCTATTCCGCCTCTCATTCTCATAACAAGATGTTTGTCAGTCATTTCTAAGTCAAAACATTCTGCGTCCTTGAAGTTGGTCTCATAGTTTATTACGCAAATAAGTCTGGTTCGGTCTTGCCAGGGAGAATGAATTTCTATTATTTTCTAAGTCAGTGAAAAAGGTTAACTCTTTCCTCACACTGTGTTTAAGCAGATAAAGAAGAACTTATGAATAACTTGGACATTATAAAGTCAGCTCTAAGTTAAAGAAGTTTCAACCAAGTACTAGATTTCACATCCTGGCTATCTCTTCTGGAGTGAGATGTGAACTGCACGTGACACAGACTGTCAAGGCTGCAGCCAATCAGTTGGTGCTGATTGGCTTCAGCCACCACTTTCAGTCCCTACAGGAAGTGGAAAACTAGAATGTGGTGGGAGATGCTGACAGCAGAATGGACTGGCTGCACAAATCGAGTAGGTGAGATTGGTTTTATTTAATTCTTCAAGCACCTTGGGCCCATTAAGAAGAATTTAAAAGTAGTGGAAAACCCCTTTTATGCTGTGCTTGTTCCATTATGTAATTTCCATATTGTAATGTGAGGTAGTGGGTAGAGATGAAGAGATCAATCCATGGAGGATTGACTTTGAGTCAAATTTCAAATTTGCGGTTAAATGCAAATTTGAAAAAATTTGATATTCAAATTGTGAAGAATGCCAAAAATAAATAAAATGTTACCTGTACCATTTCCCAGTGTCCTGAAGCATAAACTTGACAATAATTTACCATAGCTATGACATTGCATAGCCTATCCCAGTTTATTGAGCAGATTATCACACCTTGTATGATAGTGGTTGGTTCCTGGGTTATCAGAGATCAATGGGTCCTTGTGGTTCACAGCTGTGTATAGGACTAAAAGTACCGTCACACATAACGAGATCGCTAGCGAGATCGCGGCTGAGTCACGGTTTCCGTTAGCGATCTTGTTATGTGTGACACCTACCAGCGATCAGGCCCCTGCTGTGAGATCTCTAGTCATTGCAGAATGGTCCAGTCCATTGTTTTCAAAGGCGATGTCCTTCTGGGCAGGACACATCGCTGTGTTTGACACTGTGTGACAGGGTCACAGTGACTGCTGAGATCGTTATACAGGTCGCTTCTACGACCTGTATTGTTCCTGCATCGCTGGTAAGATCTGACTGTGTGACATCTCACCTGTGACCTCCCAGTGATTTACCTGCGATCTCTATCAGGTCGCATCGTTTTCGGGATCGCTGGTAAGTCGTTGTGTGTGACTGGGCCTTTAGGGGTACTTTACACGTTGCGACATCGCTAGCATCGGCTAGCGATGCCGAGCGCGATAGCACCCGCCCTCGTCGCACATGCGATATGTGGTGATTGATGCCGTAGCGAACATTATCGCTACGGCAGCTTCACACGCAGATACCTGCTCGGTGACATCGCTGTGACTGCCAAAATATCCCGCCTTCAAGGGGGAGGTGCGTTCGACGTCACAGCGACGTCACCGCGACGTCACTAATCGGCCGGCCAATAGAAGCAGAGGGGCAGAGATGAGCGGGACATAACATCTCGCCCACCTTTTCCCTTCCGCATTGCCGTCGGGACGCAGGTAAGGAGATGTTTGTCGCTCCAGCGGGTTTACACACTGCGATGTGTGGACCTGCAGGAACCACAAACAACATCGTACCTGCGGTCGACCCGACATTATGAAAATGATCGACGCTACACAGATCACCGGTTTTCGAGGCATTTGCGATCGTTTATCGTTGCACAAAGGATTTACACGTTGCAATGCCGTTACCGGCGCCGGATGTGCGTCACTAACGACGTGACCCCGACGATATTTCGGATGCGATGTCGCAGCGTGTAAAGTACCCCTAACAGTTTGTATAGCAGAGGTGAATTCTGTCTCATCTCCAGATTCACTGTGGTCTCTCTCCTTCCTCCTCTTCCTCCCATATGTTATAAGCAATTGAAAGCTTTCCAATACTATGATTTACAGGAATTTAATTTGATGCAAATCAAATTTTGGGATAAAATTTGACAAAGCCAGTAATTTTGAATTTCAAATGATCTGCGCATCTCCAGTAGTGATTGATGCATGCTTTCTTACTTTGGTTAATAACAACATTAAGATGTATGGTGATGTGGAAGAGAGTACACATTTCCACCATTAGAAGATGAAAAACAGAGATAAATGTGAAAGATGTGAAAAGTTTGACCAAATATTTCTGGTGCCAATGTGACGCCCTGGCCTATCAGGTCATCACAGGGTATTGTGCAATCTGCCCTTCTGCACAGTATCCACCCTCCTTGGTTACGGATCCTGGTCCTTCGGTGTTGTTAACAGCTTGGCCAATCAAAATCCTAGGAACACTTCCCACTTGAACCTACCAGACACACCATTGTGGGGCCTGAAGGGAATAGGGCCACCCACATGGGGGGTTGGTGAGGAGAAAGTGAGGACAGTGACAGTTGAGAGTTGAGAGTAGAGAGTTGAGAGTTGAGAGTGAAGGAGAGAGGAGGTGAAGTGGCTCTCGTGAGGAGAGGCCACAGAGGAGAGCTCCTGTATACTAGGTAGCAGACATTGGTCTGGGCCTGGTAGGAGCTGGAACCCTATCGCAGGGGACAGTGTCAAAGGGCACGGACTGCTGAGGAGGGCAGCCGGCGGCCTTGTGCTATCTACGGGCAGGGGCCAGGGCATGACGGGTTACGTGGACCCCAGGCCGGAAAGTAGCTTCACGCATTCCGGTAATTTACCCGACGGGGGTGAAGACTTCAAACGTCATCCCCAACCCGCTCCAAAATCGGGATACTAGCACACCGATGGGATAGGACTTTCCCACTACAGTCCAAAGAAATTCTACACGTGAACCCTGAGAGCAAGCTCACACCGTTAGCCATACGGGTGAGCGGGACCCAGAGAGTTTTATACCAACGTGTCCAACCGAAACTAAGGTGCCACGGACAGGGTCACAGACCAACAACAACACCAAGGGCATGGATCTAGGTGTGCGCCCCGCAGGCTACAGTGGTGCTCAGAACTTTGGTTTACAAGCTGTCGGTGTGGTTATTCTGGGACTGCGTAAGTACATTGGAAACACCTGTTCCTATTCCCCAACAGCACCCAAAGCACCATCCATCATCAATGGACCCCGGGTCACAAACACCCTACCCACGGAGGGGTTAAACATCAGGCTGCCACACCATCGTCACCGGGCTCCCCAACGGCAGTGGTGGTCCCTCACATTACCACGCACCGTGGGTGGCGTCACGAACTTTCCAAAAACCCCTTGTACATATCTCCCCCCCCCCTTCTTTTAATCGAGTGGCTGCGCGACCCCCGGGTCCGGAGACCCCCTCGAGCCACCGCGGATCCGGATCCGAGCGGCGGCAGCAGCCCTGCTGCTTGCACAGGGGCGGCACACCATGATGACTCCATGACTAAATTAACATCGGTTAAACAGTCAGCTGTAATGGTGCCTATTACAAACATAACATAAACAGGTCCAGAACAGAGACATTTCAAATGGTGTCCTTCCAACAAAACCATCCTACAACATTGTCCAAACAAGGTTTCCGGTTTGCAGCGAGCCCTAACAAGTGGCAACCTGGCAATCTTGGAAAAGGAAGCACTCTGTTACAGAAGTATCTGCAGGCATGCCCATTTACTATTATGTGGAATTTCTTGAGCAATTTAGATATTAGCTTAGGTTTCATGACTTTTAATAGGAATGCTGAATAATAAATGTGATGTCTGTGAAGCACTGTGTAAATAATGGCATAATATAAGGGATTAAAAAAGGAAACTATATTGTATACAAACAAAACATGGAAATGTCCATTAAATTATTTTAGCATCATCCTTAGTTCAGGTAATGCCTACTTCTCTAATACCATAAACCCACCATCAACCCCTATAAAATATTATCTTTTACATACAGACTAGAGATGAGCGAACCGGTCGCGGTTCGGCTCGAGGTCGGTTCGCCGAACGGAGCTCTCGTTCGAGTTCGGTTCGTCGAACGTTCGACGAACCGAACTCGAACTGCATAGGAAACAATGGCAGGCAATCACAAACACATAAAAACACCTAGAAAACACCCTCAAAGGTGTCCAAAAGGTGATAAACAACTCACAACACAACACAAACACATGGGAAAGTGACAAGGACATATACTCATGCGAAAACAAAAGACCTGGACAAGAAAAAAGAGGAGGAGACACAGATATATGAGTATATGCAAGGAAACATCGATGCCATTACTGTGCAACTTGAGCCCAGCTCATTTTAGGCTTCCAATCTGGATAAATTGCCAGAGCTTGCCACGTACGCCTTGGGGATCTTGTCGTGTCCTGCAGCCAGCGTTCTCTTGGAACCTGTCTTCAGTGCTGCTGGGGGTCTGCTGGCAGATAAGCACACGTGTCTGTCCACTGACAATGTGGACATGGCTCTCAGAGGACTTTTCTTCCCCTGGGTCAGCCAGGGGACGGGAAAGGCACGCGTATTTTTAAGAGTGCTTCATGCAAAGCATCTTTTTCTTTTTCAAAAGGGGGATCAAGTGATGCCAGTCAAGTGGGGTGTGTGTGGCCCAATTAGTGGCAACGAGGAAGACTGTGGTTGGAGTCCCCTCACCGTGTTTCTAAAAGAACTAAGATGAACAAGTCATGGCTCTCAGAGGACTTTTCTTCCCCTGGGTCAGCCAGGGGACGGGAAAGGCACGCGTATTTTTGAGAGTGCTTCATGCCAAGCATCTTTTTCTTTTTCAAAAGGGGGGTCAAGTGATGCCAGTCAAGTGGGGTGTGTGTGGCCAAAAAAGTGGCAACAAGGGAGACTGTGGTTGGAGTCCCCTCGCTGTGTTTCTAAAAGAACCAAGATGAACAAGTCATGGCTCTCAGAGGACTTTTCTTCCCCTGGGTCATCCAAGGGACGGGAAAGGCACGCGTATTTTTGAGAGTGCTTCATGCAAAGCATCTTTTTCTTTTTCAAAAGGGGGGTCAACTGATGCGAGTCAAGTGGGGTGTGTGTGGCCCAATTAGTGGCAATGAGGGAGACTGTGGTTGGAGTCCCCTCGCTGTGTTTCTAAAAGAACCAAGATGAACAAGTCATGGCTCTCAGAGGACTTTTCTTCCCCTGAGTCATCCAGGGGACGGGAAAGGCACACGTATTTTTGAGAGTGCTTCATGCAAAGCATCTTTTTCTTTTTCAAAAGGGGGGTCAACTGATGCCAGTCAAGTGGGGTGTGTGTGGCCCAATTAGTGGCAATGAGGGAGACTGTGGTTGGAGTCCCCTCGCTGTGTTTTACATGATTTTCGAAGGGCATGACATGCCTAAGAGGTTGAGTTTCATCATCTGCAACTTGTTGGCTACAGAAAGGCTGCCTTTACACCCTTTTGAGACTGAGGATTTTCGAGACCTTTTGCCCATTGCAGTGCCCCAAGAGCCGATGGCCAGTAGTCACTCCTTCTCCAAGAAAGGCGTGCCCGCGCTACCACAGCAGGTCGCACACAACCTCACCGATTCCTTGAGAAACTCTGTGTGTGACAGGGTGCATTTCACCACAGATACTTGGACCAGTAAGCATGGACAGGAGAGTTACATGTTGCTGACTGAGCACTGGGTAACTATGGTGAGAGATGGAGAAGGGTTTGCTGTACAAGTCTTGCCGTCCCCACGACTTGTGTTTCAATCCTTCTGAATGTACAAGTCCCTCCACTGCTTCTGCCTCCTTAACCTCGTGTGGGTCCTCCACCTCGGCTCAAACCCTGTGTGGTCAGGCCACCCTTCCTTGTAACTGCGCCCAAGGAATTCCACACACCTCCTTACTATGCTGGCAGCAGAGCTCAAGGCCATCAGGCGGTCAAATGTTTACTTTGAAATGTAGGGGAAATGTGAGACACTGCTGAGGAATTGTGGACGGTTAGCTCTGGAGAGTGAGACCGAGTTTCATCAATGGTTGACTACACTCCACCAGCAGTCAGGGAAGGTTGGGTGCGACAATGATGCAAACCTGTGTGCGGCCCTTCATCAGGGCAATGTGACACACGTGCCTTGTATGGCTCACGTGTTGAATCTGATTCTCCAGCAATTTTTAAAATACCATCCCGGCCTACATGGCCTTGTGCAGCGGGCACGCTACTATGTGCTCACTTTCATCCTTCGCACCCAGCAGCTCAACAACTTTCATCGCTCATGAAGTCTTAGGGTCTGGCGGTTAAACGCCTGAAATGCGATGTTCCGACACGCAGGAATTTGAATCTGCACATGTTTCAGCGTCTGTGGCAGCACCGCAGAGCCCTGCTGAAATACGGTATGATGTATATCCTGTGCTAACTTGATCCAGAGGTGGTGCAGATCACGCTGCTGGAGTGGTGTCAGATCAAGGACCTATGCACCCTTCTACACAGTTTACAAATATCGACGAAGATCTTTAGCACTGGCGATGCCATTCTCAATTCTGGTCATCTACAAGATGGAGCACACTGTAAGCATTATTCGGAGTCAGGTGTTGGTCCAAGAGGAAAAGGGGGAAGTACAGGAGGAGTCATATGCAGAAGGGATAATAAGATCTACAAGGTCCAGACGGTGAGCGGCACCTAGGCGGCAGTCATGATGGGGGAGAGGGATTAACAAGGGCGCATAGTATCAGCAAAAATTGTTGAGGAAGGTGCAGGAGCCCATGAAGAAATGGAGGACAAACTGGTGATGGGCATGGAAGACTCAGAAGATGAGTGAGAGCTTGCTCACATTTCGGTTGTGCGAGGTTGGGGGGAGAGGGCAGAGGAAGGAGGCATGATTCTCACCTCTCTGCCACCAACACACCAAGGACTTGGTCCTCCTGGATGCACAAGACACATGAGCGCCTTCTTGCTGCACTACCTACAACATGACCCTCGGATTGTACGAATTCGAAGTAATGCTAACTACTGGGTTGCCACACTGTTAGATCCCTGGTACAAGACAAAACTTGGCAAATAATTCCTGCCATAGAAAGGGACGCACGTATACAGGAGTATCTGCAGAAGGTGGTACGGATTCTTAGATCTGCTTTTCCAGTAAACACCAGTGCTGCACAGAGTGAATCTCAACGCTTTGTCATGGATAGGAGGAAATGGTCCTTTACTTGTCCACATCTGAGGGACCGAGGGCTGGCTGCTGTGCTGAGATGGCATTGAGTACGGTGTCCCTGCAGAGTTGCACTTTTGGTCATATACCAAATGAGTTGAAAAAAAACAAATGCTGGTGGAAAGGGGAACAGGTGTGTTGGAAAGGGGAAAAAAGTTTTTGTCCGTGGGTTTTTTGGTTAAGCAAAAGTAACATTTGATGAAGAAACACCATCTGTTACGGTGGGACTGGCAGATTTGGATAAGGTGGTATATACTATGTTACCGCTATATAACGAAAATTAATAAGAAAAGAAAGAGAAAGGTATATATCCCCATCAGCAGTCAATGTCCACCGTGCTCCCAGATGGAAAAGGAGAGGTTGGCAACTGGAAGGTTAGGTGGAGGATACAGATCTGTGTGGCTATGAAACTAATAGTTGCCTGAACCGAGTTAGACGCCACTCGGATCTTGAGACTGGGAGCCCTGTTAGCGTCACAGGGTCCACATGCCCACCCAGCCCAGGAACTCCCTGTTAACATCACAGGGGCCATTCAGTACGCTGACCGTGTGCATTGGGGCCACACCTGTGGACAGCAGGCGCATCAGCAGCAACAGGCCTGTTAACGCCACTGGGCTGCACAAGCAGGACTTGTAGGACAGGAGCTGGTCTTAACCGTTCTGCGTTACCAACTGTGGTGGCGGCCTGCATTGACGCCCTATCCCTGCCTACCTCTGGCCTAAAGCCGCAATGGGTTCAAGACATGGAGGTGTGCTCTTTCGGAGCATAATAGAAGACTGCGCACCTCCTTGCTGGCTCCAACCCGTTTTATAACCTGGGTTCGCCCCAAACCAGGGTGGACCACAATGCACCTCCTGGAGACAAAAGCAGAGTGACACGTCATGAGTGGCATAACTAGCGTCCTATTTGGAACCGCAACTTCAATAATGACCTCATGGCTGCCACGACACAAACACCTCACCAGTCATCGTCTGACCATCAATAATGAGGTGACAAGTCATAGGGGCGGGCCTCTGCAAGCCATTTGGGAGTGGCCTGGCCACATCGTCAGGACACCTGATGCCCTGTGGTCTATATGGGCCCCCCCACATCAGGGGCAGGGCCAAAGAGTTCATTACCGGACCTAGTTTCTGATGCAGTAAGTGCCTGAGCATGGTCAGTTGCATGAAATAGAGTCTCTGAAAAAAGACTATCAGCTTTAGCATGGTGTCTCGGCACAAAACAGGACTTAGACCTGGCACAGAATGCAAGTACCTGTGCAAAGAGGCTTTTCACACTAAGTGTGGGAGCATGCGCTGTATCCCGAAATGAAGACTTAGCCTCAGGAATGGCACAGTCGGGCTGAGCATACTCACTAGGCGAAACACTGTAGTTAGGCTGCAGCTGGGGTAAATCGGCACACGCATGCACACTAGCTGCCTCTCCACACTTACACGTGGAGGAGAAATTGCTCTTCGGGTGTGGACTTGGAGATGCTGTCTATGAACAGAAGGAAAAGCTAAAGGAAGCCTCACTTTCTATCCCTCCGAATTATCAAATGCAGCAATGAATTCCCTGAGTTTGCTATAACATTAGCGTAGCAAAATGTGCATGAGGGTGTCATGCAGAGGTGCTAGAAATAGCTTGGCACCAGTGGGACAATAATGAAATACAACATCCAGTTCTATGATGCCACTAAATGGCAGTATTTTTTGCTATCATCATAGCTTATTAAAAACAGGGCAGGTGGGTGTCATGCAGAGGTGCTGCACATAGCTTGGCACCAGTGGGGCACTAATGGAGTACAACAGCCACTTCTTGTATGCCACTAAGTTTACTCAATTTTTGGTATTATAATGTCTTAGTAAGTAACAATGAGTTGGAGTGTGCAATGCAGGCAGACGTGCTGCAAATATCTTTGCACTACTGGGGCAATACAGCAGTCCAACAGCCACGTTTAGGATGCCACTAAGTTCACTCAGTGTTTGCTAGTATAATGGCTTAGTAACAATGAGTTTGAGTGTGCAATGCAGGAAGACGTGCTGCAAATATCTTTGCACTAATGGGACGATACAGAAGTCCAACAGCCACGTTTAGGATGCCACTAAGTTCACTCAGTGTTTGCTAGTATAATGGCTTAGTAACAATGAGTTTGAGTGTGCAATGCAGGCAGACGTGCTGCAAATATCTTGGCACTACTGGGGCAATACAGCAGTCCAACAGCCACGTTTAGGATGCCACTAAGTTCACTCAGTGTTTGCTAGTATAATGGCTTAGTAACAATGAGTTTGAGTGTGCAATGCAGGCAGACGTGCTGCAAATATCTTTACACTAGTGGGACGATACAGAAGTCCAACAGCCACGTTTAGGATGCCACTAAGTTCACTCAGTGTTTGCTAGTATAATGGCTTAGTAACAATGAGTTTGAGTGTGCAATGCAGGCAGACGTGCTGCAAATATCTTTGCACTTGTGGGACGATACAGAAGTCCAACAGCCACGTTTAGGATGCCACTAAGTTCACTCAGTGTTTGCTAGTATAATGGCTTAGTTATAATGAGTTTGAGTGTGCAATGCAGGCAGACGTGCTGCAAATATCTTTGCACTACTGGGGCAATACAGCAGTCCAACAGCCACGTTTAGAATGCCACTAAGTGTTTGCTAGTATAATGGCTTAGTAACAATGAGTTGGAGTGTGCAAAGGGCAGGAGGGTACAGTGGCAGGCTTGTGGGTCTCTGGGTAGAGGAAAGGAAGCCTGCCTTTCTATCCCTCCTAATGGGGAAATGCAGCGAGGAAATCCCTGACCTTAGCTACACAGACGCTGTCATCTTGTGTAGCTGTTAAACTCTGTTTTCATGGACCTGTCACCTATGGCTCTGACCCTGCCGGTATGAGCCCTTAAAAGGACTGATAGAAAGTGCTATCCCTAAGCTGTCCAGCGCTGTGTATGGAGCGTATACAGCAGTATCAGCGATAGGAGCTGCACCAGTGATGTCTGACACCAAGGACGCAGAAGGCAGATAATGGCATGCTGGAGGAAAATGTCCGGTTTTATAATGCAGGGACATGTGACATGGACATCCTATCACACATGCCGTTGCTTCTCTGGCTAAAAGTCCACTTAGCTGTGTGTGTGTGTCTGGGATTGGCTGACATGCTGGCCCGCCCCACAACACGCGCGCGCTTAGGGAAGGAAGACACGGAAAAAAACAAAAATGGCGATCGCCATTATACATACAGCAGTGATCTGAATGCGCTTTTCCCGCACACTATACACTGAAATGTCATAATAGTGTGAGTCACAGAGTGACTTACACTATTACAGCGGAAAGCCAGCTAGGAATTAGCTGGTTTTTTTGCTGCTAGAACCGTTCTCGAACGTATCTAGAACTATCGAGCTTTAGCAAAAAGCTCGAGTTCTAGTTCGATCTAGAACAGCCCCCAAAATCACTCGAGCCGCGAACTGGAGAACCTCGAACCACGAACCGCGCTCAACTCTAATACAGACATGAATGTGATGGCAGTAGTGTGATGTTTTGCACTTTCTGTACCTGTATCTGCCAGATGACTCTTTTTATTTTGAAGGTTCTAGAAGATCTACACAACCTGCTTAGTAAAAATGATGATCACATATTTTGAAACTCGAATTTTCTGACTTTGTAGAGTTTTCCCCTAAAATTTGATTTGCGGCAAATAAATTCACGCAAATCTCACTACTGGAAATTTAGTAATTGCATGGAAAATAAACATGAGGATACAAAAGAAAACCCCCTGACCATAAGAGCTTACACTCTACAGGAGAGAGAAATGACCCCACTAACAACAAGAGCTTACACTCTATATGTTTTTTTTTTTATTGAAAGCCCAAAGTCATGCTCGATACCCAAATTAGCTAAAAAAAATTGACAGAAGTGCCAGAAAAACAAGTGCACTAGGATGCTGGTCTACCTGAAATCCTCTTCAATAGGAGAAGGGGCCCCAAAACCATTCCCCACCTCACAAAGCCAGAAGGCCTCAGCGAGGGTCATGGATCATCAGCCTCCCTTAGCTAAATCGAAGGAAAGGCCCAATCTTGCTTCTAGCATATGCTTATGCGACAACTAAGAGCCATCAACTGTCAGCCACAACCCTCCTCACCCCCCCGAAACCGGGGAGCCAGGGTTCGAGGGTGTGTGGAACCTCAATGCCACACAATCCCCCCTAGACTTGCCAAGTGAAGAACCCGTGAGGGAATCACATCCTTACAAAATCCTAGTGACAGAGTGAACACCTCTGCATAGGATGATACACAGTGAAGCAAATATGAAAATAAATAGTAAAGGTTGCTCAGTCTAATACTGACCAACCTTTGACCGGGAATTTAAAAATTCCCTATCTTTTCCAAAAGGCCCGAAAAGGGTGTGTGCTCAATAAGACAGAAAAAAGTGTAGTGCAAGTGCAAAATGTACCCAAAACACAAGTGAATTACCCATGCCCAGGGAGTTAGGGCACCCCAGGATCACCAGTCCTGTGGCATTTCGCACTTCGGCTTTCAATCTTACCCAAGCTAATGGCATAAATCCTGGAGGGCCAAGGTTTCCACCCGATTGCTGTATGAGCTACCCGGCATTCCAGGCAAAGTGCATATCAATGTACTAAGGCAGCTGGTTGTCAAGACCATCTTTTTGAAAGAAACTACACTTGATCTTAGTTAGTGGCTGAAAGGTTTACTCTCTACAAGTGAAGAGAAATGACCCCAGTGACAATAAGAGCTTACACTCTAAAGGTGAGAGAGAGAACCTCACTGACCATAAGAGCTTACACTCCATAGGAATGAGAGGACTACGCTGATCATAAGAGCTTACACTCTACAGATGAGAGAAAGGACCTGGTTAACTACAAAAACCTACATGCCACAGGAAAGATAGAGACTTATCCAGTGACTCTGGAGGTGGAAAACAACTCTGCCATACAAACTGTGCTCTGCTGGGAACTGCTGATCTGTGATGGCCCAGGTACTGACCCCCCTAAACAAGGTATGATCATCTGTATGATGTCATAAGTGCAGGGCATTATGGGGCAGTTTGTGTGGCAATACAAAATGAGAATAGCCTGTTGTCTGGCAGGCATTTTATTTTTTTTGACCCGCTAACCAAATCTCTAAATGTTCAATTTTGCGTGAAACTACACATTTCAGGAAATTCAACTCAATCTTGATCCTGCACAGTTCGATCCACTCATCTCCACTGCTTTGTGTAATATACCAATGGATTGAAGACAGCACTTTATATACCATTGTATGATCAAGGGAAGACTCTTTATGAGTGACTTCCTTCACCAAAGGTGGAAAAAGGGTTTCCCTTTCACGTCTTCTTTAGTAAGAACATTAGAAATGTTTATGAGGACAGTGATGTATTAATGCTCCATATATCAAAAGCATAATATAATCAATGTTCTACAGACTGCTAAATAATTTTATTTTTTTGGTAGTAAATTATAGGACTAGAGTGAAGATGTGAACACAGCATAGCAGTTCTATTGGAAATAAAAAAAAATCTAATCTCTGAAGCAAAAAATCTGATAATAGGATATGTGATGGTATATCATAGAAAATATGTGAACATACAAGATAAGTTAGAATAGTTATAAACATAATGGATAAATTACTGTTTATGAACAAAGATCAAATACATTGTTACTTTCAAAATTATTGTTGCTATGTAGTGATGGGCGAGCGTGCTCGGTAAATGATCTAGCATCCTGGTGCCTGAGACGCTCAGTACTCGATCGAGTATTCTGGTGCTCAGTCGCCATCATGCATGCTCTAGTTCCTGCTCCACATGTTTAGTGGCTGTTTTTCAGCCACTAAAGATGTGGGGATTGCCTGCCAATTACAGTAATGTTGTAGTTATGTTGGCTACAGGCATTACTGTGATTGGCCAGTCGTGTCGCATCATTGGGTCTAAATAAGACCCAGTAATGACATACTCCACACCCTGAACCCAGATATGGTGTAGGAAGAGCTTCTGCTAGAGAAGAGATCTGCTCTATTCTCTAATAAGAATACTTTTAACTGCATCTAGTGTAGGTCTAGCTGCTGGAGAATGTATTAGAAGCGCATAGGCAGGGAATCTATCCTTACAGACCTTGCTGCTACTATATAAAACATGTATTTTATTCTATATTAATACTGCTCTTATCTACATTTGGTATGGAGGAAGCTGCTGGAGAAGGGATAGTGTATTTGAGGCATGTAGGCAGGGATTCTAACCTTACAGACCTTCTGATGTTATATTAACCGAAAAGTCCTTTTTAGCGCTATTTCAAATCTATTCTATTTTCTAATAATACCACTCTTATCTGCATTTAGTGTAGGGAGAGCTGGTGGAGAAGGGATAGTATATTAAAGGAAGGGATTCTAGCCTTACAGACTTTGCTGCTGCTACGTTAACACAAAGTTCCTTTTCAGGGTTAATTTAAACCTATTATATTTTCTAATATTGCTGCTCTTAGCTGGAATTAGTGTAGGAGAGCTGGTGAAAAACGGATAACGTATTAAAAGTATGTAGGCAGAGATTGTAGTCTTACAGCCCTTGATGCTGCTACATTAACCAAAATCTTGTTCTCAGGGCTAATTCAAATCTATTCTATTTTCTTATAATATTGTTCTCAGCCTCAATTAGTGTAGGGAGAGCTGGTGGAGAAAGGATAGTGCATTAGACCCATCTAGGCAGAGATTATAGCTTTACAGTCCATGCTGCTGCAACCTGAACCCAAAAGTCCTTTTCAGGCCTACATCTATTCTATTCACTATTAATTCAACTGTTTGCTGAACTCAGTGATGGGATATCTTCTGTAGTTGAGCTAGTTTTGGATTAGAAGCATATAGGCAGAATATATTGCTTTACATTCCTTATATAGGTATACTGCTGCTGGAACCTAACTGTGTTGCTCAGAGCATGAGTGATATTATGGGACATGTGCTGGTGTAAGATAGTGACGGCACACTGGGAAATATAGTAGCATCAGTGGACTGAGTACCACAGGATGGCCATTTCATGATGTTGTGGAAAGCCTGAGAGTCCACAAGCCTAAACATCAATTCAATTACAAGCAGTCAGGATATGAAAGAACATAGCATCCTGTGTACTTTCTTTCTCCATCTCTTCCAGGTCCACATACAAAGCTTCCTCTTTAATTGTGAGTAGCAAGTGTTTAAGTAGAGACAAAAATGAAATGGTTACATTGATTATGATATCATTGCTGCTGTTCATCTTGGTTGATTCCTCAAAGTACTGTAGAATCTCACAAATGTCAGACATCCATGCCCACTCGTCAGTTCTTATGTGCGGAGGCTGACCGTAATACCAAAGCAAATGTTGTAGCTACTATGCAACTACTACTCTCTGCTACTCACAAAGAAGCCTTGCTAACATTGGTAATGTGGGGTTCTAGCCTGTGGTCACATTACACACCAGATGGTGAGCTGCTACTTTCAAGCATAGCTACAGCACTGCCAGACCAGCAGCAGCTGTAGCTGACTTGCAGAAATGGGTGCACACGCGAACTAGCTTCACAAGTAGCTCAGGCAAATCTGGGTAGGTTTTCAGAAACCACTGAACGACTAAGTTAAGCACAATTCAGAGATGAACAAAGATGGTTTGCAGTAACTTGTGTAGGAGGTGGGCGAAACCCGGAAGGAACTAGGGCCCGCAATCCTCCATGTCAGTAGCACATATGTCATCCCAGAGTCTGACTCTGTCTCAGACTGCACAAGGCTCACCCAGTGTGCCATCAGGCAAGTGTAGTGATCCTGGCCACAAATACTTTTCCACCTGTCAGTTGTTAAGTGGACCTTCCTAGCAACGGTGAGGGTATGCGTGATGTTATTAAACACATGGTAGTGTAAGATGGGGACATTACACCAGGAAAAATAGTGGTGGATGGGGAACCAGTACCAGATGGGCACCGTCATGAGGTTGCAGAAAGCCTCAATGTCCACAAGCCTAAACGTCAACATTTCCAGGTCAAGCAGTCTGATAATGTGCCCATTTAGTGTTTGGGCCTGTGACTGCGTTTTTGTGTTTACATTCCAAGGCTTTGTATAGAGACAGCTGAAAACTGCCCTGGGACAAAGAATCGGGCAACATTACTGATGGTGCTTGCGAATGTGCAATGACAGATGCAGGGCGGCAGGCATCTGCACATGCATCCTTGACAGGGAATTGGCAAGCACATAGCACAGGGGATCCTAGACGGGTGCCTTGATGATATGTGCCTGTTGTATGCTGGTAGTGGTCAAGCTGATAGTGGTCAGGTTCCTTCTGATCTTTGTATGGCACAGATTACAAAAGACTATTATATTATCATCCTCACTTTCTTAAAAAAAAGTGCCTGACAGGGGAGCACCTAACCCTTGGCCTTGGAACTTTTCGTGTGTGGGTGACCTGGAGAATAGCAGACCACCTTCTCCCTCTGGCCACCCCACTGCCTTTGATGGCCCTCTCAAAATTAAGTGAGGGTCACCTTATGACCCTCTAAAAATTGAGCGAGTGCCGTCTGCTGGCCCTCTAAAAATTATGAGTGAGGGCTGCCTGCTAGCTGTCTAAAAAGTATGCGTGAGGGCCGCCTGATAGCCCTCTAAAAATGATGATCAAGTGCTGCATGTCCATTCTTTAGATATGGTGGAGGAGGAGAAGGACAAGAAAAAGAATAAACCATGAAGCGTATACCCTTTTTTGGGTAGGAAAGGGTGTATGGGAATACACCAGAAAAAAAGAACATTTTAATTGGTTTTATGTTCTGCTGCTGTTATCCAGTGGGGTTATGAAGTCACTCTGGACCAATCCAAACCTTGTTCTTTTTGAGAACAGCCAGCCTGTCAGCACAACATGTGGATACATATATCAGTTATTATATTCTTGGAGGCACTAAAAAACCACATAAGCAACATAAGCATGGAGGGAGTTGTGAATGCTATCTGTGAGACTATGCTTTGGCTTAAGTCTGTGGCGAGTAAAATTATGAATGAGGGCCGCCTGTTCACCCTGTAAAAATTTGCTCCAGAGTGCATTGGAGTGACATTTTTGGAAGCCTTTTCACATAGTGTTTAGGCTTCACCAGCCTAGGAATCCCACTCCTTGCAAATAAGAAAAAAATTCAGAAGTCTCATGCACATAATTCCTTTTTTACATGACAGAAATGCAAAACTTCAGAAATTTTGAAAGAAGGATCATGTTAATTCTTTCGTAGTTGTTGCAGCATTTTTTTTCACCATTGAAAGCAATGAGAGTACAGAAACACAGCAAAAACGCAGTGCGAACATAGGCTAAGGCAGGGGTCTCAAACTTGGCTGGGTGTATGGGCCATACATAGAAAAAAATATTTGAGAGCTCGCATTCTTTGCAGGACAAAGTAACATTTTTATTGGTACCATATTTATTTTTCTATACACCTTTGGATCACTGTTTTGAACATTTTTCGCTCGTGTATTATAACAAACGTGCACTTTTTTATTTAAGTATTAAAAAAACAACCATTATTGATGGTAAAAAATTCATGCTTTATTTTGATTTTTTTACATTTTATCCCTTTCTTGCAAGTAATATAGTTTTACAATTAGCAGCAGATAGTAATTTTGGCGAACATCTTTTAGTAATGTCCCCATCCTGTTCCCCTTCTTGTAGTAATGTGCACCATCCTGGTCCCCATTCTGTAGTAATGTCCCAACCCTTGTCCCCTTGTAGTACTGTACCCCATCCTTGTACTCATCCTGTAGTAATGTCCCAATCCTTGTCACCTTGTAGTAATTTGCAAATCCTTGTCCTTATCCTGTAGTAATGAGCCCATCCTTGTCCCCTTGTAAAAATGTGCCCATTCTTGTTCCGTTCTGGTAGTAAAGTCTCCATCCTGTAGTAATGTGCCCATTCTTGTCCTCTTGTAGTAATGTGCCCATCCTTGTCCACTTCTTGTAGTAATGTGCCCATTCTGTAGTAATGTGCCCATCCTTGTCCCTATCTTGTAGTAATGTGCCCCATCAATGCCCCCCTCTAATAATAATGTGCCCATCCTTGTATCCATCCTATAGTAAGGTGCCCATCTGTCTGCCCATCCTGTAGTAATGCGCCCATCCTGTATTAATGTGCCCATACTTGTGTCAATCCTGTATAATGTGCTCATCCTGGTCGCCATCCTGTAGCAATGTGCTCATCCTTGTCCCCATCTTGTAGTAATGTACCCATCCTTGTCCCTGTCCTATCGTAATGTACCCCATCTCTGTCCCCATTCTGTAGTAATGTAATCCTTGTACCTAACCTGTAGTAATGTGCCCCATCATTGTCCCCTTTTACTAATGGGCCCATCCTTGTCTCCGTCCTACAGTAATTTACCCATGCTTGTCACCATCCTGTAGTAATGTGCCCATCCTGTAGTAATGTGCCCATCCTTGTCCCATCCTGTAGAAATGTGTACATCCTTTCCCCATCCTATAGTAATGTGCCCATCCTGGTCCCCCTCCTGTGGTAATGTGCCCATCCTGTTTAATGTGCCAATCCTTGTCTCCATACTATAGTAATGTCCCCATCCTGGTCCCCATTCTGTAGTAATGTGCCCATCCTGTAGTAATGTGCCCATCCTATAGTAATCTGCCTATCCATGTCCCCATCCTGTAGTAATGTGCCCCATCATTGTCCCCTTTTACTAATGTGTCCATGCAGGTCCTCTTTTTGTAGTAATGTCTCCTTTACTGGACCTCTTTTTGTAGCAATGTCCCATCCTGGTCCCCTATTGTGCTTTTCTTCCCATACACACATATACACAAAAAAAACCAAAACATTCTTCTCACCTGTCCTCTGTTCCCTTGGTATCATCTTCCCTGCTTCCTAAGGCCCACAGGTACATGCTCCCCTTGAAAAACGCGGCCAGAGCTGGGGCCGCCGCTGTCAGCGCTTCATCTGAAATTCAAATGAATGTTTTGCTGGCGCTGCGCAGAGACAAGCTCTCTCCGCACAACTATTCCAATGGCAGCCACCAGCCAATCCAAGGCAAGCAGCTAACGTCATAAGCAGCAGCTGCTTGCCTCAGATTGGCTAGCAGCTGCCATTGGAATAGTTGTGCAGCGAGAGCTTGACTTTGAGCATCACCTGTAAAACATTCATCGGAAATAAAGCGCTGACAGTTGCAGCCCCTGCACTGGCCCTGATCATCAAGAGGGGCATTTGCCTGCTGGCCACAAGAATCAGCCTGAGGAGCTGCATGCTTTCGACCCCTGACCTAAGGGGTAGATGAGGTATCTTTTTTTAAATTTGCTTTATATACAAGTCATTATACAGGAAAGAATGTTTCCTAACATTTTTTCCTATAAAATCTATGTTTTCTTTGGTCTGGTATGTTTACTTTTCAGTTCATAAAAGTGGCGTAATACTCTAATACTGTTAATGGTATCAACCTGGGAGTCAGAGACATGTCCTGGCATCTTCCCCATGCTGTTCCCATTCCATTCGAGCACTTTTCCCATCTATTTCAGCAATTTTACTGCCCCCTAAACCTTGTGGAAGAGTCTGCCGAAAAAATACCAGTTTCTCTTTGACTCCTATTACACTTGTTACTTGAGACGAGCAGTCCGATTTGCTTGATTTGAGTACTGAGCATCACTATTTCTATGTATTTTTAAAAAGCTTTACATTTATGTTATTATATTATGGGCTCTGAAGAAACATTAGCGCCGTAGAAAAACTGGTATAATGTCAGTTAATACGCAGAACCAACAAAATTTGACACAGTTTAGATAATTCCTGAATGATGAAAGCAAGTACAATTAATTTAGACTAGCCAGAGCTGTTGGCCATTGGTGTAATACTATCAAATATTTTATATTATCCTGCTTTAGCAATTTATACTCCAGAAACATATGTTGTGCCTAAAATTTAATGTACAGCGAGCCCAATATTTCAGACTTACACCATTGTGCAGCATATAGGCAGGTGTGGAAAAAATTCTGTAAAGTAAAAAATATTTAAAAAATAAGTTAATAGTTTTTTTTCCCATTATCAAAATGCAAAGAGAATGAAGAAAAGCGAAATCTACCATATTTTTCAGACTATAAGATGCACTTTTTTCCCCCAAATTTTGTAGGAAAGTGGGGGTGCCTCTTATAGTCCAAAATGTACCTGGCTCGCTGTGGGGGGTGGTAATGGAGTTGGGTCACAGGAGGCTGGAGCAGGGTCACTGCTTTAGGAAGCTGGCGACAGGAGTAGGGCAATCATGTGTCGCTATTGAAAAAAAATTAAATATTTGCTGGTCAAAATGCCCATAATCCCAACCACCTTTCGGCACTGAGGTTAGTGATAGGAAATGACTGGGAGGATTTTTACTATCACTGACACTGGTGACGAGAGTTGGGCTGGAGTTTGGGAATGGAGAGCAGTGAATATTCATTTCAGGTTAACATTTGCTTGGCCGGCGGCTGACGTCAGTGCCTGTGATTGGGGGAACATGGCAGTGATGTCATAAATTGCCTGCCGAAGTCAGTTGATACCATCAAAAAAGGATGCTGAGTGCCTGGGAAGCGTTAAAGGGACATTACCTCCAGAGCAGTGTTAGCAGCAGATCCCTCTATAACAGTGCATCATGACCACATTTTTTGCTACAATTTTCTTCCTCTATTTTCCCCCTCTAAATCCTAGGTGCGATTTATGGTCCGGTATGTCTAATAGTCCAAAGAATACTATTATTATTATTTATTTATAGAGCACCATTGATTCCATGGTGCTGTACATGAGAAGGGGGTTACATACAGAATACATATACAAGTTACAATAGACAGACTAGTACAGAGGGAAGAGGGCCCTGCCCTTGAGGGCTTCCATTCTAAAGGATACAGTAAATAATATCAATATTTGATGTTATCATGCTTTGTCTTCAAAACATCATCAATTATTCTAGGTAAACTTGCACAGTATTTTAACCCTTTCATGACCAGTGACGTACTAGTACCTCCTTACTTGATGTTGAGATCAGAGTTCTGTGGAGCCATGACATCACTTACAAGACTCCATGTTCTTCTTTAAGCTGAAAATAGTTTTTCTTACCAATATTGGCTGTAAGTTTGAGGCTGTTGTCAGTGGTGTAACTAGAGTCTGATGGGCCCAAGTACAAAGTTGGAGCCTGTGCCCCCCTCAGATATTAGTCAGATGTATGGGCAATTATAGAGTTCTAAATCCTATAAAGACATACGAGTTACTCCCCCTTCCCTTCATTGTGTAGTACTGCCCCCCATCCTGTACTAATGTCCCCCATCCTGGGCCATTTCCTGGTAAATATGTCCCCCATCCTTGTGTATGACCTCATCATGGTTATATCATGGAATACATGGCCCCATCCTGATATATATGGCCCCATCATGGTCCCATCCTGGTATATATGTCCACTTCATGGTCTATCCTGGTGTATATGGCCTTATCCTTGTATATATGTCTCTATTATGGCCCCATCCTGGTATATGTCCCCCATCATGGCCACATCCTGCCACATGACCCCATCATGGCTATATCCTGCTATACAGGTCCCCATTATGGCCCATCCTGGTTTATGTCCACATCATGGCTCCATGCTGATATATGTCCACATCCTAGCCCATCCTGGTATAAGTCCTCATACTGGTGTATACAGTATGTCATCATGACACCATTTTGGTATATATGTCCGCATAATGGCCCCTTCCTAGTATATATGTCACCATCCTGGTATGTATGTCTCTATAATGGCCAAATCATAGTATACATGTCCCTATAATGGATTGAAAGACATGTTAATGTTGTGCAAATGATAAAAAAATGTAAACAAAATTGTAAAAAACAACACCTTTATATAGTGTAGGAACACCACATGCAGAAATACATGCACTTACACATGTTGACATGCTATCAATGAGTTTTTCAATGGTTGTTTGAAAAATGTTCTGGCAAACTGAATGCTTTTGGGCATGTAACTCACAAAAATCGGTTGCTGGGAGCTCCCTCTGCAATTGTCCACCAATGATGTCCCAGATGTGGTCGATAAGAGACAAGTTTGGAGATGATACAGGCCATGTTAAAGTCATAAAGGCTGCTCATAATAGCACAAGCAAACTGTGGCCTGGTGTTGTGTTGAAATATATCTCCGGGGACACATTGGAGAAATGGCCGTACCACTGGTTCCACGACTAAATCAATGTAACGATGAGCTGTTAGTTTACCTGGTATGAAGGCTACCTGGTGTCACCCCACACCATTATCCCAGGATCAGGATCCAAGAGATGTTCCCTTGTAGAGGCCTGTTCATGGCATGGCCCTTATGGTCTCCTGACCAATCTCGGGTTTTATCACATCCAAAACAAAAATGAGACTTATTCAAAAACAGAATAGATTAATAAGTTAAATGCTCAAATAGATATAGAATAGCAGAACATTGTTTAGATATCCATTAATAATCTCATTGATAGCATGCCAACATGTGTAAGTGCTTGTATTTCATCATGTGGCACTCATACTTGCTATTGTATACATTGAGACATTTTAGAAAATATTGACTTTTTTTAATCATTTGCATATCATAAATATGTCTATCAATTCTGTGATTTTTATAAATCCAAGACATTTCCTCCTTGATGTTGAAATTTTTATGTTGATGAGTGTACTTCAAATTTTTCTCATCTGTCTAGTGTACGTGCTGTCATTTCTAAGCACCTCATATAGTATATTTTTTTTTATATAATTGGTTATTTGGCTTGCTTTCATGCCAAAAGATTGGTGTTTTGGTAGCAATTCTCCCATAAAGAGTATTTCTGGACAGACTTATCTAAACATTGGCTGTAGCTGGGTCCTCCCACTGGCTGACGATGTTTCTGAGTTGTTGGCACTCCTGCACATCTTTAGATATCGAAGAAAATATAACCTATATATGAAACATAGCCAGAATACAACTATCCATAAAATATAGTTTTTTAATTAATCCAATTAAAATGTTTCGCAAGGTGAAAAAAATATTGTAGTGAAAAATAGTGCAAAGCACCACCACAAAAAGGCGGCACAGCAGAGGGAAATGACAAAAAACAACAAGATAATTATTTTTTAGAACAACAATTCCACCATCCAAGGCTGCACTATTAAGTAAACTGCAGCAGATTTTATATACAAAATTATGAAAATATATATATATATATATATATATATATATATATATATATATATATATATAATCAATTAAAAATATGTATGCACGACATATCAATATAATAAATTAATATAATAGTGTCCAATAATGGGCAGAGTTTGTATAGTATATATTCAAGAGATCAGGCAGAGCACAAAAATAAGCATATATATTGAGCTGACAAGTGTCCGAATAATAAAGTGTTACCTGAGGTAATTTCCCCCTCTGCTGTACCGACACCAAATCCCAATATGTGTTTCGGTGTGTAGCCTTCGCCAGGGGAAAAAACACGCCAAAACACGTGTTGGGACCTGGTAAATATCCCACTGCAGAGTGGGATATAACCTCAGTTAAAACTTTAAGATCAAAACACTTGCCAGCTTAATAAACATGCTTTTATATATATATATATATATATATATATATATATATATATAGATATATATATACTTAATATATTATTACAAAATACTAGCGATTGTCTGTCTGCCGTCTCCAACATCATTTCCTCCCTCTATCTAACACTGAACCTGTCAAAAACTGAACTTCTCCTGTTTCCTCCCTCTCCCAACCTTCTGTCACGCTTCCCGGTCCCCTGGCCCCGCTCTCCGGTCCCCGTGGCCCGCTCCCCGCTCCCCGGCGGCGTCCCCTGCTCACCACTTTGGTCCCGGCCTCCTCTTCCCCGCCTGCGGCCTCCATGCGTCCAGCTCCCCGCTCCCAGCGCTCCTCTGCGACGTGGGACTTCCAGCCGGGCACCCCTGCTTCCTCTGCACCGCTCCCTGGACTGGCTTCTGGTACTCGGGCCTCGCGCATGCGCATTAGGGCGCGCGCGCGGTCATTGACCCTTTCTTAAAGGGCCAGCACCTAGAAACAGGAAATTGCTTAGACAGGTACAGGGTATATTAAGATTCACTTTCCTGGTGGGCGGGGCCTGTTCTACGTGTTTAGCAAGCTAGTGTTCAGGTCCCCGTATTGCTTTGCCCTGTGCTTTGCCTTGCATTAACCCTGTGTTACGCTCACCGAGGAGCGGCGAACGTCCGGAGGTGGACCCACTGGACCATGCACCGGACTCCCCTGAGAAGACGGCCAGCAGCGAACCCCTATACAGGGACTGTGCGGCGCCTCCCCAGAAGGCCTAAATGCACGGCAGCCAGGGACCGGAGGTAGGAGTCTCTGTACGGCCAGGCGTGGCTCGGGTACGATGTCCGCGGTAGGCGGAACACGGAAGTGGCACCGGAGATGTTTCACAGCAGGTGACGTCCACAGCCGGTACGGTACAGATAGTGTCCACCGCAGGTATGGCACGGTGACGTCCACGGTAGGAATAGGTGGTGACGTCCACAGCCGGTACGGTACAGATAGTGTCCACGGCAGGTATGGCACGGTGACGTCCACGGTAGGAATAGGTGGTAACGTCCACAGCCGGAATGGTATAGATGGCACTACGGTGAGACACAGGATTAGAATCAGGTAACAAATGTACGGATCATAAACAATAGCATTAACAGATTAGGACACTGGCAATGCACTAATAGAGGCGTTGCTCGGGCGCCTGCTGCCGGGGGAAGTGAACTTAAATATCTATTAGGCAGCAGGTGACCTCTGAGATCACTTCCAGGATTTGGGGCATGCCACTTTAAGAAAGGGGGCGTGGCCTCGCACGCAGCCTAGAATCACCTACAGCAATTCTGTGTGAGGAGGAAACTGCAGCAGGCCTAGGAGTGGGAGCATTGTCTGCAGAGCCCTGGGACCGGTAAGTGGAAGGCCTTCTCTGCCTGGGAGTGGGGGCAGGAGTGCATGTGGGAGCCATGCTGGGCCTGGGCAGATGTGAGGGAGAGCTCCCCCCCCGGGGTCTGGTGGGACCAGGCGTTACACCCTGTCTGTCTCGCAGAGCCTGCCCTGCCACGCCAGTCGCTCCGAACCAAGTCCATCCCTGGACCCTGACGGTGACTTCGGCGGATGTTCCACCACCTCTGCAGCTCCGCCAGTCTCCAATCCCTGGCTCCGTTCGGTGACCCGTTCCATCGCTCAGCAGGTTCCGGATCCCGCCTGACCCTACAACCCGGCCTCGGACCCTGAGCTTCGTCACCCGGGCTACCGTCCAGAACTTTGTGTGCTCTGCGCCATCCACCTTTCCTGCTCCTCTACGGACTGTCCAGCTGCCAATTGTGCTTCGGCTGCCGTGCATCAGGACCCTCTGGCAGGGTGACCGGCCTGGCTGCCTCCTCAGGGGAAATCGGTGTACGGTCCAGTGTTTCCACCACCCAGACAGAACAGCTAGAACAGGCCATGGATCCCGCCGAAGCACTAGCGGCCTTGCAGCAGGAACTCGTACGCCAGCGCGAGACCCAGACCCGCATGCTGAACTTTATGTCTTCTGTGGATACCCGCCTGAACACGCTACAAGCGACGGCCACATCCTTGGCATCTCAGGTTTCCACTGTACAATCCACGGCCACAGCTCCCGTGGCAGCCTCCTCGGATGCTTCCAAACTTCGTTTGGCCTCACCACCCCGGTACGCCGGAGATGCCAAGACCTGCAGGGGATTCATCAATCAATGCTCCCTCCATTTCAAGCTGCTGCCGCACCTTTTTGCCTCTGACCAAGCCAAGGTCGCGTTCATGATGTCCCATCTAGAGGGAGAGGCACTGGCCTGGATGAACCCCTTGTGGGAGAAGGAGGATCCGGTAACCACCAACATCCAGGAATTCCTGCAGGCATTTCGCAGCACCTTTGACGAGCCCGGACGCGCCTCCGCGTCTGCCTCATCCCTCCTCCGGCTACGTCAGGGGACTCTGACGGTGGGCCAATATGCCATTCGTTTTCGCACCTTGGCCTCGGAACTTGGGTGGAACAATGAGGCCCTAACCGCCGCCTTCTGGGAGGGACTCTCGGGTCGTATTAAAGATGAGCTGGCTGGTTGTGACGTGCCGTCCACCCTGGATGCCCTGATTGCTCTAGCGACTCGAGTGGATCTTCGCTTTCAGGAACGATCCAAAGAGGTGTCCCGCGAGAGGCGTCCGATACGGCACTCCTTCCCACCACAGAAGTCCATCGCTCCCCAGTTGGCGTCACCTGGCGCGTCTACCTACGAGCCCATGCAGATTGACCGCCTGAGGCAGTCGGAGCAACGCCGAGCAGAACGACTAGCAAAGGGTCTCTGCTTCTACTGCGGTGATGGCACACACCTGTTACGCTCCTGTCCTGAGAAGCCGGGAAACTCCAAAGCCTAGGCTTGGTAGGAGAGGCCACCCTAGGTGCTGGGACTCTCTCAGACTCCGTTACCTGGACTATTCAAGTCACTACAGAAGAGACCCGGTTCACGGCAGAGGCGTATCTCGATTCCGGAGCAGCAGGCAACTTCATCCAGCAGGCCACGGTGGATAAGTACCAGGTGCCTGTCCTCCCACTAGAGAAACCGCTGGTGATCGCCTCTGTAGATGGGAGACCCCTCTCTGACACCGTCTCACTGATCACCAAGCCTGTGGAAGTACGGATCGGTGCTCTGCACACCGAGAAGATCACCTTCTACGTTCTCCCGCGCATGTCTCATCAGATCCTGCTGGGACTCCCATGGTTACGGACACACGAACCATCGGTCAGCTGGAGTACAGGTGAAATCACCCGATGGGGCTCCTCGTGTCACGAGAGATGTCTGAAATCCATCCAGCCCGTCCGACACCCTCCGGTTCCAGAGTCTCTACCAGGACTGTTCTGCCTACTGGTCCTTCTCGGACGTTTTTGACAAAAAAGAGTCAGAGGTACTACCGCCTCATCGTCCCTACGACTGTGCCATTGATTTACTGCCAGGAACTACGCCTCCTAGAGGACGGATATACCCCTTGTCCCCTGCTGAAACACGAGCTATGTCTGCCTATATCACCGAGAGCCTGGCTAAGGGGTTCATTCGGAGGTCCTTGTCCCCTGCCGGAGCAGGGTTTTTCTTCGTCAAGAAGAAGGAAGGTGATCTGCGCCCTTGCATTGACTACCGGGGATTAAACCAGATTACCGTAAAAAACAAATACCCTCTGCCGCTTATCCCCGAACTATTCGATCGGCTCCGAGGAGCCCGTGTATTCACCAAGTTGGACCTCCGTGGGGCCTATAACCTGGTTCGTATTCGCTCTGGAGACGAATGGAAAACCGCATTCAACACTCGGGATGGGCACTACGAGTATTGGGTCATGCCCTTTGGTCTGTGTAATGCTCCGGCAGTATTCCAAGAACTGGTGAACGACGTGTTCAGAGATCTCCTCTATGTCTGTGTCGTGGTGTATCTGGACGACATCCTGGTCTTCTCTCCGGATCTACAAACCCACCGAGAGAACGTGCAGCTAGTTCTCCAGAGGCTTAGAGAGAACCGTCTATACGCCAAGTACGAGAAATGCATCTTTGAAAAGTCGTCTCTTCCCTTCCTGGGTTATGTAATCTCAGACACTGGCCTGCAGATGGACCCAGAGAAAGTGTCTGCCATCATCAACTGGCCTCCTCCTTCCGGACTGAAGGCTATCCAACGCTTTCTCGGCTTTGCAAACTATTACCGTCAATTCATCCCGCATTTCTCTGCCTTGACTGCACCTCTCTCTGCCTTGACTAAGAAAGGAGCTAATCCTAAGGACTGGTCCCCGGCGGCCGATGCCGCGTTCTGCTCCTTGAAACAGGCGTTTGCTTCTTCCCCGGTTCTCCATCGCCCTGAATGGAACCGACAGTTCACCTTAGAGGTGGATGCCTCCTCCTCAGGAGCCGGGGCAGTGTTGATGCAGAACTCCCCCTCCGGAAAGATGGTCACTTGTGGATTCTTCTCCAAGAGCTTTTCGGCACCCGAACGCAACTACACCATCGGGGATCGGGAGCTACTGGCCGTGAAGCTGGCCTTGGAGGAATGGCGCTACCTCTTGGAGGGAGCTGTATACCCTGTGATCATATACACGGACCACAAGAATCTGGAGTACCTGCGGTCTGCCCAAAGACTGAACCCACGACAAGCCCGCTGGTCCTTGTTTTTTGCTCGATTTGATTTCCAACTTTATTTTCAGCCTGCGGAGAAGAACGTGCGGGCAGACGCTTTGTCCAGGTCCTTCGTGCCCGTGGAGTTGGAGGAGGAGACATACCAGCCCATCATCAACCCCAGTAAAGTCATTCCGGTGACTCCTGTCGCTCTAACTCAGATACCCCCTGGGAAAACCTATGTCTCAGATACTGACAGACAGAGAGTCCTGCACTGGGGCCATGCCTCTAAGATCGCCGGCCATGCTGGTCAGAAGAAGACTTGGAGTACAATTGTCCGTCACTACTGGTGGCCGTCCCTCCGTAAAGACGTCGCAACCTTCGTCTCAGCCTGTCCATCCTGTGCCCGGAACAAGACACCCAAGCACCTACCATATGGACGTCTTCTGCCTTTGCCCATTCCTTCTGTTCCGTGGCAACATATCGCAATGGACTTCATTACGGACTTACCCTTATCCTCTGGACATACGGTCATATGGGTTGTGGTGGATCGCTTCTCAAAGATGGCCCACTTCGTTCCCATGGCAGGGCTGCCCTCTGCCCAGGAGCTAGCTGACTCCTTCATACAGCACATATTCCGATTGCATGGCTTCCCCGTACACATTGTATCCGACAGAGGAACTCAGTTTACCTCGCGTTTCTGGAGGGCTCTCTGCAAACATCTGGGAGTGTCCTTGGACTTTTCTTCGGCCTACCATCCTCAGTCGAATGGCCAAGTGGAACGGGTCAATCAGATCCTGACCTCCTTCCTGCGCCACTACGTCAACATCCATCATGACGATTGGTCCACGCTCCTTCCTTGGGCTGAATTCTCCCACAACCAACACATCAGCGAGTCCACCTCCAGCTCTCCCTTCCAGGTCGTTTATGGACTGCAGCCTTCTGTCCCGTTGACAGTATCCTCGGCTTCCGACGTCCCCGCAGCAGATGCTCTGGTTCGGGACTTCTCAGCTATATGGAACTCTGTCAAGTCTTCCCTAGAACGTGCTTCATTGCGGATGAAGAGACATGCGGACAAGAGGCGCCTGGATCCCCCGTGTTTCTCCCCAGGTGATCTGGTCTGGCTTGCATCCAGATATGTCCGATTGAAGTTACCCTCGTACAAGTTGGGTCCTCGCTACATCGGGCCGTTTAAAATCATCAGCAAGATCAATGCAGTCTCCTACAAGCTGCAGCTCCCGGCCACGATGCGGATACCCAACTCCTTCCATGTCTCCTTGCTCAAGCCTGTTATCCTTGGTCCCTTCTCCGCTGAGGTCGGTACTGCACAACCCTGACGGTGACTTCGGCGGATGTTCCACCACCTCTGCAGCTCCACCAGTCTCCAGTCCCTGGCTCCGTTCGGTGACCCGTTCCATCGCTCAGCAGGTTCCGGATCCCGCCTGACCCTACAACCCGGCCTCGGACCCTGAGCTTCGTCACCCGGGCAACCGTCCAGAACTTTGTGTGCTCTGCGCCATCCACCTTTCCTGCTCCTCTACAGACTGTCCAACTACCAATTGTGCTTCGGCTGCCGTGCATCAGGACCCTCTGGCGGGGTGACCGGCCTGGCTGCCTCCTCAGGGGAAATCGGTATACGGTCCAGTGTTTCCACCACCCGGACAGAACACCTTCCCAAACCCAATATTACCATTCTGTGTGTGGTTCTACCATTACGCCCCAGTAGCACGCCCACTGTCTTGGGGTTATATTTCACTCCAATCTTTCTACTCCCCACATTCATTCACTCATGTCACCTCCACCTCAAAAAATCTCTAGAATTCAACCTTTTCTTGCCGTTGACTCTGTAAAAACTCTTACTGTTGCTCTTATTTATTCTTGCCTGGATTATTGTAATTCTCTACTAATTGGTCTCCCTGTTACTAAACTCTCCCCTCTTCAATCCATTCTGAATGCCGCAGCCAGGATCATTTTCCTCTCCAACCGCTTCACTAATGCCTCTGCTCTGTGCCAGTTATTGCACTGGTTGCCTATCCACTACAGAGTCCAATATAAACTTATCACTCTCACCTACAAAGTGCTTCACAGTTCCGCACCGCCCTACATCTCCTTCCTCATCTCTGTCTATCACCCAACCCGTGCCCTCTGTTCTGCTAATGACCTTAGACTGACATCCTCAATAATTCAAACCTCACACTCCCATCAAGATTTCTCACGAGCTGCGCCAATTCTCTTGAACACACTACCAAGAACAATTTGATTAATTCCCAACATCCACACCTTTAAGCGGGCCCTAAAAATGCACTTTTTGACATTAGCCTATCACCTCACTTCCCTCACCTAATCTGGTCCCATTTTCCCCTTCATAAAATTTACTTGAAATTCGTTTCCCCTTGTCCTTCTTCTGGTTCCTTCCTCTTCATGTACTTTTTTACACTCTGTACTTGTGTAAATTCTGGCTGGTGACCGGTCCACGCAGCTGGTTTTGAATCCCCTATTAAATCGATGGCTGGACCATATATAAAGAGCTTTTTTTTCTCCCCAATTCACCTTTTGTGCCTCCCCTATTTCTTGATAGACTGTAAGCTTATGAGCAGGGCCCTAACTTCACTTGGTATCTGAATTTTGTTATTTTGTAATGTCTCATATTGTTTGTACATGACTCTTCTGAATTGTAAAGCGCTGCGGAATATGTTGGCGCCATATAAATAAAAATGATTATTATTATTATATGCTTATTTTTGTGCTCTGCCTGCTCTCTTGAATATATACTATACAAACTCAGCCCATTATTGAGCACTATTATATTAATTAATTATATTGATATGTTGTGCATACAGATTTTTTTTAATTGAATATATATACTCAGAATTTTGTATATAAACTCTGCTGCAGTTCCCTTAATAGCGCAGCCCTGGATGGTGGAATTGTTGTTCTATAAAATAATTATCTTGTTGTTTTTTGTCATTTCCCTCTGCTGTGCCGCCTTTTTGTGGTGGTGATTTGCACTATTTTTCACTACTATATTTTTCTCACTTTGCAAAACATTTTAATTAGATTAATTAAAAAAATATATTTTATGGATAGTTGTATTCTAGCTATTTTTCGTGTATAGGTTATATTTGAATTCTTAATGGCCTTTTCCATGCAACCTTTAGGAATATAATGGCGTATTAAAACCATTGAGCATTGTTCCTTCCTTTTGGCATAATATTGGTTATAGATATCGAAGATAACCATGATTTGTCTTTGATCTGATGATTCTTTGGCCAACCACTGCGTCTATGGTCCTCTATGATCCTGCTGCCCATTTCTTAGCTCATCTTCAAAAGACCTTAAATGGCACATCTTGAAACTCTAGTCTGCTTGAAAATTTTGGGCTGGGAAAGATCTTGTTTATGTACTATAACTGTGTTTTGTTGCTGCACTCAGTCTTGCCATGATGTATGATATAGCACATGAAATTGTCTTCCATAACTTCATCTTTGTAGCACAGTTTGGCTGTTCCTCACCTAGTATTAAAACTATTATATTGCTGTTTCTGTTTCAGCTAATGACTGTGTTTTAACCTAGACATGAAAATGATCTCTTTGTTTTAATTTTTTTTAAGTCTTTTAATGTGTGCAAGTGTACCTACAAGAATTTATGGTGTTTTCAAGACAAATAGTAGTCGCACCAAATATTGACTTAATTTAGATGTCATTTGTTCATTCTCTTTACATTTTGATAACTGAATAAAATAAACAATTAACACTTCTATATTGTCCAAACACACCAATTCTGATGGGACACAGAAAATCACCTAAAGTATGGGGATGGGATCTCCAGACTTAACCCATAAAGGACATGTATGACATAAGGATCGGACAGTTAAGGCCTAGTCATACACAACGACTTACCAGCGATCCCAAAAACGATGAGACCTGATAGGGATTGCAGGTAAGTCGCTGGGAGGTCGCAGGTGAGATGTCACACAGTCAGATCTTATCAGTGATGCAGGAACAATACAGGCCATTTTGTAAAGGAATCCAGCTCACCCACGTCTGACCCCACCGCGCCTCAGACTCGGATCCGGCCCTGCCCTGGCCGCAGCAATGAAGAATGAAGAAAACGATCCAGCTGAGTGACCAGGTGATTTATTCAGTGCAGTTCAGACAAGGCATATAGTCGTGGATAACGCGTTTCTGGCTTAACGCCCTTAATCATAACGATTATGATTAAGGGCGTTAAGCCAGAAACGCGTTAACCACGACTATATGCCTTGTCTGAACTGCACTGAATAAATCACCTGGTCACTCAGCTGGATCGTTTTCTTCATTCAACAATACAGGTCGCAGTAGCGACCTGTATAACGATCTCAGCAGTCACTGTGACCCTGTCACACAGTGTCAAACATAGGGATGTGTCCTGCCCAGCAGGACATCGCCTTTGAAAAAAATGGCCTGGACCATTCTGCAACAACTAGAGATCTCACAGCAGGGGCCTGATCGCTGGTAGGTGTCACATATAACAAGATCGCTAACGGGATCGCCTCTGCGTCACAGACACCGTGACTCAGCTGCGATCTCGCTAGCGATCTCGTTATGTGTTACGGTACCTTTAGATTTCAATTGCCAGATCTTTTTGTTCTTGGAGAAATATGTGGCTTTCAGAGGTGTTTGGCAGCTACTTAATGTTCGTTCTACCACCAGCAGATTACAACCGCCGAACTGAAAACTAAAGGTCCAGTCACACATAACGAGATCGTGAAGTGAACGAGATCGCTACTACGTCACAGTTCCCGGATCGTTGTGGAGTCATTGGTGAAATCGTATGTGAGGTGTCACACACACCGATTTTAGGAACGAGCATGCGACCCGTATAATGATCGTGTAAATCGTCGGGACCCTGTCACACAACAGCTGTGGTAACGATTCCGATCTCGATTAGGGGCGTAGTGAAACGCAGTGAGCCACGTAGGCATGCATTTGTGTCGCCTTTTCCACACCCCTCCGCTCCGATTGGTGGCCAATACTGCATTCTGATTGGGCGGGTGGGCAGGCCTAAACGGTAACTTTTGTATTGCGTCATCCTTTGTCACTTCTTTTGAGCTTTGCTTTGAGAATAGAACCTGCGACTCCACTCTGATTCATTTGTACTTTGTACCCGGTTGCTTGCTTGCTTTTTGGATCGATCCCTCCTTCGTTCCCGAGTGTTTATCAGCGCCAACCAATTGGTGCAGAGGGGGCGCGGAAACGGGGACGCAACTACACGCCTACGTGCCACACTAAAGTTCTAATCTAGGTCGTTAACAAAATCGTAGGTAGGTGTCAAACATACAGATCCATCCTGCAGTTCCGACCACCAATCGAAGCAGAGGGGGCGCGGAAAAGGCAATGTGATGCACACCTATGTTACTAATCAAGATTTGAATTGTGCTATGTGGCAGGGTCCCAGCGACCGCCGTATCATTGCTGCGTCATTGGGAAGATCTGACTGTTGGACAGCTCACTAGCCACCCTGTAGTGACGTACCAGCGATCCTGACCATTCCATTTCCTGGAGAGACAATTTGAATAATTCCCAGACCCAGAGGGGCATTGCAGCTATAAGTCCCCTTACCACTGACAGCCAGACTGGTTTGTCAGGTCTCCATAAGGAGAATAGTCTTCCCCCATGGTCCCCACATAGCTTCTCACAGCCAAATCAGATACCCACACTTTGCACTGACGAGGGGAAATCACCCCGAAAAACACCGTGTCTGCAAATTGGGATTCTGATCTGGTATATATCCTAGGTCATATGAAAAGGCTTGTTAAAAGGCCAATTTTGACTTTTAGGATCGCTACTTCCAATAGGTGGTGCTAGAGTTTGTCTCCTCTCCTGGAGAGACAATTTGAATAATTCCCAGAGGAGCATTGTGGCTACAAGTCCCCTTACCACTGACAGCCAGACTGGTTTGTCAGGTCTCCATAAGGAGAATAGTCTTCCCCCGTGGTCCCCACATAGCTTCTCACACAGCCAGATCAGATACCCACACTTTGCACTGACGAGGGGCAATCACCCCGAAACACCGTGTCTGCAAATTGGGATTCTGATCTGGCTTATATAGGTCATATGAAAAGGCTTGTTAAAAGGCCAATTTTGACTTTTAGGATTGCTAATTCCAATAGGTGGTGCTAGAGTTTGTCTCCTTTCCTAGAGAGACAATTTCATTAGAATTTAACCCTTATTTGTTAATTTCAAATTCTTAGCAATAACTGTTAGGGTACTAAATTTCCATTTGATCTCATACATTTTTTTTTATAGGATCACATTGTCTTAATCTCTATCAGAATCTGAATACAAAGGCCAAAAAGTGCTATAAAAAAGAAACTAAAACGTTGATGAGAATTAACTTTTAAAATTATTTTAATAGTACCAACGATTCATCAGATACAAGGTTGGAGTGTGCGGAATTATTACCAACTGTAAGGCTGCGTCTCTGCACTCTATGCTCTGTTGCAGAGACGCTCTCTGACTCACAGCCGAGGCCGGGTCCCTCCATGCTTCTCCGCCATGTGGGTTCTGCTCCCCCCGCCTCCCAGAATCTATGTGTGCATCACAGCATCTCTGGTAGTTCGCGCACACCACTGCCTCTGTCTTAAAGGGCCAGCATGCCACTCCCAGAAAGTGCCTCCTAGCTTATTGATGAGAGGCAGTGGGTATTTAGGGCAAGCTCCCACTAGGGGAGTTGCCTGATCAATGCATTCGCTTAGCTAGTCAATGTCCAGTACTCCAGCCACCTTATTGTCAGGTTACCTTGTCTGTCCCATCTGTTCAGTTCTTGTGGTTCCTTGCCTGTCACTCCTGTCGGTGCCAGTTTCCCTTCCTATCCATTCCTGCTGTGTCTGCAGCCCTAGTTACTCTGATGGCTTACACCATACCAGAGGCTGTGCCTGTCCACCCCGGCTGTGCCTCCAGCCTCAGTTATTCTTGTGGCTCACACCATACCAAAGACTGTGCCTGTACGCTCCAGCCATGCCACCAGTCTCAGTGACCTTGGTGGCCCTTGCCACACCAGAGACAATGCCCATCTTTCCCAGATGTGTCTCCAGCTATAGTCATCCCGGTGGCTCACACCCACCAAAGACTGTGCCTGCCTGCCCTCGTGGTCCCTGTTTACACTCGAGACTCAGTCCTTTTGTCCCCTATATCCGCCCTTGCCCTGGGGGTCAGCTGCCACAGTCCCTGTGCCTGCCCTGGGAGTAGCACCTGGCATCTGACTTGCAGTGGGCACTTAGTCAAGCCCCTCCCACCAAAAGGATAGGCCTTGGGCCCCCCTGTAGGTTCACTTTTGCTTGCCACAGTACCATTCCCAGCAGCGAGCATGACACCAATATCATGTCATAGGTGGATAGGAGAAGTAGGCTGCGCTGCTGATATTGAACCAAGAAAACTAGGAAACATTATGCAAGGTGAACATGCAGTTTCTTCCTCTATGCATTGCGAAGATGGATCAACTTCTTCATCAGGCAAACCACAGCAATTAGACTACTGTGGTTCTCCAGATGAAGAAGTTGGTCCAAATTTCAAAACGTGTTTGAAATTCTGCATAACGTCTTATGGTTTTCTTGGTTCAACATCAGCAGCTCAAATTATCACTCTTATTCTCCTATTACATGGTTTCATGGTGGGATCGTCTGACCTGAGGGTACTAAAAGCTGTCAATCCCTGATTCCTCAGTTGCTGGTATGCAACCCCATAAGGTGAGCAGTTAATATACCCCTTATCTAATCTATATGTCCATCGAATAAGACCATATTGCGCTTGGTCTTCCTTAAGCTGGTGTCACACACAGCGACAACGACAACGACGTCGCTGCTACGTCACCATTTTCTGTGAAGTTGCAGCGACGTCCCGTCGCTGTCGCTGTGTGTGACATCCAGCAACGACCTGGCCCCTGCTGTGAGGTCGCCGGTCGTTGCTGAATGTCCAGCTTCATTTTTTGGTCGTCACTCTCCCGCTGTGACACACACATCGCTGTGTGTGACAGCGAGAGAGCGACGAAATGAAGCGAGCAGGGAGCAGGAGCCGGCGTCTGGCAGCTGCGGTAAGCTGTAACCAGCTGTAACCAGCTGTAACCAGCGAGATCGCTACTGAGATCGCTGCTGAGTCACGTTTTTGTGACGCAGCAGTGACCTCATTAGCGATCTCGCTGTGTGTGACACTAAGCAGTGATCTGGCCCCTGCTGTGAGATCGCTGCTCGTTACACACAGCCCTGGTTCGTTTTTTATTGTTGCTCTCCCGCTGATAAGCACACATCGCTGTGTGTGACAGCGAGAGAGCAACAATCCTGAATGTGCAGGGAGCAGGAGCCGGCGTCTGACAGCCAGCGGTAAGCTGTAACCAAGGTGGTTACCCGATATTTACCTTCGTTACCAGCCTCCGCAGCTCTCACGCTGCCAATGCCGGCTCCTGCTCCCTGCACACGCTAAGCTAAGCGGTGTGCACTGGTAACTAAGGTAAACATCGGGTAACCATACCCGATGTTTACCTTAGTTACCAGTGTCCGCAGCTTCCAGACGCCGGCTCCGTGCAAGCGCAGCGTCGCTTGCACGTCGCTGCTAGCTGGGGGCTGGTCACTGGTCGCTGGTGAGATCTGCCTGTTTGACAGCTCACCAGCGACCATGTAGCAACGCAGCAGCGATCCTGACCAGGTCAGATCGCTGGTGGGATCGCTGCTGCGTCGCTAAAGTGTGACGGTACCCTAACATAGATGACGTAAATGTGATTACCTGCAAGTCAATGGAGATAAATTTCTTAGAAACATCCTACAAATGCTAACCTTGTAACAACCACTCTTATCTCCACACATAGCAATTACAGGTTTTAGCTGCAGATAAAAATAAAAGTACTGGCATATCTACAAGATTTGCAGTAATTAAAAATGCAAATAGACTCCTAAAGCTGGTGTCACACTAAACGACAGCGACAACGACGTCGCTGTTACGTCACCATTTTCGGTGACGTAACAGCGACCTTGTAAGTCGCTGTTATGATCGCTGTTACGTCACCATTTTCGGTGACGTAACAGCGACCTTGTAAGTCGCTGTTATGATCGCTGCTTAGCTGTCAAACACAGCAGAAGCAGCGATCATAAGGTCGCTGTGCTACATGTTCAGAGAGCAGGGAGCCGCGCTTAGCGCTGGCTCCTTGCTCTCCTGCAGCACACATCGGGTTAATTAACCCGATGTGTGCTGCAGCTACATGTCACAGTTCAGAGAGCAGGGAGCCGCGCTTAGCGCTGGCTCCTTGCTCTCCTGCAGCACACATCGGGTTAATTAACCCGATGTGTGCTGCAGCTACATGTCACAGTTCAGAGAGCAGGGAGCCGCGCACACTGCTTAGCGCTGGCTCCTTGCTCTCCTTGCTACAGTATACATCGGGTTAATTACCCGATGCATACTGCAGCCACATGTCACAGTGCAGGAGCCGGCAGCAAGAGCGGAGGCTGGTAACCAGCGTAAACATCGGGTAACCAGGGAAAGGTCTTCCCTTGGTTACCCGATGTTTACGCTGGTTACAGCTTACCGCAGCTGCCAGTGCCGGCTCCTGATCGCTTCATTTCGTCGCTCTCTCGCTGTCACACACAGCGATGTGTGTGTCACAGCGGGAGAGTGACGACCAAAAAATGAAGCTGGACATTCAGCAACGACCGGCGACCTCACAGCAGGGGCCAGGTCGTTGCTGGATGTCACACACAGCGACAGCGACGGGACGTCGCTGCAACGTCACAGAAAATGGTGACGTAGCAGCGACGTCGTTGTCGTCGTCGTTATGTGTGACACCAGCTTAAGGCCCTTGTCATACAAAATAGTAATGTTTAGTCAAAGTCTGTGTACAAGGACCAACAGTCAGCACTAAATTACAGCTAATCAGCAAAATATTTACTGATCGGTGGTTGGTTAATAGCCTGTTTACACAGGCAGTGCGCACTAAACGAGCTGTAATAGATCGCTGCATGTGCATAAGCTGTCATTGTTCTCGGCAGCGAAGGTCCTGTTTACAATGCACCAGCGAAAAAGATCATTTTACGTGCTACACTAAAGATCATTTCACCCGAAGCGTCATCGGATACCTGTTTACACTGATTTGTTAAGGGGGCTTTCCACGCTACGATATCGTTAATGTTTTATCGTCGGGGTCACATCGTTAGTGACGCACATCCGGCGTCAATAACGGTATCGCAGCGTGTTACACTTACCAGCGACCTTAAACGTCCTCCAAAGTGGTGAAAATCGTTCACCATGGAGAGGTCGTCCTAAAACCAAAAATTGTTAATGGTTGTTTAAAGATGTTGTTCCTCATTCCTGCGGCAGCACACATCGCTGTGTGTGACACAGCAGGAGTGAGGAACATCTCCTTACCTGCGTCCCGCTCGCAATGAGGAAGGAAGAAGGTGGGTGGGATGTTCGTCCCGCTGAGCTCTGCCTCTCTGCTTTGATTGGCCAGCCGCTTAGTGAAGTCGCCGTGACGTCGCCGTGACGCCAAACGCACCTCCCCCTTGAGGGAGGGATTGTTTGGCAGTCACAGCGACGCCGCCGACCAGGTAAGTGCGTGTGACGCTGCCGTAGCGATAATGTTCTTTTGTTTACGATATCGCTAGCAATTGCTAGAAATATCGTAGCGTGTAAAGCCCACTTTAGTGTCAGCTTTTCCAAGAATGAACATTTATGATAATCTTTCAGTCTAAATGCAGCTTCAGCTTCACATCTGCATGATTGAGCTAAGGTTTGAACCGGAACCACATAGGAAGCAAAAATAAGGAATAATTAAACCATTATTACTAAAATAAGACAATTATTAAAAATATATATTACATAGATAAAATCACACAAATAATATGGCAGTGAGATAAACATACTTTTTAGTATTGGCACTGCAAGAAAAATATGTTTCTGGATAATTTAAGTGACAGAGTCTAATGTAAAAAACGACTCCAAATAAAATCTAATGTGCAACCCTGACATTTTATGTTAGAATAATTGTATGCATGTGACCCAATTTGTTATATTAAAAGGGGAATAAAATAAGAAGTACCTATCAAACATCCCTACCACACCCCCCCCCTGAAAAAAATATAAGACAAAGGGTTTCACAACAAAACAGCAAGAAAAACATAGATACACTTAAGACTCCGTGAGCGACAGTCATTGGTTCCTGTAAGAAGTGCATGTTAGCAAGAATCGGCTGTTGTCCACACATCTGCAATGTATTCACATATTTTAAATGTAAAGAATAAAGGCCCAATTCAGAACAGCGTTTACACCCAAAAAGTGGTGTAAAACTTTTGAAAAGTCACAAGTTTTGCAACTTAGGGGGATTTGAGGACAGTTTGCATCAGGCCTGCCTAAAATGGGTGGAGCTGGGGCAGGCGGGGGCTCATCTAAGTCATAATGAGCTTTGGCATCACCTATGTCAAAATTGTCACTTCAATCCCTGACTGAATTAAGATTTCTAGCGAGGCATACTTCTTCATGAATCAAGAGCCTCATTCTCCACTATGCCACCCTCATCAAGACCAGTGAGAAAATCGTCAGTCTTGATGGATCGAGGCCAAATCTCATACAAAAAGTCAACTTGCAACTATTTATCATATGATTAGTTATGCAGATTCTTGTCATGTAACAACATTGTTACTGATTTGCTCCTGGTGGTGGAAAAATACTTTTTCTTCCTGTATACAAAAAATCACATCCTTTTCTCAAATTCCCTAATATTGCAGTGTTATTAGGTTGATTCCCAAGCGAACGGTCACTGGTTTGAATCGAGGAGCAGCCATGAAGATTTCCTAAAAAAAGAGAGTATACATCATCCAGCTCATCAATAGTGATTTCTACTCCAAGAAAATTGCCAAACTGCATAATGTGAGTACCATGCCAGTTGGGAGAATTCAAAATGTAGTCTGTTTATTCATTCAAAAGCCAAGAGGTGGATTTCTAGTAGGGCTCAGCGGATCCGAACTGTAAAAGTCCGGATCCGCGTGGTTTCAAAGATTTCCGGGTGCTGGAAAATAATTGAAAAATAAAGAAAAACAGAAATGAAACAGAGTTTCATACTTACCGAGACTCGATGTCATGGCGGCACACTGCTTTCGGGTCACGCATTCACTTTTTGTACTGTGCATCTATACACACAGCTTTCCATGTTTTCCCCGCCCACCAGCCGTCCTCTTGCCGTGCAGTCATCGCGGCTCAGTCATTGTTTGCAAAGACAGTGGTCATGCTCTATGGCCACTGGCTGTGTTATGTAGTGGAGCTGAAGCACCGCGGGACCTCGCATGGATTACGCCGGACCTGCAGGGTGTTAGCTGTTAATAAAGAGGTAAGGTGGGTGTGTGTTTTGTACTTTATTCCAAATAAAGGATTTCTCTTTGTATCTGTGTTTATTTACTTTCATTTACAGGCTAAGGTGAGGCAGGTATTTCAAAGACACCTGTGCTATCACTAACCTAGGGTTTAGTAGCAGCTGTGCGCTGCTATTAACCCCTTATTACCCCTCCAGGCTAATTGAGAAGAGCCGGTATTGCAGCGGGATTGTCACATCCAGTAGATGTGGCAATACCGGGCGGCTGTGGGATGCGAATACCAACCCCCAGCCGGCATTATCATGGCTGGGGATGAAAATTAGGGGGGACCGCATGTTGTTTTTTTTTATTTATTCAAATAATAAAAGAAAAAAAAACGCATCACCGGCACAGTCGCGCATACTTCTGACAGGAGCATGCATTTGTTTCTGTCTACATGCACGCTCATGCTCAGAGAGTGCAGGCTGTGCTTGCTGATGTCATGTCAGACTTGTACGAGTCTGACAGCGCATCACCGGCACAGCCGCACACTCTGTTTCTGAAACACATGCATGTTCACCATACAGACACTTGCACTGTTTTCCCCACCCACCGGCCGTCCTGCCACCTGTGATTGGTTGCAGTCAGCTGACACGTTGCCACTCAGGGTGAGGGCACGTCTAACTGCAACCAATTACACGCGCCGGTGGGTGGGCAAAACAAGGAATATTGAATTGTCGGATCCGGAAGGGAAAAGCGTGACCCGGAAAGAGTTTCCTCCATGAAACAGCCTCGGCGGAGTATACTACGCACGCTTCTATTCCCCTATCCCTTCCACCACCAATTTTAATCTCTGGATTCTGGTCCCCATAGACTTATATGGGCACCGGAATCCAGAGCAGATCTGGATTTTTTTTTTTTCAATCCGGCGGTTCTGGATTTTGGTGGATTCGATCAACTCAAATATCTAGGTAAAATATCAGAATCAAGAAGTCAGTTCATTACAAGGTCTATCAGTTCTCAAGACAAGTATGGCAGTGAAGGTGGCTGGTGTGCTTTGTAATAGTGAGATCACAGATGTCAATGCAAGCACCGTGCGACGTATATTGCATAAATGTCTGTAATGGTGGCCCAATAAAGATGAAGAAGCCTCGACTTTAATATCATCATAAGAAACATTGGCTTGAGTTTGCAAACAAGTATGAACAGTGGATAATAGAAGATTGAAAATGGGTGATTTGGAGTCATGAGAGGAAAGTCAATAAACTAAGCTCTGATGATTGCAAAAAGGACTGGAAGAACAAGGGGAAAAAGAACTTATGGATGGAGAAATTGAATAATTGTCAAGTTTCATGGCGTAAATATGATAAGTCTGAGAAGTCCATGTTCAAGTTTGAGACATGGACACTAGGTGTCCAGTATGAATGCTAAACTTTATCATTTGGGTTCGCTCATCACTAATTGTTACCCTCTTGCTCATCAGTATATTAGGTCAAAGACAATTTGCAATAGTTCCATTAAGGGAATGGTGGTTCTCCTGATCTTGGGTTATCACTCATCCATGAACCAGCATTTAAAATTGGTATCCACTTCCTAGCACTACAGCGTCTCCATAAGACTTGAGTTATAAAAAGATCTGCCTCATTCAGCTCTACTATGCCACTCCTGACTCCTTAAGGTAAGTGCTTTCAACACCCTTTCTTAATAATAATAATAATAATAATAATAATCTTTATTTCTATAGCGCCAACATATTCCGCTGCGCTTTACAATTCAGGAGGATCATATACAAACAAGTAACAGTTATAGAAAATACAATATTTAAAGGGAAAAAAGACAACCCTGCTTGTGAGAGTTTACAATCTACAATGAGATGGGGGAGACAAGGTACAAGTGCTTATTTACAATGACAAACCAGCCATCTCAAGAAAATGGGGGATAGATAATGGCTTCCTGGATCAGTTGGCCAGAGCCTTGAGATGCATTTGGGTGCCATGGAGTTTGACGTGGGGTAAGTTTCTGAGAAGTTGGAGGGATTAGGTGAAATTAGTTTGGCTAGGGATTGTAATAGGCCACACTAAAAAGATGCGTTTTTAGGGTGCGTCTGAAGCTGAGTAAGTTGTGATTCGTCCTAACTTCTTGGGGTAGAGCGTTCCAGAGGTTTGGTGCAGCTCGGAAGAAGTCTTGGATTCAGGAGTGGGAGGTTCTTCTTTCTTCATCTAAGAGTCTCTTGCACAGTCAGGACCAGTCCTCAAGTTGAAACCTTGATACACATACACTTAGTATTTTATCACAAATGTAATCCATACTAGTTGGACCTTATTTTTTAGATTTTTCTTTCTTTTCAACCATTTTGGGAAATATAAAGTAACACTGGTATGTCCAAGAAATAAAGCATATAATCACCAACATGGCATTGAATGTGTCGTATTCTGTGCCCTCTTGGAAATGTCTATTGCCCTAACAGTAAAATAACCACCACATTGAAACCTCATGAAGCCCAAAAATAGCAATTCAATATATTATACATGCTCAAGTTGATATTAACCGGGGTGATCTGACCTGGAAAATGTATCGTATAGCAATAGAATCAAAATATTATAGTTGTAAGACTGAAATCTATTGGCTGTTTAAAGCAAGTGTTATTGATGCACAATAAATATTCCAGATGCAGCAACATCTATAATGTAAAAATAATTTAATGTAACTATATAACAGATAAAACACCTAACACCCATATAGTGTGTAACTTGAGCAGTTATTATTTATTATAGTGCCATTTATTCCATGGTACTTTACATATTTAAAAGGGGCATACATAGGCAAGTACAATAATTGTGAAGAATTCAAGGCACGGACTGATACAGGAGGATAGAGGACCCTGCCCGTGAGGGCTCACAGTCTAAGGCCCCCTTCACACGTCAGTGATTCTGGTACATATATGCTTATTTTTATACGTACCAGAATCACTGATATACGCAGACACATTATAATCAATGGGTCTGCGCACACATCAGTGATTTTTCACTGAACGTGTCTCCGTGCAGCGTACACGCGTGTCCGTGATTCTGCATGGAGACAAGTCAGTTTTTTTCTGGCATCACTGATGACCCACGGACCATACTATGGTGTGATCCGTGTGTGATCCATGAAACACGTACCAGAAAAACATTGACATATTAAATAATAAATATTTTCAGCTCACCTTTCCAGCAATTCACTGTGCAGCCTCCGCTCTCTGCAGTTCCTGCCCGGCTCATGAATATTCATGAAAGCAGGAACAGCCGACCTGGAAGTAGCTGCAGAGAATGGTGGGAGGACACTGCAGAGCCGAGGAGTTCAGCACCACGGACAGCAGAAGCAAAGGCAGGTGAGTAATGTCCATTTGCAATCACGGATTGCACATGGACAACCCACGTGTGCCGTGAATCACGGAACATGGAGGGATATGTGCCTGTTTTACATGTCAGTGAAGAACATCAGTGTTTTTCACTGACGTGTGAAGGGGGCCTAAAAGGAAGGGGTTGAGGATACAGAAGGTGAGGGTGGAGAGGGTCGTGCAACACTAAGGTGGTTAGAGAGTTACTGCAGGTTGTAGGCTTGATCGAAGAGGTAGGTCTTCAAGTTCCTTTTGAAGATTTCCACAGTAGGTGAGAGTCTGATTTGTTGGTGTACAGAATTCCAGAGTATGGGGGAGGCATGGGAGAAATCTTGTATGCGATTGTGGGAAGAAGAGATAAGAGAGGAGTAGACAAGGAGATCTTGTGAAGATCTGAGGTTGCGTGCAGGTAAGTATTGAGAGACTAGGTTACAGATGTATCGAAAAGACAAGTTGCGGGTGGCTTTGTATGTCATGGTTAGTGTTTTGAAATGGAGTCTTTGAGCAATTGGAAGAGATTGGCCGAGAGCAGAGGTCGGGGAATAGCTGGTGGACAGGTGGATTAGTCAGGCAGCAGAATTTAGGATAGATTGGAGGAGTGTAAGAGTGTTAGAAGGGAGCAGTAAGTTACAGTAGTCTAGTCGAGAGATAATGAGGACATGCACTAGTGGTTTTGACGATTTTTAATCAAGGAAAGTACGAATATGGGAATTATTTTTGAGTTCGAGTCAGCAGGTGGTGGAAAGGGCTTGGATGTGGGGCTTGAAGGAGAGAGCAGAGTCAAGGATTACCCCCAGGCAGCAAGCACACTGGACTGGGGAGAGTGAGCATCCATTGACATTGATGGATCGGTTAGGTGGAGTGGTAGAGTGAGGTGGGGGAAAGATGATAAATTTTGTTTTGTGCATGTTTAGTTTTAGAAATCAAGCAAAAAAGAAGGATGAAATAGCAGACAGACATTGTGAGATTTTGTTCTTATTATTGTGGAAATATGGCACTCCCGTACTTATAGTTGGTGCTCGGATAGGGTCCAACCCCGTAATCAATTAAGAAGAGAATCTAGCAGTTTAAGTTTGTAGATTAAGTGAAAGAATTTTTTATTTTAATAGGCGTGATATTTTGTGTTACAATCAAACAAATAATGTTTCGGTCATGGATGAGCTTCTTCAGATCAGTTCACAGTATAGATACAAATAAATAAATAGATAAAACTTGTGTCATTTGTTTTTGTTAAAAGAAAAAATTCTTTCACTTCATCTACAAACTTGAGTGCTGGATTCTCATCTTAATCGTGAGATTTTGGTTAGTACGGAGCTGATATCAGGGCCAGAGAGGTAGATCTGCATATCATCAGCATAAAGATAATACTGAAAGCCATGGAGCTCTATGAGCTGTCCCATGCTGAAAGTGTAGCTAGAACAGCCGTGGTCCAAGAACTGAACCTTGAGGGACACAAAAAAGGGGGCGAGATGAGGAAGTGGTGTAAGAGAGGGAGACGCTGAAAGTCCAGTCCGTTAGATATGACGTGATCCAAGATAGTGCCAAGTCTGTGATAACAAGAGATGAGAGAATCTGTCGCAAGAGGGCATGGTCCACAATATAAAAGGCAGTAGACAAGTCTAGGAGGATAAGGACAGAGTAGTGTCCCTTAGCTTTGGTGCTTAGTAGATCATTGGTGACTTTAGTTAGAGCAGTTTCAGTCGAATGATGCGGTCAGAAGCCAGATTGTTACTGGTAAAAGAGGGAGTAGGAATAGAGGTTGGAAGACAGTTCAAGATTGAAATGCTGTTCCAGTACTTTTGATTCATAGGGGAGAAGTGATATGGGGCGATAGCTAGACACAGAGGCTGGGTCAAAAGAGGGCATTTTGAGGATAGGTGTAATAGAGGCATGTTTAAAGCATTAACAGAAGATACCAGTTGTTAATGATAGTATGAAGAGATGGGTTAGGGTTGGGATGAAGACTACGGGGAGTTTGGGGATAAGGTGGGGGGGAGCGGGTGAAGTGTGCAGGTGGTGAGATGTGATCTGGAGAGAAGAGAGAAGAGATGATCTTCTGTCATTGAGGAGAAGCTGGTTTTGGAAGAGGAGGGCTCAATAGTTATTGGGGGGGCTAGGAGGAGTGCGGGCCAAAGCTTCCACTGATGTTTTCGATCTTCTGCTTGAAGAATGAGGCAAAGTCTTCAGCTGAAATGAGAAGAGAGGGAGGAAGTGCCAGGGGAAGACGGTTATGCATAGGTGAGTTTTCACTTGTCCATCTGATATGTGTTAGACAGACCACAAATTTTATCTTACAGTCTAGATAGTTACAAGTTTTTTCCCCTATGTTAACAAGGAAATGGATGCTAGGATATGTAGTTTTATGGTAACAACAACATCTATTGGATTTAAGTAAATGGAGTAGTTGTGTTGTTTATATTCTGGACAGCTCTGGTTCAAATATAAGTAAATATGCTTATTTGCTTGAAATAGTTGTTACTCTATAATATATCTATGTGATACAGAGATTGGGCATGTCACATTTCAAATGCCCAATTCTTGATTCCTGTTGAAGATAAGAAAATAAGTAGAGTTCGTCATGTTTGTAATTTTTAAATATTCTATAATCTATCTAAAAATTAAATTTTGAGTGTAATACTCACACTTCACTTAGTTACATCAGCATCATTTATTAAACATGTTAAAATATGTAGTTATAGGTGAAACATAAACCAGATATTTCTGGTACATTGTGAAGATCCACTGTATCATGGTATAATTTCTTTATGTTTGGTTAAATATATTTATAGAAAACACGGAGTGTCAAGTATTCTTAAACGTGATACATGTACTGACTCTTTTTGGCAATTACATTAATGAAGCACTCTTCAGTTTCTCAGCAGCAGTTTACTCAAGAGTCCCACACTCCTAGAGGAGGAATGTGCAGTTCTCTATGGTTTCAGACTGTCACCTGGATAATTTACAGCTTGGAAGCAATGCTCCTTGATCCTGGAAGAACCCTTACTGTGCTCCATAATCTATACCATCTACAGTTCTTTTAATATTCACTGTCTTGTGTAAGAAGATAACAGCAGTGGAAGTGAAGGTTTCATATCTTCTTTTTATTCCTACCAAAACAGAGACATATCCTTGGCACATCATAGTAAAGAATAAAAATCTAACAATTGTAACAGGTGGTCTTTATTATACAGGTCATTGACACTGTCAAACATCTATTGAAAGGTGACACTACACCTACAAGGTTATCAGTATGGAGCCAAGCAGTCTAAAACAACCACAAGCAGCAAAGTAAATGGGCTGCATCTCTAACACCTTCCTTGTCTTTGACATACGCGCAGTTAAAAGTTGTCAGTGTAAACACTTGATCCTCACACTAGTAATGATGCTAAAATTATCTATCTTACTTATTCAAGGCTCAGCCAAAACTTCTATGTAATTGATTGTTGCATTTCTTCACCCAAACCACTTATTGACTTTCAACAAAGGACAATTACTTGATCTTTAAGCCATGTTTCATTAGCATTTAATTTACATGTCCTTAGCAAATGACTAGAGATGAGCGAACCGGTCGCGGTTCGGCTCGAGGTCGGTTCGCCGAACGGAGCTCCCGTTCGAGTTCGGTTCGTCGAACGTTTGACGAACCGAACTCGAACTGCATAGGAAACAATGGCAGGCATTCACAAACACATAAAAACACCTAGAAAACACCCTCAAAGGTGTCCAAAAGGTGACAAACAACTCACAATACAACACAAACACATGGGAAAGTGACAAGGACATATACTCATGCGAAAACAAAAGAGCTGGACAAGGAAAAAGATGAGGACACACAGATATATGAGTATATGCAAGGAAACATCGATGCCATTACTGTGCAACTTGAGCCCTGCTCATTTTAGGTTTCCAATCTGGATAAATTGCCTGAGATTGCCACGTACGCCTTGGGGATCTTGTCATGTCCTGCAGCCAGCGTTCTCTCGGAACCTGTCTTCAGTGCTGCTGGGGGTCTGCTGGCAGATAAGCACACGTGTCTGTCCACTGACAATGTGGACATGGCTCTCAGAGGACTTTTCTTCCCCTGGGTCAGCCAAGGGACGGGAAAGGCACGCGTATTTTTGAGAGTGCTTCATGCGAAGCATCTTTTTCTTTTTGAAAAGGGGGATCAAGTGATGCCTGTCAAGTGGGGTGTGTGTGGCCCAATTAGTGGCAATGGGGGAGACTGTGGTTGGATTCCCCTCGCTGTGTTTCTAAAAGAATCAAGATGAACAAGTCATGGCTCTCAGAGGACTTTTCTTCCCCTGGGTCATCCAGGGGACGGGAAAGGCACGCGTATTTTTGAGAGTGCTTCATGCAAAGCATCTTTTTCATTTTGAAAAGGGGGATCAAGTGATGCCAGTCAAGTGGGGTGTGTGTGGCCCAATTAGTGGCAACGGGGGAGACTGTGGTTGGAGTCCCCTCGCTGTGTTTCTAAAAGAACCAAGATGAACAAGTCATGGCTCTCAGAGGACTTTTCTTAAACTGGGTCATCCAGGGGACGGGAAAAGCACGCGTATTTTTGAGAGTGCTTCATGCAAAGCATCTTTTTCATTTTGAAAAGGGGGATCAAGTGATGCCAGTCAAGTGGGGTGTATGTGGCCCAGTTAGTGGCAACGAGGGAGACTGTGGTTGGAGTCCCCTCGCTGTGTTTCTAAAAGAACCAAGATGAACAAGTCATGGCTCTCAGAGGACTTTTCTTCCCCTGGGTCATCCAGGGGACAGGAAAGGCACGCGTATTTTTGAGAGTGCTTCATGCAAAGCATCTTTTTCGAAAGGTGGGTCAACTGATGCCAGTCAAGTGGGGTGTGTGTGGCCCAATTAGTGGCAACGAAGGAGACTGTGGTTGGTGTCCCCTCGCTGTGTTTCTAAAAGAACCAAGATGAACAAGTCATGGCTCTCAGAGGACTTTTCTTCCCCTGGGTCATCCAGGGGATGGGAAAGGCACACGTATTTTTGAGAGTGCTTCATGCAAAGCATCTTTTTCATTTTGAAAAGGGGGATCAAGTGATGCCAGTCAAGTGGGGTGTGTGTGGCCCAATTAGTGGCAACGAGGGAGACTGTGGTTGGAGTCCCCTCGCTGTGTTTCTAAAAGAACCAAGATGAACAAGTCATGGCTCTCAGAGGACTTTTCTTCCCCTGGGTCATCCAGGGGACGGGAAAGGCATGCGTATTTTTGAGAGTGCTTCATGCAAAGCATCTTTTTCATTTTGAAAAGGGGGATCAAGTGATGCCAGTCAAGTGGGGTGTGTGTGGCCCAATTAGTGGCAACGAGGGAGACTGTGGTTGGAGTCCCCTCGCTGTGTTTCTAAAAGAACCAAGATGAACAAGTCATGGCTCTCAGAGGACTTTTCTTCCCCTGGGTCATCCAGGGGATGGGAAAGGCACGTGTATTTTTGAGAGTGCTTCATGCAAAGCATCTTTTTCATTTTGAAAAGGGGGATCAAGTGATGCCAGTCAAGTGGGGTGTGTGTGGCCCAATTAGTGGAAACAAGGGAGACTGTGGTTGAAGTCCCCTCGCTGTTTTTTACATGATTTTTGAAGGGCATAACATGCCTAAGAGGTTGAGTTTCATCATCTGCAACTTGTTGGCAACAGAAAGGCTGCCTTTACACCCTTTTGAGACCGAGGATTTTCGAGACCTTATGCCCATTGCAGTGCCCCAAAATCCGATGGCCAGTCGTCACTCCTTCTCCAAGAAAGGCGTGCCCGCGCTACCAAAGTAGGTCGCACACAACCTCACCGATTCCTTCAGAAACTCTGTGTGTGACAGGGTGCATTTCACCACAGATACTTGGACCAGTAAGCATGGACAGGGGAGTTACATGTTGCTGACTGGGCACTGGGTAACTATGGTGAGAGATGGAGAAGGGTTTGCTGTACAAGTCTTGCCGTCCCCACGACTTGTGTGTCAATCCTTCCTCTGTATGTACAAGTTCCTCCACTGCTTCTGCCTCCTCAACCTCGTGTGGGTCCTCCACCTTGGCCCAAACCCTGTGTGGTCAGTCCACCCTTCCTTGTAACTGCGCCCAAGGAATCCCACACACCTCCTTACTATGCTGGCAGCAGAGCTCAAGGCCATCAGGCGGTCAAATGTTTACTTTGAAATGTAGGGGAAATGTGAGCCACCGCTGAGGAATTGTGGACGGTTAGCTCTGGAGAGTGAGACCGAGTTTCATCAATGGTTGTCTTCACTCAACCAGCAGCCAGGGAAGGTCGGGTGCGACAATGATGCAAACCAGTCTGCGACCCTTCTTCAGGGCAATGTGGCACACGTGCCTTGTATGGCTCACGTGTTGAACCTGGTTGTCCAGCAATTTGTGAAACACTATCCCGGCCTACATGGCCTTCTGACCAGGGCACGGTGTAACGCCTGCCTGGATCGACACACTCAGATGGGCTGTAAAGGATAGGCTAGAGGCAAGCCACTCACGAAGCTGGACACCCAGAACCCTGAAACCCTTTAACCCCTATACAGTGATTTGGAATTACACAGGGCCCAAGTTGATCAATACCTGTGGGAGGCTGCAGTTCCAGAGAATAGTAGTCATGCAGGGTCAAAAACATTAATTGAGGAAGAGGAACAGAATGGGATGGCCAGGACTTAATCAGAAAACAAGCAGAGGTGAAATGCGGATTGGCCAACGAGGTACATAAACAGCAAGCAGGAAAAGTAGTTAGGTAACAACTAACAAGCACACAAACTCATAAAACTGAACTGGGGGTAACAGTAACAAAAGGTTCATAGCTTTGTCTGGCAGTGGTCTGCAGACAGGAGGGGCCTAAAAAAGGGTGTGGTGTCTTCCCATTGGTTGTAGCTGAATGATGGTACTTCATCTGTGAGGTACCCACCACCTACATTCAGCCTGTGGTTCTGTATCTGTCAAGGTAACGCAACCCACTGGGTGACCATAACCTGCGTCCACCTGCGCCGCAGGCATCTACTCCTTTCCCATCATCAGCACTATGCACGAAAGGAACACGTTGTCACCTGGCGACCGGAGTACAAATTGATTGAGTGGACTACGTTGGTGACTTAACAGCCGTGTGCGGCAATGATGCAAACCTGTCTGCAGCCCTTCGTCAGGGCAATGTGACACACGTGCCTTGTATGGCTCACGTGTTGAATCTGATTCTCCAGCAATTTTTAAAATACCATCCCGGCCTACATGGCCTTGTGCAGCGGGCACGCTGCTATGTGCTCACTTTCATCCTTCGCACCCAGCAGCTCAACAACTTTCATCGCTCCTGAAGTCTTAGGGTCTGGCGGTTAAACGCCGGAAATGCGATGTTCCGACACGCAGGAATTGGAATCTGCACATGTTGCAGCGTCTGTGGCAGCACCGCAGAGCCCTGCTGAAATACGGTATGATGTATACCCTGGGCTAACTTGATCCAGAGGTGGTGCAGATCACGCTGCTGGAGTGGTGTCAGATCAAGGACCTATGCACCCTTCTACACAGTTTACAAATGTCGACGAAGATGTTTAGCACTAGCGATGCCATTCTCAGCATGACAATTCTGGTCATCTACAAGATGGAGCACACTGTAAGCATTATTCGGAGTCAGGTGTTGGTCCAAGAGGAAGGGGAGGAAGTACAGGAGGAGTCATATGCAGAAGGGATAAAAAGATGTACAAGGTCCATACGTTGAGCGGCACCTAGGCGACAGTCATGGTGGGGGATAGGGATTAACAAGGGTGCATAGTATCAGCAAAAATTGTTGAGGAAGGTGCAGGAGCCCAAGAAGAAATGGAGGACGAACTTGCGATGGGCATGGAAGACTCAGCAGATGAGTGAGAGCTTGCTCACATTTCGGTTGTGCGAGGTTGGGGGGAGAGGGCAGAGGAAGGAGGCACGATTCTCACCTCTCTGCCACCAACAAACCAAGGACTTGGTCCTCCTGGATGCACAAGACACATGAGCGCCTTCTTGCTGCACTACCTACAACATGACCCTCGGATTGTACGAATTCGAAGTAATGCTAACTACTGGGTTGCCACACTGTTAGATCCCCGGTACAAGACAAAATTTGGCGCAATAATTCCAGCCATAGAAAGGGACGCACGTATACAGGAGTATCTGCAGAAGGTGGTTCGGATTCTTAGATCTGCTTTTCCAGTAAACACCAGTGCTGCACAGAGTGAATCTCAACGCTTTGTCATGGATAGGAGGAAATGGGCTTTTACTTGTCCACATCTGAGGGACCGAGGGCTGGCTGCTGGGCTGAGATGGCATTGAGTACGGTGTCCCTGCAGAGTTGCACTTTTGGTCATATACCAAATGAGTTGAAAAAGGACAAATGCTGGTGGAAAGGGGAACAGGTGTGTTGGAAAGGGGAAAAAAGTTTTTGTCCATGGGTTTGGTGGTTAAGCAAAAGTAACATTTGATGAAGAAACACCATCTGTTACGGTGGGACTGGCAGATTTGGATAAGGTGGTATATACTATGTTACCGGTATATAACGAAAATTAATAAGAAAAGAAAGAGAAAGGTATATATCCCCATCAGCAGTCAATGTCCACCGTGCTCCCAGATGGAAAAGGAGAGGTTGGCAAATGGAAGGTTAGGTGGAGGATACAGATCTGTGTGGCTATGAAACTAATAGTTGCCTGAACCGAGTTAGACGCCATTCGGATCTTGAGACTGGGAGCCCTGTTAGCGTCACAGGGTCCACACGCCCACCCAGCCCAGGAACTCCCTGTTAACATCACAGGGGCCATTGAGTACGCCGACCGTGTGCATTGGGGCCACACCTGTGGACAGCAGGCGCATCAGCAGCAGCAGGCCTGTTAACGCCACTGGGCTGCACAAGCAGGACTTGTAGTACAGGAGCTGGTCTTAACCGTTCTGCGTTACCAACTGTGGTGGCGGCCTGCATCGATGCCCTATCCCTGCCTACCTCTGGCCTAAAGCCGCAATGGGTTCAACACATGGAGGTGTGCTCTTTCGGAGCATAATAGAAGACTGCGCACCTCCTTGCTGGCTCCAACCCGTTTTATAACCTGGGTTCGCCCCATTACCGGACCTAGTTTCTGATGCAGTAAGTGCCTGAGCATGGTCAGTTGCATGAAATAGAGTCTCTGAAAAAAGACTATCAGCTTTAGCATGGTGTCTCGGCACAAAACAGGACTTAGACCCGGCACGGAATGCAAGTACCTGTGCAAAGAGGCTTTTCACACTAAGTGTGGGAGCATGCTCTGTATCCCGAAATGAAAACTTAGCGTCAGGAATGGCACAGTCAGGCTGAGCATACTCACTAGGCGAAACACTGTAGTTAGGCTGCAGCTGGGGTAAATCGGCACACGCATGCACACTAGCTGCCTCTCCACACTTACACGTGGAGGAGAAATTGCTCTTCGGGTGTGGACTTGGAGATGCTGTCTATGAACAGAACTAGTGGGACAATACAGAAGTCCAACAGCCACTTTTAGGATGCCACTAAGTTTCCTCAGTGTTTGCTAGTATAATGGCTTAGTAACAATGAGTTTGAGTGTGCAATGCAGGCAGACGAGCTACAAATATCTTTGCACTAGTGGGACTATACAGAAGTCCAATAGCCACGTTTAGGATGCCACTAAGTTCACTCAGTGATTGCTAGTATAATGGTTTAGTTATAATGAGTTTGAGTGTGCAATGCAGGCAGACGTGCTGCAAATATCTGTGCACTTATGTGACTATACAGAAGTTCAACAGCCACTTTTAGGATGCCACTAAGTTTCCTCAGTGTTTGCTAGTATAATGGCTTAGTAACAAAGAGTTTGAGTGTGCAATGCAGGCAGACGTGCTGCAAATATCTGTGCACTAGTGGCTTAGTAACAATGAGTTTGAGTGTGCAATGCAGGCAGACGTGCTGCAAATATCTTTGCACTAGTGGGACTATACAGAAGTCCAATAGCCACGTTTAGGATGCCACTAGGTTCACTCAGAGTTTGCTAGTATAATGGCTTAGTAACAATGAGTTTGAGTGTGCAATGCAGGCAGATGTGCTGCAAATATCTTTGCACTAGTGGGACTATACAGAAGTCCAATAGCCACGTTTAGGATGCCACTAAGTTCACTCAGTGTTTGCTAGTATAATGGCTTAGTTATAATGAGTTTGAGTGTGCAATGCAGGCAGACGTGCTGCAAATATCTGTGCACTAGTGGGACTATACAGAAGTCCAATAGCCACGTTTAGGATGCCACTAGGTTCACTCAGTGTTTGCTAGTATAATGGCTTAATAACAATGAGTTTGAGTGTGCAATGCAGGCAGACGTGCTGCAAATATCTTTGCACTAGTGGGACTATACAGAAGTCCAATAGCCACGTTTAGGATGCCACTAAGTTCACTCAGTGTTTGCTAGTATAATGGCTTAGTTATAATGAGTTTGAGTGTGCAATGCAGGCAGACGTGCTGCAATTATCTGTGCACTAGTGGGACTATACAGAAGTCCAATAGCCACGTTTAGGATGCCACTAGGTTCACTCAGTGTTTGCTAGTATAATGGCTTAGTAACAATGAGTTTGAGTGTGCAATGCAGGCAGACGTGCTGCAAATATCTTTGCACTAGTGGGACTATACAGAAGTCCAATAGCCACGTTTAGGATGCCACTAAGTTCACTCAGTGTTTGCTAGTATAATGTCTTAGTTATAATGAGTTGGAGAGTTCAATGCAGGCAGACGTGCTGCAAATATCTGTGCACTAGTGGGACTATGCAGAAGTCCAATAGCCACGATTAGGATGCCACTAGGTTCACTCAGTGTTTGCTAATAGCTTAGTTATAATGAGTTGGAGAGTGCAATGCAGGCAGACGTGCTGCAAATATCTCTGCACTAGTGGGACTATGCAGAAGTCCAATAGCCACGATTAGGATGCCACTAGGTACACTCAGTGTTTGCTAGTATAATGGCTTAGTTATAATGAGTTTGAGTGTGCAATGCAGGCAGACGTGCTGCAAATATCTGTGCAATAGTGGGACTATACAGAAGTCCAACAGCCACGTTTAGGATGCCACTAGGTTCACTCAGTGTTTGCTAGTATAATGGCTTAGTAACAATGAGTTTAAGTGTGCAATGCAGGCAGACGTGCTGCAAATATCTGTGCACTAGTGGGACAATACAGAAGTCCAATAGCCACGTTTAGGATGCCACTAGGTTCACTCAGTGTTTGCTAGTATAATGGCTTAGTAACAATGAGTTTGAGTGTGCAATGCAGGCAGATGTGCTGCAAATATCTGTGCACTAGTGGGACTATACAGAAGTCCAATAGCCACGTTTAGGATGCCACTAGGTTCACTCAGTGTTTGCTAGTATAATGGCTTAATAACAATGAGTTTGAGTGTGCAATGCAGGCAGACGTGCTGCAAATATCTTTGCACTAGTGGGACTATACAGAAGTCCAATAGCCACGTTTAGGATGCCACTAAGTTCACTCAGTGTTTGCTAGTATAATGGCTTAGTTATAATGAGTTTGAGTGTGCAATGCAGGCAGACGTGCTGCAATTATCTGTGCACTAGTGGGACTATACAGAAGTCCAATAGCCACGTTTAGGATGCCACTAGGTTCACTCAGTGTTTGCTAGTATAATGGCTTAGTAACAATGAGTTTGAGTGTGCAATGCAGGCAGACGTGCTGCAAATATCTTTGCACTAGTGGGACTATACAGAAGTCCAATAGCCACGTTTAGGATGCCACTAAGTTCACTCAGTGTTTGCTAGTATAATGTCTTAGTTATAATGAGTTGGAGAGTTCAATGCAGGCAGACGTGCTGCAAATATCTGTGCACTAGTGGGACTATGCAGAAGTCCAATAGCCACGATTAGGATGCCACTAGGTTCACTCAGTGTTTGCTAATAGCTTAGTTATAATGAGTTGGAGAGTGCAATGCAGGCAGACGTGCTGCAAATATCTCTGCACTAGTGGGACTATGCAGAAGTCCAATAGCCACGATTAGGATGCCACTAGGTACACTCAGTGTTTGCTAGTATAATGGCTTAGTTATAATGAGTTTGAGTGTGCAATGCAGGCAGACGTGCTGCAAATATCTGTGCAATAGTGGGACTATACAGAAGTCCAACAGCCACGTTTAGGATGCCACTAGGTTCACTCAGTGTTTGCTAGTATAATGGCTTAGTAACAATGAGTTTGAGTGTGCAATGCAGGCAGACGTGCTGCAAATATCTGTGCACTAGTGGGACAATACAGAAGTCCAATAGCCACGTTTAGGATGCCACTAGGTTCACTCAGTGTTTGCTAGTATAATGGCTTAGTAACAATGAGTTTGAGTGTGCAATGCAGGCAGACGTGCTGCAAATATCTGTGCACTAGTGGGACAATACAGAAGTCCAACAGCCACTTTTAGGATGCCACTAAGTTTCCTCAGTGTTTGCTAGTATAATGGCTTAGTAACAATGAGTTTGAGTGTGCAATGCAGGCAGACGTGCTGCAAATATCTTTGCACTAGTGGGACTATACAGAAGTCCAATAGCCACGTTTAGGATGCCACTAAGTTTCCTCAGTGTTTGCTAGTATAATGGCTTAGTTATAATGAGTTTGAGTGTGCAATGCAGGCAGACGTGCTGCAAATATCTGTGCACTACTGGGACTATACAGAAGTCCAATAGCCACGTTTAGGATGCCACTAGGTACACTGAGTGTTTGCTAGTATAATGGCTTAGTTATAATGAGTTTGAGTGTGCAATGCAGGCAGACGTGCTGCAAATATCTATGCACTACAGGGACTATACAGAAGTCCAATAGCCACGTTTAGGATGCCACTAAGTTCACTCAGTGTTTGCTAGTATAATGGCTTAGTTATAATGAGTTTGAGTGTGCAATGCAGGCAGACGTGCTGCAAATATCTGTGTACTAGTGGGACTATACAGAAGTCCAATAGCCACGTTTAGGATGCCACTAAGTTCACTCAGTGTTTGCTAGTATAATGGCTTAGTAACAATGAGTTTGAGTGTGCAATGCAGGCAGACGTGCTGCAAATATCTGTGCACTAGTGGGACTATGCAGAAGTCCAATAGCCACGTTTAGGATGCCACTAGGTTCACTCAGTGTTTGCTAGTATAATGGCTTAGTAACAATGAGTTTGAGTGTGCAATGCAGGCAGACGTGCTGCAAATATCTGTGCACTAGTGGGACAATACAGAAGTCCAACAGCCATTTTTAGGATGCCACTAGGATCACTCAGTGTTTGCTAGTATAATGGCTTAGCTACAATGAGTTTGAGTGTGCAATGCAGGCAGACGTGCTGCAAATATCTTTGCACTAGTGGGACTATACAGAAGTCCAATAGCCACATTTAGGATGCCACTAGGTTCACTCAGTGTTTGCTAGTATAATGGCTTAGTAACAATGAGTTTGAGTGTGCAATGCAGGCAGACGTGCTGCAAATATCTGTGCACTAGTGGGACAATACAGAAGTCCAACAGCCACTTTTAGGATGCCACTAAGTTTCCTCAGTGTTTGCTAGTATAATGGCTTAGTAACAATGAGTTTGAGTGTGCAATGCAGGCAGACGTGCTGCAAATATCTTTGCACTAGTGGGACTATACAGAAGTCCAATAGCCACGTTTAGGATGCCACTAAGTTTCCTCAGTGTTTGCTAGTATAATGGCTTAGTTATAATGAGTTTGAGTGTGCAATGCAGGCAGACGTGCTGCAAATATCTGTGCACTACTGGGACTATACAGAAGTCCAATAGCCACGTTTAGGATGCCACTAGGTACACTGAGTGTTTGCTAGTATAATGGCTTAGTTATAATGAGTTTGAGTGTGCAATGCAGGCAGACGTGCTGCAAATATCTTTGCACTAGTGGGACTATACAGAAGTCCAATAGCCACGTTTAGGATGCCACTAAGTTCACTCAGTGTTTGCTAGTATAATGGCTTAGTAACAAATGAGCTTGAGTGTGCAATGCAGGCAGACGTGCTGCAAATATCTATGCACTACAGGGACTATACAGAAGTCCAATAGCCACGTTTAGGATGCCACTAAGTTCACTCAGTGTTTGCTAGTATAATGGCTTAGTTATAATGAGTTTGAGTGTGCAATGCAGGCAGACGTGCTGCAAATATCTGTGTACTAGTGGGACTATACAGAAGTCCAATAGCCACGTTTAGGATGCCACTAAGTTCACTCAGTGTTTGCTAGTATAATGGCTTAGTTATAATGAGTTGGAGAGTGCAATGCAGGCAGACGTGCTGCAAATATCTGTGCACTAGTGGGACTATGCAGAAGTCCAATAGCCACGATTAGGATGCCACTAGGTTCCTCAGTGTTTGCTAGTATAATGGCTTAGTAACAATGAGTTTGAGTGTGCAATGCAGGCAGACGTCCGGCAAATATCTGTGCACTAGTGGGACAATACAGAAGTCCAACAGCCACTTTTAGGATGCCACTAGGTTCACTCAGTGTTTGCTAGTATAATGGCTTAGCTACAATGAGTTTGAGTGTGCAATGCAGGCAGACGTGCTGCAAATATCTGTGCACTACAGGGACTTTACAGAAGTCCAATAGGCACGTTTAGGATGCCACTAAGTTCACTCAGTGTTTGCTAGTATAATGGCTTAGTTATAATGAGTTTGAGTGTGCAATGCAGGCAGACGTGCTGCAAATATCTGTGCACTAGTGGGACTATAGAGAAGTCCAATAGCCACGTTTAGGATGCCACTAGGTTCACTCAGTTTTTGCTAGTATAATGGCTTTGTAACAATGAGTTTGAGTGTGCAAAGGGCAGGAGGGTACAGTGGCAGGGTTGTGGGTCTCTGGGTAGAGGAAAGGAAGCCTGCCTTTCTATCCCTCCTAATGGTGAAATGCAGCGAGGAAATCCCTGACCTTAGCTACACAGACGCTGTCATCTTGTGTAGCTATTAAACTATGTTTTCAGGACCTGTCACCTATGGCTCTGACCCTGCCGGTACGAGCCCTTAAAAGGACTGATAGAAAGTGCTATCCCTAAGCTGTCCAGCGCTGTGTATGGAGCGTAATACAGCTGTATCGGCGATAGGAGCTGCACCAGTGATGTCTGACACCAAGGACGCAGAAGAGATAATGGCGTCCGGACGGGCAGATACTCGTTTTTATAATGCAGGGACATGTGACATGGACATCCTATCACACATGCCGTTGCTTCTCTGGCTAAAAGTCCACTTAGCTGTGTGTGTGTCTGGGATTGGCTGACATGCTGGCCCTCCCCACTACACACGCGCGCTTAGGGAAGGAAGATAAGGAAAAAAAAATGGCGATCGCCATTATCCATACAGCAGTGATCTGAACGCGCTGTTCCCGCACACTATACACTGAAATGTCATAATAGTGTGAGTCACAGAGTGACTTACACTATTACAGCGTAAAGCCAGCTAGGAATTAGCTGTTTTTTTTGCTGCTAGAACCGTTCTCGAACGTATCTAGAACTATCGAGCTTTTATCAAAAAGCTCGAGTTCTAGTTCGATCTAGAACAGCCCCCAAAATCACTCAAGCCGCGAACTGGAGAACCACGAACCGCGCTCAACTCTACAAATGACCAAAAAGTTATAGGTAAGATATATCTTTGTACTTTGCACAATGTGTATCAGTACATGGGCTTTCAACTTACATATAAGTATACTGTATATATATATATATATATATATATATATATATATATATATATACTATATATATATATATATATATATATATATATATATATATATATATATATATATATATATATATATAACACTGAGATGAATTAGCTAACTGCACATTTGTCTACATGCCCTTAACAATCTGGATGGGAGTCTGCAAGCAAGGGTGTATATTATGTGGTATTAGTGATTTGGTCCAATTGGGATCACACAACTGGCTACATGTTGTGTCTGTCTTCTACGTCCCATATATACAGTATACAGATTGAGGTATGTACCTATAGGTAAATCAATATATATATATATATATATATATATATATATATGTATATATATACATATATATATATATAAATATATATATGTGGTGGCGGACATATCAGTGGTGCAACCTGTGGAGCCGGACAGGGGCCCAAGAGCAAAGGGGGCCCATTTCTACCTCCAAAGCAGGTGGAGTTGTGCATTTTGATGAATTATTTGGCTAAAGAGGGCCCAATGTATTGTTCTTGCACAGTGGGCATTTTCTGTCTGTGGCCGCCAGTGTGTGTATGTACAATATATACAGTTAGGTCCAGAAATATTTGGACAGTGACACAATTTTCGCGAGTTGGGCTCTGCATGCCACCACATTGGATTTGAAATGAAACCTCTACAACAGAATTCAAGTGCAGATTGTAACGTTTAAGTTGAAGGTTTGATCAAAAATATCTGATAGAAATTGTAGGAATTGTACACATTTCTTTACAAACACTCCACATTTTAGGAGGTCAAAAGTAATTGGACAAATAAACCAAACCCAAACAAAATATTTTTATTTTCAATATTTTGTTGCGAATCCTTTGGAGGCAATCACTGCCTTAAGTCTGGAACCCATGGACATCAACAAACGCTGGGTTTCCTCCTTCTTAATGCTTTGCCAGGCCTTTACAGCCGCAGCCTTCAAGTCTTGCTTGTTTGTGGGTCTTTCCGTCTTAAGTCTGGATTTGAGCAAGTGAAATACATGCTCAATTGGGTTAAGATCTGGTAATTGACTTGGCCATTGCAGAATGTTCCACTTTTTTGCTCTCATGAACTCCTGGGTAGCTTTGGCTGTATGCTTGGGGTCATTGTCCATCTGTACTATGAAGCGCCGTCCGATCAACTTTGCGGCATTTGGCTGAATCTGGGCTGAAAGTATATCCCGGTACACTTCAGAATTCATCCGGCTACTCTTGTCTGCTGTTATGTCATCAATAAACACAAGTGACCCAGTGCCATTGAAAGCCATGCATGCCCATGCCATCACGTTGCCTCCACCATGTTTTACAGAGGATGTGGTGTGCCTTGGATCATGTGCCGTTCCCTTTCTTCTCCAAACTTTTTTCTTCCCATCATTCTGGTACAGGTTGATCTTTGTCTCATCTGTCCATAGAATACTTTTCCAGAACTCAGCTGGCTTCATGAGGTGTTTTTCAGCAAATTTAACTCTGGCCTGTCTATTTTTGGAATTGATGAATGGTTTGCATCTAGATGTGAACCCTTTGTATTTACTTTCATGGAGTCTTCTCTTTACTGTTGACTTAGAGACAGATACACCTACTTCACTGAGAGTGTTCTGGACTTCAGTTGATGTTGTGAACGGGTTCTTCTTCACCAAAGAAAGTATGCGGCGATCATCCACCACTGTTGTCATCCGTGGACGCCCAGGCCTTTTTGAGTTCCCAAGCTCACCAGTCAATTCCTTTTTTCTCAGAATGTACCCGACTGTTGATTTTGCTACTCCAAGCATGTCTGCTATCTCTCTGATGGATTTTTTCTTTTTTTTCAGCCTCAGGATGTTCTGCTTCAACTCAATTGAGAGTTCCTTAGACCGCATGTTGTCTGGTCACAGCAACAGCTTCCAAATGCAAAACCACACACCTGTAATCAACCCCAGACCTTTTAACTACTTCATTGATTACAGGTTAACGAGGGAGACGCCTTCAGAGTTAATTGCAGCCCTTAGAGTCCCTTGTCCAATTACTTTTGGTCCCTTTAAAAAGAGGAGGCTATGCATTACAGAGCTATGATTCCTAAACCCTTTCTCCGATTTGGATGTGAAAACTCTCATATTGCAGCTGGGAGTGTGCACTTTCAGCCCATATTATATATATAATTGTATTTCTGAACATGTTTTTGTAAACAGCTAAAATAACAAAACTTGTGTCACTGTCCAAATATTTCTGGACCTAACTGTATATATATATATATATATATATATATATATATATATATAATGTGTGTATGTATATAGTATATATCATGTAGGGGAAAGCTGTCATGGAGCCAGTTATGTGATCCCTGTCGGCCCATAATATTACTAATAACACAAATTTTACAACCTTATATGCATTCTTCCATTCAGTCTGATAAGACGCCCCCTTAAGTTTTCTTTTCGACAGGCATGTAACAAATGTGCACTTAGCTAATTACTCTCACTGTTTCTCTGTGAGGTTAAGCACGTTGGCAAGAAAAAATTGAAATGTATTTAGATCGAAGCAGAAGTTAACAAGTGCTATAGTTTCTCCTGTACTTTGTTCTATAAGTAGACTTATGTCTGTCCACCAAAAGATTGCTGTCTTGGAATATGAAAAACAATGATTTTGTACATTACAAACTATCATCACCATTTAAATGAGTGAACTATTAAAGTCTTATCTATTTAAAGCCTTAACATTTTGCTCCATAAAACAAAAAAGGAGACTAGAAATGCAGACTGTGTTGTGTGTGTGTGGTCTGTGCTTCTAATTTCTTTGCTCTGCAGCTCTTAGGGATAACTCTCGTAACCCCTGTAGGCAAAGCCAGATTAGAAGCAGGAGACCGCCTATTTTTCCCAGGATCACAAAGGAAAACTACTTATCAAGCACAGCGAGATTTTTTTTTTTTTACATTTCTTTGGCCATCATACAAATGTTCTCGAATATGGAAACTTTCCAGATCTCTTAGTTAGCAACTCATTGCAAACATTTTTTTGCGTTAGTTAATGATCCGACTACACTTGTAAGCAAACAGCACCAACATATCTAATCAGCGCTACTAAAGTAACAGAATGCTCAGAACACATCTGGTTGTCATTTCTGGCTAGATTGAAAAGAAAACATATGCCGATCCTTTTGATCTAAGCTTAAACAAAGAAATTGTTGATAAAAAGGCAAAGTGACCAGACAGTGTCATTGCTATGTAGCCCGATCACTGTTATTCAAATTTTTCCTAAATTAATTTACTTGGCTTCATACAATCTGTAATTTTGGCAATTACAGGAGAAACCACAGGAGATGTTTTTGTGTCTAACTTCACTTGAGGTTTTTCGCTGCTTAACAATGTGCTACTGATCTATTTTGTCAGCTTCCATATAACATTCCTCCTTTCTTTTTGAAAAAAAACCAAAACAAAAGCAAGTTAAAAAACAAAGCAGCCCTGACAATAATATATTTTCATTATCCAGATGTTGATCACTGCTTTATAATGTCGCCTGCATTCCTCGTAAATAAAAGTGGCATCATCAAATCAATTAGATTAAATCACAAGAAGAGAGTGTGTGCATACTGCCAAAAACATCAAACTTGCTCCATTTTTTATTTTACTTTTTAAGCTCATTAGGTTGTTATTTAATTTTAGGCTGAGCCAAAATATTTTTAATGTTTGTTTTAAATATTCTGTTTCTAATTCAATCCTATATTGGCCGCAGAATGCGATAATAGAAAGAAAGGTCGCTGTGTTCTGGATGTTTGTGTTTTTCAGTTACTGGAGCTCTGTTAATTAAAATAGTCTCAAGTTTTCAAGGTTTTATGTGTTTTTTTTATTCTTGTGAAAACTCAACGAAGCATGAATACACTCTTGGTCTTGGCAAACGAATCATTTTAATTTCCAAGAATAAGGGGAAACTCTTGGAATGTCTTGACTTTTTTTTCTAGGCCTGTCTTTTGAACCTGGTCTGGCTCATAGCTTATAAAATGTTTAAACCATAATAAAAATACTATGTGGTCTGTGGTGGAATTCCCACGTCCTTCCATTCTCAAAATAAATCCTTGTATGAAAGTTTTTCCAAACAATGATAAGTGTAAAAACACTAGAAAAAGTCTTCATTTATCACCTGTGAAATGTTTATAAAAATGTCATGTGTCTATTCTGCTAATAAACATTCCTTTTGTGTGCCAATAGCTCAAAAGCTCCCCCTTTGAAGCCCATTTACTTTAGTATTAGAAACATGTATCAAGTCTAATTTTTGATTTGCCTGACAGTTCTGAAGTGTAGGCGGAACAAAAGAACAAAAGAATCCTTATTACCTATTATTATCCAATTACAACTGAGTAACCAAATACATTGGAAGATGAAGCCTTTATTAGAGACTCTTTCCTTGGCTCTGACTAAATAAGATCACAGCACCCATGCTTGATGAGGCAGAAGTAAAGGTTTGACATTTATTCACAAGCATGTTCCACGCTTTCTCTGTTTTTAGAAAAGCTAAAACAGCCTGTGAGAAAAATGTTTAAATATAACTTATGACATTAATAGCTTCTGGATTATATATTCCATTCCAAAAAGTAATTTAAAGGGGTTGTTCACTATTGACAATCTTTTTTTCAGTGTCTTTAAAGAGGCACTCCTATATATATATATTTTTTGTTAAATACATTTATATGTGTGACAGGGAACAAAGATAACACAGGGACCCCTAACATGAACCTAAGGCTGGAGACCCTATGCTGTCCCTTATCCCGATGGTAGACTTGAAGGTAGTCAGGGTCAAGCCTCTGACGTGGCCCTGTTTCCTATCCTTTCCCTGATGACAAAGTCCTTCCCACCCAGGGGACTGACCGGGACGGAGATCCCAAAAACTCACCAAAAAGCCACCAACACAGAACTACAGATGGGGGTAAACAAAAACTCACACACCTAAAACCTGCACCATGGAATAAACAAAGGTGTATGGGTAGGGGTACAAAAAAAGGGGGTAGTTAAAATGACTTACTACAATCAAAGCAGATAGCAACAGACAAATCCTCTCTGCTCCTGGGCTAGCTCCAACTGAGTTGACTATCCAGCAACCTCTCCAGGAAGCATAGGGATTATATACAGGCTGGAAATGAGAAACTGCCAGCAGCTGAGTAAGGGTGCTTTCACATCAGCGTTTTTTCAAATGCGGCATGAATGTTTTTTTTGCCGCAAAACCGGATCCTTTACAAATGGGTTGTCAATTCAATGCATTTGCAATGGAATTGCGGCAATATACGGTCACATGGGGTTGCGTGCGGCACACACTGGATCTGTTGTTTTGTGGTATTTTACCGTGTTTCATAAGCGCTACCTGTTGCGTTTTTTACCTCGGTCAAAATACCGCATCTCACTGGATCCGATGCATTGAGGCGGTATCTGCAATGTAGTTCAAAGGGCGCCGGATCCTGATGTACCGGAAGTTGCCGGATCCTGTTTTCTGTACTGAGCATGCCCAGAAAGCAGCCTGGCATGGTTAGTACAGAAATCTCTCTCTCTCTTTCAGATAGAAGATCAGAATCGTGGAGGGGTGAGAGGGAGTAATAAAGATGGAGTCCCTAAGTGTGTCTGTGTATTTATTTCTAATAAAGTGTCTGTGTATTTATTTCTAATAAAGTATTTTTTCTCTGTGTGATGTCATTTTTTAACTGTTTATTGGAGATTCTTAATGGCAGGGTCAAACTTGGCCTGACATTAAGAATCTGGGGCTTTATACCAGTTGGTAAAACAAAGCTGGCATTAACCCATTATTAACAGGGCTGCTGGAAGAGTTGGATACAGCGCCAGAAGATGGCACTTCTATGAAAGTTCCATTTTCTGGGGTGGCTGCTGACTGCAATACACAGCGGGGGGACCAGAAATCTTGGGCCACCCTGTGCTGCGGATTCCAATCCCCAGCTGCCTAGTTGTACCAGGCTGGACATAAAAATTGAGCGAAACCCACGTCGGGTTTTTGTTAATTATTTCATGAAATTCATGAAATAATAAAAAAAAGAGCTTCCCTATATTTTTGGTTCCCAGCCGGGATCAAATAAGCAGATGGGGGTTGGGTGCAGCTCGTACCTGCCTGCTGTACCTGGCTAGCATACAAAAATGGGGCAAAGCCCACGTCATTTTTTTTTTTAGTTTTTGGGCAAAAAGCTTTAAAAAAAAAAAAGTGTCCCTGGATTTTCCATTGTCAGTGAAGATAACACTAAGCAGTGGGGGTTAGCAGCCAGTAGCTACTTGGGATACCCTTAGAAATAGAAAATGCAGTGGGAGCCCATGCTTTTTTTTTACCCCTAACCCTAGGGTTAGGGTTATGTGTTCGGGGTTTTTATTTTTGTTATTTGTTAATGAATTTAACAAAAAAAAATCAACATAGGCTTCGGCCATCAAGCACCCAAGCATTTTACTGCTCACTCATCCCTACTCCTGACCACACAGACAGCAGAACAAGTAATAAGATCAGCTGACTCCAGTGTCAGTCGATTACTTGTTCTGTATCCCGCTGCATCCATCGCAGCATGTGCGGGCTGTGAGGTCAGCTGAGTTTGACCGGCACTGGAGTCAGCTGATCTGAACTCAGCTGACCTCACAGCCTGCACACGCTGCGATGGATGCAGCAGGACACAGATCAAGTAATCGTCCGACACTGGAGTCAGCTGATCTGATTACTTGTTCTGCTGGCTATGAGGTCAGGACTTCAGCTGAGTTCAGATCAGCTGACTCCAGTGTCGGCCAAACTCAGCTGAATCGCAGTGTGTGCTGGCTGTGGATGTGAAAGCAGCCTAAAGCCCGCTACACACGCTTCAATATATCTCACAATCCGTCGTTGGGGTCAAGTTGTAAGTGACGCACATCCGGCATCGTTTGTGAGGTATCTGCGTGTGACAGCTACGTGCGATCAGGATTGAACGCAAAACCGTTGATCGCAAACACATCGTATCATTCTCTAGAATTGAGCGTTTTGTTGCACGAACCTAGTCAATTGTAACGTGTGACATCCCTCATACGATTTTGGTGTCTGATGCTATGTGTGCAGGTGTGCGCTCTGCACCGCAGCTTATAAAAGGTCCGCTTCAGAGCACAGCTGAAAAGCTGCGTTCTGAAGCGCCTCACAATGTCTGTCATTCACTAATCTCTGTCAGTCCGTCACTATCTCTGTCCATCACTCTCTGTCCATGTCAGTCTATCCCCCTCTCTCATATACTCACCGATCCTCGATCCCCGGCGCTGCACGGCGTTCACACTGCTCCGGCGGCTTTTACTGTTTTGAAAAAGCCGGCCGCCCATTAAACAATTTCGTATTCCCTGCTATCCCCGCCCACCGGCGCCTATGATTGGTTACAGTGAGACACGCCCCCACGCTGAGTGACAGGTGTCACACTGCACCCAATCACAGCAGCCGGTGGGCGTGTCTATACTGTGTAGTGAAATAAATAATTAAATAATTAAAAAAAACGGCGTGCGGTTCCCCCCAATTTTAATACCAGCCAGATAAAGCCATACGGCTGAAGGCTGGTATTCTCAGGATGGGGAGCTCCACGTTATGGGGAGCCCCCCAGCCTAACAATATCAGCCAACAGCCGCCCAGAATTGCCGCATACATTATATGCGACAGTTCTGGGACTGTACCCGGCTCTTCCCGATTTACCCTGGTGCGTTGGCAAATCGGGGTAATAAGGAGTTATTGGCAGCCCATAGCTGCCAATAAGTCCTAGATTAATCATGTCAGGCGTCTATGAGACACCCTCCATGATTAATCTGTAAATTACAGTAAATAAACACACACACCCGAAAAAATCCTTTATTAGAAATAAAAAACACAAACATATACCCTGGTTCACCACTTTAATAAGCCCGAAAAAGCCCTCCATGTCCGGCGTAATCCAGGATGCTCCAGCGTCGCTTCCAGCGCTGCTGCATGGAGGTGACCGGAGCTGCAGAATACACCGCCGCTCCGGTCACCTCCACGCAGGTAATGAAGACTAGAGATGAGCGAACCGGTCCCGGTTCGGCTCGAGGCCGGTTCGCCGAACGGGGGTCCCGTTCGAGTTCGGTTCGTCGAACGTTCGACGAACCGAACTCGAACGTATAGGCTAGAATGGGAGGCAATCACAAACACATAAAAATGCATTATAAATGTACACAAACAGTTAATAAACATTGCCATAACACTTACCGGTCCTCGCGATCCCTTCTGCACTCTGTCTCCTGCCGCTATTCCATCCGATGATCGCTGAATCCTCCCGGTGACCTGCACTGCCAGCAGAGAAGCAGGACCTATCGTGACGTCAAAATAGCCATGTGACCAGTCACGTGGCTATTATCTCATTGGCTACAGACTGGTCACATGACTATGACACGTCATGTAGGACCTGCGAGTGCATCTCTCCGGTACACGGTGCACATATGTGTATCGCCGTGTACCGGCGACATGCTCTAGCACACGGTCGACTCCCCGTTCCATTAGGGACCGGCTGACACAGCCGGTCATTAACGGAGATCACCGTTGCCATAGCAACGCAGTTAGCGGTGACGTCACCGCTAACCGCGGCTCCGGGAGCACCGTTGCTATGGTAACGCGTCTGTCAGCGTTACCGCTAGCAGCCAGCAGTGATCACTCACGGAGTGAAGGCTGCACGCTGCTTCCCGATTGTAGTGAGCATTGTAGTTAGGATGGAGGTTCCCCAGCCCCAAGTGATGCCCCTCACTACAATCGTCACTACTACTACTACACTAGAAAGAAAGAAGACAGAAGAGCAGGATCGTGGAGGGCTGACAGGGGTAATAAAGATGGAGTCTCTAATGTGTCTGTGTATTTATTTCTATTAAAGTATTTTTTCTCTGTGTGGTGTCTTTTTTTAACCCTTTATTGGAGATTCTTAATGGCCGGGTCAAACGTGCCTGACATTAAGAATCTCTGGCTTAATACTGGCTGGTAAAACAAAGCCAGTATTAACTCATGATTACCCAACAAGCCACCCGGCTCCAGGGCTGTTGGAAGAGTTGGATACAGCGCCAGATGATGGCGCTTCTATGAGAGCGCCATTTTCTGGGACGGCTGCGGACTGAAATCCGCAGCAGAGGCGCCCACAAACCTCGGGCTAACCTGTGCTGCGGATTCCAATCCCCAGCTGCCTAGTTGTACCCGGCTGGACACAAAAATAGGGCGAAGCCCACGTCATTTGTTTTTTAATTATTTCATGAAATAAGTGAAATAATTAAAAAAAACGGGCTTCCCTATATTTTTGGTTCCCAGCCGGGTACAAATAGGCAACTGGGGGTTGGAGGCAGCCCGTGGCTGCCAGCTGTACCTGGCTAGCATACAAAAATATGGCGAAGCCCACGTCATTTTTTTGGTGGGCAAAAAACTTCTGCATACAGTCCTGGATGGAGTATGCTGAGCCTTGTAGTTCTGCAGCTGCTGTCTGCTCTTCTCCATACAGACAGACAGCAGCTGCAGAACTACAAGGCTCAGCATACTCCATCCAGGACTGTATGCAGAAGTTTTTTGCCCCCTGAAAAAATTATGTGGCTTCGCCATATTTTTGTATGCTAGCCAGGTACAGCAGGCAGGTACGGCTGCCCCCAACCCCCAGTTGCCTATTTGTACCCGGCTGGGAACCAAAAATAAAGGGAAGCCCTTTTTTTATTATTTCATGAATTTCATGAAATAATTAGAAAACAAATGACGTAGGCTTTGCCCCATTTTTGTGTCCAGCCAGGTACAACTAGGCAGCTGGGATTGGAATCCGCACCACCGGTTGGCCTGAGCTTTCTGGGCCCCACTGCTGCGAATTGCAGTCTGCAGCCACCTCAGAAAATGGCATTTTCATAGAAGCGCCATCTTCTGGCGCTGTATCCAACTCTTCCAGCACCTGCCTGCTATACCTGGCTAGCATACAAAAATATGGCGAAGCTCACGTCCTTTTTTTGTAGCTTTTTGGCAAAAAAAAAAAAAAATGCTTCCCTGGATTTTCCATTGCCAGTGAAGGTAACACCAAGCAGTGGGGGTTAGCAGCCAGTAGCTGCTTGGATTACCCTTAGCTAGCAATACAAAAAATGCAGTGGGAGCTAACATATATTTTTTTTAATTATTTATTTAAATAACTAAAAATAAAATGGGCTTCCCTGTATTTTGATTGCTGGACATCACAGTGCTGTAAAAATAAATCTTTAAAAAAATGACGTAGCGCTCCGCGGTATTTTTGATTCTCAGCGCAGATAAAGCAGACAGCTATGGGTTGCCACCCCCATCTGCCTGCCGTTACCTTGGTTGGCAATCAAAATACAGGGAAGCCCATTAATTTTTTCTATTTAAAAAATAGTTAAAAAAAAAAAATTACGTTGGGTCCCCCCATTTTTGATAGCCAGCTAGGGTAAAGCAGACGGCTGTAGCCTGAAAACCACAGCTGGCAGCTTTACCGTGGTTGGGGATCCAATGTGGAGGTCCCCTCAGGCTCTTTTTTATAATTATTTTATAAATATTAATAATTACACAATAAAAGTAGGGGACCCCCCAAATTGGATCACCAGCCAAGGTAAAGCGGACAGCTGTGGTCTGGTATTCTCAGGGTGGGAAGGTCCATAGTTATTGGGCCTTCACAGCCTAAAAATAGCAGGCCGCAGGCACCCCAGACGTGGCGCATCCACTAGATGCGCCAATCCTGGCGCTTCACCCCAGCTCATCCCGTGCCCTGGTGCAGTGGCAAACGGGGTAATAAATCGGGTTGATACTAGCTGTAAAGTCACCTGAGATCAAGCCCAGCAGTTTGTGATGTCATGGCGTCTATTAGATACCCAACATCATAAACTGTCAGTACTAACAAAAACAAAAAATCGACAAAAGAAATTTATTTGAAAAAACAGTCCCCAAAACATTTCCTCTTTCACCAATTTATTGTAAGAAAAAAAATAAAGGGGTCCCACGACGACTCTGGACCGTCTAGAATATGGGGGGGAGACACTCAGGGAACGTATCCCCCATTTTCTAGGAGTGCGGACCCTTCATGTGAGGAGTGTGGGTGCAATGAATCTGCACTCACTCTCCCCGGGTCCACAGCAGCAGAGTCCATGTCGTAATGGTTGCTACCAAAGCTGCAATGCCCTGCTCATGAGGTAAGGGCATGCCTAATCAGGAGAACTACTGTAGAGGAAGCTCTGCTCACTGGTATATAGGTGCTCAGAGGTAATAATAGATAAAATTAGTGAGTAACCTCGGCACTCTATATCTCCCAGACTAAGTCAGTAAGTCACAACGGATAGTAATGCAAAATCACTCTTTATTGGTCCGTATTAAGAAAAATTTTTTTTCATAAGCATATATGTTTTTGTCCAAAACAAGTTACAAATGACGTTTCGGCCTGAGCCTTCGTCAGATTGGACTTATCTGCATGTAATCATGAAAAATGACAATAATCAGTATCACATAAGAGTGAGAGAACAATAACATAAACTCGAACAATGTAGAGGTACAATTGGGATGCAGCAAAAAAATTGCAACACAGCAAGAAATGAAACACATGATACAAATGTCATAATACAGTACAAGGACAATATAGTAATGACAAATATGGGGTCAGAGTAGACTTAGACAGCTCTGGTACGAAAGAGATGTCAATCATAAAGTAACATGTGCAGTAGGTGTAGAGCTACACTATGCATGGCAGAGCTAATGGGTAGACCGACCATAGAAAAAGTAGAGAAAAAGTGGAGAAAAAGTGGAGAATAAGTGGAACATAAGAGGAGAAAAAGTGGAGAAAAAGTGGAGATTAAGAGGAGAAAAAGTGGAGAAAAAAGTGGAGAAAAAGTGGAGAAAAAGTGGAGCATAAGTGGAGAAAAAGTGGAGAAAAAGTGGAGAAAAAGTGGAGCATAAGAGGAGAAAAAGTGGAGAAAAAAGTGGAGAAAAAGTGGAGAAAAAGTGGAGCATAAGAGGAGAAAAAGTGGAGAAAAAGTGGAGAAAAAGTGGAGCATAAGAGGAGAAAAAGTGGAGAAAAAGTGGAGAAAAAGTGGAGCATAAGAGGAGAAAAAGTGGAGATTAAGAGGAGAAAAAGTGGAGAAAAAGTGGAGCATAAGAGGAGAAAAAGTGGAGAAAAAGTGGAGAAAAAGTGGAGCATAAGAGGAGAAAAAGTGGAGATTAAGAGGAGAAAAAGTGGAGAAAAAGTGGAGAAAAAGTGGAGAAAAAGTGGAGAAAAAGAAGTGGAGCATAAGAGGAGAAAAAGTGGAGAAAAAAGTGGAGAAAAGTGGAGAAAAAGTGGAGAAAAAGTGGAGATTAAGAGGAGAAAAAGTGGAGCATAAGAGGAGAAAAAGTGGAGAAAAAAGTGGAGAAAAAGTGGAGAAAGTGGAGAAAAAAATGGAGAAAAAATGGAGAAAAAGTGGAGAAAAAGTGGAGAATAAGAGGAGAAAAAGTGGAGAAAAAGTGGAGAAAAAGTGGAGAATAAGAGGAGAAAAAGTGGAGAATAAGTGGAGAAAAAAATGGAGAAAAAGTGGAGAAAAAGTGGAGAAAAAGTGGAGCATAAGAGGAGAAAAAGTGGAGAAAAAGTGGAGAAAAAGTGGAGAAAAAGTGGAGCATAAGAGGAGAAAAAGTGGAGAAAAAAGTGGAGAAAAAGTGGAGAAAAAGTGGAGCATAAGAGGAGAAAAAGTGGAGAAAAAGTGGAGAAAAAGTGGAGCATAAGAGGAGAAAAAGTGGAGAAAAAGTGGAGAAAAAGTGGAGAAAAAGTGGAGCATAAGAGGAGAAAAAGTGGAGAAAAAGTGGAGAAAAAAGTGGAGAAAAAGTGGAGAAAAAGTGGAGAAAAAGTGGAGATTAAGAGGAGAAAAAGTGGAGAAAAAGTGGAGAAAAAGTGGAGCATAAGAGGAGAAAAAGTGGAGAAAAAAGTGGAGAAAACGTGGAGAAAACGTGGAGAAAAAGTGGAGAAAAAGTGGAGAAAAAGTGGAGCATAAGAGGAGAAAAAGTGGAGAAAAAAGTGGAGAAAAAGTGGAGAAAAAGTGGAGAAAAAGTGGAGAAAAAGTGGAGATTAAGAGGAGAAAAAGTGGAGAAAAAGTGGAGAAAAAGTGGAGCATAAGAGGAGAAAAAGTGGAGAAAAAAGTGGAGAAAACGTGGAGAAAACGTGGAGAAAAAGTGGAGAAAAAGTGGAGAAAAAGTGGAGAAAAAGTGGAGCATGAGAGGAGAAAAAGTGGAGAAAAAAGTGGAGAAAACGTGGAGAAAAAGTGGAGAAAAAGTGGAGAAAAAGTGGAGCATAAGAGGAGAAAAAGTGGAGATTAAGAGGAGAAAAAGTGGAGAAAAAGTGGAGAAAAAGTGGAGAAAAAGTGGAGCATAAGAGGAGAAAAAGTGGAGAAAAAAGTGGAGAAAGAGTGGAGAAAAAGTGGAGAAAAAGTGGAGATTAAGAGGAGAAAAAGTGGAGCATAAGAGGAGAAAAAGTGGAGAAAAAAGTGGAGAAAAAGTGGAGAAAGTGGAGAAAAAAATGGAGAAAAAGTGGAGAAAAAGTGGAGAAAAAGTGGAGAATAAGAGGAGAAAAAGTGGAGAAAAAGTGGAGAAAAAGTGGAGAATAAGAGGAGAAAAAGTGGAGAATAAGTGGAGAAAAAAATGGAGAAAAAGTGGAGAAAAAGTGGAGAAAAAGTGGAGCATAAGAGGAGAAAAAGTGGAGAAAAAGTGGAGAAAAAGTGGAGCATAAGAGGAGAAAAAGTGGAGAAAAAAGTGGAGCATAAGAGGAGAAAAAGTGGAGAAAAAGTGGAGAAAAAGTGGAGCATAAGAGGAGAAAAAGTGGAGAAAAAGTGGAGAAAAAGTGGAGAAAAAGTGGAGCATAAGAGGAGAAAAAGTGGAGAAAAAGTGGAGAAAAAAGTGGAGAAAAAGTGGAGAAAAAGTGGAGAAAAAGTGGAGAAAAAGTGGAGATTAAGAGGAGAAAAAGTGGAGAAAAAGTGGAGAAAAAGTGGAGCATAAGAGGAGAAAAAGTGGAGAAAAAAGTGGAGAAAACGTGGAGAAAACGTGGAGAAAAAGTGGAGAAAAAGTGGAGAAAAAGTGGAGAAAAAGTGGAGCATAAGAGGAGAAAAAGTGGAGAAAAAAGGGGAGAAAACGTGGAGAAAAAGTGGAGAAAAAGTGGAGAAAAAGTGGAGCATAAGAGGAGAAAAAGTGGAGATTAAGAGGAGAAAAAGTGGAGAAAAAGTGGAGAAAAAGTGGAGAAAAAGTGGAGAAAAAGTGGAGAAAAAGTGGAGCATAAGAGGAGAAAAAGTGGAGAAAAAAGTGGAGAAAAAGTGGAGAAAAAGTGGAGAAAAAGTGGAGATTAAGAGGAGAAAAAGTGGAGCATAAGAGGAGAAAAAGTGGAGAAAAAAGTGGAGAAAAAGTGGAGAAAGTGGAGAAAAAAATGGAGAAAAAGTGGAGAAAAAGTGGAGAAAAAGTGGAGAATAAGAGGAGAAAAAGTGGAGAAAAAGTGGAGAAAAAGTGGAGAATAAGAGGAGAAAAAGTGGAGAATAAGTGGAGAAAAAAATGGAGAAAAAGTGGAGAAAAAGTGGAGAGAAAGTGGAGAAAAAAATGGAGAAAAAGTGGAACACCCTTTGGTACCTTTCATGTGGCACTAAGGGGTGCTTAGCTTTGTATTTAGCCAAAAAAATGAAAAAAAAATGACATAGGGTTCCCCCTAGTTTTGTAGCCAGCTAGGGTAAAGCAGACGGCTGCAGCCTGCAGACCACAGCTGGCAACCTCACCTTGGCTGGTAATCCAAAACTGAGGGCACCCCACGCTGTTATTTTAAATTAAATAAATAATTAAAAAAAAAAACACGTAGGGGTCCCCCAAAATTGGATCACCAGCCAAGGTAAAGCAGACAGCTGGGGCCTGATATTCTCAGACTAGGGAGGTCCATGGTTATTGGAATCTCCCCAGCCTAAAAATAGCAGGCCGCAGCCGCCCCAGAAGTGGCGCATCCATTAGATGCGCCAATCCTGGTGCTTCGCCCCAGCTCATCCCGCGCCCTGGTGCGGTGGCAAACGGGGTAATATTTGGGGTTAATACCAGATGTGTAATGTCACCTGGCATCAAGCCCTGGGGTTGGTGAGGTCAGGCGTCTATCAGATACCCGACATCACCAACCCAGTCAGTAATAAAAAAAAAATACACGACAAACACATTTTTATTTGAAAAAACACTCCCCAAAACATTCCCTCTTTAACCAATTTATTAGATTGAAAAACAAATCCAGGTCTGGTGTAATCCAAGGGGTTGCCATGACGATGCACACTGTCCCAGTCAATGAAGAGCAGGATGTTCCCCATTGGCTGGGAGAGCAGTGCAGTGACCTGAGCTAACATCAATGGGTCAGCCCAGGTCACTGCAGGGGATGACAAGTGCTGCTGTCAGCGAGGTACATTACCTGCGCTGATCTCCAGCACACTGACAGCCCCTGTCACTGAGGTCAATGACCGGCGCCTTCACATCAAGTATCGCGAGAGGTCCGTGACGTCACCGCCAGTGTCAGTCTCGGGTCGGAAGCGATAGGTGATGTGACAAGCGGCGGCCATGGAGGACAGTGACAGCGCTGAGGTCGGGATGGTGGGACTTCATCACCGCAGGTAAGCCGAGCAAGCGAGCGAGTGAGCGGGCGGGCGGGCGGGGGGGGGGGGGGTGGATGTGTGTGTGTGTTTGTGTATGTGTATGTATGTGTACATGCCGCGGGCAGGAGGGGGTGGAGCGAGCTGAGCGGGAAAGTGTGGGCTTCCTGCACGTAACTAAGATAAACATCGGGTTACTAACCAAAGCGCTTTGCTTGGATACCCGATGTTTATCTTGGTTACCAGCTTGTGGCAGGCTGCCAGCGATGGCTCCTGCTCACTGTAGCTGTAAAAAGCCCTGCTTTTTGCTGCTAGAACCGTTCTCGAACGTATCTAGAACTATCGAGCTTTTAGCAAAAAGCTCGAGTTCTAGTTCGATCTCGAACAGCCCAAAAATCACTCGAGCCTAGAACTGGAGAACCACGAACCGCGCTCAACTCTAATGAAGACAGCCGCGCGATCAGCTGCTGTCACTGAGGTTACCCGCTGTCACTGGATCCAGCGGTGGCCGCGGGTAACCTCAGTGACAGCTCAGCTGATCGCGCTACTCACCGCCGCTCCTATCACCTCCACGCAGCAACTGAGGTGAGTAGCGCGATTTGCCAACGCACCAGGGCAAATCGGGAAGAGCCGGGTACAGTCCCAGAACTGTCGCATATAATGTATGCGGCAATTCTGGGCGGCTGTTGGCTGATATTGTTAGGCTGGGGGGCTCCCCATAACGTGGAGCTCCCCATCCTGAGAATACCAGCCTTCAGCCGTATGGCTTTATCTGGCTGGTATTAAAATTGGGGGGAACCGCACGCCGTTTTTTTTAATTATTTAATTATTTATTTCACTACACAGTATAGACACGCCCACCGGCTGCTGTGATTGGGTGCAGTGTGACACCTGTCACTCAGCGTGGGGGGCGTGTCTCACTGTAACCAATCATAGGCGCCGGTGGGCGGGGAAAGCAGGGAATACGAGATTGTTTAATGGGCGGCCGGCTTTTTCAAAACAGTAAAAGCCGCCGGAGCAGTGTGAACACCGTGCAGCGCCGGGGATCGGGGATCGGTGAGTATGAGAGAGGGCTGCTAACTTCAGTAACTTAAAAGATTAGCGGTCACCGGTGAGTCCTTCACTGCTGACCGCTAATCAGGGCGCGACACAGACAGAGCCGCAGCATGACAATGAAGTCGGGTGAAGTTCACCCGAGTTCATTCTGACAGTGCGGCTCTGTCTGTGTCTGCTGTCATCTGCCATTCAGCTCTACTGCATGGCTGTCTGTGTCTGCTGTCAGCGGCCATGTAGCAGAGCTGAACGGCAGATGACATAGTAAAAACGCATCCCTACACATTACACACGCTTGGCAAGTCAATAAATAAAAAAAAAAAAGGTGCCCAATGCATACGTCACAGAACACATGATCTAAAGGATCGCACATAAAATTGACCAATTTAACATAGACTACTAACACAAGTGTGACAGCAAATGAACGACCAACGTGCAATCTCATAAGATCCCGTATGCAACCTGGGCGTGTCACATCGCAAATGCGATTGTACAACTAATTGCAACGTGTAAAGTGGGCTTTAGTCTGCTGCAGCACCAGACAAGAAGAAACCCTAAAGTGCACAAAAGAAAACAACACCGTTTAAATGTGCATGATCTTAGATGGTAATAGAAAACTCTGATCCTGAGCCTGTCTTATACACGTGACAATTTGTGCAGGTAATGTAGTGTGAGCATATTAGTATACTCACTTACCACTTCTCCCTTCCATGCTTCGCCCATTCTGCTATGCTTCTCCATCATGTCACTTCTTTGCAGAGACTGTCCAGTGCTCACTGTGGTCTGAGTGACCCGGAAGTGACTTTTACAATGTAAGCCTATGGAGTGTAAGAATTAGACTCCGTAGACTTACATTGATAGGCCTCATTCACACGTCCATGTTGAAACATGTATGTGAAAGATGGTGTCATTAAACTTTTGCTTCAGTGTGTCATTCATGTGTCCGTTATTTACCATCCGTTTGTTATTAGTGTTTTTCATGGATGGTAAAATAAATAAATAAATTGCAAAGTGTGATGTTGGAATATTGGGGTAGGTGTATCATACTGTGCAGATTCCAATTTTAAGCTTACTTCACTGTCCATTATTTGTTCTGCTTGTGTGTACATTGTATTGTCTGTAGGTAATCACCCCCTATAGTGCAAGGTTATAGCTTCTTGAAGCGCTTCTATCCCTAGGTGTGGGGGGAGGTGGGCCTGGGATCCACCTACTGTAAACTCTCTGCTTACCTGGGGGGAAGAGGCAGTCTGTTTTGAGAACTTGAAGAGAGAAGGAAGAAGATTGAACCTCTGAGGGAAAAGCTGCGGCTCCCCACAGAGACCTGGACATTTATCGCTTATTGGATTATATTCATATTTCTGGACTAATTTTACCCTCTGTTTTGTGGATTATTTTATGGACCATTTTTTGCTTGGAATGAATGCTTATTGGATTGTTCATCCATTTCTCGCTCTGTTGATTGTGTGATATGGGAGAAGGACCCCGTCACACAAAGATTCTCTTACACTTTGCAATGTAAAATACGTACAGCACATGGATAGCACAATGATGGCACACAGATGTCATCCATGTGATGTTTGTGTTTTTCACAGACCCATAGACTTGTATTGGCCCTTGTCATCAGTGCTGTTTGAAAACAAATGGACATGCCTCCTTGTGTGGGGGACATAATAAAGGATATAAGGGGCTCTGAGGACTACTATACAGTATATAAGGAGCTGTGGGGACTATCATACTGTATATATGGATCTTTAGGGACCATAAAACAGTGTAGAGGAAGCTACAGGGACCAAAACACAATGTATAGAAAGCTGTGGGGACCATTATACAGTATATAGGGAGCTGTAGGGACTGTCATACTATGTACAGACAGCTGTGGGACTATCATACAGTGTATAGAGAGCTGTGGGAAACATCATGCAGTATACAGAAAGCTGTGGAACTATCAAACAGTATGTAGGGGGCCTCAAGTCATTATTTATTTAAATGGGTGCATTATTAGTTTTGATTGGGGCTTTCAGGGAGAATCATTACTTTTTTTTAGCAAACATTGCTCTATTTTGTATAGCCCTGTACACAAGGGAAAAAACATGTACAGCACATTCCGTGCATCACTGTCTTTCTCACTTTATGTGTACCTGTGCGTTAATCACTTACAGTAACTACAAAAACATATCCAGTGGCACTCAATTATATAAGGACACATTGGCACTGCATTACTGCTATAAGAATATTGGAGTAAAAAGAGATAAGAATATAGCTAATGTGGAAAATAAGTAAAAAGACATAGGCATTGCATTACTGCTTTGGAAATATTAGCAAAAAGGAAATTCTCAGCTTATGTATTGGCCAATCCATGTGAGTCCATGTGAGTCCATGTGAGTCCGATAACAAGGCAGGTTATTGGGCTCACATGGATTGGCCAATACATAAGCTAAAAATCTCCTTTTGCTTATATTTCCAAAACAGCAACGCAGTGCCTTTGTCTTTTTACTTATTTCCCACATTAGCCATGTATTTACAGTATCTCCTTTTTTACAGTATTCTTATAGCAGTAATGCAATACCAATGTATCTTTATTAGTGATGAGCGAACATGCTTGTCACTACTCGGTACTCGCACGAGTATCGCTGTACTCGGGCTGCTCGGCGGGGACCGAGTAATCTCGCGATACTCGTGCTGTACTCGTGGTCTTCATTTCTGCATGTTGGCGCTCTTTTGAGAGCCAGCCCTCATGCAGGGATTGGCTGGCAGACCACTGCAATGCCACAGCCCTGTTAGTTGTGGAATTGCAGTGATTGGCCGGCCTGCACAGCGTGACCGAGCCTTTATATCGGCCGGCGCGCTGTGCTCTGCTCACAGCTATTCAGACAGTCAGTGTAGGGAGAGTGTCGCTGATTCAGGGAAAGCTTTGCGGCCCTTTATAGCTTTTTCAGTTGCAGGGCTGCAAACAGTGTGACCAAAAGTCCTTCTCAGGACTATTCTAGTTGTATACAGGCAGGCAGGGTATAGCCAGGTCGGAGTACAGTAGCAGAGTCCTTCTCAGGACTACTGTTGCTATATACAGGCAGGGTATAGCCAGGTCTGAATACAGGCTAGTGACCAAAAGAGTCCTTGTCAGGACTATTGTACCAGTATACAGGCAGGCAGGCAGGCAGGGTAGTGGTGACCGTATACCAGCCTTTATCATATCTGGGGCTGGTGTACACAGTGTAAAACAGTCCAGATAGTGTCTGACTTGTCTGTAATTGTCGCTCCCCAAAAAAACCTGTTAGGTTATTATTGCGTCCGTGCTTGGTTTTTAAAACCGCACGTGTGTGCCTGTTGGTGGCAGCGTACAGGTGCACTTGTGTGCAATTTCCACACACTTTGATATAACGCACAAGTAGTGAATATACACGTCAGCAGTGCACAGCATTGCAAAATGCGCAAGGGCATTGGCAAGGAACAAGGAAGTGGACGTGATGGTGGTGCAGGCAGAGGCCGAGGTCGTGGGCAAGCTCTAATTTCGCCACAACAAAGGGCCACATCTAGTCGCTCGCACGTCCTGTCCCAAATTCTTGGGGACCGCAGCAGTACACCGCTCTTGAACCAAGACCAGTGTCAACAGGTTGTTAGTTGGATAGCAGATAATGCTTCCAGTCAGATTGGCACCACCACAAACACTCTGTCTTCCACACGGTCAAGTGTCAGTAGCCGTGAAACTGCACCGCACATTTCTGAACCTGATCCTCCTTCCTACCACCAGGCTGAGTACACGTCCTCCTCGGACATTAATGATCCCACACTTGGACACTCGGAAGAGCTGTTCACGTTTCCATTCACACATTCTGGCCTCTCGCCAGCTCATATTGAAGTGGGTCATGAGGAGATCGTCTGTACAGATGGCCAAATATTTGAGCAGCCACGTTCTCACGAAGTTGGCAACGTGTCTCAACAAGTGGTGGACGATGATGAGACACAATTGTCAGCAAGTCAGGAGGAGGAGCAGGGTGCGGAAGAGGAAGACGACGTGGTGGATGATCCAGTAACTGACCCAACCTGGCAGGAGGATATGCAGAGCGAGGACAGCAGTGCACAGGGGGAGGGAGGCGTAGCATCACAACAGGCAGTAAGAAGCAGGGTGGTGGCCCCAGGCAGAAGTCAGGCAACCGTTCCCCGGAACAACACGACGACACAAGGTGCCTGTACAAATGTTAGGTCTTCCCGAGTCTGGCAGTTTTTTAAGTTGGATCCAGATGATTCAAAAAAGGCCATTTGCAACACCTGCCGTGCCAGCATCAGCAGGGGTACCAAAACTAGCAGCCTGACCACCACCAGCATGATCAGGCACATGTCAGCCAAGCACCCGACTTTGTGGGAAGTACAACAGAGTCGAGGAGCAGTGCTTGCTGATGTCACTGCTACGTCTTCGCTGGTTGTGCATGCGAGCCAATCCTCTGTCCATGCTGCCTGCGAACAAGCCTCCTCCACTCCTGCACCTGCAGTTGCCTACGCAGAAAGAACACCATCATCAAGCACGTCCTTGTCCCAGCGCAGCGTTCAGTTATCCATTCAGCAAACCTTTGAACGCAGGCGCAAACACACTGCCAACACCCCACATGCCACAGTTCTAAATGCTAACATTTCGCGACTGCTTGCGCTGGAAATGTTGCCTTTTAGGCTGGTGGAGACTGAAGCATTCCGTGACCTGATGGCGGCAGCTGTCCCACGTTACTCGGTCCCCAGCCGCCACTATTTCTCCCGGTTTGCCGTCCCCGCGTTGCATAACCACGTGTCACAAAACATCACACGTGCCCTGAACAACGCTGTTTCACCCAAGGTCCACCTAACCACAGACACGTGGACAAGTGCTTGTGGGCAAGGCCGCTACATCTCGTTGACGGCACACTGGGTTAATATTGTGGAAGCTGGGACCCAGTCTGAGCGAGGGACGGAACACGTCCTTCCCACACCAAGGTTTGCAGGCCCTACCTCAGTCAGTGTTTCACCCACACTCTACAGCTCCGGAATGTCATGCTCTTCAGCCTCCTCCTCCTCCTGCGCATCCTCATCCACTGTGCCCTCCACACCAGTCACAAGCTGGAAGCACTGCAGCACTGCCTCGGCGAAGCGGCAACAGGCTGTGCTGAAGCTAATCTGCATAGGTGACAAACCCCACAATGCAGAAGAGCTGTGGACAGCTCTGAAACAGCAGGCAGATCACTGGCTCACACCTCTGAACCTAAAGCCAGGAAAGGTCGTGTGTGACAATGGCCGGAACCTGGTGGCGGCTTTGAGGCGAGGCCAGCTGACACATGTTCCATGCGTGGCCCATGTGCTCAACCTCGTGGTTCAGCGGTTTATAAAGTCATACCCAGAGCTGTCTGATCTACTGGTAAAAGTTCGCCGCCTGTCTGCACATTTTCGAAAGTCACCTACTGCTTCAGCCGGCCTTGCCGGCTTTCAGCGCCGTTTGCATCTTCCGGCTCACAGACTGGTGTGTGATGTCCCCACGCGTTGGAATTCAACTCTGCACATGTTGGTCAGGATATGTGAGCAGAAGAGGGCAGTTGTTGAGTACCTGCATCACCTAAGCCGTCGGGAAATGGGTCAAACTCCACACATAACACCTGAGGAGTGGAGATGGATGTCAGACCTATGTACCATCCTCCAAAACTTTGAGGACTCCACCAAGATGGTGAGTGGTGATGACGCCATTATTAGCGTCACCATACCGCTACTCTGCCTTCTAAAACGGTCTCTGCTGAAAAACAAACATGATGCATTGCAGGCGGAGTGCGATGAGTTGCAGCAAGAAACAGTAGTGGGTGTGGGTGATAACACACAGCCCAGCCTCGTCTCATCACAACGTGCAGTGGAGGACTATGACGAGGAGGAGGATGAAGACATGGAGCAACTCTCCGGCCAAATTGAGGATATGACATGCACACCAGTCATATCCTCGGTTCAGCGTGGCTGGCCAGAGGACAGGGTAGATGAGGAGGAGGAGGAGGAGGAGGAGGAGGACAGCATGTTCAGTCATCTTGTTGGTCAGGCTACTGAAGTCCTGGCTGTTAAGAGTCTGGCGCACATGGCTGACTTTATGGTAAGCTGCCTGTCTCGTGACCCTCGCGTTAAGAACATCTTGGCCGACAATCATTACTGGTTGGTAACACTGTTAGACCCACGCTACAAGGAGAACTTTTTGTCTCTTATTCCCGTGGAGGAGAGGTCAACCAAAATGCAGCAGTTTCGGAAGGCCATACTCACGGAAGTAGGCAAAGCATTCCCCTCACAAAACGCTAGCGGCATAGGTCATGAATCAGTGGACAACCGAGGCGTACAGCCGAGAGAGGCACAAGTCCAATCCGCCAGAGGTAGGGGAACAGTCTTTAAGATGTGGGACAGTTTTCTCAGCCCCTCACGTACCACAGCCCCTGAGGTGCGGGGTAGTGCCACAAGAAATCCTAAGTTTGCCCAGATGCTGAAGGAGTACCTTGCAGATCGAACAACAGTACTCCGACATTCCTCTGTGCCTTACAATTATTGGGTATCCAAGCTGGACACGTGGCATGAATTGGCTCTCTACGCCTTGGAAGTCCTGGCCTGCCCTGCTGCTAGCGTTTTGTCAGAGCGTGTTTTTAGTGCCGCAGGTGGAATCATTACAGATAAACGCACCCGCCTGTCAACTGAAAATGCTGACAGGCTGACTCTGATCAAGATGAACAAGGGTTGGATTGGGCCAGACTTCACCACACCACCAGCAAATGAGAGCGGAATTTAAAGTTTGCCATGTACCTCCACTCACCCATGGGTACACACTTCTGGACTTTGGATAATCGCTGGACTCCTCCTCCTTCTCCTCATGCGCCACCATGATGATGACCGTTACAAATTGCAATACTTAGGCCTTTGTTTCAGGTATACCCCCAGTGGTAAATTTTTTCGCCCATTCTTTGCAGAATGGACATTACAACGACAGGAGACCCGCTCCTTTGCAATGGGAACAATGTTTTGAGGCCCTCATGCACGTCTCTACCCAGGGACAACGTGGAGCCTCCCAATTTTTGGCTGCCCTGCCTAAGGGCTATACTATAATACACCCACTTCCTTAAAATGGACACTTAATGTTTTGAGGCCCTCATGCACGTCTCTACCCAGGGACAATGTGGAGCCTCCCAATTTTTGGCTGCCCTGGCAAAGGGCTATACTGAAATAGACCCACTTCCTTACAATGGGCACTTCAGGTTTACAGGCCATCATGCACGTCTCTACCCAGGGACAACGTGGAGCCTCCCAATTTTTGGCTGCCCTGCCTAAGGGCTATACTATAATACACCCACTTCCTTAAAATGGACACTTAATGTTTTGAGGCCCTCATGCACGTCTCTACCCAGGGACAATGTGGAGCCTCCCAATTTTTGGCTGCCCTGGCAAAGGGCTATACTGAAATAGACCCACTTCCTTACAATGGGCACTTCAGGTTTACAGGCCATCATGCACGTCTCTACCCAGGGACAACGTGGAGCCTCCCAATTTTTGGCTGCCCTGCCTAAGGGCTATACTATAATACACCCACTTCCTTAAAATGGACACTTAATGTTTTGAGGCCCTCATGCACGTCTCTACCCAGGGACAATGTGGAGCCTCCCAATTTTTGGCTGCCCTGGCAAAGGGCTATACTGAAATAGACCCACTTCCTTACAATGGGCACTTCAGGTTTACAGGCCATCATGCACGTCTCTACCCAGGGACAACGTGGAGCCTCCCAATTTTTGGCTGCCCTGCCTAAGGGCTATACTATAATACACCCACTTCCTTAAAATGGACACTTAATGTTTTGAGGCCCTCATGCACGTCTCTAACCAGGGACAATGTGGAGCCTCCCAATTTTTGGCTGCCCTGGCAAAGGGCTATACTGAAATAGACCCACTTCCTTACAATGGGCACTTCAGGTTTACAGGCCATCATGCACGTCTCTACCCAGGGACAACGTGGAGCCTCCCAATTTTTGGCTGCCCTGCCTAAGGGCTATACTATAATACACCCACTTCCTTAAAATGGACACTTAATGTTTTGAGGCCCTCATGCACGTCTCTACCCAGGGACAATGTGGAGCCTCCCAATTTTTGGCTGCCCTGGCAAAGGGCTATACTGAAATAGACCCACTTCCTTACAATGGGCACTTCAGGTTTAAAGGCCCTCATGCACGTCTCTACCCAGGGACAACGTGAAGCCTCCCAATTTTTGGCTGCCCTGCCTAAGGGCTATACTACAATAGACCCACTTCCTTCCAATGGGCACTTCAGGTTTACAGGCCCTCATGCACGTCTGTATGCAGGGGCATTGGTGAACCTCACAATTTTGGACTGCCCTGGCAAAGGAAAATACTACAAAGACTCACTTCCTCAAAATGGGCACATTAGACTCAAGAGGCCTTCATGTACGTCTCTTCTCAGGGACATCGGAGTGCCACACAATGTTTTCACGTAAAATCTTTCATGTATTAATCTCAAAAAGTAACATACACCAGCTCTATCTCACTATTGGGTATGTGCCCTTAACATTTCCGCCATGAAAAATCATTTTGGGGTCATTTTGGAAGGTTTTCTGGTGAGTCCGTAAAAATGGCGTAAAACGCGGACAAAATTGTTCACAGCTGTGACTTTTCAGTGATAAATGCTTCAAGGGGTCTTCCCCATGCTGTTGCCATGTCATTTGAGCACTCTTCGGAGACTTTTGTGCCATTTTTAGGGTTTCTACATGCTGCCGGTGGTCATTTCACAAAAATACTCGGGTCTCCCATAGGATAACATTGGGCTCGTTGCTCGGCCCGAGTACACGAGTATCTTGGGATGCTCGGCCCGAGCTTCGAGCACCCGAGCTTTTTAGTACTCGCTCATCACTAATCTTTATATTATTGAGTGCCACTGGATATGCTTTTGTAGGTAAGTGGTTTTTTCAGTTGGCGCCTATTCACATTCATTGAAACTGCTGGTCAGTTTTCTGATATAGTCAAAAACAAACAAACGGAAATGTGTTTTTTGGGAAATTTCATGTCATTTGTAATTTTTCCCCATTTTTCAGTACATTACCTGGTAAAATTGATGGTGTAATTCAAAAGTACTTCACCTACCAATAAAACAAGATCTCATATGGCTAAGTGGCAAGAGCAATGAAAACGTTATGGCTCTTGTTAAATGGGAAGGAAAAACAAAAACACAAAAATGAAAAATAACCCAGTCCTTAAGGGGTCAAGCAGTATGTGGTGTTTAGTATATACCAAAATTGTCCAAGGAAGGACAACTTGTAAACTCAAGGACACTTGAGCTTATAGGATACTCAAGGATCATTGAAGCATGTGTAGACTCAGAGCTTGTTTGATCCTACATAAGAGTTGTTAGAGCAGAAATTGTTGAAAACAATAATGCTACAACCCCCGGCAAAATGATGAACATTACACTTAGAGGACGTTCATCCACCTTTTGTAGTTTGTAGCACATGCCCAAATTTTTACTTGATATGTGACTTCATATCATGAATAGATGGGAAAAATTGCATGTTTCCTCAGGCAGTCATATTATTAAAACTGAAGCAGAAGTAAGTTCCATTATCTCCTTGGCCAGAGCAGATTAGTGACTTGACACTCTCATCCACTTTCATTGCTTTAGGGGTGCTTCACACACAGCGAGCTCGCTGCTGAGATCGCTGCTGAGTCACGCTTTTTGTGACGCAGCAGTGACCTCATTAGCGATCTCGCTGTGTGTGACACTGAGCAGCGATCTGGCCCCTGCTGCGAGATCGCTACTCGTTACACACAGCCCTGGTTCGTTTTCTTCAAAGGCGCTCTCCCACTGTGACACACAGATCTCTGTGTGTGACAGCGAGAGAGCGACGAATGAAGCGAGCAGGGGAGCAGGAGCCGGCGTCTGGCAGCTGCGGTAAGCTGTATCCAAGATAAACATCGGGTAACCAAGGTGGTAACCGATATTTACCTTAGTTACCAGCCTCCGCAGCTCTCACGCTGCCTGTGCTGCCGGCTCCCTGCTCTCTGCACATGTAGCTGCATTACACATCGGGTTAATTAACCCGATGTGTACTGTAGCTAGGAGAGCAAAGCTAAGCGGTGTGCGATGGTAACTAATGTAAACATCGGGTAACCATACCCGATGTTTACCTTAGTTACCAGTGTCCGCAGCTTCCAGACGCCGGCTCCGTGCAAGCGCAGGGTCGCTTGCACGACGCTGCTGGCTGGGGGCTGGTCACTGGTCGCTGGTGAGATCTGCCTGTTTGACAGCTCACCAGTGACCATGTAGCGATGCAGCAGCGATCCTGACCAGGTCAGATCGCTAGTCGGATCGCTGCTGCATCGCTAAAGTGTGAAGGCACCCTTAGCTAACCCATTGTGATCTTGTTTTCCATGGAAGGGTAAAGCTGGCCATTTTCATTAGATGACTATTGGCTGAATGATGCTTTGGCCACTGTGCATCCGAAAGTCTTCTCAGTCATCTCTCCCACACACAGGAAATCTCATTCGGCCAAGCACACTTGTGTTCTCTATGAGCAAAATGCCAGTTGACACATTGGCCAGAGATTTATCTGTTGAAGAACAATGCAATTTGCAATCTGAAATCGGACATGCATGATCAACATCTCCCCCAACAATCAGACGGACGGCATACCTATACAAATTAGACTATTAGCTGAACCTGTTAATATTGGTAGCTTTGACTATTATTAATCTATGACATTATTAATCTAATGTGTATGGCACCCTTTAGTATTATTTTTGCTTCAATAAGTCACATTATATAATGTTTAATCTAGACTGCAGCAACCATTGACCACTGCTTCCTATCTGCACGTATAAATGGCCCTACTGGTGAGATCAGTTTAACTGGCCTTCCAAAAATCAGTATATGTTAGCTACAGATGTGTCCAGCTTTAGTCTATTATATGGCAACATACATATTTCGGTGGGTGGCTCAAGCGTATTATGCTTTAATTATTTTTATCTAGGGACTTACTGGGAGGTATTTGCCGATAGGCTAAATTGTGACCCAACTTGAAAACAAAAAGCTGGAAAAATTCTTTGTTTTCCACTTTGCATAGAACTAGCAAAGTAGTGTAATGTATTATAAATCTTCCTGCCATTAAATGCACGAAGAGATAAACAATTAGTGCTCTGAAAGTCTATGTACATTTCACTGTAACTAGTCCAGCTTAAGTGTAATCTTATTATTATTGTCAGTATAATTTATTTATAATCCTCACACTTAAGCCAGAGATGTTTTCCAAACTTTAGTCATCATCATAATGTCTTTGTTATGAATATTATAAAATCTATATCTTTTAAATGAGATCTTGGAAGACGACCAAGGAACATTTTACAGAATGGATGAATTTTCTTAACTCTGTGTGTTCTTGCTAAAGTGTTCCAATTGCTTTATCATTTCATTACAATTAAAAGCACCATATACCTAATCCCAAAACTAGATGATAAAAAAATGAAATGGATTATCAGCACATACACGCATCAAACCATCTTATCAAAGTATACTGTGTCATGGTGTCCCTATGGTCCATTCTGAAGTCAGGTAAGCAATAACAATTTACTTGTCCCAATTTTCAGGCTGGTTTGCAGAAGCTACAGAAGGATAAAAAAAGAAATACAATTACTATGAACAACTCTGGGATATGAATAAACAATTGGTACCCCACCTCCCCCACCCAGTGAATGGAGACCAAAGGTCCTGTGTCCTTTGTTTGCAGAGAGGAGGTGACCGCACATGTGTAATCGATCTCTATTATAATCCTCTATTCTTTGTTTTGTTAAAGAAGATACTGAACTTGATTAGTCTCATAAACTACAATAGTACCCATGCATATGCAGTTACCTAGCAAAACCTTTGGTAGGAAAACACATTTACAGACACTTACCTTTCACATATCAGTGTATAAATCAATAGGGAAGTCATTTTTAGGTTAGGATCAACTAGGTAAAAATGACAAAAATAGGACAATCATCATAATAGATCATGATACACAGTTCTACAATCAAATTGGTACAAAAACGAAAGCAGTTGAACATACCTAAATTTGTGCTGGAAATGTATATGTTGCTCAAATGTTCAAAATCCAGAAGAGCCATTAATGACTTATGATCATTTTCATGCAAGCTTCTAAATAAATTTGCATCTTTAATTTTTACATCATCACTATGGCAATGTTAGTAGCTAGTCTATTAGATCTTCTATTTAGTCTATTGAGCCTTCAATATTCTGTCATCGTAGGTTGACTAATCAAAAAACACTAACTCCAATGACATACGGTAATTCTAATTAGAGTTGCATCACCTACTTATAAGTGCTCTCTGTATGAGGCATACAGTTTTAGGATATCTTAGCTTAGTTTCTCAGCATATTAACACATATTAACATTTTTCTATTTTTTTTTTCAAGTATGTCTCATTCTTGAACAAAGCAGATAGATTTTTGCTACATAAAAGTCACTTTTGTATCACAAAGGCGAAACTTATCTACCATGATCAGGAAAGCCTACAACCTATATACTGGCTGCAGAACAGGAGATCAGGACAAAAGTTGGGCTCCACACAACGCAATAGATATGCATCTCATTATACCCAGTGGCTGCATTGGAAGAGAAAATCTATGTCTTTTGCAGTCCCAGTTATCTGGAGAGAGCCAAAAGATCACACTATAAATTGCTATTTCTGTATGGTGCCCCTCAATAGGCAAGGAGTTTCAAGGAAGAAGAAGTGGACTCTACAGTATCCAAATATTCTATCTGCAATACACCTAGTACCACATATAGAAGAATTGCCAATTGCTGGTTCCAAAAGCACCAGTATTATTTTTAGTCGAGTCAAGTGAGGAAGAAGAGGGTGCTTGAAGTGTTGAAGCATCTTCCCCTTATGATTTAAACTTTCTGTCAGCAACCTCAACTCAACCGCACCTTATAACACAAAGTTAACTGAATGTTCTTGTTAGAGATTTGGATCTGCCTAAGAGTAATGCGGGCGTCACACGGGACGATAAATCATGCGATCGCACCTGCCCCCGTCGTTTGTGCGTCTAATTGCCCGTGGCGCACAAAGTCGTTAACCCCCCGTCACATGTACTTACCTTCCGGGCGACCTTGCTGTGGGCGGCGAACATCCTCTTCCTGAAGGGGGAGGGACGTTCGGCGTCACAGCGACGTCACACGGCAGCCGGCCAATAGAAGTGGAGGGGCGGAAATGAGCGGGATGTAAACATCCTGCCCACCTCCTTCTTCCGCGTTGCCGGCAGGACGCAGGTAAGCTGTGTTCGTCGCTCCCGGGGTGTCACACGGAGCGATGTGTGCTGCCACGGGAGCAACGAACAACCGGAGCACAGAAGGATGAACGAAATTATGAAAATGAACGACGTGTCAACGATGAACGAGAAGGTGAGTATTTCTGCTCGTTCATAGGTGTCACACTGTACGATATCTCTGATGATGCCGGATGTGCGTCACTAACGACGTGACCCCGACGACATATCGCCAGATATATCGTACCATGTGACGCCGGCATAAGGCTAAGCGCTTACGTTACAGGCTACAGCAGTGGAATCTCATTATGGGTGATATTCGTATTTCTTTGTTCTGCAACCGTGATACAGATCTTGTCCAATACTTCATGGAGGGTAATCTTTTGGCATGCAGCAACATCAACAGTTTAATGAAAGCTTTGAAGATAAGTCATTCTCCAGAGTACTGGAGGCTCTTCATCACTTCATCCAAAACAAACCTAAATGGTGTCTTGCTGCATAATGGTAATGTGCTATTTTCAAATCCTGTTGGTTTTGCAGTCCAAATGAAAGAAACCTATGACAACATGAAATAGCTGTTGTGCTGCCTGAACTATGACCAACATTTATGGCCCCTCATTGGTGGCTTAAAGGTGGTTGCCCTCTTTCGTGGTCGCCAACGCGGATATACAAAGTACTGTGTGAGTAAGATAGTCATGTAAGAGAATATTACTGCAATAAAAGAGACTAGCCTCTCCGACTTTCACTTTCAGTCAGAGAGTAAAAATGTCCTACATCCAGCACTTGTTGACCCACATAAGATTTTGTTGCCGACTTTGCATATCAAATTGGACCTAATTGTAGAGTGTCATGTGATGGTAGTCGTGGGGAAGGGATTGACTCAGAATGCCTCGGCACGCTACATGAACCAGTTAGTCTTGGCTGTGTGTAAGGACTTGTTTTATGTGGGTTGTGAACCTGTGCAGGCCACATACTGCTGCTGATGCCGGCTGGCCAGGATCAGATGATGATCAATTTTCATCAGGAGATAGTATATTTCAAACAACAGTACTTTACTTAACGGTTCCTTCTCAGCAATAACTTTGCACATTAGATAGCAGGTACATATCTTACAGCATGTTTCAATTATACAAGGCATGTTTAGACACAGTCTCAGTTCCCATTGGGTTGCTTCAAATCTTACTGGTTCTGTGAGTCCTAGCACAACCCAGTCCATCGCTACAGTACAGTTCATGACAGTCACCTTCCCTTCCAGTGATTCCATGTCCGGTCTTCTTAAGGGACTAATTATAACTAAAGTAAAACCTTGTGCTCCTAGACACTTGGAGGGAGCCACTTGGGTAGTTGACTAGGCTTACACGCCAGTAAGGATAACCAGTTAGGGTACTTTCACACTTGCGTTCAGCGGAGTCCATCACTATGGAGAATAGCGCCTGCCGGCATGTGAGAGTGCTCAGCTAAGCAACCGGCCACCGGCATGCCCGGCCGCTGGCATGTGAGAGCGCTCAGCTGAGCGACCGCCGCCAGCATGTGAGAGCGCTCAGCTGAGCACGTGCCCGCCGGCATGTGAGAGCGCTCAGCTGAGCGACCGGCCGCCGGCTATTGAGAGCGATCAGCTGATCGTTCGCAATAGTCTGCTGCCGGTAAAACTGTAAAGAAGAAAAAAAAATTTAAAAAAAAGCTTTCCCTTATTTTGTATGATCCGTAGCATCCGTTGTTCCACTATATGCAACACATCCGTTGCATCCCTCACACAACGCAATGCTACGGAAGCCGTTCAACGCAAGTGTGAAAGTAGCCTTACCTTGAAGGTTAATGGGCCTGGCTACTGGAGATTCTCCAGCTCCTATTGTCTGAGCCGATCTGTTCAAGCATCAGTCTCTCACTTCAGCTTTTTCACTTCATGTCTTGGTCAACTCTCAAGGTTCAAGCTATAGTGTCTCCAATCTATTTTTTCCTTTGCTGCTACAAGCAACCCACTGTATGCCACCTTCACAACCATCCAACAATACGTCCATCACTTTTGCTCATTAGATCTTTACCCTCTCAACTCAACTGACTCTTCTAGCAATAACCATCTCTTAATCTATCGTCTAACACCTCCCATTGTGGGCTAGTCTTAATACTTAACTATTACTATCCCTATAGTCTGATAATTTCCCAAGTAAGTGCTATACCAAACATTATTACATGCAATACTTACTATACGTTTATACCTTACATTATACATTACACAGAAACATATTACAATACATGATGACGCTATTTGTGTCTTCAGGGCAGGGCTTCGTCCACTCTTTAAAAATGCTCATCCTCAACCATTCGGTGACCTAGAAAATACCAATACACAGCATATAAAACATAAATATAACAGCCTCTGTTTGCGTTTTCCAGAAGGTGGATGGTGTCCTCTCTGTGAAAGCCCGGTCTCACAAAGCACCCTGGAAACACAGAGCTCAAGTTCTTTTAACTATGGGCACTTAGGCCAACACAACAAGCAGCCCTCTCAGTTCTAGGGCACAGTTCCTTTTTCTTAAGCTTGGTTGAGACATCAGGTCATCCATCCCCACTCCCCCAAACAACAGTCCTTGAGCAAGGAGACAGTCCAAGAGGGATAAAGTCTGGGGCAGATGGGACAAAATTCATAAAAGGGCTGGATAAAGTTCACAGAGGATTGGGACAAAGTCTAGGACTGTTTGGGCACAGTCCATGTGGGGAACTGGGACAAAGTCCAAACCTGTTTGGGGGCAAAGTGCAGAGGTAAGGGTGTACGACCCTCTCCCTGCTCAAAGTTCTGCAATCCAGCAGGAGGAAAAACAAATAACTTTGACTGTACATGGCTAACAGCAGGGACTAAGGCATTTAGGGACTGGAGAACTGTGCCAGGCGACGAGGCAATAGGCACGATGAGAACCTCCAGGTATTCAACTACATTTTGTAGCAACAAGTGCCTCCAATGCTTCCAACCAGGTTACTTTAGCCTCTGCTCTCCGCACATAGACAGCCGAGTGAGCACCCTGGGCCACATATACCACAGACCTGCAATATCCGACTGCTCAACAGTCCCACTATTCTCCGACAAGGCCATAATGACTCATGGGGATTTCTCCGCTGCTCTTCCTCACACATGTCAGGGACCTGGCTGGCGAATAGGCCTCATATTCTGACTGGGACGTGGGCTCAGGGCTCACCACCTCCTCCAGCATCAGAACCATCATCTGTTGCCATCCGCTTAATATTGCTCCTCTCATGGCCAACATGCCATATAGCACCTCTGTGTTTTCCATCACAGGCTTGCGCTCCCTCATTCTCTTCGACTTTTTCCTTACAAACTGGTGCTGTTCCACCATATTTGCAAAAATAATAATGTTTCAAAGTACTGAAATCTTCATGGACTAATTAAATGTAGCAGTAAAAGGAAACTTTAATATCATAGAAACAAGAGCCAACTAAAAATTTTCATTGTTATATTTGAATTCAGGAGCTCAAAATCATTAAGAAATGGCACAGGTCATAACTGAACTTGACAATTTTTGAAAATAGGTAGAACAGTGTTATCAGTTAAAATGATATACTTCCCATCAACAGTTAGCCGAACACTCATGTAAACAGTGGATATAAAAAGTCTACAAACCTTTGTCAAAATGCTAGGTTTGGGCATGAACAAAAATGATACCAGCAAGAATAATTTCAGAACTTCTTCCACCTTTAATGTAACGCATAATCTGTACAAATCGATTGAGAAACAAACTGAAAAAATGTTGAGAGGGTAAATAAAAATAATAAAACTAAAATACTTTGGTTCCATAGGTGTGCTTACTCTTATAATTGGGGATGTGGTTGTGTTCAGAATTTGCCAATCACGTTTACACTCATGTTAAATAGTAGGCAGTACATAGCTGCCATCATTTAAGCTATGTGCGCACTGAGCCTTTTTTGCAGCGTTTTTGCGCATTTATCGGGTGTGTTTTTGTGCGGTTTTGGGCTCAAAACTGCATGACTTTGCTTCCCCAGCAAAGTATATGACTTTTCAATTTTGCTGTCCGCACACAACTTTTTTTTAGTTGCATTTTTAGGTTAAAAAAAAAATGGAAATGTCAATTCTTTCCTGCATTTTACTGCGTTTTTCTGCCATGCAATGTATTGGAAAAGCGCAGCAAAACGCAGTGATGAAAAACGCAGCAAAACGCAGCAAAAAACACACCAAAACGTGGTAAAAACGCATGCGTTTTTGTGTGTTTTTAGCGGCCAAAAACGCAGCATTTTTGAGAAGTGCAAAAACGTCATAGTGCGCACATAGCCTTAAAGTGATTCTGATTAACCAATATAAAGTTCAGCTGTTCTAGTAAGATTTTCTTGACATTTCCTTATTTACATTTTACAGCAAAAGCCAAGGTCCGTAAATATCTTAGGGTGCTTTCACATCAGCGTTTTTTCAAATGCGGCATGAATGTTTTTTTTGTTGCAAACCCGGATCTTTTACAAATGCGTTGTCAGTTTGATGCATTTGCAATGGAATCGCGGCAAGCTGCGGTTTCATGCGGTTGCGTGCGGCAAACACTGGATCCGTTGCATGGCGGTATTTTACCATGTTTCAGAAACGCTACTTGTTGCATTTTTGACCTCGGTCAAAATACTGCATCTCACCGGATCCTTCAAATTGCGGCGGTACCTGCAATGTAGTTCAATGAGCGCCGGATCCTGCTCTACCAGAAATCACAGCTTCTGATAGGCAGATCCTATTGTCTGTACTGAGCATGCCCAGAAAGTAGTTCCTCTACCGTGCTTTCTAATACAGCAGAGCTAGATCGGTGACAGAAGACAGAAGACCAGTATCGTGGAGGGGTGAGAGGGAGTAATAAAGATGAAGACCCTAAATGTATCGGTGTATTTATTTCTAATAAAGTATTTTTTCTCTGTGTGGTGTCTTTTTTTAACCCTTTATTGGAGATTCTTAATGGTCGGGTCAAACTTGGCCTGACATTAAGAATCTCGGGCTTAATACTAGCTGGTAAAACAGAGTTGGTATTAACCCCTTATTACCCAGCGTACCACCCACCACCAGGGCCACTGGAAGAGTTGGATACAGTGACAGAAGAGAGCGCTTCTATGAAAGCGCCATTTTCTGGGGTGGCTGCGGACTGCAATTCGCAGTGGGGGAGCAAGAAAGTTTGCGCCACCCTGCACTGCAGATTCCAATCCCCAGCTGCCTAGTTGTACCTGGCTGGACACAAAAATTGTGCGAAGCCCACACTGTTTTTTTGTTAAATTATTTCATGAAATTCATGAAATAATTAAAAAAAGGGCTTCCCTATATTTTTGGTTCACAGCCAGGTATAAATAGGCAGCTAGGGGTTGGGGGCAGCCCATACCTGCCTGCTGTACCTGGCTAGCATACAAAAATATGCAAAGCCCACGTCATTTTTGTTTTAGTTTTTGGACAAAAACCGAAAAAAAAGGGCTTCTCTGGATTTTCCATTGCTAGTGACATTGCCAGTAACACCAAGCAGTGGGGGTTAGCAGCCAGTAGCTGCTTGGGTTACCCTTAGCAATAGAAAATGCAGCGGGAGCCCACACATTTTTTTTAGGGTTAGGGTTATGTGTTTGGGGGTTTTGTTTTTTTTTTTTGTTTTTTTTTTTTAGTTTTTAATTAATTAAAAAAAAATCGACATGGGCTTCACTCATGAACACTCGAGAATTTTACTGCTCACTTATCCCTACTACTGACCACACAGCCAGCAGAACAAGTAATCAGATCAGCTGACTCCAGTGTCGCAGCGTGTGCGGGCTGTGTGGATGCAGTGGGACACAGAACAAGTAATCGGCCGACAAGTATCCTACTGCGTGCTTTTCATATCTCTGTCAGTGGACATTGGGGCAATGCTCTATATATCAGAATGTAAATGTCATCAAAATTAACAGAAAAATGTAAGATCTCAATAGGCTTTATCCAGCACTACACTAGATACATGAAAACTTTAAAGTATTTTTAAAAAAGGCTAATATTCTGTAGAAAAGTCATTTGATGAACATAATTAGACATAAAAATACAATGGTTGATAATCATGGCCACCCAGTCAAGTTATAACTTGGTTTTCAGCAAAAAAAAAAAACAAATACAAATTGTGGAAAAGAAATAAGAAAAGTAGTAGAGCATCAATAGGAAAGTGAGAAGACGAAAGGAAAATGAAGACAAAGATGGTAAAGTTTTATCAAAATACAAAAGAGGAAACAAAAATGGCAAAATGGGAAAGAGCATATAAAAAGGGGATAAGAAAATGAAAAAAAAACTATGAATGTCCTAATTCCACTGTGCTGTAGGATAACTTAGCTATAGACAGTAGCTTGTTAGGTGTTTCCAATGATCTGCAATAATCAAGATTGGGGGAAAAATTGGAAACTGTAACATATAATGATGCTTTTAATTTTAGTAGGTTTGGTCAACAATCAACTAGGTATGAGGAGGTTCCCATTGTCCACCAATGTTAAAAGGAGATTTTTGAAGGTATCGCCAACTGTCATGGTGGTGTCAGGATCTGTGAAAACAACAAATTCTGGCACTCTGTCTGCTAACTTCTCTGAGGTCTATGATCAGCGCAAGGAGATCAGCCCAGGTTTAGGCAGCCTAGAAAGAGTTAATCTCTCACATGCTATAGGGGAGTCAGTCAAGTTCATTCCCTTCCTATATATGTTGGCTGGACTATTTAATGCATGCTATAGTTTACCTATACTAGTGGTTGTTTTGTTGTGCATTATTGCTGTGAGCGATTGCGGTGTTAACGCTTGTTGTCTTTTCGTTGCTACTATCCTGCTCTTGCTTTTCTCCTTAGTCTCTTACTGTTTTTTCCTGTGAGTTTGCAGTGTGCCTGAGCTTTGGTTTTCCCATGTTTGTCTTAATCTGTGTTACCATTACACTCCTGCCCTTTCCTTCCATGAGAAGGGTAACATTAGATCTGGTCAAGAGAATAGCCATGTACGAGATTCAAGCACCTCCACCATTCAGGGAACCCTGAAGTTTTGGATAGCCTAGGTTCTCCTAGCGTGACAGACAGCATAAGAGGCCCCTGTCCCTCACTATCCTGTAGTCACATCGTGACAACCAGATGTTAAGAAAAACAAGGATCATATATGTTGTATTTTAACACACCTCATGATTCATTCTGCTACGAGAAATGTGGTGATGTGGCAACTCCTTTTCCCTATCAAAACAATCATGTATGCTTGGCAAAGTCAAGTGTGTATGTCTGTGCCGAGATAGTTGAGATCTTGGAAGAATGATACTTCATTCAACAGCCACCTTATGTCAATGACAAGTTGTGGTCAGATCTTAAGGTAAATGTAAGATACAGTGGAACATGAAGGAGTGAAGAAAAGTAAAACTAGTTAATTGAGATATTAAAGTGCATCAAATGGACCTCTTCTATGCTTCCATGCTGGCGGTCAGCAGGCAGAAAGTTACAGGTGAGCAGTCAATCAATGGCTATTCCACTTCCTTATCCTGTGCTGATCTCTGTCATTTAAAGACTGGAAGAGGGGAAGGATGCCTATGTGGCAAGAGTGCAACATTAGTAATACATGTTGCTATTACAGTGCAAATTTTACTGAAAGGGCCAATAGGGAGCCATCTGAAATGCCGCAATGTTACTTTATAGTGCATGTTGGATTGAAGTGTTTTTGTGTTGTTTTCTGGCCAGTACATTTTTTTTAGTGGAGTACATTTATGGCCTCTTTCAGTTTTGTTTTGCTGTTTTTTTACCATGTTGGCATCCTGTAAAGGAACTTTTTTTTTTTATGGAAATGCCATAAAGGGGTATTATATGAATTATACAAAGGGTGCCTACGGTTACACTCCTCTAAACAACTTTAGACCTGAATGAAGTTATTAAGTTTGCACTGAAAGTATATTATGCAATATACTAGATAAGTCACTATATATTTCACAACACATTAATTATGAGAAACTACATCAATTACAATAAACATCATAAACCTTTAAATAAGATGAATAGCTGATGTCACATCTTAAACAGGAGGCAGCATTGATGAGTAAAGGGAATAAACTATGACTTCAATTCCACTAAACCAGAATTCAGGTTGCGCAGGTAAAATTTAGAAAAGATGTTAATCTATTATACATTTCTATTCAAATATGTACTACCTACCAAGAACCATAAGGCAAACTACGTAAAGGTGACCGTGCCCTTTTTTAGATGTTGAAAATAATAAAAATGAGGTCCCTTGGGGTTTTTCACTACGCCAGCAATGTGTTATATAAACTATAGAATAGAAAATAAAGAGCGGCGGTCATCTAAGGTTTTATTTTATTGAACATGTGTGTAACGCTGCATCCCTATGCTCCTTGCTCTCATACAGGGATGCGCTGTCACTCACCGCTGCGGCCGGGTCTCTCCATGCTGCCCCGGCATCTCTGTCTCCCTCTACGTGGGTTCTCCTCCCCTGCCTCCCAGAGCCTGTATGCGCGTCACAGGATCTCTGGGAGCGCTCCTCACTTAAAGGGCCAGCCCGCCACTCCCAGGAAGTGTCTCTTACCCTATTGCTGAGAGGCACTGGGTATTGGGAGTTACCTGTTCAACACCATAGTTCCTGTTAGTCAGTTGGTTTTGTCTAGTCAGTTGTCAGGTCACCTGGCCTGTATCCTGGTCCTGTACTGCCCTGCCCGTTCCTGGTTTTCAGCCCGTTCAGCCTGTTGGCTCCTGGTTCCAGTCGTGTCCTGCCTGTACCTGGTTACTAGCCCATTCTACCCTGTTGGGCACCTGGTTCCCATCCTGTCCTGCCTGTACCTGGCTACCAGCCTGTCCTGCCTGTTGGCCCCTGGTTCCAATCCCATCCTGCCTGTACCTGAACTCTACCTGTCCTGTTGGTACTAGAGACTGTTCGCTGTCTTCCCCTGCCGTGCCTCCAGCCTCAGCTATCCCGATGGCTTTCACTACACCAGAGACTGTGCTTGTCTGCCCTGGCTGTGCCTCCAGCCTCAGCTATCCCTGCGGCTTTTGCCACACCTAGACTCTTCCTATCCGTCTCCATCCTGGACTCTGCCTGTACATCCGGCCCTGCTGTACTTGAGACTCTGCCTGTCCGTCCTGCCTGTACTACCTACCTTGAGCCACCCTGGTGGTCCTCGTCTGTGCTTGAGACTCTGTCCTGCCTGTTCCTGTGTCTGCCCCTGAACTGGGGGTCAGCTGCCACAGTATCGGTCCTCTACCCCATGTTTGGGTAGACCCGGGGTTCCCCTGTGGACAAGTGGGTCCACTTTCTAGCTCACTGCAGTACCACCATCACATGGCGGTGAGCAAGTGACAATGTGGTTGATCAAGAACAAAATGCTGCTCATTTTTTTAAAAGATGACAATCACAGATGAGGCTATACCTCACCAATCAGACTGGTACATGAAGCCTATGCCTGACCCTAAATAGCAATTAGGAAAAATTCTGGAGAATAAACGCCACATATGCTGTGGCTAGAGAGGTATATTAATTTGTATAGTATATACTACGTGTTTCAAAAGCCCATTTTGACCCATTTATAGAACTTGAGAAGCAAAGTGGTACACTTATTAAATGCATTGTATTTAATACTTTACACATAATTCTAGCTCTATATCTATTGCGCACAGAATATTCATTTATTCTCCATAATTTTTGCTAATTGCTATTATAGAAATGTGTAAAAACAGCCCTGTCATACTTGTAAAATTTCAGATAGTTTTGCATATGACTGCTTCTGTTTATCAATCTTGTTACCTAGTTTCACCCCAAAAATAAAACCTACCCCGAAAATAAGCCCTAGCAGGCTTTTTTGGCCTTTTTGTGTAAGCTTAAAATATAAGCCCTACTCCAAACATAAGCCCAAGCTGCAGATAATTATACTAATAGTATGGTGAAATAGGGCTTGAGCAGCCCTTTCAGAATATGTAACTTTATTGGTGTACATTGCTGTAAGCCCTGGAAGTTTATAGTCACATGCCTGCTAGTTAATAGAGTGAATATTCCTCCCTCTACCCACCCATAATCCCGCCCATCCGTCTGGTACAATGAACACACTTAAAGGGCACATAGATTTTTTAAAAGGATTTAATAATTTAAATGAAAAATGCAGCTGAAGCATAAATGCAATGACTTTATATTGGCAACAATTGATTGCTTCAATGCCTGGGGAGAAAAGCCAGAAAATAAAAATCAGTTTCAAAAGAGTCAATTTTGGATGGATTTGGAGTGAGTGTTGGTAGAAATGTATCAATTCGTACTCCAACTTGGAAAATAAAAAAATATGAAATATTATATGATGAGTTTGATTTGGAAAAGTATGATCACAAGGCGCATTTAAAGCTTGCTGCATAGAAAAAAAATCATCCATACTCACAGAGAACAAAGTAAGTACATTCTCAATCAAACTATAAAGAAAAGAACAACTTAATCATTCATCAAAGCTAAAGAAATGCTCACACCACTGCTAATTTTCCAGTGTGGATTTGGAAATGGATCCGTAGCAGTATGTTATGGTGATGAAATCTTAATGTTAGGATTTTCCTATAGTAAATTGTCTATCATCAGTTATCACACATTGGCTATCTATAGAGGAGCTACAGTCAGAGAAAGAATAGAATCAGAGTCGAAAATTAAGTTTACCAACTGCATGGCCCTGGAGCCAACTGACCTGTTCTTATCACTTCTTGCCAGAATATCTGAAGATTCAATCTGTGTGAGAGTCTGCCAGAAACACTCAAAGTGAAGAGTTTTGATCTGTGTCTGCAGTTCCTGAGCCTATGAGCTGGTTACATGTGGTGCCTCTAAATTCCACTTCTGCTGGTAGTTAATGTATATTGGCAGGTAACAGTTAACCTGCATGTTGGTAGATTCTCCTGTTTCTTCTAGTATCCCAGAATTTTAACCTTAGGGGTGCTTCACACATAGCGAGCTCACTGCCGAGATCGCTGCTGAGTCACGCTTTTTGTGACGCAGCAATGACCTCATTAGCGATCTCGCTGTGTGTGACAATGAGCAGCGATCTGGCCCCTGCTGCGAGATCGCTGCTCGTTAAACACAGCCCTGGTTCGTGTTCTTCAAAGGCGCTCTCCCACTGTGACACACAGATCGCTGTGTGTGACAGCGAGAGAGCGACAAATGAAGTGAGCAGGGAGCAGGAGCCGGCGTCTGACAGCTGAGGTAAGCTTGTAACCAAGATAAACATCGGGTAACCAAGGTGGTTACCCGATATTTACCTTAGTTACCAGCCTCTGCAGCTCTCACGCTGCCTGTGCTGCCGGCTCCGGCTCTCTGCACATGTAGCTGCTGTACACATCGGGTTAATTAACCCGATGTGTACAGCAGCTAGGAGAGCAAGGAGCCAGCGCTAAGCAGTGTGCGCGGCTCCCTGCTCTCTGCACATGTAGCTGCATTACACATCGGGTTAATTAACCCGATGTGTACTGTAGCTAGGAGAACAAGGAGCCAGCGCTCAGTGTGCGCGGCTCCCTGCTCCCTGCACACACAGCTAAGCGGTGTGCGCTGGTAACTAATGTAAACATCAGGTAACCATACCCGATGTTTACCTTAGTTACCAGTCTCCGCAGCTTCCAGACGGCGGCTCCGTGCAAGCGCAGCGTCGCTTGCACGTCGCTGCTGGCTGGGGGCTGTTCACTGGTCGCTGGTGAGATCTGCCTGTTTGACAGCTCACCAGCGACCATGTAGCGATGCAGCAGCGATCCTGACCAGGTCAGATCGCTGGTCGGATCGCTGCTGCATCGCTAAGTGTGAAGGTACCCTTAGAGTCAAACTGCATGACACGCTATAGATATAGCAATCTCTATAGTTGTAATGTACTGAATTGAGAAGAGGGTTAACCAATCTTCTGTTTTACCCTTTTACCCTCTCCATATTACAAGTGATAATTGAGATAATAACACCTTTCCAAGCACTTAAATGGTAGACTTGCCTAGATATGCTCCCTTATTACTAGAGTTGAGCGCGGTTCGTGGTTCGTGGTTCTCCAGTTCTAGGCTCGAGTGATTTTTGGGCTGTTCGAGATCGAACTAGAACTCGAGCTTTTTGCTAAAAGCTCGATAGTTCTAGATACGTTCGAGAACGGTTCTAGCAGCAAAAAGCAGGGCTTTTTACAGCTACAGTGAGCAGGAGCCATCGCTGGCAGCCTGCCACAAGCTGGTAACCAAGATAAACATCGGGTATCCAAGCAAAGCGCTTTGGTTAGTAACCCGATGTTTATCTTAGTTACGTGCAGGAAGCCCACACTTTCCCGCTCAGCTCGCTCCACCCCCTCCTGCCCGCGGCATGTACACATACATACACATACACAAACACACACACACACACACACATCCACCCCCCCCCCCCCCGCCCGCCCGCCCGCTCGCTCGCTCGCTCGCTCGGCTTACCTGCGGTGATGAAGTCCCGCCATCCCGACCTCAGCGCTGTCACTGTCCTCCATGGCCGCCGCTTGTCACATCACCTATCGCTTCCGACCCGAGACTGACACTGGCGGTGACGTCACGGACCTCTCGCGATACTTGATGTGAAGGCGCCGGTCATTGACCTCAGTGACAGGGGCTGTCAGTGTGCTGGAGATCAGCGCAGGTAATGTACCTCACTGACAGCAGCACTTGTCACCCCCCTGCAGTGACCTGGGCTGACCCATTGATGTTAGCTCAGGTCACTGCACTGCTCTCCCAGCCAATGGGGAACATCCTGCTCTTCATTGACTGGGACAGTGTGCATCGTCATGGCAACCCCTTGGATTACACCAGACCTGGATTTGTTTTTCAATCTAATAAATTGGTTAAAGAGGGAATGTTTTGGGGAGTGTTTTTTCAAATAAAAATGTGTTTGTCGTCTATTTTTTTTTTTATTACTGACTGGGTTGGTGATGTCGGGTATCTGATAGACGCCTGACCTCACCAACCCCAGGGCTTGATGCCAGGTGACATTACACATCTGGTATTAACCCCAAATATTACCCCGTTTGCCACCGCACCAGGGCGCGGGATGAGCTGGGGCGAAGCACCAGGATTGGCGCATCTAATGGATGCGCCACTTCTGGGGCGGCTGCGGCCTGCTATTTTTAGGCTGGGGAGATTCCAATAACCATGGACCTCCCTAGTCTGAGAATATCAGGCCCCAGCTGTCTGCTTTACCTTGGCTGGTGATCCAATTTTGGGGGACCCCTACGTGTTTTTTTTTTTAATTATTTATTTAATTTAAAATAACAGCGTGGGGTGCCCTCAGTTTTGGATTACCAGCCAAGGTGAGGTTGCCAGCTGTGGTCTGCAGGCTGCAGCCGTCTGCTTTACCCTAGCTGGCTACAAAACTAGGGGGAACCCTATGTCATTTTTTTGGCTAAATACAAAGCTAAGCACCCCTTAGTGCCACATGAAAGGTACCAAAGGGTGTTCCACTTTTTCTCCATTTTTTTCTCCACTTTCTCTCCACTTTTTCTCCACTTTTTCTCCATTTTTTTCTCCACTTATTCTCCACTTTTTCTCCTCTTATTCTCCACTTTTTCTCCACTTTTTCTCCACTTTTTCTCCTCTTATTCTCCACTTTTTCTCCACTTTTTCTCCACTTTTTCTCCATTTTTTTTCTCCACTTTCTCCACTTTTTCTCCACTTTTTTCTCCACTTTTTCTCCTCTTATGCTCCACTTTTTCTCCTCTTAATCTCCACTTTTTCTCCACTTTTTCTCCACTTTTTTCTCCACTTTTTCTCCTCTTATGCTCCAATTTTTCTCCACTTTTTCTCCACTTTTTCTCCACTTTTCTCCTCTTAATCTCCACTTTTTCTCCTCTTATGCTCCACTTTTTCTCCACTTTTTCTCCACTTTTTCTCCACGTTTTCTCCACTTTTTTCTCCACTTTTTCTCCTCTTATGCTCCACTTTTTCTCCACTTTTTCTCCACTTTTTCTCCACTTTTTCTCCACTTTTTCTCCACGTTTTCTCCACGTTTTCTCCACTTTTTTCTCCACTTTTTCTCCTCTTATGCTCCACTTTTTCTCCACTTTTTCTCCACTTTTTCTCCTCTTAATCTCCACTTTTTCTCCACTTTTTCTCCACTTTTTCTCCACTTTTTCTCCACTTTTTCTCCACTTTTTCTCCACTTTTTCTCCACTTTTTTCTCCACTTTTTCTCCACTTTTTCTCCTCTTATGCTCCACTTTTTCTCCACTTTTTCTCCACTTTTTCTCCACTTTTTCTCCTCTTATGCTCCACTTTTTCTCCACTTTTTCTCCACTTTTTCTCCTCTTATGCTCCACTTTTTCTCCACTTTTTCTCCACTTTTTTCTCCACTTTTTCTCCTCTTATGCTCCACTTTTTCTCCACTTTTTCTCCACTTTTTCTCCACTTTTTCTCCTCTTATGCTCCACTTTTTCTCCACTTTTTCTCCACTTTTTCTCCACGTTTTCTCCACTTTTTTCTCCACTTTTTCTCCTCTTATGCTCCACTTTTTCTCCACTTTTTCTCCACTTTTTCTCCACTTTTTCTCCACGTTTTCTCCACGTTTTCTCCACTTTTTTCTCCACTTTTTCTCCTCTTATGCTCCACTTTTTCTCCACTTTTTCTCCACTTTTTCTCCTCTTAATCTCCACTTTTTCTCCACTTTTTCTCCACTTTTTCTCCACTTTTTCTCCACTTTTTCTCCACTTTTTTCTCCACTTTTTCTCCACTTTTTCTCCTCTTATGCTCCACTTTTTCTCCACTTTTTCTCCACTTTGTCTCCACTTTTTCTCCTCTTATGCTCCACTTTTTCTCCACTTTTTCTCCACTTTTTCTCCTCTTATGCTCCACTTTTTCTCCACTTTTTCTCCACTTTTTTCTCCACTTTTTCTCCTCTTATGCTCCACTTTTTCTCCACTTTTTCTCCACTTTTTCTCCACTTTTTCTCCTCTTATGCTCCACTTTTTCTCCACTTTTTCTCCACTTTTTCTCCATTTTTTTCTCCACTTATTCTCCACTTTTTCTCCTCTTATTCTCCACTTTTTCTCCACTTTTTCTCCACTTTTTCTCCTCTTATTCTCCACTTTTTCTCCACTTTTTTCTCCACTTTTTCTCCATTTTTTTCTCCACTTTCTCCACTTTTTTCTCCACTTTTTCTCCTCTTATGCTCCACTTTTTCTCCTCTTAATCTCCACTTTTTCTCCACTTTTTCTCCACTTTTTCTCCACTTTTTTCTCCACTTTTTCTCCTCTTATGCTCCACTTTTTCTCCACTTTATCTCCACTTTATCTCCACTTTTTCTCCACTTTTTCTCCACTTTTTCTCCACTTTTTCTCCACTTTTTTCTCCACTTTTTCTCCACTTTTTCTCCTCTTATGTTCCACTTATTCTCCACTTTTTCTCCACTTTTTCTCTACTTTTTCTATGGTCGGTCTACCCATTAGCTCTGCCATGCATAGTGTAGCTCTACACCTACTGCACATGTTACTTTATGATTGACATCTCTTTCGTACCAGAGCTGTCTAAGTCTACTCTGACCCCATATTTGTCATTACTATATTGTCCTTGTACTGTATTATTGTATCATGTGTTTCATTTCTTGCTGTGTTGCAATTTTTTTGCTGCATCCCAATTGTACCTCTACATTGTTCAAGTTTATGTTATTGTTCTCTCACTCTTATGTGATACTGATTATTGTCATTTTTCATGATTACATGCAGATAAGTCCAATCTGACGAAGGCTCAGGCCGAAACGTCATTTGTAACTTGTTTTGGACAAAAACATATATGCTTATGAAAAAAAAATTTTCTTAATACGGACCAATAAAGAGTGATTTTGCATTACTATCCGTTGTGACTTACTGACTTAGTCTGGGAGATATAGAGTGCCGAGGTTACTCACTAATTTTATCTATTATTACCTCTGAGCACCTATATACCAGTGAGCAGAGCTTCCTCTACAGTAGTTCTCCTGATTAGGCATGCCCTTACCTCATGAGCAGGGCATTGCAGCTTTGGTAGCAACCATTACGACATGGACTCTGCTGCTGTGGACCCGGGGAGAGTGAGTGCAGATTCATTGCACCCACACTCCTCACATGAAGGGTCCGCACTCCTAGAAAATGGGGGATACGTTCCCTGAGTGTCTCCCCCCCATATTCTAGACGGTCCAGAGTCGTCGTGGGACCCCTTTATTTTTTTTCTTACAATAAATTGGTGAAAGAGGAAATGTTTTGGGGACTGTTTTTTCAAATAAATTTCTTTTGTCGATTTTTTGTTTTTGTTAGTACTGACAGTTTATGATGTTGGGTATCTAATAGACGCCATGACATCACAAACTGCTGGGCTTGATCTCAGGTGACTTTACAGCTAGTATCAACCCGATTTATTACCCCGTTTGCCACTGCACCAGGGCACGGGATGAGCTGGGGTGAAGCGCCAGGATTGGCGCATCTAGTGGATGCGCCACGTCTGGGGTGCCTGCGGCCTGCTATTTTTAGGCTGTGAAGGCCCAATAACTATGGACCTTCCCACCCTGAGAATACCAGACCACAGCTGTCCGCTTTACCTTGGCTGGTGATCCAATTTGGGGGGTCCCCTACTTTTATTGTGTAATTATTAATATTTATAAAATAATTATAAAAAAGAGCCTGAGGGGACCTCCACATTGGATCCCCAACCACGGTAAAGCTGCCAGCTGTGGTTTTCAGGCTACAGCCGTCTGCTTTACCCTAGCTGGCTATCAAAAATGGGGGGACCCAACGTAATTTTTTTTTTTTAACTATTTTTTAAATAGAAAAAATTAATGGGCTTCCCTGTATTTTGATTGCCAACCAAGGTAACGGCAGGCAGATGGGGGTGGCAACCCATAGCTGTCTGCTTTATCTGCTGAGAATCAAAAATACCGCGGAGCGCTACGTCATTTTTTTAAAGATTTATTTTTACAGCACTGTGATGTCCAGCAATCAAAATACAGGGAAGCCCATTTTATTTTTAGTTATTTAAATAAATAATTAAAAAAAATATATGTTAGCTCCCACTGCATTTTTTGTATTGCTAGCTAAGGGTAATCCAAGCAGCTACTGGCTGCTAACCCCCACTGCTTGGTGTTACCTTCACTGGCAATGGAAAATCCAGGGAAGCATTTTTATTTTTTTTTGCCAAAAAGCTACAAAAAAAGGACGTGAGCTTCGCCATATTTTTGTATGCTAGCCAGGTATAGCAGGCAGGTGCTGGAAGAGTTGGATACAGCGCCAGAAGATGGCGCTTCTATGAAAATGCCATTTTCTGAGGTGGCTGCAGACTGCAATTCGCAGCAGTGGGGCCCAGAAAGCTCAGGCCAACCGGTGGTGCGGATTCCAATCCCAGCTGCCTAGTTGTACCTGGCTGGACACAAAAATGGGGCAAAGCCTACGTCATTTGTTTTCTAATTATTTCATGAAATTCATGAAATAATAAAAAAAGGGCTTCCCTTTATTTTTGGTTCCCAGCCGGGTACAAATAGGCAACTGGGGGTTGGGGGCAGCCGTACCTGCCTGCTGTACCTGGCTAGCATACAAAAATATGGCGAAGCCACATAATTTTTTCAGGGGGCAAAAAACTTCTGCATACAGTCCTGGATGGAGTATGCTGAGCCTTGTAGTTCTGCAGTTGCTGTCTGTCTGTATGGAGAAGAGCAGACAGCAGCTGCAGAACTACAAGGCTCAGCATACTCCATCCAGGACTGTATGCAGAAGTTTTTTGCCCACCAAAAAAATGACGTGGGCTTCGCCATATTTTTGTATGCTAGCCAGGTACAGCTGGCAGCCACGGGCTGCCTCCAACCCCCAGTTGCCTATTTGTACCCGGCTGGGAACCAAAAATATAGGGAAGCCCGTTTTTTTTAATTATTTCACTTATTTCATGAAATAATTAAAAAAACAAATGACGTGGGCTTCGCCCTATTTTTGTGTCCAGCCGGGTACAACTAGGCAGCTGGGGATTGGAATCCGCAGCACAGGTTAGCCCGAGGTTTGTGGGCGCCTCTGCTGCGGATTTCAGTCCGCAGCCGTCCCAGAAAATGGCGCTCTCATAGAAGCGCCATCATCTGGCGCTGTATCCAACTCTTCCAACAGCCCTGGAGCCGGGTGGCTTGTTGGGTAATCATGAGTTAATACTGGCTTTGTTTTACCAGCCAGTATTAAGCCAGAGATTCTTAATGTCAGGCACGTTTGACCCGGCCATTAAGAATCTCCAATAAAGGGTTAAAAAAAGACACCACACAGAGAAAAAATACTTTAATAGAAATAAATACACAGACACATTAGAGACTCCATCTTTATTACCCCTGTCAGCCCTCCACGATCCTGCTCTTCTGTCTTCTTTCTTTCTAGTGTAGTAGTAGTGACGATTGTAGTGAGGGGCATCACTTGGGGCTGGGGAACCTCCATCCTAACTACAATGCTCACTACAATCGGGAAGCAGCGTGCAGCCTTCACTCCGTGAGTGATCACTGCTGGCTGCTAGCGGTAACGCTGACAGACGCGTTACCATAGCAACGGTGCTCCCGGAGCCGCGGTTAGCGGTGACGTCACCGCTAACTGCGTTGCTATGGCAACGGTGATCTCCGTTAATGACCGGCTGTGTCAGCCGGTCCCTAACGGAACGGGGAGTCGACCGTGTGCTAGAGCATGTCGCCGGTACACGGCGATACACATATGTGCACCGTGTACCGGAGAGATGCACTCGCAGGTCCTACATGACGTGTCATAGTCATGTGACCAGTCTGTAGCCAATGAGATAATAGCCATGTGACTGGTCACATGGCTATTTTGACGTCACGATAGGTCCTGCTTCTCTGCTGGCAGTGCAGGTCACCGGGAGGATTCAGCGATCATCGGATGGAATAGCGGCAGGAGACAGAGTGCAGAAGGGATCGCGAGGACCGGTAAGTGTTATGGCAATGTTTATTAACTGTTTGTGTACATTTATAATGCATTTTTATGTGTTTGTGATTGCCTCCCATTATAGCCTATACGTTCGAGTTCGGTTCGTCGAACGTTCGACGAACCGAACTCGAACGGGACCCCCGTTCGGCGAACCGGCCTCGAGCCGAACCGGGACCAGTTCGCTCATCTCTACTTATTACTGCAGAACTAGGCAAACTTGCCAGTCTAGGTGATCTAACAACTGAGTAATGGCAGTCACACATGCTGGGAATCACCCTGAATTCTCAGAATCAGATCTAACTAAAAGCCTATTTACATGTAACAATAAATGTTATGGTTCCAAGTAATCAGACCTATTAATGTTACTTATCCAACATTAGCGATGCAAACACTGCTATGATAAAGCTTGCCTCCCAAAATGGCAACACATACTCAATATTAAAATTGCAACAGCAAGGACCAGCCGGAAGTTTCTGCAAAATGAGGACATGAAGTGTCGCTAAGATCAGAACAAATTTGTAAGCACCTAGCTCCATTTGTGGCATGTGGGAAAAGTATAAGCCAGACTGAAAGTAATACTTTTAGCCACATGAAACCTCAAAAGTCAGATCAAGTCTTGTGGAATTATTGTGTCATGTCTCCTGTTCGTTGGCATACCAGTTATTGCCACTTGGTGCAAACTGAGAAGGATAGAATCCTTGAATTTTCAGACCTGGGCTTATTTCTTTGGCATGATCAAGTGGTTGGGAGAACAACGACAAACTGGAGTGATAGCAAAAGGTGCACAGAGGTGATCCTGTGCAATGACAGGTTGTCAGATTAGAATGGTGCGTAAGAATTCATTCTGTACTGCAAGTAAAATTGGACATCACATACCAAGTCTAAGACGGGCTTTGCACACTACGACATCGCAGGTACGATGTCGGTGGGGTCAAATCGAAAGTGACGCACATCCGGCGTCGCTGTCGATATCGTAGTGTGCAAATCCTTTTACATACGATTAACGAGCGCAAAAGTGTCGTTATCGTATGATCGGTGTAGGGTTCGACATTTCCATAATTTTGCAGCCACAACGGTACGATGTTGTTCTTCGTTCCTGCAGCAGCACACATCGCTGTGTGTGTGAAGCCGCAGGAGCGAGGAACATCAGCTTACCTGCGTCCCAGCTGCAATGCGGAAGGATGGAGGTGGGCAGGATGTTTACGTCCTGCTCATCTCCGCCCCGCCGCTACTATTGGCCGCCTGCCGTGTGACGTCGCTGTGATGCCGCACAACCCGCCCCCTTAGGAAGGAGGCGGGTCGCCGGCCAGAGCGACGTCGCAGGGCAGGTGAGTGCATGTGAAGCTGCTGTAGCGATTATATTCGCTACGGCAGCAATCACAAGATATCGCACCTGCGATGGGGGCGAAGACTATCACTGCAGCGTCGGTAACACATTGTTACCGATGTCGCAGCGTGCAAAGCCCACCTAAGGCATTAAAAAAATGTCTTCACAAACCATCAAAAGACATTTGTATGACATTGAGCTATGAGCAAGATGTCCAGCTACAGGATATCTATTAACCTCACACCACTGCTCTGCAAGTCTATCATAGTGCAGAGCAAGACAGGAATGGAGGTCTATCAGCAATTAATCCCATGAGTCCCATTTTTATCTTGGGCAACACCATAAAGAGGTTTTCAAGATTGATCGTTACACCAGTCCTACTCCCAGGATTTTGATGTTGGGGTGGTATTATGTATGGTAGTCTTCCCCTTGTATCCTTAATTTCAGCTACACTAACAGCTTGGCATTAGATTGATTTGGGTGTGGATCCAATTGTATGCACATTTCTCCAAAGTGTCCCAGGAGCAGTTTTTCAACACCACAATACCAGGCCATTTGTTGTTCGTGTTACTGCGAGCAGCTTGAATGGACTGATCATAGTACCATTGACTGCAGCATCTCCGGACTTGTCTGCTATCAAGCAGATCTGAGATGTCACTGGTCGACAATTTCAAAGAATGCTGCCAGCAGTGGGTTTTGATGACTTTTGATGCCAAAGTGCATTCATCGGTGCAAAAAATCCTCAGAAAGTCATCAATAACCTCATTAACAGCATACTAACTAGGACTAGTCGAACTCGCAAAAAAACGGGACCGTGGGTCCCAACTAAATAAAAAAAAAACCCGGATCTGCTCCGGGATCCGATACTCATATAAGTCTTTGGGGACCAGAATCCGGAGATTAAAAGCGTTGGTGGAAGGGATAGGAGGGTAGGAGCATGCGCAGTGTACTCACTGAGGCTGTGTCATGGCGGCAAGCTGATTCCAGGTCACGCATTCCCTTCCACATCCGACAATTAACTCTCATTGAATATTCACTGCTTTGCCCGACCACTGGCACATGTAATTGGTTGCAGTTAGACACTCCCCCACCCTGAGTGGCAGCATGTCAGCAGATTGCAACCAATCACAGGCGCCAGGACGGCCGGTGGGCGGGAAAAGCAGTGCAAGGGTCTGCAAGTCAGTATGGTGGTATAAAAATAAATGAATAAATAAAACAATTTTTTGCAGGGTCCCCCATATTCTGATGCCAGCACAGATAAAGCCCACAGCTGCATCCCCCAGCTGTTGGACTTTAACTGTGCTGTGCATCAAAATAAGCCCAGAGTCACACATGCGAGGGACTCTCATCACATCACCCAGCATGGCCTGCCACTCTCCGAACATGAGCGTGCAGGTATAGAGAAATACATGCGGCCGACCCACTCCTGTCAGAAGAGTGTGCAGCTGTGCCAGGTGATGCGATACGAGACTCGTGCGAGTCTGGCATGACATCACCCGGCACGGCCTGCCACTCTCTGAACATGAGCGTGCAGGTACACAGAAACACGTGCAGCCAACCCGCTGCTGTCAGAAGAGTGTACGGCTGTGCCAAGTCATGTGATGACAGACACCGAGTCTCCATAAGTATGAAACGCTCACTTAATTCTTGTTTTTTTTTATTTTTCCTTTAATTTCCCCAGTGCCGAATCCGGATCATACACTGGGAATCCTGGGCAGCACTCGAGCATCTTTGAAACCGCGCGGATCCGGACTTTTACAGTGTGGGTCCGCTCAGCCCTAATACTGACTAAACTGAGATGGATTAAAAATGTTTTCATTTTTTTATCATTTGCATATAATCAGTATAACCATTGATCTTGTGATTTCCACAACTTCACAACCTTTCCTTCTTGTTCTTGTACCGAACAACTGAGCATGGTAGTGCTCACTCATCACTAGAGATTATCCCTTAAAAAAATAATCAAGTCAACATTTTGTACTTAGAAATCACAAAGCATTTGAAAAGTGAAAACTCGCTTTAAGGAAGTTTTGAATAAAATGGATGACAATTTGAGATGAGTGGACCTGTTGAAGTTTGGGTATGGCAGGTTCAGTCGAACTTTAGATAAAGTTCAGTTCGACACCTAGACTAAACTCTGTTGGAAATCACTGATTGGCCTGTTCAGCTCTCCACAGCCAGCCATAAACAGAGCACTTCCAGGAGAGGGAGGGTGATGATTTTAACCCCAGTGCGAGCCATTCAAACACTGCATGCAACTCACTCTGGGCCGAGCAGCGAGCATACCGGAGCACAGTGATGCTGGCTCGAGCGTTTTTCATACGTAAAGCACCCAAACCCAAAACTTGAACAATGATTTTTTTGTAAAGTCTGTGTTCTGTACGAACCCCAAATTCTACTACTCAGATTTGGTCATCCCTCATGAAAATAGAATAGAATAAGTCATAGATCTATATTTAAGCAATGTACATATATTTTGTAAGGAAATTATTTTTAAGCTGAAACGATAATTTGACTAATGATACCAGTTAGCAAAACCATTATTAAAGATAATTCACAAATGATTATCATCTTGTGAATTTAGACATGCTCTCACCATTCCATTGAACTGCTACTAATAACCACTAAGGTGGACTTTGCACACTACGACATCGCAGGTGCGATGTCGGTGGGGTCAAATTGAAAATTACGTAGTTCCGGCATCGCATGCGACATCGTTGTGTGTAAAGGCTCGATGATACGATTAACGAGCGCAAAAGCGTCGTAATCGTATCATCGGTGCAGCGTCGGCGTAATCCATGATTACGCTGACGCCACGGTCAGATGTTGTTCCTCGCTCCTGCGGCAGCACACATCACTGTGTGTGAAGCCGCAGGAGCGAGGAACATCTCCTACCCGTGTCACTGTGGCTTCCGTAGGATATGCGGAAGGAAGGAGGTGGGCGGGATGTTTACATCCCGCTCATCTCCGCCCTTCTGCGCCTATTGGCCGCCTGCCGTGTGACGTCGCAGTGACGCTGCACAACCCGCCCCCTTAATAAGGAGGCGGGTCGCCGGCCAGAGCGACGGTCGCAGGACAGGTGAGTCCATGTGAAGCTGCCGTAGCGATAATGTTCGCTACGGCAGCTATCACAAGGATGTCGCAGTTGCGACGGGGGCGGGCACTATCGCGCTCGGCATCGCAGCATCGGCCTGCGATGTCGCAGCATGCAAAGTGCCCCTAAGTCTCAAGTGTTTATGCAATCAGACCCAACAGAACAGATTGACCTTGGGTCATTATCATAATAAAAAGTCATTTGAAAGCACTGTACAAGCATTCAAAGTTGCTGTCTTCAATATGAAATAAACATTCCCCCCTTCATTCACCCACCAGTGTTGATAGAAAATGGGGCATGCTAGTCTCCTAAGGCATTGTAATTCTGATAATGTAACCAGCCAGCTCTGCAAAAGATAACAGGTTCTTCTAGGTAACTAGCACAGTGGTGTAATGGAACATACCTTCTGAAAGTGACACCAGCAGTATTATTAACACGCTGTGCAAGATCAAAGGGGTCAATTGTAGACAGTTAGATATAAAATCCAGACTTCTTGGGAGAGATTGAAAAGATAATCAGTGAATCCTCTGTAGATTACAGTTTGATTAATTTACAAAGTGAAGACTAATTGAAAGTCAGACTAAATAATTGTTGCAGTGCTCTGTTGTACCAAACTCTGTGACTCTGTGCCTGCAAAAGTCCAGCTGTTATCTGAGATAACAAGATGTATTCTGTTACCCTTTGCCCTTTTTGGGTCCTCTAAGGTCATGGATGACAGCCTGTGTTATTCTGACATATATATTACTGGTCAGTCAAAGGTGGACATGGATTTTTATTTGAAAGTTTAAAAGAATGTTGAATACCAAGTGAAAAATCACCATTTATCACAAACATACCTTTACTTACCAATTATATTAATAATACTATTAAAAAGATTCCCCATCCCAAAAAATAAAAATAGAATAAATATTCTTTAGTAATAAGTTATATATTTTTCTAATATGGTTCAAATAGTTTAGGTGCATCAATCCTCCGCTGGCCTCTCCATCCTCCGCTTTGCTTCCGGTCCTGTGATTGTTTCCTGTGGCAGCATATGATTGAAGCAGTGTGTGCCAGGCTGCTTACTTTTACAGCTAAGCCAGCCCCATTCTCTGTCGTAGCTTATGCACAGAAAAGGAGGATGCTGACTTAACTATTTAAATAATCAGTCAGCCAGCCCCCTTCACACACTGCTTTGCTCACTGGATTATACTGGAGATATTGTCCTGTGCCAAGAACATGACTGAAAGCTAAGTTTCCAGAACTTGGACTGGAGCGGCTACTAGAGTACTAAAGCACCTGGCCAAATTGATTCATATTAGTAGGATATATAAATTACTATTAGGCCGGGGCCACATGGGGACTAATGCGATCCTTGCACGACACTCGGCTCACTCTGGCAGCACAGCAGGAGCAGAGTGTCATGCGAGTGTCACTGAGACTGAGGTCCGATCATGCGATCGGACCATAGCTGCGGGGGACGGGCCGGCACTGAGGGGCGGGCCAGTGCTGAGGAGGGGTGGGCTGGCGCTGCTGAGGAGAGAGAGGGATTTAGCTCCCTCTCTCCTCCATAGCTGGCTATTGCCATTCTCGCACTGCACTCACGTTACACCGGTGTACCGCGAGTGCAGTGCGATCTTTCTGTCGCACCATAGACTTAAATGGGTGCGAGAGAAGAGTCTCGCATTATAATTGGGGCCGAGAAAATAATCGCTCATGGGTGCTGACACATAGGCTAATATTGGTCCGAGTGGAATGCGATGTTTTATCACACTTCACTCTGCCCGATTTTCATGCCGTGTGTCTTAGGCCTAAAAAGGACTGTTCTAAAGTTTAATCTTCAGGAGTACACTGCTACCCTGCTTCCCAGCTTACTCTTTGTAGAGGCAGTGTTCTCCTGAAGATTGACAGTTGGAACCAAGAGCACAGTAGCATCATTGTGCCCCTGGCTAAGCTATGCACTGCACCAACATTGGAGGAGCACAGGGACACTGAGGGGTACTTTGCACACAACGACATTGCAGCTGCGATGTCGGTGGCGTCAAATCGAAAGTGACGCACATCCGGCGTCGCTGTCGATATCGTAGTGTGCAAATCCTTTTACATACGATTTGAGCGCAAAAGTGTCGTTATCGTATGATCGGTGTAGGGTCTGACATTTCCATAATTTAGCAGCAGCGACGGTACGATGTTGTTTCTCATTCCAGCAGGCAGCACACATCGCTGTGTGTGAAGCCGCAGGAGGAAGGAACATCACCTTACCTGCGTCCCGGCTGCAATGCGGAAGGATGCAGGTGGGCGGGATGTTTACGTCCCGTTCATCTCCGCCCTCCGCTCCTATTGGCCGCCTGCCGTGTGACGTCCCTGTGACGCCGCACGACCCGTCCCCTTAGGAAGGAGGCGGTTCGCCGGCCAGAGCGACGTCGCAGGGCAGGTGAGTGCATGTGAAGCTGCCGTAGCGATAATGTTCGCTATGGCAGCAATCACAAGATATCGCTGCTGCGACGGGGGCGGGTACTATCGCACTCGGCATTGCAAGCATCGGCTTGCGATGTTGTAGTGTGCAAAGTACCCCTAAAGCTCACCAAATTGTGCAACTCCAGTGATTCAGTCAGCTTTATATCAGTGCTTACAGGGCTATATGTAAAAGAGCCTGTAAGCACTGTATATGCTCAGCCATTCTGCTACACTGTAGCTGTGGTCAGTAACCTAGACAACGAGCATTAAACAATCAAATTAAAAATATCTTTTTAAAATTGCAAATTGCTTGTTTTTACAAGCACTTTGCAATTGTAACCATCATTGAAGGTTGAAATGTACTTCAATTGGCTGGAACACCTCTTTAACATTATTTTTCAATGATTGGTAACATTGTACGAGGGGTGGACTCTTGCATTTGAATTCCTACCCCTGAAGAGATGAATCGCTTCATTGTACTGTTGTTTGAATAATGTCTTGAACAAGACATCTTTTTTGAATATTGTTTCATATAGATCGTAATGTAATGTGTTCCTGTCATATGTAGTCATGTATAATGTAAACCATGGCAAAGCACTTGTGTTGTAATGCTCACCGCTGGTGATGGTAAGTCGGCGAGCAGAAGTGAACCCACTGGAACACAGGGTGGACCCCGCCTAAGCCTTTAAAGGGAGGGGATTAGTTAAGCTCCCGCCACAAGGCAGATGCCAGGTGCCACTCCCAGGGCAATGACCGGGACTTTGGCGGCTGACCCCCACAGTAGGGGTGGACACATGTGCAGATTGGCAAAGTCTACTGTTGACAGGGACCACCAGGATGGCTGATTCAGATAGCATGGCTAAGACAGACAGGGAGCATCACTAGTGTAGACAGGAAGCAGTGGGACATCTGAGGCAGATAGCACGGCCAGGAATGAAAGGCTCCAGGGCTGTAGATGGGACTGGGAAACAGGAATAGGATACTGTATATTGGCATGGATAGTGGACAAGGGGACCTGACAACTAGCTAGCAAGAGGCAGACCACTAACTAACCATGTTGCTCATGCCCCTCCCCAAGTTGACGAGTGTCTTAAGTACCCAGTTCCTCTCAGCGATAGGCTGAGAGACACTTCCAGGAAATAGCGTTTTGACCCTTTAAGAGAAGGGCAACTGGGTGCGCACATACCCTGTGCGCACTCCCGGAGGACCTGTGTGGCGTTCCCAGACCCAGAGAGGAGGATGCAGGGGAGACCCACGTGGAGGACCACTGGGAAGCTAGGCAGGGTAGTGCGAGTCTGCCGCGGCGGTGAGTATGACAGCGTCCATGCTGGGTAGAGCAATGCAGGGATGCTGGTGCAATGCTTACTGCAATGCTTTTCAGGACTTCAGGTTCCTGCTCAGTGACAGGTGAGGTACCTGTATAGGGTCTGAGTAGGAATGCAGGGAGTAAGGGCAGGAGTTATCACCTCTACCCTCTCACTATTGCTAGGGCCCACCGTTGTTATTTCATTTTCGGTTTCCCCCTTGTTTGTGGTGTTGTTGTGTTGTGTTTTTTTTGAACGTCAGACATCAGCCTTTACATTTTTCCCCTTTGTTTCTATGGCACAGGCTGCTGCACACTTGCTGCTGACCCTCTCTCAGGAGGTCACTCGTCTCCATGCTCAGGTGGTACAGCAACTGTCCTGGGTTCCTGGTCTTGGCGCTCATCCAGGCACAACCAGAACCCAGGATAGCCCTCCAGTACAGGTTTTATGGAGGGCGGGACAAATTTGTTACTTTTAGGGAAGCTCGCAAGCTATACTTCAAGCTCCGCCATCACTCTTCAGGTAGTGACCAACAGCAAGTGGGGATAATTATTTCTCTGTTGCAGGGGGATCCCCAGTCCTGGGCCTTCTCTCTGCTGACCAACTCTAATTTGTTGGTCGACGAATCCTTTGCGACATTGGCTTTGGTGTGCGGTGACCCTGATGGCATCATGCTGGCCGAATCCAAACTCCAGAAGCTCCAGCAGGGGGTGCAGCCAATGTCAGAGTATTGCTTAGAGTTCTGGAGATGGGCCACTGAGACCAAGTGGAATGACCCTGCTCTCAGGTGTCACTTCTGCCAGGGAAGGTCAGGTCAGCCTAGGGACTCCGTGGTCCAATACACTTCCCCAGAGTCACTGGGGGCTGCCATTGCCCTCAATATTAGAGTGGACAGACACCTTAGGGAGAGACCCTTTAAGACCCTGTCTCCATTTATACTCCCTAGGGAGGAAATCCCACTAATGCCAGCCGACAAACCCATGCAGTTGGGTGGCGCTTCCTTTCCAATGGAATCATTTGCGGCTCGTTGTGGGTCTGGGGCTAGCTTCTACTGTAGGGATAAAGCTCTTTACATCAGGGTATGTCCATTAAGACCTAAGCCAAGTCCTTCTCGTAGTAAGCCACGTCCTCCTGGTCACAAGGAGAGAAGCGACCAGGCAGTATATAGTTCCTCCATCTACACGTCCCAGTTCACCATTACAGCAGAGGTGATTATTGGTGGGAAAAACTGAGACGATTTCTGTTCTGGTGGACAGCGGAATGGGTGCAAATTTGGTGGATGCTTTCTTTGCTCAGACTCTGGGTCTGACTCATAGTGCATTGACAAAATCCATCCCTTATCCTGGCTGTTGACTCTGCTCGTCTCCATCAGAAGGAGTTCACTCATACTGTGCATAATATAAACCTGAAAGTGGACCGCTTTCATCATGAACATCTGTCCTGTTACAGTGGGGAAAAAAAGTATTTAGTCAGCCACCAATTGTGCAAGTTCTCCCACTTAAAAAGATGAGAGAGGCCTGTAATTGAAATCATAGGTAGACCACAACTATAAGAGACAAAATGAGAACACAAAATCAGAAAATCACCTTGTCTGATTTGGCAAGATTTTTTTTGCAAATTATGGTGTCACACGGCAGCCGTCCAATAGAAGCGGAAGGGCGGAGATGAGCGGGCGGAATATCCCGCCCACCTCCTTCCTTCCTCATTGCCGGTGGACGCAGGTAAGGAGATGTTCGTAGTTCCTGCGGTGTCACACATAGCGATGTGTGATGCCACAGGAACGACGAACAATCAGCGGCATGCACCACCAACGATATTATGAAAAGGAGCGACGTCTCAATGATCAACGATTTTTGTCGTTTTTGCGATCGTTGATCGTCGCTCCTAACTGTCAGACGCTGCGATGTTGTTAACGACGCCGGATGTGCGTCACAAACACCGTAACCCCGACAATATATCGTTAGCGATGTCGCAGCATGTAAAGCACCCTTAAGGCAATTCAAATTACAACCCCCCTCTCTAAAGAGACACAACTTATCTCCAGATCAATTACTTGTGGACCATGTTACGGGTGTTAAATTCTGGGGGTAACTCCATCCAGTCTTACAGCCAAAGGGTTAACAATGTTCGTAACTCTAAATGGACCGACAAACCTTGACCCTCGAACTCAAGATGCACTCTTCCACCTGGTGTTTTTAGTGGATACCCATACATACTTATTCACAGCCAGGTTCAGACCGGTACTGTTAGTCCAATGTATGCCTCTTGTAGCAGGAAAAAAACTCCTACCTGATCTGACTACAGAGATGTCTCTCCGTCTATCCACACTTAGTGGGAATGACCCTCTTCCCACGATCACCTCACCTCCCAAGCACTGAGGCTTAATCTTCCTCTGGGGTGGGGTTAAAGGGCGCCATTTTCTTTCTTAGGTACCCTAGTAGTTACTACAAGTGGACAGGGTGGTGGGTCTTTAATTAGTACCACAGAAATAGTAGCACCCAGTCACTGGCTTTCACAGAAACTGCCCCAACTGGCTACTTCCCCTGAACACCAGTCAATTACTGGATTATGCTTTTTCAACCAGGGAAGACCCAACATGATGGGAATGGGTAGGTCCTCCAAGACATACATTGGGGAAAAAAGTATTTAGTCAGCCACCAATTATGCAAGTTCTCCCTCTTAAAAAGATGAGAGAGGCCTGTAATTGAAATCATAGGTAGACCACAACTATAAGAGACAAAATGAGAACACAAATCCAGAAAATCACCTTGTCTGATTTGGCAAGATTTTTTTTGCAAATTATGGTGGAAAATAAGTATTTAGTCACCTAAAATTATGCAAGATTTTTGGCTCTCACAGACCTGCAACTTCTTCTTTAAGAGGCCCTTCTGTCCTCCCTCATTATCTGTAGTAATGGCACCTGTTTGAACTTGTTATCAGTATAAAAGACACCTGTCCACAATTTCAAATAATCCACTGGAAACTCCACTATGGTGAAAATCAAAGAGCTGTTGAATGCTACCAGAAACAAAATTGTAGCCCTGCACCAGGCTGGTAAGACTAAATCTGCAATAGGCAAGCAGCTTGGTGTGATGAAAACAACCGTGGGAGCAATAATAAGAAAATGGAAGACATAGAAGACCACTGATAATCTCCCTTGATCTGAGGCTCCACGCAAGATCTCACCTCGTGGGGCAAAATGATCACAAGAACGGTGAGCAAAAATCCCAGAACCAAACGGGGGGACCTAGTGAATGACCTGCATAGAGCTGGGACCACCGTAACAAAGGCTACCATCAGTAACACACTACGCCACGAGGGACTCAGATCCTGCAGTGCCAGACGTGTTCCCCTGCTTAAGCCAGTACATGTTTGGGCCCATCTGAAGTGTATTAAGCATTTGGATTATCCAGAAGAGTATTGGAAGAATGTAATATGGTCTGATGAAACCAAAGTAGAATTGTTAGGTAGAAACACAACTCGTCGTGTTTAGAGGAGACAGACTGCTGAGTTGCATCCAAAGAACACCATACCTACTGTGAAGCATGGGGATGGCAACATCATGCTTTGGGGCTGTTTCTCTGCAAAGGGCCCAGGACGACTGATCCGTGTACATGAAAGAATGAATGGGCCATGTATCATGAGATTTTGAGTGCAAACCTCCTTCCATCAGCAAGGGCAGTGAAGATGAAATGTGGCTGGGTCTTTCAGCATGATAATGATCCAAGCACACCGCCAGGGTAACAAAGGACTGGCTTCGTAACAAGCATATGAAGGTCCTGGAGTGGCCTAGCCAGTCTCCTGATCTCAACCCCATAAAAATCCTTTGGCGGGAGTTGAAAGTCCGTGTTGCCCAGCGACAGGCCCAAAACATTACTGCTCTAGAGAATATCTGCATGAGGAATGGGCCAACATACCACCAACAGTGTGTGCCAACCTTGTGAAGACTTACAGGAAATGTTTGACCTTGGTCATTGCCAACAAATGATATATAACAAAATAATGAGACGAACTTTTATTATTGACCAAATACTTATTTTCCACCACAATTTGCAAAAGAAATCTTGCCAAATCAGACAAGGTGATTTTCTGGATTTGTTTTCTCATTTTGTCTCTCATAGTTGTGGTCTACCTATGATGTTAATTACAGGCCTCTCTCATCTTTTTAAGAGGGAGAACTTGCATAATTGGTGGCTGACTAAATACTTTTTTCCCCAATGTATGTCTTGGAGGACCTACCCATTCCCATCATGTTGGGTCTTCCCTGGTTGAAAAAGCATAATCCAGTAATTGACTGGTGTTCAGGGGAAGTAGCCAGTTGGGGCAGTTTCTGTGAAAGCCAGTGACTGGGTGCTACTATTTCTGTGGTACTAATTAAAGACCCACCACCCTGTCCACTTGTAGTAACTACTAGGGTACCTAAGAAAGAAAATGGCGCCCTTTAACCCCACCCCAGAGGAAGATTAAGCCTCAGTGCTTGGGAGGTGAGGTGATCGTGGGAAGAGGGTCATTCCCACTAAGTGTGGATAGACGGAGAGACATCTCTGTAGTCAGATCAGGTAGGAGTTTTTTTCCTGCTACAAGAGGCATACATTGGACTAACAGTACCGGTCTGAACCTGGCTGTGAATAAGTATGTATGGGTATCCACTAAAAACACCAGGTGGAAGAGTGCATCTTGAGTTCGAGGGTCAAGGTTTGTCGGTCCATTTAGAGTTACGAACATTGTTAACCCTTTGGCTGTAAGACTGGATGGAGTTACCCCCAGAATTTAACACCCATAACATGGTCCACAAGTAATTGATCTGGAGATAAGTTGTGTCTCTTTAGAGAGGGGGGTTGTAATTTGAATTGCCTTAAGGGTGCTTTACATGCTGCGACATCGCTAACGATATATTGTCGGGGTTACGGTGTTTGTGACGCACATCCGGCGTCGTTAACAACATCGCAGCGTCTGACAGTTAGGAGCGACGATCAACGATCGCAAAAACGACAAAAATCGTTGATCATTGAGACGTCGCTCCTTTTCATAATATCGTTGGTGGTGCATGCCGCTGATTGTTCGTCGTTCCTGTGGCATCACACATCGCTATGTGTGACACCGCAGGAACTACGAACATCTCCTTACCTGCGTCCACCGGCAATGAGGAAGGAAGGAGGTGGGCGGGATATTCCGCCCGCTCATCTCCGCCCTTCCGCTTCTATTGGACGGCTGCCGTGTGACGTCGCTGTGATGCCACACGAACCGCCCCCTTAGAAAGGAGGCGGTTCGCCGGCCACAGCGATGTCGCAGGGAAGGTAAGTTCGTGTGACGGGGCCTAGCGATGTTGTGCGCCACAGGCAGCGATTTGTCCATGTCGCACAACCGACGGGGCTGGGTACGCTCGCTAGCGATATCGATAGCGATATCACAGCGTGTAAAGTGCTCTTTACTGTATAACATTGATCTGTGAGCTGTCCATGTGATAGACATTTTTAAAATGGGCAATACGCTCATCTGAACAAGCCCTTGGTAACTTAAACTTATTCAGTATTAAGTGACAAACTTAACCAAACTTTCTCTCCTCTATCCAGCCACTACAACAATGCCTTCACCTTGTGCCAGTTATTGCACTGGCTGCCCATCTGCTACAGAATATGATACCAACTTATATCTCTCATACACAAGGGTCTCCTCAGTTCTGCATCATCCTATATCCCATCCCTCTTTTCTGTCTACCCTACAAATGCCTTCCATTCTGCAAATGATCTAAGACTAATATCCTCCATAATACAAACCTTGCACCTCCGTCTCCAAGACTTCTCTCATGCTGCGCCATTTTTCTAGAATGCACTACCCCAGATAATCACAGTAATATCTAGTTCTCGTGTACTTTAAAAACACATCTCTTTAGACAGGTTTATCACCTCAACTCACTAACCTAAATCTTTGCTGTTCCCGATTTCAAAATGTTAATCACAATCTGCTCCCTCCTAGTCATCTGTCACCAAATCCTCAATGCACCCAATAGCACTTGGTAGCTGCATTTAGACAGATCCTGGGTGATGACCGGATCATGCAGCTTTAAATGAAAACCCTTATTTATTATAATGATGGCTGCATCGTACATAACAAGAACATTCTACCTATTGTTTCCCCCCTACTTCTATATAGGTTGTAAACTTGCAAACAGGACCTTCACTCTTCCTGTAACTGTTGAATTATGTTTACTTTGTAATGTCTTTATTGTCTGTACATGTCCCTGCTTAATTGTAAAGATTGTAAAGTGCTGCGGAATATGTTGGTGCTATATAGATAATATAATTATTATTTTTTATTATAAAATGCCACCAAATCCATAGGCAACATAGTTAAAAGGCTGGGGAAGATTTACTAAACTTTAAACTGGGCAGTCTGATTGTGCACTATATTATACAGGTAAAATATAACTTTGTACCGTGTTAGCCAGTAGAGATAAAAAAAAGTTTGTTTAAAAGAACTGAAGTCCTCAGTGGTTGATACCTTTTAGTGGCTAACTGAAAAGATGGTAATAATAGCAAGCTTTCGAGACTACTCAGGTCTCTTCATCAAGCATGGTAATCTCGCCATATTATAGTGAGTAATGCTGGATGATAAATTTGACAAGGCTATGTGCCAACTTGAACCACTTTTGCCACATTTTTTGCCACATTTTTTGCAGTCTGGGCACAAACAGTTTAGTTAAACTGCCCTGCTGTATTTTTTTGCCTTACTGAAGGCAATAGAAAAGAGAATTATAGAATTAATTCAATGTGCAGTAGTAGAAAAAATGTCACCATGTAAATCTAATCTGTATTTATCTTATATGTATCTATCTATTTATTTTCCTTTTTCTATATTTTATATCAATCAATCTGTATATCTATCCAATCATTTTATCTATCTTTTATATCAATCTTTCTATCTATCCATTTATTAGTTTATATATTATATCTATGTTACTATCGATATACAGTATGTATCATCTTATCTCGTATTCATCTACATCTTTCATTTTATCTGTTACCTATCTGTCTTTCTATTATATCTATCTCTTTATTTATCTATCTATCTATTTATCGATCCATCTATCATTACATTTATCTAGTCGATCATTTTACCTTATCTTTACATCAGTCTTTCCTTCTATCTATCCATTTATTTGATCTATCATGTCTATGTTATCTATCATTTTATCTATTCATCTACATCTATCAATTTAAATATTATTCATCTATCTTTCTCTCTATCATATCTCTTATCCTATCTTTTCATCTTATTTTTCTATCTATCCATCTTATCAATATGTCTACCATTTTCTCTATTATCCATCTATTATTAGAGTTGAGCGGATTGCTAATAATCCGGGTCCGGCGGATCCGTCGCAAGTTGCACCAGAAGTCCGGATCCGATCCGGAATCCGGCCCAATGTAAGTCAATGGGGGAGCGGATCCGGGACGAGAGAGAGAGAGAGGAGAGAAAAAAAACAAAACCCGAACCTGGATCATGCAGCTGGATTCCCAGATCTAGGTCGAACCCGGATCGGACGCTGAAACCACGCGGATCCGGATTTTTACAGTTCGGATCCGCTCAACACTATCTATTATGTCTCTCATTTTATCTTTTCATATTGTTTATCTATCTATCTATATCTATCTATCTCGATCTATCTATCTATCTATCTATCTATTGTATCTATCTATCCAACTATCATCTCTATCTATCTATATCTATCTATCCATTGTGTCTTATCTATCTTATCTATTATCTATCATCTCTATCTTATTTACCCATCTTATCTATCTTTTATCTATCTATTATCTATCTATTTATTGTATCTAACTATCTTATCTATTATCTATGTATCTATCTATCTATCTTTCTATCTAACTACGGTATCGTATCTATTATCTATCTATCTATCCCTCTATCCATTATCTATTATCTATCTATCTATCTATCTAACTATCTATATCTATCTATCTATCTATTTATCATCTCTATCTTATTTACCCATCTTATCTATCTTTTATCTATCTATTATCTATCTATCTATCAATCCATCTGATCTCTATCTATCCATCTTATCTATTATCTATCTATCATTGCTATCTATCTTATTTACCTATCTTATCTATCTATCCCTCTATCTATCTCGCTATTATCTATCTATCTCACTATTATCTATCTAGCTATCTATCATCTCTATCTTATTTACCCAACTTATCTAGCTATTATCTATCTATCTATCTATCTAGCTATTATCTATCTATCTATCTAGCTATTATCTATCTATCTATCTATCTATCCATCCATCTATCTATCTATTATCTATCTATTATCTATCTTTCTATCTATCTCGCTATTATCTATCTAGCTATCTATCATCTCTATCTTATTTACCCAACTTATCTAGCTATTATCTATCTATCTATCTAGCTATTATCTATCTATCTATCTAGCTATTATCTATCTATCTATCCATCCATCTATCTATCTATTATCTATCTATCTATCTATTATCTATCTATTATCTATCTTTCTATCTATCTCGCTATTATCTATCTAGCTATCTATCATCTCTATCTTATTTACCCAACTTATCTAGCTATTATCTATCTATCTATCTATCTAGCTATTATCTATCTATCTATCTAGCTATTATCTATCTATCTATCTATCCATCCATCTATCTATTATCTATCTATCTAGCTATTATCTATCTATCTATCTATCTATCTATCTATCAATCCATCGGATCTCTATCTTTCTATCTTATCTTTCTACCTATTATTCTATCTATCTACCTATAATGTATCTATGTTTTACAATTCTTCAGGCATTTAATGAGGCGGAGCTTGCCCAGCCAGCGAGTTCACATAACATCCTCAGTAACCTAATAGGTATTTATCTTTATAATCTTGACCATGCCGTGTTATTATGCTGACACCTGGAAATGTTTTACTTTGTTGATATATGCACTGCTGATCTCCCCAGGGGGATAATAAATGAGAAATGAGGAAATGTGTTATTTAGTAATAAGATGGAACCCATGACTGAAAATTCCCCTAAAATAAACAGAATGCAAATCTTTAACCCATTTGATAAGCAGCCTGGCCTGGGAATGCGGGGCTCTTTGTACTCCTTTGTTTGCATGATCTCATGTACAGCCCAGAACCTTGGTAATGTCACACGTTATTGTGACGATAGGCTGACAGGAGCAAGGCTATCAGTAAATGCAGCTAATAAGGCCCTGTGCTTCATTTCTAGTGCCATATAGTGATTTCAGGTCCACGTGTGCCTTTATTAATGGCCATACTGTAGGCGAGGAAGGACTGACGACTAACAGAAGGCCTGTAAGCCTGCAGAAGCATTAATCACTATATTATCCTTAGTTCTGGAGGATTATTACAATTATATGCTAAATATGGTTTAATTAGTCTTTAAGTTTTTAGTGTTATGTTTTTGCTCCAATTGGATTTCCCAAGCAATTAATGCCCTCATTTCAAGAAGGGAGAGAGCTCGGCATCCATATTTAAAAACACTTAGGATTGTAATTGATGGTAACAACCTCATTGCAGCTCTGTTTGTGGAGCTAAAATAAAAACAAGGGCTAATCATGTTCTGCTTATTAGAAATAAGTCTGCTCCGCTGCGAGGTCTTCCAGGCACTTAGGAGCACACAAACTATATGTCATACAGCACATTTACGGGAGCGGCAGGCAATATACTAGGGAGACGTATCTTGGCAGGACATACAGAGAGCATGCAATTACTTCAAATTACCAGAAAGACATTGAAAGACTTTCATCCATTTATACTACAGGCACAGAATAATGGGAAATAGCTTGGATATGTAGCTAATCAGTACTTAGTCCTCCTGTATAGTGGCACTAGGGTTTACGGGTTCAAAGTGGTCTATCAGCACAAAATGACTGTGCAAACCAAGCACAGGCAGTCCATCCACCCCTGGCGCTGACAAACTGCTCAGGGCACCTTCACGTATACTTGTTTGCCATCTATCTCTGCCCTCCTTTGGCTCCTGAAAAGTCAAAGATGTCAATTAAGGAAGAAGAGGGTGAAGATAGATGGAAAATAAGAAGGCGAGAAGGTGAACTGTTTGGCCACACAAAGGGTGCACCATAAAGCTGTGCTTGGTTTGAGCAGACATTTTGTGCTGACTGTCCTGGATCTGTCTCCAGGTTCCCAAATAAGTACAGTACTACATACTGTACATTATCAAAGAAATCCCTTAAACCTGATGAGGCTGGTGTAATAACTCTAAAAATCATGTCAAAATGGTTGTTTAATCACTTATTGACGTTTCCCCATTGCTATTATAATTTCTATATTGTGAGCAGATATAGCTGGATTAGGCCATGTGCACATGTTGAGTATTTGGTGAGTTTTTTACCTCAGTGTTTGTAGCGAAACCAGGAGTGGGTGGTAAATACAGAAGTGGAACCGTGTGTCTATTATACCTTTCCCCTGACTGTTGGATTCCTGGTTTTGGCTACAAATACTGAGGTAATGATGTGTGTAAACCCCCTGAAAGGGAAAAAGAAGAGGAGTGAAGCCACGCACTGATCTGAGCATAGCGGTTGTTTAACATGGAGGTGCACTGAAGGGGTGGTTTACACTCACCTTGATGCCAACCTTTTAGGCATGTGTATATACTATTCTCTCCTATGGACGATGAGGTGCTGCCCAGTCGGTCTACTGGAACAAGCCCCTCCTTCAGGGTTTTCACAGGAAACAATTGACCACAATTGACCAGAAGAATGGACCTTAATGGGCGCTCTCTCTGTTCCTTCATAAGTTGCAGAAGACACCATGGAGTTTGTGCCTTGCACTTCCTCTCCTGCTGTGGGGGAAGAAGTGCAAGTGTGGCGCCCTGGACAAGCCAGGGGCCACAGGTAACAACACACACACACCCCCACCCCCAGCAGTTCACAGCAGACATCCCCAGTGAGACCTGATTCCTTCCCTCGGGTTCAGACAGACACACTAGGTGGGTGGAGTCAAGCAGATAGGCACGCCCACCGAAGAGTCTAGCTGGCCTGACGCAGGAAGCAGGTCCAGACAAGTCCAGGAGAGGAAGAGAGAGGAGGTCTGCAGAGAGGCAGACGCAGACTGGGGCCTAGGTTGGAGCCTAGGGCCCTCGTGTAGCAGTCAGGCAGACGGTAGTGGCCGTCTGCGAGAGCCGGGAAGACAGTCTGGTGGAACCGTAGGTAGCCGGGGCTGGGCGGTGGCCCACCGGTCCCAAACCGGGGAGCCAGCTGGAAACCGGAGCGCAGGAGGAGCATACGGAAGGTGCAGGAAAGGACTTACATTACCAACCTGGGGTCAGGGGAAAACACCGCAGCCGTCTGTGGGACCCGTCCATCCAGCCGTTTGTTTCATCAGAGACTCCGTGTGTGTTACTTGCTGAGTGAGTACCACCATGCCATGCGGCACAGCGCTGCCCCCGCGACCCTGCACCTCGCCAGGCCCCGTAACATGCCTGCCATCCCTAACCCTCATCGGGCCCCGGGACCACCAACCCCCCTACCCACGGAGGGGAGAACCAACATCCAAGCTGCTCCCTGTCATCGCTCCCGCGATCCCCGTCCAGAGCAGCGGTGGTGTCACAACCTCACCACAACCGTGGGTGGCGTCATGGACAATATCCCTAAACCAAACCACCCCCTTTTCACTCACGGGCGAGGAACGCCGCTCGAGTCCCCGGGATCCGGCCCACCGCTCGAGCCACCACCGAGCAGCAGCAGCAGCCGGACCCGAGCAGTGGGTGAGCGCAGCGTCCCCTCCTCCGCCCGCGACACAAGACACAAACTTCATGGCGTCTTCTGCAACTTATGAAGAAATAGAGAGAGCGCCCATTAAGGTCCATTATTTTGGTCAATGGTTTACTGTGAAAACCCTGAAGGAGGGGATCGCTCCAGCGGACTGACCGGGCAGCACCTTAAGGAGAGAGGCCTTTAAGGTCCATTATTCTGGTCATATAATGAGGTAAAAAACTCACCAAATACTCAGCATGGGAACTCAGCAAGACTTGGCACATCCATGACATGAACAGCAAAGGCCACCTGCTCACATTGAGTATTTGGTGAGTTTTTTTACCCCAGTATTTGTAGCCGAAACCAGGAGAGGGTGATAAATACAGAGATGGTGCCCGTGTGTCTATTATTCTTTTTTTCTGATTGTCCCACTCCTGGTTTTGGCTGCAAATACTGAGGTAAAAATTTCACAAAACACTCAACGTGTGCACGTGGCCAGACAATTACTGAGGTAAAAAACCTCACCAAATACTCAACGTGTGCACGAGGCCAGACAATTACTGAGGTAAAAAACTCACCAAATACTCGACGTGTGCACATGGCGTTGCACAGCATTTATAATATTGATTTTTAAAAATAAGTACACCAGTCCAATCAGGTAAAAGGGATCTATTTAATAATGTATACATTTCAATGTGGTGACAGATCCACATTAAATTACCTCAGGGAAATACCTGTAAGGTGTGTGCATGTTCTCCCCGTGCTTGGTCTGCTTGATTTTGGGTACAGAAAGTATGAATTGTTACCCTTTTTGTGCTGGAATATATCAGATATACTTATTTCTTTACTGTATGGGCTAACAGTTATTTATAAAACGTATTCCTGGCTATATGTTCCTAATTAAAATGGACGCCTATGGGAGATGGTTGCTGTTCTATATATTGGAGGTAAACGTCGGGAGATCCTCCTGATATAGATCTAAAAACACAGTGTGAATGGGCCAACACTCATAAAATAAGTCAAATTTATTGCCGAGGTATTAAACATGATGAAATTTAAGGCGTTCACGCGTTAGCTTCCATTAAACCCAGTGAGATTTTCCAGGTTTATCATGACGCTCAGCATTTCGAGACGTGTGAATAAAAGTGCCTCAGTTGGCGTTATTATCCTCCGAGATCGCTCCAGACCCCAAAGAATACTAAACAGAAGGACGGAAAGGGGGAAAGTAATATCCTCCACCCTACTGGCCTGTCCTCTCACGTCTCTCGGAAGTCATCCCCTGTGAACAGGGCCATCACTGGCCAAGGGAAGGAACGGCAGAAAGATGTTCAATCCTCTTCCCGTATCAACAGACGATGGCACACATGTGGCTGGATTTGTGCAAATTGATTCCCAACAATTTCAGATTTGCCAGAATCTTTAATTTGAGGGAAATTCCTAATAATTTTGGGGGGGAAGATGGACAGATTTGCTCATCCACATCCACAATGGCAGGTGGTAACGCTCCCATGGCCTCTATTTCCTTGGTTGGAGGGGCCCTGTATGGTTCTGTACTTCTCTGTGGACTGTGTGGGCGCTATACACAATTCCTGACAGCCTCACCCTCTTGATACTGGTAAGGTGTAAGCTAAGGGGTCGTCCATGGCCTTTATTTCCTTGCTTGGAGTGGTCCTGTATGGTTCTGTACCACTCTGTGGACTATGTGGGCGCTATACACAACTGTGGACAGCTTCAGCCTCCTGATACTGGTAAGGTGTAATCTGAGGGGCGTCCATGGCCTTTATTTCCTTGCTTGGAGTGGTCCTGTATGGTTCTGTACCACTCTGTGGACTATGTGGGCGCTATACACAACTGTGGACAGCTTCACCCTCCTGATACTGGTAAGGTGTAAGCTGGGGGTGTCCATGGCCTTTATTTCCTTGGTTGGAGGGGCTCTCTATGGTTCTGTACCACTCTGTGGCCTGTGTGGGCGCTATACACAATCCTGACAGCCTCACCCTCCTGTTACTGGTAAGGTGTAAGCTGGGGGGCGTCCATGGCCTTTATTTCCTTGCTTGGAGTGGCCCTCCATCGTTCTGTACTTCTCTGTGGACAGTGTGGGCGCTATACACAATTCCTGACAGCCTCACCCTCCTGATACTGGTAAGGTGTAAGCTGGGGGGCGTCCCTGCCCCCATACTACGCCCAGGACGGCCCCAGCACATAGCTCCGGACTATAAACACACACACGCCGCGCTACGCTCTCGGCCCCACGTTACTTTGATTGACAGCTAGGCAGCTACTTCTCCATCTCGCCGCCCTTCCCACTCTGCCTGCCACTAAGCTCCTCCCCAGTCCTCACTCTATTGGCTGTTTGCTGCGCCCTGCTGTCCGGGTGGAAGGCTTCCCCAGGAACGACAAGGGGAGAGCACTTATTGGTTGACGTGTCTAGGAGACGTCATGAGCCCACGTTGGGCCAGCAGTGGTGTGATTGGCCGAGACGCGCCGATGCTAGCATGGTGTGGGCGGGGCTGGGTGCTGGTTAGCTGGAGGAGTGTGAAACCGCGTGTTAATGTAACCAGTTGTGGAGAGGAGAGGGCGGCCCGAGTCGTCTGTGTCCCGTCTGTGCCGCGGCCTGGATCCGGTGCTCGTTCTCGTGTGCACCGCGCCCGCTGGCCCGGGTCTCATGTGCTGAGAGGACTCGTATGGTTTCCGTGGCCGGAGCTGCTGCCCCGGAGTCTCCGCGTCCCCCCCTCTGGATGGTTACGGATAGCTGCTGCATCGCCCCCCGCCGTGTGCACTGCCCCGGGGCTGCTGACCCCCGGTAGGTTGGGGACCCCCGCTCCGTGGATCTATCCTCTCCGCATTTCCCCGGAGATCGTTGGAAACTTGGAGCCGGAAAGTTTGGAGACGTGCGCCCCCGGGCACTGCCCCAGACAAAGGACGAGGCGCTAGGATGCTGGCGGGCCGGGCACGGTGCATGTAGCTCCTCTGCCGCGCACTACTGGCCCCAGCACGCTCCCTGCCATCACTGGAGTTGGGCACAGACCTCGAGAATTGAGCTGCCAAGGGGCAAAGCGGCGGCTGGGAGAGCCATGTTTCCCCAGAGCAGACACCCGGTGAGTGGATTGCCTCATGTCTGCCATCTGCTGTGAGGGGGCACCGCATCCCACCCACTCAGTGTGAACTTCTGCCCAGCTCCCATTATTGTGTGGCCAGTCAGCTGGGACTTCCTGGTTGGTGCAGGTCGGTGCCAGCTTGTCTTCCTGTAGTCTGTCCCCACGTGGGGAGGGCTCGGCCCCCGGCTCAGTGCTGCCCCCTAGCTGCAGTCCGCGGTGTATCGTATTCGGGGGTGTGGCTGCTAGATCGCATTATTGGGTCACCACACTGCTGTCATGTGATGGCTGCTTACAGAGAACAATAGACTGCTGGGCCCTTCATACATCTCGCCTATTGTGTGGATCACCCTATATATCCAATGAGGATTTGTCCTGACAACCACTGATGTGAAGATGCAGACCTAAGGGGTCCTGATGTTGGGTGGTCCCCGGAGTACATGAGGCCTAGTGATTCTGCTGCATCCTGGGTTCCATGAGTGGTCCTGAGGTTGTCGTCTTGGTGGACAGGAGGCCTAGCATGTCTCCCGAGTCCCATGAGGGGTCCTGATGCTGGGTTGTCCCTGAAGTACATGAGGCCTAGCATGTCTGCAGCCTCCTGGGTCTCATGAGAGGTCCTGATGTTGGGTCGTCCTCAGTGGACATGAGGCCTAACGAGTCTGCTGTCTCCTTAGTCCCATGAGGGGTCGTGATGCTGGGTAGTCCCCGGTGGGGCATGAGACCTAGTGAGTGCTGCCTCCTAGGTCCCATGAGTGGTCCTGATGTTGTTGTCCTGGTGGACATGAGGCCTAGCATGTCTGCTGCCTCGTGATGCTGGGTTGTCGCTGGTGGGACATGAGGCCTAGCGAGTGCTGCCTCCTGAGTCCCATGATGGGTCGTTATGCAGGGTTGTCCCTGGTGGGATATGAAACCTAGTGCGCCTGCTGCCTCCTGGGTCCTATGAGTGGTCCTGATGTTGGATTGTCCTGGTAGGATATGAGGCCTAGCGAGTGCTGTCTCCTGAGTCCCATGTGTGGTTGTGATGTTGGGTTGTCCCGGTGGACATGAGGCCTAGCGAGTGCTGCCTCCTGGGTCTCGCGCAGTAGATAACAGCTTTGTGCGCTCTTCTGCGTACTCACTATTGTGTGTGACTATTTAGGATGGGCACGATTCTTTCTCTATAAATTTACTGTTCCTTCCATATTTGCGGCTTCTGTCTTCTTCCCTTGTAGATGAGGCCTATTGGCAGGATCTCCTCTCCTTTACTACCATTCTCGCTCATTAAGGGCTTCAATGAACATTAAGACCCACGTCAGCTGAGCCTACCAATAGGAGGGGTTGGCCATCAATCTAATGTGCATGGGGGGGTCCTCCTGGCTCCCGAAAGGTATATCGGGGTGTTGACCATTCGGTATGTCTGATTGTTTGTGTTCTTGGAGACTAGCCTTTGCCAGAGGAGTCTGGCAGCGGCTTTAAGGAGGACAGCAGGGTATGGAGGAGTGGGGAGCGCTGCTGGCCGGACCAGGGCTCGTCCACTGGTTATGTGGGGCCCCTTAGTAATGCTCTTCATATTTTTTTCATATGTGAAGCACTGAGGAATAAATGTCATTTTAAAAATAATGACTCTTGTTGTGCAGAATATAGTGTACTTGTCACACTGCATGGAGCGGGGTGGGGGCTCCGCTATTTATATCCTGCAGGTGAGGGCTCAGCTGGGGGTGCCACAATGTCTCACCTCTTCCTTCCGCAGAACAATATTGGCTATGTTTGCTGGGAATATATTCATTCTGGTGTTGGATGAGTTAATCAGCATTCCTGCTTTGCTTGGCAAGTCATATGGAAACATTTGTTGGTGGCTTCTATGAGGCCGTTGTGGGAATAGGACTGCAGGGTATTATGTCTGCGTTGCCTCCAGTATCATTCAAGTGGAAGTCGTATAGAAGTTTTTGTTTTAATATTTAATTTAATTCCTGTCTTTTGGTCCTCAGACGCCGCACCAGGCCGCAGGCCAGCCTTTTAAATTCACCATCCCAGAGTCTTTGGACCGGATTAAGGAGGAATTTCAGTTTCTCCAAGCGCAGTATCATAGGTGAGTATGTAAGGGCAGGTGGAAGGGCTTTACCTCGGTGTACATGATCTATAGTGTCAAGTCAGCCACAACCTGACTGCGCAGTGCTTCCACATATCTGAAATACCTGAAGAAAATGCCATTTTTGGAAGGGAGTCAACTTGTAAAAACTTTGAAACTTTGTGGATGGCTATATATATAATATATCCAGAGTTTCAAAGTTTTTACAAGTTGACTACATATATTATTTAGATATAAAGTTTTCGTAACACTATACTATAAATAAAGCTAAATTATATAATTTTGTAAAGAAAATATATATATATATATATATATATATCTATTTTAGTATATGTGTATATATACGTGTGTGTGTGTGTGTGTGTGTGTGTGTGTGTGTGTGTGTGTGTGTGTACACACACATACATATATAGTAAATTAGATATATATTCTCTTTACAAAATTATACAATGTAGCTTTATTTAGTATAGTGTTACGAAAACTAATATAGATATATAGATATCACCTCCATACTGAGATGTTGCAATGTCCATATACACGTGATCTCACGCACCTTTGATGCTCTGGTCCTATGTCTGCCATGGTGTCCATGGACCAGGACAGATTGGTTTTGGCAGCAGGGTGCAGGAAGAATTTGAACAGTTTGGAAAGATTTTAGATTTTTATTTTTTTTTTCCCTTTCCTAGAAATGTTCTTGATTAACAAATATCAGAAAATTCTTTTGGAAGGCTGTATAGATAATATTTTGGTTAGTTGTATAGATAATGAAGTTCTCAGTCCTAATCCCATCTACAGTGGTGTAGTATAGATGGTGCAGAGGTCAGTCACACCTTTGGTACTGTGCTAGAGGTGGTACAAAGGTGTCTGCCATAAAGGAGGGCAGCAGTACTGTAACATTACGTACAGATCTATACCTTCCTTCCTATTTTTGCACAGTGAGTCATTAGAAGTACAAGTTTGTGGCCCGGTAGACATGCACGGGGCCAGAGGAGGCTAACGCTGTGCTTCTACTATATCTGCTCACTAAGTTTTTGCATGCAGTTATGGTGGCTGTGTACATTAGGTGATATTCAATCAAACCTGCCAATCAACAATATCATTCAACCATCTGGTGTGTATGAGGTGTCCGGTCTACCCATTCATGCCAGATTTTGTGCCGTAGCTGGCGGCAAAAGAAAAGTTGGTGCAGAAGTTGTCTAAGGCCTAAAACACACTGCATGAAAATCGGTGCAAGTGGAGTGTGATAAAACATTGCATTTCACTTGGACCAATATTAGTCTGTGCTGGCACCCATGAGCGATTATTTTCTCGGCCCCAATCGGACCAAGAAAATAATCGCAGCATGCTGCGACTGTAATGCGAAACTTTCTCTCGCACCCATTCAAGTCTATGGGGCGAGAGAAAAATCGCACTGCACTCGTAGTACACCAGTGTAATGCGAGTGCAGGGCGAGAATGGCAATAGCCGGCTACAGAGGAGAGGGGGAGATAAATCCCTCCTCTTTGCGGTGCTGGCCCGTGTCTCCCGCAGCTGAGGACCAATCGCATGATCGGACCTCAGTTGCAGTGACACTCGCATGGTACTCTGCTCCTGCTGTGCTGCCAGTGTGAGCAGAGTGTCATGCGAGGATCGCATTAGTCCCTGTGTGGCCCCGGCCTAATGAGCGAGCACTCTCGCGCTCAGTACTCGTAATGAGCAGGTCAGATGGGCTTGACTTGTGTTCGGAGTGTAATAGAAGTCAATGGGGAACTCGAGCGGTTTTCCAGAAGATCTTCCAGCAATATGCTCGAAATTCCCATTAACTTCCAATACTTGGTTCTCAAGCCCCTCGAGCTTCTGACCTGCTCATTACGAGTACCTAGCACCCGAGCATGGTAGTGCTCACTCATGACTACTAGTGACAGAGCACTCTGTTTGCTTTCCAAACTAGAGTTGGCACGAGTAGATTTGCAGGACCTGGTCTATCAGCCACGTCCATGGTCACTGGCAGAGGAGATAAGAACCACCTCTTAGGGGTGCTTCACACACAGCGAGCTTGCTGCCGAGATCGCAGCTGAGTCACGTTTTTTGTGACGCAGCAGTGACCTCATTAGCGATCTCGCTGTGTGTGACACTGAGCAGCGATCTGGCTCCTGCTGCGAGATCGCTGCTCGTTACACACAGTGCTGGTTCGTTTTATTCAAAGGCGCTCTCCCGCTGTGACGCACACAGCTGTGACAGCAGCTTGCACGTCGCTGCTGGCTGGGGGCTGGTCACTGGTCGCTGGTGAGATCTGCATGTTTGACAGCTCACCAGCGACCATGTAGCTATGCAGCAGCGATCCTGACCAGGTCAGATCGCTGGTCGGATCGCTGCTGCATCGCTAAAGTGTGAAGGTACCCTTAGCCATTGACATTATTTTGTGTGACTCCATACCAAGTGTTCACGCTTGTGCTAGGTTTTGGTGAAAATGGTTAACCACTGTGTAAAGTGCATGGTCAGTCTGAGACAGACATTCCTATATTTTCTCAATTTACCAAAATAAAGCCCCACTATTCATGTAATCTTAGTAATAGGCAAGAGATTCCCAGCAGCTTGCTCCTTGCCTTCCAGTTTTCCCTCTTACACGGTGTAAATGAGTGCTGCATTTTCCTGCGTCCCCAGTAGGTGGCGATGCTCTTCAGAAGTCCCATTGTTTTCGGAATGGTTTGTCCTGTACAAATAAAGTTGTCTCTGGCCCTGTGTGCTCTGTTTTCTACCTGCCTGAGAATTGTCAATATTTGCTCTTCATTTTGTAACAAAATCTTGCCTTGAAAACAGCAGATGAGCCTGAGCTGTTTACCTCCAGGAGCCTGTTAGCAGTAATAAGGCCGTGTTTAAATAGTAAATTAGTTACTGTTTAGAAAAGTGTCTGCTGCAGATCCAAGTGCTAGGAATAGCAGCTCTCAGCTGTCAGGGCTCCATTCCCACCATCAGGTTTTGCTGTTACAGCATTGCTATCCCTATTAGTTAATTTAGAATATGTACCTTTTTTTTTTTTCCGATACGTTTTTATCATTTTGGTTTATAAGGATTTAAATAAAGTTGTTTTGTTTTTGATACTTCCTGGTATTTGGCAATGACAACTTTGATAGTTATGTGCAAATCACATTAACTTCTTCTTCTTGGTGGATTTCCACAGCAGAAACCCACTGAAAACGCACATGCATTTTTTACATTTGGAATGTTTGCATCTAATGTAAGTCTATGGGAAAAGCCCTACATAAAATTCAGCGTATCTGCCAGAAAAATTGACGTGATTATAGGGAACCTGTCACCACTTTTTCGGCGTATAAGCTGTGGCCACCACCACCACCGGGCTTTTATATGCAGCAGTCTAACATGCTGTATATAAGAGCCCAGGCCGCTGTGAGAACATAAAAATCACTTTACCTAATGGGCGCGCGGTTGGCCATATGGGCGACTCCGTTGTCTGGTGCCAGCGCCGCCTCTTTTGGCCATCTTTGTCCTCTTTCTGAAGCCTGGGTGCATGACGGGTTTGACGTCATACACACTCGCGGCATTCAGGTCCTGAACAGGGTAGATCAAAGTATTGTAGTGCGCCTGCGCAGGACCGGCGAGTGTGTAAGACGTAGACACGTCATGCACCCAGGCTTCAGAAAGAGGACAAAGATGGCCGAAAGAGGTGGCACTGAACAGTGGAGACACCCATAAGACCAACTGCAGCAACCGTTAGGTAAGTATTATAAAGTTTTGTATGTTATACTCCCGGCCCGGGCTCTTATATACAGCATGTTAGAAAGCTGTATACGAGAGCCTGGTGGTGCTGGCCGCAGCTTATAGGCCAAAAAAACTGGTGACAGGTTCCCTTTAAGCACGGCTTCCCATCCACTTTGATGGAACTGTGAGGGCCTGTTCACACACTTGTCCCCAAAAAAACAACTTTTTTACTTTTCCAGCAAAGTGATCTTTCTAAAATCTCAGACACATGGCTGCCTATTTTCTTTTTTTTGCCAATTTGGAGTAGTTTTCATATCTGCAGCGTGTCAATTCTTCAGCATCTTTTGCAGTGTTTTTCACAAATTCAAATGAATGTCACAAAAGACACACAGTTGCAGCATTTTACCCTTCAATGTACATGGTTTATGGTGAAAAATGTATGGCGCAAACAATGGGGTTTTCTTGTGTGTTTTTACCAAAAAAATGCAGCCTCAAACTTCTTGTTGGAGCTTTAAGGGGTTGTCTGGCCTTAGGCTATGTCCGCACTTTGCGTCATCGTAGTGTAGTTGCAGTTCCAAACGCACCCTCTGGCAGTAATTGATTTTGCCAAAGTTGCTTTTGACCACAAAATAGCGCTAAAAACGCATGCGTTTTTAGCCACGTTTTTAGCGCTTTTTACATGCTTTTTCCATTGTGACAGATGCGTTTTGAACATAAAGACACTGTTAAATAAAGTTAGAACAGCCAAACACAATGAAAAAAGGGAAAAAAAGGAACTCCTATATTTATTGAAATAATAAAGAAAATGGTTATATTTCATATAATTATAGCGGTTTTATACTATTTAGCTGTAAAATAGCAATAATTTTTATATTTTTCATTAATTTAATTGTCGGACTATGTGTGTGTGTAAAGGGACAGATCATTCCATTATTTTGATGTCCAAAACGCATCGTTTCTGCAGCTAAAAAGCAGGTAAAACGCTGGAATTTTGATGTTTGTTGCTTTTTGCTACTTCTCATTGACTTCAATGTTAGCAAAACGCAGCAGAAATGGCAAAAACAATTGACATGCTGCTTCTTTGAACGCATGGTTTTTGCCACAAATTATGCAAATTAAACTCTGCGTTTTGAAATGCAAAGTGCGGTCTAGAAATCAACATTTTTCATAGACTATTATGAAAAATCAAAACGCATGCCTTTTGGCATGAAAATGCTGCAGATCAAAACACTGCGGAAACGCAGGTAAAAACGCAAAGTGCGGACACAGCCTTCAAGTCTGCAAACTTGTGACTTCTCGCATCACGCACACTTCGCGTTATATACAGCGCTGGTAGCGTTCACCATGTGACATAAACTATGCGATTTTTATACGTCAGACTAGAGTCTATCCGGCTTCACACAACACACTTGCATTGAGCGAGGCAGTCACCATCTTGTCAGTAAGGCTACTTTCACACTTGCGTTGGACGGCTTCCGTAGCATTGCGTTGTGTGATGGATGCGTTGCATAAAGTGGCGCAACGGATACTACAGATCGTACAAAACAACGGAAAGCGTTTTATTTATTTATTTTTTTTTTTCTTTACAGTTTTACCGGCAGCAGACTATTGTGAACGATCATCTGATCACCCGGCGGCCGGTCACTCAGCTGAGCGCTCTCACATGCCGGCGGGCTGGCGTTCAGCTGAGCGCTCTCACATGGCGGGCGCTCAGCTGAACGATTGGCCACCGAGACAAAATTAAAGTTTGTGATTTTTTTTTTTTTTTTAAAAAAAAAAAGAGCATGCGCAGTGAACTCCAACGGATTGCGCTGCTCAAAAAAAGTTACATGCTGCGTTCCTTCCGTCCGACGCAGCGTCAAAATAACGACGCTGCGTCGTCCAGCGGATGCAACGCTGACACTTGCGTTACAGGGCGTCGTCCATACAAGTCTATGGAGAATAGCGCAGTGCGTTAACGGTCTGCGCTATTATCCATTGTGACGGACTCCGCTGAACGCGAGTGTAAAAGTACCCTAAGTGACTGGAAATCACTTGCACTTACCGTTCCTGGCATTGGCAAATTTTTGCATGATGTGAGGATTGACAAGTCTGCAGTCAGTGACTGCATATTTGTAGCCTAAGGCCAGACAACCGCTTTAATCCAACGTGTATATATTATTGTAGATGTGTCCCCCCCCCCCGCCCCACTGTAGCATAAATTTAGCGAAATCTAATTTTGTGGCTATAGTCTAAATTAAATATCATTTGGCCCCCTCAAGTTAATGGAAAGATGCTTTTGTTTAGGAAACCCCTATGTATTGTGTAGATTACTTTGGCAGTTTTTAGGTTTTTTAGGTATGGTAGTTGCCATCTCTTTAGTGAGATTTGCAGAGTCTTAAGCGGGCTTTACATGCTACGATATCGTTAATTGTTTTATCGTTAGGGTCGCACCGTTAGTGACGCACATCCGGCGCCATTAACGATATTGCAGCGTGTGACATTTTTGTGCGACCCAAAACAATCGCAAAAGTGGCAAAAATCGTTTGCCGTGGAGAGCTCGTCCTAAAACCAAATATCGTTTTTCTAATTAGCGATGTTGTTCCTGCGGCACCACACATCGCTGTGTGTGACACCGCAAGAGCGAGGAACATCTCCTTACCTGCCTCCACCGGCAATGCGGAATGAAGGAGGTGGGCGGGATGTTTACGTCCCACTCATCTCCGCCCCTCCTCTGCTATTGGACGCCTGCCGTGTGATGTTGCGGTGACGCCGAACGACCCTCCCCCTTAGAAAGGAGGCGGATTGCCGGCCAGAGCGACGTCGCAGGGCAGGTAAGCCGTGTGACGGGGGAGCGCGATTTTGTGTGCAACGGGCAGCGATATGCCCGTGTCGCACAAACGAGGGGGTGGGTACTCACGATAGCGATATCGTTACCGATATCGCTCCTGTGTAAAGCCCGCTTTAGTGTTAATTTGTTTGAGGGCTACATGTTGAAGGTAGATGGTCCCACGTGGTCATGTGCCACAGACTACCAGACTCTTGATGTCAAGCTTTGTGTATTGTGGCTTTCTCCAGATAAATTTAGGACCTCTGTACATGGCCTAATGTTTTCCGGAATATAAGGGGTTTTCACAACGTAGTCAGGGCCAACGTTGTGATACGCCTTCACTTTCTAACTTGTGGGGGTCCAATCACCTAGGGTCCCCAATCATCCTGAGGTGCGGTTGTGAGTGGAACTGCAGTGCAGGCCCATTACCGCTGCATCCTCTTCATTTGCTGCATTGTTGATGGTCCCCGAGGTTGTGTAATTCAGGGGTAAGATTGGGTAATAACCATATCATCACTATTAAATGTTAAATGTGAAGTTACTTTATCCCCAGACACTCCTTCTTTGCCCACACCATGTGTCCAGTGAGATTGTATACTTATGATGTCATTCAATCTCCAGCAAACCATATCTGTGATAATTGGTGGGAGACCATCTTGTTGGTTTCTGTAAAGTACTGTAAAACTTTCAGATTTCCACAATATTTGACTTAAGGGAAATCTGTCACCAGGTTTATGCTTAATCGAAGGGTGGAGACCTGGATTCCAGCATGCATGACTTGATGTGGGTATTATCTGCAGGAGTTGTCGCCCACCCGCATCAGAAAACTGCCAGTGAGTTGGTGAAGGAGGTCAGGGGAAGCTCAAAGTGTCTTATCAAAACTAAAGCAAGAAGCCCAGGGCTGGCACAATGCTGTAGTTGTGGGCACTGCCGCTAATGTTTACAGCAAAAACTCGTTGACCCTTTAAGTTGGCTAGATGTATGTACATATGAACATGTTCTTCTTCAAAGCTCGCTTTATTTATTAAGTGTCCTTATTTTTTTCTTCTACAGCCTTAAGATGGAATGTGAAAAACTGGCAAGTGAAAAGACAGAGATGCAGCGGCATTATGTGATGGTGGGTAGCCTTCCATTAGTGCTTTGCTTTTCATGCTGATTTAGTATTCATTCATGCGTTCTTCTTTTCCCCACAGTATTATGAGATGTCCTATGGACTGAACATTGAAATGCACAAACAGGTAGGTTACGTAGGTAGATAGCCATTGTGTTTGTGTAGTACTTTTATCACTGTTATGTACTGCCTGTAGGTAAATTGTTTGAGATCCTTTATGTACGTACTTATTATCGGCATATTATTTAGTCTTCTCTTGCCCTGAGGCTGCATTCACACATCCATGAGGCACGGACCTGCCACAGGCTGGTTGACCCAAACTCAACAGCCTCATGGGCAAATGGGAAGCTACGTCTGGGCCACAAGACCCTCGGTCAGTCCATACTTAATGTGTGAATCCAGTCTTAAAAGGACCTGTCCACTCTCTTAATGCATTTTTAGTAAATGTATCACCAGTAAAATAACAGTTCTGTAGCATCTTCTTTAGGTTTTTGTGTTGTCATTCCTCTTTGAGCAATTTATGAATACATTGATTACTGGATATTACAAATTGGGGGGGGGGGTGTCAAATCAGACTATTTAAGGGCATAATTTAGTCAAAAAATGCTCTGAAACTAAACTGTAAGGTAGCCGTTTTATTGATCACTAGTGATGAGTGCGCACTACCATGCTCTTCTGTCCTCGTAAGGAGCAGTTGGATGCCCAGGTGGGCACGACTTGAGCACCAGAGTATAATGGAAGTCAATGGGACATTTTTTCAGGAAATTTTGAGGGGGAAAAAAAAAAGTGTGCATTTCCCGTTGACTTCCATTAGGCTATGTGCCCACGGGAGCTTGTTTGTCCGGATTTTGCCGCGGAAAACCTGCGGATTTTTCTGGATTTTCCAGATAAATCCGCAGGTTTCAGCATGTACAGAGACTCCCCATGTTATCCTATGGGACATGGGGAGTGCTGTGTCCACGCTGCGGAAAGTGCGGCTGTCGACCATGCTGCGGATGTAGGCATCTGCATGTATAATTACATGTCAATTATTCATGCGGAATTACCTGCGGATGTCCCGTCCCTCCGCTATGGAGATAAGAGGCCGGGACATCCGGTAAGCCGCATGAATGTCCGCATGTTTCCTGCAGCTATTCCGCTGTAATCTAGCAGCTAAAAACGGCTGCGGACGCCGGCGGGCAGCTGCGAGAAACATGCGCTCGTACCTGCGGATACATCCGCAGGTACGAGCGCCCGTGGGCACATAGCCTTATACTTGATACCGAGTCGAGCCCGGGCTCTACTCTATCAAGTATAATGGAAGTCAACGGGAAATGCAACCTTTTTTACCTCAAAATTTCCTGAAACAATGTCCCATTGACTTCCATTATACTCTGGAGCTCAAGTCGTGCCCACCTGGGCATCCAACTGTTAGTTACGAGTACCGCGCATGGTAGTGCACTAGTGAGAAGTCCTTGCACAAATAGATATGTGCAGGGATAGAACTCACTCCATGTATATTCCCTTGGGAATTAAGTTTGTATGTTTATCAAGCTTTAGTGATTTAATGAACGGATCAAGAACCAGCAATTCATGGCACATGTGGGACTGTGAATGAGCTGGCCTCCTCTGTACATGTCTGCTCTTACCCGATAACTGCTTAATGTACTGAACCCGATCCAGCAGCCAACTTACAAAATCTCCGCACAGGAGAAGTACAAATAGGTCAATGGAAACTTGAGGTATGGGCTTTTGGTTTGCGTGTTCCCATAAAATTCTCACTTATGACCACGATAATGGTGAATAAAGAGAGTATTGAACTGGAACAAGGCACTAAGGGCCTCATAAGAGAAGAGCGGCTAAATGATTGCTCAACCCAGAGGACCCTCAATTGAGCTCGTATTGTCTGCCAAAGAAA